>NW_026526688.1:155390115-156818865 GCF_024362965.1 Panthera pardus | reverse complement strand
ATGGAAGGCATAGTCATCTAGACTAGACATATATGCATACACTAACCAAATTATAGCAAATTGAGATAATCAACAGTCTATGCACACTAAATGTTAATACTGTCCTCAAATCTACTTTAACACTTTCCATTTGTCAATTCTTAGGTAGGGATAGAATAGGGAAGTCAGTTTATAATATGCTATTTCCTGTGATTTATGGATAAAGCATCAAGAAGATAAGAGATTATGCCTTAGAGGAAAAGAACATGAAACTACAATTTTCAGTCATGTAATGTTTAGTTTGTGAATTGGTTCTTCATAGGTAGATATCATTGACCTATGTAACGATTTGGAGCTAGAATTTTACCAGTAAAAGTGGAATAACATCACTCACTCTTGGTCTTACCCAGTTTCTTTCAATTAAACCCAAAGATGGGACTCAGGTATTAGTCACAGATAAAATGGCACACTGATGGAACATGGGTAAGAGCTAGAATCTAGAGGCAGAATACCAAAAGTCAAATCCAGTCTCTGTCATTGGATGAAGAAACTTGCGTTGCCAGACCTAGCAAATATACTGAGCACATAGTAGTAGGGAAATGGAAAATCATCTTTCCCTCTTTGTCTCTCTCACCCTTGCTCTCTCTTACTCTCTCTCTCTCTGTGTGCCATTTTGTCTCTTGTTTATGGATAAACTTCTTTACTTGATATAGATTCTATATATTTTTATAGAAAAAATATATAAATATCTTGTACATTTCTGACTTCTATCCCTGTTGATTACAAAATATTCTCATATCACCAAGGTGATAGATGTACTGCTAATGATCAATGCTAGAAAAGGTTTATTTGGAATTCACTCCTATAGATAGTCCTCAGCATGTCTTCCGTCATTAACAGTATGAAGTATTTGTCCCTACATTTACTATATCCAAAAAATTTCTTTCTTTGAAAATTTTTCAGTGTTTTTCACTTCCTCTCTTTATTAATCATCATAATTCCTTAAAAGACTTTAATTTTCCCTTTATTGTGTTTGGGCGCCTATGTTCCTGGATCCTGTTGTAGCTTGTTAGAAATCTACTGAGTACCTACAGTTGGTAAGACACTAGATCAGACTCTATATATTCAGTGGTGAACAACTGAGGCATAGGACCTGCTTTCACAATTCTTGTAGGTCAGTGAGAGAGAGACAGAGAGTTAAACAAGTAAATACATGTAACCATCTTAAAAATTGTTGAGTGGCATTGAGTAAAAATAAATTGATAATAATAAAAAGTAACGGAAATATGTCTTATTAGTAAGGAAATGCCTTTCTCTGAAAGTGATGTTTTACCTGATGGAAAAGTTGGATGTGAAGGTTGCAGAAGGGCATTTCATGAGAAGGGAACAAGCAGATTAAAAAAAAAAACCCTGGATTGAGTTTGATCCTCTCTCACTCCCCCACCCTTGTTTCTTTACATTTATAAAATGAGATAAATATTTTTGAATACGAATGCTCAAGAGATATGTGGAAAACTATGACATTAAAATTTATGCAGGATTCAGATAAAATAAAACCTTGTAATCTATGTCCTGAATGGTGCAATTGAAAGTCAGGTAAATGGTGTAGGAGAAGAAGAAAGCAAGAGGATTTGAGCGGGCTTCAGGTGAAGGGAAGGAATAGTGAGAGGGTGGTTTTCTCTGAGGAAGATGTCATTTATGCTGGATTCAATGTTAAGTAGTGGTTTCTTTGAGAAATCACATTATCTTACTTAGGTACAGTATTGCTTTATTGTTATCATAACATTGATATCACTGCTATACTTTAAGGAATAATGTAGTGACTACCAGCAAAAATAACTGTGGTCCTGGTAATACTTAGAAATCACTAACCAGACTCACACAGTCATACAGTCTATGCCCCACGATTATAGTTCCTCTCACCCTTCTTCAGGAAAAACCCTCATCTTCATTAACCTGACTAGCTGTAGCAGTGTAGTCCTTTGTTAAATCTACTCTGAACTCTAGCTATAAGAAAAGGAGCTTATACATAAAACAGCATAAATGCAGAGAAGAAACATTCCTCACATTTATAGGCCCATTTTTTCCTGCAAAAATTGAATATCAATTTATAAACTCTGTTTTATTTCTGCACAGCTTAAAAGTCATACGAATTCACATAAATAGAATTGAATAGGTATTTTAGTAGCTAGGAAATAAACTAAGTGGCTCTGATAAAGAGATGCTAAAATATAGAGCCTAAAAAAGACAGAAGTCATTTCTTTTCCCCCTTTTTCTGTCAAAACTCAGAGGGAACTATTCAAGGCTGAGAGTCAGCTTTGTTCTGTGAGGTTATCTAGGGACTCAGGTTCCTTCTTTCTCATTGCTTCATTGTCCCCTAGGGTGTTGTTCTCATCCCCAGAGTCAGAACAGACTCAGCAGAGCTGTACCAACCTATAGCCCTCTAGAAGAGGGGAAGAGAAGGGGGAAATGAACACCGAGACACTACAAAGGCGAGACTCAGAAGTTGCACACGATACTTCTGTTGACATATGGATGGCAAAATCAATTAGATTGCCAAGGAAGCTATAGAGGAGGTTTGGAAATGTAGCTTTAGTTGGGCAGTCATGAACCCACCTAACATGCAGGTAAGATAGTGTGGTCCAAGTCACTAAAAGGAAGAAGGAATGAAAATCAATATTAAGAAAAATAGTCTCTGATGCAAGGACTATTCTTAAAACACATGACCATTCTCATAGTCTGTTTGATAATTGATATTCAAAATATTACCCAGTCTTCAATTATGACAGATATAATCTTGGTATTTAATATAGAGTCTATGCCTCTATGAAAAAAAAACTTGGTAATTTTCTGAACCGACATTTATCCACTTCTCTAGGAATTCTTTTTTGGAGAACTTTTCTCTGCTTATTCAACACAACACAAAATGAGATAAGCACAGTTTGTACTTCTGGCCATTTACTAATTTTTATTTCACAAATATTTAATAGGCACTTATTATACATTCGGTTCATAGCAGATTCCAAATATACACTGGTGGTCAAATGCACATGATCTCTCTACCCATGAGGCCAGTAGACCAGTAAGAAAAATAAACATTCAAAATATTCACATAAATTAAAACTTCTAAGCATCGTAAGTGGCATGAGGCAGGTAAATAGTGCCATGGAGTGCATAATAGGAAGGTTGTGTCTGGTCAAGGAGTTGTGGGAAGGCTCCTCTGAAGAACTGATGGTTAAAGGGAGATCTGCTGGAGAGATTCAGGCTAAGGGAAGGAGAAGGGTGGAGGATAACAGTGTGCCTGGTAGAGGGGACAGCAGACTCCAGGGTGCTCCTGTGGGAATGTGTTCAACACTTGTTGGGGGGAGTTAGTGGAAGATTAGTAAGAGTAAAGCACAGAAGACAAAGAGGTGAACTGAGCCCTAGAACCAAGTAGGAAGGAGATCAGCTGGACCTTTGAGACCTTATTAAGAGTTTTGTTGTTTACTATCACAGTAGTGAATTGCTATTGAGTTGATTAAGCAGGGAGAAAAGTGATCAAATTTCCACATCACAATGATCTTTCTGACAACAGTGCGGAGAATGGTCTCTTCAGGATAAAAAATGGAGATTTGTTCTTTTCCAATAGCCTAGGTAAGAGCTAACTACGAATGAATTGCATAGATCATTGTCTCAGTACATCTCTGGACACTTTGTATAATTTTAAAGAAGAAGAATTGCTCCACATTTTATAACCAATCATTCTAAAAACAACCTGAGCTGGTAGACCATGTAGTATGGTATTGCTTACATTTTTGTAAATGCACAAATCTGCAAATGCTTACACATTAGACATTTAAATAATTTTCTAATGTTTTCATGAAGTAAGGCATATAATACATCTGAATTTGAAGTATTTAACTAAAGAAAGATACTTTTCTTTAATCAATGACATTATTTAAATTGGAAACAAAGGAACATTTAAATGGAAATTATGCATGAACATTTGCATGTATAGATGAATATGAGAATTAAAAGAAATTTGAATGTATTATTAATCTGACTGTATTCAAGAGGCCTCTGCTATGATTAAACTTTTAGATATGGATAAAATAAAACAAAAGGAACACATTAAAGTGCTTAAAGTTGTTGCATCCAAAAGCCACACACCACATCTCATAAATTCAAATATATTTTGGTTCTACATAAAAAAAGCTGTAATGTGTAAAAGAGCCAATCAAGAAATGATAGTTCCTTTGTTGTACTTGACTGACATAACTCTTTAACTACATTTTCGTTAATTGTTTTTGTTTTCTTTTCTTTTTTTATGTTTATGTATTTATTTTGAAAGAGTGAGAGCAAGGAGGGGAGAGGCAGAGAGAGAGACAGAATCCCAAGCAGGCTCTGCGATGCAGAGTTTGAACTCATGAACCATTAGACCATGACCTGAGTCAAAGCCAAGAGTCTGATGCTTAACTGACTGAGCCACCCAGGCACCTCTGTTTTTGTTTTCTACATGGATTGTTATAAAGAGGATCAGAAATGGAGAATTTACCTGGATATATTTAAATTAACTATTAAACATTTAAGTATTGTCCTTTAGCAGAAATTCTCACAGATAAAAGTTTAACGTTCACTGTTTAACTTCAAACATAGGAACGTTCAAGGGAGCCGAATGTAAGGAGTCGTTTGGGGAGATAGGTGGGCCCAGTGGAGAATTTGTTATGTGAAAAGATTTTAGAGTAAATATGGGAGAGTCATGGTGAGTGTTATTTGCCTAGTTGGCCACTATCTTCCTCGCACAGGATACATGTTTTGTTCTGTTTTTTTTCCCTTACTGTTCACATTTCATGATTTCTTGTTTTTTTATTCTAATAAAACCAGTTTCTCTGCAGTTGAAATTAATTAGGCCTTATCTAAAATTTTTGAAATGCTAATAAAAGTAAATGAGGAAAGAACAGTAGATTTAGCAATCTGGCTTCAATATTAATGAACATTTGATCTATTTATTGCAATCAAAATATAACTTTGGAACTGATTATAATCACTTTGACTTGGGTAGTCTTGGTAGCAAATAACTGTCTTTTTGTGTCAAGAGACAAAGCAAAATGGCTATCACATTGAGGTTCTAATTTAGCTTAGAATAATAATGCTACATAAAATTAAAAGGAAAAAAATGAATGTCTGTTATTTTATAAGTTCAATCAATAGTATTGCTATACCTCTGGATTCAGAGCTTTGTCCTTATCAGCAAGTTTAAATAGGAAAGCTGAAGACTTTCTGGGGACATAGACCTGGCTGTGAAACTATGCACTGTGATTGTTAATTTTATGTGTCAACTTGACTAGGCCATGTCACTCAAACAAACACCAGGTTAAATACTGCTGTGAGGGTATTTTTTGGATGAGATTAACATTTAAACCAGTAGCATTTGAGTAAAGCAGATTATTCTCCATAATGTGGATGGGTCTTGCCCAAATAGTTGAAGGATTTAAGAGAAAAAAAGACTGAGGTCACCCAAGGAAAAGATAATTCTACTTCCAGATTACCTTTGGGCTCTAACTGCAACATCAACTGTTCCCTGGGTCTCTAGTCTGTTGGCTTCCAGTTTTGAATTTCCAGCTTCTACAATCATGTGAGCCAATTCTTTAAAATCTTTCTTTCTCCCTCGTCCCTTCTCTTTTCGTATAATATAATATACAATATAATAATATAATATATAATATATAATATATAATATAATACAATATAATATAATATAATATAATATAATATAATATAATAATATAGCAGGAACAATGTTTTATGTCACGTGGTCCATGATGACTATTCTACAATGTTTTTTTTAATAATGATGATGAGATATACAATTAGAATAAAGTGGCTTAAATAACTGTATATAATTATTCTTATTGGAAAATTCTACTACTGAGGCCATTCAATCTGTTCATACACATGTGCAACCAAGGAGATTTACATTTTTTCAAAAAATTCTTTATCAATTTAACATAAAAGGATTGTTTTGTTTTGTTTTGTTTTGAGAAGCCAGAAAGATGTATCATTTGTAAGTATCTTTAAGTTGGGTTCCATGATGCTGTGAGGAAGAAGTCTCTCGATTACACATCCTCAGTGATGGAGATGCTGCTAGGTCTAGGGGCTTTGCTATGCCTCAGGGTGGAAATGGTAGCATGATATTAGGAAAGCCATTATCCTATAAGTGAATAACCATTGTCTTTATCCATTCATCTGTTAATGGGAATTTAGGGGATTTCTATATGCAGTAGAATGTTAATCAGCATTAAAAAGAAGGAAATCCTGCCTTATGAAACATAGAGAAACTTGAAGCTTATGCTGAGTGAAATAAGCCCATCACACAAGGAAAAATACTGCCCAATTCCATTTATGTGAGGAATCTAAAATAATTGAACTCTTAGAAACAGAGAGTAGAATAGTGATTGCCAGGGACTGGGGAGCAGGGCGAGGAGGAAATGGAGAGTTGTTAGTCTATAGGTATCCAGTTTCAATTACACGAGATAAATAAGTTCTAGAGATTTGCTGTGCAAATCATGCTTAGAATTAACAATTCAGTATTGTTCACTTAAAATTTTTTTCAGAAGGTAGATCTCATGTTAATTATTCCTACAACAAAAATAAACAAATGAAAAGGGGCAAGAGGAAACTTTTGGAGGTGGTGGGTATGTTTATATCCTTGATTGCGGTGACAGTTTCACGGATGTAGGCATATCTCCAAACTCACCAAATTGTATATATTAAATATGTCAAGGTTTTTTGGTGTATCAATTACACCTCAATGAGACTGCTTAAAAAATGAAGGAGCAAACAGCCTTCTTGAGGAAGAGATTCACAGGCCACTATGCAGTAAATCATAATGGAAAGAGAAAAGCTGAGCGGGGAGACCACAGTCAATCAACTTTACCACAGTGAGAAAGTGAATGTTCTGGCAGTCCAAGCAGACTAACACGGTCTGCTACTTGCTGGTAGTTTGACCTGAAAAAGTCACTCACTTCTGCCTTACTCACCCAACTTATTTCTGTCATGTACAAAGGAAGATCATACCAATCTGACAAAGCTGTTGTAGTTATTAAATATTAATACCTATAAATATAAGGGCTCTGTCTGTATTGTTCATCTCCATATTCTAAGAGAATAGAAGTGTGCTTGGAACTGAGTCTCAATAGGATTTATTACTAATTAATGAATATCAAAGGACTGGTACACTTAATTCCTTAAAGTAGGCAATAAGGTTGTGGTGGCTTCTAGCTCTATTCAGTGTGATTAAAGGTGAGGGGAGTAAAAACAATTTTTGTAGAAGATAGGTTACCCTGGGAAAAATTCCAGATGGCACACATTATAAAATAACAAAATCAGTAGTTCACGCATTAAATTGTGCAGAATAAAAGAGGTCAATGGGATTTAGAATGGATGGAAAGGACATTATGCAAAAGGTGAGGATTCTTAAGGTCTTTAAAGATCAACATTATTTGGAAAGAAGCAGCTATTTAATGTAATATTTTCATTGTTAACAGTAAGAGAAGTATCAAAAATGCACTGTATTCAAATTGGAAAGCTATGATAATTTTTCAATACCTTGTTAACTACGTTCACCTCAAACAACCCTCATTGACTTTTAATTCTTTAACAGGAGTGTCACCAATGAAATTGCTTTATAGGGAAATGACTGCTACCAGAAGCAAGAGTAAAAAGTTCAAATTGGTTAAAACCTCATTCTCGGGGTGCCTGGATGGCTCAATCGGGTAAGCCTCCAGCTTCAGCTCAGGTCATGATCTCATGGCTCATGGGTTTGAGCCCCACATCAGGCTACCTGCTGTCAGTACAGAGCCTGCTTGGATCCTCTGACCCCCCGCCTCCCCCCACCCCTCTGTCTCTCTCTCTCTTTTAAAAATGTAAAATTTGTAAACCTCATTCTCAACAGCTTGTAGTTCTGAAAGACTGAGTTTTACTAAATGTGTCAGATTCACAGTAATTTTACTGAGTCGCTGGCAGGCTGTCACACTTTAAATATGAGGAGGTACTGACTTTAGTCATAGGATGCAACTGTTGTGAACTATATGAACACTGATTAGGTTGCCTGTGGGATATCTGTTTTCAATCTTCCAAATTAGCTGTGTTTCATTCATTCCCTCAAATTCCTTCAGAACGTAAAGTTTTGGAGTGCCATCATTCTTACTAGTTTATCTTTACAAGGAATATAGAAAGGGATTGCGTGATTTATTTCTATAAATATGGAAGAAGATCTAAACCAATATTTATTAGCATGCAAGTGATTACACTCAGTTCTTAAAGAGCCTTGTTTTAGTCTATTAATGCCTTCATATGAGCCTTTAACTTCTCTCATAACAAGGTAATTTAAAGTACTGAGATAAATCCTAAAATGAATTTCTAGTCAGATTTTTTTAGGACAAGATCTTATCAGTCTCTTTCTGATATGCATTTTCAAATAATTTTAGTATTAGCTAGGCCAAATATGGGATATAACGTGATCATTGGCAAATATTCTCTGTCTTTTCTGAGGTACTCTTATTCTTCTCAACCTAATTGTTAATTTCGGTCTTATGACTTAACTAATGAAATGTTGTAGAAAATTGTTAAGTATCAGTACTCTTTTCCTTTACCTTATCAGTTAGCAATTTTCCAGGACAGAAGTCCTTCTATTTGCCTAATTTCTGAAAGCAGTCAATGCAAAAGAGATCCACAGCCAACCCAAGATCGTTATGGAGCATACGTAAGAAATAAACTTTCCTTGTTGTAAGTCACTGAGATCTGAGGATCTTTTATCATTGCAACATATAGTACATTATTATGACAGATTAACCCAGACTCTTCACCATGGATTTATTCATTCACATCACAACTATTTTGAATACTACACCATATTAGGCACGGTGCTATATACAGAGGTTTTTGATTTTCTTAATTTTTATTTATTTCTTTTGAGAGAGAGAGACTGACAGAGTATGAGCAGGGGAGGCGCAGAGAGAGAGGGAGACACAGAATCCGAAGCAGGCTCCAGGCTCTGAGCTATCAGCACAGTGCCTGATGTGGGCTCAAACCCATGAGTGTGAGATCATGACCTGAGCCAAAGTCAGATGTTTAACCGACTGAGCCATTCAGGTGCCCCTAGATGCAGAGGTTCTAATGGCAAGCAAAAGCAGATTATTTTCCTGCAATTGTGGAACATAGTATGGAAGGACATTGCATCATGATGATATTTTGCTATTGCATGCTCTCTCTCTCTCTCTTTTTAAAAATATATTCAATATGCTGACTATCACAGAGCATAGCTCTGTCTGTCAAATTGTAGAAGTAGCAGTATCTGACCACTAAGGATAAAAGGAATTTGAAAAATGGAAGAGCAGAAAAAAGATAAGGCCGGAAGGAAGGTGGTATTTTAGTTCATACAGAAGGCCTCAGATGTTATTATATGTATCTCTGTGAGGATTGATCAAAGCAGATGAAGTTGGAGCCCTGTTTATCTTCTCTTTGTCTTCCTCCCTACAGGAAGTTTCAAATTGTGCTTTGAGTTATTTTATTTTAGAATGTACCTGAGGCTCAGCATTGAACTTCCTTACTCCTAAGTTTAGAATTAATAATATTTTCTTTTTTTTTATTCTTGGAATTAATAATATTTTCTAACTCTAAAATAAATCCCTATAAATACAGAGTTTAAATAGTGCAGTAAATTATTTTCCTGAATCTCTAAAGTATTATCACAATAAATCTCATTTTGACTGCAAATAGCTTGCTTCTAGCTTGACTCATAAATTTATATAGGTGATTTTCTATGTTATATATAATCTATATATAAGATCTACAGAACTTCTCAACTTACAATGGGGTTACTTCCCGATAAACTGATCTTAAGTTGAAAATATTGTAGGTCCAAATGCAGCTAATACATCGAACCTACCAAACATCATAGCTCAGCCTAGCCTAGCTTCAATGTGCTCAGAACACTTACATTAGCCTACAGTTGGGTAGAAACATCCAACACAAAGCTTATTTTATAATAAAGTGTTGAATATCTCATGTAATGCATTGACTGCTGTACTGAAAGTGAAAAGCAGAATGGCTGCATAGGTATATAATGGTTGTCAGTGTGCGAGTGGTTTACCCTCATGATCTCCTGGCTGCCTGGGAGATGCAGTGAGCTGCCCTTGCCCCGCATCACAAGAGAGTATCATGCCTCATATTGTTAGTTCTAGAAAAGATCAAAATCAAAATTGGAAGTACAGTTTCCACTGTATGAGTATCACTTTCCCACCACTGTAAAGTCAAAAAAGTATATGACAAACTATTATAAGTTGAGGATGGTCTGTATAGTCTGTATATATATTAGAGACATATACAGGTAAACCTTGCTTTGCATAATTCATTCCAGAAACATGCCTGTAATCCAAAGCACTTGTATATCAAAGTGAATTCACCCTAAGAAATGATGGAAACTCTGATGATTCATTCCACAACACAAAAATATTCATATAAAAATGATTATGATACTGTAATATAATAAAAATAATAAAGAAAATATAAAATATAAAGAAAAATAAACAAATTAACCTGCACTTATCTTTGAAAACCTTCATGGCTAGTGTGAGGGAGACAAGAGAGAGGAGGGTTATTGTGTAAGATAACTTTCACTATCACTAATGGGTGTTGACTACAGAACAGTATTAATAAACTCTTGTCATATACTGTATGTAATGTAACAGGCAATAAGGTAGCAGAGGAGAGAGTCTATATCTGCAGGCTTCCTGACCTAGAGTGAAGCAAAGCATTCCTAAGCTTCCTCTTGTATGGAAGAGGGACTGTCCATAAGTGCTTTGAAGTGACAAAAACACACAAGTGCCAGTTGTGGGCACCTTCCAACATTCTGAATAATCATTGATTTCTGCCAAACACCATGGCCTGAGACCGAAATCCGAGAATGGGAGATGATCACCCACAGTCCCACAGTGAGAGAGAGAGAGAGAGAGAGAGAGAGAGAGAGAGAGAAGAACCATTGGCTCAGTTGTGATCATGTGAAGTTCAGTGTTACGTACTACTCGTATTGCAAGACACTGCTCATTTATCAAGTTAAAATTTATTAGAAATGTTTTCTCTTCTTATGGAACTCCTGCAGAACTCACAATCAAATGTTTTACTGTACTTTATTGTGTATTATACACCTATCTATATCCCTATCTATATATCTTCTAATTGTTTTGATCTAAGTGTCCTAACAATTTTCTCTTTTCTTTTTTAAAAATGCTTATTTATTATTTTTGAGAGAAAGAGTATGAACAGTGGAGGGGCAGAGAGAGAGGGAGAGAGAGAGAGAATCCAAAGCAGACTCTGTACTCTGGGTGCAGAGCCTGATGTGGTGCTCAAGCTTACAAATCATAAGATCATGACCTGAGCTGAAATCAAGTCAGACGGTTAACTGACTGAGACAGCCAGGCGCCCCATAACAAATTTATTTCTAATTTTGTTTGTCTTAAGAATTTTTAAATCCTGACAAATGCTTACTTCTGAAAGAGGTAAAATGTGGGCTATTTTTTTTCCTGTATTTTCCCAATATAGTGGGGAAGTACAAATTGGCCCTACTGAGAATCAAATCATTAGAACATAAACATTGTTTCTCACAGGGTATAGTCAAGGCCATCATGCAGCAGCTAACGGGACTAATCCCCTCCTTCTGAGCAATGATTGCTTTTTACCAACATCACCTCTTGCTCTGACTTAGTCCTCCTTCCTCCTGGATAAAAATTGTTACATCATCAAATCAACACATTTCTCCACTTTCTGACAATATCCAATCCAGAACTGGTCCCTATTTCTCTAGTGTCCCCACAAAATTACTGAATAATGTCCAAAGTCCTGGAAGGAGCCCTCCCAACTCCCCTTTCCTGAAATGCCCTCCAACTTCCCCTGGTGTGTGTTATCCCTTACTTTAGAGAGCTAAACAAAAACTATTTTTGTTTAAGTGCAGGAGTGCCCCCTTTTGATTTTTGATTGGTGGATTTCAACAATAATGATACAAGGCTCAAAGGAACTCTTTTACTTAATGGCTACACACACACACACACACACACACACACACACAGACATTGCCGTAAGTATCAATAAGTCTGTATATAACAGGGGAAAAAATTGTATATTTTATGCAAAAAAGAAATCTTTCTGAGGAAGAACATTTTAGTACCATTCAGATTTTAAATGAATGGGAAAGGCTCCTTCGTGTATGTTTCCAAACCTCCGAGGAGAATCCATTGTCTTTTGGCTGCCTTACAAGTTTGGTCATGTAAGGTGCTAAGCCATTTTAAATGATGCTGGGAATACAAGTCAGTGGGCACAGTGAGTCCCAAGATGATCAATCATATTGCATTTACTGCTAAAACCAATATTTCCATTGTTTATTCTTGTTATTTCAACCTCATGCTTCCCTGGCAGCAACAATGAACTGAGTGGGACAGATTCTGAGAATTTTACTAGCAACAAATATATGTCAAACATTCTTCACCCAAAATATATATTCCAATGAAAAATAAATAGAATTTATACATTTCCCCCAGAAAAAATAACAATTTGTGAGCTAGTTTAGTTTCCTGGCCAGAATTCTGTGAATGCTTTCTGCTATAGTCACAACTTGAGATTTGTTACTTTAAGGATATAAAGGAAGACTATAAAAAAGATTCATAACCTCAAATTACATTAACTGTACATTAAGGGAGATGCACAAATCCCAAGAAATAATGAAATGTCAGGGTTAGAATCATCCCTTTTCAGGTTTAGTGCTCAATCTCCTATGATCTTGCATAAAATGCTATTGCTGTTCACCTTGCTATTAGGAAGTACAATTGATTTGCTTGCAATATTTATTAGTGCATTAGTCATGTACATTAGCACCAAACTGGAAACAAATAATGCTTTACTTCCCTAAGTCTGTGGCAAGCCAATGCAAGTAAAAATGTAGGTACCGATATAAATACAAGCGTGACTCACGCTCCTGAAATATCCTTCCTTTACCCAGATTTACCAGAAAAATTTAGAGGTAAACATATTCCAACCATTTCAATCTTTGATGAGTTAGAACAGTTCACATTAGTCAGGTTAATTTTTATTCTTTCAACTTGGTGTCCTTTTGACAAATTATCAATAAGAGGTCACGAAATAAATCAAAACTGAAAGGAACAGTTTATCTGATATTAATAAACACGATAGATCCAACTCCGAGGCTTTCATTTTTGCCAAATATTTATTTCAGCTCAGGTTGTCATCCCCAATTCTGCATAGGACTTGGTTCTTTGTTTCAAAAAAGAGAGAGAAATGTATCTTCAACCAAATATCGGTAAGTCTGAAGGCCTGAAGTTATTCAAAGCAATTGTCTTAACCATCACCACCACCACCGCTGCTACAATGTCTGTTTCTACACCCAATTCAAGCCAACTTTAGACAGTTCACTCCATGACCACCGATTTCAATTTCTGTCTCTGGCTACTGGCATACAGAATTTTTCCATCATAAAAACTAAAACGAGCTCTTCCCAAAGGACTTTGGATTTGCTGAATCCTTGGTCCTCATCCTTCTGAGTTTTTTTCCATGAGAAATCTTGCCTTGTGCAACCATACCCTATCTTCTAACCCTTCAATAATTTCCCAAGACGATTAGCCTCAGGACTGCCCACGCCTCTGCTTTATAGGGGAGATGGGAGCAAAAAATAGAAGGGTTGATGGCATTAATGCATGGCATTGGTAAAATAGTTTTATAAATATTGTGTGTTTATGTATTTTGTACTAGAATCCTGTCTTTTTAATGTTCATTTTTGATTTGGCACTATGTTCAGACCACAGTATTTTTTCAAATAGTGCTGTCATTTTACTATTTGAGACTTTGTGAAATCCACACTGTCCAATCTAATAAACCGCCACCATTTATTAAGTGTGTCCTGTGTGCCAGATTTTGATACGTTTCCTAAACTTCATAAAACCCTTGCAAGATAGGCATCGCTATACCATGTGGCATATTGTATTTCTTAAAACTAGCCAGAATCATACCTCCCGTTGGACCTTCCTTTTGCAACTTGACTTTGTTATTCCTTATCAAATTGTCCCAACTATTCTCCACTCTTGAGTCTGGTCAGGCCCTGTATCCTCTAATAAAGAACATAGAGGAGCTGCACTGTGCCATTTCTTACAGCCCTTGACTGGCCTAGCAACTTCTACTTCCTGTCTCTTCCTGTCTCCTGGAAACCAGCAGCCATGTAGGATTTGTGACAACCCTAAATCCACTATACTATGAAAAGCTCAAGAAACTTAAAAGGATCCTGAAGGATGAGATATTACATGAAGAAAGAGAGGCCAAGGAGCATTAAGGTGGCAGGAGAGTCATGAAAAAGCCACCACAACCCAGTCAAATGCCAGAGCACAGGTGCCAGGTGCTGTGAATCAGAGACGACAGTCCCCTCTTGCCAGGCCCAAATTCCCCTTCCATGGGATTGTGAACTTTTGAAAATGTTTGCTATTTTTATCTATAATCTTGGGATTGTTTCTTAGGCAGAGATAGACAGCTGAAACCGCACCATTTTGAAGAGAAAATGAGGGAAATTAAGAAATTTGACCTTCCTTAGGGAAAATAAGAAATTTGCCCATGTCCACACAAGTCTAAGGTTGCTAAGCCCAGGATTTGAATCACATTCTCTGAAATATATATCCCATGGTCTTAACCACTACAAAATGCAGAACTTCAATGTATATCTAGAAATATTTTTCTAAAGAGACTCAAGTTGTAAGTAGTACTACAGAGAACATGTTACTTAAGAGAATAATCTCAGTTTATGGGCTACAACATATGTGTGTTTATAACCAAGCAGATGCTCCTAATTACAAATTTATTTTATATATTTATTGAAACAAGCTGACATAGTCTCTACTTAGACACACTTTAATTTAAAATATGTATTTTAAAGCAACAGAACTGCTTGATTTTCTTTCTTTAAAAAATAGGGGCACCTGGGTGGCTCAACTGGTTGAACATCCGACTTCAGCTCTGGTCACGATCTCGCATTTCGTGGGTTCAATCAACGCGTCACGGTGTGATGACATCTCAGACCCTGAAGCCTGCTTTGGATTCTGTCTCTCTCTCTCTCTCTCCCTCTCTCTCTCTGTCCCTCCCCCACTCATGCTCTGTCTCTCTCAAAAATAAACATTAAAAATTTTTAAAAATATATTTATTTGTATTTTCACCAATTCATTCTAAATTTCCAAAATTTTCAGTAACATTTCAGACAAAATTTACCTAAATTGTGCTTTCCTATAAATTATTTCTTTAGTGCTCAGCTACAAAAACAAGTCACGGGTACTTGGGCGACTCAGTCAGTTGAGCGTCAGACTCTTGACTTTGGCTCAGGTCATGATCCCAGGGTTGTGGCATCTAGTCCTGCATTCGGCTCTGAACTGAGTGTGGAGGCTGCTTAAGATTCTCCCTCTCTTCCACTGCCCCTCTGCCCTGCTTGCCCTCTCCCTTTCTCTCAAACTAATTAATTAATTAATTAATATTTAAAAACATTAAAAAAAAAAAGAACACAAGTCAAATAAAGGAGAGGTGTTAGATAACATTTTCCAGCTGAGATTTAGGTAAATTGACAAGAAAAAAAATTCTATGAATAACTGAGGCACCTCAAACTCCAGGCTTCTTCTTTCACACGTGTGTCTATTTCACACACATTTTTCAGGTTTGACATCTAGACCCATGTTCAAATTTCACCAACCCACCGCAACAACTCGAGCAAAACTCTCTTGACCAAGTTTTTATCAGTCTTGACTGAAGATTTAAGGAACACGAGGCAATGCTCGTTTGCACTCAAAATTCTTGTTTGTCAAAGTTTCTTCATTTATCCTTGGACTTCTCTTTGAATTTTTAGCTCATCTAAAGCCTAGTTTTACTAAAACTCTCTGTTTTCAATCTGTCTTTCTTTTGTTTTTCCTTTTTTGTCTTTCCTTTCACGAGCACACCAAAGTAGTGAACCTTCAACTTTATTTTATTTTGTTTTATTATTTTATTTTATTTTTGTCTTTCCTTTCATGAGCACATGAAAGTAGTGATCCCTCAACTTTATTTTATTTCTTTGTTTGTTTGTTTATGTATTTTAATGAAGGAATTAATTTTTATTCACTTTTTAAAAAATATGGAACATGAATTTGGGTGTCATCCTTACGCAGGGGCCATGCTAATCTTCTTTGTATCCTTCTATTTTAGTATATATACTGCCAAAGTGTGCACTCAATTTTATTTCTTTTAATGAAACATGTTGTTATTTAATTTTTTTTTTTTTTTTTTGTTTTTCTTTTGCAATTTGAGCTCCTACCTCCACCTATTCCCAGAGGCCCTGGTATTCCACCCTAACCGATGTCATAAAAACATTTTCCTTAACAAGAAAATTCTCCCTCATGAGCAACTTTGATGCTAGCTGTGAAAACAATAATGCACTCACCATTTGTTTCATGATTCTGACCACTCTAACTCTGAAGCCTTTGGGGAAGTTACTTAACACGGTGTTAGCTTTCACGAAATAAATATTGAATAACAGCAACCTCAAAATGTTCCTGAGAAAATGAAGTGGAATAAGGAAGATTAAGTCTAATAGAATGAATGAACTTCATCAACAGTCATTTCCTTCCTGCTGATCTCCTGCAACCTTTCCTTATGCCTTTCTCCCAGCTATTAAAATCAATCTAGAGTGTTTCTTCATCTTTAAAATAAATGTTACACAGTATCAACAGAGCTTCCTGTTATTTAAAAATAACTTTTTCTTATCATCTTATTGCCTATTAGCTTCCACCCCAGTCTGTGGATATGCCTGATTTCATATATAATGTAACCTATTCTCTAGGTATAAATGCATGAAAGTAGGGAGATTTCCTTCATTCTATTTTTATCCTGTACTCCTAAACTCTTGAAAAAAGAATCATACCCTAGAGAACAATTTTAATTTATTCTGTTAAATTGACCATGTACAGCAATCATGCTATAGTGTGTGTAAAGACAGTGAAATCTTATTTTTTTTCACAAACAAAAATTATACTCTACAAGGGTATAAGAGAATGTCTTTGAAATAGTTAAAGTTAAAATAAAGCTATCTTATCAGCCACAAGATATTTCTTCGTTTGATTTTGGGTTTTAGAAAAATTTGTACAGATTATTATAATTAACACAATTATAATTATAATCAAAATAATTGCTATGCTTGTTCTCTGTAAATTTCAATGAAGTGATGGAATTTTTAAATCTTTAGGCTTTGATTAAATGTATTTAGTTTTTTTTGTACTCCCTACATCTATATTACTATGACCTATTCAAAGTAATCCAGAAGTTAAAAAGTCATGTGAATTAAAGATGCGTACAGCAAGAAGTCAGGAAAAGAAAATATGAAAGATATGTTGTCCTTAACACCCCATGCCTATTGTATGAATAGGAAATGTCATCTGCTTGGAATTACAAAAGGTGTTGAGGTATCAGACAGAATTACCCAGAAATATCTGCCAGAGTGAGGACACCACCTGTTGCTGTTCCACACCACTTCCATCAGAGGAGAGAGATCGGCGGGACTAGAAATGAGGAAATAATCAAAGAGCACATGCGGACAATGTTTCTTACTTCTCTGGGGGGGGAATAAAAAGTAATCGCATGACGTAGAGTTATGAAAAGGGTAAAAAGTGGGTGGAAATTTTCTTTATTTAGTATTGTGAATGCCTGAGGTAGTGTTTACCTTTAACCTTTATTATATTAAATTAATAAGAAGGACATGCTCTAACTTCAGACACAATTTTGCCTCCCCAGATACGATTTGGGGGCTTACCAATTCGAAAAAGTGCAATGATAGGTAAATATAAAACTGCCGCAGATTTGCCTTTTTTTTTTTTTTTTTTTTTTTTTTTTTTTTAGCTAATGCTAACACTAATTTGCTCCCATGTTTGATTTGACTTCCATTTGACTTCCATTTGCAACAAGTTATCTATACTTGCTTCCAAGCTCCATGGGCATATGGGATTCAGAAATGGCTGATCAAATAATTTCATTTCCCAGCCTGCATTTAATTCAGAGATGTGACTGACCTAATTTGTTCCAATGAAACAAAATCTCTAGAGCTACTGGACAAAGCACAATTATTTATGTATGCGTTTGTTTACTATTGCTGAGAGGAGTAATATGCTCAAAGGAGAGTTACTGTGCAAAAAGGGAGCACGGCTTTGCCTCCAAAACCAAGGGACCAATGTTATGCTTTTGTTTTTCCACTTTTCTACAGAGTCCATATTGCATCTCCATCCACTACCAAATTCTCAATGACAATTGAATCTTGAAAGCCTTAAGAGCCAATAGGAAGGTTTACTTGCACTGTCACATGTAACAGATAGAATTCCCTTGCATGGTTCACCCAAAACTGGCAAGTGAATTAGAAGGTATCAGAGATAGTATCTTAGTAAAAGTGTACAGAAGATATACACAGTTTAATTTTGAGAGAGTATGCAAAAATGTCTCTAGAATATTGAGTAACATAGGATTTTATTGATGCAGCAGGTTTTTGTAATTTCAAATAATTTATTTTTTAATTTTTTTAATGTTTATTTATTTTTGAGAGAGAGAGACAGAATGTGAGTGGGTTAAGGGCAGAGAGAGAGGAAGACACAGAATCTGAAGCAGGCTCCAGGCTCCGAGCTGTCAGCACAGAGACCCATGCGGGGCTCGAACCCACAAGCTGTGAGATCATGACCTGAGCTGAAGTCGGATGCTCAACCAATTGAGCCACCCAGGTACTCCTCAAATAATTTATTTTTAACATCTCTTTCATGTGTGTGACTACCAACATGTTCAGAGTACCTGTCCATTTCTTTCTAGTTCTTATTAGATTAGTATTATGAAAATTGTGGAACAGTGGAATACTCTTGGAAATAGTTATATAGTCATAGTCCATGTGAATAAATTTTGGACAATGCAAGACATATTTTGGATGAAAGCAAACTCCTGAAGTTGATTGTTACCAGAGGGAAAAAAAAAGAAGAGGGGTGCCTGTGTGCCTCAGTCGGTTAAGTGACCGACCTCGGCTCGGGTCATAATCTCGGGGTTTGTGAGTTTGAGTCCCATGTTGGGCTCTGTGCTGAAAGCTCAGAGTCTGGAGCCTGCTTCAGATTCTGTGTCTCCCTGTCTCTCTGCCCCTACCCCGCTCGCATTCTGTCTGTCTCTCTCAAAAATAAATAAATAAACATTAATTTAAAAAAAAAAAAAGAAGAGAAATCCATTTCCAGAAGAATAGATACATATCAGATGGTAAGAACTAGATTATTTTGCTTTGGAATAACTGAGTACTAAGTGCTAGGGACTGGAATAATTTTTTTTTAGTAGAAAATACCCATTCTGACACAATCGTTACTTCTGATAATTATTCTTCAGTACCTTCAGTCATACACTTAACCTATTGGAGAATTAAATGGAAATGCTGTAGGAATCATTATCACTGCATCTTTCACATTTTTGATGATAGCTTAATTTTTGGAGTTTCCAAAGAAACAATATTATTCTGTTATTGAGAAAAAATTACACAGGATGAAATGCACAGATCTTATGCATACAACTGATGAGTTTTTGTAAACGTATATACCCAAGCAATCATCCCTCCAAGTAAGATCTAAAACTTTTCCATCTCCCAAGAAATTTCCATCATTTCCTTCCAATTATATCTTTGAGCAGCTCTCTAGCATCCTACTTCATTCATGTCATAGCAAAGCTTCTCTAGATCTGGGAAACCAAGGCTATTTTTTTTTTTAATTCCAGAGTTTTGTGATTCTTACTCCAATTTTCCAAATCTCCCTCATCATCCCTTCCAGTCCCACCTATCCCACCTCACTTAGGAAAATTATATTCTGATCTATCATCCAAAATTAGTGGTGCCTATACTTAAGGAGGCAAATGATGTGATGGTATGTAGCTTTCAGGAAATACATTGTTTTACAGAATAGATATACAATCTTCCAGTCTTTGCTCAGGAACCTGTGGCTATTTAGATATACGAGCTGGATGCCATTGTAATCTATTGATTAGTATAAGCTTTACTATTGTCAAGTGATAAATGAAATTTGACCCTAGTTTACCTCAGGGTAAGGCCAAAAGAATCGTAAAGAAAGCTGCTGGTAGTATTTCTGTCTCTAAATATACTATTTGAAATAAATATGGCAGTTCACTCAGGTTGAGTACAATAAAAAAGGAATAGATAGTATGTGGGTAATATTTCTAAAAGAAGAGATGATCATCATGCAAAAACAGTACGTACCTATTTATCACCACAAAATTATTCAGAAATTTATTAACTATTTGGTGCTGACAAACTCAAGTGGACATTTCAATTAATTCAAGATTTGGGGAACAAAACTTATTGCAAGGAGGACTCATTTGGAGGAAATCTGAGTACAGTGTTGAAATAACATCACAAATAAAAAATTGATACAAAATGGATATACATGGAATGTTATTTATTCAACTCAACATAGACATGATTTATTCAATTTAACAAATGTGTAATTGAGTTTCTACTTATACATGTGGTTGTGTGCTTAATGCTAATTTCATATGTGGTTACACACAAAAATATTGTTGACACCTTTATTAGGCTACAGTAGGTGTTGTAGATAGATACTGATTTTACAGAATGCCTTCTTAATCTCCTGTAAGGAAGGCACAAGCGCACCAAACATTCCCATCTATTTCTTACACATTTTTCAGGTCCCATGCAATTAGGTCGGGCCAAATTACTACTCTAGTCAATGGGCTGGGGCAGAAGTGACTTGTTTTGCTTTTAGCCAAAGCACGTAAAAACCACTGTATACTGCTCCCACTTTTTCCTCTCCTAATGAGGCAACCCATTTCTGATATATATGATTTCTGATATATGTGATCTATGATATATGACATACACACAATACACACCCATTCAAATTCCCTGTATGCTCAATTATGCTTTTCTCACTCCCTTACAGTTGTTACTGAGAACATTTCTTAGAAAAAATTTCCTACATGAAAATCTCTGTCATTGAGGCTGTTTCCTAGGGAACTGGACTGGATCAAGGCATCTCTGTTCACTGCCCTCTTCTCCCACTTTATCACAGGCTTCTCCCTGAATCACAGCACCCAGCGCCTTCAGCCTTTGAAAGATTTCAATTTCTGGGGCTTGCAGTTGTTTTCTGTTTTTTGCCCCAAAGATTTTCTCTTTTTGTTCACATAGCTAAAGCATTTTCAATGTTCAGGCTTCCGTGTGCTCTTCCAAAATAGCCACCTTGACCATCTTGCACTTGCTTACAAGCCTTGCATGGCAGGATGCGCCTGTCTTCTGTTCACATCATGTCTCTAACACTTTATCCATCTCTGATTTCTTATTAGGACTGTATGTTTGTAGCAAGTGAATTAATACTCTATAAAATAAGTTTTTTATGATTTTTTATCATTCAACAGAGGCACTGGTTTTTTTTAATGTTTATTTATTTATTTTGAGAGAGAGAGAGAGAGTGCAGAGGGAAAGGGGCAGAGGGAGAGAGATGGAGAGAGAAAATCCCAAGGAAGCTCTGCACTGTCAGTGGAGCCTGATGTGGGGCTCGATCATGAGATCCAACAAACCTGGGCCAAAATCAAATGTTGGTCACTTAACTGACTGAGCCACACAGGCACCCCAACAGAGGCACTTTTATGAGTGTGAATGGGAGCTAAAAATTCATGAAAATGTTATACTTTTTGGAAGAGTTATGTAATAACTAAGAAATTGATAATTTATTAAAACATTATTTTAAGAAATAGTTCTTTATAATATATTAAAATAGCATATATACATTAAAACACAACATATGCACAAACTAATCAATCATCAAAAATAATATAAGAGATATAATAATTATGGTACATAGCCACTAAATGTCAGTTGTGTCTATCCCTAATACTATGTCACTAATACCATATTGTTTCTCTGAAGCGTATATTTTTCAAAATAGTCATATTTTTTCATATAATTCCCTGCAATCCTATTTAAAGTTGAATTTTATGGTTACTAAATGTGATATTATACACACCATTAATTAGGTATTCTCTGCTGACAATAATAGTTTTAACTGGGCGCCTTGGTGGCTCAGTCAGTTAAGCGCCAGACTTGGGCTCAGGTCATGATCTCACAGCTCATGGGTTTGAGCCCTGCGTCAGTCTCTGTTTTGACAGCTCAGAGCCTGCAGCCTGCTCCGGATTATGTGTCTCCCTCTCTCTCTGCCCCTCCCCCACTCATGCTCTGTCTGTCTCTCTCTCTCAAAAATAAACATTAAAAAAAAAATAATAGTTTTAACTATAAATACTCTATAGATGCTGTAAGAATATTGGTAAGCTCAGAGCATATTCTGTGAAATCAAAGATATTCTTAATTATAATATTTTTTATATTTAAATGTGTAAATATTTCAATCCAATTATTGAATAGACATTTACTGTTGGCCTCCATTCGAATTACCTTTCTTCAAAAAATGTTCTCATAAAAATTATCATATTCATTTTCTCTATGACTATTTATGTTTTTCTCAATTTAAATGCAGCAAATAATAAGCCTTCCCATTTTTATTCAATCCCACCACAGAATATAAATTTATTCATTTAGAATTATGAATTCCTTTAAAATATTTTTTACCAGAAGTTGAGACCTTCCAAATTGCAACTTGATAATTTCAAGTTCAACCCAGTATACCCTTTGAGGTCTCTATTGCATTCATTAGCTCCCTTACTTTCTACAGAGATACATTGCAGTGTCTGCCTGTTTGCAAAATTGTCAATAATTACATTTCCCTAAAAGCTTTGGAAGCTGAATTGTTCCTGAGTTTCATTTGCTGAATACTTTGATTAAAGATTTCCAAATGTTTTTTTTGTATAAAATACAAGCAATATTCAGAGGATTCATTTACAAAAACTCAATGTGACTATTGAACACTTGGGTTGATTTATAAAGTAATTCCTCAAGTTGCAAAGACTGCCTTTTATAAAGTAATTCAGTTGTTGTGTCTCCTTACTCTTTTCTGATCTGTGATCATTCCCAGTCATTTCTTGCCTTTCATGATCCCTAAATTTTCAAAGGTGATCAATGAACTATTTGTGGAATGTTGCTAAATTTGGATTTGTCTGGTATTTTCTTTTTTTTTTTTTAATTTTTTTTTACGTTTTATTTTTTATTTTTGAGACAGAGAGAGACAGAGCATGAACGGGGGAGGGACAGAGAGAGAGGGAGACAGAATCAGAAGCAGGCTCCAGGCTCTGAGCCATCAGCCCACAGCCCGACGCGGGGCTCGAACTCACGGACCGCAAGATCGTGCCCTGAGCTGAAGTCGGACTCCCAAACGACTGAGCCACCCAGGCGCCCCTGTCTGGTATTTTCTGATCAGAACGAAGTCATGAACTTTTGACAAGAATACAACAGAAGTGATGGTATGTCTTTTTCAGTGCATCATATCAGATGGTCCAGGATCTTGATGTGTCTATTCCAGGTCATGTTAACCTTGATAGCTTTCTGAAGTTGCCTGCCAGCTTTCTCCACTGTAAAGTTGCTATTATTCCTTTTATAATCAAAATTACCTTTGGGAAGAGGCATTTAGATCATGCAGATATCCTATTTTCAAACTTTGATCACTGATTTTACCATCCATGGGTGGAGTCTGCCTGCAATAATTATTAATGTAATGTTAGCTGAATAATGACTTTATATTTGCTTTATTCCTTCTATACTTTAAAATTTGAATTCTTTTAGAGCTATTCCTTCTCTCCCACATTTTTATTATTTAATTAATATCACATGTAAGTATGAAACTCATAGATATTTGTTTTATTCTATTGGTTATAATCCAATACTAAAGTTTATTTTGTTCCTTAAGTTGTTCCAGTTTGGCATTCAGTAGTTTCTTCAGGTTGGCTCCTTTGTCCTCTTGACATGATCTCACTTTTTTTGGAATACTGCTGTGTTTCTGGCACCATAGATATTTATATTTTCACTAAACAGCTCTGGAATAAAGTACTTCTCTTAGTAGCTCTGGTACTTTTTCACTGGGGAATCGTATTTAGAAACCATGATCTAGACACTAGTTGTGCACTGATACTGGAGTATCATTGGGTTGGGCTCTTTCAGTGGATTACACATAGAAATGTGTGTGTGTGTGTGTGTGTGTGTATAGTATGTGTGAACATATACATGAATATATATGTACATACACACAAAACTGCATACACATGCATCCGTACCAATCTATCAATATATATATAATATTTATGATATAATATATTTGTGTCATACTGATACTTCTGATTCTAATTTAGTATCACGGGAATTATTCTAGCCTCCTCCTTTTCATTACTTATAATATTATAAATAATGAAACATATTATAAGTAATATTTATATTTATTACTTCTTTCTCCAACAGTGAGAAGCATAGTTCTCTTTATCTACAATAACTTTATGTATTTGTTTATCCTCACATACACATAAAATAGTTTCAGAATTGCTACTTTATACCCTGCAGAAAACAAATCTACTAACTAGAGTATGTAATATACTTTAAGGATTGTAATACATGTATATATTTAGGGAGATTATGAATTTTTAAACACAGCTGCTGCCATGAATTTCTAATAAGATATGTACCAGGACTTCAGAAGAAAGAGTATAGAGAAAGCTGGTATAAAAAGTACACAGCTTGATAAATTTCTAGATTCAAACACAAGTATAAGGTGTCATTTTAGAAGACATGTAGTACCTGTTCAATCACTGTTCTAAGAATACACACAGGTCATCACTTGCCTGAGATACCAGGTTGAAAGCTACACTTAATGTTAAATTTACCATGAGTGAAAAAAAAAACATAGCATAGGAAATCAATACCATTCAGTTTATACTTATTCAAAATTATATTTCAAATCATTTAAGTTATGATAAAACTACTAAACTGCAATATTCCTAAATAATAATAGCAAATAATAAGTGGTAAGTCCCTATTGCTTCTGTTGGCTTACTATGCTAGCATTAATCATGATGAATTATTTTGATATTGTAAATGGAAGTATAAGGCATAATACTACCACCATGAAGAGTGAATCATTCCCTCAGCAGTTTAGTGTCTTATAAATACCTCCCTTATAATTTTTGAAGTCATATGCTATTCATGACATGGACATGAGACCAGAGAAAGAAATTAGCACTTAATTCAATTGTTTAATAGAATATTATAGATGTATTACATGCTCAGAATAATGAAGCTGGGTTATTGAAAACAATGTCAACCCATCTTTCATCCTTCAAGTTTACCTTGTCTTCCATGAAGCATTATACAGTTTGTTTTTAACAATCTATGTTCCATTTAAATCCAAATTTTCACAAGGTGGAATTAGACACTATACCATCTTTGGAATTGTGTTTTCTTCATCGTGTTTTCTCATATGAGAAATAAATCTCATAATGTTGCTAATATTAAATATTGAAAAATCAAAACATGTTTTCTGCTCTATATGAAGAGATTATGTTTCAAGATATAAGGATCAACATACCACACATATCTATAAAGTATAGTGTTAGAAGGCATGTTTCACACTCCTCTTGATGAACATTGAGAAATATATGGAATTGTTGAATTGCTCTATTGTACACCTGAATTTAATACGACACTGTGTGTTAACTACCTTGGGAAAGGAAAAGGCATCTTTTAATCGCTTTGTATATTATTTTTTGTTTGTTTACTATCAAAGAAAATTATGTTTAAATACATATTCAGGAATAGTGATAATAGAAGGCACATTTGCTTAATGGCTTTTTACAACAAGCTAGGAAATCAGAAATTAATATATTTCAGGGCACCTGGTGGCCCAGTTGGTTGAGCATCCGACTCTTGAATTCAGCTCAGGTCATGATCCCAGGGTCCTGGGATGGAGCCCGTGTAGGGTTCCACGCTGAGCATGGAGCCTGCTTAAGATTCTCTCTTTCTCTGTGCCCCTCTGCTCAGCTTGCACTCACTCACTCTCTCTAAAATAAAGAAAAAATACTACTAATAAAAAAGAAATCAACATATTTCTTCAGATAGAGCTGGAAAATGAGAGCATTTTGTTACCTAAGTAAAGGAAAATAACTTCTAGACAATTTTATACTTCAGAATTTTATTTCAATAATAAAACAATCCTAGCACTACATAAACAGTGGTTTGTGAGGCCACTATTTAATCTACAAGTATTGTGATGAAAACCTACATTTTATAAACCTGCCCCCTGAAACTGAAGAAGCTTAGTCTAGTATGCTGCTTTGATGCCAGTAATTCACACTACATTTGTATGTACAAAATCAGCTACACAAACTAGGCAACAGGAAAGACAACTAATTTATCCACGTCTACAGTTGGAAGCCTAGGATAATGCTAATTTAGATAATTTGGGATGAAAATAGAGCCCAGAAATAGATAAGCAATTCTCCAGTTGCTGACAAATAAAGTGATAACATCACCAAACCATTTTAGCGGTTAGTGAGAACAATGAGAAAAGCTAGACATACTTTTTAATGGTTTTGATATGTATTAATTACATAGTGTCTCATGAAAATTGAGCTATGTTTAAAAATATTAGCTGTTTATATTTACATGGGATTGATATATAGGGTTAATATATAGGATTGACAATACAAATGGGTATGAAGAAAAGAACATGTTATTACTTCTCTCTATATCTCCCAGATTCAAAAACATTAATAATAAATTTCCATTTTTTGTGACTCTACAAACCAGTTAAAAAAAAAGAATTATTAAGTTTCTCTGGGAAAAATTATTTTTCAAAAATGTGTCTTTATTCAACTTTATGCTGAGAACAGAGATAAACAATTTTTACAATATCTCACTTATTCTCACAAGAACACCTTGAAATAGATAATGTTATCATCCTCATGCTATAGATGAAATAATAAGTATGAGTGAAATTCAGTAATGTCTGTAGGGTTACACAGCTATCAGATCAAAATTGGAATTACAACTGGTCTGTCAGTTTCCAGAGCCAGAGTTTCTATATACCGTGCTGAGTGTGTGAGACATCCTACCAGCAACTCTATCCCTACACCTTCCTGCTCAAAAATTCCATTTTCATACACTTTTGGTTTAGTTTAAAATATAGTGAATGATTCTATTGTATTTTTCAGAAAGTAAATTTAAGATATGAAAAACCAGTGATGGAAAGCCAGAGAGAAGTTAAAATTCTTTGGTTAAAGAGCATCATTCAAACACAAGGTATCCTGAAATTCCTATTTCTTGCATATCTACGACAAACCGTGGACAATACCATCCTTTGAAAAACAAAGCATCTATTTCTGGGGGCACTGCTGCTCTGTCAAGTGCTCTGGGGATGTGGAGGAAGGAGACTTGTGCCATGGAAGGAGGGTGCGGGCATCTGGTAACCAACTAAATATAAATTATAGCACAATGAAACTATCTAAACATCTGGAACAGATGAATAGCCTAAAAATATTACATTGAACCAGACATAATTCACAATACCACAAACCCCAAACTACTAGGAAGTTGATATTAGGTAAAACATGCATGAAACTCCATTTAAAATTTATTTAAATAAATTTATTAAAATAAATCTGTAGGCTTTATAATATATTTTGGTGAATATAGTTACTTGTATTATTCTGGAGACTAAGTAACCAATTTAGATACTGTCACAATTCTTGTAAAGATATAGCATCTAAAAATGGCATATAATCTTTTCTCTGAGCAAAGGATAAGCATTAGTCTTCAATTTAAAGTAATAGTATAACTTAAAATATTCTCATACTTCGACTCCTCCTGCACATTTTACTGGCTATTGGATTTTAATTCCCCACAAAGTTACTTGTTGGCACAGAATTAAGAGATGAGTTGTGAAAATAATATTAACAAGGTTGCATAAAATTTTGTTTAAAGGGCAAGAGAATATTCATGTAGTAGATTGTTTCCGATCTATCATTGTTGGTGCATAAGCTTCTTGAAATCTCTTTGCTGTCATGATTTGTAAAGAGAACTCTTAAATGGCAATTTAAATAAGTCTTTTTTTTTTTCTTGCTCTCTCTCTCTCTCTCTCTCTCTCTCTCTCTCTCTTTAATATATAGGTCTAATGAGGTGCAGAGGATACCACATATTGTCAAGCTTATCTGAGGCAGACAATCTTCATCTCTCCTTCATGCCACAGTGAATTAAGTAGATAAACATGTCGTGAGAAATTAAGATGAATGATAAGCTTGCTGGCACCATCTTGAAGGCACAAGACATCATCACCCTCTCCACAGGTATTTGGCTAAAATACTCTATCCTCACATTGTCAGGTAGCACCTTGAAGAAATATCATCCACATTGTTGAAAGCAAAGAGAAAGTCAAAGATAATATGACTCATAGTTTACATATTGCATACATAATATGGTCTTGATATGAACTTGAAAAGACTGAATAAAATATGCACAATTAACACTCATTTACAGACGTTAGTTCAACCAATATATAATGGAAGAATTTTTTCTTTATTTTATAGATAAGTTTACAGGAAAAAAATAAAAAAAAAAAGGAGAAAAGATAATTGCCCTGAGCCATACTTACTTTCAATTAAAAATCTAAGTCCAAATGCATCTGGCTGCCTCTGTTTATATCAGACAAAGAGCAGTCATTCCAAATATAAATATAAAGATGAAAAAATATAGTTTTATCATTTTCTACATGAAATTCAAACCATTTAGCAAGGAGGAGCTGTCTAGCATAGACAACTATTTTTTTTATAACAAAACCAGTTATACTTATTATGGCAAATTGAATGTTAGAATGATTCTCATGTCATTTCAAAGACTAGCTCCAGCTCAGACATTTCATTAGAAGGTACAAAAAATAAACAACTAAAATAAAGAGGCTCTGTTAACCTCTGCTGGAGATGTTTCACCACCTTTTCCTTTCTTGAAGAGTGCTTACACAAATGAAAGGTTTATTCTTTGTTGTCACTTGTCCCTGCCTCACTACACATTTACACTTAGGAAGTACTTAATATACATTTGGTAGTCAAGACGTGCTGATTTAAATTGAAATGAACTAAACTAGACCACACATAGATATCACAAAAACATATATGTGTGTATCGTATATGTGTGTATATATGTGTGTATTGTGTGGCATATGCAATACTATGTCATACAAACACTTATACATTTATATGTATGTTCTCATAACATAGAATATCTCATTTTCACACATATACACATAAATCAAACTACTCTGAATTGCTTGCCTTTTTACTCTTCTCTAACCTCCTGTCAATTCTTATGTTCTTTTTAATCTAAGCAGTGCATATCACCTTACTATCTCATACTACTACCATTAGATTTGAATTTAACTTGTCAAAGTTTTGTGTCTTGGGTCATCAAGCCAAATGGAGGATTTGAAAGGGTATAGAATGTGCCATGAACACTATATTCAACTTACTGTGCCATAACGCTATATGCATAACTTTGCACATGGAAGAAAATAAATATTATTGACGAGGTGATAGTGTCTGTAAAGAATAAAACTATTTAGTCTGATTATATTCACCTATCCCCTCTTCATGATGTCATGAAGATAGGCAACACAGAATGAATAATAACCCACAAAATAACTTTCAGTCATGTTAATTGCCGTAAGAAATGGAGTATACTGACTGATCTTGCTTTGCATAGGTTGGGTCATAGAATCCAAGATATATTTAGACATTTTGATTTGAAATTTACCCTTGAAATTCCTATTATGCTAACCTTAGAGGCGTGGTTGTCTCTCTTTGGATTTTGTATGAAAATTCTTCACCCTGGCTGAGTTTTGCAAATACCGACATAATTTTCTGAAGAAAAATGCTGCAGCCACATCCTATAAAAACAAACAAAAGTGCTGGCCCAAACCCGTTGCTTAGCAATAACATGTTCTTAGTCTGGAGCAACTTGAATTATTTTAGTTTATAATATTTATAATGCCTTTCAAGATTTTACATGTTACAAAGAAATGTTTATGACTATCTGTTATAGAGTTTTATAATTAATACTGATATGATTTTTTTCCCCCACAACCCTATGTAGGACTAGGAAGTGAAAACATTTGAATCCATAATATATTTGCAATTGAAGAAACACATATTGCTAGGCTGTCTAAAGAAAACCTTTGTCTGGCTGTTTGTTTGTATACCTTTGGTATATCCTACAATTACTTTTCATAGATTTATAGAGGTTTTGTAATGCCCCCCAAAATTCTACATTTTAGAACCAATTAATTTTGTATTCAGTGACTGTAGTGTGATGAATAGGGTGTGGGATTTATAGTCAGAAGACATTGACTCAAGTCCTTGAGTCAGAAGACATTGGTTTAATACTTTTTATTAAATCCATAACATATTTTTGTGAGTATGAGTGATTTTGATTGTAAAACTGAAAGAACAATTAATAATAACAATACTAGTAGTAGCAATAGCAAATAGTAGAATCATACTTATATAATATTCGTTTTACTTAAGATGTAAACTTAAGCATTCAGGTAGATATACACATATGCAACAGATACACATACATAGCTTGCAAAAAGACTTTAAACACTTTTAAATATTGGTATATATAGCTTATGCAGAAAAATAACAAGTATATTTATTTGATGCATTTTCTTCCAGGTATTGTTCAAATGCTTCAACGACAATAATTAATTTAAAAATTCTTAATATACTTTTCATTTTACAAATGATAGAAAGTTTCAATACCTTGTCCAAAGTCACATATCTTAGAACTGATACTAAGTCTGATTCTAGAAACCACGCTTTTAACACCTACTATGACACTTTAAAATGAGATCATCAATGATGCAGGAATTATTCAGAAACATTTAACACACTGTTATCATGGTTCAATGGAACCAGTCATACAATAGTCTTCCTCACGCACAGGGGATATGTTCCAAGACCAAGTTCTAGAAACTGCAGATACCTAAACTGCAGATACCAAAGAGTCTCAGATCCTATATATACTATTTTTTTGCATATATACATACCTATGATAAAATTTTATTTATAAATTGGGCATAGTAAGAGATTAACAACAATAACTAATAATATTTTAATAGAACAATTATATTAAACAATATTCTGTAGTAAAAACAAATATTAGTGAATGTGATCTGTCTCTGAATATCTTTTATTTATTTATTTATTTATTTATTTTTTTTTTAACGTTTATTTATTTTTGAGACAGAGAGAGACAGAGCATGAACGGGGGAGGGTCAGAGAGAGGGAGACACAGAATCTGAAACAGGCTCCAGGCTGTCAGCACAGAGCCTGATGCAGGGCTCGAACTCACAGACCGCGAGATCATGACCTGAGCCGAAGTTGGCCGCTTAACCAACTGAGCCACCCAGGTGCCCCTGTCTCTCAATATATCTTATTGTAAGATACTCACTCTTCTTATTGTGATGATGTGAGATGATAAGAAGTCTATGTGATGACAGAAAGTGAGGTGAATAGTGTAGGTACTGAGGTGGCATTAGCCATTATTGACATCCTGACAATATCTTAGAATGGGGATCATCTGCTTCCAGAACACAGTTGACCACCAAAAGTAAAAATATGGATAAAGAAAAACTACTGTATAAGGTTTGTTTTACTGTTAAAAGTGAGTATTTAGACTTGAAAAATTAAAATATTTTGAAAATGAAATATGAAATATATTTCATAGATATTGACCAACTTGATGTTACTTAAGAAATGACATCATTATTAACCATCTTTAACTATGAGCCAAGTGTTTTATGTCACTTTTCAACATTTTTTCCTTAATGAGAAAAGTAAGAATAAAGAATTTGGGGATTACAACAACAAAAAAAATAAACATTTATATAACTTTTAATTCTTCACTTATTATAGTGATGCTGTATATAACATGATTGGATACCAATGCTTTTGATTACCTGTGATTTTTTCTTGAGTATAAGCACTAGAAGAATATTTGGTTTAATTATTCTTTGATACCTATTCTCAAATCCAAAGAGAAAAGAGAGCATGAGAATGTTTAGATCTGAACATACCAGTCAACACAGAGTATAATCCCTCGCATGAAAATGTGTTGTTTTGATAACTGAATGTTAAATGAAAAGTCATTATTACTGTATATACATTTCTCTTTTTTCTATTAAAATAATTGATGTACAATATTGTATTAGTTTCAGGGGTATAACATAAAGATTCAATATATACATTATGAAATGGTCACCACAACAAGCCTAGGTACTATGTATCATCGTACAGAGTTGCTACAATAATATTGACTATATTCCCTATGCTATACATTACAACCCCATATCTTATTTATTATATAACTGGAAGATCGTACATCTTAATCCCCTTAATCATCGTTTATTCTGCCTCCCTCTAGTCTGGCAACCACTAGTTTATTCTCTGTTTTTATGACTATGTTTCTGTTTTGCTTTGTTCATTTGTTTGGATTCCACATAGAAGTGAAATCAGTTGGTACTTGTATCTCTCTGTCTGATGTACTTCACTTAACATGATACCCTCTAGGTCCATCCATGTTGCTGCAAATGGAAAGATTTCTTTCTTTTTTGTGGCTGAGTAACATTTCATTGTATGTATATGCTACATCTTTATCCATTAATCTATTGATGGACATTTAGGTCCCTTTCATATCTTTGTTATTGTAAATAATGATTCAGTGAACAGAGGAGTGCATATGCCTTTTCAAATTAGTGTTTTGTTTTCTTTGGATAAATACCTAGAAGTGGAATTGCTGGATTGTGTGGTAGTTCTATTTTTAAGTTTTTGAGGAATTCCCATACTGTATTCTATAGTTGCACCAATTTATATTCCCATCAAAAGTGCTCAAGAGTTCTTTTTCTCCACGTCCTCACCAATACTTGTTACCTTTTGTTTTTTGGATGATAACTATTCTAATAGTTGTGAGGTGATATCCCACTGTGGTTTTGATTTGCATTTCCTGATGATTAGTGATTTTGAGCATCTTTTCATGTGCCTGTTGACCATCTGTATGTCTTCTTTGAAAAAAAAAAATGTTCAGGAATACTGAGGCATTCGTATTAATTGATAGCCAACAAACGAGTTCTGATTATATCTTAAGTATATATTCACATAAAATTGTGTACATAAAGCTTATACTAATGGAATACATACAGGAATGACAACAATCCTCAAGCATGCCAAATTTAACTTTTGCTCTGGCAAAACAAATAAAAACTGCAAGTTTAGGGCAGCCTAAAACAATAAAGAAACAAAAAAATAAATACAGTAGGTCTTCTAAAAGATTTTAGTAAGTGATATACAAACTGATGTATATTTATTTGTATATTATGTTTATTATTTGTATATTAATTGTGTTGAATCTATATCAATATATAATAAAAATATTAAAGTATCTTCTCTAGAGATCTTTAAAAGATTTTCATAAATTTGTATCATATGTACAGATTACCATTAGTCTGAGACAGTTCTCTGACACTCCGCAGTTTCATGGAATTTGCTTTTGGTTTATATACCTCTAAGGAGTGCAGTGCAATTTTACTATGCTCATTCTCATGCCATGTTATTACCATAAAGTCTGAAGACAATTCTGAGAAAATGTGACAGTTTCAAATCATGAATAGTGAGTTTTTGGCCCAGAGAATAAATAAAATAAGTTCAAAAATCATAAATTTAGAGTTACTTGGTAGTATCTGAATATCATTTTAAGTACCACCTAAAAAATGGACAATCACTACACATATGGTCCTAAGTATTATATTTACATTTCATTACGTACTTTATGTTTATACTCTCTAAGAAAGCCATTATATTTCTGAAAACAATGATTCATCAGCTTATATATATAACATAAAAAAGAAAGAAGGATGTTAAATTAACAAGGCTAATATTTTAAATTTGTTGCTTCTACATTGTTTATACAACAAAACACATATATGGCCCTTTATAAAGCAGGAAAAAATATATCATGCTCATAATTTCAACTCAGACAATTGTTAAAAGGCCATAAGGGAAAGAATACTTTAAATTAGTAATACTGAATCTAAATGGCAAAAATCTAAATCTCCCAAGTTGAAAAATTTAGGAAAAAAGTTATGAGTTTCCTCTTCTGTATCACAACTGAAAAAAATTTGCTGAATTATCTACTAAATAAATCCCCAAGTTTGCACTGAAGCATATTTAAAAATGTTATATATGTAATTCAGTAAATTAGATTAGAATAAGAAGGTAGAGCATGTGTCAACTTCTATATTGATATGCGTGTGTATATGTAATGGAAAAATTTAAATTATTGTAGCTAATGGGCATTAAACTTCCCACATTCAAGATGATGTTCAAAAAACATTTTATGGATTATGGCATTTAATTCTCATAATAAATTATGAAATAGTAACATTTATCTTCCCTGTTTTACTAGGTCACTACTGAACGGTAGACTCAGGATTTAAACAGAGGCACTCTGATCCCAGTATTTGCACTCTAAGCCATTAATACACACAGAGAGATACCCCTAATTTTAGGAGAAGAATGTCAGGAGAGAATGCAGATGTAGAGCTAGTAGGTCCTGCTTTGACTTTACGTGAGAAAATGGGACTGAAGTTACTGGGGCAGGCCAGATCATGTGTGTTAGGTCTGGGGCAGCAAGAGCACGATGAAATGGGATCTCTTATCTTGGGACTGTGTGCCACTGCATACCAAACTATTAGCACTATACCTACTGTATTAAAATGCACAGTCTGTACAAATCCTATTTATTCCAAGAGTTTTAAGTTTGTCTTTCCATGAAAAGTAGAGCTCTCTCTCCACTTCTTACTTTCTTGGACTCTGATTTCCTTTGCAGAATTAGAGAAATATTTTTGTTTTGTTTTGTTTTGTTTTTTCTCTAACTGGTCCTCATGTACTTTTTCATTTCTGGCTTAAAATAAATTATTGTTAATAATACAAAAGATACCTGTTAATTTCTCAACTTGCTCACTTAATGGGAGATACTGTATTAACATTACCATAAACATATATTTACTCATGTGTTCCACATTCATCCCATTACCTGGTCTCTCTCTAGATTAGATGAGGTAACAAGCATACTAAATCCTGTTATCAGCTGTCTTTTATTTTATTTAAAGTTTATTTATTTATTTTGAGAAAGAGACAACACGAGTCGGCAGCGGGGGCGGGGCAGAGAGAGAGAGGGAGACAGAGAATCCCAAGCAGGCTCTGTGCTGCCAGCGAACAGCCCGATGTCAGGCTCAAACTCATGAAATGGTGAGATCATTACCTGAGCCGAAACCAAGAGTTGGATTCATAACATACTGAGCCACCCAGCGCTCCTCAGCTATCTTTTAGAAAAGCGGTAGTTTCTACTCTGAGTAATAAAAGAGAATGTGTTGATAATGATCATCATTAGATAACTTATTTTTTGCCAGAATTTTGGGAATACAAATCATTGGAGGCAGTGATATGTATTTCCCTAATCACTAATAAGGCTGGACATGTATTTAATTACTTATTGTCCACACATGTTGCCTACTTGCAAAAGGTCTTTCATGTTGTTTACTCATTTTTGTTGTATTAGATTCACTCTCTATGTTATTCTGAAGCCCACTGTGAACAAATATTCCAATATGATTACACAACTTAAGGGAAGCCTGGTATAGTATAATAGGAATAAGTTCATGTGAGATCACACTATCTAGGTATAGATCACAACTCTGTCTAGACTCTACTTATTCGAGTTGGACAAATTATTAGCCTACGAGTATCTTCTTTTCTCTCCTATAAAGTTGGAATGATTATTGTCTACGACGTATAGGATTGTTATGAGTATTAAACAAGGTACTTCATGGACATGCTTGGCATATAACAGGCACATTTTAAGCAATCAATAATCTTGGTTATTATTATTATTGTTATTATTAGCATGTAAAGTACAGAGAAATACCATGTAATTTTTGTTAAAGATATTATTGGACAGTTAGGTAGGTGTATAGGACTTATGTTAACAATAGCACGGATTTTCATTCATTGTGTAATTCTTCCTCAATCGCCACACAAAGATATGATAACTCATCAATATTAATATGGCTAGCCTAATAGTTGTGTTGCACCATTGTGATGAGATGTAATTGATAAGATACCAAAACTTTGCTTGTGAGTTAAGAGCCAAGCCCTGCTTACATCATATAACAAGTTTAAATTGTAGGGGACTTGAGACTCACCCCTGGAATTTCTTTTCTTTTTTCTTTTCTTTTTAGAGAGATGTGGGGCAGGGGGGATAGACAGAGAGAGAGAGTGAGAGAGAGAGAGAATCTTAAGCAGGCTTCATACTCAGTGCATACCCTGACCTGGGGCTTGACCCCATGACGCTGGGATCATGACCTGAGCTGAAATCAACAGAGGGATGCTTGACAGACGGAGACGCCCAAGTCTCCTTGAACATTTGTTCACACCTTGAACATTTGTAATTCAAAGTTTAGGAGGCATTTTCTCCATAAAATGTCATTGTGATGTGACAAGGTGGCAAAGCACTAAAATTAGGGAAATGCTGTTGACTCTGGGGTGATTATTTCTCCAGGCATGTGACTGGTTTTAAGTGACTTGTTCTGAATTTCTAAAAAGTCTATATCTTTCAGCTGTGGTTATATTATCAATCTAAGAAGGTCTCAGTTTTAGAAGTTAAGAATGGAATGAGGGACATCTAAACAAAGCCAAGAAGACAATGGCTTCAAATACTCAGCTCCTGCAAACAGAGATCCGTTTCCAGAATGTACCTATGACAACACTCATATCAAATGAACAGATAAAACTAGCGCTGAAGGTAAGTGGATGATAACTGGACTCACCTAGTCTATACAACCCAGTAAGACATGAAGAACCCAAGGTGTGGAGATAGTCAAAATGGGATATCTGCATATTTGGGGGGTAAAAATTTTAGCAGTAGTCTGTTTTTGCATATGATAAGCAACAAATATTTGACAGTATAAAGACTATCACGTGCATTATCGGGAGCATAAAGGGCAAGGGGAATATATAATAATTGGAGACAAATCAGTTTGGTATGTATTTCTTCTCCACACTTTTTTTTAATGTTTGTTTATTTTTGAGAAAGAGGGAGACAGAGTATGAGTGGGAGAGGGACAGAGAGAGAGAGAGAGAGAGAGAGAGAGAGAGAATCCGAAACAGGCTCCAGGCTCTGAAATGTCAGCACAGAGCCCAATGCAGGGCTCAAGCTCATGAACCGGAGATCATGACCTGAGCCGAAGTCAGATGCTTAACCCACTGAGCCGGTCAGGTCCCCCTCTTCTCTACACTGTTTAAAAGAGATCTAGGCTAATGGAACATCTCTCTTCTTTAGTACATGGTTTTCAAGGTCACCAGTCCAGCTACAAGTGGCAGTGAGTATGGAAAAACATGAAAGGTTTCTACATGTCAAGTCTACAATTGATGCGTATTACATTCTTCTTGATTCCATTACTTCAGAATCAGTCACATGGCCACAAACAGCAAAAGGAGAGGTAAGAAGTACCATACAGAAAAAGAGAACATGGATTTTGTTGAGCACCTGACAATTATCTATTTATATGGTATATTTTGAGAGATACTGAGTGTGATTTCTTTCCAAAACATCCTTTCTTATTATTATCAGAAACTGCTATTCATCTTTTAAGTATTAAAGATTTAGGGAACCACAAGGGCATCTTATTAAAATTTCTGAACAGAATGTCATTACAAACTAATATCATTTATCACATCCTTTCATAATAGAAAGTTACAAAAACTGAAGATAGTGATCGCCAAGAAAACTTTCTCTACTTCAAAATTTGTACAGGGACCTGAATAATAAACTAATGTGGTAATTGTAAAGTATTCATTATTTAAATGAAATCTCCCAAGCAGCTTTATATTCCAACATTTGGTAGCCCAATTTGAGAAATTACACATCTTTACAGAAGTGTAACACTTCATGTTGTTCAAAGGGTTTAAAATTCTAAAATCTAAAAATTTATGCTGGCCTTTACCATGTTTGAACTGATTAACATTGCCTAGCTATTATCTGGAACTCACAGGTGAGTATTCTGACTTGCAAAAATGGAAATTACTTTTTAAAATCCATAGATTACAAATAGAAAATTCCTAAGTCTCAGAACAACCAAATAATTTTAGTTTAAATTAGTGTCCTGGGGTCAGGCTGTGTTTTCATAATCAACATAAATATATTCATTCACTTCTACCCTGTGTATAAGGTAGGGAAATCAAAGCTCTACAACTGCTTTATGAGTAAATAAATATTTGGGATGAGAATGTGTTATGTCAAAATTATTACAAGGATCACATTAATACACTATATCTCAAAGGCTAGTATAAATTCAGTGACTTGTAAAAGTGATTTTTCTTTGATATTTAAAAATATAGGTGACATTTTATCACCATTCCATTTACTCAGTCTTATAATATTTCTCTCATGACACTATGCAGATGATAATATACTTCATTCCCCCACCCCCAGATGAAGACTAAATAGTTTCTTATTTACAATGAAGAATAAAGATAGAGTTCACAACTCAATTCTAATAAGGTATTAAGTTTTAAGATTCTATCTCATATTAGACCTTAGGAGAATATAATGAGTAAAATAGAACATTTATTCTCAAGAATCACATCAGTAGAGAGAAGGAAAGCATATACACTTAATAGGATACACATAATAGGATACAGCCGTGTGTTCTCAAACAAAAATTTGGACATATGGTCAGACAATAGAGTGGAATATTTATAATATTGCTATTATACTCAGAACATATAATTGTATACACTGTAATAAGAGAAATTATATTTGCTTGCTCTGTGATCAGACTGGGCTGGAAAAAGAAATGTAACTTGAACAGGATTTGAAGAATGGGAAAAAGTTTGCCAGAGAGACAAAGAAGCCTTATAGGAATGGGGTAAGGAGATTGAAAAAAATACCAATATTTGCAAAAAAATACAGCTTACACAATATCAGTATATAAATGTTAGCAAGATGGTTAGCGTAATACACTCTGGAAGCAACCTACCAGGCGCAAACTCTCAGTTGAAGACTTTCTTGCTGGATGCCCTTGGTCAAGTTATTTAACTCCTCCAAAATATAGTTCACTAATGTACAAAATTAGAAAAAAATAGTTTTTACCTCAAGATGTTGTTGAAATGATGAAAATTGGTGAAAAACCTTAAAAGTGCGGGGTACCTGGTGGCTCAGTTGATTACACAACCAAATTCGGCTCAGGTCATGATCTCATGGCTCGTGAGTTTGATCCCCACTTTGAGCTCTGTGTTGACAGCTCACTGCTTCAGATTCTGTGTCTCCCTGTCCCTCTCTGCCTGCCCCTCTCACGCTTTGTCTCTCTATCTCTCTCCTTCAAAAATAAATAAAAATTTAAAAAAAAAGCCTAAAATGCTTAGAATAGTGACTACAACATAATAAATGACAACATATAATTATTGTAAAAGCATGATGGGCACATTTAGAAAATAGCAAACATTTGCATCAGGTGGATAGGGAGTAAAGAAGTAACAAGATATGGAAAAGAGAATTTAACCCAGGCTTTGAAGAATGTTTCTTCTTTACTCAAGGATTTTGATATTATATTAAACACAAATTATATACATATTTTTAAAAATGTGAAGCGATATAATGTTTTAGTAAAATAACTCAGGTGGTACTGTGTTGTAACATTTATTTGAGATAGAAAAAACTGTTGATATCATTGAAATCAGTTAATCTTTTCACTGGTTTAGGTAACTGTTCACAGGGAACTTGACAAATACAACAAACCTGTAGATCAATAGGAGAAAATCTCTGATAAAATGTTTCAGAGCTTGGTTATTGTTTCAGTCTGTCAAAGGACAATTGGGGGCAGGGGGAGTGGTGGGGAAAGAAAACTCTAGAGTGATTCTCAAATTACTGTTCTGAATTGGTAGGTGCTTAGTGATGCTGTTAACAGACACAGGGATTGGAGAAAAAAAAGAGCGATTACTAAATCATTTTTACTCATTCCCATTTTAGTGTTGGCAGGACACAGGGATGATTTCTTATGAATCTTTGGAAATACAAGTTTAAAGTCCAGATTTTTTTTTAAAGTCACCCCGGGTGTGAAGGTGATTAGTTAAGTCAATGAGCAATGGGAAACGACAATCAGAAAATGAGAAGAAAAGATGAGGAGACAGTTCTAATGAAAAAAATTGTTATACTTGGAATTGAAAGTGTTGTAGTTTCCATTTTACTATTTGTGTTTTATAATTTTGAATAAATATTACCTGTCTGAGCCTCAGGTCTGTGGATTCTTCCTCACCAGGGTTATCATCGGAATCAAATAAGGTAAAAAAGATGAAAAGTACATTGCAAGATGTAAACCTCCTAATAACACTACTTGTTATAAGCACTGTGCAATAGGTATAAATTCATTAGATAACTAATGTTGGCAGACATGGAAAAAAGAAGAATTGTTTCTTTCGTCACACTGTTTGCTTCACTCTGAGTATATCCATGAGTAGCCATGGGTGCTATTTTATTTCTAATAAGAAAGAAAAGTCAATTTTATACATAAGTTACCAGAATTTAACTACTAATAATCAGTATAGTATTTAAATATTGATGTCATGGTTTGAATCATGTCTCCTTAAAAAAGCTGTATTGAGGTCCATAGCCTCAGAATATGATCTTGTTCACAAATAGGGTGATAATAATTGTGATTAATTAAGATGAAGTCATATTGGAGTAAAGTGGGTCTCTAATCCAATATGAACTGAGTCCTTCTAAGAGGCTGCATGTGAAGACAGAGAAACACATGAGAAGCATGCCATACAAAGATGGAAGAACGGAATGTTTCCAGAAGCTGGAAAGACCAAAGAATGATTTCTGTACACATTTCAGGGGGTGTGTGGCCCTGCTGACACCTTGATTTTGGACTTTTAGTCTCCAGATCTGTGAGACAATAAATTTCTGTTGTTTTAATCTCCACAGTTTGTGGTACTTTCTAACAGCAGGTCTAGGACACCAATACAAATTATAAGGTACTTTCCAGAGTATAGAATGTTTTCATATTTGATTATTATAGGAATTAAAATAGTGCTACTCACAAAGAGGAATTAAGTCATGCAAAATCACACAATAAATGGGAAACCAGAATTTCAAGTCATGTTTTATAATTCTGATCTAAGTCCTCTTTGAACTAATAACATAAAACGATACAACAAAACAGGCACTTGTTGGCTTGTCTGAGAACCTAGCCATAGTTTATACAGGCAATTTTCTTCTGCATTTCAGACTATGGTTTTACAATTAGCCTTTTCATAAAATGAGTTTGGCGATTCTGGATTACCCATGTCCTAGTCCTTGATTCTAGGTCCACAGAACAAAAAATCAAAAGAAAAGTAACACCAACAAAATCAGTTCATAGGAAAATAGGCTAATGCTTATCTTTCCTTTATATTTATTGTCAAATGTGGAAAAAAAGGAATGATAGTAAAATAATGTGTATTCAATAGTGCGTGTTTTAGCTTCTGTTGGTGCATAAAATAGTGACTAGGACACATGAAATTTTCACTGAATAAATGCCCTCTCCTGTCACTCTTGCTATACTGACATTGGCATAGAAAAATAAAACAAAAATAAACTCCCTCTAAAGGCTCTGGAAATTGAGTAAAAGCAATTCAGAAGAAAAAGTGCAAACACAAGATAAATATATGGTGTGTCTATGTTTTTCTGGGGTAAAGGCACATTTTAAAAACAGAATATGATACCTCTTCTGCTATATATCAGTGGGTTCTACCTATATGGATGAAAGGAAAATAAAATGAATATTACAAGAGGAAATAGAAAGACTTTTATGTGGGAGTTTATGTTCTGTGTTTTGTGTCTAAAGCTGTTGTCATATCTCTTAATAAACCAAGTCAGTTTGTATCCACATTTTACATAAAGTGCAATAGACATAAAAAGCAATAGACATATGTTAGAAAGGATGCCTACTTTCCAAAGCTGCTATTGTGAACACACGAAAGACAAATAAGGTCAGAAGCTTCTCCAGGGTCATGGAGGTATTAAATCCAGCATAACCTTTGTGGCTGGTGCTTCACTAATAAGGAACAGTCTTATATAAAAATTTCTAGTATATATTCAATACTTGAGATTGGATCATCCGTGAGTACTCAACTGAATGCAATGTTTGATTTAAAGTTCATCTAGTATCTCCAATTAAGCTTATGCAGAAAATGGTAAATCAAAATGACACTTGAAGAAAAGTTTCAGTTGCCCTTTTTCTATTCCTCAGTAAGTTTTACTCCATGACCTCAGTATTACAAAAAATAACTGAGCAGAACATTGATTGCAAGACATTGTCATGATGTTTCCTATGTGCAGTGGCTAGGCAGGAAATTTTCATTTCATACACCATTTGAGCCTAGCTGCAGTGATTTCACAAAAGTCAGCAGGCTTTGAGAAGTTAACGATAAAGTAAAGCATTTGTTTTTGTTATTTCGAGAAAGTACTTGAGTGTTTAAAACTAGAACCTATGGAGGTTGGTTAGCCATGAGAGGTGCAAAATTTATTTGATTTGGTAGTGCTTATATTTATATCACATTTAGAAGACAAGAGTACTCCGGAAATAATAATATTGCAATAGAAATTACATTGAGAGCTATGTCAGTAAAATGTCATATGAAATATGAATGAAAATATATAATATGCAATAATACACAAGACACCTATAAATAACACATATTAAATATGACCTACTTATAGTATTTAATATAATAACGATTACTCTCCTCATGGAAGTACATGAAATTTGCTGTCAAGTTTATTTATCTATCTACTCATTCATCCTAAACGTGTTTGTTAATATCTTTTTTCAACAATAGGAACTATTTGAATGATAAAAAACAAAAATATAGCTGTGAATTGTAAATTTATGTTAGAAAATGGGTAATGCCCTTGGTGATTGCTTCTATATCACCTTGAAGAATATTTTTTGTTGTTGTTTTTAGTTAGAAGGCTATAGAAATATGAAGGTAAAATCCCAGTTTAGATATGCTAACTTTGACTCTGACACTAAAACTAATGATTTTATATTGCCAAGTTTTATCTCCTAACTGGATATCCTAAAAATGAACTATACCACTGCCTTGGCCAGACCACAATCACTTTCTTCTTGATTCTTGCTATAGCCTCCTAATGTTTTTGCCTCCGTTTTCCTCTTTTCTTCTGTCCTTCCCCAACTCCAACATTTTCAGAAGCATTATCCTTTATTTTTTAATGTTTTTTTTAAGTTAATTTATTTCTTTTTGTGAGAAAGAGCAGGGGAGAGGTAGAGAGATAGGGAGGCAGAGAATCCCAAGCAGGCTTCATGCTGCCAGTGCAGAGCCTGGCATGAGGCTTGAACCCACAAACCATGAGATCATGACTTGAACCAAAATCAAGAGTTGGATGCTTAACCTACTGAGCCACCCTAGTATCCTGAGAGGCAGTATTCTTTAAAGAAAAATAAAGTACTCTTTTCCAACTGAGGACTTATATTAACATGAAGTTTCCTATAGAATGACTGCACACCTCTACTTGTTATAGCTTTTCATAGCCAGGCCATCTGTTTTGTTTTCCATTGTTCTTGCTCTTTATACCCTACATTACACTCACCAAATCCTTCAGGTTCTCCAATCGAATTTCTAAAGGTCCTCAACACTCTCTTTACTCCATTTTTATACATCCTTCTCTCATCTTTAGAATTCTACCCCCTTTGTCTGTAAAGCTTCTACTCATCACGTAAGACCCATTTCAAATGCAAACTCCTCTGTGAAATATTCTCAAATTGCCCAGTAGAGAGGCATTCCCATTTCTGTTTACTAATAAAGTTTTGCATCTATCCCTGTTTCACTTTGTATCTACATACAGCAACTATGACAGGACCCATAAATACAGTTTCTACTTTATCTTACTAAACAACTTCCTCCTACATTTGACGAGATCCCCAAATCCATTTTCACTGTATAATTTTTGTATTATTCTTATCAGCCAAACAGTTGCAATAAGAATTGCATATTGTTGGGTGCTTTGGTGACTCACTCGGTAAAGCGTCGAACTCTGCATTTGGGCTCAGGTCATGATCCTAAGGTTGTGAGATCTATCCCCAGGTCAGGCTCCACACTGAGGGTGGAGGCTGCTTAAGATTCTCCCTCCCTCTCTCCTCCACTCACTCACTAAAAAGCAAAAATAAAAATAAAAATAAATTTAAATTAAAAAAAATAATTGTTGCACATATATTTCATGGTTAATCTTTTGTTTTTCAGTGTCAGTTCAATTATATGTAATGGCATGCATTTTATATAAGACAGCATTGACATTTGAAAATATGTAACTGTATTTATTATACATGCATGTTACTAAATTGATTTTCCCATGAATTAGATTAAATAATTTGGCAATGGCACTCCTTTTCCCCCCTTGCATCTGAAAGATCATTACAATGTTAATATTTACAGATTATCTCCTCTAATAGGAGGAAAGTCATAAACAGAAATATAAATAGGGAATTCTGATACTCCAAGAATACTAAAGAAGATCATTGTGTATAATAGTCTTTTTAAAATAGGATAGGCAAAAAGGAACACTCCAACTCTTTATCTCCTTAGTAACATTCGCTATTGGATTTTTTTTTTGTATAATGATAAAGTAAGTGAATTTTCTATTACCTACGTTGCAAAAGTATAAAAATGCAAAATAAAAATGGCCCTTCCATTCAGAAGTTACCATCTCTATGTATCCCTTAAAACATATATTAAATAGTAGAGTTATTTGCAATTCCTATTTAAAAGTCATTCAGCAATTCCTAATTCTTTGTAATGCCAGCATTTTGCTGTGAATGCAAAGATGAACAAAGCAAACACTTACTGATAGTATACTACGAGTTAGTCTTGGTAAGAAGTGTGGAACCTAGAGGTCAATGAAAATTGACGTGTAGCCCTTATACTCGTGAAAGCTAGAGTTGAATGACGGCAACAGATATTGGCAAAAGCAAACACACAATCACATAAATGTTAATTTCAGAAGGTCAAGTGTTATGCATGGGTTTGGGAGATGGTGTTGGCCTGAAAAATATAACTGGATTTGGTAACTAAGAGAAGGCCATACCAAAAAGATAAATGGCAAGCTAGAAACTCAAAGGAGACATGGAGTTAAGGTAATGCATATGCTGTAGGAATTTTGAGACTTTCAGAAGATCAAGCCAAAAATACATCTTGGTGAATTTGACCATTTAAAATCTGTCCTCTCATATATTTTCTGGGTAATCTCTTTCTGGAATTGCTATACATTGAACCTGTTTAAGGGATTCCCTCTGTCTCTTCTTCTTCCCATATAATGTCTCCATTTTCTTCTCCTCCCCTCTCCTCCATTTTCTCTCTCATTATTTCTGTTATATTTTCTTGACTTTAAGTCCCCAATTTTCATACCATTTATTTTTTATTTAACAATTATATTTGTAATTTATTAAAACACCTTTTTAATACCCAATTCTTTATTTTAGGCCATGTTCTTTTTATGTTTATGGATTTAGTATTTCAAATTTCTTTGAATATTATAGGTTGGACTCCTAAAAAACTTGAACTAATTTTTTAGAATCAAGACAGATCTATTCTCCTTTGATACATGTCTTTCCTCCTTTTTGTGTGCCGTTTCACTTCTACTTTTTTTTTCCCCCTGTAGATATTTCTCTCCAGTGTTCAATATCATATACAGTTCAAAACTGCTTCCTTGACATGACAGCCTCAGCCTTAAAGTGTACATCACTTTACAGGTCAAGCAAGCACTCATGGATAATTAACCAATTTTATATTACCTGAGGAAGAAAATCAGATCGATCTACTTGAGGAAATGTTTCTATCCAACTGGCTGTAGAGAGTTAGTGTCACATTGCACACTGAGCAGGATGTGTGAAAGAAGAATCTCAGAAGGGGCATCATCAGTGGATGGATTTTGAGGCGTTCTTAAAAAAGAGAAACTGTTCAAATAGAAACCTAAGAGATTCTGCTGCAGCTATGCTGGCAGAAGTTACTCCTAATACAGCCTGTATGTATAGTGTAGCATAAATTATTTCAGAAACTGTGAGCAAGACAAACTTTTGTGTTGGTACTGGAAACTTTTTTAAAAGGGCCAAATAGTAAATATTTTAAATTTTGCATATCATAAATTGTCTATTGCAACTATCTTTTGTTGTACTAGGAAAGCAGCCACTTATTTTCTAAGTTAATGAATGGGGATGGCTCTGTTTCAATAAAACTTTATTTGCCAAGTCAAATGGTTGGTTGGCCTGCTGGTCATAATTGGCTGAGCCAAAGAACTGGGAAACAAGAATGCATATTTGGGGGAATTTGTTACAATTGTATTTCTGTAGGCACACTAAAAGAGAAGCATATTTCATGCAATATATACAAACACAGTTTGGCAGAAGACAATTAAAGCTTCAGTTAATATATATATTGCCAAATTGATTTTCTCCAAATAGACAATTTTAAGGACTAGTTTCTGATTTTTCATCACTTTTCAGACTGCTTTAGTTGTAATAGAAATAACTTTTTTTCGTGTTCATTTAGTTGCAAATGTATTCTAAGTTTTTTAAAGCTATTTTTCAAAAGGCTAATTATGTGTTGAAGCACATCTAAAATTGTGATAAGTGCTTAGGTGGGAAGTGTTCCTATCTGAGGAAGAGAAAAGTACTAATGGAGCTAAAGTCGAGAATGCTAAAGTGGGAAAGACAGAAGCCATGTTGAGGGAAATATCGCCTTCAAGTAATTAACATATGCCAAGAGCTACAGAAACTAAACCGTTATCTTATATATATGTAAAAACTGATATTACCACTTTTCCTTTCCCAACTCCCACACACTAAGTTGGTTGATGGAAGATGTGGAATTGGGAGCTTGAAGTCATAGAGTTCTGGATAAAGGTTTCATCAGCATTAATGCATATGGTTCATGGGAAATCTAACATCATACTGAGAAAGAGCATAGTGGGGTGCTTATGAAGAAGTAGAAGAAATGAATAAAAATATTTATTGTGGAACATTCAGCGAGTAATCCTTTTTTCTAATCACACCGATACTGTGGAATGATGTCAGCATATACTATGAGGATAGTTGATAATGAACTAGATATTTCCCAGCCCCAAAGAGTTACTGAATCTCAAAAAGATTGAACATTATTATGGTCAATAGAGACATTATTTATTTTTCAACGTTACAGAAACCAATTTCAAAAAATTTTGTTAGATCTGAAACTTTATATATCTATAAGAAGCAAGTGTTCATTTTCATGATGTACTACCCAGTCCGTGTGACGCAGCTTTATAAAATTAGCTACAATAGGATAAGCTTATCCCAAGTTGATAGTTGTTTCTTCTTTTGTTTTTGTTTTAATCTGTGGTTGTTTTCAATAGTCTGCCATGAAACACAACATTATTGACAACAATCGTAATGATTGATCACAGTGAATCAAATTCACGCAGTCATCCAGGTCAAAAACTAAGGTGGTAGAAAATAGAATTAATTTGACAATAATATCCATATGGAGACAATACTAAGATTGCAAATGTTTAGTTGCTAAAAATCTTGGAAAAATTAATTTGTTCTTAGGTACTGGCCATGTCCCTTTTAGCTGTATGCTCATTTAATTACATTTTCCAATATATTTCATTTGGTTCCTTACAAATAATATTTTCCTGGAAAAGAAATAATTGTCTCTTCGTTTCAATAAATTTCTCATATTTCAGATTTTCTTTAAAATGACTATGGTGATATGCTACAAGTTTTAAGAAACAGTTTACTTGTGTAGTTTCTTAAAATCTGTAAAAACAGTTATATGCATTGTGCTTAATATTTGGGTTGACTGATTTTGCTTTATTGCATCTGTAAGCGATTGTCATTAAAAGTGTCATTTTGCACTTCTATCTCAAGGAGTTGGTCCCATTTCTAAATTTTGGCAGGCTTTTCATGAGAATTAATAAATAACAAAAAGGGCACTTTCAGAAGTGCATGAACTCATGAGATGATGGCTAGCCTTTGAAAGGGTAAAATTATGTTAATGTTTAAAAACATAGTTAAAATGGAAAAGGACTTAAATATATAATGTAAAGATCAAATTTTTATACTGACAGACACAGTACAATATTGTTGATGATGATGAAAATAAAAAGACTCAAGTACTCAATATGCAGGGCATGCATGATGACTCATTAGGCAGAGAAAATTATTACTGCCCATTAAAGAATTAGCTTTTACACAAATGGAAAAGTTGATTAGTGCACCACAGAGTGGCTGGTTTCTAAAATTATAAAATTAATGTATGTGTGAAATGCTTAATTTCACACATAAATATCTATGAAGAGAAATTAATTGTTTCATACAATAAAAGTCATTTATTTTACATGCAGGATCAATTATTAAATCTGAAATCATAATATATCTTTTGGTAGTGTTTGTTCATGCCAATTTTGTGGCAAAGATTATAATATTCCTATGGATCTTAGAAGTTACTAAAGTGGAAAAATCTCATAATACCAATGGACATATTGCTATGAAACTAATAATTTTTGTACATGTTACTTGTATGCTAAAAATGTTTTTGAGATCCACTTGGTCAAATAGTTTATATGATGGAATTATGTAAGGAGAAAGAAAATGAAACATATTGATTGGATTTGTAGCATTGTATTAGATGATAGCCACAATTATAGAATAACTTATTAAATTAATTCAGTAAGCCACATGTATTTTATCCATTGTATACCATAGCATACAATATAAAAGGTTTATGAGAATGCAAAGCCTTTAATCTTCTGAATTAATAAATACATCTGAGCTTAATATAACGTGCCATCATGTAATATTTTCTTACATTTAAAGCAAAGTCGAAAGTCAAGATTTTATGCATCATAGTATAGCATCTATTCTCTTGAAAGTTCCATAACTGCAAAGTTGACCTGAGAATATGAAAATTTTAGTTATTGAAGTACAAATTTATGTTTTTACCAATTAAAGCCACTTCAGTTTGTTTTATAAAACAGGAATAAAAATGCTTATCTCATAGAGGGGATATGAAGCATCTTAAGGAAATGGCTTGAATCACTTAAGTATTTACATAGAGATAAATGTATTATATATATATATATATGTATATATATATATATATATATATAGCTGTCTATAGATCTACCTATTTATAGCATATAGAGAGAGCTATCTACTGAAAAGTATATCTATAGTTGTATATAGAGTATATATGCAGTTCATATATAGTAAGTATATAATATATATTTATATATACTACATATGGATAGATGGTTTATATATGTGTGTATAATAATAATTATTATGATTATTTTCTTACCATATTGATGTCAAAATTTCTACCTGGTTCAGTGGTTCCCACGTTCCAGCGAAATCATTTTGAGATAATTACGTCTTTCTTTCTTAAGTGTCATTCTCATTAGATCAGCCTGTAGACCCTAGCTAATAAAGCTTCAAATCCTTCTGCAAAATAACGACTGAATGAATTGTATTTAGTCTGGTCCTATCTATTATGTTAACTTATGAATTTAACCAATTTCTACATACGTATTAATTATGAATAATTATAGCATAAAGCAATAGAATCTATGGAAGCACTATAGATTATGATCATTTTTTATCCACTGTATAAAATAAAACCAAACAAAAACTCAAAGAACGTTTCCTACAAACTTAAGAAAATAATAAATCATGAAAAAAATTATTTTACTTGGAGCATGACAACATGTTCCTAATGAATAAAGCAAAGCTTAATGGATCAGGAATGGGGTAATGGGGAGAGGGGGATGAGATGATTATTAGAAAATGAGTGACATTCTCTATGAAAAATATTAGATATAGAAGGTATGAAATTGGATGTTAAACTTACTTGTCCTCAGTGAAAATAAGGAAGACTAACTTCCTTCCAATAAAAATGTTAGAAACTTGATTCTTTTTAGAAATGAAGAGTTACCCCTTAGCTGACTTATTTTTCCAAATAGCATAGTGAAAAATTAAGAAACCATATCCTGAATTTGTTTATTCCTAAAAAAGTAAAACTTAATGATATAAATACAATATTAGAATTATTTTATTATGACACCATCTTCATCCAAGAAAAAAATTAAATTATCTTTTCAGTTGGAGTTTCTATGGTGAAATATTTATTTTTTGTTAATGCATATATAAGTGCATATATACATATATGAAAAATACATATATATGTATTTATATTATTATATTAAGTGTGTATATATATATATATATATATATAAATCTTAGTCTTATAATGCTCTTGTTTGGTGTGAATATAAAAATAGAATGAACCTTCCTTAGAAAGATGATTGTTTAGGATTGTGACAAATGTTCAAAAGTAATTATAGCAAAAAATTGGAGGATAGTATCTATTCATCTATTATGTAACCACTATATTTTCATCATTTGCCAGAATGTACCAAAACAAAAAAGTAAGGAAAAAGACTCTAAACATATTAATGCACATTTCAGACAGGTATTTCACACATAAATGTTATCTAGGGTTATTCTTTTCTACAGTAAATACGCTATTAAAAAATTTGCTGGTGATTAAACTTTGGACAAGAAATTCACAGGCCACATATGCTTTCTGAGAGTGGGTGGATTTGTACTGATTCCTGAGAAGGAAATGACATCCTTTTCTCTGAGTTTTAAGTAAAGAATCTGAATAATGTTAGACATTTTCAAAAGAATTTAAATGAAACAAAAGTGGTTATCGGGTAAGATGCTCAAAGCCGAAATTGAAAATGAATTTACTCAGTGACGAAAATCTATATTTATTTTCATATAACATAAATGTTATCACAGGTAAAATTCAAGAAATAAATTACAGAGAAATTTATACATATAATAAAGATAGAATGTATATGTAGAAAATGATGTCCAAATCATTAAGGTTATTGAGACCAACTTGAAGTTCTCATGGTTAAGAGGACAAGGAAAATGGTGTACCATTCATTGTTATTGCTTGCATGGAGGTGCCTCTAATTCATTTTAATCTTTTATTTCTTCCTCATTTTTTGTTCATATGATTATTGTAGGACTGAGGTTCTATGCTATCCTGTGTTAAAGTAAAAAAAAGAAAAAAGGAAAAAAGGGAGAAGGAGAAAAGAAAGGAAGGGAGTGAGGAAAGTATGGAGGGAGGAAGAGGAGAGAGAGCAAGAGAATGACAGAAAGAGAGGGAAAATGGAAAAGGAATATTTTTTAATTTTAATATTTTATGCCAGTCTTTATTTTACAAAAAAATTCTTCCTTATTTCTTGTTTGCTTGCTACATGAGGAAATATCACTTGTTGGGTAAATGCTTCAAAGTAAATGTCCTAAGATGAACTAGCTAAATATGAGTGTACCAGGACAATGTACAGGAAGCCACATCAAACAGTCTCCCTTTAAGTACCCCTCACAAAGTGTATTGACATATTCAAATTGATGTGCAGAAACAAATCTTAACTCCAAAGAATTATTAGGCTTGCGTGCTTGCATTACAAATTACTGTTTTAATACAATGCTCAATAACTGTGCATTTTCCCCCATTCACATATCACATTCACTATATAATATAATAAGGAGGGTGTAAAGTTTTCCTCAACTGCTAACATTTCACAAAACTTTCTAATGATCGGGCAGAATAGCATTTACCATTTATTTTAAACTTTTAATGATCATTCCCCCCCATGCTTAGCAAAGCAGCTGTTTTTCTCTGAGACGGAGGCTTATGCCAAGTTTAAAATGTTAATGTTGTTGAGCCATGTGCTCAAGCATTAAGTATCTCCAATTTCCAAACTGAAAGATCTTGGCAGCTCTCACTCACTTAAATAAACTCAGAAAGAGACTTATAATACTAGAGGGAAGAAAAGGAATCCAGCCACTTTTCTTCTTCAACTTTGTGACCTCTCTAAATGGCCAAAAATACTAAGGATCCTTTTAATAATCTGAAATGAGCAGAATATTGATTGTAGTAGTTGGCCTAGAAGGTTGGGTTTTAAATTAACAAAATGAGATATGAAAAGAAAGGGGTAAATTATAAATAAGAGTGTGTGATACCAAGGTGAAATAAGTGAGATTATAAAAACAAGTAATGGTTTTAAATAAGTTCAAGGTTCTTAGTTATGAAAATTTTGTGTAAGCCATAAGATAGTCTTTCAAATATTTGAAGATTACTATAATTTTCACAAAATTCTTTTCTTTCCCAGGGGGGGAAATTCCCCAGCTTCTGTGAAAGTTATCTTCCCTTTGTTGTGTCTTCAAGATCTTTTGATTATCATACATTAAAATTTATGTTTTGGCTTGCATTTCTATGAATTACAACACATGTAGAGGTTCATGTAACCAACTAGCACAGTGAGAATACAAAACAGTTCCATTGTCCCAAAAATATTTCCTTGTGCTATCCATTTAAAATCATATCTCCTTTATCCTTAGACTCAGGCAAAGACTGACAGGTATATAATTCACATAATGTCATGTAAATACTAAATGTCGTGAAATATGTAACCTTTTTTGTTAATGTTTATTTATTTTTGAGGGACAGAGAGGGGAGGACACAGAATCTGAAGCAGGCTCCAGGCTTTGAGCTGTCAGCACAGAGCCATACACGGGGCTCGAACTCATGAGCCATGAGATCATGACCTGAGCTGAAGTCAGACGTTCAACTGGCTGAGCCACCCAGGTGCCCCTAAAATATGTAAACTTTCAACACAGACCTCTTTCATTCAGTACAATGTCTTGAAGATCAGTTCAAGCTGTTGCATGTATCAATAGTTTATTCTTTTTTGCCAAATGGTATTCCATTCTATTGATGTACCAGTGATTGTTTATGTATCACTTGTTGAAAGATACGTGGGTTCTTTCCAGTTTTTGGTGATTGTGAACAGAGTTACTATAAAGATTCAAGGGCAGGTGTTTGTATGAACAAACATTTTAAATCCTTCAGGGCAAATAACAGGAAGGGAATTATGTCACATGGTTAAGAAAGAAAAAAAAAAAAAAAAAAAAAACTTACTGGATAATCCCAACAGTAGAATTGAACGGATGGAGGAAAGAATCAGAAAAACAACTGAGGAAAATTGGGAATAAAATTACTTATATCAAAGTGTTCTAGTGAGAAATTAAAAGAAAACATTTGAGAAGTCATAACAGCAGACACATGGAAATATCTTTAAAAATGTTAGTTCCTTTTGACACATGACAGATGCAATATATCAATGTTAACACAATCTATTAAAATAAATTATTTCTCTAATTCTCCCTGGTTTAAAAAATCAAAACATTTCTAAAGGAATTTAAGAAATATTTCTATGATACATTAAGGGCTCTCTATGTATATTTATTTTTATTTTATTTCAGGCAAATGGGGATTCTGGTGGTCATTTTTCTTAGATTCTTTAAGGCAGTTTAGATACAAAATGTGAGAGACTATATTCTATAAATGTGATGTTTACTAGTATGAATTTTGGCAAATAATGTAATATTATGTCTGTATTTTGGAAAACAGTACAGTCATTTTTTTTATTAGTATATAAACTTTATTATTAAATTCAGGTTTTTTCCAACTATAGTTAGGTTTACTGTTCTAACATTCTTATATATATTTCACCTATTTTCCTCTGTTACAGTGAAGGCAGTATTGTTCTAATGCATTTTCTAATAATGTGGTAGCATATATAATGTGTCTGAAAGACCTGTGTGAATATGTGTTCATTTTATAGAGGGTCTTTCAGATTTCTGCATTTTAAATACATTTTACAAGTGTTTTGAGTGGTTGTGAGACACTTGGCCACGGCCGAGGTCAACAATAGCACTGAATCTATAGGGTTGGAAACAGGAGCCAGACCTGGCTTCCTGTGCATCAGCATCGTTTGAGAAGGCTTTCTCACCACGAACATTTGCATGATAAATTTATGGACTCTGGCTCTACCAGCTTGATTGAACACATTGCATTTTGCTAAGAACAGCATGTCAACTAGCACAGTCAGCATCCATATACATCTGGGAAAACTGCAACTGTTAGAATTGTGCCATGGGAGTGAAGACAAGAAAAGCTTTGTCAGCTGTCAGTTAGACATTTCCTTTCACTATCTATTTTATAGGTGATGAATGAAAAGTGTTGCTAATATTCAATGCGGTATTTCATATATTACTCCTTAGACTCTGATTGCTCCACAGGTAAAGAGACAGGTCAAAAAAAAAAAAAAAGGCAAAAAGATAGGAAAAAAATAGTTGCTCTTAGTCCTAATATTTGAGTATACAAGAAGCAAGAGAATAATTATGAGCATAATAAAAAGTTTGTGTGAGAAAGCAGCTGGAGGTTGGTTGGCAGAAAGCAAGGCTTATGGCAATGATTCACTTTAGAAAAGATCATTAGTTCCTCTGTCACCCACAAAAAAGCGGCAGGATTTTCTCTAACAATGATATTTTTCCATTATCTGAAATAATTGCATGATTTCGACCCAGGTCTGAAGATTTCAGGAGTTTGTCCACAGGGAATTTTGTTTGAGAGTCAATTTTGCTCTATTCTCCATGTAATTTAGACAGGAATTTTTGTCTCAAAGATTAAAAATATTCATTTGAACTTTCAACTTAATTTTCCCAGATGTAAACTGCTTTGAAAGTAGATTTTGAAAATCTGAGGTGAATGGTCAAAATAACTAGAAATAAGAATATAAATTTGTTGGAATGCATTAAAAAAAACTAAATGAAAAGAAAACTGAGGAGGTATTTGCTTTGTCTATTCCAGAAGGGCATCAGTTATCTTGTTAGTGTTAAACAGGGACATGATCTTACTGTAGAATTGGATGAGTGATTTAGAATAGCTATTTAGCAGTTTGATGTGGTCACTGCGACATCACTGATTTTGTTTCTGGACACTTTGATGCAACCTGCAAAGGAAATCATTATGCTTGAAGTCCTTAGTACCAGTGACTAGTCATACTGCTTTAGAATGAGGTGGGACATGAGGACGAGACAGGGCTCAAGAATGTGTAGAGACTGAGACGTGGTAGGATGAAGAAAAGGCACAATGCTTTGGTGATTATATAAAGTTGCAAGTTTCAAGTGAGGTTGCATGCTGTAGTTGGGTCACAAATGTCTGATGCATCCTCGGTTATTAAACAAAACATTCTAAATCCATGACATTGCTTTTTTTTACTGCAGGTATCACAGATTGCTTCGCTCTGTATAACTCTCGCTATTGTGGAATGACTGCAACTGACAAGTGTATATGTTTCCCCAGTTTGTTCATGAATGCTTTTGGAAAGGAATTAATTCCCTAGTCATGAGATCAGCTTGCTTATGTTTGTATTCTCCTAGAATAAAGGTACCGTTTAAATCCATTGATATATCCCCCATTGAAGATTCATAAAAGAAAACAGTTGTAAACTTAGAGGGAAGGCACTATGCCAAGATATCAAAGTCAACATTAGAGCACAGTTCTATTGAGATCATGGTCAGAAAAGGAAAAGAAAATTGCTGGAAGGCCAAGCCAGTGAATATATTAATAGAGCCAAATCAAAAATTAGTATTTAGAGAAAAGGTCAAAATTGACATAGAAAGAAAAGGATGTGTTGGACAAGGTATCCAGATGTCAAACTGAATATAGAGATCCTTTAGATTGGGTCCAAAGACTACTTCTGTGACACTTTCTTTTACAGGCCTAGTCTGCCATTCCTAAGGTTTTCCCTTACTAGGAATTGAAGCAAATAAATTGCTGGTTTGGAGGCTTTATGCCATTCAGATCTCCTTAGGGACAGATCTGTATCATATTAGAAGTTCCTTTCTACTGTTTTCGTGAAGTAAAAGCTCAGTAACCAAATACCTTTGCAAAGTCTTAGAATAAATTGATCATGAGGCATTCTGGGTGAATTGTTTACTTGAGGAAAATAAATCACTGTAAATACTAAAGTTTCCAAACATTTTATTCATTCTACCTCTTTTTCTGTCTCCCTCTTCCACATCAATTTTTATCCCTCTTTCTGTTAAACTCACAATTCAAATATCGCTTTCCTTTAAGATTTATGATCTCTCAGACTCTTCATATTTGGAGTAATTTGTACTGTATTCTATCCCTGCTTTAAAGGAAGTCCCCATGTTTTTAAAGCCTTGCAGGAATAGCAAGCAAAGGAAAAAGAAGCTTTTTTTTTTTTTAATTTAGGTAGAATAGGTCCTCAAAGCTCACATAAACTTCAGCCCTGTATACAAAGGTAGTAAATTATAGAGGAAAATGAAGAGAAAGACCCCACTTGTAAAAACATTTGCCTAAAAAAACCCCTTGAAATAGACAGCTAATCTTAAAATGGTAGGTGTCAAATATTTTTCTTTATTAGTAGGAGTACCGTTATTATTATCTCCACTTGATAGATGTTGACTACTTAGTCACATAGGGACACATTAGCACGAATTACCCAGATAGTCCTGTCATAGCTAGATTTAGACTCAGACACCAGGTTTTCTCTTAACCTCTATACTCCCCTGCCCAACTTTCATTCAATAGTTATTGGAAGTCTCGTGCTGTTCCCAATATTTTTGCACATGGTGACGGTTAAAAATCTTCAGAGAACCCTAGGGAATAAATGCTAATATTATTCTCATTTGCCAGATAAGTGAACTAAGACATAAAACTAATATATACTAAATAGGAATACAAGCTAAGAGAATTTGGTTCCAGAGTCCTGACAACCTTAACCTTCAGGAGGCTGGTCTTTAAAAGCGGTATTTGGTTTTTGAACAAATGAGAACATATCTAATATGAATTTGGCATGGAAAAAATTCAAATAAAGTTATACAGTCCCTGTCTTTAAGGTGCTCACCATCTAATAAAAACAATAATTGTAGAGAACATTTGGAAAAAGTGTTAGGTGGGGGAAAAAATCAGTCTTGAAATTTGCATACACATTCTAGAAGGGATCTTTGAGTACAGTTGTTAGAACCTAGTAGTTGGGAAAATATTATTTGCTAACATATGCCTTTTTTACATTTAAAAAGTAAATTATTATGCCTTAATTATCTTTAATTCCACTCCAAAATTCTTTGATTTATCAGGAAACATGTAAGTATGAGGAATTGTTGACACAAGTGCTTTGAGAGTTGAAAATATTGGATTAATCACTACTCTTATTTAAAAAGGAACTTGAAGAAAAAAGTAAATTTTTAAATTAATTTTCATTAAGTTTATTATATTTATATTTATTTTCTATCTTGTCATTTAAAATGTTGAGTTTATATAGCTTTTAATTTTAAATTTTTTTAGATAAAAAAGAATAAGAATATGTCATAGCAATTCATTTTCATTTTTTAAATTTTTTAAAAAAGTTATTTATTTATTTTTGAGAGAGAGAGTGAGAGCAGAGGAGGGGCAGAGAGGAGAATTCCAAGCAGGCTCCTTGTGGTCAGTACAAGGAGGTGAGGCTCGAACTTGAATGGTAAGATCATGACCTTAGCCAAAACCAAGAGCTGGACACTTAACCGACTGAGCCACCCAGGCACCCTGAGTCATAGCAATTTTTAAAAATAATTAGTTAAGGGGTGGCTCAGTCGGTTAAGTGCCCGACTTGAGCTCAGGTCATGATCTACTGGTTTGTGAGTTTGAGCCCCGCATTGGGCTCTGTGCTGACAGCTCAGCTTGGAGCCTGGGGCCTGCTTCGGATTCTGTCTCCCTCTCTGTCTCTCCCCCACTTACACTCTGTCTCTCTTTCTCTCCAAAATAAATAGACATTAAAAATTAATAATAATTTGTTGATTGTAACTTCATGGGTCTAGCTCTAATCAACTCAAAAGACTTAAACATCCTTAGATGCATATCTAAAAATTACTATTTTTCCTTATTAAAAATAAGTAAACTGAAAAGTTGACTCCAGATTCATAATCAGAAACTTGATTTTCCCTGTTACTTTCAAATAGCAGTGATAATTGTTAGACTTAACTTCAGCATTATAAGGATAAAAAGAACTAACTTCATGCTACTGCTGTATTAGCTCAGAGATTAATAATCAGTCAGAGCCTGTGTCTTTGAGAAAGACCTCTTCATTGAGTGATACAAATTCTACTGATTCCTGAAGCCATTATAATTTAATAACTACCATTATTTGTTCCTTATAGGACATCACCTAAGTAAAAGATATTGTTCCTGCACACAAGGCTGGCTCTTCCTAAATAATATGGCTGTTCAAGTACCTGTATTTCTGGTTATTAATGTGGCTTAACATTGTACATATTTCTATATTAACATATTAAAATAGTTACACAACCTGCTTAGGTAAACTTAAAGCTTCTGAGAACCAATGATAGCAAATTAATACACATATCATTTAAGGACCTTTGATGTTCCAGATGAGTTGTTGGATGTATTACCTCTAATCCCCCAAACAACCATGCTAGGTGAGAAAACCAGAGAAGCAGAGAAGTAAACTAGCCAGAGACACTGATGTTTTCATATAACTTGCTGTGAGTTTGAAGTCTGTACATGACATCCTATCGATGCTCATAAAAAGGATATATAATTTTTATTTCTGGTCTCAATTGAAGTTATTAGAAAATAGATTAATTCCATAAAGCTGCTTTCCAGATTTCATGGAAATGTGAGAATAGGAAAATGGAGAGAATGCACACACACACTCACTTTTCAGATTTTGGAATAACAAAAAGGGATACTAAATATTACATCACAGAAAGTTACATGAGTTCTAAAATATGTCTCTATATGAAGAGGGATGGGTTGCCCAAACCATATACTAAGAGCTGGAGGCTTTTATTTATATTGGCATGTAAGTTGTTTTGGTATTCCAATGTTGATATAATGAAATATTAAGCTATATTCTAATAAGCCCATAATGTTAATAAGATACCTAACTTTCAGTCCTGCCCTTATCATAAATATGTGATCAGGTAAGTCTCCTAATTCCCAGAACCTCAAGTTTATCATGTGTAAATGAAATTATCAATTAGATGATTTCAAGCCCATCCTTACCTTAAAAATCTCGATTTTTATTAGAATAATTGCTAGTGAGTATCTGGATTCACTTAGAAAATGTGTATACATTGAGACCAAAACTGGTGAGTCCCGGTTAGAAATCATGTTCACTATTTGCTATATATTTATTATTGAGATTACATATTCGGTTAATAAAAGTCTCTTAACAGATGAGATTCCTGAGTCAGCCTTGCATATAAAGATTACTGACTATCTCCAGGGAAGGAGATTGCCAGGAACAAGATCCCTGCATCCTTGAACCTACTATGGTCACAAGTTTCCATGGGTTATATACACAGAGGACATATCAGTTTCCTTTTATGACTAGCTAGAATTTGGCCAGGGATGGCAAAGTTAGATGCAGTCAGGGGTCAGGCAGATGATGAAAGGGCCAGATACATAACATTTGGAAGTGGAAGACTTATGGCAATCCAGGAAACACATGATCTATGAAGATATTAAAGGAAAAGTTTAATTTTAAGATTACAGCATCGATCCTGAACTCATCTCCTCCCATGGACATACAGGGTCTACAGCTACATATGGAACAATTTCCTCTCAAAATCCTAAAGCCTGGCTGAGCAACTAATAGGCATCTGGCAAAGGAGGAGAAAGCCACATCAAAGCAGATAGGAGAAGCTGGCACACAATCCCTCCATAAACCCCACCCCTGCCACAGCACCATGGAAGGCTCCCAACAGGGCTGTGTCTGAAGATTTACAAGACACTAGCAATCTGAGAAACTCTTCTTAAAAGGCTCATGTTCTCCAACTCACCCGCCCTGGGTCCAACTCAGAGGGAGCCAATTGCACCCAAACTTAAAATGAAGTAGGCTCACCTGCTTATATTAAAACCTCAGCCTGAAGAGCGGGAATCTAACTTAACACACACATCTAAGAGCTTGCTGGAACACTCTGTGGACGGAGAATGGTGGTTGCCATCTTCACATTTCCCCTTGGCTGGGCTCCAGAGCATCACTATCCCTAGGATGCAAACCTTTACATGCATCTAGCTCCCTGATTCTTGCAGCTGACACCCAGGGAGTACCTCTTGATCACCTGGCACTGGAAGCCAGGGAGCTTGCATTCCTGGTCACATGGGACCAAATTAATTGGTGTCACCCAGAAAGAAGCTCTTAACCTTGTCTGGCACCCTGATTTTGTGACTGCTGCCAGGGGGACACTACTACATCGTTGGGCTCTGCTGACCAGCAGGGCTTTTGTTTGTGAGTCATGAAGATAGTAACCAGTGAAAAAGTTCTTAAACAGCTACAATTACCAGGGCTCAGCAAGAGGCAACAAGCTCAGGAGATCAGTGTTTCTGTGAAGGAGGCCTATTAGCTGGTCATCAAGGCTGTAGGCTGTGGGGAGGTTTCTGATGAAAAGTCCATCTGACACCTGACTGTAATTCCATCCAGAGACCTTAGAGGGTGGGTGCTGTCCTCATATTCACCCTCCGCCATGATTCACAGCCCCAGTGTCTCTAGGAGAGTGGCTTTGCATACACCTGCTGCCTGGTTTTTGTGGCTAATGCCACAGTTACTCCAAGGCTATCATGGACTAATAGTCATAATTCTTTTGACCCTCCTCACATCAATAAATTTGTTCTATGTCTTTTCTTAAATAAAAGTCTCTTGATGGAGTGCCTGGGTGGCTCAGTTAGTTTAGCATCTGACTCTTGATTTCAGCTCAAGTCATAATCCCAGAGTAGTGGGATCCAGCTCCAAATTGGGCTCTGTGCTGACAGTGCATAGCTTGCTTGAGATTCTCTTCACTCCCCCTGCCCTTGTCCCTCCCCTGCTTGAACACACACACACACACACACACACACACACACACACGACACAGACACAGACACACTATCTCTCTCTCTCTCTCTCTCTCTCTCTCAAAATAAATAAATAAACTTAAAAAAAATCAAAGTTTCTATTACTGCTGTGCCCAATGGTGTGGGGTGGAAGTTATGCTGTGGCAGTTTCTGGTTCCTTGCCTTAAACAGGCATCTTTCATTTTCTCTTGGAACACTAGCTTTTAGGACTCAGCCACCATACCATCAGGAACACAGGAAGTTTTGTAGAGACTCCTAAGTGGAGAGGAGTTGAGAGTCCCAAATGATAGTCATGGCTCAGATACCAGGTGACAGCCTCCATAACCATATTTGTAAGCCATCTTGGAAGCTGAATTTCCAGCCCCAGTTGACCTTCCCCAGACGACCTTGATATACAGATAAGCCTTCACACTGGCTTCACACTGCCAAAACGCAGTTTCATGGACAAGATAAATTATTTATTTATTTATTTATTTATTTATTTATTTATTTTTGATGCCACATTTTAATAGGGCAGTTTATGATGGAGCAGTGCATGACAGGAACAAAACTCTACTGAGTTAGAGAAAGCTCCTGTGTTTTTTTTTTTTTTAAAGTATTTATTTATGTTGAGAGAGAGAGAGTGTGTGTGAGTAGGCGAGGGGCAGAGAGAGACGAGAGAGAAAATTCCAAGCAGGCTCTGATCTGTCAGTGCAGAGCCCATTCCTGGACTCAATCTCATGAACCATGAGATCATGACCTGAGCTGAAATCAAAAGTTGGACGCTTAGCCCACGGAAACACCCAGGCATCCCTCTTGTGCCTATTTTCTTTTGTTCACTTTACCAGTATTCTAGAAGAAAGGTCGTGGGGGAGGATGAAAAGAAAAAGAGAGAGAGTCTACAAAAAAATTATACCTGAATTATTTTTTCATCTATTTATGTCTACACAAAAACACTCCATTGCTTGGCATCCCACCCCATTTTGTGTCTCAGAGAATTTTCTTGCATCCTTCAGAATGTCTTTCGTGAACATTAGCTCTTCTTTTAGGCCTAAATGGGAGAGGGATACCACAGAACTCCCTAGAGGCTAGAGTTAAATGTGCTGAACTTTAATGTCTTCCTTTCCTCTTCTTCCTTCTTCTCCTGCTCTAAAATTATTAGCTATAGGTTATATTTTTCCTGATATAAATGATTCCATAAATGGGCCTTATACTATGAGTTTCTTTACACTCTAAGAAGCTATGTAGTGCATGGAAAGCCCTTGGGTTTTGGAATCCCTCTAATCTGGGTTTGATATTGTTTTGTGCCATTTATTATCTCTATGGCATTTGTCATTTAATTAACCTTTCCACAAATCAGGTATTTTTTAATCTGTTAAAAATGTCATCAACAATTTGCTTTGCGGATTAGATAAATGAAAATTAGTTACTGATGACAAAAATTTCCTTGCAAAATTGGGATAAAAATTAAGTAAGAGAATTTATCTAAAGTTCCCAGTATGTTTCAGACAATGATAAATGGTAGTTTTTGTTTTTGTTCATAACAATATTTTCTACATATAAATAATGGTTAAAATGGGACAACAAGGTGACTTCTTTCACAGGATTTATTTTTATTTTGGTATTTTCTATTTTAGAATGGATGAAAATATGAATCATTGAATATGACAACAAACAATAGAATGAAAGGTTCATTTGGATTCTGCTATTCAGAAGACTGAATAGCTGATAAGAAATATTCATAAACCTTAATTTTACAACGATGTTTTACAAGAAACTTTTGAGGATTACTTGAAAAGACTCACTAGTGGTAGATAAAGTTAACATATTCTATTTTGAATATCCAATACACTGGAAATACACTGGCAGATTTAGAGGTCCAGCTCTAAATCTGCATTTTAGAGTCTGCTTCCTAACATCACTCCAGGCCTAAGTGTGTTATATGGGCTTCCCAGAACAACCATGAAATGGGGGGCTGGGGTGCTTTTGAGATATACATCCGGAAAAAAAAACCCTGAGAAATCCATGTTTAAGCAGAGGGAGAAGCTAACAAATAGGGTAACAATAGAAGATTCAGCCAGTTCTATAAGGAGCTGCATTTCCCCACTAGAGTGAGAGCTGAGAATGGTCTCACTCCTATTATTCTAAAGTGGGGAAGTGCAGGCCCTCAAGGCCTTGAAGAAGGAATCAGGACAATTTCACAATATCTTCTACAATACCCTGCTGGATCCAAAACAATTTTAAGTTATTTATTAGGGTTAGTAACTTTTTTTCAAAACATGTTTCCAAAAAGCAGAAGATAAGTATCTTTGATATGTTAACAGGAAAATACCTAAAAACAAAATTAGAAAACCTAATGTGTTTCTTGTACAACTATAGTGTATATGAAGCAGTTGGCAATGTAATGCAAATATCTGAAAGTTTTTTTTTTGTTTGTTTCCTAAACAAGGGCCCCAGTGATGTACTACACTGTAATTAACACTGAAATTCTGGGAACTACTTTATCATTTCCAGGCATTATAGTTCCAAAGCTGGGAAGTGAACACTGTACATGAGATGATTGATTCCCCATGGATTACAACAGTCTGAAGTTCCCTTCATTATGCAAATTAATAAAATTCAAAGTATACAAAATATATATTAGTCATTGATGATTAATTCATCCATATCTGGGTACTGAAAGGCTGGCTACTTAAGCCACACAGATTTATTTTTTAACCTTTTCAATTTAGAGAGATTTTTGTATATCCACATTCTTTTTATGTATTGGCAAAAATTTTAAGGAAATCCTAAAACTTCAATATGGTATATACTTATACACTGAAAATAGTTCAGTCTATATGTATAACTTTTGAAATTTGAAACAAATAGAAGAACCTCTAATGAATATGATTTTATTGTATTATTTTTGAAGAACAGCACAAAAAAATTAAAAATTAAAAAAACATTTAAAAATACTCTTACATAAAGCTAAAACTATAGTTTTTTCTCTGTATTTTGAAAACAAAAAACAAGTAATAGAAGATTCTACTTTGTAAAAAGTGCGTCCGACACATTTACAATTAATATCTTTAATGGCAGAGGGAAAAAACAAACACACTTCAGCAATATCAGCATATAGAAGCTCAAAGTGGCTAAAGGCAGTCATTCCTTTGAAATGTTCTCTTTTCACAGGATACCTGCAGGCTTTGCATTTCCTCCAAACTAAGTTTAATATAAAGCAAATCCCACCACAGCTGTCTTCAATCTCTCTAGTAAAATGACCCTGAACAAAGATGATCTTTGGCATTAGCCCCTGTCAAAATGACAGTTCCCCAAATTGAGAAGTCAATTCTCAGGAAAAACAATAGAAAATGTGGTTGGAGGTTAGGAGAAAAATAAAATTTGAAGTGCTAAATGGTACCTATGCACTGAGTAACATCTTAATTATTTTATATAACAAATCTATTCACTGGTATAGTTATAATTTATGACGCTTAGCAAAGTATAATGTCCTCCTTTCCTAAATTTGCTTCAGTGAACCAAAACTAGAATTAGTCCTGTATGTTAACATGCATAACACAAACACAGTCATCCTCTCCTTGTGTTTCTGCTGACAGGGACTGATACTTTCTTGAAGAGATATATCTCTATTTAGACATCTTATAAGACATCTATAACTGTATCAATATCTAAATATTAGTAAACTTAAGAGACAGTGATATAGATAATTATACCTCAAGTAGAACTAGGGTTTTGGGGTTTTTTGTTTGTTTGTTTGTTTGTTTGTTTAGGTCAGAAAACAGAACTATGCCAGATATAGCTCAGAACACATACCTATATAAGATTGCCTGAATTAAATTATAACTGAGAACCATAATAAGTGGGTTTGGCAAGCAGTTTCCTGGGCTGTTATTTTATCCACTCTGTCTACCCCTACCTGCCACATAGAGAATAGTCTTAAGAATCTAACTTAGAAAAAAGAAACAAAAGATTGAAGCAATTATTTATATGTTCCAATCTAAAATAAAACGTCATTGTTTCATTCCTTTGGTACTTCAAGTGTAATGTGATCAGTGTTTTACATTATTATTGTTACTGTTATTATTAATTTCCTCTTTTACTATTTCTTTTTAATACTGTTTTCTGAGAATATCAGTAGATACATTAGAGTTCTGCTAAACATGATGTAAATTCTGGATATCACTTAGATGATCTAAAATACTTAAGTGTCTGAAAAGAAAAACTAAGGTGATAATACAACTAAGATTAAATTTTGGTATTAGAATCTCAGGAAGTAACTTATAAATTAGAAAAAAAAACTTTAAAAATCATTTTTTTCTTTTATAATCATAAAGGACATTTATTTCGGAAGAAAATAAATAACTAATCTAGAGTAATGAACATGTCCTAAATACTTTAAAAAAAATACTATGTTTCCATCTATCACAACATATCGTATTAATTTTTTTTGCATGTTATCTGTATTATTGAAACATTGGTATTACATCTCCCTATATTTTATTTCATCATAACATTGAAACAATCTTATTAGAAAATGATGTAAACATGATGCAAAGTAAATAGTATAAGAGCAGGCTTCCTTCTCTGCCTGTGATTTCTATAACTGTGATTGAGAACTGTGAAAAGAGTATTTTTCTCACAAGGATAGACATCAAGAAAGTTATCCTTTGCTTTCTTTCACAGATTAAATCTGTTCTCCATGACTGTTTCCTTCATAATGGACTTTCTATTTATCAATTTTTTTACAATCTGCTTAGTGTAGAAAAGGACTACAGCAACTAGATGCCTAGGTGTCAAAGGTAGAAAAACCAATCTAGGATACACTTCTGGAGGCTGCAGTCCATTCATACAGTTGGGGAACAAAGTCAGTCTCCACCTGAATTCCCATTCTGGGAATCAAGAAACATTGAATTCCCATTCTGGGAGTCAAGAAACACTGAGTTCAAAGATCTCTTACTCTTACAATTGTGTGGAATGTTTTCAACCACTCTCCCATCCTTGGTAATATGAGAAAAAGGATTGTAATTTCCTACTTCTCTGAGTCAACTGCAAAGCCTGTATCTTCCCACAAGATGGAAAACAGCAAGCGCTCTCTGTAAGCAATGGGATTCCCTGGAGGCAGCATGGGGCAGCGAAGAGGAGCATGGTGCTCCAGTGGTATTCAACCAAGTTCAAATCCTGCCTTTACAGGCTATGATATATCAGAAGCCAAGTGGCCACTAAAATAGGTTAATAATAATGCCAGTTTTTTTTTTTATTTCAAAACCAGACAAAGACCTCATTAAACAGGAAGAATTCCAGGCCAATATCCCTCTTGTACATGGATGCAAAAATTCTCAACAAGATACTAGCAAATTTAATCCAACAGTAAATTAAAATAATTATTCACCATGATCAAGTGGGATTTATTTCTAGGCTGCAAGGATGGTTCAATATTTGCAAATCAATCAACATGATACACCACATTGATAAAAGAAAAAAAGAACCATATGATCCTCTCAGTAGATGCAGAAAAAGCATTTGACAAAATACAGCATCTATTCTTGATAAAAACCCTCAACAAAGTAGGGATAGAGTGAACACACCTCATCATTTCGAAGGCCATATATGACAGGCCCACAGTAATATCCTCAATAGGGAAAAACTGAGAGCTTTTCCTCTATGATCAGGAAGAAGGCAAGGATGTCCACTCTCACCATTGTTATTTAACATAGCCTCAGCAATCAGACAACAAAAAGAAACAAATGATATCCAAATTGGCAAGGAAGAAGTCCAACTTTTACTATTCACAGAGGACATGATACTCTGTATAGAAAAACTGAAAGACTCCACCAAAAAATTACTATAGGTGGTACATGAATTCAGCAAAGTCGCAGGATATAAAATCAACGTGCGAAAACTGGTTGTATTTCTATAAACTGATAACAAAGCAGGAGACAGAGAAATCAAGGAATCAGTCCCATTTGCAACTGCACCAAAAACCATAATATACCCAGGAATAAACCTAACCAGTTTATTTTTACAGAAGTAAAGATCTGTATTGTGAAAACTATAGAATGCTCATGAAAGAAATTGAGGATGACACAAAGAAATGGAAAACCAGTCCATATACATGGATTGGAAGAACAAATATTGTTAAAATGTCTATTATTGCCCCAAAACAATCTAAATATTTAACGGAATCCCTATCAAAATACCGCCAGCATTTTTCACAGAGCTAGAACAAACAATACTAAAATGTGTATGGAACCAAAAAAAGACTCCAAATAGCCAAAGCATCTTGAAAAAGAAAAGCAAAGCTGGAGGCATCACAATTCCACACTTCAAGCTATATTACAAAGCTGTAGTCATCAAGACTGAATGGCAATGGCACAGATCAGAAGCACAGATCAATAGAACAGAATAGAAAACCCATAAATGGACCCACAACCGTATGGCCAACTAATCTGCAACAAAGCAGGAAAGAATATCCAATGGAAAAAAGTCTCTTCAACAAATGGTATTGGGAAAACCGGACAGCAACATGTAGAACAATGAAACTGGACCACATTCTTACACCATACACAAAAATAAATTCAAAATGGTTGAGAGACCTAAATATGAGACAGTAAACTATAAAATTCCTACAGAAGAACACAGGTGTTAACCTCTTTGACACTGCCCATAGCAACTTCTTACTAGACACGTCTCTGGAGGCAAGAAACAAAAGCAAAATGAAGTATTGGGACTTCCTCAAGATTAAAAATCTTCTACATAGTGAAGGAAATAATCAACAAAACAAAAAGGCAACCCACAGAATTGGAGAATATATTTGTGAAAAACATTTATGATAAAGACTTAGTATCTAAAATCTATAAAGAACTTATAAAACTCAACACCAAAAAAAAATCAAATAATCCAGTGAAGAAATGGTCAGAAGACATGAATAGACATTTTTCCAAAGAAGACATCCAGAGGGCTAACCGACACATGAAAAGATGCTCAACATCACTCACCATCAGGGAAATACAAATCAAAACTATGAGATATCATCTCACACCTGTCAGAATGGCTAAAAATAACAACTGAGGGAACAACAGATGTTGGCAAGGGACCACTGTGAAAAACAATATGGAGTTTCCTCAAAAAGTTAAAAATAGAGCTACAGGGACTTCTGGGTGGCTTGTTCAGTTAAGCATCTGAGTCTTGATTTTGACTCAGGTCATGATCTCACTGTTGTGAGATTAAGCCCCATGTTGGGCTCTGTGCTGACAGCACAGAGGGTGTTTGGGATTCTTTTTCTTCCTCTCTCTCTGCCCATCCTCCACTCATTCTCTCTCTCAAAATAAATAAGTAAACATTAAAAAATCTGCATATGAGTGAAATCATATGGTATTTGTCTTTGACTGAATTATTTCACTTGAATTATATTCTTTAGCTCCATACATGTCATTATAAATGGAAAGATTTCATTCTTATTTTATAGCTAAATATCATTCCATTGTGTGTGTGTGTGTGTGTGTGTGTGTGTGTATCTCACTTCTTCATCTATTAATCAACCAATGGACACGGGTGGTTCCATAATTTTGCTATTGTAAATAATGCTGCCATAAACATGGGGGTGCATGAATCCCTTTGAATTAGTGTTTTTGTATTCTTGAGATAAATATGCAGTAGTGCAATTGCTGGATCATAAGGTATTTCTATTTTTAACTTTTTGAGAAAACTTCATACTCTTTTCCATAGTGGTGCACTAGTTTGTATTTTCACCAACAGCACTCAATTATTCCTTTTCCTCCACATTTTCAACAACACCTGTTGTTTCTTGTGTTGTTCATTTTAGCCATTCTGAGTGGTATGAAATGATACCTCATTGTAGTTTTTACTTGCATTTACCTGATGATAAGTGATGGTGAATACCTTTTCATGTGTTTATTGCCCATCTGGATGTCTTCTTTGGAAAAATATCCGTTCATGTTTTCTGCCCATTTTTCTTAAATGTTCATTTATTTTTGAGAAAGAGAGAGAGAGAGAGAGAGGATGAGTGGAGGAGGGGAAGAGAGAGAGGGAGACACAATGTGAAGCAGGCTCCAGGCTCTGAGCTGTCAGAACAGAGCCCAACATGGGGCTCGAACCCACAAACCATAAGATCGTGACCTGAGCCGAAGTCAGATGTTTAACCAAATGAGCCACCCAGGCGCTCCTTTAAGTTTTGTGGATTGTTTCCTTCACTGAGCAGAAGCTTTTTATTTTGATATAGCCCCCATAGTTTATTTTTGCTTTTGTTTATCATGCCTTAGTAGACATATCTAGAGAAAAGTTGCTATGGCTGATGTCAAAGAGATTACTGCCTATTCTCCTCTAGGATTTTTAATGTTTCAAGTCCTTACATTTAGGTTTTTCATCCATGTTTAATTTATTTTTGTGTATGGTGTAAAAAAGAGGTCCAGTTTCTTTTGTATGTTGTGGTCCAGGAGAGGAAACATCCTGTGGCGGGTAAAGATGTATGTTTCTCTTTCCTTCCCTCAAAACACATGCTGAAACTCCAGAAAAAGGATATCTAGTGTGATATTAATTCATAGATCACTTCTACATAGAATCAAGCTAATATGCAGCATTTATTTAAAAAGGATAGCAACCTATCATACTTTTCTAATTTTATGTGGGTATTGAAAGCTAGCATTCACTAGCCTTTTCCTGTTATGTCATAGTAGATTGTAATTTTCAAAAGACCAGGGACTTTGTCTTTCATAAATTGCTTAGAACTTGATTCTTACAGCAGTGACTCATCAGTAATTATGTGTTGCCAGGAGGGAGAATTAGAAGAAATTCTATCTAATTTTTCCTTACGGTGCTTAGTGATGTCTCCAGTAAATAGTAAATAAATAGTATTTATAATTATGCTTACTATACACTAATAAATAAATAGTATTGTAATTGTATTTATTATACAGTAATACAAATAACAGTATTTATTAATTGGCTCTTATAATCCCTGGATACTTGTAATTTGCCTCAATTGTTTCATCTACCAAAAGGGTATTATAATAATATCTACCTCATAGCAGCATTATGAGAGATAAAAGAGAATATAAAGTTTTCCAACTTTCAAAACTATTACTACCACATAATATGCACTAGATGAATGTTAGAATTTTTTATTATTGTATCTTTTATCTCATTTTATTATTGTGTCTTTTATCTCATAATTAACATTACTTTTTTTTCCAAAAAACTCTTCAAAGTTTTTTTCATCAAATTTTATTTATTTTTCAAAATCTAATGCTTCTTGGTTTTCAATATACTAGACCTCTCTTAACTTTACTTACTGGTGTAGGTGTTGATAACACCATAATTTTCCTTTAGAGACTCCACATCCTCCCTCATACTCCAAGTGAATTTGGGTCTTATTTCATTCATGACTGTAAAAGATACAACATCCAGGTCTGGATGGAGAAAATGACTTCTTTGGATTTTGCCAATTTGTGTGTGTGTGTGGGGGGAATGATTTGCTCTATTTGGACCCTGCTATTAAATTGGTAATCTTTCTGTCTCTCTGTGTTGTCAGCTGCTGAGCCTGACGAAGGAGCCAATATAAACTCAAAGCTGAAAGATACAGAGGACAAGACCTGATAACATCTGATTACCTAAAGCCATGTGAACTCCAATGAATTTCATTGTTTTGTTTTACTCCAAGGTCAGTAAACTTTTTCTGTAAAGGGCTAGATGGTTAATATTTTACACTTTGTGCACCATATGGTTTCAGGTGCAACTATTCAACTCTGTTGATGGACATGGCTGCGATGCAATTCAACTTGATGTGCAAAAACAGGTGTTAGGGTAAATTTGGCCCATAGACCATAGTTTATCAATTCTTGCGTCATCCTGACCAAATCAAGATTTTTAGCTGGCAAACTAAGTGGTTTTAACAAATACCCATGTGCCAGCAATGGATTAGTAGAGTTTTAGGCCAGAAAACTGAAAATCATTCTATATTCCTTTTCATGATTCCTCTATATAATAAAACAATAAGGTCTAGAGAATGCATTTCTCTCAAATGTTTTCTTTATCTATTCATCTTCCAAACTCACTTCTAACTTGTCTTTCTAAATCACCATTATCTCCTGCTTGGAGTCGTACAAAAACTTTTTACATATTTCTTTGTGTCTAGGATTGACTCTTCCAATTATTTTCTACACTAAGGGCTCTATGATATTTCTGTAATGCATATCTTGGCATATCAAACTCATATCCAAGTGAACTTCTATGAACCTTCAACTTGGTTATATCTCCTGTCATAAAACGTCATTTGATTTATATACTAAGTCATTGTTCTTGTTGCTAGAATATAAATTCCATGAGAGCCAAAGTAATCTTCTTCCTCATGGCTTTGCTTAGTTATCTATACATGCACCTGTTATAAAATGGATATGCAATTTATATTTCTGAAGAGAAGAATAAGTGATTCATCAGAGAGAGTAAAGATTAAAATAATCCATATTTTTCTTGAGTAAGACAAACTTCAACAATATATAGCTTCTGCATTTATAAAGCAAATAAGTCCTGTAAATACATATTTTCTATTGTATGGTAAGCTCTTAGTTTTCTTCTGGGACAACATTACCAAAATTTTATTGGAATGAAAACAACAGTGATTTTTTAAAAATTATTTATTTCAAGTAACTAATTTTCCAATTGTCTGTCTATTCCCCTTGACTTCCAAAATTGACACATTTTTCAATGTCCCGTTTGAGTCTAGATTCTCTTTATCTTTCTAATCAAGTACCTGTAAGTATACCCTGCTATTTATGGTATTTATTTTCTGTGTCATACATTTGTATACTTCAAATTGTATATACATTTAAATTGCTACAGCTTCTTCCTGTGTGCATTTCTTTGATGGCCATGAACAATGAATGCTGCCAGAAACTGAGGAACATATTTTACTTTTTTTTTTTTTTGAAATCACTAATTTCAGTACAGAGTAATGTACATAGAAGATATTCACCAAATTCCTACTAAATGAGCATCCTGCAAGGGAAACAAAAAAATGGATGATCATAAAATTACATCTGGAAGGAACACCATGCCCAGAAAATCATCTAATGACTGCACATAGAATTTTTGCTAGCATTATGATGAAGGAAACAAGTGTATTACAAAAGCATAAAACAACAGCAGATGGTTGGTTTATACTTCAGATCACTGACTTGGTATCTTGGTGTGGAGAAATTATTTGATGATAAACTAATAGCACTTTTCACATCTTTGTTTGATCTTCCAACAGGTTTAATGATATGAATTACAGGGAGAGTGTTCAGGTAACTTTCTTCTACATCATGAGGATGTTTTATTAAAAAATATTTAGCTACATTAAAAGCTAAATGCTATAAACAGAATATGGAAGAATTGTTAGGATAAAAAACAATAATAATATGTTCAAAACCAATAATAAAATGTCAATTTCAAATCCTTTTTAAAATTATACAGTCTAGCATTAAAACTGACTCCAGAGGAAATCAATACTAAAACACTAATACAAATGAACAAATTAAATGAGAATTTAATAAAGAATTACCCTTAATAAAGTCTCTGTGTCCAGAATTTATTTATCAAAAATAAAAGAAATAACACATAATTTCCTTAATAGATAAATTGACCCAAAACAGAAAACAGAAAAAAAACCCTAGAAATTAGTTTTACAAAGCTAGCATTAACTTTAAAAAATGCTTGTGCCTAAGTATGTCCATTCACACATACACCAAATTAATATCACTTAAAAATATGAATGCAGAAAATCTAGTAACAAAAACACAACAGATATTAAAATTGACAAGTGGTCTCAGGAAAGTAAGATTTTTACCTCGTGTCATGTGGTCCAATAAAGAAAAACAATAATGATAATGATAAAAAAATATATGATCATATAATTGAGGACAAAACCACAAACGATTAAATGTCTATACCTACTTAAGCATTCACATGTAACTGGTATAAATATAATCAGATAATATGAATGCATTGATTTGACAGACCAAATTTAACAAAATCTAAACTATAATATGTATATTTAGTCTTATTCCCCTCCTCCATTACTTCATTTATTTTTCTTTTCCAGAATTAATATTTTGGCTGGAATTAACACTATTGTCATATATGTGGATAAATATCAGATGTTTAGTAAGCATAACGAGCATATTTATCATATATGTAGATAAATATCAGATGTTTAATAAGCATAAATGAGGATCTTAAGTTTGGTAAAATATACTCTTTTCAAAAGTTTCTTTACCATTCCCACACCTGTTTCATCTAGTCCTGTAGGTAAACTTTAGAAACTGAGATAACTTTACCAGATTCTGAAAAATCATTTCCCTGAAATGATTGATATTGCTTTGACTTAATAGCATACTGGGAAGAATTAAGGTGTTTAAATATTGAGTTGGCCATACATTAAAGTAATTATTTTAATTTTGTTTCTTTTATATAGTTGAGTAAATATTAATAATTTCTATATATTTCTTATTAAATTTATTCCTAGGTAGTATGTATAAACACATATTTCCTACTATGAATTTCTTATATTTCTTTAATCTCATTATGATTACATATAAGAAAAATACTTGATTGTTACTGATCTTGTAATTAGCCATCTTATATACTTTATTCATTCCTATCAGTTTAAATAATTATTATGACTTTGAAAGTGAGAAACTTGATCCTTTCTAATATCTATCCTTTGAAAGTGAGAAACTCGATCCTTTCTAATATCTATCCATCGGTGTACTTTTTAGTTTTATTTCTTTATTTAATTGGCAATTATATCAAATTTAAAATTCAATAATAGTTAATGATAACTGGCATCCTAATCTATTTTTTTCAATTTAAAGGTATCCTTCTAATATTTTTCTATAAACATGACATACAGTATGAATCTCACAGATGTGCTCTGCTAAAACAAAACTTTATTTCTATTCTATGGTTGTATTGTTGTATGGTTGTTTATCTATGGTTAATAAATTATTATTAACTTTCATTTTGAATACTTAATTTTAGCATTGTTTTATACAATGGAGGTAATCATATAGTCCTGCTTTAATATTTCAATAAATGGAAATGCACTTATAGGTTTCTTAATGTTGAGCCATTCTTGTATTCCTAAAATAAATATTTTTGACTAAAAGCTTTATTGTCTTTTAAATTTTCATTTGCCATAATTTCAGACTTACAGAAAAGTTGACATAATAGTATTAATAGTTACTGTAAACTGAAATTCCTGATAAATGCTTTAATGGTGTCTCCTTAGAATAAGATGGAATGAGGCAGACATGGTATCCCTTTATCCTCATGTACATTTCAGTGTGTGTTTCCAAAAGGAGCAGTCTCACGCTTCTACAAAACCCATGAATTAAAGAAATAAAAAACACAGGAAATTAGAAAATATTTTGAAATGAATGATTATACTAAAATATGTCAAAATTGTGAGAAATTTAGTGTTTTTATAGGTCTATAAAAGAAATATTTATATTTTGCATACTTTTGTCAAAAAAGAGAAGTACAAAATCAGCAATCTAAGCATTCACAAGAGGCTAGACAGGCAGGAATACATTAAAGCTAAAGCAAAAGGAAGAATGGCAACAATAAAAATAAAAACAGGGGTGCCTGGGTGGCTCAGTTGGTTAAGTGTCTGACTTTGGCTCAGGTTATAATCTCACAGTTCATGAGTTCAAACCCTGAATAGGGCTCTCTGCTGTCAGCACAGAGCCTGCTTCAGATCCTCTGACCCCCTCTCACTTCCCCACCCCCATTTACTCTCACTCTCAAAAAATAAGGAAAAAACATTAAAAAAATAGATATTAAAGACAGAGAGAAGAGAAATTTAAAATTTTGTTTTTGAGAAGATGAATATATATGTTTAACACATAGTCAGATTGAAATTTTTAAAAAATGCCAATATCAGAATTTTAAAAGTAACATCTGTACAGACTGTGCAAAGTGTGTTGTCTATTTTCCAAACTGTTTTTTTCTAGATGTCTCGTTTTTATTGATTTGTAACTTAATATGCTTGTGCTCAGAGAATGTATTCTCTGTCATTTTAAAGCTTATAAATTTATTAAAACTTGATTTAGGGCCCATAGTATATTCTATCTGGGTGAATGTTTCATAAGAATTTGAACAAATGTGTATTTTGGAGCTATTCAATTATAACCACACACACTTTTTTTTCAATTCTTCTATATACTTGTTGATCTTGGGGTATTCATTCTATCCACTGCTGTTAGAAGGGTGTTAAATTCTCTTTAGATTATAGATTTGTCTGTTCTTTCTTTAGTTATTTTGACATTTTACTTAATATATTTCGAAGTTACATTTTTAAGAGCATACACAATTAAGATTGGTTTGTCTTCTGGATTGAATTGTTTCTTTACCATTATGAAATGTTTCTTCTTATACCTGGTAGTGGTTTTTCCTCTGAAGTCTACTTTGGCTGACATTCAAATCAGATTTCTTACACTTCTTTATCCTCAGGTCTTCTCCTTCTAATCAAATGGAGTAATAAGGGCTAGAATTATACTTTTGCCTTGAGCAATTAAAAAATATGAGATAAAATATACCTATAATAGTTTTCAGATGCTAAACTTTAGGGAGGATAGGACAGTAACCCCTGAAAGAGAGGGGGGGATAAAAAGGTACAAGCCCTATGGTTAATCCATCTTTATGCCTTTTCTACCATCAGTATAATTTTCTAAGACTAGATTAATAAACCTATATTCACAAAAGCAGAGAGATTAATTTTTTCTACATAAGAAAAATACCAAAATGAGTTAAATTAGTGAAAAACTATTAGAAATACAATTTTATATAGCAAAGGGTAAGTACCTTTTGACTGTAAAGAGCTCTTTTATTCATTCAAGAAACATTTAGTTAGTGTGTTCTAATTTCTAAGCATCGGCACTAAAGGCTGGAGGTAGAATACTGAAGAAAATGGCCCATGTCATCAGGGAAAGTATATATACATAGGTATTGATTAGAATACACTGACATATTAATAGAAAGAGGACAAAGAATAACCACAAAAGAAATAAAATTAGATGAAAAATTGTCATTAGCTGGTAATCAAAATGTTCACTTCTGCGCAACGATTCTATCAACTCAGAATAACAACCATGTTATTTAGCTCATATTTCTGAGGATCAGCTGAACAGCTCTTCTGATCGATTGGTTTGAGTCATCTCCAGGACTCTTTCATGCCTCTTTGGTTATCAGCTAACAGATTGGCTGGATGCATATCTGGCAGTCAGGTAGGTATCCTTTGGGCTGCCTCAGTTCTCTATATGGCCTCTCATCCTCCAGAAGGTTAAATCAGGCTTTTTCATATGCTGGCCTTAGGGATCCAAGGACACCAAGAGGATGAGCCTCAATCTTTTCAAGACCGCTTACATCATTTTGCCTAATGTTGCATTGGCCAAAGGAAGTCATGTGACCACAACAGATTCAAGAGGTAGAGAACTAGCTTCTACTTCTTGTTGGGAGGACAAGCACTTTCACATTACAAGAGTGTGACTGAAAAGAGAGGGAATTTGTGACTTTTTTTTAAGATGCTACTATAGCACACATTGCCATTTTCATCTATTAATTTAGGTGATAAATAAAATCATTCAATGTTAGGGATATGGTGGATTAAACTTCAATTATCTTTCACACATCTCTATCATTGCATCTGACTTCCTGTTTTATATATCTCTGATCTTTTAAATAGGGATGTCTCTGAAAAAAAAAAAAAAGAAAAGAAAAGAAAAGAAAAGAAAAGAAAAGAAAAGAAAAGAAAAAATATGCTGTATTTACCCCAGTTCTAATTTCATAGCTCAAAATCTTGGAATGGGATAAATGATCAAATATTTATTAAAAAATGAATCATTCCTCAAATATCTAACATAGAGTTAGTATATGACTTAGAATAAATAAACATATAATAATATTAAAAATAAAATAAATATAAATAAACACATGACCCAGAAATTCCACTCCTAGGTATATACTCAAAGAAATCCAAAATAAGTGTGGTAGATTGCTAGGGCTGCCATAACAAGATACCACAGACTGAGTGGCTTAAACAAACAAACAAAAAATCTGTTTTCTCAACAGTTCTAGAGGCTAGAAGTGAAGTTCAAGGTGTCTACAGGGTCGATTTTTGCTGAGTCCTCTCTTTTTGGCTCTTAGATGGTCATCTTCTGTTTCTGTCCTTACAATGATCTTCCCTCTGAATGTGTCTGTGTCCTAATCTCTTCTTCTTATAAGGACACCAGTCATAATGGATTAGGGCCCCACTCTAATGACATATTTAACTTTAATTACCTCTTAAAAGACCCCATCTCCAATACTGTCTCATTCTGAGCTATTGAGATTTAGGACTTTAACTCATGGATTTTGAAAGAGCACTATTCAGCCTATAACAATACAAATTTGAACAGATTTTCTTACATTAGAGCACTATTCACAGTAGCCCAAGTGGGGCAACAACCCAAGTGTCCATAAAATGAATAAGTAAACAAAATGTGGTATAAAACATAGATGTTTATTATGGTATCATTTAGAATAGTGGAAAAATGAGGGAGCCTGGGTGGCTCAGTTGGTTAAGAGTCCGACTTCAGCTCAGGTCATGATCTCTCAATTCGTGAGTTTGAGCCCTGCATCAGTCTCTGTGCTGACAGCTCAGAGCCTGGGGCTGCTTCAGATTCTGGGTCCCCTTTCTCTCTGTCCCTCCCCCACTCATTCTCTCTCTCTCTCTCTCTCTCTCTCAAAAATAAATAACAAAACGTTTAAAAATAAATAAATAAAACATTTAAAAGATGAGCATAGTGTAAATAGTCAGCAATAAAGGAATAGTGGAACTATAGTCCATCAAATCCACAAAAGATTATAGTGTTTTAGAATGTAAGTAGAGGGCGCCTGGGTGGTTCAGTTGGTTAAGCATCCAATTTTGGCTCAGGTCATGATCTCACAGTTCCTGTTCTGTGCTGACAGCTCAGAGCCTAGAGCCTGGAGCCTGCTTCAGATTCTGTGTCTCCTTCTCTCTCTGCCCCTCCCCTGCTCTCTCTCTCTCTTTCAAAAATAAATAAACATAAAAAATGAATGTAAGTGGAAAGATTATAGATGATTTTATAATATTTCTATGATAAAATAAATAATGCATGTACACCAGAATATGAATAAGAAAAACTTGACATTAGTGGGGAAAAAAAGAGGACTGTTGTTTTTCATCTTAAAATACTGTTAAAATTTTCACTATTTCTGTATTAGCTACTTAAATATGCCCAAAGTGACACAATTTTACTTTGCACCATCTACAATTGACATCAATGGGTTAAGTTTGCCAGTCAGTAAAATTATTTTACTTTTACTTTGGCCTATGGAAAACTGTCAAATACAAAAATGGAAACCAAAACAAATACACACAAAAATGACTTCAGTGCTTTAAACTGATTATATAATGTGAAGGACTTTAATTCTTTAGAGAGAGTTACCTCCTTATTTTATTTATAGTTGTCCAGTGTTCACGTCTTTAAGGAAAACACAGATCAGGATTAAAGGGGATCAAAAATCCTAAGATTCACTTTTTGTTTTTTCATTGCTAAGAATATTAACTTTCCAGTTTCATTGGATGAGTAAATCCTAGCAATTCATAGGCAATGCAGCAAGAAGATTTACCTTGTGAAGACTAAGTCAGAGTGAAAAGATACAGTACATTGAACAAGCAGTGACTTGTTCAAAATACAAGTTCTTTGGAATAATATTGCTGAAATACCAGAGATCTGTTAAGTCAACCTTAAGAAACAGCAAATGGAGAAAGCTAGAAATAACAATATCAACTTCCATAAAGTGACACCACTATTCACAAATCACTTAAATAAGCAATTTCTTGTAATGAGGCAGTTAATGGTAACAGTCAATATTAAACACAGCCTAGGCTCCCCAACCCCATCTATCCACAATATTTAACTGCTATTATAAGTGCTTATGTTAAATTATAAGGTCTTTTATTAAACTACCCGTTCAATTCGGAATTTTAAAAAATATTCAACCTAAAATTTCTCTAAACATCATTGGCTAGGTATTCTAATCCACTATACTTATTATTGTTCTTTTTTTTTCCTACCAGTCCTTTTTATGAGATAGTGAATTACTCATTGCTTTCACCACATGAGGTTAATATCATTTTATATTCATTAGATCAAGAGGTCAAATGAGACACAGAAAAGCTAAGTACTGTCTACAGTTGCAGGCTTTTTAGTAACTGAGTTATGGGTGAAGCGTGAAACTCAGCCTCTTGGTGTCCTTTGCTCTGACAGTAGAGAAGTATTATGTAAAATTAAGGTTTCATGATGACATAAAACAACAGTTTTGTTACCTACATTAACATCATGATTTCTGACAGAATAATCACAGTCTATTTAATATCATTGTGAGATGTCATTAATAGCATTTCTATTTATAACTGGCACAGGTATAAATATAGCAAGGTTAATTTCATTAGTCATGTGAATTATCTAAAGGCTGATTGGCCCAGTTTTTTAATCTTCCTAAGTTTTGTAAAATTATTGACTTTCTCTTCCCTAATTCATCTTACACTGTAAGCCAGCCTCTATGTTAATAATCATTTCAACAGAAGCAGCATGTAGCCAGGCTAATGTTCAGGTGATTTCAGACAAGCAGTTTAATAAACTACCTTATAGTAAGAAGAGATTGAGATTAGACTAATATTGCAGACTCGAGAGAACACAACCTTTCTGTGTGACCAGGTAAGTTTAACTAGGTAACAACAGGAGGAGAAAGAGAAGAGACGGAGAGTTTCCTCTACTTCAATTACCTCAACAATCAAAGAGTTAAAGCAAACAGGGAAAAGTAAAAATAGTATTTTGAAAAAATTTTCCGGTTGGGAGGAAGGTAGTCTCAGACAAAACAAATGAAAGATGAAACATTCCTAAGGAGCAAACTTTTAAAAACACTTCTTCCTTTGAGTCCTGCCACACCCTGAAGAACCTGTGTTGTTCTTTTATGTAGAGTTGTATGAGGTTTTTGAATAAGGAAATAAAGCTAACTGTGATCTAACATTTAAGTTATCAAGTAGAACTTTCCCAAAATAAAAAAAAAAAATGTATCATGAAATAGAAAAGGCCTTCTCCTCAGTATAAACCTTCTGCAACAAAGGAAATTTGTATGTCTTGACATTGGTATGAAAGGCATGAAAACTCCTTCCCTGGACAATTAATCATTTGACGGCTGTCACTATATAAGTTAGCAGTTGAAGTCATGCTACGTATGTGTTCTAAAATCATTATGGGGGCACCTGGGTGACTCAGTTGGTTGAGCATCCAACTCGAGTTCTGCTCAGGTCATGATCCCAGGGAATATAGAATAGAGCCCTGCATTGGGCTGCATGCTAAGATTAAGATTCTCTCTCTCCCTTTGCCACTGTCCCTCACTCACACTCTCACTCTCTCTCTAAACAAACAAACAAACAAACCATTTAAAAATCATTATGGAAATAATTACTATGGTCCTGCATCAGAGGAACTCTCAGACAACAGGCAGGAGAAAACACAATTTGTCTCTGGAAAAATCCAACTTTAACCCTTAGATAAAAGTCTTGGTAACATGGATATACTACTACTACTACCTATAATAATAATAATAATAATAATAATAATAATAATAATAATACATAGAAACAGTTTACCATGAATGAAAGATGGCAGAATCAGACACATGAATGCTTCAAATATTGGCCTTATCTTTCACAGATAATAAAAATGCAATCCTAAGTTTCATGATATAAAAATGGAGCTTGAAAATAAGGAAGAAATTGAGCAAATAAAAATCACCAAGAGGATTTAGAAGCATAAAAGTGAGAAATGGAAAATATAATATTGAAAGTAAAAACTAAATGGATATGTTAGTCATTGTATTATACACACCAGAAGACAGAATTATTGAAGCTGGAAGAGAGGTTCAAATATTTTTTTCTGAATTGATGGTAAAACAGATAGGACATAGAAAAGAAAGATTAGGACACACTTTTTTTTAGTATCAGAAAGTCAAATAACATCATTTTGTATATATTATGGTTAAACCATATGAACTTGCCATTTTTGGTGGGTGTGGGGAATGGTTAAATATCCAAGAGGTTTTTACAGTTAACCAATAGGAAACTCCAAGTAAACCACTCATTAGTTATTTGGCATCAGTAACTGAAATCAATCAGCTAGATGATTGGAGGCAAATCATTATGTAACAGACACTTGTATGTATAACAGCAACACTGAGTGCCAGATTGTAATTAAATAAGTTAACATGTACAAATGGAAAAAACAGCAAAACATACCTGGAGATAAATTGGACAAAAAAAGGAACAGATTTGTAATGGAGAAATACATTAAAATTTATTAAAAAGCATTAAAGAATTTCAAGATAAATGGAAGAACAGAGTTTCTAATCTGATCTTCTCTGCCTCCCCTATCTCTCTTACTTCTACACACCTACACACACACACACACACACACACACACAGTACACACCACATTAACATTAAAGGGTGAGAAAATATTATTGTCCTGCCTTTTATATGAATCTAATCATTTATTCTCACTGAAAAAGGATATAGGCTCATTGCTTTATATAATTAGATAATAAGCTTCTTATACACTAAATTTTACCAAAAAAAATGGATTTTATAAGAATACATTTTAGACAGAAAATTTTTAAAAATAAGCATATGGAGAAAATAATTTAAAAACATTATTCAGAGTGTAGTTGTTCATATGCCATAGATATAAATACCATATGGTCTGAAAAATAGTTGACCATATAATAAAATATTTAAAAATTTACTTCTTGGGAATACCCAAGATATATGACAGCTATCTTTAAGAAGTTGCTAAGATCTTCTTCTTTTAAATGTGTTATTTTCTGAAAGGGGCAAAAAGAATCTTAATAGTTATATCTCTCAACTTTTGGATTTAATATAATCTAGTGTCAAAGCATAGTAATTTCTTGTTATGGGAATGTCCTCAGTGGTAAGAAATGTTTGAATTTAATTTTGACAGACAAAAACCTGATAAGGGAACTTTATAAGCATCCACATGATTGACTTCATACCATCGTTTTAAACACGACTCACTTGTAAGCTTACATTTTTCCTATGCATTCCCAACTAGAGTGTGTAATTATCTAAATAGACATAGTTAGCATCCCCTGAGAAGGCACAATGCAGAATCTGGGGTTCTGTCACTTGAACACTTAGCAGTCTGTTTGTAAAATATAATTCAATAGGCGATCCTACCTAATGTACTTGAAGGTTTCTCCCCAACTCTCACATGCTTCTCCAGCTTCGTTTTAAATAAGATTCAATGTTTGCAGTAGGATGCTTTCCAACCATGACATTCTACTTGAGCAAAACCCAGATGTAAAGTATTATGTGAAACTCTATAAAATTTTTCCTGGAAAATGGTAACAGAATAAAATATATAAAGGTAAAATAGATAACTGCCTGCACCTCGTGTGTGTGATACCTCCTTCAGAGTTAGGTCACAGAGATCCCATGGCTGATAAGCTAGGTGTGACTGAGGTCTACTATACCCTATAAGTACAAAGGGATACAGTTGTTGGGAAAGTTTAATTTAACTAGCCATAAGATTTTAAAATTCACAAAAATCACTCTTGTTTTTCCTTGTATAGTAAAGGCTTTGTTTGGCATAATTTGTCCTGGAAACATGTTTGCAATCCAAAGCACTTGTGTATCAATGTGAATTTCCCCATAAGAAATAATGGAAACTCAGGGGCGCCTGGGTGGCTCAGTTGGCTGAGCGTCCAATTTTGGCTCAGGTCATGATCTCATGGTTCATGAGTTCGAGCCTCGCGTCGGGCTCTGTGCTGAGAGCTCGGAGACTGTAGCCTGCCTCGGATTCTGTGTCTCCCTCTCTCTCTACCCCATCCTCACTCATGCTCTGTCTCTCTCTGTCTTAAAAATAAATAAAACATTACAATTTTTTTTTAAAAAGAAATAATGGAAACTCAGATGATTTATTCCACAATCCAAAAATATTCATGTAAAACTGATTTCAATACTATAATATGAAATAATAAAGAAAGTGCAAAACATAAAGAAAAATAAACAAATTAACCTGCACTTACCTTTGAAAACCTGTGTGGTTGGTGTGAGGAAGACAAGAGAGAGGAGGGTTATTGTGTAGGAAGACTTTCACTCACTAATGGAATAAGTGCCATCTATTGGCTCAATGGAGTCTTTCTTTTTGTCCAACTTTAATAAGGAACCTATCCAATGACACTTGCTCTCACCTCCTTTTGAGGATTTTGCAGAAATGTGACATTGCATTGATGATCACCTACAATCCCTCAGCAAGAGAAAGTGAGGGGGGGGAGAAAGAGGAACCATTGGCTCAGTTGCGATCATGTGACATCCTGCCTCATGTACTACTTATATTGCCAGACATCGCTTGTTTATCCATTTGAAATTTATTAGAAATGCTTGCTCGTCTTGCAGAACACTCTCAGAACAAGCTACTCACAACCCAAAGTTTTACTGTACTTACAAAAACATAAAATGAAAGAAAAAGATGTATCATAAGGTCAGAGCAAAACTCAAATTTGTATCTAATCTTCAAATAAGATGGACAAAATCCCATTTCAAATTATAGTTTATGATTCTTTGTACTGATCTCCCAAAGTGCCACTATTGACATTTTAGATTGGATAATTCTTTGTTATAGGGGCTATCCTGTGCACTGTAAATGGTTATCAGTGTCCCTGGACTTGATGACTCATTGTGTAGTTAGTACATTTCCCAACTCGATGGTAGCAATCAAAACTGACTCCATATATTACCAAATGCCACCTGAATAAAGTCCATAATATGGATTACTTTGACAACATAATAGTTCCAACATGGTCTGGGGATCATGGCTATAAATCTATATAAGGAATTAGGGATTTTCTTGTTTGATAAAGAAACTTTCTGCAGCTCTGCTATGGACTGCATATTAGTGTCCCCCACCCCACCCCTCAAATTCCTAAGTTGAAATCCTGATCCTACAAATGGTATTTGGGAAAGTAATTAGGTTTAGATTAGGTCATGCAGATGAAGCCTCCATAATGGGATTAATGCCCATAAAGGAAGGGGGAAAGATTAGGCCCTCTCTCCCTAATGTGAGGATTACATTAAGAGAAAAGGTGGCCATCTGCAAAGCAGGAAGAGGGCTCTCCCCAGAACCAAACTCAACCACCACCTTGCTCTTGTACTTCCCAACCTCCAGAATTGTAAGAAATTTTTGTTGTTTAGACCCCTAAGACTACAGTATTTTGTTATAGCAGCCCAAACTAAGATGAGGTCTTATTATTTAAAATGTAAAAAAAAAAAAAAAAAAAAAAAATCATAGTTATAGGCTTTCATAATGGCACAGTTTAGAATCAATAATGTAGACCATAGTATAGTAAAAACTTAGTCTAGTTAATAATTTCAAATTATTGATTCAACAATCAATAGCATTTATACATCTAAATCAAACATGCACTAAATAATACTGATCATAATTGGTCACTAATATTGACCATGTTTTTTTTCCCATTATGTTGTGAAGCATATAAGACAAAATAGGAGATAACTAAACTTATTTTCTACGATAAAATAGTAAAACTTCATGTCTTAAATGTATATATTCTTGATTTTTAAAAATGGCTATTTAATTTGGAATAGAAATGTTTGTATAGCATGTAAATAAATTTATCTCAAATCAACAGCAAATATCAAAATTAGTATGAAATGGTAATTTCATTATCATTACATTGAGAATAAAGATGCTTCATTATATATATTTCATCTAATATTGTTCTCAAAAGTCTTAACACTGATATAAGAGACACAAAATTAAAATAAGATTAGATGAAGAATAGTGGAAACTCAAAAAACCACTATAAAAAAAACAGACTTATGTAGTGAAAATTGCCTGAACAATATGTAGTCTCTTGCCATATATCTCAATGTGTTCTTGAAGAATATTTTTGTTGAATTTAAATATGACATTATTTATGTCATTGTTGCTGCAAATGGTTTTGAAAAATTGCTTTAATTATTTTAAAAATGTGTCTCTAAAGCCAATGTTTTACACAATTAAAATAACAATTAAAATATACAAATGTATATTATAATATTTCAAAATTTATATAGATCTTAACATTTCAAAGTTAACACAAAGCAAAGTTTTGTAATTAGAGACCTATTAGTCAGGACCCTAAAGGTTAAAATAAGTTTTTACTAAAGTAATAATTAAATTTTTAAACTAAGTTCTATTAGAGACCAAGTGACAATAGAGATAGAATTTGACTTTCTGTGTCACTTTTATTGTCTACAATTGGTACCAGTGCAGATGCCAGCAGAGTGAATGCTGATGGACAATTCAAAGTAATACTCATGCCATTTTCAGCCAATTAAATACAAGATGAGAATGGGAAGACATAATAATATGGTCCCAGGTATTTAAAGTGTGGTTTGCTTCTTACACTAATTCAATCCAGTGGCATTCTTCCTTGGATGGTCAAAGCAAATCCTGTGTTTCTCAGTAAGTACACCTGCCTCTCAACAGTAAATACTAAGGAAGCTTCAAGGATAGAAACAGGTAATGGACTCTTTCTTGTGAGGTCAATGCTTTCAATTATGGTCACTGAGTGATACTGCTGCTAAGATATATATTCTTACATTTTCTTCTCTGTATTGTTGTTTCCAATCTAATGGAAAATGTTTTCAAATATCTTGGTAGAAATCATATTACGGCGTTTATCTGCTGTAGCTCCCGGGAAAATGTATTTGACTGAATGTTTTATAAATTACCAAGAATTAGCTTAAAATTTGGTGTTAAATAAAAAATATCCCAAACTCAAGGGGGAGGAACAAAGAGACAGAGACAGAAAGACAGAGATAAAGACAGAGACAGAGAGAGACAGCGAGGCTAACAAAAACACAAAAGTTATAATTTTGAGGAAGTAGATTTCCTGCTTCTGTTGATATTTTTGAATAAGGCCATTAGCAGAAAATGTAATGGATTCAACAGTGGTTATTAATTCATGATAAATGGTAGTAGGTTGGATAATTTAATTATATTTGTAATTATGAAAACATAAGCAGTTACATTTTATTTATATATTTTTGAAGTTTATTTATTTTGAGAAAGTGAGAGAGAAGAGCAAGCAGGAGAGGAACAGAGACAGAAGGAGAGGGAGAATCCCATGTAGGCTCTGCACTGACAGCATGGAGCCTGACATGGGGCTCAACGTCACAAACCCTGAGATCATGACCTGAGCCAAAATCAACGTTCTGAAGCATAACTGACGGAGTCACCCAGGCACCCCAATTTTCAGACATTTGAATATATTTGTTTCCATTTTCTAAGATTGCTTGCTCATGACAAAGTTGGTCATGATAAACTCATTTTTTATACGTAGATTCCCAAGATTTTTAAACATCATTGGGAATATTTCTGGTTTTGTAACTTAAATAAGAGTAGGCAGATCAAGGAAGTTTCAACTTACTATATCTTTGACATGTCTAATTCGAAAACAACAAAATTTATTCCTCAATGAAGCTACTATTGTTATTCTCATTTTGCATATGTGAAGTCAAAGTAGAAGGAGATGAAGTGATTTAACCATGGTTATACAACTAATACAAGGAGGACCTGATTTGGACAAAATTAATCTGGTTCCAAGCTGTATGCTCCTGGCCATTACACTATGTTGTCTCATATTTTGCAAGTAGGATGCTGAGACTGAGAGGAATCAAATTACTTATCAAAGTTCATAGAGTAAGGAAGTGACTTATTCGATACAAAAAGTAAGTCATTCTGATCCTCCATTATGCATGCATATGTTCTTAAACATGGTAAACCACCAATGGTTTCAGCATTGTAGATATGCTATAAATACACTACCTCTCATTCAACATTTTTTTCTCATAATGGCTTTCAAACCATTTCATACCAGGAAATATTTTTATAATATAACTTAGGTTTATTTAGCACATCCTTTATGACGGATGGGAAAATGGACAGAAAAAAGAGACATCAAAATTATTTCATGAATTTGGCATTGTGGGGGCAGAATGGCTTTGTGGAATACCTGTCAAAGTGTGCAGGAGAACTTGGGTTCAAATCATATTTATATGTCAATTGAAACTGAAACCGTTACTGGAAATTGGTGTTTCTTTTACCTATTTAACAAGAGATGAGATATGCTTTACTTATCAAAGTTCTAAATTGCCAAACACTGTAAATTTGGCCTCTTAATGCAATCACACTGCCCACTTCCAACCCCCGTCAAAAAGTCTTTGTGGAGTTTTTCCACCTCTGGGGGAAAAAAAAAAAAAAAAAAAAAGGATACTAATTTAAGAGTTTTATTTTTAGCAACCATCCCTAAATACTACAGTAAACACCACTCATAAATGCATTGAATTTTGTGATTATTCCTATTCCTAAATGATAAATGTGGTTTTAAAAGAGAAGTGATGGGGCAATATTTATAAAGTCTATGCATCCCCGGATTCTAATGCCCCCCTAAATGATTTCATAATCTGAATCCAAATCCTGTGCTTTTCACTTTCACCTGCCTGTCAATTGTCAGTTTAAACGAGTCGGCTATATATATTTTTTCCATTTTTCCCTTGAAAAACGATGGAAATTTTCACATGACAGTTAGTAATTGCAGAAGTTCCTCAGGGACTAATATTCAATGTGCTAGTTGAAGCAAGAAAGTCTGGATACAATTATTGAAGTAATTTCCCAGTGCACTGCAGGTACCCTCTATAGATGAGGGGTGAATAGATTTATTTATTGCTCTCATCCAAAACTTCAGTTTGATGAATAAACCAGTTTGCATCCATGTGAAGCTCTCTTCCACATTAGATTCAGCTTCTGCCTACCCCATTGTCTAAAGATAGAGAAAAAAAATTATCTTTCCCCTTCCCTTCTTCTGGATACTAAGGCCTTTCAAAGTCGAATGCTTTTATTCGATGCATATTTATTCTTATTTAATATTGCTACAACATATTAGAGATATAGCCTATATTTCCTAGTTTATTTAAATAATATAATAAAAACAGAGAGATCCAACAGTTATGATTAATATGAACTGAAGAAACTTGATAGATGGAGATTTTTAGGATCACAATCAAATGTTGATTAGCCCAAGCTATAGAGGTGGGGTGGGGTGAAGTTGAGGATAGACATTCCACGTTGTGACATCTGTTTCATTCCATTGGATGAACAAGATGTTTCAGATATTGCTAGGTATTTTCACTGTGATTCTAAGTCATCTCAAGATTTTTTTTCAAAAATGGAAAATGTATGGGGTGGCTCAGTCGGTCGAGCATCCGACTTTGGCTCAGGTCATGATCTCATGGTTCGTGGGTTCGAGCCCTGCGTTGGGCTCTGTGCTGACGGCTCAGAGCCTGGAGCCTGCTTCAGATACTGTGTCTCTCTCTTTCTCTGCCCCTCCCCCACTTATGCGCACATGTGTGCTCTCTCTCTTTCTCAAAAATAAACATTTTTTTTAAAAAAAAGAATAAGATGGGGGCGCCTGGGTGGCGCAGTCGGTTAAGCGTCCGACTTCAGCCAGGTCATGATCTCGCGGTCCGTGAGTTCGAGCCCCGCGTCAGGCTCTGGGCTGATGGCTCAGAGCCTGGAGCCTGCTTCTGATTCTGTGTCTCCTTCTCTCTCTGCCCCTCCCCCGTTCATGCTCTGTCTCTCTCTGTCCCAAAAATAAATAAAAAACGTTGAAAAAAAAATTTAAAAAAAAAAAAAAAGAATAAGATGGACAAGCATAGGATCTGTTCTAAAAAAAATGGAAAATGTATCCAAAGAAACTCTTCACTTTTTTTGAATATTTATTTTTGAGTGACAGCATGTGAGTGGGGAAGGAGGAGAGATAAGAGGGGGACAGAAGATCCAAAGAGCCTTTTCTCTAACAGTGGCAGGCTGGAACTTCCAAGCCGTGAGATCATGACCTGAGCTGAAGTCAGATGTTTAACCACCTGAGCCACCCAGGTGCCCCTACAGAAGCTCTTCTAATTCAGAAGTGCGTTGGCACATGAGGCATAATCCATGCAAAATGAAACAAATCAACAAAATCAAAGAAAACATTTTAACCCAGATTATAACTACAATATAATTTAGAAAACAAAAACTAATTAGATAATGGAACAGAATTAACACGCACTTAAAAAGAAGTGATGTGCTGTTCTTGATTTCTGTTTTAAAAATGGAATGGAGAAATAGCCCACTTTTCTTCACTCTTTCCTGGATCATTCTCTTTGAAAAAAAAAAAAATGATAGCTAAGTACTTACACATGGAATACATAAAACACATAAAGAAACTGAATTTTTATTGAAAAAGTGTTACAGATTAAAACTGTTTCAAATTTAGTTTTAGTATTGGGCCCCAACACCAACTTACTTGGCTTGTACAGTGTCAGACAATTTAGAGTTCCCTATTTCTACAGTCTTCTCCAAAAAGGGTGAAAAACAAATGTTCTATCTCCCCTCTCTCAATTGTGTAAGGTTTGAGGTAGTCTAAGCTCTTATTTCATCAGTTTCTTGACTCTCTCTCTGTCTCCACTGGTTATTCTTATTATTGCCACCACTGCTTTTGCTGAGATAATTTACTTTCCTGGTTTTCGATTTTGTTAAAAGAGAGCCGTATCAGTTTAGGAGTTGGTATGGTGTTTGGGGGAGTCAAAATACCTGGTTTCTAGCTGTGGCACGAATCCTAGGTTTTTGCCTAGGTTTTGCCACAACTCTGTCTAGTGCATCTATTATATTGCAAGCACCTGGCATCATTCTTGGACCATCGGAACTGCTCAACAGGAGCACTTGGGTGGCTCAATCGGTTAAGTGTCCGACTTCAGCTCAGGTCAGATCTCAAGATTCTTGAGTTCAAGATCGCATTGGCCTCTGCGCTGACAGTGCGGAGCCTGCTAGGGATTCTCACTCTTTCCTCTCTCTCTCTGCCCCTCCCCCACTCGCTTTGTCAAAATAATTAATAAATAAACTTAAAAAAACAGTACTGCTCAATAAACATTTGCAAGGATGAGTGAGAAAAGAAAGAAGTTGGATCTTAGGAAGTAATTTAATTTAATTGAGAAGAAAATGATAAAAATGAAGATATAAACAGGTAAGTTAAGAGCAAATGTAATATGTAATAAAAAAAAATAAGGAATCAACAGAAACTTAGTAGGACAGGGTATAATTTCACAGGGAAGAAAGCCCTCCACTGGCTGGAAATATGTCCCATGGCCTATTATATCTCTTTAAATGTCAACAAGAGACTGAGATCATTTAAGACTGAACCCCAGATCTCTCTCCTACAGCATACCCCAAAATGTCCCTCCTCCTATTTTACATGTTTTAAGAAACGGCTCTCCTATTCGTACAGTTACGGTAGCTACAGACTAGAAAATCATCATTGCCACCCCATCCACTTTCAACTAACACGCCCAGTCTATCCCAAAGTGCTAATGATTTTGCTTTTTATTATCTCCCGATATTCATTTCCTTATATTTCCATCCTTACAACTACCCACGTCACCATTTTAGAAATTCATCTACATTTACAAAATTCCACTTTGTTCCTCTTCTAATACTTCCCCTCACAGTAGCCAGAGTAATATTCACAAAGACAGATCTAAGAATACCACCCTCCTTCCTTAAAAGATTCAGTCGTCCTGTTACTCTTCATATAAAGAAAAGGAAATCATTTGATGGTGACACCATAAGGAACCACCATCCTACTCTCTACTTCTAGGAGTCTGGCTATATTAGATATCTCACATATGTGGAATCATGCAGTGTTTGTCCATCTAAGACTGAGTAATGGTAGCCTTCAGAAAGTAGATCTCTTAACTAAGCTTGCTTTCACAGATCAAAGTGCTCAGGCATTTCAGGGAAAAACATGCATCCGTTGTCTTTGTGCAGCTCACACACACATTCCAAGGGTGTTCCCCCTTAAAATTGGAAACTATGGTAATGTAGAAACATCTCAAAAAATTACTAGCACAAAAACTAGAAGCAATGCTTCTTTTTAAAGCTGGGAATTAGTAGAGGGGGAAAAAAAGCTGAATCATTTAGGAATTTAGGACAGCTTTAAGGCTTCTTTTCTTTGGATTCAAGAAGAGTAAAAGTCACTTTTGGATTTCATCCATATGTTCCTGAAAATAGTTATCTAACACATCTTCGTATTCTAATGCAAGGTTTATGTAAACACTATTGACAGGCCTAAACTAAGATATATATGGCCATATATTTTTTAAATGTTTATTTGTTTTGAAAGAGAGCAAGTGGGAGAGGAGCAGAGAGAGAGAGAGAGAGAGAGAGAGAAGATCCCAAGCAGACTTTGTACTGGCAGCACAGAGCCAGATGCGGAGCTTGAACCCACGAACTGAGAGATCATGAACTGAGCAGAAATCAAGAGTTGGAAGCTTAACCCACTGAGCCACCCAGGTACCCCTATATGGCCATATTTAAAAAAAATATCAACAGAAAGAGAAAAAAGCTAACAGGAAATAACCTAGTAGGCCATCAGAACGGAAAAGGAGTCAAATTATGATTAAAATACTTACTATTCACACTCCACATTCTTACATGGGTAAAGTAAATACAGAGTAAATATACCTTTTATTTTTTTAACTTTAAATAATATAAGGAATGCATGTAAGTCACTTGTGAAAGGTAATATATTTAATCTTTGCTGATGCTAAATAACGGTGAATCGTATGAATGAAAATATATTTGTTTATATACATGGATGATGAATAAATAGGAGATATTTTGTTCTTCTTTATAAACATGAAGAATTTCCTTTTAAAGTAGTTATATGCAAATTTCAGGACCCAATGTATTACAATAATTGTTGGAATGAAATATGTAGATAACTTCACTTAGATAACATATGCTCTATTTTACCCAGTTGGCTTATAATTACAATGAGTGATATTTCCCACTTTAGAAGACATATCTTGAAAATATTTAGGACCTTAGAAAATTTACTTAGATGAAAATAAATTCAACTTAGAGAATGTGAAATTTTATTCTGATTATTATTATTTAATTGGTTTATTATTTATATTTCATATTTCTTAAGGATTAGGTGCAACATTGTACAGATTTTATTTAAATCAAACAATGGCAAAAGTTTAGCAGAAGGTTAACCAAATCTTGTAAATTGCAAGAAGAAGCACAAAAAGTCCAAGAAAAGTTGGAAAGTTATTCACATTAAGAAAAAATGAACCACAATGAGAGTTCTAAGTCCTTCAGGAGAATTTCAAAAGTTGCTAATAGAAAGGAGAATAAACAAAATGGTTTTCATATTAGAATACCTGAGACAACTTTGGGGAAATCTCAAGGCATCAGATGGTGCCCTTGACAAAGATTGACGTCTAAAATGAGAAAGTTACAGAGCAAGTACAGTGATTCAAGTCCAATAAATCACCAGGACCATATGGTATACATCCAAGATTTCTGAAGGAAATAAGTATCAACTAGCATAGATACAGAAAAAAAAACAAAACAGTGTGAAATACAGTCTTAATAGCAGCATCTGTTTTTAAAGATTGGAAGATTACTAATTTGGTACCTAGAAAGTAAAGGGAAATTTTTTGAAAGAGTGTCAAATCAAGAATTTAATATATTTTGCCTATATTAACTAGTGATGTTGAGTAAACTTGAATATTTCTGTGCTGTTCTTTCTTTATCTTTCCCAGATTCCTTCTACAATAAAGCTTTTCTATCATTTCTTCCTGATCTTGGCTGTTTTTCTGAGCATACGTTGATTAATAAGCCAGTGGTTAACAACCCTGGATCTTGAAATTTACTCTCACCTGTAGATGCCAAAAACTGATTTTACACCTGTCCTTCCTCAGAAAATTTGCAGTTTTTTTTCCTGGTGGTTGTTTGTTGTTGTTCTTGTTGTTTGATTTTTTACATGGCAATTAATTGGGATATACTGACTTTCAAACAGAACTGGTATTGTTCCATTTTTGTTTTTCAGCCATTAGCTCATTCTGTTACATAGCCATGAAATACAATCAGGGTTATGCAAAATAGCTGTCAATTTGCAAATTGAGAAAGTGAAAATTCAAATGAATTTGTTTACTTTTTATTGAACTATCATATAGGTACAGAAAAGTGCACTAGTCATAAGTGCATGATCTCAATAAATTTTTCCACATACAATGCCCAAATGTAACCCCTAGTTAAAGTCATCATATAGCACGTCACACCTCTTAAGAAGTTTTCCTTTACCCTCTGCCAATCAGTATTAACCCCAAACTAACCACTATTCCGGATTATACTATCAATTAGTAGTGCCTGTTCTTAAACTTCAAACACATAAAGTCATTCTGGCTTCTCTCGCTCCAAATAATGTCTCTGAGATTCATCAATGCTTTAGAGTCTATCAGTAGGTGAATCTTATTTTTTTCTAAGTGCAGCTTCATTTTATAATATACCATATTTTATTTATCCTCTTGATGGAATTTCAAGCTATTTCATTTTTGTCTCTTAAGTGTAAAGCTGTAATAAATATTCTTGTATTCATGTCTTTTGCTGAACATATGCACCGTTTTCACTTGTTAATAAACCTAAGAGTGAAATTGTTAGTCATAGAGTAAGCATTCAGTTAAATTTAGTAAATAATGCCAAACTGTGTTCCAAAGTATTGATACATTTAACACTCAAATAGCAATACGTATGAGTCCAATTGCTTTGCAAATTCACCAACACTTGGTATCAGCAGTCATTCATTTTTTAGCTATTGGGTAAATGGGTAAGAGAATCTCATTGTGGTATTAATTTGCATTTCATTGAGAAGTAATGATATTCACATGTTTATTGACTATATGAATGCCCTCTTTTTTGATGTATATATGAAGTTTTTTACTCATTAAAAAAATCAGGTCTTGTATCTTTCTCTGATTTTTAGGAAATCTTAATATATTCTGTATTTGAGTTCTGTGTCAAATCTATCATCTATCTATCCATTTATTTATCTACATATGGATGTTCTAAATGATTTGAGGTTCAATGAGGCTTACTTTATGGTAGTTCTTTTTGAATCTTGTTTAAAAAATCTTTGCTTACATCAAAGATCATACAAATATTTTCCCATATTTAATCCAAAGCTTTATTGTTTTGCACTTCATGTTTAGGTTTATTATTCTTTTTTTAAAATGTTTATTTATTTACTTTGAGAGAGAAAGCACAAGTGCGAGCAAACTGGGGAGGGGCAGAGAGAGAAGGAGAGAGAGAATCTCAAGCAGGCTCCATGCTGTCAGCCCAGAGTCCAACAGGGTGTCAAATTACAAACTGAGATCATGACCTGAGCCAAAAGCAAGAGTAGGACCCTCAACCGACTGTGCCACCCCGATGCCTCTAGATTTAAGATTCTTTTCAAAATAATTTTAAGGTACAATATGAGGAAAATGTTTGTGCTTCCAAAGGAAAGTCAAAGTTATCCTGCACCATTTATTCAAAATACCATTTTCCCCCTCAGTGAATGTCTCTGGAATCTTTGTGGGAAGTCAAACTTAACTGATTTTTTTTATAATATTTCATTATTCTATTGCCTACCCTGTACCTTCTAAGTATTCCACCAGAGTCTGTAAAGATTACTCAGGAAAACTATACACATATGCACACAGAATGAGATACAGATTGAGAAAAAGGAAAAACTTACTGCATTCGTAAGAATGCATTTGCCAGTTTATATCAACCATATGAAAGAAAAGTAAAAACGTGTCCATATGCAGTCAGAGTGATCTTTCAAAAGCATGTATCAGATAATACTCTCCTGATCACACATATCTTGTGGCTTTCCATTTCATTTGGCCCAATGTTTTACCATGAGCATTTAGCTTGTACATAGGGTGGTCTGTGACAAACTCCAGTCTCCTCTCAAACCACTTTACTCTCTCACTCTCTTCCTTTATGACTCTCGATGTGATAGCCACACTATTTTTTTTTTCTCGTACAGGCATTGTTTTCATCTTAGAGCCTTTAAAAAGTCGATATTTCACCGGAATGATTATACCCAGGTTTGTGATTTGCTGAATCAGTTCCATTATTCTACTCACAGTATACGTTTCCAATTCAGAGACACCATGGTTCACCAAGTCTAAAATCTCTACCCTCATGCCTATCAGCCCAACCACACCTTACCCACCTCAGGATCTTCCTATTACATCCTTCCATTTTATTTTGTTAAAGAGTTTGTCAGCCTCTGACATGATCTCATTCATGTATTCAGCTCACACTCACATGTTTTTATTATTGCCTATGCATTTGTCTATTTTTATTTTGTATAATAATATTTCTTGTAGATTGTATTTATTGACAACATACATCTGTATTTAGGCCCAAGAAAATATAACTGTGAAGTAAAAACTATCAAATACTATCAAAGTAACTTATTTTAATAAATGGTAGTTTTCCTTCCTTCCTTCCTTCCTTCCTTCCTTCCTTCCTTCCTTCCTTTCTTTCTTTCTTTTTTCTTTCTTTTTTTATTTTAAGATACACTGCCAGGGGTGCCTGGGTGGCTCAGTCAGTTAAGCATCTGACTCTCGATTTTGGCTCAGGTCACGATCTCACCATTCGTGGGTTCGAGCCCCATCTTCGGCTCTGTGCTTACAACGCACAGCCTGCTTGGGACTCTTTCTCTCCTTCTCTCTACCCCTCCCCTGCTTGCATGCTCTCTCTCTCTAAAGTAAATAAATAAGCTTACAAAATTCACTGTGAAATGTAAAACAAACCAAATATAGCGACTTTTCTAATCATTTTAGGCAAGGCTGATTATGTAAAAACACCTTTGGTGTCTTCCTATCTAGACACTAGACACTTTAAGGAAGTATCAATACAGAATGCTTAAATCCTATGCAAATGGAAAAGACCTATATAATAGCTTAGGATCCTTGTTTGTTTATCTTTTAAATAATATGTGTACACCATGCATGCATGTGGACCTATGCGTGTGTACAGGTGTGTGTGTTTCCCTTTAGAATCTAGGCTCCCTGGGAGCAGCTATGCTTTTTATTGTGAGGGTCAGATGATGCTTGACATATAGAACTTGCTATATAAACATCTGTGAAACTCATAAATTAATTGGAATCTTAATTTTAAGTGAGTCCTAATCAAAGTGAACAAACCAAATATTATTTTTAACATGCTTCTTCCTACACATTACAGACTTAAAAAAAACTGTATAATTCTTCTCCCCTCCATGTCCACCCTGTGACTGTTCTACCATGAAATAATCACATCTAATTTTTCAATAATTTTAGAGATCTCAATGAGGCTCATTTTCATTCTCATCATTAAACATATTCAAATATTTCATTTCTTTTTTAAAGATAGGTGGTAAAATCATTAAAGTGCCCTTTTATAGAGAGAAAGCAATATACAGTGGCAGATAACAGCTTTTTCTTATTAACAGGATGGGCAAGATGAAACTTGCCTTCGTTTCCTTATCTATGAAAACAGAACATTAGACCTTCTCTCTCCAGTCAATTCCTGCTCTAACATTCTTTGATTTTATGCATTTAAAATGAATAACAAGGTACTTACTGATATTCTTCATGCTAAGTTGAACTCTTACTTTGGATTAGCAAGAACAATGCTGGTGGCTTCAAATCTTCTTACCATGGAAAAGGCTGGCATTCGTCCAAATGGCTGCTTCTCCTGCCCGGGATACAAATATCCAATAGTGAACAAATGTAAATGTTCCCTTTACTACAGCTTCAGCAGTGTTTTCCCAGAGTCGGTGACGAAAGAGACACACTTTCAATAGTGGTAGCAACTTCTTGGCAGTGACTAGAACGAGTTAGGCTCTTAGCAGTTTCTACTCAAACAGGAAAACTGAGGAGCCTCTGGCAAAGACAGAAGACATTAGAGCCAGCCAGGAAATAAGATCTTACAGGACTATGCAGGGGAAAACAGAGAAAGGCAAGCCACATCTTTCATTGTGAAAAACTGGATAGCTGATAGTGAGGAAAATGAAGCAGAAGTAGTTTTTAAGATGTGTAAAAGAAAACTTCTACTTTATTGAAGACTTCAGTGTCCCAAATGTGATAAAGTGAACAGTTAACGACCTAGGATATCAGCAAGGTGTTGTTCTCCCAATGGGATAAGAAAGAAAAATCAGCTGGGGCAAAGCACCATTTTAAGAGAGAAGGTTTTAGTTTGTTTGTTTCTTTGTTTGTTTAAGCAACGAGTTAAGCTTTCTGGGAAACAGCATTTTTAAATTGGAAAACTGTCTTTTTAATAGAATACTTTGAGTCTATCTTATCAGAGAATAGACTTGTTATCAAGAAATTGTAAGGCTTTTGTACGACTTTTTAAGCTAACAGCTTTGGATGCTATATGTGTGTGTGTGTGTGTGTGTGTGTGTGTGTGTGTGTTTCTACCAAACAATTAACCATTTCCTTGATTCTACAATATAGGGTTTTTATTAGTAACATTAGAAAATGCCTCATAATAGAAGCAGAGTATAATTAATTAATCTTGATTTTTTTCTATATATTAAAGTCTCCAGTGTCATTGATTTAAAAGCCCTTGTTGTGATGAGCACCAGGTGTTGTATAGAAGTGTTGAATCACTATATTGTGCACCTGAAACTAACATTACACTATATTAAGTGGCATTTAAATAAAAACTTGGAAAAAAAGGAACATAAAAATAAATAAATAAAAGAAGGATTAAGGTAGTTCCAGGTTCCATTCAGACAGAAATCTCTAAATGGACCTTGTTTCATGTAGACCTAAAAACCTTTTATTAACTTTTAACTATTTGGCCAATGCCTCCTTTAAGGTACATTGTCCCTTTTGGAGATTTGAAGGTTAAAAAATAACGTAAATATAAAGAAAGGAAGAGCTTACTGTTTGCTAAAGATTGGATATCACAAGTGAATCTGACATAGGGAATCCCTAAACTATTTAAATGTTTATTAAGAAATTTGTTTAGGGGAGCCTGGGTGGCTCAGTTGGTTAAGCATCCAAGTTCAGCTTAGGTCATGATCTCATGGTTTGTGAGTTCAAGCCCTGCATTGGGCTCTCTGATGTCAGCACAGAGCCTGGAGCCTGGTTTGGATCCTCTGTCCCCCTCTCTCTCTGTCCTTTCCTCTCTCTCCCTCTCTCTCTCTCTCTCTCTCTCTCTCTCTCTCTCTCTCTAAAATAAAGCATTAAAGAAAGAAATTTATTAAAAAGTACGATTAGGGGGAGCTAATCTTGAAAAATGAGTAGTTCTAGAAAAGAAAGTAAAAAGAAAGCATAGGATAATAAAAGATATGTACTTTAACTTTGCTTTGATTTTTTTTCTGCACTTATGTGATACTGAATTCTTGTAAAGATTTGGTATGGTGAAAGTCAAATAAACAAATTTTTTTGGTTTTTCTTTTTTGTGTATTTTTTAACACAGTAAAAGCAAATGCCTTTGTACAAGTAAGAAAATGTTTATTAAAATGATGAATAAATTTTAAAAACCTATAGGAAACTAGAAAAAAAATTAAACTGAAAGTAAGCAGGAAAAAGTATGTAGTAAGAATTACAGCAGAAATCAATTAAATTGAAACAGGAAATCAATAGAGAATATCAATAAAACCAAAAGACAGTTCTTTGAAAAGATCAATAAAATCAGTATGTGTCTAGTCAGGCTAACTATTAAAAAGAAAGAAAGAAAGAAAGAAAGAAAGAAAGAAAGAAAGAAAGAAAGAAAGAAAGAAAGAAAGAAAGAAAGAAAGAAAGAAAGAACACTGTGAAAATCTTTTCAGAAAACATAGGCTAAATCCTCATGATCTTGGATTTGACAAAGGATTCTTAAGTATGACATCAAAAGCACAAAGTTACAACAACAGAAAAGTAGACAAATTGCACTTCATTAAAATTTAAAAAATAGTATGTTTTTGAATGGACATCATTAACAGGGTGGAAGGCAAGTCAAAAACTAGAAGAAAAAATTTGTAAATCATATACAAAAGAGAGTTGTATCAAGGAAAACACTCTTAGAACTCAACAGTAAAGAGACAACCTAATGTAAAAATGGACAAAAGATATGAATCAACATTTCTCCAAGAAAGACATACAAATGGTCAATATACACATGAAAAGATGGTTAACACCATCAGTCATCAGAAAAATGAAAATCACAACCTTATGAGAATGCACTTTATTATATTAAGATGACTACAATAAAAACATCAGATAATAATAAAGTTTGGTGAGGATGTGGAGAAATTGGAACCTTCACACACTGCTGGATGGAATATAAAGTGGTACAGCCACAGTTTCTAAAATAGTTAAGCACAGGGTTGCCATACGACCCAGCCATTCCATTCCTAGGTGCACAAAGAGCCACAAGAGAAATGAAAACATATATCAACACAAAACCTGCACCTAAATGTTTATAGTTAGTAGCATTTTTCATATTTCCAACAGCTGGAAACAATTGAAATATCCATGAATCAGGAAATGGATAACAACAAGGTTGTATCTCCATACAATAGAATGTTATTCAGTCATGAAAAGGAATGAAATACTGATTCATGCTCATGATGGGTGAATCTTGAACATATTACACTAAATGAAAGAAGTCAGTCACAAAAGATCACATTATGTGATTCTTTTCAAATAGGGATATCTACAAACATAGAATGCTGGAAGCCGAGCTATCCCAGCCTGATGCCAAGGCCCAGGCTGTGGACGGATTGGTGACTGCAAGGCGGCCCACCGACACTGAAGCTTCTTGTACTCCCACTTTTATGTAATTTGGCCTTAATAAAGTACCTGGAAAACAGAAAAAGCATAGGTTCCGCAAAAAAATTGTGCAGCCCTACATTTAGCCTTTGCCATCCCCTATGGAGACACCTCTACTTACAGAAAGGAGAGCCTCATACATTTGCCAGCAAAGGAGGCCAACAAAGGAGAGACATATGGATTTGAAAGCCCCACTCTGGCAACTAAGGAGTGTATCTCTGGGCACAGGTGACTTCAACCCCTAGGCCCACCTGGCCCCCAGGAGGCATTCCAGATGATGATGATTGAACCTAGTAGGTTAAGGTACAGAATGGTTCATTGGTTCCTAGGTGCATTGTCTCTCTGAGAATGTATGAAGCATGGGTTTCTAAGGCTTTTTCAGCCCCTTCCTAGCACCTCGGACTGAGGCAAACACATTGTTCTTCTGGCTTCAAGTGGTTCAGGAGGAACAACTAGGAGGTCATGTCCCTGTAACTGTTCCACTTGAGGTGTCGAGAAATGGAGGACCTTTCATGAGAACAGCAAAGCAAATGCCTTATAGATTATAGATAAATGCAGATGCATAATGGAATAATGTAAGAAATTAATCAATAATCAAAGGGTACGAAGGAACATTACGAGAAAATCTCCATGTTATTTCTTAAAGGTTGATTACACATAGGAACATTTTCAAAATTAGGTAATGTTAGAAAAATATAGATGACGTATGCTACAAGGAAATCACTAGCAAATATAATGCCACGTTTGCTACAATAAACCAGCCAGTTCAACACACTGCTGTTGTCTGTGTCCATTTTTATTTTTGTTTTTTATTTTAGTTTTGTTTTATTTTCATTTTTCGCTGATGCCGTTTGTCCTTCAGGATCCCCTGGTTGCTGGAGCTGGTCTTCGGCAACAGAAAGTAGATTAGTAATTGTTTAGAGGTGGAGAGAGGGAAGAATAGCTAAAGTAGCAGGGCGATAGCTAAATGGCACAGGGTGTCTATTTGAAGTGATGAAAAAGGTCTAAAATTGACTGGTAAAGTTGGCACATGTCTGTGAGTATGCTAAAAAACACTGAATTGTATACTTTAAATGAGTAAATTGTATGGTATGTAAATTGTAAAGCTATTTTTTAAAATCACAAAACATATTTGGATTGAGCTGTTGTAATAAAAACAAAAAGGCAAAAAGAAAAAGAGAGAAAGAAAAAGAAAGCAACAGAAAGCAAGCAAGCAAGCAAGCAAGGGAAGCCCTCCAGAATGTATATAAGCCAGAAGTCAAAGGTCATTGGCATAGTGCAAGCAGAAAAACTCTGCAATTAAAAGTTATTCTTGGGCACCTGGGTGGCTTCAGTTAAACATCTGACTTTTGATTTTGGCTTGGTTTGTGATCTCAGAGTCATGAGATCTAGCTCTGCTCCGTGCCCAGCAAGAGCTCACTTGGGATTTTCTCTCTCTCCTTCTCCCTGTTCCCCTCCCTGGCTCGTGCAAGCATCCCACCCTCTCTCTCTCTCAAAAAAGAAAAAGAAAAAAAAAAGTCATTCAAAGATCCAGATTCCTTCCATTTGTCCTGTTCTTCACAGTGGTGTTTTTCTCACCTACATGGTTCAAATGAGCTCATCATCTTCACTACCAGTCCAGCCAACGGAAACGGGGTAAAAAGTTTAACGATCTTGAACTTTAAGATGATCTGGAAATTGCACAGATTACTTTCCCTTATAAGCCATTGGACCAAACTTCAATGTCCAAAACTGGCCCTAAGAAAGGCTGGGAAATCGGAGCAATCATATGCCCAACTAAAACATGGAAGTTGTACTGTGAAAAGGAGAGAGAAAGAGAGAGTTGGTTGTTTGTACCATATCTTATCTGTTTAAAATCTTCAAATGTTACTCTAATTACAACAAAATACAAATTCCTAACCATGACCTAGAATTTTCTCACCTCTCTGACCTCATCCCTGACCACTGTCCTCTTTGCTAATTACACCGATCCAAACTTTCTTTCTATTCCCTTCTATGCCTATATCAAACTTTTTTTTTTTTTAATTTAGGACCTTTACATGTTGTCATTTGCTATTCCTTGCGTTGGTAACACATTCATATTCTCTCATGGCTGGGTCTTCCTCCTCATTCAGTTTTGAACTTTTCAGAGACATTTTTCCTGACCACCCAAACTAAATTATACTAATTGCTATTGTTCTCATTACCTTTTGTTCCCTCTACAATAGTAATAACCAGTAAGTGTAATTAGTGCTTCCAAAATAGTCTCATTTATTTACCTAACATTTTACCCACAAAACGTAATCTCAGTAAGAATCAAGATTTTATATTTGTCATAGTCCTGATATGACACAAACAGTGCATAATTATTTGCAGAATGAGTGAATAAAAATGATAATGAATGTGATGGTAACGGTAGTCCATGGAATCAAAAAGCACAAAGAATTCTTTATCTAGAGTTGGGAGTGAGGAGGAAAGGTCTCTTGGAAGAAATATCCAGAGACCTAAAGTATGATTTTAAATGTAGCTAGCCAAAGGAAAGGTAAAAGAAACAACTGAAAAGTTTTAGTGATGAAAAAAATCATTCAGGAATCTTAAAGAAGTATACTGGAGTATAAATATACCGCAAGGAAGGGGATGTTAAAATCAAGACCGGAGAGGTAAAATCAGGGACATGGTATAACACAATTGTTTATAGAGTGGTTGTCACAATGTAGAATAAGTCTACCCTCATCACATGTCATGTTTAGTTTTACTCAGACTATTAAAGGACTTCACATAGGTTAAAAAAAAAAGTGTATCTCACAAATGTAAATTAGCCTATCATAATTTTATATTTAAATTTTTGTTTAATGCTTATTTATTTTTGAGAGACTGTGAGCTGGGGCGGAGGGGTGGGGGTGCAGAGAGAGAGGGAGACACAGAAACCGAAGCAGGATCCAGGCTCTGAGCTGTCAGCACAGAGCCCAACGCAGGGCTGGAACTCAAGGACGCAAGATCTTGACCTGAGCCAAAGTCAGATGTTTAACCGACTGAGCCACCCAGGTGCCCAGCCTTTCATAATTTTAAACATTCAAATAACATTGTTTCACAGTGAGTGTCTTGGTTCTTTGTCTTATTCTACCAAAATGGTCTCCTCCAGGTGTTTACAGCATAGAATGCTAGAACATTCTGTGCCAAACATTATGAAAGAAACAATTGTAGCACTTTATGCCCAAGTACAGGCGTATAGGACCTGGGTATAAAACGCTCATTGCAACAGGCGAAAGAAAATGTCTCTGAAAATACTACACATGGAAGAAACAGAATCCTTGTAATCCCAAAATTTCCATGGCAGACATTTAATTTGCTTTTTTCAACAGTAGCTTAATCTTTTAATACCTATGTTCCTTTAACAATGCATAAAGCTGCTCAAAAGTCAGGGCTGAATAGTGTCCTTGTAAAGCTTCCTAGGAGAACTATTGGTAATAGCCCAGTAGTGGAGGTTTTCTTTTTTTTTCCCCCCCCAGGTATTCAGAGCCAGAGGCTTGAATAAAGGCAGATGGAGCTCACCTTTTATCCTTCTGATGGGAGAGCACCTAGGACTGGCTTTGCACTGATCTTCTGAATGAGATGAAAGAGCCTCCTCTCTATTATGCATCCACATTTTACCCTGCTTTTTTTTATTTTTTTTATTTTTTTATTTATTTTTTTTTTTTTAATTTTTTTTTTCAACGTTTTTTTATTTATTTTTGGGACAGAGAGAGACAGAGCATGAACGGGGGAGGGGCAGAGAGAGAAGGAGACACAGAGTCGGAAAGAGGCTCCAGGCTCCGAGCTGTCAGCCCAGAGCCTGACGCGGGGCTCGAACTCACGGACCGCAAGATCGTGACCTGGCTGAAGTCGGACGCTTAACCGACTGCGCCACCCAGGCGCCCCTACCCTGCTTTTTTTTAATGCTAGGGGACACTACATTAGAGAGCATATTTCCAGACACATCAGGATAGGACTGAAGCTCCAAAATGAAAATGTGCACCAGCCTCACTGTTCAAATTTAAATTATTTACCTTCATCATTTAATTATTTATGATTAGAATGAGGCTTAAACTTTTGATTTCAAATGTAAGTTCCCATCCTTTTTTATACTTTTCAAAGAAATACATATTTTTTTTTTCCAGGAATAACACTCCTCAGAGAGTTTCCTAATCATTTCTGAAACAATCAGATGTTGCCATCCACAGAAAGTGAGGACTGGGTTTCTCTGCTGCTATGGCTGTAGGCTGCCATCTTGACTTGCAGGAAGTCTCTGTTCTCCTTGGGGGGACATTCCTGCCCCCAGGAATCCCTCAAGCAGCATCTGGAAAAGGTGTGAGAACTTCCTCTGTCTTCAAACCAGGTGTGAGGTAGGCCCTTCCCTTTACTCTCCCACGGTACAGCAGTGATGCGACACTAGTCATGAACTTGACTGAAAGTTCAGGAAGAATGAAGGGAGCTATCACATGGGAAATAACTTAAAACTACTCCATGGACACCATCCACTCAGGCTTGATACTCCTCTAAGTCCATACTCATGGAATTCTCATCTACAGTCATAGATATGCTTCAGTCTCCCGTACTTTCCAGGGCAGCCAAACTGTCTCCACATTCAAAGTTTAGAAAATATTTTTCTTACTTTTAGTTTAAAACCTGTTTTCTTGGCCCATTACTCGTGGCTTTCCAGAGTAATTAAGAAGCAGAGGGTAATTTCCCTTCCAGAAAATCTGTTCTTCCACACATAGGAATACTCTGTAGACTTCTGGCTCCAGCGGAATGTAGTCCAACATTAATTTTTTCCCAAAGTCTTCGTGAACCAGGTTTAAATAAAAAGCTACATGAAGGACATTAGCAGCCCGGTTCAGCTGCAGCAGCATCAAAACTCAGCCCAATTTTTTCACCATTTCTGCTCATTGACAACTCTAAAAAATTTGGGGCCCAGAATCACTTGACTAGGCATTAATATAACAGACTGCGGTCAGTTGTTATATTTTATACTTCATAATAATTAACAACATGATCGGTAAAAACTCTCCGACAAGTCATATGTTGAACATGAAATGATTCAATTTTCCTCAGACTTCAGGGATTCGAAAAACAATTTCCACTTAGAGATTCACCTTTCAGTCAAGTCCATTTCACATTTATATTTCACATTCCTATGATGGGCTTTTGAGCAAATATTGTGACAAATACTCTGCTTTGTTCTGAATAGTTTGCAATTAGAGGGGTCATTTCACTTCACATGGCTGTGGATAGATAAGAACAACTTGCAGAATGATGTATCAATGTCCATCTGGACTTCTTTTTGCTCTCAGTTCCTTTGAAAAGAGTCAGCTAAAATCATAATTCATAAAACATTTAAATACCTCAAATAATAATGTTCACATTAAAACCTTAGACCACATCACCTTACAGAGAAAGAATAATCTCCTTCATCCATTTCCTTTAAAACTTGAAAATGAAGTTTAGGGACACAATATCAGTATTCTCACTTAAAGTGAACATCTTATGGACCCAGTATTTCACTTGAAAAATAGAGAAGGAAGTTTTATAAATGAAAAATATATATGTACATAAAGAGAGAGATATAGTGAATGATATAAAATATAAAGAAGTAATTCCTTTTTTGGGGGGATTAAATTAACATCATCAAATACGGAGTGTTTTTGTTTTTAAATACCAATATTAAGTACCAGCAATTAAATGACCCACCCAAAACATGCTCAAAAATAAGTAAGTAAAACTTTCTGATTTTACAAACATTCTCATGATTCTCATACATGAACTAGAGAATTGGCTCATACAGGTTTATGTAGGTCAAATACACACAGGTCTAATATTGTCTCTTCCTTTAAAAGTGGAGCCTTCTGGTACAAAGAGTGTCACTGTGACTTGTGGATTCTGGGGTGTTGCCTAAATAGAGTGATCATAAATCATCATTGTAAACCAGGATAATTTTTAGAGTAACAGGAGTGCTGTTTATAATTACACCAAAGGGAACCATGGATACCGTAGGTAGACCTTCTACCACTAACCTATACTCTTCTTTGCAAACAAGTCAGCTATTACCATTTTTTTTTACTATGTCACATATCAGCTATCATTTTAGCATAATGTTCTTTGAATGTCTCACATTTTCACAAGTTATCACTCTTCTACCTAGCCCTAATATTAAATGAAATCCCACATGAAACACATGCCATTGACTATAAAGTTAACTCTTCCCTCACTTATGCAACATATAATTATTGCTGGCTCTTCCTTAAACTTTGGAAGCAACTACCTTTTTCTAGTAAAGAAGAAAGATGTAGGATCTGTTAAACTTTTTTTCTTTGTTTACACTCAAGTTTTTATTTTAATTCCAGTCAGTTAACATATAGTGTAATATTAGATATTAGTTTCAGTAGAATTTAGTGATTCATCACTTACATTTAACACCCTCCCTAAGCTTGTTAACACAAAATATATGAAGGTCCACATGCTATTGTACTCCACTGTTACAATAGTAATTTGAATACATCCATGGAGTAGTTTTCAGTTAAGATTCTTCACTGTTAAACAAAAATATTAGAGAAACTTTAATAAAATATTATGTAATAACTAAATATATACTGTTTAAATAAAATACTACCAGATGTGAAATGTACAGGTAAAACATGAGGCCAAAGTTCCAAAAGGTACTTTCACTTTAGAAGATAACATAGGGGCGCCTAGATGGCTTAGTCGGTAGAGCGTCTGACTTTGACTCATGTTGTGATCTCTATGCCGACAGCACAGAGCCTGGAGCCTGCTTCTGATTCTGTGTCTCCCGCTCTCTCTGCTCCTCCCCCACTCACGCTCTGTCTCTCTCTCTCTCTCAAAACTAAATAAACATTAAAAAAAAATTAGAAGAAAACATAAATGTGGATTACATACCACAAAATAGCAGTAAACTGGGATGCATTTCTTGGTGAATGTAATCCTAAGAGGTATAAAGAAATTATTTCTTCTGAATGATACAAAAAGTCACCTGTAATAAAATCTGCCTTTTATCTAGTGTCTGTTCGCCCTCATAGTAATAACACTCTGATTCTCTTTTAGGAAATCATCCCTAATTCACTTGCAGGTCATGTAGTCTTTTTTTATTATTATTAATTTCTTTAACATGTATTCAATTTTGAGAGAGAAAGACAGAGCACAAGCAGGGGAGGGGCACAGAGAGAAAGGGAGACACAGGATCCTAAGCAGGCTTCAGGCTGAGCTGTCAGCACAGAGCTGGACATGGGGCTCTAACTTAGGAACCATGAGAGCAAACCTGAACAGAAGTCAGATGCTTAACCAACTGGACCACCCAGGTGCCTCAGGTCATGCAGTCTTAATAGGATTTACTCTCTCCTTCCCTGGTCCCATTTTCTGGCTTCAGAAATAAACCCATGACCATGGCCAAACCAAACAACAGTGTACAGGTCCTTGGGCACATTCATTGTTTTAAGGTGAGCACGTGGCTCAAGTCAAGCCAAAGAGACTCAGTTCTGGCTCCTGAAAATACAAGTGCCCTCTCTCTGATGAGACCTTCAGGCTGCCATTTCCAAAATCCATCACATAGAACTCCTCTGAAACTGAAAGCAGTTTAGAAAAGAAGGATGAGGTGGAGAAGGAGGAGAGGAAACAGAAGAGGAGGAAGACTGAAAAGGTTTGATCTGCTAATATCATTTCTGTAATTGTAGGCAGATGTAGCTAAAGAAAACTTGCTGCAATTTTTAGTTGTGCAAAATAGTAAACTGTTCCTTTTTCATTGTTTGTTTTTCTCCTTTTCTTTTCTTTCTTTTCTTTTTTTTTTTCTAAAACTAACATTTTGTTTTGTTCTGTTTTATAATCAAGTTCCAGACCAGGCTAATGCTTCATCAGAAAGGAGGTAAGATTAAATTTCAGTACACAGAGAGAGGTGATGTTATTTCAGCCAGGAGGGCAACGTAAACAAGGGAAAGGATCCAGGAAGACATGCTTAATATGGGGGTGTACCTGGAATACAGCATGGGGAAAAGGGGTATCATAGTTAAAAATATGCTGCACAGAGAAGTCAGTGGCAAGATTGTGCACATTCTTCAATGTCAGAAACAAAAGTTAGAATTTTATTCTGCAGGCAAAAAATGTGTCACAGACTATTTTAGATAGAGAAGGAGAATGACATGATTAGCTCTGAAACTTTGGAAGATTATGCTGACAACATTATATAGAATGGTTTTAGAAGAGGAAATTCTAGAGAAAGAGTTGCAGGGTCATGGGGCTGACATAGAGGAATTAAGCACTTTTGTGATGGAGCTGTACCTAGAGGAGATAAAACATAAAGAGATGATTAAACCCTTTTGCTTAACTCAGGACTTTCCCACTTACAGGGTCCTGCCATTCCTTTTTGCTTAATGTGACAACAGAGCATATTAAAGATTGTGATAGGTTTGATGTTAGTGAAAACTGATACGTAAAACTCATGAAACAGAGTATTAGAGTGTCTGTGCTCAGTTACTAATAAATAGAAACAAAAGACATCAGAGACTTCTCACATTAAATGCAGTTAATAATGCACTAAAAATCCATTTGTCTACAGAAAAAAAAGAATGTGCATGTGTGTGCGTGTGTGTGTGTGTGTGTGTGTGTGTGTTACCTAAAGTTTATGGATGATGGTACCATCATAAACTGATTCAAAACTCATGTATTATAGTCTGAAATGTCATTTGAAATGATACCTCCCTTTCCGAAATCTCTGTTGAATCTTTGATTAGGTCTAAAAATAGGTAAAAAAAAAAAAAAAAAAAAGTATTGTGAAGAGTCCATTTCAATTCAGTTTGTTTTACTGAAACCACAACTCTCTCTATGTGATGGTAAGAACATTTAGAAGGTTACAGTTGCACAAAATTGCAGGTCAAAATTAAAGTTTAAATTAGGGCACTAGTAAAGGAATTAAAAATATGTGTAGGTGGATATGAGGGCCATAAAAGATATAGAATAGTCAAAATTTCAAATGATTTGCTTACATTTGAAAAATGATCATGATAATGAATTTCTGGAAAGATATATATATCTAATTGGGTATAATGATCTTATATATGTATGGCTCCTGTAATGACAAAGGCTCATCTCTTTAAAGAGTAAAAGGCTAGACAAACCAATATTCTATGTGATCCAGAAATGTGGAGAGAAGGAAATATGATTATTAGGAAAGATTGATGAAACCTGGGGGAAGAGAGAGAAGGAATTGGGAATCATCAAAAAGTGCTTGTAACATATGTGAATGCACCAAATTCATGTTTTGAACCAATACAACCACTAAAATAAACAAAAATATAATAAATAAACACATGAAGAAATATATACATAGATAGTAAATCTAATAGTTATGAAGGAGAGGAACCTGAATTCTAAAACATTTCTCAAACACTACAAATGAAGTTGGGAAAGGTGGGTTACTGGTATTGACTCTCCAGAGAACCTATATATATATACACACACACATATATATATATATAGGAACATATATATTCTCTCTATATATGTTCTATATATATATATTCTATACACATATATGTGAATATATACACATATATATGGGTGTATATATATAAATAAAATATATATATAAATAGAATATATATATAAATAGAATATATATACACACACACACACACACTCACAGTTGATCCTTGAACATTATGAGCTTGAAATTTTGAAATTTTCAGGTCCACCTACACATGGAGATATATATAGATATAGATATAGATATAGATATAGATATAGATTAGATATAGATATAGATATAGATATAGATATAGATATAGATATAGATATTAGTTTATTTATCCTGAAAGTGAGAGAGAAAGAGAGAGAGGAGGTGTGACTGGGGAGGGCTCAGAGAGAGGAGAGAGAGAATCCCCAGCAACCTCTGCAGTGTGGAGCCTGACACAAGTCTTGATGCAGAGCCTGATCCCACAAACTGAAATCATGACCTGAGCCAAACCAGGAGTCTGACATTTAATTCCCTGAGCCACACAGGTGCCCCACATGGTTATTTGTTGATAAATACAGTACAATACTGTAAAGTTATTTTCTCTTTTTTAGTTTTCCTAGTAACATTTTATTTTCTGTAGACTACTTTATTATAAGAATACAGTATATAATACTATGACATACACAAGAGGTGTTAATTGACTCTTTATGTCAACAGTAAACTATTAATAATCAAGTTTTGGGGGAGTCAGAAGTTATACATAGATATTCTACAGCACAGAGATTGGTGCCTCTAACTCCCATGTTGTTCAAGGGTCAATGGTGTGTGTATATATATATATGTATATATATATATATATATATATATATATACATATATATATATACATATATATATATGTATATATATATATATACACATATATGTATATGTATATGTATATATATATATATATATATATATATATATATATATATATGGATGGGCTAAACACTTCAATTAAAAGAGACAAATCAGGGGTGCCTGGGTGGCTCAGTGGGTTAAGCATCCGACTCCTGATTTCTGCTCAGATCATGATCTTATTGTTCCCGGGGTTTGAACCTCATGTCAGGTTCTGCACTAACAGCACAGAGTCTGCTTATGATTCTCTCCCTCTCTCTCTCCCCCTCCCTCCTTTCTCTGTCTCACAATAAATAAATAAACTGAAAAAGAGTAAAATCAAAATAAAATTATGTATCATTAAGAGGAGATATACATTGAAAATAAAATGAAACAAATAATTAATAAATAGAGAGGGAGAGATTATAATGAACTGGCTCTTGTGATTATGGAGGCTGACAAGTCCCAAGTCTGCAGAAGGAGTTGGTGAGCGGGAGAGTCAGGAGAAAGCCAGACGCAGAGCTACAGTCTGAAGGCTGGCAGTCTCAAGACCCAGGAAGCACGCATGCTTCATTCAAGTCCAAAGGCAGGAAAAACATCAATGTCTGACTTGAAAGGCACAAAAGTGATCAGGTAGGTAGGAGCAGTTATCTTCTACTTGGGGGGCAGGGGGTTCAGCTTGTTGTTCTATTCTGGGCTTCAACTGATGGGATGAGGCCCCATGCACATTGTGGGGAACAATCTGCTTTGCCCACTTAGATTTTAATCTCATCCAAAAACTTCCACCTAGAAACACCCAGAATAACATTTTACCAAATATCTGAGCACCTTATATCCCAGTTGACCCGTGAAATTAACTGTCAAAGTAAATAAAGGAAAAATAATACTGATGTAGCAAATAGAAAACATGTAGCAAGATGGAACACTTGATTTCAATCATATAAAAGTGATATTTAATATAGATGGCCTAAACCCTTCAGTTAAAGAAGAAAAAGCAAAATAAAACCATGTCATTAAGAAGAGATAAACACTTAAAATAAGATATAGATAAATTAAAAGTAAAAATATTGAAAAGAAGATTTCTATGAAAATACAAATCAAGAAATCTGGACAATTATACTAATAGCAGACACAGTACATGCAATATGACCGGAGATACAGAAAGGTATTTCATAGCAATAACATAGTAAAATCAAGTCAACGGCAACAACAAAGGACATTATAAACCTAAATATCGATTAACCTAGTATCGAAACCTAAAATAATACATAAAATATAAACTAGCAGAACTGAAAGAACAAAGAGACTGTTATAAAATTACAGGAGAGTCTGATATTTCATAGAACAAATACAGCAATGAATAAATATGTAGATTTCAAGAAGGCCAACAACTTAAACTAACATTTATAGATCATTACAAGGAACAGTTGTAGAATATAATTATTTTCTAAGGACGAAGGAGTGGTCAGCAAGATAAACCATAAGCTGAGCCATAAAACAAGTCTTGATAAATTTAAAAAAAGCTCAATCACACCGATTATGTCATCTCATGTTGATAAAGGTGGTTCTTCGGTAGTTAATTCAGATGTTAAGATTCTCCAGTATATACTTGTAACCAATCTAAATTCACCTTTAAGTAATATATACATTTCATGCATAGCACTAACAGTATTCACAATTTCTACCTCCTGTTTATTATTTCTGTCATTCGTTTAACTTAGTCATATGCAATAATCACCCACTCCATTTGTAATATTATTACTTTAAGCAAAACTTATCCTTAAGTTTCACAGAGTTTAGTGACCTTCCCAAGGAGTCTAAAAAGCTGTTGTAAAGTCAAGACTCATCCTCTGCAGGGAACTGAGGGTATCGGTGCTCAATAATCTTCCTAAATTCCTTGCAGTGTCATAGAGGCCACGCTCTGCTAATTAATCAGTTTCCACTAGCAAGTCCAACATGAAGATGCCTGATTTTTCATTGCCAAATTCTCGATAGTAAGAGCTTCCTGATCATGAATGTTTCCTGATTATAGCACCTGCTCATGGATCTGAAACTGGCAGTTGTATTAACAGCTTTCAATATACAGGTAGTTTTCTGATTGTAGAAAAGGCAGGAGTGTTCTGGGGGACCAGTCTGCAGTATCATTCTAAAAGTCTGTCTCAGTAACTGAAACTATACTGTATATATTCAGAGTTCTTTTTTTATTTGTTTGGGCCATTGGCATTCATTTTTTCTTGAACTAATGCATTATTTATGGTACGCCCTAAGCTGCTTTCAAAATGAAACAAAAATTACAATGGGTCAGCCAAGATAGACATTTTCCTTTCTCTCTCACTTAACAGTTCAGAAGTATGTAAATAGCACAAAGTGCCCAGGAAAATCTGCTCTAAGTGGTCATCCAGAGAACCTGTTTCCTTTTTTCTGTTGCTCTGCCCCCCCAAGATAATGACCTCATCTATATGGTTAAAGGGGTTCTTAAGGGCCTTATCAGCATTCCAGCCCTTGAGACTGGGAAGACTAAGTGGACGTCAAACACCTCCTTGCGTAGAAGACGTACAGAAGTTTTAATTTCCAATTCTATCCGATTCCTTTGGTAATAACCTAGTCATAAAGCCTCAACTGGTGAAAAGTAAATTAGGAAATGTAGTGTTACATGGGTAATGTGTGCTCTGTCAGAATCCTTGGGGGGCTCTATAACCACAACACAGAATGGGATGATGGTAATTGAGAGGCAATTGCGGTATCTGCCACAATAGGTTAAATTCTGTTTTTAAAAGTGGAACAGGAGCAATACATGGTGAGTTGCCATAATTTCTACCCTAGGATACTCTATAGTAATATAATCCATCCATTCTTTGAACAAATATATACTGATGCCTACTGTAGTCTACTTATATAACAACAATGGTCCCTCCCCACAGGTTGCTTAGAGAATAGTGTTACAGACAAGCAAGTAGACGGTAACTATAACATTAGAGCTAACATTTTGAGTCCATATGTGTGCCATGCTATTTAATTGCTTTATGTTTTTAAATTGTGTAACCTTTGATATTAATGACTTAAAGTACTTATTATATCTACTTTAAAGTTAAGATGTCTGAGAAACAGCTTATACGACTTGTTTAAGATCATAGTCGTATTTAAATTCAGAGTTTATTTTCAGGTTTTCTTTTTCCACATGAATGTGCTTAACCGTTTTGTCAAACTCTCTTTCACCATGTATTAAGGGGACACTAAAATACCCAGATAAAGTTATCACAGGACACCACAGATACATGCAGAAGGAAAAACTAAACCAAAAGGAAGATCAGGGATTGTTTCTGGTTGTGGCAATAGGCAGAAGGTGTGATACACTGGAATATTTCTTAGAGATAAAAAGAACAAATTACTAGGGTGCCTGGGTGGCTTGGTCCATTAAGTTTCTGACTCTTGATTTCGGCTCACATCATCTCATGGTTCTGAGAAGAAGCCCCACATTGGACTCCATGCCAGGCATGGAACCTGATTAAGATTTTCTGTCTCCTTCTCCCTCGGACCCTCCCACACTCACATGCACTCATGGGTGAGCACCCACTCTCTCTCGCGCGCGCGCTCTCTCTCTCTCTCTCCTGTCTCTAAATAAACAAATAAATAGATAAATAAAACCAATTACTGATATATGCAAAAGCAGGTATGAATCAAAAACAAGAGTATGTGTGTGACTCTAGTTATACAAACGGATAACAATAACTTAATGTGAAACATAAAATATCAGAACAGCAGTAGCTTCATCAGTTTGTTCTCTATAGTTAAGAGACTGTTTCTTGGCTTGCTTTTCTTTTTTCCACATATGTTCATTTGTTTTGCTTTTTAAATTCCACATATGAGTGAAATCATGATATTCGTCTTTTTCTGACTGACTTATTTCACTTAGAATAGTATATATAATATGAATAACGAAATAAAAAAATTGCATAGCTAAAGAAAAAAAAGAATGATTAGAGAATGGTAAAAATGAATACTAAGAATAATTCACTATAAGAAGAAAACTAAGGTAAAATATAATAGAATCATTAAAATGAATTGACAGGGAAAAGAAAAGAACAGCTGTAGCCTCTAGGAGTATAGCTGACTGACTGGGTAGGAGCAAAAGAGAAATTTCTAGGGATGATCAAAATGTGCTATACTTGAGAAGAGAGTGTTAAGGTTAGTGATGTTTTACAATTAAAATTTTGCCTTTCACTCCATGTACATTTAACTCTAATTAACAGATTTTGTATTTTAATGGCAGTGGGGATTAGACATTTTGTCAGACCTTCTGTATATTCTAGGTCTGAGCAAATATTAAGGTTAAAAGATAGGAAATCATTTTGAATGGTTTCCTTATCAGATGTAGGCAATAGAGACATGGGAGAAGATTGAAGAGTCAAGATTCACTACCTGAGTTTTGGCTTTATGAATTGGAAAATGTTGGTGCCATTTAGAGAGATGAGAGAAGGAGGAAAGAAGAGGTGGGGAGAAGTATCTCAGGAAACAAGACATTGACTGAATATTGGATCCAATCCTGAGAAACCTAACAGAAGACCATGGGGGGAGGGTAAGGGGGAAAAAAAGTTACAGAGAGGGAGGGAGGCAAATCAAAAGAGACTCTTTAATACTGAGAACAAACTGATGGTGGATGGAGAGGTGGGGGAGGGGAAAGTGGGTGATGGGCATTGAGGAGGACATCTGTTGGGATGAGCACTGAGTGTTGTATGGAAACCAATTTGACAATAAATTATATTTAAAAAAATAAAAGAATATTGGATCCAAAAGAGTAGATGAAACCTCTGAGAGAGGACGTAAATTAGAAAGAATGGATCTTTTGGAATGATGATATTTGTGAACCAATATGTTTCATGAAGAAATCAGGATTGAACATATTCCAGAAAGCAATGACAAAGCAAGTCAAATGGAATTATGTTTTTTGTGTGTTCCATAAAATATCACTTCTCAAACTTTGGCATACCTCAGCATCACCCAACTAGAAGGGTTTTTAAAATACAGATTTTCACAGACTGTAGGATTGTACCACCAGTCTGTTCAGTACGTCTAAGTGGACTTAAATGGAAATAGCATTTGCCTTTAAAATGAACTTGTATGTTGCTTTTGCTGATGGGTCAGTTTCAGAATATACTATACAAATGATATTTTACTTATGCTCTATTTTTGATGGATTAATCAATATCAATGTCAATTATCCAAAGTAAACAGAAGGAGGGACTTGCCATAGTAAACCTGAAAGAATAAACTAATGAAAGTGAAGAAAATTATTATACACATATACATGCACACATGCATATAAATATATTCATATATAAATCCATATACAATGACATGTATCCCACTGGGGGAAACGGTCACTGTTTATTTCCACAAATATATCACATGAGCAAATTATGACTGGATTATTTCACTTTATTGCAGCTATTTTAATATTATTTATCTCACCAAAATAATTGACTATAATTATAACTATTATGATATCAGGATTTTAGTCCATTTATTTTTCTAGTTATTAGTAAAAAAAAAAAAACTTTTTAGCAAGCCTAGAAAGAGAAAGAATTAAATACAATTAGTGATTTAGAAAGCAAGAATATTAGAAATTAGAGAGACAATATTATGACTCTATTGCAAAGAATAGGTCACAGAATTATTGCTACACAAAGATGTCTTTATTAATTTTATCAAATAGTCTTTTCATATCCTGATTAGCATATTGGTTTATTTCTTTTTTTCTTCATTACTTTGAAGACATAGAGATTACAATAAATAGAAGTTTCTCATATTCAAATATTTTTCTACAACTTTTGGAAAGTTTAGGAATAAAAACTAGTTGTAAATTCATATAAGAATTAATTGAAAAAATAACTGTAAACCATGAAGAATCTAAGTAAATACTGATAAAAAGGATAAAGTGAATCTCAAATAAATAGTATAACAATAAGATATACATATTCCTTTGTGGTAAGAGCATGCACGTATCAAATTATTTCAAAAACCTCATATCCAATGTTGATACGTGGCACTTATAATTATGTATGTAATTACATATGCAATGGGTATATATGTATAGGCCTGGATACAAAGTTTTTTCAATTTAATTCATATTTCTCAGCAATAGTGAGCTTTGAGGGGAAAAGCTTAAAAGTTAAAAACTTTAAGAAGAAATGAATCCCTGAAAGTCATAGGGACATTCTGAAATAATTTAAATCATATAATGTATTTTAACCCGAAACATAGCAATAAAAAAAGAAACCATTTGCAAACAAAGAGTTTTTTGTTGTTGTTTTGTTTTTTGCAAGAATGGCATTTGTACAGATGAAAATGGAGAAAGATATAATAAAAATAAATATTTTACCTTATATATTCTAAAGTAGCCAAAATTTTACTTAGAAGTTAAGCATATAATATATATGTGTTAATATAAAACATATTATATATGCCTTTTATTTGAATTCATTAAAATATCAATGTATTAAATGAACTAGATATTATATAACACGTATTAAATACCATCCTTATCTATCAAAGCATCTTTAACAACAGTGTCTATTAAATCCTTAATTAGGTAACTGCTATGTTGATTTATGGATTTACATGGAGACAGAAGTTCAAAAGGTAAGGAAAGAAAAACTTTTTAGCAAACATCTGCACCTCATTGTGTTTGTTAATAATAAACATCTTTTTAAATGAAAGCTAAAGCTAACCTGATAAAGGCATGAAGGTGAAGAGAATAATACATTTTTTAAATTATTATTTGGAAATTTACTCCTCATCAATCATGTTTTTGGGAGAAATTTTGCTTTTTCTATGAACACAGGTTAGGATTATGAAGCATACCAAAACTAATTCTATTTGGAGGGAAAGGAATCAAGGGATAAAGCTGAGGGACAATGGGTTTCTCCTGTGTTGCTTAATATTCAATTTGAAATGTTACATAGCTCCCTGTTTCTCTTATCAAATACTTAAGCTTATGTTATTTATAAATTTGTTTTTTTAAGAAATATTTATTGAGAACCTAGTATACACCACGTATGATTCTAGATGAAGGGAAAAAAGAAAGAAAAAATAAACCCTTTCCTCCAATGGAGCTTATATTCTGAAGTTGGGGTAGATACAAAAATGAACAACAACAAAAAATCTAATGTATCAGATGATAAAAAGTAAAATGGAGAAAAAGTATGAAATGTGGGCATGTGGAAGAAAGGGAAGAGTTGATATTTTGTTGATTTTTTGTTTCACTATTACTATTATTATTATTATTATTAATTATTTTGAGACATAGAGTAAGAGTGTGTGAGCGGGGGAGCGGGGCACAGGGAGAGAGAGAGAAAAGGCTCATAGGCAGGCTCCACACTCAGTGCAGAGCCCAATGGGGCGTTCGATTCCACAACCCTTGGATCATGATCTGAACCAAAATCAAGAGTTAGATGCTCAGCCGACTGAGCCACGCAGGTGCCCCAAGAGTTGATATTTTAAATGGGGGTGGTTAGGAAATGCTTCCTGGTAAGATGACATTTGAGCAAAGTGGAGGGAGATGAGGCAAGAATCGATGTAGATATCTGGAAAAATGGTATTCCAGGCAGAGATACAGCAGGTCCAAAACCTCTAAAACAGAGATACTTTTGTTATGCTCATGTAGCAGCAAGTGGGTCAGCATTGCTGGAGAAAAGTGCATGATGAGAAAGAATAGTAGAAGATGGAGATAAAAAGTCAACAGTAAGAACTTGAGGTCCTATAGGTCCTTACAAGTGTATACAAAGGAGCCCACTTGAGGATGAGGAGCAGAGTGACATACGTATGTTCAGCAGGGTCATTCAGACTACTATGTTGTTTATAGAGTGAGGGCTAGGATGGGAAGCGAGAATATAAGAGTGAAGACTAAGAAGCTATTGCGACAATGCAGTTGAGATATTTTCTAACTTTACTCATAATAGTAGCAGGGGAGGTAACAAGAATGGTTCTGATTCTGGATATTTTGAAAATAGATCCAACATGATTAACTAATTGGCTGTAGGCAGTGACAAAAAAATAAAATAAAATGAGGCAGGAATCAAGGTGATACTAAACTACGTGGCTAGAGCAACTGAAAGTTGCTGTCCACAAGGAAATTAAGATATGATGTTGGCTACAGTTCAATATTTGGTTTGGTCAATGAGTTCTGTGTCACACAAGTCATATCACTAGAAGAAAAAAGAAACAACTGGTTACTGGAGGATTGAACATTTGAAACTGAAGGTAAGGTAGTCACTGGAAATAAGAAGGTTTAGGAAAACGCTGCCCAATTACTTAATTTTCACCAAAATGTGGAAGACTATTATGAGAAACAGGATTAGTGAGGAAGATTAGTAGTTCTGTTCAGCATGCTAACAGTAACTTGCCTATTACTCATGCACAGGAGATGTCCAGTAGTCTGAAATATCTAGGACTTGTCATAATATACATGATATTTACTTTTATTTTTTTAAATGTTTTTATTTATTCTTGAGAGTGACAGAGCATGAACAGGGGAGGAGCAGAGAGAGAGAGACACACACAGAATCCAAAGCAGTCTCCAGGCTCTGAGCTGTCAGCACAGAGCCTGATGCGGGACTCAAACTCACTGGCTGTGAGATCATGACCTGATCCGAAGCCAGATGCTTACCCTCCTGGGCCACCCAGGTGCCCCAATATATATAATATTTAAAGCCATTTGTCTATATGTTAACAATTAAAAGATTAATGAAAATAAAGAAGAGAGGTGTTTCAAAGACTGCCTATGGAACAACACAAAGTTTTGATGAGTAAGACATAAGAAGAAACCATCAATGAAAAGTGAGAAAGAGAAGTGAGTGGAATAGGAAGAGAAACAAATGTCTTGATCCAGAATTCAAATAATGCAAATCTTCCACTTGATGAACTGTATCAAAAGTTGTTAATAGGCTAAGAAACATTAGAATTACAAATTGACCATTATATTTAGTAATGTAGTGAGCTGGTGTGAGAAAAGCAGTTACTAAAAATGGTAGACTAGTAGCCAGAACTGATTGCATGCATTGAAGAATGAAAGGGGCAGAAGTGGAAGACAGGCACTGTTAATGATTCTAGAGTCCAAAGTTTTCAAAGAGACCAGAGAAATGAAGTCAGGAAGGGCTTTTTGTGTTGCTGGCTTTGTATTTGTTTGCTTTGGAATGGCAGTTTTGTATACTGATAGGAATATTCATTATTCTGGAGACAGAAAGATGAGAAGCACTGGAGCTATGTCTTTGATTAGGTGAGAGGAAACAGTGCATAAATAGAGGGGTGACATCATCTGGAAACATGAACAGTCATTCAGATTAACATGAGAAGAGGGGAGACAAGGGAGAGAAAAGTTATAAAATAGTCATCTCAGGAAGTGGCAGAATGAAAGGATTTGGAAAATATAATAGACTTCCCAACCAGCTTGAAGGATCCACTTGAGGTTAATAGCCATGATTATAATGGGAAGCCATCCTGCATAAATTGTTTGCTAGCCCATCATGTTCACCTGCAAAAGTCCTGCCAGGAGTCTGCATTTGTCTTTGAATTTTGCCAACTGAGACGGGCCATACTAGAGAAGAGTAATTTGATGATGCTTGCAAGGGTGTGATTATAATGATAAATTATGGGTCATCGAGGAAATGAGGATATGCTATATGTTATAATGAAATATTTGATATATTACATAGAAATCATGTTGCTGGAAGAAATAAGATAGAAACAAATCAGGCTGTTGAGTAGGGCCTTTGAATTTTAGGGTATGGTGATGATATACTTACTGGGCATTAGAAGGTTTAGAGAAGTGCGTCGAGTAAGAATTTATGTGATGATTAGAATGTTCATATCGCCACAATAACCACTAGTAAGTGTGGCTATTGAATCATTGATATGTGGCTAGTGTAACTAAGGAATTAACTGGTATTAAATAATTATGTACGTATAGCTCTTGGCTAGGAATGAGGGGCTAGGAAGTAGCACATAGCTTTAGAGAAAGAGAAAGTGAGCTAGAGATGAGGAGGAATGACCAAGGTGACAATATATTAGTCTTTATACTAATAGGTAAGGAGTGGTACATATCTGATGATATGATATCAAGCCTGTTACATTTTAGGGGGAAAAGGAGAGAATGTTTTAGATTTTAGAACTGGTAATGGCAGCCAGCAGAATAAGATCTTAGGAAAACAAATGTCCATTTCTGGAAAGGGCTGCAGGGGAAATCACGTTCTCAAGGTAGAATCATGTTTCACTTAGAATAATAAGGTAAAAAAAATCTTCAGGTGTGGATAGAATATTTTGCTGAAAAATCACCTAGATTAAAAATATCATGGTAGAATTGTTTCTTAAATCTAAGAGAAGCATGAGTTGGAACAATTTACCTAATTAACTAACTTGACAGAGGAATGAATGAATGAATGAATGATGAATGAACAAATGAACAAATGGATTTTATGGGGATAAGAATACAGGAAATGAAGAATAACCTGGAAGTCTTAGGCATCTTGTGAGAACTGCTATAAAGAGTAGTAAAGAACATAATAAAGTTAATCTTATTGTCATAGAACAGTTAGATTTTGCTATATTCTCTTTGAACTGTTAGTATATCATTCATTTCATTCAGCAAATAATAATTAATGATCAGCTAGGTGTCAGACATAGCACAAAACTCCAAAGAACAAGTGGACACCATAAGGTGGAAAATATGCTAAAATTTAGCAGAAAATATGCTAAAATTTAGCAGAAAATATGCTAAAATACCTCTTAAGGTAATATATTTCACACTTATTATCTCTTGTATAAATAATTACTTTGTATAGTGTGTATTTTTATGTTTTCAGACATTTTGCTCATGTCAGTTGTCAGTCTCTACCTTTCAAAGAAATTGATGGATTCTTTTACTGCCTCCTTAAATGATCACGCCTGGTTTTGTTCACCAAGATTGCCAATTATTTTAGTTGTCCTTTGCAAGTCAGTCTCCAGTTGCTTTATGATTTTAAAAATCTTTTCAATACACTTGGAAAACAGGGATACCAGATATCATAACTTTTTGATAGGTAAGAAGAATAAGGACAAATGGAATAAATTGAATCATTATTCCAAAGATTACATTCAAGTGCCATTATCAGAAAAACTTCACATTATTCTAAATGCTAATCCATCAGTTTTACCAAATGGTTGGAAAGTGTTTTCTGTTTTATTTCCAATATAAAACATTCTGTTGTCTATTTTGGACACAGAAATAAACTGGGCTTACTTCCATAGAAAACTGCAGTGGTGATTAACATCCTGTGTTGGAGAGTAACCACAGTGCGATAGACTTTCCATAATTCCAAATCTGAAGTGTCAATACCAATAATTAATTAATTGATAAATGTAATAGACATCTTCTCCCATTTTTTCTTAGTTGACCTCTCTTTCAACATGAAGACCTTGACCTTCCCTCTCTGAAACTATTTCTTTGAACTTTCACGTCACCATTCTCCTTGCTTTTGTCATTTTTTCTTAGTGTTTTTTTTTTTTCCCAATGCTTTCTCCTAAAAGTTACAGGTTCTGTTTACAGGTTCTGTCTTTCTCTTCACATTCCTAGGTGTTTGCATTCTCTCCTACTTACTTTAACTGTCATGTTGATGACTCCAGAACCAATATTAATGATGTCATCTCTATCTTGAATTTCAAACCTCCCAACTGGATATCTAGAGTGGGATTGATATTCCAAACTTGAACTCATTATATTTTTCCCTTATGAACATGTATGTTCTCATGTTTATTGTATATAGTGTGACCACCATCTATTCAGTCTTCAGACCAGAAACCTGGAGACTTCACTGATTTCTATTGTTCCCTCTCCAGCTATTATCTGTCCTCCTAGATATTTAACTTTCTCACAGAGTACTTCCTTCTTTTAATTTCCAGTGTCTGACATCTAGCAATGCTTAAAAATGTCTTCCAACTTGAATTAGACGACTGAAACTCTTAATATAAGTATACTGGGTAGCATTTCTCCATGTTACTCTAATTTTCAGTGGTCTACAAAGTATTCTCTAGTTTTAAAGAATTTTTTAACCCTTTTAAAATATATTTTTCCAGACTATCTTTTTTATATTACTTTGGCTTTTTACTTTTATAATAAATAAAGCTTCCAGTTATAGCATAATACTAAGCTAAATTCACAGATGGAAAATTACCTATTTTCCATGGAAATAGATTACCTATTTTGGCCAATTCACCTAATTGCTACACACATCTTTTTAGTACATATAACCAGATACTTTGAAGATCTTTTGAAATAAAGGATTCAATTTAATTACAAAGAAAATATTTATTTTATACCATTATAATAATAATAAATTACATTATTGCAGCTGACTGCCCTGTTTTAACATAAGAGTTGTTGTGTTAAAATATGGATAAAGTTCAAACAAATATTTCAGATTTAGTAAGATTATCAGAATTTAGACAGTTCTGTAGTCACTCATTTGTTCTTGTGTTAAGTATTTATCCTTTCTCTTTCCTGAATAATTCATGAGATGAGGAATAATTTAGTTTTCACTAACCTTTTTATATTTTAAAAAGTTCAGTCTGACATCTACTGATTTGTTCTTATCCTGAGAGCTAATTCAACAGAATTCAGAATTCGATCCCGTCTCTATTACCATAGCACACTCAACCGCGTGTGAGATAATATTGTACCAACTTCTTCTTACTTTGTTGGGTGTAAGCCTTGTACTTTTTAGTGAGGCAATGTTTTCCTTCCTCCATTTTTTTCCCATGTAGAAATATGTGATCTTTAGGTGACATCCAATTAGGTGGAGTTAAACTATTAAGAAAGGTCAACCTCTGGGAAAGTCACTAGTTTTTTCTTCTCTGTACTTTGGGTTGCCATGAGGAAGTGATCCTGGTTATATGCTTCAGCTCTGCTGATATAAGGTTTTGTTTGAGTGATCTCTCCCTAGGTTTGTTTGAACTGAGGCCTGAGAATTGGTAATGGTAGACAGTCTTGTTGTTGTCGTTGCTGTTGTTTTGTTTTTGTTTTGTTTTGTTTTAAGTAGGCTTCAGACCCAATGTGGAGGCTTGAGCTCATGACTCTGAGATCAGGAGTCTCTTGCTCTATTGACTGAGCCAGCCAGGCACCCCAGTAATGGTAGGCAATCCTTTTGGAAACACATTAAAGCTTTATTCCCCAATGAGATTATCAAAATGATGATTGACAGCTTATCACCATTTGCCTATCTCCCATAACTTATTTGAGACTTGGTTAAAAACATAGAAGGTGGAAGTCTGTACTGTGTATTGAATTTCTACAATTCCAATAATAACTAACTAATATGATGGAATGTTGAGAGAAGAAAAAAGAAAAGGAGCAATAGTCTTCCTGGCTTTTGCTCAATGTCAAGGGTGCAGTGTACATGGTCATTAAACAGGATTCAAAATAGCTTTCATGATGGAAGCTTTCTGACAGATATTCCTTGCTCAAGTTAGTCATTTAAATAAACACAAAATGCAAGATTTTATTTATTTGATACTTTATATTGTACTTTTGTTTTCATTTATAAACTCTAAGTAAGCTTTGTTTTCCTTCTCTTTCAACAACCTTAAGCCGAATGGGAGTCAAATAATTACAATGAGATTTAGCATTTCTAAAATACCTAACATTTCTTCATAAAGTTACCATGGATGTTTCTATGAATAATTGTATATTAAAAAGAAGAAGACATGATTCCACTGAAAAAATAGCATTTTTTCAACACCAGCTTCTCTAAAGAAACTTTACTTTTATAAATGTTTTTCTTTCATGGAATCTTTGTTATTACATGACCCATGTAGTTCATGCCATATGATAATTTACAATGTTGACTACTTTATAAAATGAAACTAAACTTTCATATATAGAATACAAAGCCTTAATGCTAATCCCATTATATCATCATATAGCTAGGACCCAGCACTATACACTTGCAGTCATATAAGAAAATGGTTAAGAGAGAGGTTTTGAAGTTAGACTGCCTATAGCAATCAGAGTTCCAAATATTTCTAGCTCTGTGATATTGGTTGAGCTACTTAACCTTCTTAATTTCCAGATGTTTAATCTACAAATTGAAAAGACTCACATTACCTATTTTAAGGCCTTATCATAAAAAAGGCACCTAGACAACTCAAGTTGAAATCAGACACAAAATTAAGTGCTCACTAAATGTTTGCTAATAACTGAAATATCAGGTTGGGGTATAAAAGATCATAAATTATTCATGTTTACTGGGTTAAAAGTGATTCTACAGGAACCAATGCATCTAAAGTACTAGAAACAAAAACAACAAAATTAGATCACTTGCAAATTAATGTCCACACATTATTTTTACAACAAGCCACAAGCTAAATTATCATTCAACATTGCCAACCTAAGCCAAGTAACTATATCATTTAGATTCCAGGCAGGCAGGCAGGCAGGCAGGTATGCAATTGCATCAGGGAAGCCACCTGCTAATTATCTGACTATAGTGCACTTTAAATATCAAACCAGTTTCAGAAGTAATGCTCTTTTTTTTATGGAATAAACATAGATGTTTATGATAGGAGAAAACGGAAATAATATTTGGATGTCCACAAGAGACTGAGGAACCAACATTCTATTAAAAATTAGGCATATATTAGAAGCAAAGATAACCTGATGGTGTCTACAAATTGTTGTTCCTAACAAGTTACAGTGGAGCTGAACCAGACAAAAAGAAATCAAATAAAAACTGATAGGAGTGCTGTGCCAGAAACCACTCTGCACCTCTCTATTCACAAGGTTCCCAGGTACATAGAAATATAACACTCCATGTTTTACAACACTTAATAATTGAACACTGACTGAAATATGTGTTCAAGACTAATTTAATTTTAAAATTATATGTACATTAATCTGTACATTTGGTGAATGATCCAAACCTGATATAAATGTACTTTAAATAAATAAAAATGGATTGAGATTTCTAGAATGGGGGTCTGGATTAGGTAACTATTATACATATAACAAGTCTATTTGTCTTTGAGATGGAGTAGCTGGTAGAGTCCACTAGAAGGAATTCTGTTTTGGGGGCACCTGGGTGGCTCAGTTGGTTAAGTGTTCGACTTCGGCTAAGGTCATAATCTCACGGTTCGTGGGTTCAAGCCCTGTGTCAGGCTCTGTGCCTGGAGCCTGCTTTGGATTCTATGTATCCCTCTCTTTCTGCCCCTCCCCCACTTGCACTCTGTCCCCCTCTCAAAAATAAATGAACATAAAAAATAAAATTAAAAAAAAAGGAATTCTGTTTTGGTGAATAAATGAGAAAATAAACAAGAATTGTTTCAATACACCACTATTTCTACCTACACAATTATTTTCATTATTTTGAACAAGCATATGAAACTGATTATTGGAAATGTGGAAAATCTTGCACATGATACTTCTAGTGGCTAAACATAAAAAAAAAGGATTCTCAAAATGTTAACATAAATCATACATAGTGGTGCAATGGGGTCAATTGGACTATTTATGGAAGAGTCATTAATATATGATCTTAAGTCATATGAATTGACATTGGCCAAATCAATCAAGTGATTGATTCTCATTTGCATAATCTGTGGATAGATAAATCATGAATACCAGATAAAAGCATATATCCAGGTTGATCTAAGTGTGGAATCTATTTTTATTCACCATCATTTGTGAATATTTGTGAGTTAGTTAAAAGTATCTGGACCTGGAAGAATCAAAGCTGAATTTGAATGTTATCTCTCTCAACTTCTAGGTTCATCCTTGAACAAGCTATTTTCCTTTTGTGAATCACTATTTTCAATGAAATGTAGTGATATTCATTATAGAAAATGTTTGTTGAGAACTTCTTACCTGGAACACTTTAAGCACATTTTTAGTGTATATTAGGCCATTTATATACTGTCCCCAAACTCCCATAAGTAGTGGGGGAATTTTAGAAATTACCATATCTAGCCCATTAAGGAAGTCAGAAAACTGAACAGCAGACAAATTAAGAGGTTAGGTGGCAAGAAATAGCAGCTGAAATCAGACAATTAAGTATTCAATGGAATCTGAATAATTTTCATTAATGTTGGGAAGCTTATGGAAAAGTACTGAATTCTTAGAATTAATAGGATAGAAAGCAATAAAATTAAGGAAGGAAACACCATTACAAAATAGACTTTGCTCATTTATTTTTATTAGTCTTAATTATTTATGATAATACTTCATATTATACCAATTAATGCCCTGTAGTATAATGTATAAAATTAATGACAGAATATAAGACTTGTAGGTAACACAAGGCTATTAAGTCTTTTAAGAGAAGTGGAAGAGTTTACTTTCTTTGAAAGGGAATTTTTTTGGTTTGGAGATTAGTGAAGTTAAAATAATTGAGTTCTAATATATTTTAGTTAAAGTATTATGTGCATTTATTAAAAGTTACTTATAAAGTCTTATACTTGTAAAGTAAGAAATTATTGTTTCTCTAAAGAACTTACCAGATATATTATAAACATAGTAATACAGGAGTTAAATTACAGGAGACAAAAGAGGCATCAGATTCTGTGTGTGTGTGTGTGTGTGTGTGTGTGCGCGTGCATGCGTGCGTGTGTGTTGATTTGTATAATTCGTTACATATTTTGGACTTAACCTCTCATCAGATATATCATTACCAAATTTCTTCTCCCATTCAGTAGGTTGCCTTTTTTGTTTTGTTGATGGTTTCCTTCACTGTGCAGAAGCTTTTTATTTTGATGTAGTCCCAATAGTTTATTTTTGCTTTTGTTTCCCTTGCTTTGGGAAATATAGCTAGAAAAATAGTGCTATAGCCAATATCAGAGAAATTACTGCCTATGTTCTCTTCTAGGAATTTTATGTTTCAAGGTCTCACATTTAGGTCCTTAATCCATTTTGAGTTTATTTTTGTATATAGTGTTAGAAAGTGGTCCAGTTTTATTCTTTTACATGTACAGTTTTCCCAGCACTATTCACTGAAGAGGATATCTGATTAAAAGATGGGCAGAGGAGCTGAATAGACATTTTTCAAAGAAGACATACAGATGGCAAACAGACACACGAAAAGATGCTCATCATCACTCATCATCAGAGAAATACAGATCAAAACTACAATGAGATATCACCTTATACCTATCAGAATGGCTAAAATCAAAAAGACAGGAAATAACAAGTGTTGGAAAGGATGTGGAGAAAAAGGAACCCTCATACACTGTAGGTGGGAATGTAAATTGGTACAGCTGCTATGGAAAACAGTATGAACGTTCCTCAGCATATCAAAAATAGTAATATTACATGATCTAATAATTCAACCACTGGATATTTAGCCAAAGAAAACAAAATATTAATTAAAAGAGATACATGCACCCCTAAAGTTGGTTACAGTGTTATTTACAATAGCCAAGATAAGGAAGCAACTCAAGTGTCCATCAACAGATGAATGGATAAAGAAGATTTGTGTATATATACAATGGAATACTACGCAACTACAAAAAATGAGATCCTGACATTTACCGCAACATGGATGGACCTAGAGGCTATTCTGTTAAGTGAAATAAGTCAGGCAGGGAAAGAGAAATGCCATATAATTCAACTCATATGCATAATCTAAATAAATAAATAATCAAGCAATTATAAAGCAGAATCAGACCTATAAACAGAAAGAACAAATTGACAGTTCCCAGAGCAGACAGGGGTTGAGGGATGGGCCAAATAGATGAAGAAGAGACACAGGCTTACAGATATAGATAGAATAAGTCATAGGAATAAAACGTACCAGGTAAGGGATACAGTCAGTGATTTTTAAGAGTGCTGTATTGTAACAGACGGTAACTACACTTGTGGTGACCAGAACATAGTGTAAAAATTTTTGAAACACTATGTTATGCCCTTAAACTAGTTCAGCATTGTGTGTCAACTATATTTAAAAAAAAAAAAAGGAGAGGCATTGGAAAATGGCATATCAGAAACTGTAAAGCAACTGCATAGACAAAAATCTGAGAAAATTAACATGATGCTTTATTATCTCTGTCTTACCTCTTTTAATTTCTGCTCCTTAAGAAAATAACAACCTAAAATTTCACACAAATTTATATGAACCAGAGAGTGTATTCCTGGGTAATATAGTACATACAATACAAAATACATGTACTTCCCCCCACCCTGGTTCTCTTTAAATTACATTACGGACGGTGTCAACTCTTATCTGTGTGCTAAAAATGCCTTTATGATAATGTGGAAAATCATCCAGTGAATGGAAGATTTAGATAGACAATTTTTGGAAGTTAGAGTTTAAATAGGTTAGAAATGAAAGAGTTTGCATGATGGGGGTAGGTGATTGAGGATGATAGTTAATAAAGAGATACAAACACAATGTATCAAACTGTTCTATGCATTCAGAGCAACCACAAAATATAGAGATAATATGAACTAGGGTATGATCTTAATGTTAAAAAGGTAGAATGCTTCTTGGTAGAGAGATTTGCAGTAGCAAGGTGAGCTAAAATGAAATAAAATGTTGCAATTACCTCCTGACCCATTCTTAAGAGGCTTCTAAGAAAAATAATTAGCCTTTTCAGAGCTGCAGTAAAAGCAATACTCTTGAGGGGAGTTATAGGAAGTACAAGTGGTAGAGGAATGGTACTGTGGAGTTAGAGGGATGGGATTTGTTAAGAGAGTGAATTTCACAAATTCACAATGAATTGAAGGTTCCATATGGCACAGTGCAATAGAATGAAACTCAGAGAAATAGTGCAGGAAAACCTTAGACAAGGACAAATGCAGAGCTTACAAGAGGATGCTAAACAGAAGACTTCTGTTTTAAGTTGCAGACTAAGATGGCAGGAGTGATGTGGCCTGAGTTTGGAAACGTGTGTCATCAACAGAAGAAACTTCAGATCATGTTACAGAGGGCCCTGAATATAAAGTTCATCAGCCTGCTGGGTATTTGGAAGCCTTTCCTCAGACACAGAAGAACAAGCGGCCCCAGAGGAAGAGGAAACATGATCGATTGCCTTGTAAAGGGTGCTAAGAGCATTAAATGAGACAACAACTATGTAAATGTTTTGGGGATTAGGACAAAAATGAGCCATCCCTGGAAGGAAGCATGGATGGAAAGACCAGGAGTTCTACAGTCAGACAAGTGAGGGCTGTGGGTCCTCAAGCAACCCATGCAATGGCAACACATGCAACTTGGAAAGGTTACTCATTATGTCCCCAGTTCAGTTACTTTTTTTTCCCTAAAAAGTGGGCAAAAAGCCATGGTGCTTATGAGACAACTAAATGAACTAACAATGACAAAACACAGATTCTCAATAAACATCCATCCCTACACTTGTGCTATGCTTCCTTTTTATGATTTCTCATATGTATCTTCCTGAGCAAAACACCTCTTCACTTTGTCAGCATGGTCAACTCCTACTCTCTGTCCTTGAACATGAAATTTGGGTGCCTGGGTGGCTTAGTTGCTTGAGCATCTGGCTCTCGATTTTGGACCACGTCATAATCTCACAGTTCTTGGATTCAAGCCCCTTGTCAGTCTCCACTCTGGCAGTGCAGAACCTGCTTGGGATTCTCTCTCCCTCTGGTTCTGACTCTCCCTGACTTATGTTCTCTCTCTTTCTCTCTCCCCCTCAACCCTCTCTCTCTCTCTCTTTCTAAAATAAATAAATAAAAACTTAAAAAAATAAAATGAAATTCAAGTGTCATCTCAAGTGACACAGATTCCATACCCACTCTTTGCACTGTCATGAAAAAATTGTCCTGAATGCCATTATAGCATAGCACTTATCTTACTCTATTGCAATTATTTGGTTACAAAGTATATCTTATACTAAATGGTAATTTACATGGTAAATTTTTGAGGCTACTGAACACATGCCATACAAAGCTGAAATTTTTGGTTCCTAGCAAAGTATCTTAACAATTATATATGCCTAAAATGTTTATTAAGTAAATTGAGAAAACCATATATTCAACAAGTCTCTATTTAATTCTGACTAGTGGCACAAGGTGGGCTTTGAGAAAATACAGTAAAACCAACACAGTAAGTCAGCACATGTTGAGTGATCTAATTAAGTTTATATTATGAAAATAGCCAAACTGAATAGTGTTGAAACTATTGTTATTGCTTCTAGGAGATGTTTTAAAATTGTGGCCAAATAATTGACTGTGACCTTTAAATGAAAGAAGACAACTAGAAATTCATCAGTTTTGTGATTAAGGTGTTCACTATTACTTAGCCAAGTTTCATGGCACACATGTTTAAATTATCCATTTCAAGGCAAGAAAAAATGCAAACCATTTTGTACAAATGATGTATAGGTTATGGTAAGAAGTTTAGAAAAAAACATAATTTGCCTTGTTGTACCTAATTCGGATGAATAAAGCATTTAATCTGGAAAACAGTGAGTATCACAATTGAGTGGAAAAATGAACATGCAGCAATTGACCCAGGAACACAATTTATATTTGGAAATTTTTCCAGTTTCATCAAAAGAATCACTTCACTAAGAGTTATGTTTTATTCATTCAATGGTACACTGAAACCCTGATGATTTGGGATACTTAATTGCACTGATCCACTTACAAACAGCATGTGCAATTGAGCAAGTGACAGGAGACCTTTATTTATTTTAGGTTATTTTAGCACAATGTTTGTCAATGTTGTATGAGGATGAGTTGTATTTAAGTATAAGATTTGGGTGATTTTTTTATGTGTCCCCTGGGGCTCTATCTTTGCCCAAACCATAATGAAAATGGAACAGCTTCAAACACCTATATTTTAAAACCACAGTGTTTGACTCAGTGGTAAATTAAAGAAAATTGATAAACAAGTAACTCTAAAATCAGTTTGACGAACAAAGCTTTCTCAGAAAGAAGCAAGAAATGTAGCCATCTTTTGCTTCCTGATAACAGCCCCAAAATGTGACTGTGGTCTTGCTCATCTAACATTGTGACAAAATGTTTTCCTTGGAGTTTACAGACAACGAAGAAATTTGTGTGAAGAAACACTGTTTTAAATTTCTCTATAATATCCACATTAAAATTAATCATACTCCATAAAATGAGCTAACATGTGATCTCTACATCAAGGAAAATAATCAACCATCATCATAATAATCAATCATGTTTTCTCCTAAAAAGCATTTGGTTTTTGTTGTTTTTTTTTTATTATCATTGATAACATTGTGTTAAATGCTCCAGTGAGGTAAAACTTTTCCAGATCCATCACTTCCACTGTGGTTCTCTTAGCTAAAGTGTGCACTTTGGTTCTTTGGGAAAATTCTCAAAAACCTTATACGATGTCGTGTCTTATTTTAACTTATAGAAAATATGATGTTATAAAAAGCAAATAAAAAACTCAACATCTATAGGGATGTGATCATCTCTAGAGTTGCACTGACAGTAGAAAACAATAAATGCAATGTTACTGCTCAGCACATATGTAAGGTCTTCCCCTACATCATAATCTCCATTGTAGTTAAGCTAGAATTGGGTTTCTATTTTCCAAAGAGACTGGAAGTGCAAGTGATGTGTGTCACTCTCTGGCAGAGATGGTTTACAAAACCTGACTTTTTTTTTTCATTTTTCTCACTTATTCTTTCTATAATGTGGTAGGACACATGTTGAGAATGGTCATTCAAATGGAGGGAGCATAGGCCATGCGCATCACTGAATGGAGAAGATCTCTCATCAAATCGCACACGAGTTTGTCTTCAGGGTAAGTAATTCTCTATGTTTGTCAGATTTCTTGTTCTTGTCTTAGTCCAGTTTACCCACACCAAGGAATAGCCACGGTTGAAATGAAAGATGAGGTCATGGACCAAGTATTTGTGGAGCTGTTTCATGAAACTTTGTCTTCTGAATTTAAATCCCATGCTTTCATCTGTGAACAAAGTGAAAGAAGGGCTCATTGAAGATACATACACACTATACCAAGCCTGAAATTTTAAGTGTTGCCTTGAAATATTTCAGCCTCCAAGGGCCCCAAGGACTTATATTTATTTATTTTTTAAATTTTTATTTATTTTCCAGTTAGTTAACATACAGTGAAATATTAGTTTCAGGTATACAATTTAGTATACACACACATACAGCGTGTGTTTAGTATATTACGCACATACAACGCCTAGTGCTCATCACAAGTGTCCGCCTTAGTACCTATCACTATTTAACCCATCCGCTGCCCCCCTCCCCTCCAAAACCCTCTGTTTGCTCTCTATAGGAAAGGGCCTGGTTTATGGTTTGCCTGTCATTTTTTCCTCTATGTCCATCTGTTTTGATTCTTAAATTCTACATATCAATGAAATCATATAATATTTGCTTTCCTCTGACTGACTTATTTCACTTAGCATAATACTCTCTAGCTCCATCCATGTCATTGCAAATAGCAAGATTTTATTCTTTTTGATGGCTGAGTAATATTCCAGTGTGTGTGTGTGTGTGTGTGTGTGTGTGTGTGTGTGTGTGTGTGTATGTGTACCACAATTCTTTATCCATTCATCAGTTGATAGACTTTTGGGTTCTTTCTATAATTTGGCTATTGTTGATAATGGTGCTATAAATATTGGGGTGTGTGTGTCACTTTGAATATATATATATATATATGTATGTATATATATATATATATATATATATATATATATATATATATATATATATTTCTTTTTTTTTTTTTTTTTTTGGGTAAATACCAGTAGTGCAATTGCTGGATCAAAGGATAGTTCTATTTTTAACTTTTTTAAGAACCTCCCTACTGTTCTCCAGAGTGCTACACCAGTTGCATTCCCACCAATAGTGCCAAAGGGTCACCCTTGCTACTCATCCTCGCCAACATCTGTTGTTTTCTCTGTTGTTAATTTTAGCCATTCTAACAGGTGTGAGGTGACATCTCATAATAGTTTTGATTTGTATTTACCTGATGATGAGTGATGTTGAGCATCTTTTCGTGCATTGTGAGCCATATGGATATCTTTAGAAAAGTGTCTGTTTATGTCTTCTGCCCATTTCTTCACTGGATTATTTGTGTTTGGGGCTTTGAGTTTGATAACTTCTTTATAAATTTTGGATACTAACCCTTTATCCAATATGTTATTTGAAAATATCTTCTCCCCTTCTGTAGGTTGCCTTTTGGTTTTGCTGACTGTTTCCTTCACTGTGCAGAAGATTTTTATCTTGATAAAGTCCCAACAGTTTATTTTTGCTTTTGTTTCCCTTGCCTCCAGAGATGTACCTAGTAAAAAGTTGTTATGACGATGTCAAAGAGGTTGCTGCTTGTGTTCTCCTCGAGGTTTTGATAGCTTCCTGTCTTATATTTAAGTCCCCAATCCATTTTGTATTTATTTTTGAGTATAGTGTAGAAAGTGTCCAGTTTCATTTTTTTGCATGTTGCTGGCCAGTTTTCCCAACATTATTTGTTGAAGACACTTTTTTCCCCCATTGGATATTCTTTCCTGCTCTGTTGAAGATTAGTTGACCATATACTTGTGGGTCCATTCCTGGGTTTTCTATTCTGTTACATTGATCTATGTGTTTATTTTTGTGCCAGTACCATAAGGTCTTAATGACTACAGCTTTGTAATATAACTTGAAAACCAGAACTGTGATGCCTCACTTAGCTTTTGCATATTTTTTTCAAGATTTATTTGGCTATTTGGGGGTCTTTTATGGTTGCATACAAATCTTAGGATTCCTTGTTCTACCGATGTGAAAAATGCTGGTTGTATTTTATGTGTAGATTACTTTGGGTAATATGGACATTTTAACAATATTTGTCCTTCCTTTTTCTTTAAAGTTTATTTATTTTGAGAGTGAGAGCAAGCAGGGGAGGGGCAGAGAGGGGGAGAGAGAAAACCCCAAGCAGGCTCTGTGCTTTCAGTGCAAAGCCCAACATGGGGCTCATGAGATCATGACCTGAGCTGAAATCAAGAGTCGGATGCTTAACCAACTGAGTCACACAGGCACCCTGATTTGTCCTTCCAATCCATGAGTATGGAATGTTTTTCCATTTCTTTGTTTCATCTTCAGTTTTTTTCTTCAGTGTTCTATAGTTTTCAGAGTACAGATTTACCTCTTTAGTTAGGTTTATTCCAGGGTATCTTATGGTTTTTGAACAATTGTAAATGGGATTGATTCCTTGATATCCCTTCTGCTATTTAATTAATAGTGTATAGAAATGCAACAGATTTCTGTATGTTGATTTTGTATCCTGTGATCTGTGTATCAGTTCTAGCAATTTTTTGGTGGAGTCTTTCAGTTTTTCTACCTAGACTTTCATGTCCTCTGTGAATAGTGAATGTTTGACTTGTTCCTTGCCAATTTGGATGCCTTATATGCCTTATATTTAATTTTTGTCTGATTGCTATGGCTAGGACTTCCAGTACTATGGTAAATAACAGTGGTGAGAGTGGACATCCTGTCTTGTTCCTGACTGTAGAGGAAAAGCTCTCAATTTTTTTTTTCCCCATTGAGGATGATAGATGCTGGTTTTTTTGTTTTTTTGTTTTGTTTTTTTGTTTTTTTTCATATACGGTCTTTATGATGTTGAGGTTGTTTCCTCCATACTCACTTTGTTTAGGGTTTTTATCAACAATGGATGCTGTATATTATTCTTATTTCTTGTATTAATATGTTGTATCACACCGATTGATTTGTGAATATTGAACCACCCTTGAACACAGGAATTAATCCCATGTGATTCTGTGTAAATAATTATTTTAAAGGTACTGTTGAATTCGATTTGTTAGTATTTTACTGAGAATTTTGGCATCCATTTTCATCAGAGATATTGGCCTATCATTCTCTTTTTTAGTGGAGTCTTAGTCTGGTTTTGGAATCAGGGTAATGCTGGCCTTGTAGAATGAGGTTGGAAGTTTTCCTTCCATTGCTACTTTCTGGAATGGTTTGAGAATAGGTATTAACTCTTCTTTAAATGTTTGGTAGAATTCCCCTATAAAGCCATTAAGCCCTGAGGTTGTGCAGTTTGTTATTATATAATTTTTCATAATATTCTCTTATAATTACTTGTATTTCTGTGGTGTTTGTTATGATATCTCTTCTCTCATTAGGGATTTTATTTATTTAGGTCCTTTCTCTTTTCTGTCTGATATTTCTGGCTAGGGATTTATCATTTTTTTTTTTTTAATTTTCTCAAAGAATCACCTCCTGGTTTCATTGTTCTGTTCTACTGTTTTGTTGTTTTGTTTTGTTTTGTTTTGATTCTGTATAATTTATTTCTGCTCTGATATTTGTTATTTCTCTTTTTCTTTTGGTTTTAGCCTTCATTTGTTGTCCTTTTTCTAACTCCTCTAGGTATAAGATTAGGTTTCATATTTGAAATTTTTCTTGCTTCTTGAGTTAGGTCTGTATTGCTATATATTTCCCTCTTGGAACCACTGTTGCCACATCCAAAAAAGTTTGGGTCCATCATGTTTTCATTTTCATTTGTTTTCATGTATTTTTTAAAATTTCTTCTTTAATTTCTGGGTTGCTCCATTTATTCTGTAGTAGGATGTTCTTTAGCCTCCATGTATTTGTGGTCTTTCCAAACTTTTTTATTGTAATTGACTTCAAGTTTCATAACATTGTGGTATGAAAATATGCATGGTATGATCTCAATATTTTTGTATTTATTGAGAGCTGATTTATGACCTAGTACATAATCTATTATGGAGAATGTCCCATGTGCACTTGAAAAGAATGTGTATTCTGCTGTTTTAGAATGAAATGTTCCCAGTATATCTCTTAAGTCCATCTGGTTCAGTATGTCATTCAAAGGCATTGTTTCCTTATTGATTTTCTGCTTAGATTATCTGTCCATTGATATAAGTAGGGTGTTAACTGCCCCTACTATTGTTGTAGTATTATTAATGAGTTCCTTTATGTTTGTTATTGTTTAATATGTTTGGGTGCTACCAAGTTGGGAGAATAAATATTTACAATTGTTAGATCTTGTGGTATAGATCCCTTTATTATGATATAGTGCCCTTCTTCATCTCTTGTTACAGCCTTTGTTTTAAAATCTAGCTTGTCTGACATAAGTATGGCTTCTCTGGCTTTCTTTTGACTTTCATCTGAATGATAAATGGTTCTCCATTCCTTCGCTTTCAATCTGCAGGTGTATTTAGGTCTAAAATGAATCTCTTGAAGGCAGCATATAGATGGATTTTATTTTTCTATCCATTCTGATACCCTATGTCTTTTAATTTGAGCACTTAGTCCGTTTACATGTAGAGTGATTACTGATAGATATAAATTTAGTGTCATTGTATTACCTGTAAAGTCAGTGTTCTGGTGATTTTCTGTGTTCCTCTCCAGTCTTTGTCACTTAGGGTCTTTCTTTCCATTCAAAGAGTCCTCTTTAATATTTCTTGCAGGGCTGGTTTAGTGGTCACAGACACCTTTAGTTTTTGTTTGTCTGGGAAACCTTAAGTCTCTAAGCTAAGTGGCAAAGCATCTGACTCTTTATTTCAGTTCAGGTCATGATCTCATGGTTCTTGAGACTGAACTCCAAGTTGTGTTCTGTGTTAACAGTATGGAGCCTGCTTGTACTCTCTCCTTCTCTGCCCCTACCACTTGCGCATGCACTTTCTTTCTCTCTCAATAATAATTAAATAAACTTAAAAAACAAACAAGTTAATGCAATCCCCACACAAGGAACAGAGGACACCCTACCACCTTCTTACTACAAAGCCTGTCTCCCAGTAACCCTGTTGATTCACTCTAATCCTGAGTACACCTTGTGGCCATGCAGTGTTCTTGTCTCCCAAGACTATGAATATATGTGACTAAAAAAAGGTGGCCAATATCATTTGTTGAGTGTAAGGTGTTGTGTGTTAAGCCATCTCATACTATTTAGGGTGGGGAATCTTTGCAATGCCATCATGGTGAATAAAAGATTATCAGAATGAACACACACACAGACATATACACATGGCTGATCTTATACAGAATTTAACTAACATTTCTATCAAGTACAGTTACTAAGGTGAAGGAAAAAAGAAAAAAAAAATTAAAAGGCTGAAATATATGATATAGGAAATGTGACCAATAGTTGGATAAAGATAAACAACTGAGAAAAGTTTGTCTAGCATCTTTTGGGAAGATAGAAAAGTGGCTTATTTCAGTAAGTATAAAGTTATTTTGGAAAAATAAAGTTTTATGATATTCTCCAACAATATGCAGCAGTACTTAACAAATAAAAGGCAAACGAAATGACGATATTATTCATAGTTGGGTAGCATTGAAATAGTTACAACAGAAGGACACTGAAAAAGTAACTTCCTAAACTTACATTAAACACATGATAATAAATATTCTGGAATATGTAATCTATCAGGGCCACAAGACAAATAGAAAAATTTATTTTTGTTGTAGATTGAGAATACATTGAAGGAGTTGTTTTTATTTACTAGGTACTGTACAGGTCAACCCGTGTATTTAAAAAGATGAACACTACCTATCTATAAATTATGCATCATTGCTTTTTTTTTTTAAGTTTACTTATTTATTTTGAGAGAGAGAGATAGAAAGCATGTACATGAGTGGGGGAGGGACAGAGAGAGAGATTGAAACCCAAGTAGGGTCTGCACCCTCAGCACAGAGCCTGATGCTGGGTTCGATCCCACAAACTGAGATCATTACCTGAGCTGAGATCGAGAGTTGGATGCTCAATCAGCTGAGCCACCCAGGCACCCCTATGCATCATCATTTATACACTTCTAAACATGTATTTTTACATGATCGCCAATACAATTTTTTTTTCAAATAAATTGGTTCCATGGATATTTAGATAAATTATAATCCCATATAGTAATAGAGTTGAGTATATTTACATAAGCAAGAATAACAATGCTGAAGTTGGGAAGGATCCAAAGTTATAATAATGTTTATGATCAAGATACAATATTAGTAAAGAAAAAACACTAAACTTATTTCCAAATGTGAGGATGATATTGTAATGAATCATGATAGGCATCTTTACAGATGAAATCAATACTATCATTTGATCCATTTGATTGAACTTAAGATAACTTCCTGCCTGGCAAATGAACCTAATTTAATCTTCAAGTGATTTCTATTGTTGCTATACTTATGTGAGCACACTTAAGTGATTCTAAGGTTATAAGTTAAATACTTATTCAACTCTTCCATGCTATTTAAACAGGAATTATAAATGAGTAATATTTATTTATAAGCAATATATAGAAGCAAACAGAAGTCATATTCTATGACAACTGGCAAATTTATTTATTCAAATTTTTAGTCCACATTCATTTATATGGCAATAAAACAATGGCAAAACCTAATAAGTAAAATAAATAGGAGGCAAGTTTAAGTAAGACGATGGACTTGCATGCTACCACTGACGTCTCTGTAATATTCCTATATTTAAAAACCTAAAAAAATTAACCATAAAACTATCACATCAGAATGTCAGGGGTATCTTAAATCAAAAAACTAAATGAGGCAGAATTACACCAGGATTTAGATTCCCCATGGGAATTTATGATAGTAATCTAAGTTGTTGAGTACACAGACTGTTTCATGAACTTCACACATCCCCACAGTAGTCTGTAATCATCCAAATAACCCTCAAGGCACAGTATATCAATATAATTTTACAGATGTATTCTGAATAGCTCTGGTGTCCTTAAGATGCTTGTGAGGAATATTCGTGTTCTCTTATGCATAGATAAATATCATAAGGGACTGTTATCAGTTCTCGTAGGAGTTTTTGGAGATATTTATAAAGAATCTCATTATGATATCACTTATTTAATGTCCTTTGGTTTAAATTTAAAAAAACATTAAAATAAAAGCTAATATAGAAAAGACTAGACTATTTATTCAAAACCTCTTGCTCCATATCTACACAAACTTTTAAGAAAGCCCACACGCCCTTCCACTGTTGTCACCATTACAAACCTGCAAACCCCAGTCCACGTTTGGGACAAAATACCTAAGTTAGTTTTCCTTCATTATCTTTCAAGCCACCTTCAGACCTGCTTGAAAGTCTGCTCTACTCTCCCCAGAAAGCCTCACTTATGAGTAATAAACTTTTCCTAATCTCTTGTACATGTGTGGTATCATCTGTGTAGACACTTGAACCAAAGTTTGGGTAATGGGGTCCATCCTGAGTCCATAGGATGACCACATAATTAAGAATAATAAATGAAGAAATAGCATACTAAGAAAAATGTGCCAACCAAAATAATTTCTTATGGAACTATTCATTCTCTATTTTCAACACTATTTCTGTCACCTATTTTTTCAATCCAATGCTGAACATAGGTGCTTAGAGATTTGCTTCTGCTCAGGATATAGAAATCTCAAGAATACCATATCATCTGAAAGGTAAGAAAAAAAGTGGATATTCTGCCCCAAGAAACGGGGCAAAAATCCATTGCTTCTGTTTTGTTTGTGTGTGTTTCTCTAAAGAAGGGCTAAGGAAAAATCTCTTGGACCCTGGATACTGAATCAATATAAAAAGATAGGTAACAAGTGATATACAACTGGTAATTGTAATTATCACTGTTCCTGCATTGTCATCAAAGAATGCTATCTATATAATTTTTAATTTTTGTTATTTATTATTTTGTTAATGGTTTATGATAAAATATAATAGTGTATTTTCTTTTCTCAAGATGCATATATTAGTATATTTTAATGATGTCAACACTTTAATTATGTTATTTATGTCCTTTAGATTTTATTCACTTTAGGGGCACCTGGGTGGCTTAGGTGGTTGACCATCCAACTATTTATTTCAGCTCAGGTAATGATCCCAGAGTGTGGGATCAAGCCCTGCGTCAGCCTCTGCCTTGCGTATGAAGACTGCTTAAGATTCTCTCTCCCTCTCTCTCTCTCTCTGTCTCTCTCTCCCCACCCACTGTGCCTATCCCCTGTTCTCTCTCTCAAATTTAAAACAAAACAACTAGATTTTATTTATTTTAGCTTGTTTTGTCTATTAAGGATCATGATAGTTGTTTTTAAACATATTAGTAATAATTTTATATTTCTCTTTGCATTTCCTATCTTTTTTCATGGAATTTGAAGCTTAATAGTGTGTTGCATAGATATACTTGACTATACTTGACTAATTCCTAAAATATTATTATAAAGTGTCTTTTTAAAAATGAATTTAATATTTTTTTCCAATCTTAACATAATAGATAATGATGGTTTTTGTTTTGGTTTGGTTTTCGGTTTTCTATTTTCTATTTGCCTGTTTTACTTTTCCCAATCCTTACATTTTCAATATTTTCTGAAGGAATTTCAAAGATTCTTATAACTAGAGGAAAATTGACATTTTGCTTTGAGATACAAAATAGAAAGTTAACTTTTAATAGGTGGGTTCAGATAACATATGTTACTGATAGACATTGTTTTATTGTGTCTTATAGGGTTATAACTTCCCCTTTGAAAACTTTAAAAAATTCACAAAAAAACTATTTCCTTGTATTTAAGTATATTCACGTTTATTCTGATAGATTGGTTTCTACTCTTTTTTTACTAGCAGTTAACTTCATAAACCTAATTTTCCGTGTTGCCTTTTATTTACTTATTTTTTAAGTTTATTTATTTATTTTGAGAGAGAGAGAGAGAGAGAAAACAAGTGGGGGAGGGGTAGAGAGATAGGGAGAGAGAGAGAAAGAGAGAGAAAATCTCCATGGTCCCCGCTGAGCCCAACATAGGGCTGGATCTCAGGAACAGTGAGATCATGACCTAAGCCAAAATCAAAAGTCAGATTCTTAAGTGACAGAGCCACCCAGGCGCGCCCCCCCCCCCCCCCCCCCGGATTAAAAGCTTGCCTTTTAATCCTCTATTTTTCAGGCACTATCAATGAACCTCTTACAGGAGCATAAGTACAATTAGTATATTTCCTTTTCCACTGTCTTCCTATCACTTTCCTCTGCAAAAAATGCAAATTTAGTTGGTTATATTGGCTTTCCTATCTTTTATTTTAGTTTTCTTCAACATAGTTGACATGTACTTTAGGGAAATCACCTTTACTTCTAACAATATATTTGGGGAAATAATCAAACTGTCTCACACTTTCACTTCCCCTTTTCCTCTGAATAATTTTTATATGTTTTCTTTTTATTCAGTTAACACATTAACTTTTTTTTAAATATAACAAGATTATTAATATTTTAATCTTATTTAAAGTCTTATTTAATACTGTAAATTATTTTGGGTGACCTTTAGTCTGTTTGCTTTGGCGCTCTTCATAACAAACTAATTGCTTGAAGTTTGAACATTAGATATTTCTTAGTGAACACATGGGAAAGTTATATCCTCAAGTACTATATGCCAAAAGTGTATATGTATTGTCTCTTACATGAATGATAGCTTCAATGTGCACATAGTCTTTGGGTCTCTTTCTTTTCTTAAGGACCTTGTAGATTATATAGCACTGAATGTTGTTATAAAAAACACTAGGGTTACCCTAGATTCTCTTCGTTATAGCCTGGCTTCTTCTTCACAATGGTCAAAGTCATTCTTATATTATCTTTAAATTACAAGAGTTTATTAAGGCGATGTCTTTGTGATGAGTATTTAGTTCCAAATTATCATTTTCCCAATGCTTATGTGCTCAATCTTTCCTGAAGTACTTTAACAGGACCCAAATAGAATCAGTTCCTACTGACTAAAAAGGGACATTTTGATCACCTATAAAGTCTGTAAATGCAATGGATTATAGTGCATCAAACATGTGAAATACATAAATTCATAATGACAAACACACATACAAAACTTGCTCCTTGATCACATTTGTCATAAGCTAGGAAACCAGCTCATTGTTTGGAAAACTGACAAATTACTAGAAAAAATGAACCATTTATCTTATTTTTCCTTTATGAACTTTATCTAGGGATAGCAAAGTAGCTGAAGGGAGGAAGTTTCTCTTTACAAAAACATTCCAGCCCATAATTGAAGAAAGAATTTTGTACCACAGAATGGATTCATAAATGTGAACAATGATTTCAAACCTTGATAAGAACACAAAATAAATATTTTATACCTTCTGATGGAAATATATAGCATCTCCTGTGAAGTGGTTTTGCCAAAATCTTAAATTCGGCAATCACTTCCTGTATTTAAGTGTCAATATTTAGGAAATACCTCAAGAGAAGATTATGTCAAGCCATAAATAAGGAAGCAAATCCAAATTGTGGGAAAATTTGTAAGAAAAATTACCTGGTTTTTTCAAAGAAAACAATAAAAAATTGCAAGGAGAAAAAAAGGAAAGGGATGTAAAAGACTTTGAGACATAATAACTAACCCTAACATGTAGACCAAATGTAAAACTTATAGAACAATTTGAATAATGTGAATATTGGTAATATTAAGGTATTATTTTATTGCTGATTTGTGCTATGAACAACAGCATTGGGGTTATGTGTATAAAGTGGAATCTTTGTAATTTATAAATAAATGGTAGCCAATTTATTGATACAATTATATAATTTCTGAAACTTACTTCTCATAATCTTTGTGGCTCTTTGTGCATGAATTTATAAATTTTGAAGTTTAGAAAGGGTTATAGGAGTTTTAATTACAACTCTTTTTCTTTTGCACATATATTTTAAATTTTCTCTAAAAAGGCAAAAATAGGGGCGCCTGGGTGGCTCAGTCGGTTAAGCGACCAACTTCGGCTCAGGTCATGATCTCGTGGTTTGTGAGTTGGAGCCCCGCGTCTGGGCTTGTGCTGACAGCTCAGAGCCTGGAGCCTGTTTCAGATTCTGTGTCTCCCTCTCTCTCTGACCCTTCCCTGCTCATGCTCTGTCTCTCTCTGTCTCTAAAAAATAAATAAATGTTAAAAAAAAATATAAATAAATAAAATAAAAAGGCAAAAATAAATAATCCCTCATTAAAGAATTTGTTCTTTTGAGAGTCAGAACACAAAACCAAACAGGATAGGCAATATACTCTCTTGAGAAGAATTTTTGTATCCAAGCCTACAACTTTGATTGTAATTATGCACTATGGATTAGAATGTGAATTGAATTTGTGTGAAAGACATGATCAAAGAAGTTATCTGATATAACATATTAGATGATTTTGTTATTGCTCTTGTTGAGTGTTGAAATGTTCCTGATATTATTTGGACATCTCACTGAAAAAGCTTCAAGAGTCAATGATGAGGACAATCTACATAAATTCATAAACATTTACTAATACCTATATATGAGAAAAGATAAAATATAACATTTTAAGAACAGGAAAGTATTTTAATAAGAAAGTACTTATGTTAATTATCCTCACACTTCATGTATTTTATTTTCTCACTTAATTTCCACCAAATATTATATTTTGCATTTCTAGGATGTCTTTCTGGGAAAAAAAAATAAGTGATTCAACAAACTTTTCTGACTAATTCTTACAGTTTTTATTATAATTTTTGGATACATTTAAATTTGTTTTTAATATGTATGTATCCAGCAGTTTCTTTTCAAATACGTTCTCTGTGCCTTGTAATAAATAGCAGAATAAAGTCATTTAATCATGCAAGTATTTCATAGTATTAAAGGGACAAGAGATATTCCCAAAAATCTTATTTTTTTTTAAAATTTTTTAACGTTTATTTATTTTTGAGACAGAAAGAGACACAGCATGAACGGGGGAGGGTCAGAGAGAGGGAGACACAGAATGTGAAACAGGCTCCAGGCTCTGAGCTGTCAGCACTGAGCCCAACGAGGGGCTCAAACTCACAGACCGCGAGATCATGACCTGAGCCGAAGTCTGCCGCTTAACTGACTGAGCCACCCAGGCACCCCCCAAAAGTCTTCTTTAAAGAACAGAAACACAATGCCTGAAATAGTGACAAACAAGTATCAAATTATCCCCTTATGCAGATAACAATTCTTTCCAGAGCATCTAATAATTTAAGACAGAATAACGTGTACTTTTTAATTCCTGGTGGACACTATATTAATACAATAGTTAATTTTTCATAGCTAGTCTACCAGTGTTTATGGCACTAGTCTAAAGTTTTTATGGCAGCCATGATAATTTTATTGTGACCTTGTTATAAAAAAAGAATTAATTATGATTATATAGCATTAAAAGACCTTAATAATGTCATACGATGATAAAACTAAACTATGATGGGAATTTGAAAAGATCAAAATATATAAAACAAATGCAAATTTTCAAACCATACTTTATGACATTCTGATATCAATCCTCCACATTAAAATTTATTATTTTTAAAGTATGATCATTTAGTCATGTGGGTTATGTATATGTGTCTGTTTTAACAGAGGAAGTGGGGTGAGAAAGAGGAGTGGAAATGATAAATTGATGTTCAACTTAGTAGCTTTCTTACATATCAATAATGATCAGCTATAATAGGTTATTTTTTTTATTTTCAAGTTATTCCATAAAATTTTGTCTGTTTTTAAGAGAAGTCAAAGTCAAATGTCTTAAATAGCTATTTTAATTATTTTGATAATTATTTCCTTATCAATTCTCTGACTTTACAGGCACAAAAAGTGACATCCCTTTTCACCTACAGACAGAATCACAATTTTTCAGAAGTAGTCATCCCTGAGGCAAGCTTCAATCAATAGTTTTGACAATAAATATGACAACCTGTCCAACTAAACTCATTATCAACCTTTTGCAACATTTTTATTCATTGTATTAATTCTAAATTAGTATTGCATATTATTGTTATACTTTAAATGTTTACTTTAGAAATTTCAGACAAAAAAATTTAGAAATATATATAAATCACTAGATCTCAACACAGATGTATACTTTAGAATCATTAGCCACTGCAATAGTAATTCTAGATCCAATTAGGTCAACCATGATGATATTTAATTTTTAACTTAATTTTTACTAATGAAGAGTCACGTAACAATTATTTAATAGGAAAATAGCATTCAATTATTCACAACTTTCTTGAAACATTTCTTTATCATTGAATATGATTTTTTAGCCATCACTCCTCATCAAATTTGATCCAAAACTGCACAGAATTGAAAAATGCAAACTGCTAAAAATAATTATCTGTACTTATGACAAAAATTTTCTGCTGGGAAAGTAACATTCATGTACAAAAAATGCACATTAGTCTAGGAAGTAAGCACTGAGAGGCTTATAATATAAAACAATACTACTCATCAGTGTCTTGGTAAATCTAACCATTTTCTTATATTAATCTAGTCAACTGGGTTATAGTTTTTTTAGCTGGCCACTGGAACATATACACATGTACCATGTACCTATTTATTTTTGTTTTCTATTTGCTATCCATTTTCCTTTGTATACTATGAAAATAAAATGCCAAAGACTAAAGAAAATACTTTTAGCAGACTGGAAATAGTTTGAGCATAAGATGCATTTCCATTTTCCTTGCCAGCACGGAAAGTTGCAGTGAGCAAAACCTTTTCAGGATAAATCACTTTGACAATCCCTGGTGTGGAGATGGTAACAGTTTATCACTTCAGATTGTCAGTGTGTTTGCTTCTGGGAATGAAGTAAAAAGATCAAGTTGCCTGAGATCCCCAATGTGCTGCATCACCATCAGTGCACTCCCTGGAGCAAGCAGAATATTTGTTCTGGTATCAGCCTTGTTGGGCTTCTTATTTAAGTGGGTAAATTTCAACTAGATACAAAGTGTCATCTTTATTACTCTGAATGCTAAATGTTCCCTAGAATGTTGTAAAATAAATAGCTATTACGTGAAGACATTAAAATAGAAAACTAATTGTTCTCCTTTTAAAGCATCGCCTTATATATTTAAGCAAAATAATGAAAGCACAATAAAATAAATAGGGTAGAAAAATGAACTACATGACAAACAAGGAATAGAAAGAGAAATACAAGCAATACTGCTATATATGATTAGAAACACAGCAGGTGTCTATGAAGCACATGGAATTGGTCATTGAGATCCTTGATTAGCTTTGCCCAATTGCTTGGGTGGTTGAGCAGAGAAATTTGATTGCTGATTGGGTTACCCAATCTGGTTGCTAGGATGACCTAATAACTGGACCAATCATTTACAGTCCAGTTATTTTGATTATCCTGTGACTCAAATTGCCCATTTCATAAACTTATCCACTGCTCAGATCTCAACTTGTAAGTGATTGAGGTGATCAGCCACATAGAAATGATCAGAGTACTCAATTTTAGAACATAAAAATGTGAATGAGATGAAGAAATGGAAAGAAATTCTGTTCTCAAAATCTAAAAACTGATATAATGAATAAAGTTTTTCCCTTATAATATAAATGTCCTCAGCCTTGTTCTTATTTCTAAATTAAAATCTAGATAATCTTTTTGAAACCTTTCTCAGCTGACAAAAATCAGTTTATTGAAAGAAGTCAGAGAAAATTAGTTCATTTCAGTGCATATGAATGAAATGTACTGCATTACTCATGATACTTGAGTGGCATTATTTAACTGATTATAATTATACAACAAATTAGGTATTTGTTTAATTGAAATTTGCCCAAGGAAACATTTCACAAATTTCTTACAAATCTAGTTATTACTAATCTTCAATTGCCATGGTATATAAGACAGCTCACCTCATAGTATAGGTATCCCACCACTTCCCCCTCCATAGCTTAACTATTTAACATTTATTAATACTTTTTTTCTTCTGAAAAGATATTTAGGGCAAGAGGGATATTGTTTACCAAGACTATTCTTATAGATTGTGCAGGCACAAATCTACCTTGAGTATATTTTTATCAGCATTCCAAAAGTCAAATCACATGTTGTATCCCTGTATATGTTCAAACCTTAAATTTACAGATTTTTCCCCCAAAGCCCTGATTTCGGTAGCCTTTCCCATATAGCATAAAACCTCTCAATGCATTCAGATATGCTGATACAGTTTGTCTTCTAGTCTATTTTTTCTTCTAGTCAATTTTTCAAGGGAATTTTTTGTGAAAGAACCTCATCCTTAACACTGCAAAATATGTTCATTCAGCAAGGCAGTGGTAAAAGGTAAGAAAATATTCTCTGTTGAATACCTTGTATTTATATCACTTTGAATTGTGTATTTAACGTTAAAAAATATATATTTTGAAGAGTCTCTTGGAGGTCACAGAAGATGGTGGCGTAGGAGGACACTGGGCTCACCGTGTGTCCTGCTGATCACTTAGATTCCACCTACACCTGCCTGAATAACCCAGAAAACCACCAGAAGGCTAGCAGAATGGAGTCTCCAGAGCCAAGCACAGAAGAGAGGCCCACAGAAGAGGGTAGGAAGGGCAGAGAGACGGTGTGCCCTCCACGGACTGGCGGGAGGGAGCCAGGGCACAGGGGCAGCCCGCCGGCCAAGCAGAGCCCCTGAGTCTGGCTTGCAAAAGCAGAGGGGCCGGAAGGAGTATGCTCCTACAGCAAGCAGGATTTAGCATCTGGGAAGTCATAAGTTAACATCTCTGCTCAGAAAGCGGGAAGGCTGGAGGACAAAGGGAGGGAGAGTTGCTGATCCACGGGACGATAGAGCTCAGTTTGGCGGGAACAAAGGCGCTCACCAGTGCCATCTCCCTCGCCCATCCCCCAGCCAAAATCACAAAGGGAACCAGTTCCTGCCAGGGAACTTGCTTGCTCTGTGCAAACACCCAAGGCTGTGCTTCTGCGGAGCCACCCCTCCTGCAGCGGGTCTGACTCCCTCCCTCTGCCACAGGACCCCTCCTGAAGTGGATCATCTAAGGAGAAGTGAGCTAAGCCAGCCCCTCCTGCCCCCTTGCACCTTGCCTACCCACCCCAGCTACTACGCCAGATCCCCAGCACCACAAGCCTGACAGTGTGCAAGTAGCCCAGACGGGCCACGCCACCCCACAGTGAATGCTGCCCCTAGGAGAGGGAAAGAGAAGGCACACACCAGTCTGACTGTGGCCCCGCCCACAACTCCAGTTATACACCACAGCACAGTGGAAGTGCCCTGCAGGTCCGCACCACTCCAGGGACTATCCAAAATGACCAAACAGAAGAATTCCCCTCAAAAGAATCTCGAGGAAATAACAACAGCTAATGAACTGATCAAAAAGGATTTAAATAATATAACAGAAAGTGAATTTAGAATAATGGTCATAAAATTAATTGCTGGGCTTGAAAACAGTATAGAGGACAGCAGAGAATCTATTGCTACAGAGATCAAGGGACTAAGGAACAGTGAGGAGGAGCTGAAAAACGCTTTAAACGAGATGCAAAATAAAATGGAAATGACCACGGCTCGGATTGAAGAGGCAGAGGAGAGAATAGGTGAACTAGAAGATAAAAATATGGAAAAAGAGGAAGCTGAGAAAAAGAGAGATAAAAAATCCAGAAGTATGAGGGGAAAATTAGAGAACTAAATGATACACTAAAAAGAAATAATATACGCATAATTGGTATTCCAGAGGAGGAAGACAAAGGGAAAGGTGTTGAAGGTGTACTTGAAGAAATAATAGCTGAGAACTTCCCTGAACTGGGGAAGGAAAAAGGCATTGAAATCCAAGAGGCACAGAGAACACCCTTCAGACGTAACTTGAATCGATCTTCGGCACGACATATCATAGCGAAACTGGCAAAATACAAGGATAAAGAGAAAATTCTGAAAGCAACAAGGGAAAAACATGCCCTAACATATAAAGGGAGACCTATAAGACTCGTGACTGATCTCTCTTTTGAAACTTGGCAGGCCAGAAAGGATTGGCACCAGATCTTCAATGTGTTGAACAGAAAAAATATGCAGCCGAGAATCCTTTATCCAGCAAGTCTGTCATTTAGAATAGAAGAAGAGATAAAGGTCTTCCCAAACAAACAAAAACTGAAGGAATTCGTCACCACTAAACCAGCCCTACAAGAGATCCTAAGGGGGATCCTGCGAGACAAAGTACCAGAGACATCGCTACAAGCATAAAACATACAGATATCACAATGACTCTAAACCCGTATCTTTCTATAATAACACTGAATGTAAATGGATTAAATGCGCCAACCAAAAGACATAGGGTATCAGAATGGATAAAAAAACAAGACCCATCTATTTGCTGTCTACAAGAGACTCATTTTAGACCTGAGGACACCTTCAGAATGAGAGTGAGGGGATGGAGAACTATTTATCATGCTACTGGAAGCCAAAAGAAAACTGGAGTAGCCATACTTATATCAGACAAACTAGATTTAAATTAAAGGCTGTAACAAGAGATGAAGAAGGGCATTATATAATAATTACAGGGTCTACCCATCAGGAAGAGCTAACAATTATAAATGTCTATGTGCCGAATGTGGGAGCCCCCGAATATATAAAACAAATACTCACAAACATAAGCAACCTTATTGATAAGAATGTGGTAATTGCAGGGGACTTTAACACTCCACTTACAGAAATGGATAGATCATCTAGATACATGGTCAATAAAGAAACAAGGGCCCTGAAGGATACATTGGATCAGATGGACTTGACAGATATATTTAGAACTCTGCATCCCAAAGCAACAGAATATACTTTCTTCTCGAGTGCACATGGAACATTCTCCAAGATAGGTCATATACTGGGTCACAAAACAGCCCTTCATAAGTTTACAAGAATTGAAATTATACCATGCATACTTTCAGACCACAATGCTATGAAGCTTGAAATCAACCACAGGAAAAAGTCTGGAAAACCTCCAAAAGCATGGAGGTTAAAGAACACCCTACTAAAGAATGAGTGGGTCAACCAGGCAATTAGAGAAGAAATTAAAAAATATATAGAAACAAACGAAAATGAAAATACAACCATCCAAACGCTTTGGGATGCAGCGAAGGCAGTCCTGAGAGGAAAATGCATTGCAATCCAGGCCTATCTCAAGAAACAAGAAAAATCCCAAATACAAAATCTAACAGCACACCTAAAGGAAATAGAAGCAGAACAGCAAAGGCAGCCTAAACCCAGCAGAAGAAGAGAAATAATAAGGTTAAGAGCAGAAATAAACAATATAGAATCTAAAAAAACTGTAGAGCAGATCAACGAAACCAAGAGGTGATTTTTTGAAAAAATAAGCAAAATTGACAAACCTGTAGCCAGGCTTCTCAAAAATAAAAGGGAGATGACCCAAATAGATAAAATCATGAATGAAAATGGAATTATTACAACCAATCCTTCAGAGATACAAACAATTATCAGGGAATACTATGCAAAATTATATGCCAACAAATTGGACAACCTGGAAGAAATGGACAAATTCCTAAACACCCACACTCTTGCAAAACTCAATCAGGAGGAAATAGCTTGAACAGACCCATAACCAGCAAAGAAATTGAATCGGTTATCAAAAATCTCCCAACAAATAAGAGTCCAGGACCAGATGGCTTCACAGGGGAGTTCTACCAGACGTTTAAAGCAGAGATGATACCTATCCTTCACAAGCTATTCCAAGAAATAGAAAGGGAAGGAAAACTTCCAGACTCATTCTATGAAGCCAGTATTACTTTGATTCCTAAACCAGACAGAGACCCAGTAAAAAAAGAACTACAGGCCAATATCCCTGATGAGTATGGATGCAAAAGTTCTCTATTAGATACTAGCAAATCGAATTCAACAGCATATAAAAAGATTTATTCACCATCATCAAGTGGGATTCATTCCTGGGATGCAGGGCTGGTTCAACATTTGCAAATCAATCAACGTGATACATCACATGAATAAAAGAAAAGATAAGAAACATATGATCCTGTCAATCGATGCAGAAAAGGCCTTTGACAAAATTCAGCACCCTTTCTTAATAAAAACCCTGGAGAAAGTCGGGATAGAAGGAACATACTTAAAGATCATAAAAGCCATTTATGAAAAGCCCACAGCTAACATCATCCTCAATGGGGAAAAACTGAAACCTTTTTCCCTGAGATCAGGAACATGACAGGGATGCCCACTCTCACCGCTGTTGTTTAACATAGTGTTGGAAGTTCTAGCATCAGCAATCAGACAACAAAAGGAAATCAAAGGCATCCAAATTGGCAAAGATGAAGTCAAGCTTTCGCTTTTTGCAGATGACATGATACTATACATGGAAAATCCGATAGACTCCACCAAAAGTCTGCTAGAACGGATACATGAATTCAGCAAAGTTGCAGGATACAAAATCAATGTACAGAAATCAGTTGCATTCGTATACACTAACAATGAAGCAACAAAAAGACAAATAAAGAAACTGATCCCATTCACAATTGCACCAAGAAGCATAAAATACCTAGGAATAAATCTAACCAAATTGTAAAAGATCTGTATGCTGAAAACTATAGAAAGCTTATGAAGGAAATTGAAGAAGATATTAAGAAATGGAAAGACATTCCCTGCTCATGGATTGGAAGAATAAATATTGTCAAAATGTCAATACTACCCAAAGCTATCTACACATTCAATGCAATCCCAATCAAAATTGCACCAGCATTCTTCTCGAAACTAGAACAAGCAATCCTAAAATTCATATGGAACCACAAAAGGCCCGAATAGCCAAAGTAATTTTGAAGAAGAAGACCAAAGCAGGAGGCATCACAATCCCAGACTTTAGCCTCTACTACAAAGCTGTCATCATCAAGACAGCATGATATTGGCACAAAAACAGACACATAGACCAATGGAATAGAATAGAAACTCCAGAACTAGACCCACAAACATATGGCCAACTAATCTTTGACAAAGCAGGAAAGAACATCCAATGGATAAAAGACAGTCTCTTTAACAAATGGTGCTGGGAGAACTGGACAGCAACATGCAGAAGATTGAAACTAGACCACTTTCTCACACCATTCACAAACATAAACTCAAAATGGATAAAGGACCTGCATGTGAGACAGGAAACCATCAAAACCCTAGAGGAGAAAGCAGGAAAAGACCTCTCTGACCTCAGCCATAGCAATCTCTTACTCGACACATCCCCAAAGGCAAGGGAATTAAAAGCAAAAATGAATTACTGGGACCTTATGAAGATAAAATCTTCTGCATAGCAAAGGAAACAACCAACAAAACTAAAAGGCAACCAACGGAATGGGAAAAGATATTTGCAAATGACATATCAGACAAAGGGCTAGTATCCAAAATCTATAAAGAGCTCACCAAACTCCACACCCAAAAAACAAATAACCCAGTGAAGAAATGGGCAGAAAACATGAATAGACATTTCCCTAAAGAAGACATCCGGATGGCTAACAGGCACATGAAAAGATGCTCAACGTCACTCCTTATCAGGGAAATACAAGTCAAAACCACACTCAGATATCACCTCATGCCAGTCAGAGTGGCCAAAATGAACAAATCAGGGGACTATAGATGCTGGAGAGGATGTGGAGAAACGGGAACCCTCTTGCACTGTTGGTGGGAATGCAAACTGGTACAGCCACTCTGGAAATCAGTGTGGAGGTTCCTCAGAAAATTAAAAATAGACCTACCCAAGACCCAGCATAGCACTGCTAGGAATTTATCCAAGGGATACAGGAGTACTGATGCATAGGGGCACTTGTACCCCAATGTTTATAGCAGCACTCTCAACAATAGCCAAATTATGGAAAGAGCCTAAATGTCCATCAACTGATGAATGGATAAAGAAATTGTGGTTTATATACACAATGGAGTACTACGTGGCAATGAGAAAGAATGAAATATGGCCCTTTTTAGCAACGTGGATGGAACTGGAGAGTGTGATGCTAAGTGAAATAAGCCATACAGAGAAAGACAGATACCATATGTTTTCACTCTTATGATCCTGAGAAACTTAACAGAATCCCATGGGGGAGGGGAAGGAAAAAAAAAAAAAGAGTTTAGAGTGGGAGAGAGCCAAAGCATAAGAGACTCTTAAAAACTGAGAGCAAACTGAGGGCTGATGGGGGTTGGGAGAGAGGGGAGGGTGGGTGATGGGTATTGAGGAGGGCACCTTTTGGGATCAGCGCTGGGTGTTGTATGGAAACCAATTTGACAATAAATTTCATATATTGAAAAAATAAATAAATAAAATCACACACACACAAAAATAAATAAATAATAAAAAATAATAATATGTATTATTGTATAACAAGCATTAATAAAACTTTTTGAAATATTGAAAAAATATATATATATTTTATTTATGTAACTTGTTAAAAAATAACCGAGAAACTGAGGCACAAATAATAAGGTAAGAAATCTTGCATTTCATTAAAAAGGAAAAAATACTCTTTGCCTTCTCCCTGGAGTTTCCTTATCCATTTCCTGGAATCAAATGATAAGAGAATAGTTGTAGTCCCAGACAAGCACACAATTTACTTTCCCATATTTCCATCCTTTTGGAGGAACAGAAAACAAACATATAGACCACAGACTTACAATGAACAAGTCAACAGGGGACATGAGAGAGAGACAGAAGACCAGAAAGTACAGGGCAGAAATGATGGCACCCACCCTTAGCTTACTGGTCTCCTTTTATTAAAATCTGCATATTCTGAGCTTACTGCTTTGACTGATGGTTCTTACTCAAAACTACAGCTAATTTGGTAGAGACACTATCTCAGTTAAAAATTTAGGAACTGTTTTAGTTTATAGACCTTCTGTCTTCACCTTAGATATTACAGAGGTGCTTATTTGCAGAGAAAACGTTATTTAAATTAACTATTGTATAAACTTTGTATAAACTTCGTTAATGCTGTCAGGATTTGGGTTCATCAAAAGTGGATTTTTCTAGGAATATTCTCAGAAACAATACCTGAGGGGTATGAAAAAGAAGCAAATTGGGTAAAGAAAAATGTTGGGCTACAATATAGTCACAATACATCACATGACCCCACAAGATTCTGTGAACCCAGGAAAGCCCTTCACAGTTATTTCAGGTGGTAAGAGGGCCAAATCCACATACCCCTACGTAGACCAGTCCTTTTAAGCAGGCTGTCCCAAGAAGGTAAAATGACTCTCTGTAGTCAGTGGAAATTTCCAGAGAGGACTGCTACTGCAGGCTTTTAGCAAAACCATTCCCACAAGCTGGATGAATATTCTTTGAGTCCTGAAAGGGGATCTGGGTCTAGCAACATACCATTTCCCAAAAACACAATATTTATTTATTCCTAGAGATGATTGTTATACTCTAGAATAGGTTACGAAGGAGTGTGCTGCAGGACATGTGTGGGTTCGTTAGAGACTATAGGGTAAATGAGGAAAATACTGAATTGATTTAAATCTAAGTCTAATCCAAACAACTTTGAAATTAATAGCTAATCTATTGAAAAATGAAGGTAACTCTCCAAATGTTTAAAAATAAAGTTATGATTCAGAGTCAAATACTTCCATATCCCTGGCTCAGGAAAAAAAAAGAATGTTTAAATATAAAGTGTAATAAAAATCATTACCAAGACCCATGTCAAGGAGCTTACCACCTTTTTCTGCCAGGAGTTTTAGGTTTTTTAGGTTTTAATGTTTATGTTTGTAACCCATTTGACTTAATTTTCGTGCAGAGTGTAATATAGTGGGTCAGTTTCATTCTTTTGCATGTGACTGTCCAGTTTTCCCAACGCCATTGTTTGAAGAGACTGTCCTTTCCCCATTGTATATTCTTGGTTCCTTTGTCATAAATTAATTGACTATATCTACATAAGTGTACTTCTGGGCTCTCTATTCTGTCCCATTGATCAATGTGTCTGTTTTCATTCCCATACCATACTGTTTTAATTACCTTAAATTTGTAACACAGTTTGAAATCAGGGAGTATGATGCCTCCAGCTTTGTTCTTGTTTTTCAAGATTACTTTGGATATCTGGGATCTTTTATGGTTCCATAAAAGTATTTGGATTATTTGTTCTATTTTTGTGAAAAATGACATCATATTTTTGATAGGAATCACATTCAACCTGTAGACTGTTTGCGGTAGTATGGATATTTTAACGATATTGATTCTTCAATCCATGAGCACAGAATCATCTTTCCGTTTATCTGTGTGTTCTTTATTTCATTAATGTCTTATAATATTCAATATACATGTCTTTCACCTCTTTGGTTAAATTTATTCCCAGGTGTTGTATTATTTATTTTTGATGCATTGTATATAAGATTATTTTCCTATTTTTCTCTTTTGATAGCTCATTATTAGTGTATAGAAACAAGTTTTCCTGCAATTTTACTGAATTCACTTATTAATTATAATATATTTTTTTTAAATTCAAGTATAATTAACACAGAGTGTTATATTGGTTTCAGGTGTACAATATAACGATACAACAATTCTATATAGGTATTCAGTGCTTATCACAACAGCAAGTATACTTTTAATCCCCTTCACATATTTCACCCACCTCCCCTCTGACAACTACCAGGTTGTCCCCTATATTTAAAAAGTCTGTTTTTTTGTTTGTCTCTTTTTATCTTGTTCATTCGTTTTGTTTCTTAAATTCTACACATGAGTGAAATCATATGGCATTTGCCTTTTATGATTGACTCATTTCACTTAGCATTATTCCCTGTAGATCTATGTTTTTGCAAATGGCAAGATTTCATTCTTTTTATGGTTGAGTAGTATCCATCGCAAGCATATAACTACATTTTCTCTATCCATTATTTTTCCATTCTTTATTCATTCATCTATGGATAAATACATGCTGATTCCATATCTTGGCTATTGTAAAAAAAATGCTGCTATAATCATAGGGGTACATAGTGCTAGGAGTTTTTTGATTGAGTCTTTATGGTTTTCTATATATAGTATCATGTCACCTGCAAAAAGTGATGGTTTTACTTCTTCCTTTACAAGACAGATGAACTTCATTTCTTTTTATTGCTTAATTGCTCTGACTAGGATTCCCAATACTAGGTTGAACAAAGATGATGAAAGTGAAAATCCTTGTCTTGTTCTTGGTCTTAGAAGAAAAACTTTTAGCTTTTCACTGTTGAGTATGATTTTAGCTGTGGGCTTGTTATATATGACCATATGACCATTATGTTAATGTATATGTAATGTAATGTATATGTTAATATACATTCCCCTATACCTGCTTTGTTGAGAGTTTTTACCATAAATAGGTGTTGAATTTTACCAAAGCTTTTTCTGCATCAATTGAGATGATCATATGATTTTTAACCTCCATTTTGTTAATGTGCCATATCACGTTGACTGATTTGTGGATGTTGAACCATCCTTGCAGCCCTGGAATGAATCCCACCTGATCATAGTGTATGATCTTTTTCATATATTGTTTAATTTCTTCACTAATGTTTTGTTCAGGATTTTTACATAGGTCTTGGTGATGACTTTTTAAATCAGGAAAAAAAAACAAAGGCAAAAAATAAACAAGTGGGGCTGCATCAAACTAAAAAGCTTCTACACAGCAAAGAAAATCATCATGAAAAGGTAATCTACTGGATGGAAGAAAATACTTGCAAATCACTGCAAATCATGCACATGAGAAGTGACTAACATCCAAATTATGTAAGAACTCATGTAACTCAATAGCAAAAAAACTAACAGTCTGATTTCAAAATGGGAAAATTGTCTGAATAGACATTTTTGCAAAGAAAACATACCAATTAGGCAACAGATACATGAAAAATCCTCAACAGCATTAACCACAAGGGAAATACAAATCAAAACCACAATGAGGTATCACCTCACACTTGTTAGAATAGCTATCATCAAAAAGATAAAAAATAACAAGTTTTGGTGAGGATGTAAAGAAAAGAGAACTCTTGTGCACTGTTGGTTGGAATGAGCCATTATGGAAATCAGTATGGAGGTTCCTCATAATTGAAAATAAAACTACCATACGATCCAGTAATCCCACTTCTCAGTATTTATCTGAAGAAACTGAAAATACTAACTTGAAAGGTATATGCAACCCTATATTCATTTATTCATTTCAGTATTGTTTCAAATAGCAAAGATATGGAAACAACCTAAATGCTCATTGATGGATGAGTAGAAAAAGAATTGTAAAATAAAAAAAAGTATACACACACACAAATATACATATATATATAAATGTACACACACATTCATATATATATATATATATATTTGTGTAATATATATATTTGTGTAATATACATATTTGTGTAATATACATATTTGTGTAATATATATATATATTTCTGTTTTATATATATATATGTATATATATATATATATATATATATATATATATATATATATATATTATACAAACACAGACACATAATGGAGTATAATTCAGCCACCATAAAAAACAATGCATCTTGTCATTTGTGACAACATGCATGAACCTTGAGGGCATTATGCTAAGTGAAATAAGTCAGACAAAGACAGATGCTGTATAATCTCTCTTACATATTGAATCTGAAAAAAAAAAAAAAGATAGGTAGGGGCTTCTGGGTGGCTCAGTAAGTTATGCAACCTACTCTCAATTTAGGCTCAGGTCATGTTCTCATGGTCCTGGTGGGACCAAGCCCTGCCTCAGTCTCTGTGTTGGGCATGGAGCCTGCTCGGATTATCTCTAAATAAATAAATAAATAAATAAATAAATAAATAAACATTAAAAAAAATAGAAATGAATAAAAAACAAATATAAAACAAAACAACAGAAACATAAACCAAGGTTGTTGATACAGAGAATACAGTTGCCAAAGGCAGAGGTGAGGGTGGGAGATATGGGTGAAGGGGGTCAAAGGTAAAAAGAAAAGAATATAATAAAGCTAGCTATTAGTTATTCTGAACACATAATTTAAGTTGTTTTGATGCAAACACAGTGGTAACTACATTATATATATTAATTTAGTGGTCCTATGCATTTTTAAGTACTACAAAAAACTTTTTAAAAATAAAATTGAAAAGAAAAACACCAAATGCATAAAAGGGATTAAAAAGCAGCTTCCCTTTCATCTGCAGGAAAAAAAAGGGGGGGGGGGTGGATTCTGACAAATTATTCTTCTGTTCACTCTTCAAGCCATCTTCTAAGGCACTGTTGTGTTTCCCTGAAGTTCCAAGCTAAGTGCTATTAAATCTATCTAAAGTATATTACAAATTTATTAACCTCATTTATCTGAAGACAACAATTGTCACCCTTAGCATATTTTTTAAAGACTTAAAACTATCTCTTTTTTCCATTCTTGATATCCTAAAATTCACTTTCCATAACTCGGACAGGAGAGTCTTTTTAAACTATCAATTAGGTCTTGTAATTTTTCACCTGGCTTTGGTCATTACTATATTCTTGATTTATATAATGAATGTTAATATATTGTAAAGGTATGTAGTAAATGCTCAATAAACATTTGTTGAATAAATATTATTCTATTGCCTAAAACTCTTGAAAGATTCTCTATCACACTTAGGCTAAAATAGTTTAATGGTTGGGGCACCTGGGTGGCTCAGCTGGTTAAGCGTCCAACTTTGGCTCAGGTCATGATCTCGCGGTTTGTGAGTTCAAGCCCTGCATCGGGCTTTGTGCCGGCAGCTCAGAGCCCGGAGCCTGTTTCAGAGCCTGGAGCCTGTTTCAGATTCTGTGTCTCCCTCTCTCTCTGACCCTCCCCCATTCATGCTCTGTCTCTCTCTGCCTCAAAAATAAATAAACGTTAAAAAAATTTAAAAAATAGTTTAATGGTTATAATTCTCAATAGGATACATTATTTTTTTTTTGCCTGTCCCTTCAGCCTTCTCTTGTACCATTCCTAACCCTATTTAATTTATTCATTCTCATTTTAAAACCTAAACTTTAACACTTCCCTCTTCATAGAACATTATATCCCCCTGATACAGTGCTGAAGCACTGTATTTTGAAAAGTCAAATCCATATCCAGAGTTAAGTGTCTGCTCTAGAATGAATGAAAGAGCATTCTATAATGGAGACTGACCAGTATAATCAAACTGCCATCATGTGGCTAGCTGAGGACTCCAGGGAATGGTGGCATATCAAGGAGTCAGTGTTGGTCTCTGCTGCTGGCATATTGGGTACTTGGCAAAAAGTCATAGCCAGGTCATCCTTGATGAGTAGGGGTCCATGTTGCTGAGTCCATGCACAACTTTCTTCTCTGTCACCATAGCCACTTCTTTCATGAGCGCACTAGGTAGTCACAGGGGTGCCTAAGCAAAGAGGCTGGCTGGCATTTACAAAACAGGCCATCTTAATCACTTGATTATTAAAATTCTCCTCTGCTGATGTCACTTTCTGGTGAGCATTCAAATAAGAGATACATCTTCATGCTGTTTGCCATCTTTATATCTTTTTTGATGAGGTGTCCAGTCACATCTTTCAATGATTATTAATAGCATTGTTTTAATTCATACCTATTTAAAAGTTTCTTATGTATTCTGTAATTTTATAAAATTTTTAAAATTTTCTAGAGAGGAAGGCTAAGGGGGGGGAGGGCAAAGGGAAAGGGGGGGAGAGGGAGAGAGAGAGAGAGAGAGAGAGAGAGAGAGAGAGAGAGAGAATATCTTTAGCAGGCTCCACTCTCAGCTTGGAGCCCAATGTGGGGCTCTATCCCCCATGACTGGAATCATGACCTGAGCCAAAATCAAGAGTCAGACACTTACCAACTGAAGCACCCAGGTACCCCTTCCTTATGTATTTTGGGTAAAATTCCTTTAACATACTTAAGTTTTTGCAAGGATTTTCTCCCAGTCTGTGGCATGCTTGTGCTCTCTTAACAGCATTTTTCAGAGAATAGTCGTTTTTAATTTTAATACAGCTCAATTTATTGACATTTTCCTTTTCATAGATTATATTTTCGGTATGTGCTTTTTGTAGCTAAAAACTCATTATCAAACTCAAAGTCACATAGAGTTTCTCCCCCTCCAATTTTATAATCTTGTTTGTAACATTTATGTCCATATCCATTTTGCCTTAAGTTTTGCACATGGACTTCCAATTTTTCCCACATTTGTTTAGAAGACTATCCTTTTCTCCTTTGATTTGTCTTTTTTCTTTGTCAAAGACCAGTTGACTATATTTGTGTAGGCCTATTCATTGGTTGTCTTTTCTGCTTTATTACTCTATGTGTCTATTTGTTCATCAAAACCATACTGCCTTTTTCACTGTACTTTATAAGTCCTCCAATTTTCTTCTTCAGTATTTTATTTTATTTATTTAAACATTTATTTATAATTGAGAGACAGAGACAGAGACAGACAGAGCATGAGCATGGGAGGGACAGAGACAGGGAGAGGCACAGAATTCAAAGCAGGCTCCAGGCTCTGAGCTGTCAGCACAGAGCCCGACGCAAGGCCTGAACTCACAAACTGCGAGATCATGACCTGAGCCAAAGTTGGACACTCGACTGACTGAGCCACCCAGGTGACCCTTCTTCTTCAGTATTTTATTGACTCTCCTGGGTCTAAGATTTTTATAATCTGTCAATATCTTTAAAATAGCTTGCTAAAATTTTGATAGTGATTGTGTTGAGTCTATAGATGAGATTTAAAATCACGTCTTAAATGATAATGAATTTATACATATGGAATATTTCTCCATTTATTTAAATCTTCCATTCCTTTCATTAAAATTTTGAAATTTTCTACATATAGATTCCATGTAGTTTGCTACATTTACTCCTAGATATTTCATTTTTGGAGGGCTATCATAATTGATATTTAAAAAAAAAATTAAATTCCAAATTTTCTTTGCTACTATATAAGAAAGTAACAGAACTTTGCATTCAATCCTATATCCTGAGAACTTGCCATATTTACTTATGCTTTTTCTGTATCAATTATTGATCATATGATTTTTCTTCTTTAGCTTGTTTATGTGGTAGATTACATTGACTGATTTTTGAATGTTGAACCAGACCAGCATACCTGGAATAAATTTCACTTTCTAGTGGTGTATAATTCTTTGTATACATTGTTGGAATTGTTTTCTAATATTTCTTGAGGATTCTTGCATCTATTAATATGAGAAATATTGGCTTTTATTTTTTCTCTCTCTCTCTTTTTGTAATGGCTTTATTTGTGTTTGGTATTAAAGTAATGCTGATCTGATGGTTAGAAACTATTCCTCTTCTATATTTTCTTTCCTAAATGTTTAGTAGAATTCACCAATGATTTTTTATTGGTCTAGTACTATCTTTTGTGGGAGAGTTTTTTTTTAATTCAATTTCTTTAACAGATATGAGCTCATTCAGATTTTCTATATCTCCTTGGTTGTATTTTTATAATTTGTGTCTTACAAGAAATGGTCCATTTCCTGCACATTATCAAGGAGTTATTCATAGTATATCTTTATTATCCTTCTTTTGCCCATGGGATCAGTAGTACAGACTCCTGTATCATTTCTGATATTGCTCATTTGCATCTTACTTTCCTTTTTAGATTGTTATTCTGTCTAGAGATTTATTAATTTCATTTATCTTTTTTTAACTAGTTTTTTTGTTTGTTTTATTGATTTGCTTTTTATTACATCTCATAATATTTCCTGAAGTAGACTGTAATATATTGAGTAATAGGGACATAGGTAAATAGGCCTTTGGGGTGAGGTTGTATGTTAATCTAGCTGGGGCCCATTTAGCTGTCTCTAGTGTTTGCTGTAGTTGTAGGTACCAGAGGCTTCAAGTCCCTCTAGGACTTTATTTTTGTCTCTACTGTTGAATTTGCACTTCCCTAAATACTCCCTCTCATAAAAGGAAGTAATCCATTGTTATTATACTTGATCCCTGTGGTAAATGTGGTAAAGCTTGGGGGAAAGGGAAGCATATTATAATTTTATAGTATTCTAAAAGCATTCCAATAATGAAATCTCAGTTTTTTAGTGGGCTTGTGTCAATAGGCTGTGACTTTGACAACTGTCTCTGAGTCTACCCCACAGCCTCCACTTAGGACAGTCAGGTAGGCCAGAGCTCTCTAGTTGAAGAAAGGCTCTTTCTGCACATCGAATAAGGCTCTGGTACAACTTTTTTTTCCCCTTGAAGTATAGGTCTTTGTTATGAAGAACTCCCTAGAACTGCCAGAGCCATGAGGGTATCTGTCTTGGTTCTTCATCATTTTAACCTCTTCATCTTGGAATAAAGCTCATGAAGTTATGAGGACCCACTAAGACTACATCTCCAAGAGATTCTCTCTCTCACTATTGTTTACACTCCACTTTCAGTAACTCATCAAAAATACTATTGAAGTATTCTGACCAGCTTATGCTGCCAGCAACTTCTGCTTCATGTAAGTATATTTTGGCTATAATCTCTAGATTCACCTGCCTCTCCATATTTCCCAATGGTGGTTTGCCCTGTAACCTCAATTCTCAGATGAGCCAAGAGAAGTCATTGATTTTTAATTTGTTCAGCTTGTTTTTTTATTGTAAGGGTATGAGTGACAATTCCAAGCTCTTTACATGTCATAGCTGTACTCAATTAACTCTTGAGCTTTTCCTAATCTGCTAAAGGTTACTGTCTTATGCAATTTACATCACTGTGAGAAAACATATTAATTGCTAATATTTATCGATCACTTATGTGTCAAGCAGGTATGGCTTTAAGAAGTTGACACAAATTAATTCGTTTGGTTCTCATAGCAGTCTATAGGATAGTGATTACTCATATTATCTCTATGTTACAGATATAAAAGCTGTGGGAATGGAGATTAAATAACATAAAATATTATAAGAACATAAGTGATATGCAATTGAGATTTAAACCTAGAAGGACCATGTAAGCTTACCGTGCTATAGAAATATACACTTGCTACTTATAATAGCTAACCTTATGATATTTAATTTCATGAAGTGCCCAGGCATTTGAAAAAATTCTGAATGTGTCTATGAGGGTATTTGTGGATGAGTTTAACATTTAAATTATGGGCCGAGTAAAGCAGATTGTCCTCCCTAATATAGGTGGGCCATATCCAATCAACTGAAGACTTGTGTAGAACAAAAAAGGCTATTAGGGAACTTCTCCTGCCTGACTGCTTTGAGATGTCATGGGTCTTTTCTAGCCTTTGAACTTGAATTAAAACATTGGCTACTCTTGCATCCTAAACCTGCCAGCTTTTGGAGTAGAACTTACATTAATTCCTTATAATCAATTTTTCTCTCTGTGTGTCTCTTTTACTCTCTCTCTGTGTCTCTGTTTTCCCTCTTTTGATCTATCTGTTTCTCTGAAGAACCTTGACTAATATACTGTGTTTATCCACCTCTATAATTGTTTAATTCTTTAATTTACTTATCTATTTATTCATTTCTATGATAAGCTTTAATTAGAACACTTATCTCAAAAACAATAAAGGACAATATTGATAAATTCAAGAATATCACAATTAACTTTCCACATGACAAAAATATAATCAAGGTCAAAAAACAAATGATTAACTGTGTGACAAAATCACTCGCAGGATAAAAGTTCTGAATTCCACAATTCACAGAGTTTTTACAAATCAATAATAAATAAATGAAATCCAAGAGAATACTGAAGAATAAAAGTATTGTGTTTCTAATAGGGAAATACAAATTTTAAAGGAACCTAAGAAAAATTTGCTATCAGAGTATATTGTATAATAATTGCAAGATTTTATCTTTTGAAGAGAAATTATCATCAGGAATGTAAGGTACATTGGTAGAAACTCCTCTTTGGGAGGGAGAATTTTGCCAATATTCATAAACATGTACATACACACACTCACTCAGCAATTTCACTGCTGTAACTTTAATACATAAAGTTACTGCTATAAATTTGCCATCAAATTTATTGCAATAAGACAAAATAATCTTGCCAGCAGTTTCATTTGGAAAAAGGAATCAAGAATTAAAATTCATTTTTATGCATACCATTTGCATCATGTACATTAATTTCAACTGAATATTATATATATATATTCATACATATAGTATGTGTATATGTATAGTATATATATGATATATATACTTTAAATGGACTATACAACTCAAATTAAGCAAGACATTAGATATAAAAAAAATGATAGAGCATATTTCTTGTCATTGAGAGGCTCGGAGTCTAATGCGGTCCAAATGAAAATCATGGACAGAAAAGTAAAAGAAATGAAAACTCTCTAGTGGATAAAATAAAGTTGTTATATAACTTGATATCTTTGGCTGTGCAACAGTCTAAGAATGTTTGAGTATGAGTAAATATAAGGGAGTCTTGGGAGATGTAGCTGGAATGATAGACATGGTTCAGATCACAAAGTATTTTCTTTGGCATGGTATTTGGTTTTTACTCTTTGGAGTATAAAGAACGCCTTGAAGAATTTCAAGCAAGTAAGTGAAGTTATTAGGTATGACTTTAGAAAAAAGATTCTGAAAGTTTTGTACAAAAGGTTAGAACATGTAGATACTGCAATAGGTTTTGGATACAAGTCCAATAATATTAACAATGGTTTAAATTAAAGCAATAACAATGGCCAAGAAAGGATACAGAGTAGTTGCAAAAAAGGAATGGTCCACTCTTTCACATTCTACTAAAGGTGCAAATAAGTTACTAATATAAACCTATGAAGTTTCCCTTTTTTTCAACAATAGAGATTTATTAATTACATTGGTAAAAACAATTTTATTAGTGGAATGGGATCATTCTTCAGATTCACATTGATTAGGAAGTCATGGAAGTCTGTCCATAAGCATAGACTCCTTTCAAGAAGTTTTTCTGAAAGAGCAGGAAAATATTGGGATATCTAGAAGGGGCAAATGACAAATATTTTTATGTTTGGGAAGGCTTATGAAGTTTACTCATGGAGTGAACAGTATCAGGAGTCAAATGAGAGGCTGGCAAAAGAAGGGCTATATCTCTTCCACTGAGAAGAGGGAAAAGTGAAGTGAATTGTGGATATACATCGAAGATTAGTGGTCATTGTTTGACAATTAAAGAATTTTATGCCCAATATCTTGTCTTTCTCTGAGTCACAAAACAGTGTTACTTCTTCACTGGGAAGTATGAGGAAAGGCAAGTGTTAGTATCTTTTGAAAATAGAGATCCAGTCACATCAATCATGTCTCCCTATTTTAAGTTATAAACTCTGTAAGAAAGGGACAATGGCCTGCTTCTCCATATCACTTGTGTTTGGCCTGATAAACATGATACAGTGCTAAGAAACAAAGTTGGTATATTTCCTTAATCATTCCAATCATTTAGAAGTTAAAAAAATGCATTAATGCTGTCCACTCATATACAACAGAAACTCTTTAAATCCAACTAAAAAGAAAGTTTGCAGAAATTATGGTAAAAAGATCTAAACCTACCAGTTATCTATCTTACGGTCCAACATCCATCCGATATGTAAAGAAAAATCTATCACAGCAAGATGTATTATCAAGCATCAGGCTCCGTTCTTCTATTTAAAAATCAATAAAAGAAGTCACATTTCAGGAAATGTGATAAATATATTTATGAATGAATAATGTCTTTTCTTATTAAAATAACATAGGTCATCCAAAATCTATAGCTATATTGATAAATATTTGAATCCGTTATAAATGTGAAATATTATCTGCTAAAGGCAATGGCTATAATTAGTTTGCTAAGTCTATGTTAGCTTTTCTTATTTTGATCATTCTTTGTCCTTTATGTTTCACCAGTAAGAAAATATGACTTGTACCCTATTGTAGTTTATTTGGAAAAAATGTTATTTTCATCTTCCCTGAAGCAGATAGAGTACAGTCATGGCAGAAACGAAAAGGAAAAAAAAAAAAACCAAACAGAACAACCATAGTATATGTTGGCCTCTTATCAAAAGGTAATGAAGAAAGAGTAGTTTTTTTTTTTTTCCCCAAAGATATCTTTAAATTCCATTTCTTGCGTGAAGTTTTTCTAAAACTCTCAACTGTATGGGGATGTACGTTTAATTTTATGAACTACCGGAATATATACCCTGGTATAGTGCCTTGCTATAGCTATTTATTTTGTGCATACATCATTGACATGGACAAAAGAAAGGCCAGAATTTACTTTCGCTTCTTGTAAGATTTTAGTTTTATCAATTACCTTTATTGAATATTTTGCTGAGAGCTTCCAGGAAGAGCAATAATATCTTTTTTTGTTTGTTTGTTTATTTGGTTTTGCCATTTCAAACAAAGACATAGTAATATAGTTTAAAATGTTATTACTATTCTCTGCTGTATTAGTCAGGATTTTCCAGAAAAAAACAAAGCCAATAGGATATATAGAGATAGGCATAAGTGGAGATTTACTGTAAATGGCTCCTGTGATTTGGAGACCAAGAAGTCCTACGATCTGCCATCTATAAGCTAGAAGCTTAGTTAGGAAAGCTGGTGGTATAATTCAGTCTGACTCTGAAGGCCTGTGAACCAGGTGAGCCAATGTGGGCAGAAGATAGATTTCACAGCTCAAGTACAGACAGGAAATTCTCCCTTCCTCCAGTTTTTTGTTCTATTCAGGTCCCCAACATATCCGATGATGCCCAATCACATCGATCTTCTTTCCTTGGTCTAGATACAAATGCTAAACTTTTCCAGAAACACCCTCGTAGACACACCTAGACATAATCTTTTACCAGCTAGCTGGGCATCCCTTACCTTGTCAAGCTAACATATAAGATTAATCGTAACATCTACAAAGGGGAATGATGGCCTATTTTAGGTCAGTCGTTCTGTGTTGAGATACCTGCTAACTAACTACCCAAGGCTGATGAGAACTGGTTCTGCACAGTATATTGAAACTTAAATGCCCTTCCACACACACACACACACACACACACACACACACATGCACACACACATTGTAGTCCTTGGGCTAGGCGTTTTATATGAAATTATTTAGTCCTTAGAAATTATGACAAACTTATACGGTAAATATTAACAACCAATGAATTACTTTTAAATAAGAATGACTGAATAAGATGTCAATGTTCAATTTAAAAAGTTAGAATGTAATAGCAAACAACTGAATTAAAAAATTAAATCATGTCCAAAAGAAAGTTCAAGTCCATAAACAAACTGTAGGCAAAACCTACCAAAAAGTTGAGAAAGTGAGAGAGAGAGAGAAAGAGAGAGATCCTTCAATTGTTGCTAACTGTCCCGAACACACAACCAAGTTATGCTTCGAAATATCATACATATTTGTGGGAATCAACATGGGTCTGATTAGTTCAAATTAGACTGAAATAGACTCTTGAAGGGAACTTGGTGAATCTTCAAATATATAAAGGGCTGGAGTTTTTCCTGTTTGCTTGATTTTTAGAATTTAAGTTTTTACCACTTTTTAATTCCAGGGAAATAATTCTTATTTTTTTAAAGTTTTTAATTTCCAGTTGGTTAGCATACAGTATAATATTAGTTTCAGGTGTACAATTTAGTGATTCATTAATTGCACAGAACACCTGGTGATCATCACAGGGGAAATCCTTAATCCCTATCACCTATTTAACTTCAAAAAAGAGGGAGAAATACTTAATATCTACCAGAAACAAAACTTTGACCTTGTTTTCAACCTAAAACTAACCGGAAAAAAGAAAATAAATAAAATTATGTGAGCAACTGTCAAAACTTAACATTGACTAATTTGCTTTTACGGTATTGGTGCTGATTTTTAAAATGTAAGTGTTTTTAATTATTTTAATTTTTTAACATTTATTTATTTTCTAGAAAGAGAGACAGAGTTCAAGAGGGGAAGGGGCAGAGAGAGAGGGAGACCAGAATCTAAAGCAAGTTCCAGGCTCCAAGCTGTCAGTACAGAGCCAGGTGCAGGGCTCTAACTCACGAACTGTGATATCATGACCTGAGCTGAAGCTGGATGCTTAACCGACAACCACACAGCGCCCCAATTTTAAAATTCTATTATATAAAACAAGACATGAAAAAGAGTTCAAAGTTTTTCTTTCTCCCTCTTTTCTCAAGTTTCATTTTTAAATAATTATAGGTTCAGAGTAAGTTGCAAAAAATATACAGGGAGGACCTATTTACTCTTCACCAAGCTTGCCCTAATGTTAGGCTCTTGCAAAATTAAATACAATGTCAAAACAGGGAAGCTGAAATTGGTATCATCCACAGAGCTTATTCAGGTTCCATGTGCATATTTTTAGTGCACTCATGTGTGTGTGTGTGTGTGTGTGTGTGTGTGTGTGTCTGTGTGTGTGTGTGTGTGTATTTTGTAGCTTTATGAAATTTTATCATATGTCACTTTTACATAACTGTGCATGTGTAATTCTATGAAACTTTGTCATGTATAGTTTTGTGTTATCACTACCACAATCATAAAATAGAATTGTTCCAACACCACGGTCTCCCTCCTGCTATCCCACAAGCCTACTGTCAAGTGAATGTACTTGCTAGGTTTATATTAAGTAGGCTTTGAGTGAAATATTATGTAAAATTTTATCACCGTAAGAACTGTGTATCTTCATTATGTATTTGCAATGAGAAAGTATACAGAGTCATTCTTTGCTAAATATGTTCTCTGTGATAAAGTAAATGTGTGGCTTAATGGCATCTATTTCAATGTGATAACGATAAGTAACTTCTTGGGTAATTCCAAGTCCATTTTGGACATCACTTGGTTTCCCTTCACTTCAATTATCTTGCTCTTGTGGACTGTATTTGTAACTAAAGGAAGAACAGAATGGAGAAAATTATATAGTTGAGATCCTCTCAAACAACTAATTTGTTTCAAAGTGGTAGTCAAACATTAGAGGAATGGTTTTATTTTATAACTGTATGTACTAGTCTTTTCCTCACTGTTTTGTTGTTTGGCATCATCAATTTCTTACAGTAGCCAATGAAAGAAGCTAGAAAAAAATAATCATCTAATTAAACGTTTATGTCTTTATCATTACATCTCACGTTAAAATGCTATCTGGGGGCATTTGGGTGGCTCAGTCGGTTAAGCGTCCGACTTCGGCTCAGGTCGTGATCTCGCAATCCATGAAGTCCAGCCCCCATCAGGCTCCGTGCTGACAGCCAAGAGCCTGAAGCCTTGCTTTGGATTCTGTGTCTCCCTTTCTCTCTGCCCCTCTCTCAATTTCTCTCTCTCTCTCAGAAATAAATAAATATTAATTTTAAAAAATGCTGTCTGTAACACAATGCAAATCATTAAGAAGTGTGGTTTCAATAAATGTTGCTTTTTCTCAGATTTGAAGCTACTTTGAATTTAACTGAATTCTTGATTGGGACTCAATCCTTCTTTTCTATTCTGAAACCTGTTTTTGAAGACCATTTTTTTCATTGTATATTTCATTTCCTTTAAATACATTTCAAATACATGGTTGTGGAAGGGCCATGTACATTCTTACCATAGGCAATTCTGCACTAAACTTTTACTGACACCATTTCCAGTGGTTAAACGTAAAAAAAAAAAAAAATCCCCACACTGTTAGAAAATTTGAAGTTATGATGTTTAAGCAGATATAAATCTGCAAGCCAGATTTTAAAAAATCCAACTGTAAATTCCGACTTGTCATGATCCAGGAAATTAGCAATCAATTCAATCAATATTTAATAGAAAGAGTTCACATTCACTTTCTCTCTCTCAAACTTGTGCTTTTACTTTCGAACAAACTTTACTCACAGAGTTATTAATGATATAAAACAGAAACAGTTAATTTCCTTTTCTTTTGTGATTTCCAGGAACTGATTTTGACTGATTAAGGAAATTTAATTGTTCTACTGTTGAGTAAAGTCTTTTATTTCCAGATAGCAGGACCTAGCATGTCCGCAAACACACTCACACAATTGCCTGAAAACTTACTGAGTTTAAAGACCTTAATAATAATTACACATTTTTGTGACTTTCAGTTAGCACACTGGTGAGATGGAATCTAGTGTTATTATCAGTCATACTGACTGTTTTTGCTTGAGTACTTTCAGTGTTATTATTAACATCATATACTTTCATCTCCTCCTATAGATTTCGAAAGCATATGAAATGGTGTCTTAGCTTTCAGAGGAAACTATAGTCTCCAACAGTTTCTCTCACTGATTTAAGTATTTTTCTTCAAGCTTTGGCTTTCTCATTTTTTGACTTCTCTTTCCTCTCGCACTCAGACTACTCTGCCCTTTCCTTCTTTTGATTAAGACACTGTTCCATTCAGTGTGTCATCATTTGGCCTAACATTTTATTGCCTCTTGCCTTACCAAGCTTTCAGGATGCTATTAAACCCTGACTCTAGTTCTAAGAAAACTCTCCTTGTCTCTAAGGCAATTCTTTTTAATCATTTTACCCGATGAGGTTTTAGTCTGTCCCACATAATAGCTATTTAAAAATGGTAGAGCAGAAAGAGGGGATTCCAGTGTTACAGGTGTTTATTAAGAGCCCACTTAGTCTTCAGACCTTGCTAACGTCTGTGGGCAAACAAGTGAAATGTGTGTCCTTTTTGAGGCTGATCTACACTACCATAAGTTGTAGTGGAAACCCCATGTTTTAAGTATCCACCAATCTATTCACATAATTACCACCTGCTTTGTACAAAGCACAATGTTTAAGAAATGTTTACTAAGTACTTTGAAATGATAATCGAAATAGATGGGTTTATAATGACAATATAATCAAAAGTAAGCATGTGTTATCATCAAGTGAACAACTTAAAAGACATAAAATCAGAAGGTAATTAATAAGAGGTACATTATGCCAATAACTTATTCTATGCCTGAGACTTTGAAAATGCAATATCAGTTAATTCTCACAACACCCTAGAAAGTTACCTACTGGTATAATCCACGTTTATAGAGGGAAAGAACCAAACTACAGATGTGTGGTACACATCTGTATGTGGTATTCTAGGCTTGGAACCAACTCTACCTCATACCAACATTTGTGCTCATAACCAATATATCTTCCTATTTTAAGGTGTGGAGGAGCAAAATACGCAAACCTCCCACTTAATAGATGTTGTTCTATAACATAATACACTACACAAAAATAAGATGGGTTTTAGATGGTGATTAGAAGGCACAAATGACAATGAGGCATATTTTACAACCACCACCTGCATTGCATTCCAATCTGATACTCATTTAGCCTTTATTTCAGTACTCTCTACAGTAGAAAACTCACTTCCTACCACTGCTGATTATTTCATTATTGGTCAGTCATGTCTGTTAATACATTCATTGATTCAACATTAATTTTTGAGGTACTTTTATGTGAAGGGCAATATGCCAAGTACTAAAGAGGACATAATGATGTGTTAAGACATGTATCTGTGTTCAAGGAGTTAAAAATCTATTATAGGTTTTTAATTTTTTTTCCTAATTTGAACAAAAATTTCCTTCCTAATTATTTTCATATGCCAATACTTATAATGCTTTTGAGAATAATGGATAATGAGTTACTGCATACTTCTATATGGCAGCCCTTCAAATATATGAAAAAAATCTCTTCTTAGTCTTACTCTTTTAAAAGCTAATAATTCTTGAATCCTTCAAATGTATTAACCCTCACCATCCATTCTATTCAAATTTGTGCAGTATATTTTTTTAAATGTGAATTTTCAAATTAAACATAGTAAGCTAGATGTATGCTGATTAGTACCAAATATAACAGAAAATATATTTCCCATTTTCTCCACATTATACTTATATTAATGCAACTTAATTGTATATTTTATCTGTATCATTTATATCATGTTCATGTCTAGCCAGCTATAAACACAGGTCTTTTTTCCCTGGATTATTGCTAAGTTAAGTGACCTAATGAAATTTATGCAAAATTTAGAAATTTCAATTTATAATTGTATACTATAAAGTGGCTTAAAATTTGTATAACTTGATAATTGGTATATTAGATAATTTTCAGTATTGATTATATTTATTTAGTATGCTTCAGTGATTTTCATATTTGTTATAAACCTCTTCAGTCACTTCATTTATATGGGAATTTATATTTATGAGAAAATGCAAAATAATTTAGAATTATCCCTCTATTCAACTTTATAATTAGAACAATGTTTAAAAAAAGAATTAAATAGGGTTGAGGTCTTTTTCATCATGTTTTTTTCTGCTTTTCAGGAAACTTTCTTGAAGTGTGTATTTTTTTTTCTATTTTTTTATGGAAGTGATTAACTCATTTGGGTGACAAGGTAACGTTTTAATAAAATAAATGGCATAAAAAGTGGGGCTGGAGAATCAAACTGAGGTTGGTTTACATACATTTTCCTACTTATGTTCTCAAGATATTATTTAATATCTCTAGCACAGGATGAACAACTCTAGCACAGGATGAAAATAATATAAAACAGAAAAACCACTCTTCCTTCTCTTTAACCTTCACTGTGTTTTGTAATCAGGTGTCAGGCACAGACACATCTCCCATATGTAAATGTAAAGATCCATTTTTATACATTTCTATGTATGATTTATTTTGGTGGTTTCAATGTAATCATATTTCCTCAGTAATAACTCAGCTGTTCAATGTTCTAAATCCAACTCAGTGTTTCAATCTCAAAGCTCTTCTGGGAAAATATGTGCTAATAAAAGTAAGAGAATGTAAAAATCCATGAAAAGGAACAACATCACAGTTCCCTGTTTCTTAGTAGAGGTGATTTCCATACCCTGTTTTGTTTCACCCTCTCCCAAGACATCTCTTCATTAAATACTTTGGTAAAATTAAAAAAAAAAAATCCTTATTGGATTTTTTTCTTATACATGTGATATTTATTTTGGATATTGGAGGAGGATGCTGAAGGTGAGGGAACCAGCCATACATCCTCCAACTGTCTCTTCATCAGCTAGAATAAAGAGATTTGTAAAAGGGAAAATTCTGATGTCACCCAAAATCCAGAGTAAAATATCTGAGCAAAAGGGTCAATCTTCCTAGGAAGTTCCAGTCCAGTTATTCACAGTTATCTCTCTTTCAGTTAGAGGTAAGTCTCTTGGAACCCAGTCTGCTGTTGAAATCATGGATTTGAGGACCGAGGAATCTAGCGTTGTTCCACTATATGCTTCACCTACCCATAATCCTTTAGGATGTTCATTTTGACCAAGAAGCACGATATTCTTAACATTCATATATATTTTTCTAAACCATCTGCAGATGATCGGGTGCCTGGGTGGCTCAGTCAGGTAAGCATCTGACTCTTAGGTTTAGCCCAGGTCATGATCTCATGGTTTCCTGAGTTTGAGCCCCATGTCAGGCTCCGTTCTGACAGTGCAGAGCCTGCTTGGGATTCTCGATCTCCCTCTCTCTCTGCCCCTCATCCACTCATGCTGTCTCTGTCTTTCTCAAAATAAATAAATAAATTTTGAAAAAAGAATTCTGAAGATGATTTTTAATTTCTGTGGCAACTCTGTAAACAGATTTTATTCATATGTCAAATAAATGTTTACCAAAGACCAAGTCAGACAAACACTTTGCTGGCATTAAGTAAAACCTGACAAACAAACAAACAAACAAACAAACAAACAAACAAACAAGATGATCCTGGCCTAATGCAGCTAACAATTTAGTGAAAGCAAATATAAGTAAAATAAGTATGCAATCATGTATTTTTGATATGTGCTCTGAGGGGAAATAAAAGAGTGCCAAGTGATAATTATGGTGAGGGAAACCTTTGGTGAAGAGGTGTTATTTAAGGAGATACACGAAGGATGAATAGGAATTAACCAGGTAGTGTAGAGAAAATTAATGCTCTAGACACAAGGAATCATGAGCACAAAAGTCATGAGACAAGAAAGGTTTTTGAATATTAGAATAACTGAATTATTATTGCTATAATTTTAAATGAAGTTTACTGGTTTATATGGTTTTTAAACATTTTTTAATGTTTATTTTTTGAGAGAGAAAGAGAGACAGAGCATGAGCAGGGAAGGGACAGAGAGAGAAGGAGACACAGAATCCAAAGGATCCAGGCTCTGAGCTGTCAGCACAGAGCCTGACATGGGGCTTGAACCCACAAACTGTGAGATCATGACCTGTGCCAAAGTTGGATGCTTAACTGACTGGGCCACCCAGGCATACCTAGATGTTTGAAGTTATTAAAGCTATTTCTTTGGAAGGTAACGTTGAATTCCAGTACTATTTAAATAATGATTTCTTTCCTTCACATGTAAATTTCTTTGTATGCCTAATTGTTTAGCAATAATTTCATAGACATAATTAGATTAAGCCCAACGTAGGAGAATTTCCTAAACTGGGCAATAACTTTGATAAAGTAGTGCTCATGCGTAACTCACTATCTTTGTGTGGGTTTATAAGGAGTCTTTGTATGCTTTATAAAAAGGAGTCAAGTGACTTTATGTTCCCAAAAAGAGTTTCTAGTCTCATACCCCATCAGATTCTATGAAGTGTTTAACCACAATTGTTCCCTAAGCAGATGATTACCTAAGTTTCTTCTTTCAGTGATGGCAGTTTTCATCAGTCCCTTTATTCAGTCCCAGGAAACAGGTCAGTTGTTCTCTGTAACTACTCCTGATGTCTCCAACTAGTTCTTTCTGCTATTCCTGACAGTTCCCACAGCTGTCAGTGGCATTGCTCCCTGGGGGTCACAGATCTCAGAAGCTCTTGCTAGAAGTTCTTCAGCAGCTCCTCCTGAGAGTCACGATACAGGGGGTCCCTGTAACAGCCTGTAATGGCAACTGTCTGCAGCATGGTTCTTTAAAAACATGCAACTGAAGGAGCCTCTTCAAATTGCTTTACACTTGTGTTAGGGAAATAGAACTCTGGGTCACCAGCTGTTTCTCTTCTCATAGAGCCTTTGGAAAAGTTTCCATTCTGACAGTCCTTGATATGTGAAATAGAATATGGCATATCTATAAACCGCCTACTGATCATACATTCACTAAATTTGTCAGCCTTCTTTATGGAGAGTGTCTAGCTAGGAATCCAACCAATTTACCAACTGAATCTGAGAACCAGAACAAATGTGCCTGTAGAATAAGTGGGAAAACAATACTGAATTATCTGATTTCTCATATAATGGTGCTGAGAAACCCACATCTGTTTAATTGCTTAAAGTTAAAATCAAGATTCACCAGTGTATATAAAACAGGCTATATGGGGCACTATGAAGCTGCCAGTGGAATACTCTTAAGTCAAGTTCTCTCTTCCCTTTAAAAATAAAAATCTAAAGCTGTTTACAGTTAATATGGCAGAAGCAGAGAAGGAACCGACTTTGTGGTTTGCCTTTTGTGAATTTTCAGTACTAAACGGGTAAAGCGGAATATAATACTAAGCAATGATAGGACAAATCTAGCATAAACCAAGGGGCTCTTCAATTTCACTCACACAATTTCACTTTCTAGGGCCTAAGTGTTTTTCATGTACAGTGATGATAAGCCAGATTTTCTCAGTATCTAACTACCACAAATATTTCCTTTAAGTAAATTTGAAAGCTGCAATAACCCTTTCAGTGCAGTTATTTCCCTAATACTACTCTGATGGCTGGCAAGTCTATGTAGCTTTCCCCTACATCTTTCTTCAATTTGAAGACTCAAGTCCCATCAGCCTTTTAGCTGCTAGAGAATTTGCCTATGTAAAATTGCTCCAGATGTTTCCCAGCTTACTGCAACTCTGCAAAAGGTCTAAGATCTATGCACATCTTCTCAGCATAATTGTTGCTCAAGAGTAGACAAGACACTTTTTAAATATCTGATTCCCAATTAGAATTTTTAAAAGATTTCACATTAGGATAATACCTAACCTTAACAGATCACGTGATCATTCATCTAATTTGCTAAATAGTGACTTGACTTAAGCTTATTATGTCAGTATTATCATTAACTGTTCCCCATTTACTCTTAAGACGTGTCCTTATTTGGATGAAAAATTACATGGCCATCATTATTACTATGTCATGAAACACCTGTGATGAACTGACGTTGCCTAGTGTTTCAGACTCACCTTCTATCACTGCCCCTGCCTTTCAGCCATCCAACTGACCCAAAATTCTTGTTATTGCCTAAATGTGAGATCCTTTCCCAACTCTGTGCTTGTGCTCCTGGGTGGATCACCTTCTTCAGTGCTCCCTCTCAATGGATCACCCTACAAACCTCTCTCCTTTTTATGAGACTCTTACCAGTTTTTCAAGGAGAATCTCCTCTGCTACATGTGCCTGGAATTTGCTATCTATTACCCCGGTCAGTGGCGATGTCTCTAATAGACTCTACTTGCACCTTGTGCATGTTTCATATCTCTCTCATGACATGTATATCGTTTCTATATGTCTTTTTATTGGAATGTCTCTCTAGGACACAGAAAAGTGTTTGAGGTCAGGGACATTTCTCTTTGTACGCTAAATCCCTAAATCCTGGCATATAATTAAAGATTATCTAATTTTATACATAAGAAATGAATAAAAAGAATAGACAATTGTTTATTTTAAAATTCATAACTGCATTATGCATTAACAGTAAAAAGAATAATCTGATTAGTATCTAATTCTATCTAATCTTTTGAAAATAATTGCTTTTCATCAGAATGGATCCTGGTTTGCATCACTTTATATGAGCTCAATACTTAAACATCTGGGTTTGTGTTATGCATTAGATACGTTAAAACATTATTATTGACTTTAAGCAAACGGATTTTTTCTTCAAAACAAACTCCCTTGTTAGAATTTAAAATACAAGCTAATTTTCAAAATGTTGACTAATATAGTATCTATTAGCAGAATACCTCAACTTAAAGTGAGGCATATATCTTCAAAGATAAATGCATATTCAAGTAAACATCAATGTTATTTTTATTCATAGAATCCACAACTTTGGCCATTCATTTGTATAAAATCAAAATGATTTTTAGACGACATCCACATGGCTAGCTAGCATCATATAAGGTCTGAGAGTCATTCCAAATATCAATTTCCAAACAACATAGTCCATCTGTTCCCAGGAAAGCATAACGGGCAGCTTGCTAGGGTATTAGTCATTCCAGTCACACCTTCCTGTACATAGACTTCCTGTACACAGACTTCAGGGAAATGTTTTAACAATTGTTATGTTTTAATAATAGCTCAGAATTGTCTGCTACTCTGAATGTAGTTTCATTCAGTGTTTTTCAGAATTCAAGCCTTTAAAAATAGCAACAATTAAATATAAGCTGTGAAAGTCTGTGACGTGATATGCCCAAAGGATAGATATATACATATCTGTATATCTGTAACTATATCTGTAGAGAGAGATAGGTTCTCATCTCCTAGCATATCACATCATATATGGATATATATGAATATATCAATAAAAATCTATTTGTACACGTCCACATTATAGATCCATGTTTGTGGCCCTCCATAGCTAATTATTATTAAAATTCTGCAAGTTGTATATGTTTTTTTTTCCATTTTATGAAGGTAGAAATATCCAAATCAATTATTATTCTAAAGTCTAGGGATTGTCTATGAACATATAAAGAATAGAGACTCATACGTTATAATCATATACTTGAGGCATTAATTACTTATCCAGAAATATAAGGATTATTTGAAAATAATTCCATACTATTATTTTAATGTGATTCAAGAGTCTGAACAAATTATAGTTTTGTACATTGGATCAACATGCTTAGAGGTTTCTGAAAAATTAATTAGGTATTATTTGCTCACACAAACTTACTGCACTTTAGTGAAACATAAAGACAAATTGAGAACTTGAAAAACCTTAGAATATACTTCAAACAGTCAGATTCTTCTCTCCTGGCTAGAACAATGAAACTGTATTTGAGAGTTACCCATACTAAGTGATGGATTTTTTTAAGTATCCTTACCCTTAGCACAATATTTCATTTTTATTCTGGTTTCTCTTTGCTTCTTTCTTACTTTTCATTTGTTTCATTGTGGAACAATCTCAAAATTACCAAAAGATTGAATGCTATTCAGAGTTTTTTTTTTTTTTTTTTTTTTCTGAACCATTTGAGAAAAATTTGCTGATATGATATTGCATCAACTTTGGTTTCTTTCATGTGAGTTTCCTTAAGCAAGTACATTCTCCTACATAACAACAATTCAACCATCAAAATCAGAAAAGTATCACTGATGCATTACTAACATCTAATTTTAAAACTCCATCCACGTCTTTCCAATTGTTCTAATAATATTCCTTATCTCAAAAATCCAGTTCTAACTAGTGTGGTATATTTAATCGCATTTCAGCTCCATCAGTCTGGAAAAGCTCTTTACTTTCCCTGACTTTAATGGCCTTTATACTTTGAAGATTATAGTCCAATTATTTTGTAGACTGTCCCTTGATTTGGGTTTGTCTGATCTTTCCCCATGTTTAGATACAGGTTATACATCTTTGGCAGGAAGGAACTTCTCATTTCATGCTATCAGGTGACATTGCTTCCATTTTCCCATAAGTAAAGATATCCCCTTAGATCATTTAATTCAGTTCCTATCTGTCAGGTTCTTCCTTCTTCTCCCCTATTGTACACCGGCATCCACTGCCCTATGTAGATACTTTCCTCATAGCCCTCATACTGTGACACCTCACATATAGCTGACCCCATGTGAAAGCCCTCCTCACCTCAATTGGGTTCTGACCCTCTACACTAGGCTACCTTATTGTGAATGACCTTATTATACCTCTCAGTCACGTTTTTCTAAAATGGTACCCCTCTTATGCCATTTGCCTTTTTAGCCCATTCTGGTCTACTTCAAACACTCAAGGTAGACCTGCCTCCCTGCATGGGCTTAATACCCTGCATTGATATTTTTAAAAATTTTATCAGGTTGTGACATCTCACATCAGTCTTTCCCCTATATGAAAGCCCTGCTCACTCCCTTGGATTCTGATGCCCCAAACCAGACGATACCATGCTCCATGAAAGCCCTCCTCACTATACTTGGACTCCATGATCCCTTGTGGGGCCAGCTCTGCACCATGAGGACACTCTTCCCCTCACTTGGGTCCTAACACCCCACTCTTGGCTTCCCTACCAGTCCGATACCTTCTCTGTCTCCAAGAAGCCAAGTCAAGCTTCCCTTCTCATGCACCATTCTCCTTGACACGATTAAGCTCCAACACCTTGTTTGGTTTACGTCCCTGTATTGTCACCCTCATCACCTTCTCAAGCTCCTATACTCTGTGCCAGCCCTTCCCCCTGTCACAGTGGACTCTTTTCTTATGTCATTCAAGATCCAACTGCTTGTGCTCATAGCCATTAGAGGTGAATATTCCTTTATGATGTACAGGCTCTGATACTGCCTGCTGGGCTGCCTCTTGCGTAGAAGGCTTGCACACTAACTTATGCTCTGACACCCCATGCCAAGCTGTGCTTCAAACCCCCTTTGTAGACACTCCTTCAGCCTGTCTGTACTCTGACACCCAGCTCTGGACGTCTGCTCCCCATACCTTCATGCACTATTGCTTACTTCATTCCATCTAATGCTTTTGGATTGAATTGTTGAGAAGTAAAGGGAAGAGGAAGAGGAAGAGAAAAAAAGGGTGAACACTTACTTCTAATTTATGTATTTATGTTACATTTTTATTTAAATATATAAAATAACCTAAATCTTATTTGAAAAACACTTGGGAAAAATAAAGAAAATAAACAACTCCATTTTAAGTGAGCTATATGTAGACTCAAATGCATTACCATGATGTTCAACAATTTGTGTCAGGAAAATGAATTTATCAGAATAATGCCTTACAAATTTATGGTTCCAAAGATGATTCAGATTTAAGTAAGAGTCTCTTGGAAAAAGGCCAGTTTTCCTTTTAAATCTCTTCAATCCCTTACCTCAAATTTCTTAAGAAAGTCACAAGTTCAACTTCCACTCCATGGGATTTACTCATGTGATACTGACAAGAACTAGTGATTTAAGAGCAAAGAGCAGTGATAAGCAGAATGAAATAATTAGTGATAAGCAGAAAAAGATAATTATCCTGAACATTTCAAATATCATCTCTTTCAAGAGCTACTGGATCAAATGCTAATTTTTTTTAAAATTAAGTTTGCATTTTATCCACTTGCAGAAAGAATATAGGCCCATTAAGTGTCATTCTATAATGGAAATAAAAGGTCATAACTAAATTGGAGGAAGGCTTTTATCCATTAATGTGCAGATCACAGCAGCACCTGCTCTATCACTGCTATGAATCAGTGTGAGAAATTCCCATCAGACTGAAATGACAGCAGATTCCAATTCAACATGTTGAGACCTATCCATAAATTTTATGTATTTTTTACAGATAAACATTGAACATTCAGGAAAATAACTTGAGTTCTAAGCATATGAAGTTAAGAATTCTACTTGTGAGATCACAATGGTTCCCTCTCAACGCTCCATGGATGAGTACGGTCTCTCCCTCTGTCCTTCCATTTCAGCTCCTTCCTTCTCCTTATTCTATAAACACACACCAATACACTTTCTTTAGAAACAAACAATTATGCTTATTCATTGCTCCAAAACAAGCCATTCTAAAACTTAGTGTCTAAAAATAGCAAAAGATTCAATTCTTACTCTTGTTTGAATTTAAATTCAAACACACTGTGTGCTCTCATTCTAATTTTGGGAATTCATTCTGAAGATCTCAAATTTTGCACTATAAGTATAGGCTCTTTTCCAAGTTTGATTCCTATTACAATGTCACACTGAGACCATCATTGTCCCCTTGTCACCATCCTCCTGGGATCTGCACTTTCCTTAATTCTGTGCTCTGTTGTTAATGACACTAAGTTTTCCAATTGCTCAAGTGAGAAATTCCTCATTCCCATTCTCATAACTCATCAGTCACCAAGGCCTCAAGACCTTAAAATGCTTCTTAAAAATGTGCCCATTCCTTTTCTGTGTCCTGGCCAACTGGCTCCTCCTGTCAGTTGGAAAACTTCCTAGCTGATCCTTCTATTTCTTTTGTCTTCCCTTTGAAATCTATTGTCCATTGTAAATACTCCTAAAATATAATTTGCATTATTTTAACGGCTACAAGTTTTCAAATGTAGCTTATAAAAGTGAGTCTAAAAGCCTTGGTGTCACATTGATACTCTGCTATCAGTGATATCCAATCTTTCATTCCCCGTGACTTTTCTACCTCCTGATAGACATGCACCCTAATCAAGGTGGAGTGGGCAACTAGCTGCATGCCTTTTCCTATTCTCATATATTAAAGAGAACCAAGAGGACTCTTTTTTTATTTACTAGAAATAACTACATTGCTTCTTTAGCACTTGTAATGATTTTGTTATAACATTTATTGGTCTGTCTTATATTAAGTTTACTTCTTAATATGACTCTTTCATTAGGATTATTAGTATTTCATCTTTATAACTTTCCCCTCAAGCATCTATAATTGTGAATCCGTCATCTCAGATGTTCAATGTATATTGAATTACAAAATGTGATTATGGGATTGATGACAAAGGTGATCATGCATTGGAATGTGGAATGGATTGACTTTTAATAAGTGATACAAGGCAAATAGATGCTCATGTAAAATAAAAAAAATCTTCATGCCTTCTTCATAATATAAACACCATATAATTTTATATAGATTGCAGATCCCAGGGTAAGAGTAAAATAATAGGCAGAAAAAAAGGAAGCACAGGAGAAAATCTGCATAATCATAGAGTAGGCCAAAGATATATTATAGGATACAACACCACCAATGAAGATTATAAAATTATAAATGGAACTGTGAAAAGCTACCATGAAGACAATAAAAAGGCAAGTAACAGACATAGAGATGATATTTGCAATTCATGCATCTGATAAAGGATTTATTCTGAATATATAAATAACTACTACAAATTCAGCTAAGAATAAAACAATAAAAGCATAGACAAAAATACTTCAATAGGTATTTCACAAAACAGGATATTCTAAGGGACCTGGGACTAAATTTTATTATTCATTGGGGGAATCCTACCAGAAGCCACTCAGGGCACCTGGATGGCTCAGTTGGTAGAGGGTCTGACTCTTGTTTTCTGCTCAGGTCATGATTTCATGGTTATGAGATCCAGCAGAGCCCCGCATGGGGCTAGGCATTGGGTGTGGAGCCTGCCTGAGATTCTCTCTCTCCTTCTTCCTCTGCCCCTCTCCCACATGTGTGTTTGCTTGCTCTTTTTCTTAAAAAAAAAAAAAAAAAAAAACAAAAGACTATGGCTCAAAATACCAAGTTCATAATAGGTGGAACAAAGAGCACTCAGGTATACTGGTAAAGGGAGTGTAAAATCATCAGCTATTTTGGAAAAAAGTGGTAATATTTTTTAGAAATGGGATTATGCAAGCCTTTCAGCCCAGAAGTTCTACTCCTAGGTATTTACCTAACAAAAATATCACCAAAAGAAAGGCTGAAGAATGTTCACAAACTCAGCATTCACAGTACTCACAAACTTGAGATTACACAAATGCCCACGAGTAAAAATTGCAGTATAATCACATGGTTAAATGACATGTACCAATGACAATGAAAAGCCACATCTACATACAACAATATAAGTGAATCTTTAAACAAAATGAGAATGAAAGAATCCAAAGAGAAATTGTGTGATGTGATCTGTGTAAAATTCAGGAACAAGAAAAAATTATACTTTTATAATATGTCCAGAGGTTGGTTACCTTTGGAGGAAGGTCATGACTAGAAAGTAGCATGGGGGAAACCCCTATATTATTTTAAGTGTAGGTTTGTTATTTTTTAGTGTGTGTGTGTCTGTGTGTGTGTGTGTGTGTGTGTGTGTGTGTGTGTTTAATCTGGGTACAGTTTACACAGACGTGTTCAATTTTCAAAAATTCATAGGTATGTACATTTATGATTTCTATGCTTTTCAGTATGTGTGCTATACAGAGAAAAGTTTAAACATCTTACAGGAAAAATACTTACCTACATGAGCATAATCATCTAAACTATATGAATAGATACTGATCTGCAAAACTATTCTACTACTATAATTACAAATTTTAGCTATATGGTTGCATCTAGAACTAGGTAAGTGGAAACAGTGAGGAGTTCCAGGAGAACAGGAATGTCATTCTAAATATTTGAGATGTATAATAACCCTATGGCATGTGTGGTATGTGATACCTTCTAGGAGAATGAGGCTATGTCTCTGACTTTTAGTTAATTGTATCTATGCTCCAAGCCTGCAAAATAAATTGATTTGAAATCTTAAGCTCAATGTCAGTTAGTGACCTAAAGAATATATAATGCACTCTAGCTACTTAATGTATTGCTTTTACATTTAATTTTGTCTTTGAACCTTAAAAATATTCTTTACTGACTGAAAAAATAGAGTCTGGGATTCGACCAATAGCCAAGAAAATTTTGTATATTAACTTATCTACTTCTATTCTACATTTGGTTTTAAAGATTTCTTGAATTGGAAGCCGTTCACTTTTTCCATCTAAATATCAGTTTAGATATTAAGATCACTAATTTTATAGTGAATCTGTATAAAAATGATGACACTTGAATTAGTAAGTAACATTGTGAAAAGTTAGGGTAAATATACCCCAGGCTTTAATCTCTATATAACCTATTGGTACGCGACAGTGAAATGAAAGAAAAAGGGGTTCATAATCAACAAATGATAGCTATTATCAACAATAAAACATAAATATTACCCATAAAATATATCCTTAAAATAAGAAATTAAGTTTTACTAGTGATTAATAGATTGGCAGTATATAGTAAAATCAAAAGTTCAGAGAAATACCATTTATTATAATCCTTGAATATAATTTTCCTCAATTAAAAAAAAATTTTTTCAAATGTTTATTTATTTTTAAGAGAGGGAGAGACAGAGACAGAGTGTGAGTGGGGGAAGAGGCAAAGAGAGGGAGACACAGAATCTGAAGCAGTTTCCAGGCTCTGAGCTGTCAGCACAAAGCCTGGTGTGGGACTCGAACCCACCAACTGTGGGATCATGACCTGAGCAGAAGTCAGATGCTCAACCAACTGAACCACCCAGGTGTTCAATTTTCCTCAATTTTTTGACCCACAGACATATATATGTATATACATATGTATATCTATATCTATATCTATATATATATATAGATATATATATATATATCTATATTTAATTCTCTACTATTTGTTCCTCTTTTTTCTGTTAGTTTCAAAGCTACCATGAAAGCATATTAACGTAACTTACAAAGGAAGATTCCAAAGAAAGTAAAGATTATCTTCTTTTTTAAAATACATTTTATTCTTTTAAATTTCTTTAAAAGTTTATTTATTTTGAGAGAGAGAGAGAGAGGGAGAGATTGAGTGGGGGAGCAGCAGAGAGAGAGGGATAGAGAGAATCCCAAGCAGGCCCCATGTCCAAATGGAACCGATGCAGAGCTCCATCCCACGAACCATGAGATCATGACCTGAACCACAACAAAGAGTCCCATGCTTAACAGACTGAGCCACCCACGGGCCCCTAAAGATTCTTTTCTATCTAAAAGTCAACTGGGTAATTAATACATTTATTTTAGTATATATTTTGGATTAAGTATTCTTAAAATCCAAAAGATTGGGTGTTAGAAGACAGAGACAGATATAAGTTTAAACCAGCTTAACTGCTCCAGATAAACTTATCATGTTCTGGATCTCTGGATGCCTCACGAGTGCGTGTGCATACACATATACTGCATGCATTTATCTAAATACCCATATAATTAATTATTAGCATATGTCTTCTAGAAATGGAAAGAACCCTCCCTTTATTATTTGCCCTTTTGATGATGCAGCCTGGAAAATGTTCCTTAGTGTATGCCTAAAACAGAAATAGTAGACAACATGCAAAAAAGAAATAATCATTTCTGATTATTAAACTTTTAAATTTTCAACCCCAGTTTAGCTGATATTATATTAATGCCAAGTGTGGGTAACTTACAACTCTAACTGCTTATAAAAATTTTCTTCCCATTTTCCATCCAAAAAAAATTCATTCACTACATTTACCAAATTTAACATTAAGATTCAAAGTAAGTGAAGGCAAATGCCAATTGAAACAAAAACTAATTGTGTGGCCATGGGGAAGTGGCTTGATCTCTCTAAATAGGTGTATGTGGTTAGCACTACACAAGCATTTAACATCCCTGAACCTCATTTTATTAATCTCTAAAATGCCAGTAATAATAATTAGGATATAAAAAGTAAAAAAAAAAAAAAGGTTAAAAATCAACATTATCAAGGTAGCTATTATCCTTAATAAGTTTAGCCTTTAAATATTTTCTCTTGTTTTTTCTTAATAGGCTTATGAAATATAGCAGAATGACTAAGAAAATGAATGGATGTATCTAAGGTACACATTTAAGAAATTATGGGTCTGCTATCAGATACCCTATTTTCTTCCCTTCATCTTATTATTACTCAAAATACGTATTGACTACTTACCAATTTCTAAGCATTTTTCCAGACAATAGTACTATACAGATAAAAATAAAAATCCCAGATCTAATTGGGGAAGCAAACAAGTCAAGTAAATGTTGTGATACACTATGACAATCATGACAGAAATATAGAGTGGCATGGCTGTGGGGTAGAAAGTTATGTGAAATAGTGAAAGGGAAGTAAGTCATCAGGGCAGGTTTCTCAGAGGATGAAATGCCCAAAAAACAAGTGTGGAGATGAGTGCTGCTAGAATATGAAATAATAACAGCAAACCCACAGTGATCTGAGGGCAGAGAAAAACTGTGTAAGTGGCTTGGATTTGCTCTTCTTCCGTGTAAGGATTGGTAAAAAAAATGCCGATGGGAAGGTAAACAGAAGTCAAGTCATTTAGAGCATCCTTTCTCTCATGCTAAAGACTTTGAGAATTCCTCGATAGGTAGCAGGAACCAATATAGAGGACTGAATAATTGGGTGGTATGATCATAAGTGCATTTGCAAATAAGATACATCATAGACAAAATAATTCTAGGGTTTATTGATGTATAAAGCCTCTCACAATGTATGTGTGTATCAAATCATCACATACACTTTACACATCTTACAGTTATACTGTCAATTATACCTCAACAAAGCCAAAAAATACAAGGGTTTAAACAAATCCTGTCTTAATGAAAATTGGTACATGGCATTAACAGTTTTCTTATGAAATTGGGTGTCAAAATTGAGCAGAAAAGAAGGATTCAGAAACCATTAAAAAAGATTGTCCCATCAGATTCCCATAGGTGAAAGAAATTAAAGGAGGAAGATAGAAACCAAAAATAATAAATGTAACACTAAACATAATTGACTTTTTCCTTGAAGAATGTACCTGTTTTACCATTGGATGAGTAATAAACCATAGATGGCAATAACGGCCTTAGTGTACAACTCTCTTGAATATCCTGTTGTGTTAAAATGTAAATACGTAAATAATATTACAAGCATTTATATGCCATATGATTCCTCTACTGAGCATTCAAAATAAGAAAATTACTGCCTTGATCTCTGCAGAACAAACTTTTCTCTACATGATGGATGAGAAATAGTTGCCTCTTGTAAAGTTTGTCTTAATTTAGTTCATCTGCAGCGGATGAACTAATTCTTCTCACTGTAAAATTATGGCTCGTGGTCCAAATAATATTAGTCAATTTAAATGAATAGAGTTCTCTCCTCTCTGACTCTTAAGAGAATACAATCAATGCCTTTTCAGATAGAAAGGTAACACAAACCGAACAATGAAACATGTTGAGGAGTTTTCCTGTTTTGCATGTTCAGAAAAAAAAAAAAGCATTTAAACAATCATTTGCTTTCTGGAACTCATTCATTATTTTTGAAAAATTTTAAATTGGTGACTGTGTGGCAAACATATTTACAATGTACAATAAAAATATTAGGGTGTGGAAGACCAAGAACTGAATAAAATCATCTGGTATGCTAAGAACTGACGTGAAACTTAAATTCCCTCACCTTTCTAGGAAACGAGATCACAAAAGGTTGTGAAAAGGCATGGAAAATATCGAAGTACTGGTCAGCAAATCTGGGACATGACAAATCAGAGACAGATTAAACGATACCTCTGAAAATACTAGTATTTTTTTTTATGTTTGTTTGTTTATTTTTGAGAGGAAAAAAAAAAAGAGTGTGAAAGGGGGAGGGGCAGAGAGAAAGAGGGAGACACAGAACCTGAAGCAGGCTCCGGGGCTCCGAGGTGTCAGCACAGAACCAGACATGGAGCTTGAATCCAGGAACAGCGAGACCACGACCAGGACAAAAGTCAGACGCTCAACTGACTCAGCCACCCAGGCGCCCCAGACCGGTTTTTTAAATAAAATCAGACCATTCCATCATCTGGTTCCCTAGAGAGAGATCTATTTTTTAACATTTTTTTATTATTGAGAGACACAGCATGAGCAGGCGAGGGCCAGAGAGAGGAGGAGACACAGAATCCAAAGCAGGCTCCAGGCTCTGAGCTGTCAGCACACAGCCCAACGTGGGTCTTGAACTCACAAACCACGAGATCATGACCTGAGCTGAAGTCTGACGCTTAACTGACTGAGCCACCCAGGCGCCCCCAAGGTTCCTTAAAGATATTTGAATAAGAAGTCCAAACCATAAGAATATTCAGGTTCTTAATTTTTTAGCAGTTTGTTGAGTGAAAATTGCATTTTTCCTGCTTTAATTTGGAATTCTCTAATAATAATAATAATAATAATAATAATAATAATAAAGTATAAATTTGAGCATGCATTATTTTGTCTTTTAACTTGAACGTCTATGAATTGCCCATGCATACCCTTAATAATTATTTTGTTTTTGTCTTTTTCTTGAAACTATATGGTCTTTTTTTTAATATTATAGATGGTAATTCTTTTTTCTGTCATCTGCATTATACATTTATTTTTCCCCATGTTATCACCAATTCTTATTTTACTTACTATATATTTCAACATAAAACATTTTTTTTGAAATTTTAGTCATAGATGAATATTTTTTACTTTATAAATTCAAGGTCTAAATCTTAGAGAACTTCTCCAAATGTAATTCCCCAAATTTTCTTGATAAAATTTTATTTTATTTTTATATTTATATGTTTAATACTCAAGAATTTCATTTTATCATAAGTGGGTTTACATTTTCATTTTCTTCAATCTGGTTAACCATTATGTCAGCACAAATTATCTCAAATCCATCCTTGACCTACTGAATTAAATCACATACATACACATATGGATATACATGTATGTCAAATTGTCTGTAATGTATTTCTTAATTCTCTAATTTGTGCTACTGATATGCTATATACTTGATTATTCTATAAAAATGCAATTTTAATCATATTAAGCAGGCTCTTTCATTGTCCTCCTTTTCCTACTTTTTTTGTGGCTATTTTTCATCACAAATTTTTCCATTAAAATTTTTCAAATGTTCATTGACATAGCTCTAAGATGATCTATTCTTGTGTCTATCAAAGATACATTTTATTATTTTTAAACGTTTGTTTATTTATTTTGAGAGAGACAGAGAGAGGGATGAAGGAAGGGGCAGAGAGAGAGGGAGAGATAGAATCCCAAATAGGCTATGGGCTGTGGACCTCAGAGCTCAATATGTGCTCGATCCCTAGGAATATATAGGCCTTCAGATATGGCTCACTATCTTTTGAAGTAGTAGAATCTAGCCCCCACCTTGCTACTTGAGGGTTATGAGTTAGGAGGAATCACAAGAAATTCTTTTCAGAAAGCAAATGAGGACACAAATGAGTTAAAGGTATTATATGAAAACTTCTGTTAACCTCCTGGCATCTGCTTTCTCTTCCCCTCCTGAAAAGCAGAACAATAACAAGTTTCAGATACTTTCAATGCCTTACTCAGGTTTACCAGGCCTGCTAAGAAAGATTATGTACTGGAGTTTTGAGATAGCGGCAGGATCTGGCTAATGTGTGCCAATAGGAGATGAGAAATGTTATAGGGGCTAGATCCTAAAGTTGCTGCCTCAGAAAGTAAGGAGGAATCAAGATGAAAGAGTTTATCAATAAGAGAACATCATCGCCTAGAATAAGATTTGATACTTTTTCAAGGATAAATAGTGTTTGCAAAATGACATGATGTATCTTGAGAACTTGGAAAAAAAAATATAGGCCATACTAAGTATAAATATCAAAAGTGTTGTGGTAGATGGTGGTTGATGAAATGAAAAAGCTCAGAGAGGTGAGCATACCAGAACAGGTACACTCTGGAAGGCTGGGAAAGCTATCAGCTGTCGAAACCCTGTAAGAGAGAGTAGAGGAACATCTGTTTACCACAATGGTAAGGGATATACCAGTATCATGGAGCAGTAGACAGTGTTGACTACTGTCTGCTGGTCATGGCTAATAATAGAGGATGCTACTAGAAACTGAATTTCTGGGGGCGCCTGGGTGGCTCAGTCGGTTGAGCGTCCAACTTCAGCTCAGGTCATGATCTCCCAGTTAGTGAGTTAAGGCCCCATGTCAGGCTCTGTGCTGACAGCTCAGGGCCTGGAGCCTGCTTCGGATTCTGTGTCTCCCTCTCTCTCTGCCCCTCCCTGACTCATGTGCTGTCTCTCTCTCAAAAATAAATAAACATTAAAAATTGTTTTTAAAGAAACTGAATTTCCTGATAGCAATGGAATGATAAGGCCCTAAATAACAGAAGCACTTAACTATCAGAAGCAAAGTGGTTACAAATATTATAATAAGCAGCAAAATCAGAGGGTAGCCTTTGGGGGCTGATATGCAGTAAGACACGAAATCATTAAAAGGACATGGCAATCCCCCAAGGCAAGACAGATGGGCAGCCAACAAGAGTACTGCTTACTTTTTAGATAATGAAAAGACATCAAGGATGAATTATCAGGAAGCTGACAACACCAGTGAAAAGTCACGGTCTCTGGCTCTGTTTTCAGATTTCAGTTATTTCTCCAACCTGGAACCCTTTAGATGGAGATAAACCAAGCCCTTTTGAGGAAGGACCCTGAAATATCATGACACGTGCATTGAGAAGTTGTTAACTTTGTCTTTCCACAAAGGGATTTATGTAAATGTACTCAGGTAACTATGCATTAGGGAAAAAGAATACTCAGATCTTTCAGAAATTGTTAGGTGAAGATACTGATCTGACACTTACCTAGGACTCACAGTGCCCTTTGGATCTCCTATCAGATTCATGCCACACACAAACATGCGAAAGCCTGGAAGTTAGGAGTCATGAACTACTTCAAACTTAATCAAGCAGTGGCCCTAACTGTAGCTGCTTTATGAGAAATGGTATCTTTTTTTAAGAGCAGTTTAACACTGTCTTTGACACATGGTAGGTTCAAATTGAGCTGGCATATGCAGTCTTTTCCATTTTGATCAGGAAGGATGAAAAAGGGCAATTTACATTTACACGTGATGGACAATAGAATATATTCACAGTCTTGGTTTGGAAAATGTTATAAAATATCCAAAGAGACCTGGACTATAACAAATAATTTACAGAACATCACACTGAGCCGTGAATCAGACCAGAGTACAAGAACTGCAAAGTACAGGGGAAGCCATGGTAAGGCCCATATTTTTGAGAAGGTGGGAGACAAGTATTTTTAATTCTGAAATACATCACATTAGTGACATTTTTAGGAGTCTGGTGGTTTGGGGCATGTTTGACATCATCTCCAAAGTACAGAACAAATCAATGCATCTCAACTCCTACTTCTAAGAAGGATGTTTTGTAGTTAAAAGGCTATACTGGGTTCTGGAACTCATTCCAAATTTGAGAATACTGTTCTGACCTATTGACTAGATGAACTGGAAGGCTACCAGTTTTGAATGAGGCCAAGAGAAGGAAAGATATTTGTAACAAGTGTAGACTTCAATGCAAGAAGGTCTAACTTTTTATCTTTATTATCTTTCATACCTTATGATACTAAACCTAACTGTCAAGGGAAAAAATGCCCAAATAAGAGCATCTCAATTTTATGGGTATATGTGAATTTATAAAATCAAATGCATTGATTGAAAAACTAAAGCTTTCTAATATTAAATTTTGTCTAGTGGATCTGTAACAGTCATAGATATGGTTGTGTTATACCAATCATCCTTGATTTCTGAATAATTGCTTTATTTTATATACTTAGCTATTGTGTTGTGGTGAAAATAACTTTATAATTATTATTCACTTTTATTTATAAATCGTGCTTTAGATTGTGTGTGTGCATCTGACAAGGTGTAATTAACATTAAATGACAAAGAGAATAAAGTTGACAATATATAGACTTTATTTTAGAAAGGCAACTACTTTTAATTTACCATGTTCCCTGAATCATTCCTTTTTATGGTCAATAATTTTTCTAAAGAAGTGTAAATGGTACAGAAATTTTTTGGGGAAACAAAGTCTTTCTGTTTTTCCCCTCTTCTTATTAACATTTTAATCCCTTGACTTTATTTTCTTCATCTTTTTAACTTCAAGGCTCTGATATAGTTTACTTTTGTACCATGAAATATGCAAAATTATATGTAATTATAAATTTATATTCCAAAATGATTTTAGAAAACTGGGACAAAAATTCCCCAGAAGGAATTTTCAGACAATTAAAGCATTAAATAATTATAATTTAATATTAGCCAAAAGATGAGAGGTCTAAACATATGCCTAATATTCAGAAATGTGCTGATTCATTTTCTTAGCTTTTTAAGATTTTTCATAGCTTATGTTTCTATGTTAAGTAAAATCTTGAAAATAATACTCTACTTCCTTCTCTTTCCAGTTCTCTCTTATTTCTATGTTCAGAATAGTTATATATGAGTTTGAATGTGTTTACTCATTCAAGATAAAATGCAAAGTGATTAAATAATTATTGAAATAAAGGATGGATAATGACATGAATACCATCCATTTGTAAGTGTTGGAAATAACAAAGTTAATTTTATTTTTACTACAAGAACATTAAAAGTGAGCCCACTTGTTACTTTTAGCAAGGCATGCATTATACTTGAAATTAAAGTGAATAATTAGTGAGTGCTAGGTTTAGTGACTGCAGTATTCACTTCTTATGCATAATATTGAATTTTTTCTGACGATAAAGCAACGTGAGCTAATTTGGGAAGTGGTCACTATGGAAAATATACCAAGTATAAAAATTAATCATAACCTAAGGACCATTTTAATAACTTTTTCTGTATTTCTTCCCAATATTTTCCTTCGTGTCTGCATGTGTATTTGTCTTTGTGCATATGTATAGTATTTTGCATATTCTTTTCAACCATTAGATTATGAGCATTATATCCTGTCCTTAAACATTATTGAAAACATAATTGTATTAGGGCAGTTAAAATATATGATACCATAATGATAAATATATGCCATTGTATATTTGTCCAAGTCTATGGAATACACAACACCAAGAGTGAACCCTAATGTAAACTATGGGCTTTGAGTGATTATGATGTGTCAGTGTAGGTTCATCAGTTGTAACAACTGTACCACTCTGGTAAAGATGTTGATAATGCAGAGGCTAAGCATGTGTGGAGGCAGGGGGTGTATGAGAAGTCTCTCTACCTTCTCTTTATCTTTTCTGTGTACCTTAAAATTCTCCAAAAAAATAAAATGTTAAAATAATAATAATAATAAATTATAACTAGTCAAATAATTTAGACTTTAAACATATTTAAATTTTTTCATAATTGTATTTATGTTACCTATAGAGATATTTAAAATGTTTTCCTGGTACTATGTTTATACCTTTTATAATCATATACCTCAAGAAATAATACTTCTCTTGTGACAAATTTATAGAAGTGGAATAAACGAACCCCCAATGAATCAGATATGGATACTTTTGACATTACAGGAACATGCTACTAGCATGCAAACATATTCTAGAAAATAATGCAATTAGTTATCTCCCAAAATAGACGATTCAGAAATATGTAGGCTTCAGGTATAATACCATTAAGATTTCTCCTCTGCTTTTCTGTATTATATGGTCTCTGCCTTCCCACCATGCTGGCTTTGTTCCCAGACTGGCTTCTCTGGGATTTTAAGAAAGCTAGCAACAAATAAGGCGATGTGCTTTCTTGTTCATGCCCAAAAGAAGACAGATTCCAAATCATTTGGGCTAAGTCATATTTTAACTCCTGGACCAATAACATTTACCAGAAGGAAGGCCTAGAGGTTGTTGACCACAGCAACATAAAAGAGGAGAGAATTATAATCATAGATTTTGCACAAGCAGATCCCTCTTCCTGAGCACTCTTTCCCAAGGCTGTCACATTTCCCCCTCTATAATACTCAGATATGGATTTATTTGTTATCTATAAGAATAGATATTTCTGAATTCCTTATCTGCAAATTATTTTCTAGGCGCTCCATCACAACTAACATTTCATGTTGTATTGATTTTCATAACACATTGCTATTTAAATTCACATTATTTATTACTGCATATACCTATTTATTTTCCATTTTCTTCACTAGGGTGAAAGCACAATGTTTATATCCCCCTCTACCAGAATCCAAGAAGTTTAAGATGATCTTTGCCTTGGTAATTGCTGAATTACCTGCATCTCACACATGGAAGAAGCTCAAAAAATATTTTTAGAAAGAAAGGAATTTTTAAAAAGGAAGGAGGGGAAAGAAAAAAAGATTATAAGGAGGGAGGGAGGTGGTATGAGAGGGAGGGAGAGGAAGGAAAGAAGGAAGAGAAGAGGTAGAAGAAAAAGGAAGGTGAAATTCATGAGTACATTTGGATAATATATAAAGACAATTCTACTTCTCTGGTTTTCCTGTAACTGGCCATATTAGTACCTCTAATGGTTATTGTAATGGTTAATTTTATGTGTCTATTTCACTGGCTAAAGGATACCCAGATAGTTTGTAAAATATTATTTCTGGGTGTGTTTGTGAGGGTATTTCTGGAAGAGATTACCATTTGAATCAGTAGACCTAAATAAGATCCCCTTCACCTATGTTGGTGGGGAGACTTATTCCATCTAATGAGGGCCAGAATAGAACAAAAAGGCAGAAGAAGGGTGAATCCTGTCTTACTGAGCTGAGGTATCTATCCATCTTCTTCTGCCCTGAGACATTGGAGCTTCAGGTTCTTGGGCCTTCAAATTCCAAAACTGACACCAGCTCCATACCCCACCTCCCACCCCAGTTCCTAGGCTTTCAACTTGGACTGAATATACTACCTACTTTCATACTACCTGCTTTCCTGGTTCTCCAGTTTGTAGATGGCAGATCATGGCATATCTCATCCTCCATAATTTCATGAGCCAAATCTCATCATAAATATCTTCTTAAATATCACCATTGGTTCTGTTTCTTTGGTTCTGTTTATCCTGACTATTATATCTATTGCTTTATAACAAGTTATCCCAAGACTTATTAGCTGTAGGCAACAAACACATTTATTAACTCAAACAATTTCTGAAACTCAGGAATATGGAGTCAGCTTAGTTTGCTGTTTCTGGCTCAAGATCTCTCTCAGGTTGGAGTCAAATTGACAGTTGAGATTTTGTTACTAAAGGCTTGCCTGGGGCTTAGAGAACTGCTTCCAAGCTCACCCATACGGCTGTTGACAAAACCTCCAGTTTCTCACCATGTGGAGTTGCCATGGTGCTACTCATAATATGACTGATGAATTCTTCCCAGATGTGTAATCCAAGAAAGAAAAAGAGCAAGTTACCAAGACAGAAGCCAAAATGACTTGTATATAATTTCAGAAGTGATATAACATCACATCTGTTACATTCTATTGGTCACACAGACAAACCCTAGGATGATATGATGGAGGGATACACAAGCGTATGAGTACAAAAGTGGGGATCACTGAGAACAACCACGAAGGCTGATACCACAATTCACTCTCTGCCTCTCAGTTGACACTTCAAAGTCTCACAAGAGAGTAGTCCAATTATAAGGTCAACTCAATGCCTAGAATCTTGTCATCAAATCAGGACAAGATGCAGATGTGGCTTTTTTGGTGCAGTCTCTCAAGTACAGCTTTTTAGGTAAAATTCCTCTCAATCTGCAATCCTAGGCACTAATGAGACACTCCATCACAGACACACACACACACACACACACACACACACACACACACACCTATTATAGTAAAATATAAAATAGGCTTAGGATTTTCACCAGAAACATTCCTATTCAAAAAGGAAGGAAAGGGTAGGCACACAGGAATCACTTGTCCATAGCAAATTTGAAATCTAGCTAGGAAAATGTTGGATATTCATTAATAAGAACTCAATTATTCTTCTGCTCAGGAGTTATTCTCCATAGATGTTAGTTCCAAGGCATGCTTCCTTTTTTCATCAAAAATAGCACATGTACAGATGAGCAGTTTTCTTACCTGTTAGTAGACTCAGGGCATGCAACAACCCCTTTTCTATTTGTGCCCTTTTATCTGCCCCTTTCAGCCCAAGCTGGCAGTGTTCCTGCTGACATAATTATCTTAAAAACCTTGTAGGTATTCTAGGAATCTTGTGACAAACACACATCCACAAATCTACTTTTGGTTTCTTCTGAGATAGCTGAGGGACAACATCCTCAAGCAACCTAGAAGCTCTACTGTTTAATTGAGAGACGCATGAAGTATATTCTGTTTTAATGCTCTAAGGTACCAACTTTGATCACTCTGAGATTTCAACAAAGGATTTTACTATCACATTTTCATCTCATCTTTAGACCACACTTTTCAGAGTGTTGTGGATTTAATCTTTGCTTCAAAACAATTTGTTATTTTCAGCATCATTTGTTATCTGTAGAGGTCTCAACCTCTACAGATTTTTAGAACCATCGAGTCCTGCCTCCTTTTTGCTTAGCAGTTTATACCTGGAAGTAGCAGAAAGAATCTAGGAAGCACTTTCAACACTGCTTAGAAAATCCTTTAGTTATATTATCCTGTTAATAAGGCACATTTTCTACCTTATTCGTTCCTGTAGACAAGAGAGTGGCTAAACTTTCTGATACTATCTAACAATGATACCCTTCCTCCAGTTTTTAAGATGATTTTCTTTACTTTCTGGAAAGCCCATACTGGCAAACTTATCAAAGACTATCAGGCTCCTAGTAACATTTTTTTTCAAGGTACTATAGGCTTTAACTTACACTGCTCTCACATGGCTGTCAGTTGCAAAAGGACACCAACATTTTAGTTTTAATTATGAGAACACACCAAATTTTATATCAGTTATTTATTTCTAAATTTAAAAATTACTCTACAACTTGGTGGCATAAACAACAAACATTTATCACTTTACAGTTTAAGTGGGTTAGAAATCTGGGCACAGCTTCCCTGGGCATGTTTGGCTCAAGGCCTCTCGGGTAGTAGGGCAGTAGCATTCAGAATTTTAGCTGAGACTAGTTCCATGTGAAGGGTTGACCAGGAGAGCATACTTCCAAAATCATTCATACAACTGTTTGCTGGACTTGGTCACTTGCCATAGGGGCCTCTCAGCAGACCGACTTACAACATGGGACCTGGGTTCTACTAGGGCAAAAGATTTCAAAAGAAGATGAGAACATTCAGGGTAGGAGACATGGGGTTTTTTAATAAATTAATTTCGGAAGTTACATCCATTCCCTTCTGGTATATATTATTCATAAAAGTCAGTCAATAAGCCAAGCTTTTACTCAGTGGAAGGTATTTCACCTAGTTGTGAAAAACAGGAAGGGGTATCCTTGGGAGCCATCTTAGAGACTGCCTATCACAGAACCTATCCAGTTAAACCATGGTCTAGGAAGAGGTACAAACAAGATATCCATAGTCCAATAAGGGATAAGAATGAAAAGCTGCATATTTGAAGTAGGGAGAATTTTCCTTTTTGTCTACACATATGATTTTAAAAAGTCTTTGTTTTAAACTTATGTTGTGATGATGTCTTTATTTGCATGAGACATGTAAGTAACCTAGGGATAACTACTGCAGTTAGCCATGAAAGCAATCTAATATATCCTGGGAAGTCAAATACAGAGGTGGTCTTTATAATTTTTCGTTGTGTTAGCACCTAAAAATGTAGTTTCTATTGTCATTATCATTTATTTAAGGTCAATAATGTGTATTTCTACTGCATATTTACAAGACACTTCCAAGCTTTATATCTTTACATTTTACTCTCTGGGATTTAAGACTAAATATGAAAGGTACACCCCTGACTTTTTTGCATTCTAGTAGATTTACTTTTTGTTCACAGCATGACCTATGACATTCTACCCCTTTTCTATATTGGTCCCACAGCCTGGAATTCTCTCTGTATATATCCACATCCTGTTACATGACCTGCCTGCCCCCAAACATTGTATATAAGTAACCCTACTAATCTAACTTCTGCTCATTGTTCAATCTTTATCTCAAACATGATTTACTCTGAATCCTAATCTGTGGGAACATTGCTAAAGAGCCCTATAAAATGCTTCCTTAGTGATGACTGAAAAGGCTTTGAAATGTTTTTCTCAAATGAGTTTATAAATGCATACTAGCCACTTCTTTGGAATCTACCACAACCCTGGAGAACTTGATTACTTTTTGATTGGTATCATATTTCTTTTCCCACCTTGGTGGCTCATGTATTTCCTCAACTTACAAAAAGCAATTATTCTTTGTGCTTCATTTTCTAATATTAGAAATATGGAAACACCATGTTGTTTGCTTTTATCCCATTTGAATGCCATTGTTGTGCAAATTGTAGGCAAACAGAAAGACTTCACTGTTAATTTGCATTCAAATAAGCTAATATCCAAATATTTGCTTATTCTGAAAATTACCAAAAATCTGTGTCAATTAAATGCAATGGAATTTCAAGAAAGCAATGAAGAAAAGAACTGCAATTTCCCATTAGACATAAATCCAGACTTAAATGTAGTATATACTCATGAAAGCACTAAACTCACCTGGACAAGCTTTTTTACACACAGTATGGATACACTGAAAGCATATGTACATATTACTATGGTTTATCTAACAAAGTCTGAGAATTTAAGCATAGTGACCATTTAGAAATATTTTCTTTTACAGAAGAATCTGTGTAGGAAGACTTCCCCAAAGTTCCAGTTATTGCAGAAACTCCTCCTCATCATGAAAACTATTACTAAATCTACATAAAGATTAAAATGTGAGAATACCATGTTTCCCAAGAAATGGATAAACATTTAACTTTTTTTTTTTTTTGAGAGATAGCAAGAGCACAAGTGGGGGAGGGGCAGAGGAAGAGAGAGAGAATTTTCTTTTTTTTAAGTTCCTATTTGAGAGAGATAATGCATGAGTGAGGGAGGGGCAGAGAGAGAGGGAGAGAATCCCAAGCAGGCTCTGCACTGTCAGCATGGAGCCCGATGCGGGGCTTGAACTCATGAACCGTGAGATCATGACCTGAGCCAAAACCAAGAGTCAGAGGCTTAACTGACTGAGCCACCCAGGCACCCCATAGAGAGAGAGAATGTTAAGCAGTCTCCACTCTCATTCCTGAGCCCACCATGGAGCCCATTCCATTACCCTGCAATCATGACCTGAGCCAAAATCATTGGATACTTAAATGACTGAGCCATCCAGGTGCCTCAACATTTGACTAATTGTGAACATGGATGACCTGATGTGAATAAATGAAGTTGGATTACACCCATTCACTCATATCTACTGTTAGAAAAAGTGACAGGGAGCTGATAATCTGATAATTTATTACAACTAGTAAATGCAAGCAATAGTTCTTTACCCAACATCAAAATATATTAAAACACAGGTTGAGCTAATTAAGTATGGTGGCCATAGGGATAGAACGCATTTAAATCTTCGTCAAAGTAGGCTAGCAAATGAAGCATTCAATTATAGTAATGTGAGAGAGAAGGAATTTAATTGTCCCCAAAGTTTCATATTGTGTGAGTTCTAGGAATGAGGGCTGGGGGAAGGAGATAGGGAGGGGTTGGGATTTCTGAAAATGCTAACAACATCTGCAAATAGGCTGAAAAATAGTATAATTCTTACATTCCAAATACACTCATATACTGTGTAATTATAAGCATCTGCAGTGAATGGTCATATGCCACTCATCAATGAACTGGAATTTATTAATCATTTTCTGTGTTGTTTTCAAGAGAGCATGATTTTTTCCCCATAGTTGTACCTAAGAATATCTCAAATCATAATTTATAACACTCGAGTCTTGGGAAGCAGATTAAAATAAGTCAATATGTTGTGGATAAACTTCAGAATTATTTTAAGTTATTTATAGCCTCTAATACAATGAATTGACCAGTGCTTGTCAAAACAGGATAATTATTAAGGAAATTAAATATGATATAAGAAGACTAATGAAAACAGCAAGAATATAACTATTGGGATGAAGTAAGCAGTATCAGATTCAAGTCGTCAGCACATCACATATCTTTTTGGAAGAATACCATAAATCAGTGGTTCATACTATGATATCAGTTAAAACCAGAGACTGATGAAAAAACCACTCCCTCCAGGCCTTGTAGGCCCTGTCAGAAAATCAGAGGATGAACTCAGACAAAACCAGACAGGTAGTGCTTCAACTATTTATAAGATAATATCAATATGAATAATGAAATCAGATGTGGGATGTAGCAAGTTTCCATGATTTCAAATTCTTAATCTTTCCTTTACCTGTGTGTGTATATATGTTTTAACTTTAGTGCAAAAGTCTCTTTTTATAGGAAAATTTAAAATGATATTTAAATAGAATTTTGAAACATTCAGTGCTTCTTTGAAAATAAGTATATTATTCTCCTTCCATATCACCTTCCCATGTTATTTACTTTACATATTAGTTTGTTTAAAAATTCCTATAATTTATGTTTTATAATTGTAATTATTGTATGTGAATACATTAAGTAATCACATAAAGTTATAAAACTGACTTTTACATTTTTAATTAAATTATTTCGTGTTTATTTATTTATTTATTTATTTATTTATTTAGTTTAAATGTTTATTTTATTTTTGAGAGACAGAGACAGAGTGTGAGTCAGGAGGGGCAGAGAAAGAGGGAAACACAGATTCCGAAGCAGGCTCCAGGCTCTGAGCTGTCAGCACAGAGCCTGACATGGGGCTAGAACCCTTGGACTGTAAGACCATGATCTAAGCAAAAGTTGGACACTCAACTGACTAAGTCACCTCATGTTTATTTATTTTGAGAGAGAGAGAGCACAAGCAGAGGAAGAGCAGAGAGAGAGAGAGAGTAAAAGAAAGAATCCCAAGTAGGTTCTGTACTGTCAGCACAGAGCCTGATGCAGGGCTCGATCCCACAAACCGAGAGATCATGACCTGAGATGAAATCAAGAGGCAGACACTTAACCAACTGAGCCCCCTAGGAGCCTCTAAAACTTACTTTTTAAATTTATATTAACTCTTTTTTTTCCCCAGTGAATTTTATAAAAAAGTAGCTCACACTTAAACTTTACAAGTCATATATTAAAGCAAGCTAAAATGATACAACTTAAGTATTAGATGGTCATTCTGTTACAGCAATGAACACATATGACCCAGAGATAGTGGAAATTTTTTGTCATTCAATAATTAATAAGACAACCAAGTAATACCTCTATAGTATTCCATAAATTTAGAAATAGCTGATCTTATAGAAATCTGTTGATTATATTATTGAGGAAGCACCTTCGAAGTAAATGAAAGAAAGTGAGGTTGAGGGGAGATCATTGTTTTAATTAGTATGGAAAGAAATCTTTGAGATAGGAAAATGCAAAATTAAATGGAAGCGGTTCTCAGTGCTGCTTAAATTCCACAAACCTCTCTGTGCTACCCATGAGTGCTCTAATTGTGATTGGGTAAAAGAATCTTAGTGTTATGGGTTAGGGGACATTTTTGGTTGGACCATGAGGTATGCCATATGTTAACTACGTTTTCATTATCTGTTTCTTTCATATTCACCAGAAGCACTTTCTTTAAACATATTCTTGGCTTGCAAAGTATATATTTCCAGTTAGTTGTCAATTTTGTGGCTCACTGGAGTGGGAGTTTTTTCCAACTGCAGTGTGCATCAAGGCAAATTGACATGGACCAAGTGTACAAACAGAACAAATGAGCATAGATCTACACATTAGTCTTCTACCTCCATTAAAAACAAAAAGAGAGAAAAGATCATTAAACATTTCAATATTTTTTTAGTATCTTAGGAGTCTTTGGCTTATGGAAATGTATATTCTAATATAAAAACATTTTTTATTTTGCTTGATATCTTAGGAATTTTAAGCTGGTGGAAATATGTAATATGAGATAAAGAATACAAATTATTTTATGGGGTGCCTGGGTGGCTCAGTCGGTTAAGTTTCTGACTTCTGCTCAGGTCATTATCTCAGGCTCATGGGTTTAAACCCCGCGTCGGGCTCTATGCTGACAGCTCAGAGCCTGGAGCCTGCTTCAGATTCTGTGTCACCCTCTTGCTCTCTGCCCCTCCCCCACTCATGCTCTGTCTCTCTCTGTCTCAAAAAAATAATAATAAACATTAAAAAAAAGAAAAAAAAAAGAATACAAATTATTTTGCTTAACTGAAAAGTGACCATGTGGTCTTCTGACATCGGGAGAAATCCATTAATCAAAATGAAGTCATGTACAGAGAAAAAAACTTAATTTAAACATAATTTAAAATTGAGGAACATTGGAGACTAATAAGGGCATAATAATTTATACTATATGCATGAAATTAATTCCATTTCAATCTATTCCAAGTACATTGAATGTGTGAAAAGGTTGAAACTAAATAAGAAATGGTTAAATTTTGCTCACTGAGATTAAATTACATTTATTTGCAGTTTAGGAAAATATTTTAAGAAATTAGTAACTTTTCAGTGATACAACAGACACTATTCATGACTTTCCCAAGAGCCATACCTCCTTGGCCCCATTTCTAAGCTTGCAGAAACTCAAGTGTTGCTCAGGTATCAGGCACAAATAAGTTCAGAGAAGATTAGATTTTTTCCCCAGCCTTGGGGAAGAAATCATAATTATCTAAGAGTCATTTCAATATCACACCTTTTGGAGAAAGTTTCTCATCTTCCAACTCTACTTATTTGGTGTAATAGCAAGTTTGCTGGAGGGCAAGTATTATTTGAGATTCGTCTAACCAAAGTAACCACATAAAGAAATACTAAATGAGCTTGCTCACTTAGGCACATTATCTCTACCACCTCTCAGACTTATATATTACTTTTCCCATTTCAAATGCATTCTAGCTGGCTTCCCAGTATCTTTCTTATTCCACTCAAATTCATTGTCTTTACAGTTGGCAGAATAAGATATTAAAAATGCAAATCTGATCATGTCAATTCCCTGCTAGAATTCACTCAGTCATTCTCCAATTATCTACAAGATCCCATCTTTACCTTTTGAAAGGAAATCTTCTAATATCCCACCTTCTTTTTCCTCTGTATGGTTAAAACACCCATTTCCTACTATAAATATCAATGTATGTGACTTCTCAAGAAAATGAGTCTCTTGACCACTGTGCTAATTTTTTATTTCTCTGTGCTCAGTACGCAGGACAACACGTACAGCATAAAAGAAAGGTTATTAATATTTGCAGAATAGTGGAATTAATGATGTAGCTATAAATATTTAAAAGGAGCTACTAACTTCCATTGTGAAGGTTTAAATAGATCTCCAATCGACAAGAAAAACAAATTTTGTGACACATCATTTGTCACAGCATGCAGTATCACCCATGTCTGTGGTACGGTACCTTAAAATCATTTCACACTCGATTCTGGAGACAATTTGTGTATTATCCAATCTGTTGTGAAACGGGGGACAGATCTTGAACTTCAGAAATTTTAACTCCCTTAAGGGACATGAGAATCAGAAAGGAAATGGCTACCTTTCATTGTACTTTTTAATGCTCTCTTTGCTAACATAAATGTCTCATAAATATTAGTTTCTTAGCATATTTTTGGTCACTTTTTGTCAAATCTTTGAGCTATTTGTACAGTGCTTCATTTTATCTTGTGCACCCTAACCTGAAATATATTTTAAATTCCAAAGAAATGACATCATCTATACTACTCTTTCTCCTATCTCACAAGAAAAAATTATCTTCAAGTTCTCCATAGATTGTGCAGATATCACTGAAAAAAGATGTAGAAAAATACTAACACAAGTCACTGTTTTCAGAGAATATGGTTGAGGAAACCAAAGTAATTCTCTGTCTTCAGAAAGATCAATTATTAACTGTATTACTATATTCATCTTTCAGTATCAGGTTATTCATTTTTCATGTACTTCTGCTAATTGTTTTTCAAGATTGTCTTATTGTTTCTAAGTAAAACTCAGTGATATTTTATTTTAGTCTAATTATAAGTGTAAATTTCAGTGAATTTTTACAAAGAAAACACACCAAGGAAACCACGACTATGATATAGTATTTGAATATTGATAGCTCTCAAGAAGTCCTCTTGTGTTACTGCTGAGTTATTACTACATGCAAAAGTAAATGTTTTCTTGACTTTTATCATCATGAATTAGCTCACATATTTTTGAACTATAGATAAATTGACTCCTATATTATGTCATACTTTATGTTTGATTTCCATAGCATAATATTTAAGGATAGCAATATTTTTCTCATTTCTATATAGTATTAGTTGTTGGACAATAACACAACTTATTTATGCATTTCACTTTGAATGGCTATTTCAGTTGTATCTAGATTGAAGCTAATATGGATAATCCAATTATAAACATTCTAGAGCATTCTATAAACACATATGCATTTTAGCTTAAGATTTGACTTATTGGGCCATTGGGAATTCATAAATCTAGTGTAACAGAAAAAAGATAAAGAATTATCCAAAGTAGTTTATATCAATTTTAACCCCTGAAGTATATGATGTTCAATTTATTCTACATTGTTGCCAACAATGAATAAACTTCCTCTTAAAATTGTAGCCATTCCTTTTAAGATTGTAGCACAACGTGGTTTTAATTTGCATTTCCCTGGTGACAAATAAGGTTGAACAAAATGTCACATGTTTATTAGCCATTTGAATATTATTTTCAAATAGAAAGTGCCTGTTCAACCTTTTGCCCATTTTTATTGGATTCTCTTTTTGATACTGATATGTAGTGGTCTCTTACGTTTTCTGTATTTGAATCATTTGTCAGATATGTTTTAGAAATTATTTTTGTGACTCTTTGACTTGCATTTTCACACTCAGTGGTATCTTCTGATAAAAACAATCATATGTTAAATATATTCCAATGTATCAATCTTTTTCTTTATAATCAATTCTATTTTATCCTGTTTAAGAAATCTTTGCCTTCTCAAGGACAAAAGATATACACCTGTGTTATATTATCAGTTTTTTTCTTCTCAATTTATACATACTACCTATTTAATATATATGTATTTATGGTGCAAAGTAGAAGAGAGGCAATCAATATGGTATCCACAGTCACTATGCTTATTTAAATAAAAGTTAAAATGAAACATTCAGTTTTTGTGTTACATTATTCTCACGTATCAAGTGCTCAACAACCATATGTGGCTAATGGCTATAATATCGAAGACATTTGGAATATTTCCATCATCAGAAATTTTGGACTGTGTTGGTCCAGAGTCACTTTCCTCCCTCATAAATATTTAATTGACCCAACACCATTTGTTAAAAATAATATTCTTCCCAAATTCACTTAGGAAGAATATTTGTCATAAAACAAATGTCAGTACACATGTTAGTTTATTCTTGGTTTCTCTATTGTGTTGCACTAAATTATTGCTTATTCTTGTGATAAAACTACATTCTGTTTATTGTGTAACTTATATTAAATTAGATGTGTTTGTTTTCGAGCCCACTGCATTTCCACAAAAACTACACAATATATTTGCCTCTTTCTACCACCACCCATACACAAACAGCTTGGGTTTTGTTTTGAGACTACAGTTAATGTAAAGATCAGTTTGAGAATAATTAACATTTCACAGTATTTGATTTCTTCAACCTATGAACTTGGATTCATTTTGTTTATTTAGTTTTTTTAAATATTTATTTATTTTTGAAAGAGAGAGAGAGAGAGCGAGGTGAGGCAGAGAGAGAGAGACAGAGGATCCAAAGTGGGCTCCATGCTGACAGCAGAGAGCCTGACACTTGAACTCATGAACCCTGAGATCATAACCTGAGGCAGAGCTGGATGCTTAACCAATTGAGGTTTTTTTGTTTTTTTTTTTTTTTAATCTCTCAGTATTATTCTTTAATTGTCTTTATAGATGTCCTTCATATCTTTTTTAGAAATTACATTCTCAGGTAGTTGATGTTTATATATTATTTTAAATGGTATCACCCAAGATGCTGTTTATTGCTCATCTATAGAAAAGTGACTAATTTTGAAAACATTGACATTGTATTCTGCCACCTTAGACTCATATTAATTCTAAAAATGTGTAATTTAAAAATATTTCTTATTAAATAATCAGGTTATCAGCAAATAATGTTTTTACTTGATCTTTTTCTGTTTTAGATTTTATTGTTGTTTTTTGGGTTTTGGTTTGGTTTCATTTATTGCTTTGTTTCCATGAAATGCACATCCAGTTCAGTGCTGAATGAAAATGTAGGTAGTGAAGATGTTTTTCTTGCTCCTGATTTTGTAAAACAGTTCAGTGTTTTTGCCATAAAACTTTGAGACCAACACTGCAAATGCTCTATTCTTACCCCACAATCCTTACCTTAGCATTGTGGTCCATTAGAATTCCAACAGCCAATATCTGTATAATTAATAGGGAGGATTTTTCTATTAAAAGTTGCCAAGCCTTGCCATTTGGTAGGCTTCCAAATGCCAGGAAATTAACACCTCAAGGAAGAAGCCCTTAACTACTTACTGAATCACAGTGGTATATAAAAACTCCTTTTCCCTCAGGCATGTGTTTTCAAGCATTTTCCAGAGTCTCCCCATTAAATTGAGTTTCAAATTCCCATGTAGTAGCCAGTTTAAAAGCCTCCCCTTTATGGAGTTCCTTTCCTGTATTAACCTTCCTCATTCTTGCAGGTGTTCCCTACAACACCTAAATAAATCCTTGCCATTTACTCTTGGATCTTTACCTTTGTGTTAGCTTCTGAAGCAATGTAAACCAGAAGTACTATTTTTTCTTCTACTTTTTAACAGATGAAGAAATTCCTTTCTTTTTTACTTGTTAAAGTTTTTTTTTTTTCATGAATAGATGTTAAAATTAAGTGTTTTTTCTCCTTTTTTTTCCTATAAATCTTATAAATTACATCAATTACTTTTCAAATAACCAGATAAATTTGTATGTCTGGAATAAATGCAAGCTGGCCATCAGGCATGCATTATTGACTTAAGTATATCACATATCTGGTTTGCTAATGTTTTCTTAGAGACTTTTGCATCTGTGTTTAAAAGAGATCACTCTGTAACTTTTCCTTCTTGCAACGTTTGTGATTGTCAAAAATTACACCAAATGGAATTAAAAAGCAAGGAAGACTTTCTTTGTTCAAGGCCACTGTCATAGGGAAGACTGTACTCGACTCCAGGAAAACAAAAGGTGGAAGAATTTCTAAGCCCTGAGTGACTTAGTGGAAAAGTACTGGAAGCCATTAACGAAGCTGGTCAATGTGATTAGACTATCTTGTTTGCTAAATTGGTGTTGAAGACAGGCCCTTACAGAATCTGAAAGATAGGGGCATTATCTTCTCTTGATGATTTCATTTTAAAGAGATGTCTCCCAGGTCCATTGGAAAGAACTTCCAGTGCTATAAAGTGACAATAGGCTGGGAGAAGATTTGCATCTCAAAGGGACAGAGAAAGAACTAGCAATTACAAGTTTTCTAAAGTCAATTCTCTAAGGGAGAGACCTTTCAAGAAAAAAACTATCTAATATTTAGTCAGGCTGAAGGGACGACAAAAACTTGTTTAGAAACTTCTCAGATTCTTGCTCTATGCATCTCTTCTATTGGTTAGTTCTAATTTGTATCCTTTTGCTATAATAAAACCATAATTATTAGCATATCATATTCCTCTGTTCTCTGAGTCACTAGTCAATTATCAAAATGGAAACTGGTTTTGGTTCCCTCAAATTTGCAATTGGTGTCAGAAGTCTTGTTGCCTTACTTAAACTTGAGTTTGGCTAGTTCCAAATACTCAGATTAATCAAGTATTTTCATTCTACCCACCTTTATTAATATATTTATTTTCATTCTTTTACTTTTCTTTTAGTGATTATCCTAGACTTTATAATGCACATGACTATTCTTTTTATTTCAGGTCTGTTAGTGATGAGTACTTCATTTCTGCTTCACATTTGAATATATCTTCAGAATGTAGAAATATAGGTTTATCTTATTTTCTTACAGTATTTGAAACATTGATATATTGATTGTCACCTGGATTACATTTTTTTTTTCCATTGAGATATCAGATAAATTATAATTACTGCTTATTTGATCATAGTATGTTTTTACCTCTGGCTTCACTTAAATGTTGGCTCTTGTCTTTCATTTTCACATTTCATGGTTTATTAGATATGCCTCAATCCAGTTATGTACTAAAAGTGCAGTAGGTGACTGATATCAGCTTCTGTGACTATCTCAAGTGGCCTCAAGGAGATATCAAACACAGAAAGAATCAGAATATAGTTAAGCAGAGGCATGCAAGAGATATTTTTAAACAATCAGATATGATAGAAGCATAATGTATTAAGAAAATCTAGAGTCTTTCTTGAGTCTACATGCAAATCAGAAAACCTTACTTTTTACAAATGTAACAAATTATACCTTGTGATGTGCCGGTATTTGGAGAACTGTTTGCAAGCATTCATACTATTTTTTCCCCTTTTGTATATGTCATCAATCCCCTGTAGCTAATAAGCTTTGGAGTAGTTTTTCAGAGCAATCTGCAATATTGTCTGCCAAGCTAGTCTTCCGTAAGACAATGAATAAAGGATTTACTAACCTACTTTGAGGTTGACTTTCTTTCAGTCAGCACTGTTTTTCTTGTAATTTTGTTGCTCAGATTTTTAGTTCTTTTTTGAAACTGTAGGTTGATATTTTTGTCTACTCTGAAATATTATCAGCTATCACTTCAAATATTGTTAATGCCTCCTTTTTCTATTGTTCTTCCCTATTTGGGACCCCAAATACATACAAACTTTTTTTTTCAAATTCCTATTTATCGCTAACATTTTCTTTTTGTGTGTGTTTCCTATGCTTTCTGCGCTCCATGGTGGAATCAGGTTTTTTCCTGATGTATCTTTCAATTCATTGATTTTCTCCAGAAAAGGTAAAATACACAGCCAATTAAGGAAATAATTTTACTCAAGCTATGAGACAGGGAGAACATTCATTAATTAGGATTATCTCAATTTAAGGAGAAGGAACTAGAGATTTTTGAGGCAAATTTACAAGGGAGTCATCAGGAAGAATAGTGGTGGGTCTTATTTGAGCCAATGAGAAAAACTGAGGTTGGGTTTTGGGATATATGAAAACACTGTTTTTGTGGTGGTGGTGGTTATTGTTGTTGCTGTTGTTTTGGTTAGGCTTTCGCAGAGCACAAAAGTGTAGTGAGATTTCTCAACTTTCATTACTTTCTGGGAACACTGGGCTTCCAAAAACTTCAACATTGTCATCTCTATGTTAATACTTTATAAACTCATATATTAAATTGTGGACTTTACTTATTTTGTTTCCAATGCTTAGTATATGTATTTGGTTTTAAGTAGATTCTACTTCCCTAGTGAAATATGACATTTTTGTCATTTGTTTCTTGAATATTTGAAACATAGTAAATTCAAAGTGTCTGTATCATATTAAAGGAGACCAAAATTGATCACCCCAAAATATGCCTCTTTGGTATATTGATTATTTTAAGTTGTTGCTTTTAAGAAAGAGCAGACACAGGTGAAGCTCTGAAAACTGAATAGAAGTTATCTTTTTATAAGAAACATTTGTATTTACAAAATAAATCTCCATTTGCAAGGGTATCGATCTCTTTCCCTATACCAAGAAGAGAAGGATGACTCAATCCCTGTGGAGTGTTATCAACAGAGAAGACATGGGACTTAACTCTGGTTAAAAACCTTACCCTGATAACTGTACTTTTCCTGGTAACTTCCATAACTGACTCCCAATCCCCGATATCTTCTTTTGCCTTTAGATGAAGATGGTATTTAAGGAGATGGTTTTGGCCATTTTGGAGAGGTACTCAGTTTTCCTGGGTGTCTCCCATGTGTGCAGGAGGTATATATATTTAAACTTTTGCTTTTATCCTGTTAATCTTATATCAGTCTAATTATTAGACCAAAGAACCTAGAAGGGAGAAAGGGAAATATTTTCCACCTCTACATTATCTATGGCTATCTTTCTTTACTTTCTTCTCTCTCTCTCTCTCTCTCTTTTTTTTTTTTTTTTTTTTCCTTCATGGTAGGTACTTTCTTGGTGTAGTTGGTAATTTTTTATTGATTTTAGGAAAAAAAAACTAAAGGTCTTTAAGAAGATATTGTCATCCCTATGCTCTCTCAGGCAGCAAGTGTAGAGAAAATCACATCTAGCCCATCAGTGACTGCCTGTGTCAAGAAAGGTGTGTGGTCTTTATAAGGCTCAATGTACATTTATTTTTAGTCTCTTCAAAAAGCTCCAGGTTTTTATGATGGCCCCTCTTTCTTGACCTCCTGATCAAACCAGAAGACTCCCCCAAACTTCTCAGTACATTTAATTTACTTTCTCTTCAGATCTTTCACCTTCAGTCTTTCACAGATTCTCTATTCCTGCCTTCCTTAAGCCTCCTGTCTTGCAAGGATCTTGCTTCTGATGCATTGTCATCTTACGATGCTTTCGAACCAAACCTTTTTCTAAATTAATTTATGACATTTTTTATTACTCTTGGCAGAAGCAATGCCTACCACAAGCTACTCCATCATAGCCAGCAGAGGAAATCTGCTCTCATATTTTTTGCTACTTTCCTCAAACTGAAACAAAATTGTTTTAAAAATATTTCAGAGATATATTGACCTACAGTTTGTTTTCATTGTAGTGGTGAGTAACTCTTGATGATTGTGCTTAGGCATATCTGTTAAAAATTCAAGTTGTAGTCAATCTTAAAAAATAATCTACAGAATCACAATGAGATGACTCTTTTCATAAGATGATTTTTTAAAAAGCAAACCAACTGGGCTGAGAACAACACTGTCTTTTTATAGTATGTAGTTATTTTCGTTAGGTTAGTACTGCTTCCACCCATGAGTAGAACTATTATGTGTTTTGAATAATCAAAAAAAGATCTGTTGCTTATTGATTTTGGATTTGTTTGCCTGACATATTGAATTAAATATTCAGTTGGTGAATGACATATGGCATTTCTTCACTGAAACATGGCAAATATGGCTTTCTTTCGGTGCGCAGACCTTGTTTTCAACCAATTTTATAAGCTGTGCAGGATGAGTGAATTCAAGAATAGATTGTTCAAGATTTATAAATCATATACATTCAACGATTGTCTTAAGCCACAAAGTAAATCTAGACTCATGGATAATAAATATTTATGAAGATGAAACCTTTTCAGAATTCTAAATTTAGAAGCCATATGTTGGCTACCTCTGTCATTGTAACTTTCTTCTGTTTTTGTTAGTTTGATATTTCCAGTTTGAAACATTTTTATGGCTCCTCACTGGCTCAATTTTATCTCTTGCTGTCAACAAGACCTGACATATGAAAAATGCACACTACTGTGATATTCAACAAGGCATTAACTAATCAAATCATGCAATGTTAAATAAAATTTTGTGTGTGATTCCTATTCTTAGAAAATTTAGCATGAAACTTCATGTTGTATCACTTGGGTATTTCCCCAATTTTCAGCACCTCAAAAAAAAAGAAGAAAAATCAATAGAATCATTTAATGTCATTTCATGTAAATAGGTGGAAACTGGTTAAGAGTGATGATAATTAAAACACTTTTTACACTGGTAAGGATGAGAAACACTAGATAGAGTACAAAAATAATTCTGAGGATGGGGCAAAGATGTACATTTTAAGTTTTTTGAAGGTAAGGATTTTGGTCTACATACTTTCCTCATGTAATTTTCATGTAGTCCTATGCTTTGTGCATACCACAAACTCAAATGTATGTTTCATATTTATAAACTGGTATTTCATAAGCTTTCTTTAAAACTTAGCTATAACTGAGACACAGTAAAGACAAGTGGTCTTCCAATACTCCTCACCAAAAGGGAAATAATTTTTATGTGCTTACTTGGTTTCTGTTCTTCCTGACTTACTCATAGGAATCTTACTCCCAATGTGGTGACTTTGTATTGTGTCAATTTTGCTAATTTCATTTCTCAGATTTCCCTTTCCCATATGGTTCTGGGTAAAGTCAGCCAGAAGAGAAACTTGTATCATATCTAGAAGGTTTAAATGAGTAGATGGTTTTTATTTTCTTTTCTTTTTTTTCTTTTCTTTTATCTTCTCTTCTCTTCTCTCTTGTCTCCTCTTGTCTTCTCTTGTCTTCTCTTGTCTTCTCTTTTCTTTTCTTTTCTTTTCTTTTCTTTTCTTTTCTTTTCCTTTTCTTTTCAACACTGAAAGTCCAAGGAGACTCAAGACCTTTGCAGCTTATGCAAATTTTCATCAATGCACTAGCTTACCTTGTTGGTGTGGGGAAGTAGTTGGGTTCTTAGTTTCTAAGATTCAGAAGATCTTCTGCTTCATCCTCTGCACATCATGGCCAAAGCACATGTGCAGCTCTTTGGTGAAGGGTGCCCAGATTACAGCACAGATTTCTCACATCATTAAAACTGGAGGCAATGAGAAACAGATGTGGGTTCTATTTTGTTTTTATAGGTTTCATTTTGTCTCCATGGATTCCTGTTTATCTCATAGGTTCATACTTATCAATTCCAGTTTGTTATTCCTCACAAATTAACATCCAATATTTCTTTCCATATCCTGACTCTGACTTAAAATCCAACATCACATGCAGAAGCAACAGCCTTAAATCAACTGCTTAATCTTCTCTGATAATTATGTAAGGCCTAATCCCTATAACAAGGACCTATATCACTCATTGTGGTTCTTATTCTTTGATCAACCCTGAAATAATACAGAACTGGGTACCACAAGTGATTTCAGGGTATCAGGACCTTAAGAATTGTTTCTTGGAATTGGTTCTAGGTTATATAGAATTGTTTCTTTGGTCTTATTAGTTTTGAAAACATTAATGACTATTTTCAGTAGAAATTGGGTTAGTGGTAGGTCATGGAATGTACTGACAAAAGAGTTATTTAAATTATCATCTGGACAAATCTGTAATCGAATGCTATAGAAGGCAAGTCTTTGGATGACTATATAGTTGCCGCCACAGAATCTAGTAGTGAAAATAATGGAGTGCAAGGAGGTTGGGTTGGTTGGTTTCTAAATAGGCTAGTGGCTTGGGGAAATAAACTCATTGGCTTAGTACTAAAATCTCATCTCAATTTTGGATCCAGGTAAGAGATCATAACACTTCTATAATCTCCTAAGATGAAACCCTTGCCTCCTCTATCAATAGAATTCAGATTTTTTAAAGTCACACTTAAGTCTTATCCCACGAGTAAATAACAATGTGAATTACATTTGTAACATCATGGGTGTCTTCTGCTAAAATTAGGGCATTGATACGGAAGGATAGGGACCCTTAAAATTGTAGTGATCCTTATGAGCATAGTCTGTTAAAAGTGGGGACTTTGACCTCATAAATTATCTTGAAATGCTTTTAGCATTAAAAATGGATTTACCTTCCTTATGAAGAAGTTAGTCTTTCTTTGCTTGAATAACCTGTAATGGCCTCCTCTGAAGTATTTGGCTTATAGAGAACTGCTGATACTCCTTAATAACTATTCTATCACCTCTTATTGTTTCTGAACTTATAATTAGATTCTAGTCCTGGCAGGCCAAAAGAGGTAAACCCAAAAGTATGACACATGGGAAGATGCATCAAAAGAATTATAAGATTTTAGGTCATTTATATTAGCAGAGTTTGAGAATATGCATGGGAATGAATCCTAACAGTATTAGAACAGAGTGGAACAAATATAATGTTGGACTGGGCTGAAATCTTTCATATGCTAACACTAAGCAGAGATTTTGGATTCAACACATTATCATGATAGTCTGAGGACAGCTTTAGCATTTTGCTTGGGTGCCCAAAGCACAGACCACAGACAGAGACCAATGGAGATGAAATACTATAATGTCCTTAGTAATTTATAGTTGAAGGCATCTAAAGGCTTAGGATGTCTGAAAAGCTATCATGTTTGAAAAACTTATAAGACTTACCAAAACTTCTCCAACCTTATACTAACTACATTCACGGAGAGGATAAGAGACAGTAAGAAGTAGCAATTGTAAATGTATATGTATATGTGTATATACATATGGATATATATATGTGTATATATATTTATGGTATATATATATGTTTATATATGTGTATACACATATATACGTCTTGATATATATATCAAGACAGTAAGATGTATATATATATGAAAGCAACTTCAGAATTCTTAGGTGTTCGTTGGTGTCTGTTCTTTGTAAGCAGGAGCCAGAAGAGCTGCAACTCCTCTGAAGGTTTGTCAGAGCCAGATGCTATTACAGTTCCACATATTACTGTGGTTTTGCTGGCTCACCTTGTTGCCATGGAACTGTAGCCCGGCCTGAAGTTCCTCCAGTTCCCACTGAATCACATCATTCAATTTCTCCAAATCCTGAGCCAGGAGGGCACGTCATTTCATGGTGAAACTGTTTCTGCTGATCATTAATATTACTGAGATTTGGATTAGTCAGAAAAAGGTGTGGTTTCCAGTTTGAACTTCTGAGTTCCAAAGTGTCAGTGTTTTCCCTGGTCCTCCTCACTTTGTGTCCGTCTTTGCTCTCCAGCTGCCAGCTTGCTCAATTCAGGCCTCATACCAGACACAAAAGCATCAGTCTTACATACAGACTTTAACTAGCTTCAAAGTTTGTATTAAGATCTCATTTCTACTATAAATTTCTTATTCTACATCATTCCTAGTGGTTCTGATTCTCTGATATACCATTACCGTACCTCCTTCTATAACTCTGAAATACAGGGATTATATAACAACTCCTCTTAAACATCATTATGATGTTAAATTTTAATGTTATCTAATTATTGTGCCTAAATAATCAGTGCTTTATTTGCATCTCTGTGAATGTGGTCTAATAGAAAATTTATTGTGTCTGAATACAATAGGAAAACGTGGCTGAGCCTATACCAAAAAAGGAAATATAATTAGGAGGAGTTGCTGTGCATTTTAGAGTAAAATGTCTGTTTAGGTCAAGAATAATTAATAAGATGTCTTGATCACTGTTAGTTTTATGGGAAGTGACATTACAAGTCATCTTAAAGATATAGTTGTCCATTTAATGGTTCTGTAAGTATGTATGAAGTATCATATGTAAAAGCAATTTGGTAAGATATAAACAGCATTTCCATGCTGAAAGTCCAATGAAATAACAGAAATATAACCAAGTATATATTTGGATATGGCACAATTGATGATTATTGTTCCTCGTCTTTTGCCCATATTCATATCCCAAGTGATGACAGGCTAAAGGTCTTACAACTACTGAAATTGGGAAGGCAAAGGAGGGGACTGTTAGGGTGCAGACTGGAAGGCAATGCTGTTTGGGGAATTGCAGGAAACCTATTGTCAGGAAACAGGGAAACCAAGTGTGGATTCCTGCTTCCTCAATATTCACCTAGTCAATTCTCCTTGGATAGGCTGACAAAATTGGCACCAACTAAATGGGAACTCCTAGAATTTGTTTCTACTATTTAGAAGTTCTAACTACTTACAGGACCAAAATTGCCCTCACTCCTATTGAAGCCATATAAGGTTACTACCATGAAGTGTTGCCAAAACACAGCCAGGACGAGGATAGATTTGGATTGTTCAGTTGTTCTTCCCTACTTACCTCCTAGCAAGCTACCTCACTACCTCCAGAGACTTGTGCAAGTTAATTAATTAAGCACCAGTATTCTGAACCCACATTTTCAAACCACATTTGTGTGTGTGTGTGTGTGTGTGTGTGTGTGTGTGTGTGTGTGTGTTAGGACTGTGTTTCTTCCTGGTTTATTGATCTTTTCTCTTGGGCATAATACTTTGGCAATCTCTTGGGATTACTAAAGGGCTTGATCATTTAATATTTTCAGTCAAAAAAAAAAGAACAAAATAGTGGATGCTAAAACTTCTCTCATCCCATCTCACTCCTCTCCCTGGGAAAAAGATGATATTTATATGCACAAAGGTAAAAATGGGCTTGCTCCAAAGGCACCACTGGTTACTGAATAATAATTGCAGTAAGTGGTTTCAGAACCTACTTGAAGTTTCCTGACCACAGAAGACTTTAGCTGGGGAAATAAAAAGGTTTAACATTAAATCATGTTAAATTTTTAGAATCACTTCAGGGGGCTGCACATTTTAAATTACAAAATTGAGATAATGTTTTCAACTTAAAATTGCTGTTAAGACTTTCTTTTCCTATAAAATCACAAGATAATCACTGATGCCCTCTGAGATTTTAGCCAAACGTAGGGAAAAATAATTCCCTGCAGTAAATATTTTTTAATCTCCCCCAAGCCATTCTTACTCAAAGTCCTGGTTAAATGTTAAATATAAACCCATTTTAATTAAAAAATGTATATATGTAATTATACGTATATGTATATATCTATATCTATATGCATATAGACAGAGATTTACATATACACAAATAGATCTATCTATATGTAAATATATATATATATGGTTTCATATATATACATGTACACACACAATCTTTCTCTCTATATATATTTATATATTCTCAGTTAAATAAGTATTCCTTGAAACCTTTTCCAATTTATTTAAAACCGCATAGTGTTTAAAAGCTCAGATTCTATATACAGAGATTCTGGATTTGCATCCTAACTGAATTGAGTGAAATCACTCAAGTTACTTAACTTCTCCATGCCTCAGTTTACTCATCTGCATATTGGGAATAATAACAGTGACTATTCCATAAAGTAGTTATGTCACATAAACATATTAAACTCTGTATGTGCAACACTGTTTTGTCTGAATTTTTGTTTTTTTTCTACAAAAATACAATCAATTGAATATATATATATATATATATATATATATATTTTTTTTTTTTTTTTTTTAAATCAGGGATTATAGATTTGGTTCACAAAAGAAAAATGTAATGAAACTTCTTTGCAATGTCTAATACTCACTCTATCTCTACTGATCAAAATTGCAAGAAATACTTCCTAAACTGTGGGTACCTATTTGACATCCTATTCTGCAACATTGGCTATGGTAATAAACCAACTGGTCTTTCAGCTGATAGGATGTTGAATTTGAATGACATTTTAGGAATTTGACTTTTTCCCAGTGATATATCTAGATAAAGAAGTTATTTTGACAGTGTATAAATTACAAGTAAAACAACTACACAACTCAAAAGACTAAAGTTAAGACAGATTGCTTCTGGATGAGAAGATAGTAGCAACCTGAAAGATGTTTTATCCCTTAATAGATTTAACAGTGAATGACTATTTTGGAAAGGAAAGATACAAGTTATTAGTTCCACTTTGAATGCTTTCTGCCAAGAGGAATAAAACAAGATAGAAAAAGAATAAGTTTAAAAAATTAGAAGAAATGCCCTTTTTGGATATTGTATCTTTGAAATTAAACTACCCTTTAGTATTGGTTGCCAGTATAAATAAAGTTGCTACAAGAAAAATAATATGATGGGCGCCTGGGTGGCTCAGTCAGTTAAATGTCTGACTTTGGCTCAGGTCATGATCTCACAGTTTATGAGTTCGAGCCCCGCATCAGGCTCTGTGCTGATAGCTTAGAGCCTGGAGCCTGCTTCGAATTCTGTGTCTCCCTCTCTCTCTGCTCCTCCCCCGCTCATGTTCTGTCTCTCTCTCTCCTTCAAAAATAAATAAAAAAACATTAAAAAAAGAAAAATAACATGAATAATTTAAAAACATAGGGGCACTTGGGTGGCTCAGTCAGTTAAGCATCAGACTTGATTTTGGCTCAGGTCATGATCCCACAATTTCATGAGTTTAGACTCCAGTTGGGGCTCTGCACTGACAGCACAGGACCTGCTTGGGATTCTCTCTATCTCTCTCTGGTCCTCTCCTGCTCACGTTTTCCCTGTCTCTCTCAAAATAAAAAAAAAAAAATTAAATTAAAAAATTAAAAAATATGGAGATATTTGTTATAGTTATATATTTGTAGATTTCTTAATATTATTTTATCTCTTCCTATATAGTCGATTAATTGAAATCCATAATATTACATTACAAAGGTAGATGCTGTTAATTACAAATTCATGTACAAACAGAACGTATCTGTTGAATCCTATTTGAGATATACACACACACATTATTAAGCTACATAGTAAGGGAAAGAAAGGATAAAAAATAATGAAGTTCTCTACATACAAGAGTGTTTTGTTTTTTTTTTTTCAGAAAAAAAATGAGAAAATCAGGTCCGTGTGTGTGTCTATGTGTGTGTGTGTTTCAACTACGTAATCCCATACACTCTAGGTAGGAGCATTTTATTTAAAATTCCCTGTCCATATAATAAAAACTATAACACATTCTCCTCTTTCTCAGGATAAATGCAATGTGCTATGTGAAATCTCTTTTATTCACTGGAAGGAGAGAGATGTAATTTACAATATGCATCAGCCAGTTGGTTTCCATTGTAGGAAGGAGTAGACCCTCTTTTTATTTGCCAGGAAAAGTTATAGTCAAATTCTTCTCCTTCCATATTATTTGCGTTAATAAACATGATTATTTTAGAACACTTTACTCATTTTTTCTAAAGAAAAATAATTTTAAATGAGATTAAAATTGTGATTCGAAATATTACAAAAAAACAATACAAAGACTGTAACCCATAGCTTCATTATGTAATACAAGGAGAACAGAAGTCAGTAAAATTAAATGACAGTTTTGTCTTAAGATTAAATGAGTTCCTGACATTAATCTTTATTACCATGGCTGATGGTAAATTATCAGCTCCAAGGACTCTTTTTATTGGGCATAATTATTCAGATTTACCAAGTGTCTCTAAAGAAGATGTTATCAAATAACGTGTTCAACTTCACTGTTGTAAATAATTGGGACAGGATGGTTTTCAGCCAAGGTAGTATAAAAAATAAATAGCGCACACAGGAATGTCCAACAAGGTAATATGCCCATAAAATCTATCAAGTTTCCTGAGGCCCTGAAAAAGTCTATTGTCAGCATGATATTCTCTATTATGTCTATATGTGGATACAACATTACTTTCAAAATGAATAGATCAAAACATATCTAAGATATGTTTTCTTAATAGTGGAATTAGAGCTAACAGAAGTGAAATATTTTTGAAGTAAATAGTGTTAAAATGGACAACTCAATAGAATGTAAATAGGAAAAATACATTCTTTTCTTCTCGTCTTGACCATAAAAATACATTTCAACTTTTTGGAAAATTCATCTTTGAAAAAAAGTTTATTGTTGAAAAGAGTTCTGGTAACAACATGCCTTCTTGCATTCATGCCTATTTACCACAACCTAAGAAAGAACGGATCTGACTTTTTGCCTACCTCTACAGAAACATCATGATCTTTAGTATAAAAGCATGAATATACACATGCAATATGAAAATTTGTGGCAGATGAAAACAAAACGACCCAAGAAAAGTTAAGAGCTTCATTCAAATTACTAAATAAAAGTGATTAATTTTGATGAGGTTAATTTTAGTGATTGGATATTACTAACAAAGTACATTTTAAGACAGGATAATTGATACTCAAATCATTCATAATGTGTTGTTAACTTACACAAACAAAAGCATTCATAGACGCAAATAACTTTTCAAGGTCTTGCTGAAGATTCCTTTGAGATTCTGTTTCTCCAGTAAACTCTACCTCATCTCTAGTCAGCTGTGATTTCTTAGTCCTCTGAATTCCCAAAACACTTTTTATCTTTCCCATTCACTTGTAAATGAATCATAGATGACAGGATGGCATTTATTTAAATCATGCCACACTAATTTAATTTCCTGTGTGTTTTGTTTTGCCTACTAGATATTAAACTTCCAGATGGCAATGAGTCGTCTCTTATCTTTTCTATTAGGGTACCATAGCACATATTTTGTTGCTCATAATGTTGCAGTACTTTTTACCTCAATACCCGGGATTTCTTGTCTTGCCGCTTTGAAGAATGAAGAGGTGGACATAGACTAAAGTGAGCAGTAGGCAAAAGTTTATTAAAGTGTAAGATCAGAAAGTAAGAATAGTATGGAAGGTCTCTTTACAAAGAGGGGGGATTCAACAGTGAATACCCCTGACTATAGGCAAGGGACTTTGTTTTACAGGATTTGTTTTTAATCCACATGGATTATTTTTATTTTTATTTTTTAAATATAATTTATTGTCAAGTTAGCTAATACATAGTGTATACAGTGTGCTCTTGGCTTCGGGAGTAGATTCCCATGATTCATCGCTTACATACAACACCCAGTGCTCATACCAACAAGTGCTCAATGCTTATAACCTCAATGCTTATAACCCATTTTCCCCTTCCCCCCAACCCTATCAACCCTCAGTTTGTTCTCTATATTTAAGAGTCTCTCATGGTTTGCCTCCCTCTCTGTTTGAAACTATTTTCCCCCTCCCATTCCCCCAAGATCTTCCGTTAAGTTTCTCAAATTCCACATGAATGAAAACATATGATATCTGTCTTTCTCTGCCTGATTTATTTCACTTAGCATAATACCCTCCAGTTACATTCACGTTGTTGCAAATGGCAAGATTTTATTCTTTCTCAATGGAATACTATTTGGCAAAGAGAAAGAATAAAATATCGCCATTTATTTTACAGGATTTTGGTTGGCCCCCATGCCTTCCTCCTTGTTCCTTCTCAGGTTCTACCATTATCGGCTTGATAACTCTAGGTGCTCGGTTGTTCATTCCTGATTGGCCCTATTCCATTGTGTGAGGAGTCAGACTATGATCATACTGTCTCGTATAGCATAAGTTTTATGGTTTACTTATTTTAGTTAGGCATTTTGTTTGCCAAATTCTTGAGGGGAACTGTAGGGGAGTAGGTGGCATCTGTAACATTCTTAAGAGGAACCTTAACCTTGAGAGAATTTGCTCTTGGTCAGGAGCTTCCAACATTGTTGCAAAATACGTATTTGTCCCCACCCAGGGAACTTAGGTCCTAACCGTTCCCTCTCTTTCTACTGAGTCTTATCTTTCTCTATCATAGTAATACTTTCCTACCTTGTCATTATACACACACACTAGCTTTTTTCTGTTTTCATTCAAAGAGTAACATAAAATACAATTTGTAATTAACTACTACCTCACTAATCTCAATAAGTACTAATTCATCTTAGTCCCAATTTCTTCAGAAAATAAAGCCTGTCAAATGCATATGTGTGAAAATTATTGGCCTTAAATTTTAAGACAACTTGCACACAGTTGATCTCTCCATTTAGCATCTCCTCTTATACCCTATAAACGTGGGGAAGGTAGCTCAGATATTATCATCCAGAAAGCCTTTACTAGTAATCATTCCCCTTCCCCAGCCTCTCAGATACACTCCCATAGTTGCTGCCTATTTGATAGCACACATCATTCTGTAATGTACAGTCTCTTACCTGTTCAGTCTCTTACCCACTGCGCTGGATTACTCTTCATGCAAGACTTTCATACCATGCTATCCCTGGCATGACACATAGTATTTAGCACATCAGGGACTATGACATGCACCTCAAATGTGACTAGGGATTTAATTCATTCATTCGATGGTCTTGACATGTGTCTATCTACCTGTACCCAGCACAGTGCTGGATTATTAGAATTTCTTCCATTGATGCTGAATGGTCATCTGTATGAATTATTACTGTAATAATTTTTATATATTTCATGATGTTTAGAAAAATACCTAACACGTTGTGAGATATGTAAAACAACACATTCTGAATTAATGGGTATTTGAGGAGGTTCATTAAATAACACTATGAAAAACAATACAAGGGTTAAAACTGGGTTATAATATCAATAATAATGAGGATGCTGAAGTACTGGAGAAAGTCTTATTATGTGAGTAAATGGCTACAACAGACTACAACTATGTAAATTCACCCACAAAACCACAGGGACTGCTGACCAGTGAAGTCTCCTGTGTGAGAGGGTAGGTGGGCAGGGCAGGTAAGGGTTTTCCTGAAAGAAGCAGAAAAGTTGTCTTCTCTGCAGACAGACTGGCTCCACAGAGAGGAAAGGAGGAAGGTAGGCTGAATGTGACCAAATTGTTTTCCCAAAGTTACTAATCTAGCACATTTTGCATTTCCTTTTGTGTAGACTGAGACAAGGTAGAGATAGTTACTGAACTTTCTGCATATGCAAAAAGATGTGAGAAGCAGGGAAGAGACATCTTTTAGACCTATTGAATGGATATAACAAGTAAACAGTGCATTTTTATCAGACTTCTGCATCAAGAGGAAGAATCTATGGCGACATCCATGGAAATTTTCCACAATTTTTTTTCTCTCTCAAGTGAGTAAACAGTGGCAACTAAAAATGGGAACAAAGAAATAAACAAACAAAAAGTAGCTCTAGCAAGTATCAGAAGGTGGGAAAACAATAAAACCAGGAGTCATTCTTCAAATCTAATGGTGGCTTTAATACAGCCACAAATTTTCTTTTTTTATTGAATTAATGTTGACACAATATTACATTCGTTTTAGGTGTACAACATAGTGATTTGACAATTCTTTACCTTATGTTATGCTCACCACAAGTGTAGTTACCATCTGTCACCATACAACACTATTATAGTACCTTTGACTGTATTCCCTGTGCTGTACCTTTTATCTCCATGACTGATTCATTCTGTAACTGGAAGCCTCTGTCTCCCACTCCCCTTCACTCCTTTGCCCATACCCCACTTCCTTCCCCCTGGAAACCATTAATTTTTTTGTTAGATTCCACATGCAAATGAAATCATGCGGTATTTTTCTTTCTCTGTCTGACTTATTTCACTTAGCATAATACACTCAAGGTCCATACATGTTGTCACAAATGGCAAGATTCCATTCTTTTTTATGGCTTAGTAGTAGTCCAGTGTGTACTCAGTGTGTGTATGTGTGTGTATGTGCGTGTGTGTGTGTGTGTGTGTGTGTGTTTACCACATCTTAAATCCATTCATCCATCAATTGACATTGGTTGTTTCTGTATCTGGGGTACTGTAAATAATTCTGCAATAAGCATAGGAGTGTATATATATTTTCAAATTATTGTTTCCTTTCCTTTAGATAAATAATCAGAAGTAGAATTGCTGGATCATATGGTAGTTCTATTTTTTAATTTTTTTTTTTGAGAAACATCTATTCTGTTTTTCATAGTGGCTGTACCAATTTATAGTCACACCAACAATTCAACCAGGATTCCCCTTTTTCCACATCCTTGCCAAAATTTGTTATTTTTTACATTTTTATAGTAGCAATTCTCACTGGTGTGTGTTTATATATCATTGTGGTTTTGATTTGTATTCCCTTGATGATTAGTAACACTGAATATGTTTTTATGTGTCTGTTGACCACCTTTATGACTTTGAAGAAATACCTATTATTTACTGAGTCTAGTAAAAGGTTTGTCAATTGTCTATTTTTTTAAAGAGCTAATGTCATTGATTATTATTATATTGATAATTGATCATTATATTTTTAGTCTCAATCCCATTTATTTTCATTCTGATCTTTCTTCCTTCATTTAACTAACTTTGAGGTTTGTTTCTTCCTGTTTTTCTAGTTCCTTTATGTGTAAAGTTAGATTGTTTATTTGAGATTTTTCTTGTTTCTTGAGGTAGGCCTATATTGCTATAAACTTCCCTCTTAGAACTGCTTTTGCTGCATCCCATAGATTTTGGTATATTATATTTTCATTTCCATCTGTCTCAAGGCATTTTCTGATTTCTCCTTTGATTTCTTCATTGACACTTTGATTGTTTAGTAGCATGTTGTTTAACCTCACATATTATGATTTTCCAGTTTCCTTTGATGTGAATGATTTCCAATTTCATACCATTGTGGTCTGAAAATATGTTTGATATGATTTCAATATTCTTATTATTGAGACTTATTTTCTGATCTAACTAACATGTGATCTATCCTGAAGGATATTTCATGGTTACTTAAGAATGTGTATTCTGCTCCTTTGGTATAGAATGTTCTGTATAGATCTATTAAGTCCATCTGATTATTGTCTCATTTAAGGTCTATGTTTCCTTACTGATTTTCTGTCTAGATAATCTATCTATTTATGTAACAGGGAAGGGTCTTCCTACGCTGCCATCTTGAACCACCCTCCCCAGTTATGTTTTGACCTTCAATATTATTTTCATAAATATATGACATTATCTACTTTCCCTCTTCTCTAAATCCTGTTTTATGTTGAGGCAGATGTGCATATGCATATGTAATACATTTTGGACTAAGTTTCCTTGATAGTATTTTTTTCTTACAGCTCAATAACCTTATACTGCTCTATTTTATAGGAAGCAGAAAATTTTATGAGTTCAGTTTAGTTTGTATTCCAAACCAGTAAGTGAAATTGTGTCATTTGCTGCATTTTCTTACAAATAAGCAATTTATGGCTTGAATGAACTCTTTGAGTGATTACAGTCTTCAGCAGGAAGACATGGTATTTAATATCTTTAAAAATAAACATACCTCTAGTAAATTTAGGGAACCATAGGATGAATAACATGAGAATATTCGTGCTGCAAAAGGACAAAGTAAATTTGCATTTACACAGGAATAATTTCTACAGAAGAATGGACCAGTTGTGGTGATATTATTACCAATGACAGTATCCTGTGTTACCCAGGTACCTCCCTGAAAAAATAAGTGCACATTCTACCCAATTAATGGGAATTCTGAAATATGTGATGACAGCATGAGTAAACTCTGCTTTCAACTCTCTGTGAGAAAAGCATTATTTAAATACAGCATCACAATTTAATGTTCAAATAGAGACTAATTCCTCATTTTCTTTTTGAACATAGTAACCAGTCCTGTTTTTACTTTCTAATCATTAAGAGATATATGATTTTGGTGACCCATTGCATAATTTGTATCTTGATGCATGAGTTTAAAGAGAAACTTAAATACCACAACCTATCTATATTTTTTAGCCTTTTATTTCTTTTCTAATTGTAAGTGATGCATTTAGCCTTTAGACGTGAATTTAATATAATATCTCTTAGGTTAAAAACGTGTTTCTCTGTTTATTTAAAATATATTGGTTATTTTCTATAGTCTCAATGCAACTACAAACTGCTATTGCTTTAATATAAATTTTATAAGTAGTTAAAATGCTTCAGAAGATTCCGTATTTTTTAGTAATTTAAATTTAGTCCAGGATTCTGAAAGCCTCTACATTACTATTTTATAAATTATCAAAGAACTACAATGATTAAAAAATTCTATAATGGAATCTCCATTGACGGGATTATTTAAGTGAAATTTACTGGATGATATTGTTATTCCTAAATTAATGTTGGTGGAGATGTAGCTGATATATTGGCAATCATAAAAATTATGTAATTTACATGTTTTTGAGTTACTTGTTACATGATGCTATCAAATGTCTAAATAATTCAGTATATGGCAGAAGTATGAATTAATTCATTTCTCTTTTTTTACCAGTTGGAGTACTTTAAATGTTTTAGCTTAAATGTATGTACAGCCATAAAGATAGGTCAAGAAAAAGTTGTTTTTTCCATGCAATAATTTTGAAGCACTGATGAATTTAGATATCAGATTATTTAATTGCAGTATAACACCACCCTCCTCATATACCTGCACATTATTTATCTATCCACTCTAACAATATTTATGATTCTTGGTAACAGACACATTGTCACTTTATTTTTTAATTGTGGCCATTTTAAATCTAGAAACACATTACAATTAAACCCAACCTGGCATTTGTTAATGTAGATGGTTTTCTTTTCCTTCTACAGCAATAGACCTTCAGAGAACATAGGCAATCCAGGGTTCTACACTTGTCTCAACTGTGTGTGTGAGTTTTGTTTCTTGTTGTTGCTGTTGTTGTTGTTGTTGTTGTTGTTGTTATTGTTGTTGTTGATGCTTTTCTTGTTTTTTTTTTTGTTTTGTTTTGTTTTGTTTTGTTTTTTGTCCTACAAAAGAGTCTCTCATTTTAGCCTTGTCAGCTTTATTGGCAGTTTACTACCTTTAGAAATGGCTGAAAAGCACTCAAGATTCTGGTGCATGGATTCCTCTCACTAGTCCAGAATGGTATTAGGAACATGGAGAGGCAAGTAAAAAGATAAACAATATTCTGAATCAAGGAGAAAATCACTTAGCATTGGGGAGAGGTGTGGTTCAAGGAAAATTAAGCTGGAAACCTTAAAGCTGTGTGATAGTAGTAAAAACAATGTCTTCCTCAACCACCATTGTTTTTGTGAGGGCCCTAAAATATTACTCTCATTTTTGTAATAACCACCCTGTCCTTCATAATTTAGCTCTCAAAAATAAAAGAAAAAAACAAGAAAAGAGGAAAAGAAAAGAAATGTGATCAACCACTCTTTGAAAGGCATTGTGGTAATAAATTTAAACTTACTAACAATAATACTTGATACAAGCCCTCAAGGAACTATTCATTACAATTATGTAAAGGAGATTCAGAATACACGAAGAGAAATGTAATAATTAAGACATATTTATGAAGTTAAAGATGAGCACTGTAGAAGTAAGTCGTGTCTATTTTAGGTTTCTAGCATTATTTGTGCTTGATCTCACTAACCTGTAATATAGTTAATATTTGAAGTACTTGGACACTGTAAAATGATTTCTACCTACTACAGTCTTTTGTGTAGCTGAGAAAATATATACCATCAATAAAAGTAGAGTCTTAATTTATCTAATGTTAAAATAGATATAAAACTTAATTAACTTGAAGCCTATTGATATCATCTAGCAAATTTTGTGAGTTAGCATGAAGGGAAATTATGATGTAAGGACTGTAATGAGTGCTCATATTTGTCAATAATCCAAAAAAAAATCACTCAACTTAGTACTGACAATGTAGAACTCAACAAATGGTAACAGACACATGTGACTCTCCTTGCACTATTGTGCTCATGAAGCTGATTGATTCATATGACTTGAAATCTTTCTTCTTTAGAGATAGCTTTATGCCATTCCCCAGTTTTATATTTTACCTGAGTACCTTAGGATCACCTAACAGTCAAATGGTCATCTTCCATAATTCAAATTTTATGCTGATATGACCATTACTAATTACTCAGCCTGAAAAGGATAAATTATTTTTATTTCCCACACCCTAATACACAATAAGGCATCATCTCTCATTCAGTGAATCTATGAATTACTTTGTCTTCCTCACTGCCAAAGACTTCTGTCATCATCTATAAGCCTACTTTAATGACTTAGTCCTGACTCCAACTTTTCCCATCCAATTCATCTATCATCCTTTTCTTATACACATTTTTTTTTAAATTTTAGAATAGTTTTCTCATATCACACCCTTTTAAAAAAGTATTTTCTCTAAGACATTACTTGACTCATGTCAATTATTTAATGTATATTTGTTTGTTTATTTTAGAGAGAGAGAGGGAGAGAGCATGAGCATGACCTGAGCCTAAATCAAGAGTCAGATGCTCAACCAACTGAGCTACGCAGGTGCCCCAACTCATGTCAATCTTTGAATTAATTTTTTTCAATACATTACAAAGTATTTTTTTAATATGCATATATTTTTAATTTTCCTTATTTACCTTTCCAATCTTATCTCTCTATATATACTACTCTGAAGTTTATTATATCAAAATTGATATTCATACTTTTGTCAGTATATACTGAGAAACAGTACATACCTGTCTTTGTGGGTTTTATCATGTCATTCTTCTAGCCTAAAATAAATTTTTCCCTGTTTTTTTTTTTTACATCTCCTTTTCTAACAGAGCAGAAAAACTCATCATTGATATCACCTAGACCACCAGCATCATGGCAAGCTCATTACTGTTTTCACTTATGCTTAGCATAGGCACATCTATATGGATCATTTTGGTTTATTTAATGCACATAATCTGTTTCTTTTTGTTCATTTTTCTGCTCAGATTTTCAGAGAAGGAGCCATGTGTCTCTCGAAATTGTGTTCCTAGGGTTTAAACGCTGTGCCCCATAATATGTAGACAGTGAAAGTGGTTTTACATTAGGGATGACTATTGAAAATGAATACAGGACAGTCATCTGGACTTAATCATTGAGCATTCTGTAAATTATAAAACTCTGTAATTTACTCTGAAAATATCTGGATAATATTTTTCTCTTCTTAAGGATATGTGGGTGTACACTCTATTTAGATTAGGTATACTTTAAGGTAAACATTAAGCACAGCCTTCCATGTATGAAAGCCTGGTATTTTAATCATATTCCTTTACTGAAATATTCTGTAATTCTGGCTAAGTCATAAAACTGTTTAAACACTGCCAGTAGTAAGCTATAGATAATAACACTACACTTCCTTGCTAGCTGAAGAAAAAAAATGAGAAGAAATGTGTAATGTCCTAAATTTGTCAAAAGATAGCATACTCTGAATACATTTTTAAAAAACTATAACTATGGTTAACATTTATTTTTTCAAAACTAAATTTACTAACATAAAAGTATTTATATAAATGATGTCAACATATTACTCAATATGTTATAGCTCATTTTGTTATTTTAAAAATGTTAAATTAATTCATGTGGCTTATGAGTTTACATTTTCTATGAAAAAAATCTGCTCAAAAATGCTGCCAATATATTTTTTTATTGAATTCAGATTTGTTTATAAATTTTGACATGAATACTTATTATCAAATGCAGTAACTGCAGATGGCAACTTACATGAAAAAGCAGCAGAGTAAAGTAAAAGAATTAATGGTGGGCTGTAGAATTTAGTACACATATGAGATACACACCTTTAAAAGGTTTCAATTCAATTCCTATTTTATTATGGATAGGAATTAATAACTGGAGAAAAAACAGTTCTGCTTACTAATACAATTCCCAAAATTTAATGAACGTCTACTGCACATATGGTATACTTATCAATATTTCAGGGTATCCAAAGCTGGATAGAACATCAGTAGCAATCATGGTAAGCCCAGGAGTGGAAAGTTCAGACTGATATAATAGAACTGAAACAACACATTCTTATTTAGAAGATTATATGAGGACTTTCCTCACTGTATCTCTCCATCCTGACTTTTTGCTTAACTTCTTTTCAGAATTAAGTATTTATTAATATGGTCTTCAATTTCAAAATTGATACTTTTTTTCTAAATTGGACCTATTCTGAATGCCATTTATCTCTTTAACTTTTTTCATCCTACCTGTCAGGATTTCTCCGGTCCTGCCTGATGGGCCTATCAATGAAGTTGCTAGTTACATGTGTTACAAAACTGCAAAGCTATGCAACTGAACTGGTTGAAGTCAGACTTTCTACCTTCAAGGTTTTTCATATCCAGTGGGGAATCTGATAAATAAACAGATAACTGCAATGGAGCATGAAAAAGGTAATTTCTGAGTGTCGTGAGAGCCTATCAGGGGACTATTTTATAAGACATGGCCAAGATACACAAGTTTGAAGTAAAACACTGGGAACTAAGAAAACAAAAAAAAAAGAAAGAAAGAAAAGAAAAAGAAATGGTGTCTGGTAACTATAAATAAATATAGGCAACACTCATTTAACATTTACTATGTACACTGAGCACTATATGTTTTACATGGATTCATTTATAAAGATGTAAAGGACAGTTACAGACACTTAATAGGAGGCATAGTCAGGACCTCAACTTAAGACAATGTAACTACTGGCAATACGCTCTGAATTATTATATCACATTAGAAAATTGATGAGAATAAATTAATCTTGATTTCCCCCAAATTAAACATCTTGAAGACTAATATACAAACACATCAAATAACAAATATAGGAAATGTTTTCATTCCTTTCAAAAGACTTTGATATTGCCTGTTGCCTTTCTGTGGTACCCACAGCTTACCTATTGGATAATGGGACACTAGGTGAAAAGTATGTGAAGCATTTCTTGATACTTAGTGTACTTAGTAAAGTGAAAGTAATGAGGTCTGAACTAAGACAATGACAGAGAGAAGGTAAGAAATGAAACATATAAAAGACAGTAAGAATGATGAATCAGTAAGTCTTAAAGTCCTAAAATCAGAAGGTAAGTAAGGAGAGGTCATGGAACTTATGGCTTCATCAAGTGGATAGATTGTAAGTTTACAGTATATGAAGAAAAAAAAATAAGGTTGAGAAGAGTTTGGATGCATTCATTCTTTCAGCAAATATTTGCAAATAGAATGTATTTCCGTCATTGTGTATAACTCTAGACTTGTAATTAACCAGAAAAAAATTGTTTTTAACTCCATGAAAACTATATTAAACTTTGAGAAAATATATACAAGAAGATTTAGAAATAGATGCAATTACAACTTAGGATAAATGTAAAGACAGAGTTTAATAAGAAAGTATGAATTTGAGTGGCAGGATATTTAAATCTGTGCTTAAAAAGGATATATTAGAAGAATGATATTTTTCATAGTCCCAAAATTTGAGAAGTCAGTCAAGTCAACTGTCATGTCAAGAGCCCTTCCAGTCATGTGGGAGTAAAACCCAGAAGTGAAAAGCCTAAAGTAGGTGAAAGAAGGGTTCATTTATCTTTGTTCAGAAATGTTTTATGATTTTTTTCAGTGTAGAGGACCTGAAAACATTTGAGTATATATTAAATAATTCCTTTATCACTTTTTAAAAAATCTCCTTTCCCTGACTGCTAACATAAGGTATTAATAGTAGTCAACCTTATATCTGAGTATTTTTGGTACAATATATTGAAGGAGAATGCAACTCAGGTAAAAGAAGACTGATCATTACTAAATATGGATAAAAAGACTATGTGTTTATTTTGGGGAAACTGTATTTTCATTTTATTTGGGATCACTACATGACATTATGCAGAAGCAGGATTTTTCTATTTTCTTTATTTGTAAGTAAAATTAGAAGTGATGGTTATGAATTTCAGATTGCCAAGAGGTGGACGGTATTGGCTTTGTTCTGTGCCTATACTCATAAACTTGAGCTCCATTTTCCAGAATGCCCGTCCCTATAGGCTTCTGGATTAAAGTTAGCTAAGTTGACTAAGGCCATAACGCACTGAGGGTTAATATAGGGTACCAGATGCTATTGCAATTTGTACATGTTGTTGCTAATCTGCTGGCTCACTTTGTTGATGTGTAACAGCTGAGTCTGAAATTTTTTGGCTATTGTAAATAATGTTGCTATAAACAGAAGGGTGTGTATATCTTTCAGACTAGTGTTTTGTTTTGTTTGCTTCATATAAATATCCAAACGTTGAATGGCTGGATCATGTGGTACTTCTATTTTTAACTTTTTGAGGACACTCAGTATTGCTGTTCATAGTGGCTGTACCATTTTGCATTTCCACTTACAGTGAACCAAGTTTCCTTTTCTCTACATTACAATAACACATGTTATTTTCTGTATTTCTGATACTACCATTGTGATTGGCATGTGGAGATGCTTCATTGTGGTTTTGATTTGTATTTTCCTAATGATCAGTGATGTTGAGTGTCTTTCCATGTACCTCTTGGCCATCTTTATGTCTTCTTTGGAGACATGTCTATTCAGGTCCTCTGCTCATTTTAAATTAGATTGCTTATTTTCTGATATTTAGTTGTATGTGTTTTTATATATTTTAGATATAAACATCTTATTGGTTATATTATTTGCAAATATCTTCTTCCATTAAATACATTGTCTTTTGTTTTGTTAATGGCTTCTGTCATGTTATACAAAAGTTTTTGTTTTTGTTTTTGTTTTCAGTTTGATGTAGTCCCATTTGCTTATTTTTGCTTTTATTGCCTCACCTGAGGAGACAGATCCAAAAACTATTGCTGAAACCAATATCTAAGAGCTTACTGTCTATGTTTCCTGCTAGTAATGTCATGGTTTATGGCCTCACATGTAAGTCTTTAATCTATTTTGAGTTTTTTTTTGTATATGGTGTAAGAAAATGGTCTAGTTTCATTCTTTTTCATGCAGTTGTCCGATTTTCCCAACACCATTTGTTGAAGAGACTGTTTTTCACATTTCATGCTATGGCCTACTTTCTTGAAGATTAATTTGCATATAAGCATGGTTTATTTCTGGACTGTATTCTGTTCCATTGCTATATGCATCTGATTTTGTGTCAGTACCATACTGTTTTGATTACTGTAACTTTGTTGGAAATCAGGGAGCATGATACCTCCAGCTTTGCTCTCCTTTCTCAAGATTTCTTTGGCTATTTGGGGTTATTTTTTTTTAAGTTTATTCATTTTGAGAGAGAGAGAGCAAGGAAACAAGGGAGGGGCAGAGAGAGAAGGAGAGAGAGAACCCCAAGAGGGCTCTGCACTAAGAGTGCAGAACCCGATACGAGGCTCAAACTCGTAAACTGTGAGATCATGACCTGAGCTGAAATCAAGAGTTAGAAGCTTAACCGACAAAGCCACCCAGGCACCCCTATTTGGAGTCTTTTTTAGTTCCATACAAACTTTGGGATTATTTCTTCCAGTTCTGTGAAAAACACCAATAGTGTTTCGATATAAATTACACTGAACCTGTAGATTGCTTTGGGTCATTTTTTGTATTTATTTTGGCTTCATTTTTCATATATTTTCTAGCTTCTACAGGTAGAAACTTAGGTCATTGATCTTACACCTTAGTCCATTTTGTATATAGTCATTGTTTGAAGTAAAACACTTCCTTTAAGCTCTGCTTTAGCTGCATACTATAATTTTGATATATTTAATTTTTGATATTATTATTGACTTTAAAACATTTCATGCTTTCTATTGTGCTTGGGTAATTATCCCCAGGTCAAGGGCTGTGACAATATGGGTTTTACCTCATAAGTGCTATTCTCTCAGGAATCATTGTCTTACCCTGTTAGATGTTCAAAGTCTAAAAACAGAGCCCCATATGCATTTTATTCAAGATTATAGCTGTTTATGACACCATGAATAGTTTTTTTACTAGTTATCCTATCATATGAGAAAGGATTAATCCCCTGATGAATGACTTTTCACCATGAAGAAAAAAAGTATTCATAGGGCAATTTGAAAAGACAGAAGAGGCACTTTTGGCAAGTTGAGAGAATAAACAAGCAGTGAAACTTCTGCAAGATAGTTTTCAGATATATAGAGTATAAAGCTTTTTCTATTGATTTTGAAAATAGCAAGCAGTATCTTGTGATAGGTGGCTTTATTGTGCTGAGGTATGTTTCCTCTATACCCAGTTTTTTTTAGTTTCTAGCAATTTTGATCCTTGTTTTTAAAAATGCAATATAGAAAGGCAGTTTGAGGACATCAGAGAAAATTTGAATGTATTAAAACTATTAAATTATATTAAATATTAATTCTATTAAAATATTATGGAATTCTTGTTAACTTTTTAGACATTGGTATGTTGCTGAATTTTTAGGTAATGAATATGGAAAAAATGAGTGACAAGTCTATCTGTAAGCTACTTTCAAAGTGATTCACATATACGTGTACATGTGTACGTATGTGTATGTATATGTGTATATAAATCAGCTGTGGAATAATGCTAACACATTTTTATGCAAGATGGAGGACAAATGAGCACTGGTTGTAATTTTGTGTACATTATAAAAAAATTAATAAAATATTGGGAAAAGCCATCATGAAAAATCTAAGACTTCAATTTTGTTTCTAATAATGACTAATCTATCTCACTGCCTACTATAGTGTCTGAAACACAGTAGGTTCTCAGTAAATATTCAATGAACAAAAAATAATTACTAAATCAATTAATAGTTATTTGCTCATATGGCTGGAAGAGTAAATTATTATGAAAATAAATTGTTTTCACCACCTAAAATTATTTAATAAGCCAAAATTTTAAGATATAAGGATATTTGCTACACATATAAAATTTATGAGTATTTTTATTATAAATTTCACTGTTGATTATTGTTACAATAACAGCTGCTTTATTTCCATCATATCATTTGGTCTCTACAAAAATTTGTAATATATTTAGATTCATTCCTTACATTTGAAGAAACTAAGGTAAAGAAAGATTAAATGACTTATGTTAATGCCCCTTAACTAATAAATGGCAAATCTAAGGCTTGATCAAAACAATTTTTACCTTGTTGATATGGACCTTTTTATCACATCATGTTGCTTCTTTCTAATGTCTCTGGCTATTTAGCAAACCAGGTAAATGCAACTCTCAAACTTGACTTGAAACTTACAGAAAAAAAAAATGTCTTATTTACTCTTGATAGGGGAAATGTGTTTGGGTATTTAAGATACAAATCATTATTTAGTTGGACTCCTAAGTTACCAGTAATCATTTTTAACAGAGTCTACCATTACTTTTCCCTTTTGTCTCATGTGACTGAACAATAATTGAGTTTGCTAAAGCTTAGAAATACTGTATCACTGTAAGGGGGCGCCTCTCATTCTACTTTGCCTGAAGTCGCCACTCCTTGCCTGAAGTTAAAGGAGTTTTTATTGTTGTTGTTCTTGTTCTATCACATGTAAATTTTACTTTTGACCCATTGGAGTTTAAGGAAATTAATAGCACTTACAGGGAAACTATTATAAGTGGACCACCAACACTATAATTATTCATTTTAAATTGGTAATGAAAAATAATGTAATTCTCCAACAATTCTTATATACATGTTGTATTACATGATATAGATTCAAGAATTGTAACTAAAAGAAAAAACAATATAGAACATCTTAAAAATGAAAAAGTCTCCTCTCACCAGTGAGCATGACTTGTGGATTTACAGCAATAAGAATTTCAGTGTATTATAGTGCAGATTTTTTTTCTTCTGTGGACAGAGAACTGTATTTTATAGAACAGTGAATAAATTCATTTTCCATTGACACATTCATAGTTAAATGACAACTGCAAATGCTTTTTTCATGAGTTACTTTCTGTCATCAGCTTTTATACCCATCACTCCGCGAAGGGTAACACCTCAACAATGTCTACTCAAAGTTAAAGGAGTCAGACTACATCACAAGCTTAAAGGGAGCTTAGATATACTAATCCCACTACTTAAAGACCATCTAAAGGACCTTGAAATACCAAGGAGATTGGAAGTGTAACTATACATTTAAATGTGGGTATACGTTTTTCCTGTCTTTTATAATTTCTCAAAATGTATGATGTAATGAGTGGTATAAAATTAGGTAATGAGTGAAGGATGTCATTCTAATGAATGGTAGCATAAATAAAACAATGGATATATCATATTGCTTCTATTTCCTAACCATTTATGCTATAGAAAAGTCTGTATACATTTCCTAATCATTTATGCTATAGAAAAGTCTGTATACAAATATAGTTTATATGAAACAAGAGCCCAGGGTTTCACATAATTATGTCATTATTAACTCACACTGATTCCTAAACTAAATAGGGCCCTTGTTACTTATTCCCATACAATTTTGTACGTCTTCATAGTTCATGAATATCAACTGTTAATAAATTATATTTGTTAATTTCTAAATGTGTATTTATATCTCCCTAGACTATTCAGCTCTATGTGGGTAGAGACTGTGAATGGGTTATTCACAGATCTCAATGTTCAACAGAGGGCTTAAAACAAATTGAAAGCTTGGTAAATGTTTGTTGAATGAATGAACAAGTGAATACATGAATCTACAGAAATCACACTCAATAAGAAAAAGAGAAAATAATTTTAGGGAAAATAACTAAAATTATGAATGCTTTTTTATGCCAAAATATTTTCCATTTATAATAAATTAAAATCTATTTTCCCCTTCATCTCATAAAAATGTTCAAAAGTAACAGATCTCTTCCAACTGGATATTCCTTTATTGGGAGCTGGCAAAATACACTCTGCTATGTTTGTATACAAAGTTTTATTGGAAAAGAACTGTGCCCATGTGTTTACTTATTATCTACAGCTGCTTTCAATGGTAGCTGCAACAGAACCTGTCTTTCCCTCAAAATCAGGAATATTTATTATATGATCTCTTACAAAAAAAGTTTTTTGACCCTTATAGTAATGCTAGCTACCTGTTGAGATAATATTTAAAAGCCAAGTTTTGCCAAACTCTCCCAGGTTCTTCCTAAGAACTATGAATTATTTAATTTTACTATTAGGTCTTTTGGAATAAACACTATTCCTAAATAACTTTCTCAATGCAGTGTTCTATATGTTAATTCATTAGGCTAATATCATAATTCTAAGCAATTTGTTAAAAGGTGTGAATCATTTGCAAGAAACTATCATTTTACTTGACTTACTTAGTTATAAAAATAACAAAACTGGAAAAAGTGACAATTACATGCATAAAGATGTTTGTTATAATAACACTAATAATCATCATATATTAAAGTATGCAGTGCATACAGCTATGATGCATTTACTTAATCAAATATTGTGTAATGAAAAATATGAAAATCACATAACCAACTGGGTGACAACGTTGAATAACCTCATAACTGAAGGGAGGAAGACAATAAATACCTATACTAACTATGCATGCTGAGGGACGAGAATGGAAAACGTATTATAGGATGATGGATAGTTTTTTTCTCATTGGCATTTAGTGTTTTTACTTGCCATTCTGTTTTGTTCTAATATAGTTATATTTTTTTTCCTATGGATCAAAATATACAACTTTATGTTAATGTACCTCTAAAAGGTGATATGAAAGGAAATGAAATCTACACAAACTTATTCTTATGGTGGAGCTTGAAAACTACCTGGGTATGAATTATTGGAAGATCTCAAACCCAATAAAAAATCACAGAATATTAGGGCTGAAAGAGAGTTGATCCCATTCATATTATAGAAGAAAAAAATTAAAACATAAATATGGTCAAGTGACCACATGAAAATGTATTACTTATTAGTAGCTAAATTTGAACTTATATCTGAAGTTTCTTATACCCTAATCAGGTGTTCTTAAATCTAACACTATTCGCTATTGTTCTTATTTTAGAAAATACATATAGTAGAGGGAAAATGTTTCATAACTTCTTATATAATCTTACTGATAATGTAGAAGAAACTTTTTTCGGTTTCTAAGTTTAATAGAAGAATGTGCATGCTCTTGGTTTTATATAAATTATTTAAAAAATAAGCACAGAGATTTACTCATATAAGCAAAATAAAACCATATGACCTTTTTATTTCAATTTCCATATATGACTTTCAGTTGTTTTGGCTTTGGAAGACACACATAACCTTTCAATACCTCATTTCTCCATCTACAAAACAGAAAAGAACACTTGCTCCCAAAGGACTGTATTCAAGAATGTACAGTCATATGCTATGCAATACTATCAAAACTTAATCATTTGGGGTGCCTGGAGAGCTCAGTCGGTTAATGTGTTCCACTCTTTGATTTCGGCTTGGGTCATGATCTCATGGTTTGTGAATCGGAGCCCTGAGTTGGGCTTTGCGCTGACAGTGTGGCAGAGTCAGCTTGGGATTCTCTCTTTCTCCCTCTCTCTCCGCCCCTCCCCCACTTGTGCTTTCTTTTTCTCTCTCTCTCAAAATAAACAAATAAACTTAAGAAAAATCTCAATCATTTAAATGCTTCTAAACTTTTAATTCTTTACGGCACTAACACTGAATTAGATTCCTTGAAATGAAGAATTAAGATATTGTAAAGATAAAATTTAAATATCTTATATTTTAAACATAGTCATATTTATGACTTTAATAACTCTATATTAAATATAATGAATATAGGGTACATTTACATTTTAAATTAGTACTATTTTTGATGTCCTACATATGTATTTATTCATAATATTCATTGATCCAAAAACAGTTTAGGACAGTTTGCAAGAACATGTGCACAAAAAGGAAAAACAAAAACAAAAACAAAAACATAATGTATGAAGTAAGGTAAAGGGAAAATAGAAGCCAGAAATGACATTAGAACAAAAAATATGGCAAAGAGTAATGGATCATAAATTTGGTTCTAAGTTCATGAATAGCCACTGCAAAGTAGGAAATAGTTCGGTTACATAAGCTAAAAATAAGCAGTTGTTAACAAATACAATCGTTCCTTGTGTGGATACCAGAATGATTCTTGTGAAAAATCTAATAGAAATGGTAGTCTCAATAAGCATCATTAAAATAAATATAACAAATAGTCACAAAAGGTTAATTCTTAATCAACTCCTAAGTGTAAGCCATGGTTTAATGGAAGATGCCAAAAAAGTAGATCTGATTCTAATCTTTATGACAATCTGAATTATCTATAGAGATATTTTAGACTGTCCGGAATCACAGATACTTAATTAGAAAATTGATATTGTTGGGCCACCTGGGTGGCTCAGTCATTTGAGCCTCTGTCTCTTGGTTTCCACTCAGGTCCTAATTTCATAGTTCCTGAGTTCCAACCCTGAGTCAGGCTCTGCGATGAATGTGCAGAGCCTGGCTGGGATTTTCTCTCCCTATCTCTATGCCTTTCCCCTCCTCATACTCCCTCCCTCACGCTCTCTCAAAATAAATACATAAACTAAAAAAAAAAAAAAAAAAAAAAAAAGAAAACCAAAAAACCTATATTGTTTCTCTTACTTGAAATTTATATTGTACAAAGTGGCAGTAAATTTGAGATTGTATTCTGACAGATTCTTGAAGTTCAGATAATATCAGTTGCTAATAAATATTATTACTATGTGCCTTGAAAATGAACTAAACTGACAAAGACTTTGGCATTCTCTTACAAAATTGATCCAATGAGGGCTTGTGACTTAATCGAAGTTCACATCAACTTCTCTGAGAAGTGAATGGGTGAAATAGTCACAGGAAATCATAAGTTTATCTTGAAGAATTTTTTGTAACTTTTGTTTTTAACATAAAAAAATTGTTTTTAAAATTAAAAAAATAGATGACAGCACTCATTTCACACAAAAATTATATGTGTAAATACATTAATAAAATCTCTCTTGGAAAAATAAAACTTTCTAATTATTCCAGAAGGTTGTCTGGTTATAAATGTATGTGTGGTCACAGAAAAAAAATGTTATGCAGAATTATTGGCTATTAGCAATTAAAACTTGTAGTATGTATAGGGTAGGTTGGGGAAAGGATATCATAAAACTTATGTTCAGGCAAATGAATGAATCAATACATTGTGCTTTAAATTTACAACTTTTACTCACCAAAGATTTTTTTAAAAAAACCGTAACAGAGTTCACAAAATGAAAATCACCTTTCCTGAGCCTAACTATATCAGAGAAAATTTTTGTCTACTTATTGTTAGGATTTCTTAATATTGCAAGGATTCATGTTGTTGAAATTTCTCCAGTATTTAGCAGAAAAATATATTACTCAAAACCTAGAGAGACAGGTTTGTAAAATACCTCAAGGTTAGGAAATGGATTCAGAGAGTAAAAATATCTCTCTCATAAATTAATAAGTTTTGTCCCTGATTTGAAAGCTCAAGTAAAAAATACATATGACTGAAGACAATGTATAAAAAAGTGAGATTACCTAAGTGCACAATGTTTTTCAGATCTAAAAATATCATCAATGCAATAAAAGTTTCATTTTGCAGATTCAAATTGCTGTGCCTACCTATTTGCAAACTCCTTCAGGTTAAAATTCAAAAAGAGTGACTCTGAATGGAAACTTAATGTGTGCTGAGTAGGTTCCATTATTGAGAACATAATTACCATATACAGTGCCTTGCCCAGCTAATAATGCAAGCAAACTAAGTGGCAGGGCTGTGGTGAGAGGTGGTCTCCGTTTTAATGACTACCTGCAAGAGGTTTCATAAATCTCCACTGAAATAAAAGACTAACTCCTGGAAGAAAGTGCCATTAAAGTTGGAAAGTGCTGGCAGAACTGATTATAAATGGATTGAACCAGAATATTCATGCACATCCCCTTTCAGTATTTTTTTTCCTTGATATTTAGAAAGATAGCTATTACATTATTTGGCCCATAACTCAGAAAGATGCAGATTCAATTGTCATTTTACATTAGGTATACCCATTATCTATACATCTTTAGCTCTATCAGTCTGTACATCTGTATTATATATTAAATCTATATATATTATTCTATATTATGCTACTATAGCTATATTATTCTATATTTAATTATATCAATATTTTATATATCTATATTGATAAATTGATATAAAGATGGATATATATACATATATATATATATCACTACATAATATATAATATGCCTTATTCCTATATACATGTATATGTATCCATTTTGTGATTTTTCTCCCCGGTATATAAACAGATGACACTTTATGCATTGTTGAATAATTATCATTTTTTCATTTAATATATTCTTTAGAATGATGACAGGCATATGTATAATCCTTGCCCCAGAAATGAATATACATATTCAAATTCTAGGAAAAATTATGTTCATGAATTTATAGATGCAGATGTCTGGTAATTAAGGTGCTGTAATTGCCTTACAATTAATTATCCATTTAATAACAGAGAAGACTTCAACTTTTTGTCACAAATAACATAGCAATTTTCTATGGATACTATATCTTTAGATCTCCTGAATGGACTTTTCTACCAAAGATCCATGCAGGAAACAGAAACCACTGTAGGCAGTTTTAAACATGAAGAAATTTCATACAGGAAATTATGTGGTTACCAAAGCATTGCCAGGGCTGAAGGAACAGTTCCTAAGCTGGGGTGTCCCAGAATAACTCCCGGAGCTACAGAACTGATCTACTCCTAGAGCACTAACTCTGAGGTCACAAATGAAAATATGCCAGAAACAAGAACCTTTGCCTTTTGCCAACACAGCCCAACACTCAGGAAGCTGGAAAATGTATTCCTGGGGCTGCTGTCCTGGAATGAGACACCAGATTAAGGCACTGCACCCCTCTGCTTGTTAACAAGGAAGAAAGCCAGGGTTTGGACCCTGCAACATTATTGTTGGGAACCCTCGCTTCTCCTGAGTAATAACAGTCAAAAGCCACAAAAGGAGTAGTTTCTGCTTAATTCTTGCCTTTCACATGTCACTACAACTACACAGCATTCAAATGGTGGAATCTAATTTGCATTCAGAATCTTAGCTAAAAGAGTCTGGGAAATGTAGGTTTTCAATTTCAACCTTACAGTAAATGAAGGTTTACATTAAGATATTAGATTGAAAGCCTAATATGATTTACCTATAACCAGTATAATCTTTGCATAGGGAATAAAATAGATCCTAAATATAATGTAATAGGATACTATATTAATATTTACCCCATAAAAACATATATATTCCCAACCTTACAGGGTTCTGTCAGGAAGAACAATTATCCCAGTGTGTGTGTGAGGGGGGACATTTAAAAAAGAAGTTGGGGGCACCTGGGTGGCTGGGTTTGCTAAGCATCTGGTTCTTGATTTCGGGTCCAGTCATCATCTTGGTTTTCATGAGTTTGAGCCCCACGTAGGGCTCTGTGGCACTAACCACACAGAGCCTGCTTGGGATTGTCTCTCTCTCGCCTTCTTACTCTGTCTCTCCCTGCTTGTCCTCTGTTTCTCTCAAAATAAATAAATAAACTTAAAAAAAAAAGAAATTGAGTAAATCTGGCAAAGAGAAGTTAAAACAGGGACGGTGAATCCTAAAGGACTGTTGAGAGTTTGATAGAGACAAATACTCAATACTCAATACTCATGTATTTTGAGACCAGCAGCAATTGGTCATGTGAAAATGAAAAGTCAAACTGAGACCACTCATTATTAAGATCATTTCCCAAAGTCCACCTTTTTAAACTTGGAAGGTAGTGACATTCATGGAGGTATGGGGAGCATATTTTTATTAGATATGTACTATATGATAATAATGGTAATAATGATAATATTTTTTCTGCTGCTGCTATAGCAATTTATCACAATTCAGTGGCTCAACATCAAATGCATCTACTGTCTTACAGTTTTTGTAAGTTAGAAGTCAAACACTGCAGATGAAGGTGAAATCAGGGCTATGTTCCTTTCTGGAGGTTTCTAACATCTAGAGAATTCCAGAATTATTTGGTGTCATTCATGTGTTGTTGTTTTTTTTTAATGTTTAATTATGTGTATGAGAGAGAGAGAGAGAGAGAGAGAGAGAGAGAGAGAGAGAATTGGTGTGGAAGGAGCAGAGAGAGAAGGAGACACAGAACTCCAAGCAAGCTACAGGCTCTGAGCTGTCACCACAGAGTTCACCCTGGGGCCCCATCTCAAGAACAGTGACATAATGACTTAAGCCAAAGTTGGAAGCTTAACCTACTAGGCCACCCAGGTACCCCAGCATTCATCTGTCTTTAAAGCCAACAATTTTACATTTCTCTGTGACTGTTTTTTTCTACAGTCTCATCTCTGTCTATTCTGCCTCTCTCTTCCACTTTGTGTGATAACATTGGTTTCACCTATAAAATCAAGGATAATGTCCCCATCATAAAGCCCATACACATAATCTCATTTATAAAGTCCTTTGCCAAGTAAAGAAACATAATCACAAGTTCTGGAAATTAATAAATGCACATTTTTCGGTTCCTGTTATTCTACCACATCTGCTGAGAGTAAGAATAACAATGATAAAATTTCCTATGCAGAGAAAATTTCAGCTGTGATATCTTAACTTTCATATTACATGTTTTATATATATATACATATTATATATGTATATACATATGTATACATATTGTATATGTATATATATATGATTAAAGAGACACATTTTAATAGATCTTCTGGAAATATCTGAAAGTTCATATCCTATTTGGTTGTTTTGCACCAAATATATGCAGTTTAGACCGATCTAGTTGGAATTCAGAAAAAGCAAGTTTACTTCATAGAAATAACTGCATGTGAAAATAATCTTTAATTTCAAAATGATTTTATCAATATAAGATTATACATATGCTCTGAAAGTCATTTTAGAAAATATCTGAGCACCTAAATTGTTTTTTTAACATGCAACTGTAGATTAAACCTAACACTTGGATCTATTACTTACTACCTACGTTATAAAATGTCATATTTAGAAATATGCCTATTATCTATGTCAGTATTATTGTGTCCATTTGAGGATAATTATTTAGTTAAAACCAACCTGAAAGTGATTTCAATTTGGAAGAAATGAATACAAGAGGTACAATGTGCAGTTTAGAGGTTATATTTTTTGGAGTAAAAAAAAAAAGGCTTTACTGTTGACAGAAACATAACATGGGAATGTGAAGGAAGAGATTAAACAGGTACATGGAATAAGGCCTGCTTAGTATGTGTAAACTGATAAAATACAGATGTGTGACCAAAAAAAAGAAAAGAAAAATAGTTATGGATACAAAGTATCCACACACAGTGTGTAATTCTCAGAGGACGGGAAGTATATGTATCTATTCATATTTCTGTCAAAACAGATTAAGAATAGCACCACTGCCATGAATAGAGGTTCCACAGTCCTTACCAGCCTATAGGGTACCATTAACAGAAATAATTTATATTTCTCAGGCTCTTTCTGCATGGCCTAATGTAGAACATCAGCCTTCCTTCTGGTCCCTGCTCTTTCCACCTAAATTTCTTGGATTTCCCAAGTTGTCTCACCGGTGAAATAAGTCCAGACGATAGCATTCTCTGCCTGCTACTGCCACTTTCGTTGGGTACTGTTACTTCTGTCACTCAGTGAGTTTCAGTTCACAGCATAGAAGCCCTCCAGAGACACTTCTGCCTGCTGAACATGCAGTTTCTTTCAGTGGACGCTACTCCATTCATAGTCTCCCAGTCCACACCATGGATGCATCAGAAGTACCCATAAGCTCTTTGGTACAACACATGAGAGAGTGAGCGTCTTACTATTTCTTCAGAGTCAGAATATGTTCATAACCTACCAAATTGTTGTTCTCAGGTCCTGAAATGTAGCATTTTGTGGAAACACATTTCTCTATTTGCTAATGGTGGTCTTCCCTTTCTTTGGATTTAGAGGGAAGATGTCCAAATGACAAATCTCTTCAAATTCATGTTTCCTCTTTTCCCTTTGTGTATTCAGACATTCTTTTTTTTTCCTTTTTTTCTTCTTGTAAGTTATGAGAGCCTCAAACCTCCACAGAAATGGACTTCTGCTTATCCTTCCCCACCAACTTGCCAGCTAGGCACGGACTCTTCTTTGCGAAAAAGACAAAGCTTATATGTGAACTGAAAGCAACATGTATTCATAATATGTATGACCTTTAATATTAGATTTGTTTTAGGGTACTGGAATTTTCAAGCAGCACAGAAATGTAAAAAAAAATAGTAAGTAAACCCCATTGATCTGAAACTGAAAATACACTACTAAATATCAAGTTGATCTCACTAGTGCTGGGGAAACTTTTAATCCAATCATATAAAAATGATAAATCTCCTTTACCCAAGTTTGGAGGTGTAAATATCTGCAACATGGTTCTAGGATATATTGGGTATATCGATGTCTGAAAGAGGAAAGAACAAATTCTAAACTTAGCCTCACTTCAACCAGACTTGAGACATGTGCTGTTTTGTGATCATCCTGTATTCTGCAGAATCTGTGGACCTATTCCCAGAGAAGTACTATAGTGTAGGGATTTTGTGGAATTCATTTATCTCTGTGAAACATTCCTGCAATGACATTTCCCACCTGACAATCCAGTCTCTCTGCTGAAGAAAATGTTCTATTCATTTAAATTGAATACAAATTTTCTCTTGCACATGAATTTAAAAATATCAAGACTTAGGGCTGACATCACCTCTCTATTCTCATAGGAGGGGGATATATTTTGAAAATAACTGAAAAGTTGATTATCTGTTTAATCTTAACATTTGACATACTAAATTTATGTGTAGTTATATACAGATATGTGAAAAGTTATATCGGAGGTGTAAAAAGTTATATCAGATATTGAGAAAAAATAAAAGTTATCCTAAATATCCCAGAACCTAACACCAAATTTTATGTATAGTAAGGTAACTTGAAAAAAGTTTTTGTTGAGGGGAGCCTGGTTGGCTCAGTTGGTTAAGTGGCCAACTCTTGATTTCAGCTCAGGTCATGATCTCATGGTAAGATCAAGCCCCTCTTGGGTTCCATGCTGATAGCACAGAGGCTGCTTGGGATTCTCTCTTGCTCTCTCCCTGCCCCTCCCCTACTGGTGTGCACTCACTTTCTCTCAAAATAAATAAAACTAAAAAAAAAAAAAAAAAAAAGTTTTGTTTATTGTGTTGCTTTCTCTTTAAACGTTTTTCAGTACTTTTGTTAACATGTAACTTTAGTATGTTTACAGGCCAGGCCAGAAACCATTATTCACTTAAAATATAGTTAAATTGTTAAACTTTTATTGAAAATTAACAGGAAATGTTTGCTATTAACATTCTATATTTTATAATGTCTTATATATTTTCACTTAATGGTACTCTAAAGCTTTAAAAAAAAGGCAAATTTAACTCATGAATGTGGTGAAAGTAGATACAGATTAAAGGATCTTACCAATAAATCCTATCGCAATCTCTACATAATACAAAAAAATAAATCTCAGTTGCAGTGAAACTCATTTGTCAGTATGCCTCATTTCAATATGAAATTATTTTATTGCTTTATTTGGAGAGTTTATCAAGAATGAAGAATAGGTCAAACTGAACCCAAGTTCCATCAACATTTTGAAATAGGAAAACAGGGAAAAACAATGGAAGAATCTGTATGAAACAAAACAAATACAAAAAAGAAAAAAAAAAAGAAAAAGCTGCAAGTGTAGGCCAAGTATATATGTTCTATATGCAATCTATAAGGCAATTATTTTTCCCACTTTGATCCATGGTTAATATGGAGTACTAGGTCATTCTATCATGACTGCAGAAAATAAAGGGAAATGTTATTTTTATACCTGCTTATCTAAAAATATATTCTTTTTTAACATATATTCAGGCATAACATCCATGTTCTTTGTTATTTCTCTTATGTTTTAGCTCTTTACATGGTGATATTATCAGCCTAGCCTTGGTAATTGTTAAAATAGACATCAAGTCAGTGCATAGCTTTGAAAGGTATGTAGGTGATTAGGTACAAAGTCATGGCAAATATAACATCTCTAGTATGTTCTGATGACATTTAGCTAACAAGAAAATTCAATGAAAATAAGAAATATAATACTAGATATATATTTATATCTAAATAGATATTTTAGCATTAATCCTTTTTATGAAAAAGTAAAGTAGATGTGGAAGAGAGAATATCCATACTGAAGCGTGAAAAAATCCAACATTTCAGCCAAAGAACTAGGACTTCTCACAGAACAACTGTGAAAAACCTATTCATTTCTAAATGTTGGGGCATTACTTGAAGTTTATCCATTATCTCCCTTTATTCTTTTTATTATCTGCCTTCTGGTGCGCATTGTTTCTGATTAGAAATGAGCTGTAATCTTACTGGGGTTTACTTGTACCTGATGAATCCTGAATGAGACCTTTCAGTCTTGATAATTTCATGATTTTTCTTTTTCTCTCAACTTCATTTTGGTGTGTCTAGGGCTGAATCTCTTTGAGTCTAACTCACTGAGGTTTTCAGATGTGTAGATGACTTTTTTGTTATCAAATTTGGGGAGTTTTTGGCCATTATTTCTTCAAAGATATCATCTGCCCCCTTTTCTCTCTTTGTTTCCTTCTGGAAACAAGCATCCCAGTTTCATAGTTTCTCCTGAGTATCTGAGCCTCTATTCTGTTTTTCTTTACTTTTTCTTGTTTCTTTTTTTCCTTTCTTTCTTTTCTTTTTTTACCAAACTGAATTACGTCTAATGATCTGGTTTCAAGATTGTTAATTCTTTCTTTCTTTTGGACTGAATCTTGTACTGAACCTCTCTAGTGAATTTTTTTTTTATCATAGTTATTGTGCTTCTCCACTCCATTATTTCTATTTTCCTTTTCTTTTTTAAACTTTCTGTCTCTTTATTTATGTTTTGTATTTGATGGGGCATTGTCAGGTATGCTCTAATTCTTTAAACGTAGTTTCCTTTGATTATTTGAACATATATATGGTAGCTGTTTTAAAGTTTTAATAACTGTACAGTTTTGAGTAACTATATGCTCTTATTCTTATGATTCACTGTTTTTGTTTTTTTTTTCCTATGTATGACCACACTCTCCTGTTTCTCTGCATGTAGTTATTTTGTTGGTGGTATTGATGATAACCAGATATTTTAGATAATATAATATAGCAACACTGGATTCAGATTTCCCCTTCCCAAAATTGTTCTTTGTTTTTTATTTGTTTAGTGACTTTTCTGAATGAATTCTGCAGAAATCATGTACTTTACAATGTACAGTCATTAATGTTTTTGCTCATTGAATTCCTTTTTTTTTTTTTTTTAATGTTTAGAGTAGCTGCCTTGACTGGCTAGTGGTTAGTCGGTGACTGGTCAGTAGTTGGACTTAAACACTTTGAGCCAGCAAGTCTTGGGTTTGAAGCATGCATTTATATTTCAGACAGTTTACAAGTGTGACCCAGCTTTTACTTTCTGCTTGTGCAGGATTTCATATTCAGCTAAGGATAAGTATATAACGAGGACACTTTTCAGTGTTGCTGAATAGTACGGAGTCTTTTGAACATTCAGATGGCTATGCTGTTGGCCTTCCCCAATTACCACTGATATTCCTATTACTTTCAGTAATGACTCTGAGCATGAGACTTTTCCTTGGAGTTCTATATCAGAAAAGTCAGCTCTTTCTGGTGGCAATGAAGCTGCTGGTCGTTTTGGCTACTGTCACAGAATCGGTAGAGTGTGATAGGGCATGGGAAGATTTTTGTGTAAAAATGCTGTAGACACCCATTGCTCTGAGCAAGGTTTAGTAGTTTTTCTTGAATAACTGGGTTTTTTTTTTTAATTTATTTATTGTATAGATTAATTTCCAGAGTTGTGAACTGGTGGATTTTGATGTTTGTCCAGATTTCATCACTCCTTTTTGGTAAGAGGATTTGCTGGCTCCCCACATCACCATTCAAACACTTTCTATCACATCTATTTGCTTTTAATTACTAGAAAACTTTATCGCATATTATATCTTTATGTCTTCACATCTTTTTTTTTTTTTTTTTTTAATATATGAAATTTACTGTCAAATTGGTTTCCATACAACACCCAGTGCTCATCCCAAAAGGTGCCCTCCTCAATACCCATCACCCACCCTGTCCTCCCTCCCACCCTGCCCTCCCTCCCACCCCCCATCAACCCTCAGTTTGTTCTCAGTTTTTCAACAGTCTCTAATGCTTTGGCTCTCTCCCACTCTAACCTCTTTTTTTTTTTTTTTTTTCCGTCCCCTCCCCCATGGGTTTCTGTTATGTTTCTCAGGATCCACATAAGAGTGAAACCATATGGTATCTGTCTTTCTCTGTATGGCTTATTTCACTTAGCATCACACTCTCCAGTTCCATCCATGTTGCTACAAAAGGCCATATTTCATTTTTTCTCATTGCCACGTAGTATTCCATTGTGTATATAAACCACAGTTTCTTTATCCATTCATCAGTTGATGGACATTTAGGCTCTTTCCATAATTTGGCTATTGTTGAGAGTGCCGCTATAAACATTGGGGTACAGGTGCCCCTATGCATCAGTACTCCTGTATCCCTTGGATAAATTCCTAGCAGTGCTATTGCTGGGTCATAGGGTAGGTCTATTTTTAATTTTCTGAGGAACCTCCACACTGCTTTCCAGAGTGGCTGCACCAATTTGCATTCCCACCAACAGTGCAAGAGGGTTCCTGTTTCTCCACATCCTCTCCAGCATCTATAGTCTCCTGATTTCTTCATTTTGGCCACTCTGACTGGCGTGAGGTGGTATCTGAGTGTGGTTTTGATTTGTATTTCCCTGATAAGGAGCGACGTTGAACATCTTTTCATGTGCCTGTTGGCCATCCGGATGTCTTCTTTAGAGAAGTGTCTATTCATGTTTTCTGCCCATTTCTTCACTGGGTTATTTGTTTTTCCGGGTGTGGAGTTTGATGAGCTCTTTATAGATTTTGGATACTAGCCCTTTGTCCGATGTGTCATTTGCAAATATCTTATCCCATTCCGTTGGTTGCCTTTTAGTTTTGTTGGTTGTTTCCTTTGCTGTGCAGAAGCTTTTTATCTTCATAAGGTCCCAGTAATTCACTTTTGCTTTTAATTCCCTTGCCTTTGGGGATGTGCCGAGTAAGAGATTGCTACGGCTGAGGTCAGAGAGGTCTTTTCCTGCTTTCTCCTCTAAGGTTTTGATGGTTTCCTGTCTCACATTCAGGTCCTTTATCCATTTTGAGTTTATGTTTGTGAATGGTGTGAGAAAGTGGTCTAGTTTCAACCTTCTGCATGTTGCTGTCCAGGTCTCCCAGCACCATTTGTTAAAGAGACTGTCTTTTTTCCATTGGATGTTCTTTCCTGCTTTGTCAAAGATGAGTTGGCCATACGTTTGTGGGTCTAGTTCTGGGGTTTCTATTCTATTCCATTGGTCTGTGTGTCTGTTTTTATGCCAATACCATGCTGTCTTGATGATGACAGCTTTGTAGTAGAGGCTAAAGTCTGGGATTGTGATGCCTCCTGCTTTGGTCTTCTGCTTCAAAATTACTTTGGCTATTCGGGGCCTTTTGTGGTTCCATATGAATTTTAGGATTGCTTGTTCTAGTTTCGAGAAGAATGCTGGTGCAATTTTGATTGGGATTGCATTGAATGTGTAGATAGCTTTGGGTAGTATTGACATTTTGACAATATTTATTCTTCCAATCCATGAGCAGGGAATGTCTTTCCATTTCTTTATATCTTCTTCAATTACCTGCATAAGCTTTCTATAGTTTTCAGCATACAGATCTTTTACATCTTTGGTTAGATTTATTCCTAGGTATTTTATGCTTCTTGGTGCAATTGTGAATGGGATCAGTTTCTTCATTTGTCTTTCTGTTGCTTCATTGTTAGTGTATAAGAATGCAACTGATTTCTGCACGTTGATTTTGTATCCTGCTACTTTGCTGAATTCATGTATCAGTTCTAGCAGACTTTTGGTGGAGTCTATCGGATTTTCCATGTATAATATCATGTCATCTGCAAAAAGCGAAAGCTTGACTTCATCTTTGCCAATTTTGATGCCTTTGATTTCCTTTTGTTGTCTGATTGCTGATGCTAGAACTTCCAGCACTATATTAAACAGCAGCGGTGACAGTGGGCATCCCTGTCGTGTTCCTGATCTCAGGGAAAAAGCTCTCAGTTTTTCCCCGTTGAGGATGATGTTAGCTGTGGGCTTTTCATAAATGGCCTTTATGATCTTTAAGTATGTTCCTTCTATCCCGACTTTCTCAAGGGTTTTTATTAAGAAAGGGTGCTGGATTTTGTCAAAGGCCTTTTCTGCATCGATTGACAGGATCATATGGTTCTTCTCTTTTTTTTTGTTAATGTGATGTATCACGTTGATCGATTTGCGAATGTTGAACCAGCCCTGCATCCCAGGAATGAATCCCACTTGATCATGGTGAATAATTCTTTTTATATGCTGTTGAATTCGATTTGCTAGTATCTTATTAAGAATTTTTGCATCCATATTCATCAGGGATATTGGCCTGTAGTTCTCTTTTTTTACTGGGTCTCTGTCTGGTTTAGGAATCAAAGTAATACTGGCTTCATAGAATGAGTCTGGAAGTTTTCCTTCCCTTTCTATTTCTTGGAATAGCTTGAGAAGGATAGGTATTATCTCTGCTTTAAATGTCTGGTAGAACTCCCCTGGGAAGCCATCTGGTCCTGGACTCTTATTTGTTGGGAGATTTTTGATAACCGATTCAATTTCTTCGCTGGTGATGGGTCTGTTCAAGCTTTCTATTTCCTCCTGATTGAGTTTTGGAAGAGTGTGGGTGTTTAGAAATTTGTCCATTTCTTCCAGGTTGTCCAATTTGCTGGCATATAATTTTTCATAGTATTCCCTGATAATTGTTTGTATCTCTGAGGGATTGGTTGTAATCATTCCATTTTCATTCATGATTTTATCTATTTGGGTCATCTCCCTTTTCTTTTTGAGAAGCCTGGCTAGAGGTTTGTCAATTTTGTTTATTTTTTCAAAAAACCAACTCTTGGTTTCGTTGATCTGCTCTACAGTTTTTTTAGATTCTAAATTGTTTATTTCTGCTCTGATCTTTATGATTTCTCTTCTTCTGCTGGGTTTAGGCTGCCTTTGCTGTTCTGCTTCTATTTCCTTTAGGTGTGCTGTTAGATTTTGTATTTGGGATTTTTCTTGTTTCTTGAGATAGGCCTGGATTGCAATGTATTTTCCTCTCAGGACTGCCTTCGCTGCATCCCAAAGCGTTTGGATTGTTGTATTTTCATTTTCGTTTGTTTCCATATATGTTTTAATTTCTTCTCTAATTGCCTGGTTGACCCACTCATTCGTTAGTAGGGTGTTCTTTAACCTCCATGCTTTTGGAGGTTTTCCAGACTTTTTCCTGTGGTTGATTTCAAGCTTCATAGCATTGTGGTCTGAAAGTATGCATGGTATAATTTCAATTCTTGTAAACTTATGAAGGGCTGTTTTGTGACCCAGTATATGATCTATCTTGGAGAATGTTCCATGTGCACTCGAGAAGAAAGTATATTCTGTTGCTTTGGGATGCAGAGTTCTAAATATATCTGTCAAGTCCATCTGATCCAATGTATCATTCAGGGCCCTTGTTTCTTTATTGACTGTGTGTCTAGATGATCTATCCATTTCTGTAAGTGGGGTGTTAAAGTCCCCTGCAATGACCACATTCTTATCAATAAGGTTGCTTATGTTTATGAGTAATTGTTTTATATATCTGGGGGCTCGGGTATTTGGCGCATAGACATTTATAATAGTTAGCTCTTCCTGGTGGATAGACCCTGTGATTATTATATAATGCCCTTCTTCAACTCTTGTTACAGCCTTTAATTTAAAGTCTAGTTTGTCTGATATAAGTATGGCTACTCCAGCTTTCTTTTGGCTTCCAGGAGCATGATAAATAGTTCTCCATCCCCTCACTCTCATTCTGAAGGTGTCCTCAGGTCTAAAATGAGTCTCTTGTAGACAGCAAATAGATGGGTCTTGTTTTTTTATCCATTCTGATACCCTATGTCTTTTAGTTGGCGCATTTAATCCATTTACATTCAGTGTTATTATAGAAAGATATGGGTTTAGAGTCATTGTGATGTCTGTATGTTTTATGCTTGTAGTGATGTCTCTGGTACTTTGTCTCACAGGATCCCCCTTAGGATCTCTTGTAGGGCTGGTTTCGTGGTGACAAATTCCTTCAGTTTTTGTTTGTTTGGGAAGACCTTTATCTCTCCTTCTATTCTAAATGACAGACTTGCTGGATAAAGGATTCTCGGCTGCATATTTTTTCTGTTTAGCACACTGTAGATATCGTGCCAAGCCTTTCTGGCCTGCCCAGTTTCAAAGGAGAGATCAGTCACGAGTCTTATAGGTCTCCCTTTATATGTGAGGGCACGTTTATCCCTTGCTGCTTTCAGAATTTTCTCTTTATCCTTGTATTTTGCCAGTTTCACTATGATATGTCGTGCAGAAGATCGATTCAAGTTACGTCTGAAGGGAGTTCTCTGTGCCTCTTGGATTTCAATGCCTTTTTCCTTCCCCAGTTCAGGGAAGTTCTCAGCTATAATTTGTTCAAGTACCCCTTCAGCACCCTTCCCTCTCTCTTCCTCCTCTGGGATACCAATTATGCGTATATTATTTTTTTTTAGTGTATCACTTAGTTCTCTAATTTTCCCCTCATACTCCTGGATTTTTTTATCTCTCTTTCTTTCAGCTTCCTCTTTCTCCATAACTTTATCTTCTAGTTCACCTATTCTCTCCTCTGCCTCTTCAAGCCAAGCCATCGTGGATTCCATTTTGTTTTGCAATTCGTTTAAAGCGTTTTTCAACTCCTCGTGACTGTTCCTTAGTCCCTCGATCTTTGTGGCAAGAGATTCTCTGCTGTCCTGTATACTGTTGTCAAGCCCAGCGATTAATTTTATGACTATTATTCTAAATTCACTTTCTGTTATATTATTTAAATCCTTTTTGATCAGTTCATTAGCTGTTGTTATTTCCTGGAGATTCTTCTGAGGGGAATTCTTCCGTTTGGTCATTTTGGAGAGTCCCTGGCGTGGTGAGGACCTGCAGTGCACTTCCCCTGTGCTGTGGTGTATAACTGGAGTTAGTGGGCGGGGCCGCAGTCCGACCCGATGTCTGCCCCCAGCCCACTGCTGGGGCCACAGTCAGACTGGTGTGTGCCTTCTCTTCCCCTCTCCTAGGGGCGGGATTCACTGTGGGGTGGCGTGGCCTGTCTGGGCTACTTGCACACTGCCAGGCTTGTGGTGCTGGGGATCTGGCGTATTAGCTGGGGTGGGTAGGCAAGGTGCACGGGGGCAGGAGAGGCAGGCTTAGCTCGCTTCTCCTTAGGTGATCCACTTCAGGAGGAGCCCTGTGGCAGCGGGAGGGAGTCAGATCTGCTGCCGGAGGTTTGGCTCCGCAGAAGCACAGAGTTGGGTGTTTGCGCGGAGGGAGCAAGTTCTCTGGCAGGAACTGGTTCCCTTTGGGATTTTGGCTGGGGGATGGGCGGGGGAGATGGCGCTGGCGCCTTTGTTCCCCGCCAAGCTGAGCTCTGCCGTCCGGGGGCTCAGCAGCTCTCCCTCCCTTTGTCCTCCAGCCTTCCCGCTTTCCGAGCAGAGCTGTTAACTTATGACCTCCCAGACGCTAAGTCGCGCTTGCTGTCGGAACACAGTCTGTCCGGCCCCTCCGCTTTTGCCAGCCAGACTCGGGGGCTCTGCTTGGCCGGCGAGCCGCCCCTCCGCCCCGGCTCCCTCCCGCCAGTCCGTGGAGTGCGCACCGCCTCGCCGCCCTTCCTACCCTCTTCCGTGGGCCTCTAGTCTGCGCTTGGCTCCAGAGACTCCGTTCTGCTAATCCTCTGGCGGTTTTCTGGGTTCTTTAGGCAGGTGTAGGTGGAATCTAAGTGATCGGCAGGACGCGCTGTGAGCCCCGCGTCCTCCTACGCCGCCATCTTCCTTCACATCTCTTTTAAAAAATTGTTTAAATTAGAATACTTGTTCATTTTAAAACATTTTTAAGTTTATTTATTTATTTTGAGAGAGACGGAGAGAGCATGAAGGGGGGAGGGTCAGAGTGAGAGGGAGAGAGAGAATCTAAAGCAGGTTCTGTGCTGGCAGCACACAACCTGATTTGGGGCTTGAACTCATGAAACCTCATGACCATGACCTGAGCCAAAACCAAGATTCGCCACTTAACTGACCGAGCCACCCAGATGCCCCATATTTGTCAATTTTAAATTAAAATGTGTAGACTTTTCACATCAAGGCACTTTATGATTAGCATTGCAAGCACATCTATTTTGTTGTTTGCTTTGTTAATCTCATATACATATCTTTGCTATATAGATGCTTTTCATTTTATGTAGTCAGGTATTTAGTGACTGGTTAATGGATATTTAATTTTGTGATATTCTTCTTTACATTAATATCAACAATATGTCTAACTCACATTATCCTATTTTTAACTGAAACTTAAAAATATATATATCCATAATCTTGCTAGACTATCTTTTTAATGTATGACATGTAGTGAAAATTTATTCTATTGTTAAATGCCCAGTCAGTGGTACCATTATTTATTGATAATTTGAACTTATTCTAATGACATAAAATGACCTTTTTGGTCATTTTAAAAACTGGGTCTCTTTTCTTTTACATTAATTTTTTTCCTCCATTCCTCATAGTATTTTAAGACACATCACTACACTTCACTAATTCTTTAAGATTTCTCATCTTAAAGACCTCAGAAACATATACAAAATAAATTTATTTCAATAATTCAGCCATCGTATATACATTGCAGCTTGCTCTCTTCAGTGCATATCTTTCCACATCGATAAATATATAATGATATGATTTTAATCGCTGCATAGTGCTACATTGAATGAATTGTGATAATTCAGTCAACTGTTTCCTTCTGTCAGAAATTTAGGTTGTTTTTCAAAATTTCATTCATACAAATATCAGCGTATCAATTTTTTTTATTAAAAAAAAGTGGACACTCTTCCAGTCATCTCCTTGTCCATTTAACATAATTATCCTTTTACTTCTAAAATGTTTGAGACGTGTGGCTTTTGTAAAATTTATTTATAGGTAGTCATACCTAAAATACCCATAATTGTATCTCATTTGCTATTCCAATGTTATCAAAGTGACTAAAAATGTCACAATGTAGAGTGATAATGGTTATAGCAGTCAGACATGTTTTGTTTATGAATTTTATGGAATTGATCAAATATTGCTTGATTATGGATTGATTACACTTTGGTGATTAATTTTACTAAATACACAAAGAAAATGTAGTTCTATTCTTAAGTCAAAGAGTATTTTTGTCAAGAACATCACACTTCTTTTTAAGTGTATTTATTTATTTATTTTGAGAGAGAGAGAGAGAGAGGCACAGGGAGAGAAGGAGAGAGAGAATCCCAAGCAGGTTTTACACTGTCAGTGCAGAGCTGGAAGCAGGGCCTGAACCCACAAACTGTGAAATCATGACCTGAGTCAAAGTCAGACGTTAACTGACTGAGCCACCCAGGAGCCCCAAGCATGTTATGCTCTTAATGATTAGTGTCTATTGGAATGGTAATTTCCTTTCTCTTCCTCTGTTACCTATTTATCACCCTAAATATGATGTTGAATTTGAAATGATATAATTATTTACATTCAAACATTTTAAGTCACTTTGTATGGATATTCCAAGTATGAATAAGTTTGCCTGTATTTGTGTTTGTGCATGTTGGAGTGCATTCAGTTGTGCAGTTTCTGATGTTTTTAAAGTTTGTTACTGCTATTATGTTAGCTATATGAATGGGTCTAGTACAAGAGGCTTATTATACTCTTTAACAATGCTTGACTGCTTTAAAACTGATTACACTGCATATTTTTGGAAGATGATTTCTGCCATTTTTCCCATAAGAAGTTATCTACCCTTTTGTGAGTCAATGTTAATTAGATATGCTTATGAAAGCATGTATTTTGTAATCTTTCAATTTTATAGATTTAAATTGTATCTTATATTCACTATTTTTAAAAATATAACATTGTTAGTGTGTATTTCTATTCATGTTATTTATGCTGTGTTTTTACATTTACTTTACTCTTTCCAAATGCTTGTATATTTGGTTGGTATTAAAAACAACTCTTCTAAGTTATTTTGTGATGCTACTCATTTTATATATTTGAAACTTAATTTGTTATATTATAGGACATTCATCAATTTTATTCTTAATGATGAGAATTGTGACAGTGATGTTTCACCCATTAAAATTAAGTCTATCATATTCATACTTAATTTCTCATTATTTAGCACTTATGTAGGACACAGCGATGACTTAAAAAATAGTTTAATCATGTATATATTTGGTCATTGGAAAACCAGGTGGGAAAATAATTGGAAGAATTTATAATGATAAGGATATTGGAAACTGATCTGGAAGTGGGGAGGACTATGTCTGTGAAAAGCATTTAAATGCTGAAATGTTTTTGTTTAATATCATATATGTGAATGTTTATGGTTAAAAGCATTAGTGTTTTGCAAAAAAATAAAAAGATTTTGCAAGATAAAAAGTAAATAATGTTTTCAAACTCTGAAAATTCAAAGCATTACCTCACTTATTCCTTAATATGTTTCTGCTGTTCTTTACTGCAAATTTTAATTGACATAATTGGATTTTAGAAGCAGATAATTAATTTTACATTCTGTGTATCCTTGCTCAATATTTTTTTTTAGTTTATTTGCTTGTAACCATATTAAATAAAGGACATTTAAACACTTTTACTTTATTGATTTCATTTATTATTCTACTTCTTTCCTGTTGTTTAGTTATTGATTTTGATTATCCTTTGTTTATCAAGATTGCTTTTTAAATTCCTTTTGGCTTTTCAAATGTTGTTATTCTGACTCATTACATGTCTGAGACTATTTTTTTTTGTTCTCAACAAAGACACCAATTCTGTGTCAGGTATGAAATTCCAAACAAATTTTTGCCTTTAAAATTGTGTACATATTTTGGCAAGGACTTTCACATATGTACTACAGCAAAATTTGATGTGTGATATTTTTCTTAGAGTTCCATTTATCGTGTACATATGTGTGACTAGGGAGGACTGTATTACTCATGTATATGGTTATATAACAGGGGTTGGGGGAATATCTTCAGTGGAAAGCAGAAACTGTATACTCTCTCCCAGTTATACTAAAGTTCACTGTAAGGTAAATCAGAAATCAACGCCAGCTGGGGCGCCTGGGTGACTCAGTGGGTTAAGCGTCTGATTCTTGATTTCAGCTTAAGTCGTGATCTCATGGTTTGTGAGTTTGAGCTCTGGATTGGGCCCTGCATTGATAGCATGGAGCCTGCTTGGGATTCTCTTTCTCCACCCCCCTGCCCCTCCCCCACTTGCTCTCTCTTAAAATAAATAAAAATAAACTAACTAAATAAATACATAAATAAAATAATACCAAGTTTCCTTAGTTTGAGTGGCAGGAAGAATTTGAAGATGGTTTCCGTGATTTTAGCTGCTGGTTTTCACATCTTTATTCCATCCCATTTCATACCAGCTCTCAACCATGTTTATTTCTGTTTTTTGGGTTGTTTGTTTCTTTGTTTTAGTATGCTATTGCTCAGCTTTTTTGGGAGGGGACATTTTTCTGTTTATGCAGCTTATCTCTCTGGCAGTCTAAACATTTATCATGCAAGTTATCAGCTCTGTGCCTGGGCCCAAGAGTTTCTCAAACCTTCCCCATCCCCATGCATTGTGTATCTTGTGATTCTATATTTCCTTGGATTATATGCATAAATGCTAGCCATATTCTACTTATGACACTGCCATTCTATGGGAGTTGGTGTCTCTGAATGAATGTATTGGAAGCAGCAAGTGCAATTTGACAGGTTATATAATTCAATAATTAATAGGGCAAATCTTTCTTAATTTTCTAGATGATGTACTTCATACAATTTTGAAACATGAGGCATCTATTTGGGGTAAAATTAAGGACACTTCATTTGCTTTTAGGCAGGAATGTTGATTTGTTTCAGATTTATGGATCATCTACTAATTATACTATTCAATTTGCTTTTTAAAATCTAGTTTTCATTTGAAAATTTTCCAGATATAGTTAATATATGTCGATTTATTTTATTAATGCATTCAAAAACAATGAAAGTGTCCCTCCTATGTACAAAAACTTGATATCTGGATAAGATTAATACACTCATGAAAGCCCTTCTGGCTTGGCTTCTGTGCGAAGGCCCTGCCTACTGCCAGTATCAGGAGACTTATCTGCAATGTGTGGCTGGGAGACCCCGGTGCTTAACTAGTAAGAGGTTTTGCTCCCTTCACCACTGCTGCCCCAGCTGAGAAAAAGTGGAAACAAAGAAAGGTCATCTGAGGAGTCCCCTGATGACATGGGTTTTGGTCTTTTTTTAATAAATCCCTTCTGTAAGATGTTCAATGAAAAGCTGAAACTTAAAAAAAATAAATAAGTTGAATGAGGCTTGAAGAAGTAGAGGGTGAGTGATAACATCTAGTTATAGCAAAGACTCTTTACAAAAGCTTAATGATATAAGAGAATAGGATCTATTCATATTATTACAGTTAAAGGGCACATAAGGGAAAGACTAGAAAGACAGGGAACATATTGTAAAACTCAAATAGATTTACATGTTCTGTATATATTGTAAATGCATTACATATATGTAAAATAAGATTTTAGGATTTATAAAGAAGTCATTCATATAATTTATTTAGTTCCTGACTCCTGGTAAATACATTGAAGAGTTCAATAAATCCTAATGACATCCTATTTAGTGACCAGGCAGAGAAAAAAATTAAGTTAGTTTGGCTGAAAATTAACCAAAAAGGGATATAACTTATTAGATGAGTCAGCATTTATATGTGTGTGTGGTACATGAACGTGTTTGTGTTTGTGTACATATATATGTGTGGTTCACACATGTATGTACATATGCCATGTATGTATCTCTATATATGTATCTTTATGTATATTTGCATATAGACACTTACATATAAATACATATAATTATGCATATATGTATACATATAATACAAATACATATATATCTAAATAAATATACATGTATAAATAAATTTTAGTGGACTCTTTCACCAGTGATCATGTATCGCTCACACCAATGATCATGGATAGTTGTTCTTCTGGAAACACGTTACAAATAAAAATTATCAGTTCCCACCCACATCTGATCTACTAAATCAGAAACTGTAAGGATTGGTCCAATTATCTTTTAATAAGGCTTCCAACTGATAATATGCATACTAATTTTAAGAACTACGGATCTCAAAATAGCATTTGTAGTATATTTTTTATATAAGTGAAATATTGATAAAATCTTTCAAATGTGTTTTCAAAAGAGGACAAAATTAAGTATTTCAAGATTATGTCTCTTGCCATTTCTAGATGAGGGACACTGGAATGTGAGAGTACATCTGTCTTTCTATTAAAAACAAAAACCAAGAACTAAATTCACTCTAAAATGATCAATGACTTGTGTTTATTTGTGTATTCTAGATTTTTTAAAAAAAAGCAGAAAAACAAGGCAGGTAGAAAGTGGCAAAAGTATCTTTGCAAAAATTTTTTATTTTTGTTTCAAAAGTAGAGAAGTTATTTCCTAAGGACTTATGTAAGATAGAAAGTTAAATGTTAGCATGAATAAAATAGAAAACTAGGATTCTGATATTTACCATCAGTGGCATCAATATATTATTTTTGGACATATATCCTATAAAGCAAATTATAATACTGTTTAAAGAATATTAGTAAATATACGCTATGAACCCATAATCTGTCTCAAGACACAAAACTGTAGAGTCATTAAAGACCCATATGCCCCTCCTGATCTGCTTTTCTTTTCCTGAGCATAGTCTTTTTTATATTATAGAAAGTGGATTTTATTATTTTTGAAAACAGATTTTAAAAACACATGTTCCAAATGTTTGCTGCTAATATACAAAAATTTAACTGATTTTCATATATTGATATTGTATTCTACAACCTTGCTACATTTATTTTTAAGGTAAATTGTATTTGGAGAAAATTATAAATTCATATGCAATTATAGGAAATAATTCAGAGAGCTTCCCTGTATGCTTTATCCAGTTTCCCCAATGGTTCCATTTTGTAAAACTGTGATAAAATATCACAACAGTATACTGACATTGATAGAGCCAAGATACACTTACATCTCCACAAGGATTCTTCATGTTGTGCTTGCCGCCCCCCGCCCCAAGTATCCTACCCCCATTTCCTTAATCCCTAGACATCACTAATTGCTTCTCCATTTTTATAATTTTGTCATTTCAACAATGTTATATTAATGGAATCATACAGTATTTAATCTTTACAGATTTCTTCTCTCAACATAAAGTTATCCAAGTTGCCGTCCAGCACAATGGTTTATTCCCTTTTATTGCTGAATAGCATGTCATGGTATGGATGTTCCAAGATTTGCTTAATCATTCACCTTTTGAAAGACATCTGAACGTGTTCCCATTTTTTGCTTATTAGGAATAAATCTGCTTTGCCTATTTGTGTACAGCTTTTGTGAACATATGTTTCCACTTATCTGGATAAATGCCCAAGAATGCAAATACTGTGACATATGGCAGTTTCAGGTGCAGTTTATAAAAAAACTGCCAAAATATTTTCCAGAGTCATTGTACCATTTTACATTCCCACCAGCAATGTATGAGTGATTCAGTTTCTCTATATTTTTACCAGAATTTTCTATTGTTACTTTCTCCCCGTATTTAAAAAAAAAATAGCTATTTGGTTTTCTATAGAATGTTATTTCATTGTGGTTTTGTTTCGAATTTCTCTAGTGATTAATAATGTTGAACATTTTCTCAAATGCTTATTTACCATCTTCAGTGAAAAGTCTTCTCACGCATTTTTTTCTATTTCCTAATTGGATAGGTTTTGTTTATTGTTTAATTTTACTGTTGATTTGTGGGGAGTTTTATATATATTCTGGCTTCTACTCCTTTGTCAGGTATGTTATTTGCAAGCAAGTTTTCAAATTTGTAAGTTTTTTTTGAGTCTATTCATAGAGCAAAAATTTTTTAATTTTAATGAAGTTCAAATTGCAATTGTTTCATTTTTTGGATTGTTCTTTTGGTGTCAAGACTAAGAACTCTTTGTGTAATTCTAGATTCTGATTATTTTCTCCTTTTTTCCCCCTAAATATTTTATTTTTTTACATGTTGTATTCAAGTCACTAATCCATTGAGTGACTATTTCTATAATATGTAATTTTTAAGGTCAACATTTATTTTTTTTTGTCTTTGTAAGTCCAATTTCTTTAGTATCATTTATTGAGAGGATCATCCTTGACCACTTAATTGCATTTGCACCTTAATAAAAAATCAGATGGATATATATATATATATATACACATATAAATATACATATATACACACACATATATATATACATATATACATATGTATATATGTATATATATATGTATATATATATATACACACACACACATATACACACACATATATATACACATGTGTGTATATATATATACTTTTTATTTTTATTCTACTCTATTAGTATATAATATGTGTGTATAAAATATGAGATATATCTATCATATTGCCTTATGAAATACCATACTGTCCTCATTGTTGTAGCTTCATAGTGAATCTAAATATATTAGTGTGAATTCTCTAGCTTTATTCTTACTCAAATCTGTTTGGAATATTATAGGTTCTTTGTCTACTGACATATATTTTAGAAACAGTTGTCAATTTAAATTAAATAGCCGCTAGAATCTTGATAGGGTCTGTGTAGAATCTATAAATCTACTTATCCCCTTGGGGAGGATTGGCTCTTCAACAACATTGAGCATTTTAGTCCAGACACATGATATATGTGTGTATGTATGTATGTATGTATGTATGTATATATGTATGTGTGAATGTACGTCTATTTATTTAGATCTTGTTTTGTTTCTTTTAATGATATTTAGTAACTTTCACACATATTTTGCGAATGTTGTCCTTGATATTTCTTGGGTTTTGGTGCTATTAAAATTAGCATTTTAAATTTCTGTTTCCAGTTGTCCATTAAAAGTACAGAGAAACAAAACTGATTTTGTATGTTGAACATTTCCCATGTGATCTTGATTAATTAACTTATTAGTGTATCATTTTTTACTGATTCTTTAGGATTTTCAATAGTCATGATCTTGTCATATAAGAGTAATTCCATTTTGACTTCTAGTCTGTTGGTCTGTAGGTTTTTATGTAATGTTATTTTGAAATTAGTTGAAACACTATGTTTGATAATTTATATTTCCATTTCAGTTTAAAATTTTTACCTTCTGTTTATTCATTAGTATGTGAAACATTTAGAAAGTTAAAACATATATCCGTACTTTTAGTTTTAATTTATATTTATGTATATGATTTATAAATAATATATTCAGTGTTAGATACGATTGCATTTTTAAAACTTGCTTGAAGCTTGCATCATAGTTTAATACTCATTCTTTTTTTAATGCTCAGTCTACGTTCTGAAAGACGTGCAATCTCCATTCACTTGTGCACTATGTCCATTATATTGAGCAGTTTAATGTGCTTGTAAGTTTGTGATATTGTTACTGTTTTTTTAAATTGATTTGATCTAGATATCTGTGGAAAAACTTACTTAAGTCTCTTATTTTGCGGAAGCATTGGTTATTTACCTTTCCTTTGGAGAAATGACAATTTTTGCTTTATTGCACTGAAACTTTTGGTGAATAAAATTAGTTTTCACATTCTAGTTAGTTGATAAAAGCTTTTAACAGTAAGTGGTGATGTATACTATTTCTAGCTGTGTTGAAATTCTCATGTTGTTAGTATAGATAGACCAGGTATCTTTACATCATTTCCTTCCACTCTTTCTTACAATATTTAAAATGTCTTATTTTGTTTGTGCATTCTATGTGTGTAACTTTCACTCTTTAATGTCTTTGGGGTAAAGTATTGTTTTTTCTCTCCCCTCATTCCATTTATTTATTTCTACTAGCTTACCTAATGTATATTTATTTCTATTTTACAGGTTAGGCTAGAAATTTCCCTCTATTATATAATAAGTAAGCATACAAAATACAGACCTGTGAATGCTTAAAATCCGATGACCTTCTTTTCAAAGTTTTTGGCCTTTAAAAAAAATACATAGTTTGGAGCTTTGTTTAAATGTACTCATATCTTTGCTATTTTATGTAATCATTAATATTTCTTGCAGCTTAGACCTTCCATCATGGATTACTTTCCAATTATCTAAAGCATATTCTATATGTATTCCTTCAGTAAAATTCAGTTACTAGAAACATTACTCAATTTTTTTCCTAAAGTATTTTATTTGATCACAAATTCATACTGTTATCAAAGCTTGATTTTATTCAGATATCCATGCTAATGGCCATTTTCATCCAGAAATTTAATTTAATTTTGTTTTATTTTATTATATTTTTATATAATTATATATATATATATATATATATATATATATATATATATATATATATATATATTGGCTGCTGCTGTGGGTGGTATTTTAGAAAGAATTTAGTTGATGTTCTTACTGTTCTTTGTAAATACTTGTTTGTTTGTTTTTTGTTTTGTTTTTGTTTGTTTGTTTTTGCCTAGGGTCTTTTAGAATACTTTTTTCTGTCTTAGGCACTCTATTAATTTACCTAAGTGTTCCTAGATATTAATTACCTTTTATTTCACCTGTCTAGTACATACTGTGTGTCTTCTATGTGTGGATTCATAGCTTTCATCGTATTTGGATAATTCTAGTCATTTTGTAATTAAATATTCCTTGTACTTTATGTTCTTTATATCTTCCTTGCATTTTATATATTCTTACTTTTCCCTCATTTTACTTTCTTTTCAGGTTTTGATTTCTAATGTTTTATGATACCTTCTAGATAATTTATTTAATTTAGTCTTATTTACCAATTGTCTCTTTAGTTATTACTTATCTTTCGTCTGATATATTCAATTCCAAATATTAATTAATATAGATTCCAGTTTTAGAACTATTATTTGCCTTCTTCAAATCTGACTTAATGTTTTTTAACAAGAAACTAACATAAGAATTCTCTAGCACTAACATAAGAATTCTCACTAAGTGCCATATGTATATATCCAATGTGGTAGAATGTAGGTTTCTGTCAATTATACAGTTAGTTTTAAAGATAAAACAATTTACAGCTAACAGAGAAAAACAGGAAACATTTATATCCTTCCTCTATGTTTATAGATAAACGCATGTAAGTTGTACTTATTCTCAGAAATCTATATTTTCTAAAATCATTATTCTACAAAGTAAAAAAGAAAAAAAAAGTAGTTTGCTTCTAAAATTAAAGATAGACATTTTTTCTAATTTTTAGACAGCATTGGTTTAATGGCCAGAATGGTCACAATATAACTCTTTACCCCAGCTTTCAAAATAGAGAGCTAGCAAAATTAATGCAAAATAAGCAAATGAACAGTAAATACAGAAACGCAGTAAATGACAATTCTGTAGAGCCCTATGACTTTCTTCATAGAGACATGTGCTTTCACATATTATATAAATGATTGCTACTTACTTGGTGGAGTCAAACCAATCCTAATTTTTGAAATTTTAGAGAATTTTAAATCATCCTGTGTGATACAGTAACAGTAATGGCCTCTATAGTGATACCAACTCATAGTATAATGAATCCTAAGTTGTTGTTGTTGTTGTTATTTTGAAACATTTAAGTATGGTTATGAACTATTTCACTGTATGGTCTCTAGAACAAATGAGTTTTGAATTTGAAATTTCATGATACCACATACTGGCTGAATGACCTCGAACATACATAAATAGACTTAAATTTCTCTCTGCTGCTGCTCTCTCTCTCTCCCATTTCCCCTATCTCATTTCTCTCATTTCATATATTTAAAACATATATCTAAAGTTAATTTTATTCAATTGTTATAAAAATATATTATTTAACAACATAATGCCATTTACATTAGCACCCTCTCTAATGAAATACTTAGGGATTTATCCAACAAAATATGTGCAAGATCTATATGAGATAAAGTACAACACTGTGGTGAATGAAAAAAAAAGTCCTCTATAAATGGAGAAATACTCCATGTTCATGGATAAGAAGACACAGTATTGCCAAGTTGTCAGTTCTTATCAAACTGATCTATAGAGTCAGTGCAATCCCAATCCAAATCCCATGAAGATATTTTGTGGACATTGACAAACTGATTCTGAGGTTTATATGGAGAAGAAAAAAAAAAGAGCCTGACTAGCCAACACAGATCATGACATGAGCTAAAGTTGGATGTTCAACTGACTGAGCCACCTAGGCGCACCAGCCCACTTTTATTTAAAGATTCAATGTAGGGGACACCTGGGTGGCTCAGTTGGTTAAGCATCTGACATCAGCTCAGGTTATGATCTTGTGGTTTGTGGGTTCAAGCCCCACATCAGGCTCTGTGCTGACAGCTCAGAGCCTGAAGCCTGCTTCACATTCTCTCTCTCTCTCTCTCTCTCTCTCTCTCTCTGCCCCTACCCTGCTCATACTCTGTCTCCTGTCTCTCTCAAAAATAAATAAACATTAAAAAAAAGAGTCAATGCACACCCAACAAAAAAATCTCACCATTGTATTTTTGAACAAGTTGATTCTAAAATTTACGTGGAAAGGCCAAAGTACTATAATAGTGAAATCAATTCTGAGAGAAAGAACAAAGTCAGACGACTCACATTGCCTTGTTTGGAGAATTACCACGAAGATGCAGTAATCAGGACAGTGTGTTTTTGGGGAGAGGATAGATGGAGATGAATGCAATAGAATAGAGAGCCCAGGAATAGAGTCACATAAATACAGTCAATTGATTTTTGACAAAGATGCAAAGTCATTTCTGTGAAGACACATCTGATAAATAACTCATCCAAAATATATAAGAATTCTTAAAAATCATTAATAAGAAAATATCCATATTTTTTAAAACGGGCCACAAAACACACACCTCGGTGAAAAAGATATAAATATGGCAAATAAGCATATGAAAAGATGCTCCACACCATCTGTCGTCAGGAAAATGCAAATTAAAACAATAAAACGATAGCATTCCATACCTATTAGAATGGTTGAAATCCAAAACACTGACAACACCAAATGTTGGTCAGGATGTTGGCAAGAGGAACACTTGTTCATAGTTGGTGGGAATGGAAAATTGTACAGTCACTTTGGAAGACGTTTTGGTGCTTTCCTATAAAACTAAACATACTTTGTGCATATGTATAGCTATTTTGCTCCTTGGTATTTATCCAAAGGAGTTGAAAATGTATGTGCATACAAGAACGCACATGGGTTTATGTAGCAGCACCCAAACTTGGAAGCAATACAGATGTCTTTCACTAGAGGACTGTATAAATATATTATGGTCCAGCCAGACAACGGAATATTATTCAGTAATAAAAAGAAATGAGGATTCAAGACATAACAAAACATGAGGGAAATTTAAGTGCATATTAAGTAAGTAAAAGAAGTCAATCTGAAAAGGATAAATAATATATAATTCCAACTATATGACATTCTGGAAAAGGCAAAACTATGAAGATCCTAAAAAGATCAGTAGTATCTAAGGGTTGGTGGGGTGGAAGATGGGGAGGTTGTAGGAAGGATGATTTTTAGGACTGTAAAAACACTCTGTATGATACAATAATGATAGATACATGTTATTTTATACATGTGTCCAAACCCATAGAAGATACAACAGTGAAACCCTAAAGTAAACTGTGAATTTGGAAGATTATGATGTGTCAATGCAAGTTCATCAATTGTGAAAAATGTACCAATCTGGTGGCGGATGTTAACAATAGGGAAGACTATGCAGGGGTGGTGGTTGAGAGTAAAAGGAAAATCTTTGTACCTCCCTCTCAATTTTACCGTAAACCTAAAACCGCTCTAAAACAATAAAGTCTTGGTTTGAAAAGTCCGTTTTAGTAAGGTGATGATACAATATAAAACAAAATAATTGGGATAGGAAATTTGTCCGAGATAGTAAAATATAAATAAAGTGAGTTAGTTTACATTTATTAACTTTTTAATCACAAGGCTTTAATATTGTCTACATACCTTAAGCAATGTATATATTTAAAACACAAAGTATATTGGTTTTAAGCATTTTGTATTTTGGAAAAATACTTTTGTGTGTCTAAATGCACTAATTTCTCATGTTCTATATATTTTAATAACTAAAGTATTTTACAAGTCTCTTATTATATTCAAACTAAAAATAATTTGGAAAGCTGAAGAACAATAAGGTAAGTTAATCTTACATCTGATTTTACTTATTTGAGTAATAAAGCTAGAACTTTCACAACTACGTTGCCTCAGGGTACGAATGAAAAATTAGTCTTTAATTAAAGTAAGCATAAGACAAAATTACATTATAAAATTGTGTATATTAAAATACTGACTTAAAATTTAGTGCAGGTTTGAAGTGCTTTCTATTCTCTCTCACTCCTTTACTCTATGAGTTGTGGAAATGATGTGTTTCACTAAAGAGTAGATTGCAGAAAATATTGCTATTCTGATTCTAAAGGAATCGGCAAACTTGATTCAAAAATAGTTTACCACTGGAACTATCCAAAATGACGAAACGGAAGAATTCCCCTCAGAAAAACGTCCAGGAAATAAAAACAGCTAACGAACTGATCAAAAATGAATTAAACAATAAAAAAGAAAGTGAATTTAGAATAATAGTCATAAAATTAATCACTGGATATGAAAACAGTATAAAGGACAGCAGAGAATCTATTGCTACAGAGATCAAGAGACTAAGGAACAGCCAGGAGGAGCTAAAAAATACTATCAATGAGCTGCAAAATAAAATGGAGACAACTACAGCTCAGATTGAAGAGGCAGAGGAGAGAATAGGTGAACTAGAAGATAAAATTATGGAAAAAAAGAATCTGAGAAAAAGAGATATAAAAAAATCCAGGAGTATGAGGGGAAAATTAGAGAACTAAGTGATGCACTAAAGAGAAATAATCTATGCATAATTGGTATTCCAGAGGAGGAAGAGAGAGGGAAAGGTGCTGAAGGTGTACTTGAAGAAATAATAGCTGAGAACTTCCTGGATCTGGAGAAGGAAAAAGGCACTGAAATCCAAGAGGCACAGAGAACTCCCTTCAGATGTAACTTGAATCGATCTTCGGCACGACATACCATAGTGAAACTGGCAAAATACAAGGATAAAGAGAAAATTCTGAAAGCAGCTAGAGATAAACGTGCTCTAACATATAAAGGGAGACCTATAAGACTCGTGACCAATCTCTCTACTAAAACTTGGAAGGCCAGAATGGAATGGCAGGAGATCTTCAATGTGATGAACAGAAAAAATATGCAGCCGAGAATGCTTTATCCAGCAAGTCTGTCATTTAGAATAGAAGGAGAGATAAAGGTCTTCCCAAACAAACAAAAACTGAAGGAATTCATCACCACTAAACCAGCCCTACAAGAGATCCTAAGGGGGATCCTGTGAGACAAAGTACCAGAGACATCGCTACAAGCATGAAACCTATGGACATCACAATGAGTCTAAACCCATATCTTTCTATAATAACACTGAATGTAAATGGACTAAATGCCAACCAAATACCAACCAAATGGACTAAATACCAACCAAAACATAGGGTATCAGAATGGATAAAAAAAACAAGACCCATCTATTTGCTGTCTACAAGAGACTCATTTTAGACCTGAGGACACCTTCAGAATGAGAGTGAGGGGATGGGGAGAGTGAGGGGATATTTATCATGCTACTGGAAGTCAAAAGACAGCTGGAGTAGCCATACTTATATCAGACAAACTAGACTTTAAATTAAAGGCTGTAACAAGAGACAAAGAAGGGCATTATATAATAATCACAGGGTCTATCCATCAGGAAGAGCTAACAATTATAAATGTCTATGCGTCGAATACGGGAGCCCCCAAATATATAAAACAATTACTCACAAACATAAGCAACCTTATTGATAAGAATGTGGTCATTGCAGGGGACTTTAACACCCCACTTACAGAAATGGATAGATCATCTAGACACACGGTCAATAAAGAAACAAGGGCCCTGAATGATACATTGGATCAGATGGACTTGACAGATATATTTAGAACTCTGCATCCCAAAGCAACAGAATATACTTTCTTCTCGAGTGCACATGGAACATTCTCCAAGATAGATCACATACTGGGTCACAAAACAGCCCTTCATAAGTATACAAGTATTGAAATCATACCATGCATACTTTCAGACCACAATGCTATGAAGCTTGAAATCAACCACAGGAAAAAGTCTGGAAAACCTCCAAAAGCATGGAGGTAAAAGAACACCCTACTAAAGAATGAGTGGGTCAACCAGGTAATTAGAGAAGAAATTTAAAAATATATGGAAACAAATGAAAATGAAAATACAACAACCTAAACGCTTTGGGATGCAGTGAAGGCAGTCCTGAGAGGAAAATACATTGCCATCCAGGCCTATCTCAAGAAACAAGAAAAATCCCAAGTACAAAATCTAACAGCACACCTAAAGGAACTAGAAGCAGAACAGCAAAGACAGCCTAAACCCAGCAGAAGAAGAGAAACAATAAAGATCAGAACAGAAATAAACAATATAGAATCTAAAACACTGTAGAGCAGATCAATGAAACCAAGAGTTGGTTTTTTGAAAAAATAAACAAAATTGATAAACCTCTAGCCAGGCTTCTCAAAAAGAAAAGGGAGATGACCCAAATAGATAAAATCATGAATGAAAATGGAATTATTACAACCAATCCCTCAGAGATACAAGCAATTATCAGGGAATACAAAGAAAACTTATTTGCCAACAAACTGGCCACCCTGGAAGAAATGGCCAAATTCCTAAACACCCAAACGCTTCCAAAACTCAATCAGGAGGAAATAGAAAGCTTGAATAGACCCATAACCAGCAAAGAAATTGAATCAGTTATCAAAAATCTCCCAACAAATAAGAGTCCAGGACCAGATGGCTTCCCAGGGGAGTTCTACCAGATGTTTAAAGCAGAGATAATACTTATCCTTCTCAAGCTATTCCAAAAAACAGAAAGGTAAGGAAAACTTCCAGACTCATTCTATGAAGCCAGTATTACTTTGATTCCTAAACCAGACAGAGACCCAGTAAAAAAAGAGAACTACAGGCCAATATCCCTGATGAATATAGATGCAAAAATTCTCAATAAGATACTAGCAAATCGAATTCAACAGCATATAAAAAGAATTATTCACCACGATCAAGTGGGATTCATTCCTGGGATGCAGGGCTGGTTCAACATTCGCAAATCAATCAATGTGATACATCACATTAATAAAAGAAAAGATAAGAACCATATGATCCTGTCAAATGATTGCAGAAAAGCCTTTGACAAAATTCAGCAACGTTTCTTAATAAAAACCCTCGAGAAAGTCAGGATAGAAGGAACATACTTAAAGATCATAAAAGCCATTTATGAAAATCCCACAGCTAACATCATCCTCAATGGGAAAAACAGAGCTTTTTCCCTGAGATCAGGAACACGACAGGGATGCCCACTCTCACCGCTGTTGTTTAACATAGTGCTGGAAGTTCTAGCATCAGCAATCAGACAACAAAAGGAAATCAAAGGCATCAAAATTGGCAAAGATGAAGTCAAGCTTTCGCTTTTTGCAGATGACATGATATTATACATGGAAAATCCGATAGACTCCACCAAAAGTCTGCTAGAACTGATACATGAATTCAGCAAAGTTGCAGGATACAAAATCAATGTACAGAAATCAGTTGCATTCTTATACATTAATAATGAAGCAACAGAAAGACAAATAAAGAAACTGATCCCATTCACAATTGCACCAAGAAGGAAAAAATACCCAGGATAAACCTAACCAAAGATGTAAAAGATCTGTATACTGAAAACTATAGAAAGCTTATGAAGGAAATTGAAGAAGATATAAAGAAATGGAAAGACATTCCCTGCTCATGGATTGGAAGAATAAATATTGTCAAAATGTCAATACTACCCAAAGCTATCTACACATTCAATGCAATCCCAATCAAAATTGCAACAGCATTCTTCTTGAAGATAGAACAAGCAATCCTAAAATTCATATGGAACCACGAAAGGCCCCAAATAACCAAAGTAATTTTGAAGAAGACCACCAAAGCAGGAGGCATCACAATCCCAGACTTTAGCCTCTACTACAAAGCTATAATCATCAAGACAACATGATATTGGCACAAAAACAGACACATAGACCAATGGAATAGAATAAAAACCCCAGAATTAGACCCACAAACGTACGGCCAACTCATCTTTGACAAAGCAGGAAAGAACATCCAATGGATAAAAGACAGTCTCTTTAACAAATGGTGCTGGGAGAACTGGACAGCAACATGCAGAAGGTTGAAACTACACCACTTTCTCACACCATTCACAAAAATAAACTCAAAATGGATAAAGGACCTGAATGTGAGACAGGAAACCATCAAAACCCTAGAGGAGAAACCAGGAAAAGACCTCTCTGACCGCAGCCGTAGCAATTTCTTACTTGACACATCCCCAAAGGCAAGGGAATTAAAAGCAAAACTGAACTACTGGGACCTTATGAAGATAAAAAGCTTCTGCACAGCAAAGGAAACAACCAACAAAACTAAAAGGCAACCAACGGAATGGGAAAAGATATTTGCAAATGACATATCGGACAAAGGGCTAGTATCCAAAATCTATAAAGAGCTCACCAAACTCCACACCCGAAAAACAAATAACCCAGTGAAGAAATGGGCAGAAAACATGAATAGACACTTCTCTAAAGAAGACATCCGGATGGCCAACAGGTACATGAAAAGATGCTCAACGTCGCTCCTTATCAGGGAAATACAAATCAAAACCACACTCAGATATCACCTCACGCCAGTCAGAGTGGCCAAAATGAACATATCAGGAGACTATAGATGCTGGAGAGGATGTGAAGAAACGGGAACCCTCTTGCACTGTTGGTGGGAATGCAAATTGGTGTAGCCACTCTGGAAAACAGTATGGAGGTTCCTCAAAAAATTAAAAATAGACCTACCCTATGACCCAGCAACAGGACTGCTAGGAATTTACCCAAGGGATACAGGAGTACTGATGCATAGGGGCACTTGTACCCCAATGTTTATAGCGGCACTCTCAACAATAGCCAAATTATGGAAAGAGCCTAAATGTCCATCAACTGATGAATGGATAAAGAAATTGTGGTTTATATACACAATGGAATACTACGTGGCAATGAGAAAGAACGAAATATGGCCCTTTGTAGCAACATGGATGGAACTGGAGAGTGTGATGCTAAGTGAAATAAGCCATACAGAGAAAGACAGATACCATATGTTTTCACTCTTAGGCGGATCCTGAGAAACCTAACAGAAACCATGGGGGAGGGGAAGGAAATAAAAAAAAAAAAAAGAGGTTAGAGTGGGAGAGAGCCAAAGCATAAGAGACTTAAAAACTGAGAACAAACTGAGGGTTGATGGGGGGTGGGAGGGAGGGGAGGGTGGGTGATGGGTATTGAGGAGGGCACCTTTTGGGATGAGCACTGGGTGTTGCATGGAAACCAAATTGACAATAAACTTCATATATTGAAAAAAAAAATAGTTTACCACTAAGCCTATTGTGTGCAGTTGGCTTACGTTTCTTGTCAGGTAACTGGTTACGTGGGTACAATTTAATTTGTAATACCTGAAGTGATAGTGCTGTTTCTCTCAACGTGATATAATTTCCAAATTTCCGCTTGTAATTTTGACTGAATAATAATTTCTTCACACAGAAGTTGTGGTTAGGCAGAATAAGATTTTGGCTTCCATTTTTAACAACAATAACATTAAGAAAGACATACGGAGAAAAAGGAAATTTATACTACTTTTTGAAACAAATTTATACTATTAGTGGGTTGTTACCAACTAAGTTGGTAAATCTTTTGGGACCCAAATAATTTAATTATCTTATTCAACAGCCAATTAGATCATGAAATATATCAGAAAGGGTTTTGGAAAACACAACTGAATTATTTAAGTGAAAAATGCTATGAGTGGCAAATATATTTTTTTCAAATACAATATTATTGTACTATTACTATTATATTATGAACTCTAGAAAAATATTTCACTTGATTTCAATTTTTATATAAGAATTTAAAATTCTAAATACAAACTAGTTGGATATTATTCCTTTGCAGTTATAAGCACATAGGGAAGCAGTTAATATTTTTACTTCAGGTCATAGCTGAAATTGTATAACCTTTCCAATAATTTAGATTAAAATTATAAACCAGTAATATTCTTCATTTGAAATCCAGGGCTCAAAGAATCCAGTTTAATCCCAGCAATTAGAGGTATACTTGAACCTTTTATACTCCAAACAATACAAACTGCTGTCTGGGAACGAGCATATATAGTTGAAATTGTTTTAATACAAGTGACAGATGAGTCCTAAAATGGTACTTTCATGTCATTCTAAGCTTTCATAATTTATTTCTTCATGGCTGCCCAAAACAATATGATCTTGGATTAACAGTGTGTCCATTGTGACTAATAATTTTTCTCTTTGTATTTCAGTGTCATACATTCATAAAAATATTTTAACATTGTAAATTTGATTTAAATGATTAGTAGATAAATAAGCCTTCCCCTTCATACTCTTTTCTTGTTCTTTATGACTGTACTGTAAATTGTATCACTTGTCTTTAAAATGTATTATTATTTTCCTTGGAAAGAAACATCCTGTCTATTGTATTATCCCCTTTTCAGATACTCTTGGGATGTACACCAGCTGTGAAACAGAAGAATAAATTAGAAATGATTATAATTAGAAAATGAGCCTGCTTGTAATTTCCCCCTCCACTTAAGACCAAAGCTGGAACTACCATAAAATGACACCAGGAGGCCCTATTATAATCTGTATCAGATAAACAGATTCACAAAATCTTCAAATGATCTTCCAAAAATCATATTGAATTAGACATGTTTGGGTTTTTGGGTAGAGTTTGAACAAAGATGAGGAAGTGACTTCACTCCAGCAATTTCTTAAGCACCTGTATATCAGTTTCTCTTTGGGAATATCATTTCTATGACTTAGAATCCACCCGAATAATCAAGCACAGATGTTATAACACAGATAGTAGCTCATGTGTTTCTTTCAGGAAGTTACAGGGTTTGTGAGGGCATATTGGTAATGCAGTCAGTTAAACCCAAGCAGACTAGGAAATAAAATCATCATCAGTCTCCTATTACACAAGCATCATTGTTTTTGTTTTTTTTTTTTTAATTCAACTAACCTAGTAGTCCTGAAGTGAAAAAAATTCTTGATGCTTTAACTTGAATGAAAACCTTAATAGTTAAAGAGAATTTACCAATCCTAAATTTGACTGAATGGTTGTATTTATCAAGATTCTCCAGAGAAACTAAACCAATAGGATGGATAGATATGTAGGTAGATAGATGATAGATACATAGATGGATAGATAGATAGATAGATAGATGATAGATAGATGATAGATAGATGGCATAGGTATAAATATAGACAGAGAGAGACAGAGAGAGATAGGGAAGAGGATAGGGAGGGAGAGGGAGGGAGGGTGAGGCAGAAGGGGAGAGAGAGAGAGAGAGAGAGAGAGATGGAGAAATTTGTTTCAAGGAATTTACTCATGCAGTTGTGGGTGCAACTGATTATTAAATCTTCAGAGCAGGCTGGCAATTCCAGAAAAAAATTGTATTTGCTATCTTGAGTCTGAAGGTAGTCTAGAGACAGAATTTCTTTTTCTTTGGGGAACCTCCAGATTTGCTCTTAAGGCTTTCCACTAAATGGAAGAGGCCCACCCATATTATTAAGAGTAATTGCTTTAATCAGAGTCTACTTATTAAAATGTTAATCACACCTAAAAAATATTTTCACAGCAACACCCTGTTTGGTGTTTGAACAAACCAATGGACATCATAGTTTAGGTAAGTTGAAACATAAAACTAACTATAATGGTTTATCAAACTGCAAAAAAATAATTCAGGGAATATGTACAAAGCCAATCACTGCAGCATTATTTGTCAGAACACTCAACTGACACTCTTACAAATAGCCATCAACGAAGAGACCTGTTGATAAATTACAATACAAGCAACCAAAGAAATATCAAAGAGAAGTGAAAAGAAGGAAGCAGCTGACTATATACAGATATGGGAAGGTCTCTAAGATGCACTGTTTTGAAAAATGACAGACAGAACAATATGTATATTAAGCAATCTTTTGTGGAACAGGGAGAGGGTGAAGTTAGATGTGTATAAAAATCTAAGGAAGAAGGCAATCAAAACATAAAAATGTTTTATTACAGTGATGAGGGGATAGGTATGTAGACACTAAGCAGCCTGACAAGAGAATCAGATAATAGATAGGGGATAGGGGATAGAGAGAGGATAAGGGATAGGGGATAATGCACTAACTGAAACTATCCATCACAGATCTTGGTATAATTTTGGATTTTGAAACACACGGATGTTCATTCTTTATAGAAAATTATAAATTAATAGATCGATAAAAAATGGGGACGACATCTTCAAACATATTCTGTCTTCCCACATATGTTCAGTTTCCCTTATGTTTTTTGAAATAATAAGCACTGAAAACAATAAGAAAGCCTGATTTCAGGCATAAAATTTTAAATGATGTGAAAATACCACCAGAATTGCTTTAATGGTTCTTTCATTTTTCTAAACATTAGTATTTGCTTAAAGAATAAACACTGAAATCTTAGAGACCAACAAATTCTTCATACAATGCCTTTAGAGGACTATTTTTCTGTTTTCATATATTAAAATATAAGGTAACTCGCTAATATATATATATATGTATATTCGTTTGAAATTCTTATAAATGTGAACTTTAAGAATAATGTGACTTTTTGCCCTGTAATTTTTTAGTATAACTTTCACATGCTAATTTATGTAAACATATACAATTATTACCCAAGTACATGTGTACTTGTATGTGCACACATCATACCCAAATGCTGGCCAAAGCTTAGGTATACCCCCTTGGTTCATATGTTCAGAGCATGTATTAATTCTTGTGTAATAGAATAAGTAAACAAGATAAAATATTGCTTTATTGGAATGCTTTATATTTTTACACCTCTTGAAAATTCTTAAAACTTCCATTCTACATTCTACATTATAACTTCCCTGCTTCTTAATTTTACCACATTTTTGTGGAAAAATAAATATTCTTTTTATTTTATTTTTTTTAATTTAACATTTTATTTTTTTTGAGACAGAGATAGACAGAGCATGAGCAGGGGAGGGGCAGAGAGAGAGGGAGACACAGAATCTGAAGCAGGCTCCAGGCTCTGAGCTGTCAGCACAGAACCCGTCGCGGGTCTTGAACTCACAAACTGCGAGATCATGACCTGAGCCGAAGTCGGCCGTTTAACAGACTGAGTCACCCAGGCGCCCCGAAAAATGAATATTCTTAATGCATTTGTATTCTAATAAATTCTTTTTTAAATTTCTTTTAATGTTTATTTATTTTTGAGAGAGTGAGAGAGAGAGAGAGTTCAAGCAGGAGAGGGGCAGAGAGAGGAAGACACAGAATCTGAAGCAGGCTCTGCCTCCAAGCTGTCAGCATGGAGCCTAATGCAGGGCTCGAACACAGGAACCATGATCTGAGCCGAAGTTGGACGCTTAACTGACTGAGCCACCAGACACCTGATAAATTCTTAATATAAGTCACCAAGTCATTTTGTATGTGCACATATGTGAATATGCATGTGTGTAAATATAGTAAATTAAATACATTAAGTGCATATTAAAGTTTCTTTTTATGTTAAGTTATATTTCTAAAAATATCTTAAGTGGTGACTCATACAATTTTATTCTAGCAGTTGCAGTTATTGAACAATTTTATTTTGCATGAAATAATAGAATATGTAAGAGAAAGCTATACAACTAGAAGAATATTTTATCAAACCCAGATTTGCTGAAATTTGAAGATAAAGATTAGGATTCCTGGCTGCTAAGAACATACCATTATCATAGTCTCAAAATACAACCAGGGGATAAACACAAATATAAAATCTTATTTTTTTTATAGAACAAGATTATGTGACCTAGGTCTTATATGGGACAGCAGTATGAATCTTTCCAGATTGCTTGATTTTATGTTTTATATTCACACAGGTAAATAAGGCAGAGACATTATGGTATAAAAGAAGTGGGACATAAAAGAAGAAATGTTCTACTATTTACATCAGATTTCAGCAAGCTGGGAGATCTGTCTTGAATGATGGTGCTCATGCAAGAGCAATAAAAAAATGGAACAAAACGTGAGTTCTATGGGAAATCTCGGACCAAAATATAGTTAATCAATTAAGACACATTTCAAGTACTGTAATGGTTTTTGAGAATATTGTTAGTACCTTCCAAAGAACATTTAATAATCCAGTAGAATTTGACACTCCTTCAGACATCAGCTTTTATTTGTAAATTCTCAATTCTTTTGTTATTATATGTGAAATGAGCGGCAGAATTTACCATTTCACATCTAAAATTGCTGGTTCTCTTAATATAAGAGATAAATATAATATTTGAAATGCAACAAAATGCCACTTTTAATTGTTAATATAAATATAAGTAATAATTTCTAAATATAATAGTTATTATATTTACTTATCTAATTGTTATTTTTTGATACAATGAATTTTAATAATATTAACATGCTTACAATTACAGGTACTGATCCATAGATCTATTTTAAAATTAATTTTGAACTAGTAATTATAGAAAAAAATGCTTTTGAAACTCTGAAATGCTAGAAATGGGTAATACATAGTTTAAGACAAAGTTTTTACAATAAAAGTTTCAACTGCCTGGTGGTACTGTTTACTTGTTTCAAGTTAACCACTTAAATAAGAAACGTAAGCAGTTTTATACATTGCTATCAATTGATTTGAAGAGTTGTATGCACCTTCATGTTCGCTGCAACATCCCTCACAATAAACAAGATATGAAGACAAACTTAGTGTCTTCCAGGGAATGAAGGTATAAAGAGGTATATATATGAGATACATACACACTTGCGGAAATACACACTGAGATATTAGGTCCTGAAGAAGGAAGGAAATCCTGCCACTTGTATTTTAGATTAAAAATTGAGGACATATGCGAAGTGAAATAAGTCTGACAGAGAACGACAAACACCGAAAATAACACTTAACGTGCGGAATCGTTAAAAAGCCAAACTCAGAGAAAGCAAGAATAGACAGGTCGTTCCCAGGAGTTGGGGGATGTGAAAAAATGGGTAGATATCGGTGAAAGAATACAAACTTCCAGTTATTGGATTAACAAATTCCCGAGATCTAATGTATACATTATGATTACAGCTAATAATACTGCATTAAATACTTTAAAGTTGCTAAGAGAGTAGATCTTAAGTGTTCTCATCATCCACACACAAAAAGGTAACTATGTGACAGGATGAAGTTATTAGCGAATACTATGGTGGTAAACATTTTGTAACATATAAATTTATCAAATCAACATGATATATACTATAATTTACCCAACATTATATGCCAATGATGTATCAACAAAGCTGGGGGGAAAAAACTTTTCACAATCTCTCTTCCAGGTTTCTGGATCATGCTTTCAAAGGAATTTGTTACTTTTTCCAAGTCACAAATTACCCAATAACCAAGCTGTGTAAAATGAATTTATTATGCTAAAACATTCTGTGGAGTCACGAATTTGTACAAGGCACAGCAGGGACAGCCTCGCCTGTCTCTCACTCATAATGTCTGGAGTTTCAGGTACATAATGTGAAAATTAGGGGCTAGAATCATATAATGTCTTATCTCCTCACAGGTCTAATGGTTGATAATGGCTATGAGCTGAGAGTCATAGTTACTCTGCACATGGACATTGTCATGTGATGTCTTCACATTGGCTAATTTGGGTTTCTTCATAGCATGGTAACTGGGTTCCCAAGGCAGATGTCCCAAAGAGAGAATTGGGTGGCCAACTGGAAATTGCACTGCCTTTGTTAGACTAGCCTGAAGTAACACAGTTTCACCACAATATCTTCATTGGACAGTTACAAAGTCCTTCCTAGTTTCAAGGAGAGGAGAAATAGATTCCATTTCTTAATGAAGAATATCAATTTTCTACAAGAGGAGCCAGAAATATTGCTGTGACCCTTTTCAGAAAATACCATCTTCCATGTTGCACCCTCTGACAACAACAATGAACTCTCTTTCATATGCATGGGACACTCAGATGGACATATGTTGGCAGTTTCTAAACTGCCATGATCAGTCCTCTTGCCTGCAAATGATGCATCATAGCTCTTGGCTCCTTCCTCCTGGGGTTTAAGGTTTATCATCTGAGTCTTATTTCCTTTTCCATAACAAAAGAGGTCATTTTGCAACGAACCTGTTTTCCCAACTTGTTTCTCATTCTTTGAAGTTTATTTATATAGATAAATCAAATATCTACTCCCATTGTACTCTCTTTAACACAATTATTTAAAAAATATTTGGGATTTCTTATTAATTGATTCATAACCAGTAGGTAGAATTCCTACACCTACAAGTCTTATCAAGATAAGCTCTTTTTTATTTTGGTCTCCTCTACAGATGCTCTGGGATTTCAAACTTAAATCCTTTTTTTTTCTTTTTTCTTGTAAAAACATTTAATGTTTATTTATTTTGGGTGGATGGATGGGGGAGATAAAGATCCAAAGAGGGTTCTTTGCTGACAGCAGAGAGTCTGATGTGGGGCTCCAATTCATGAACTCATGAGGTTATGACCTAAGTCGAAGTTGGACACTTAACTGACTGAGCTACCGAGGTGCCCCAAAATTCAATTCTACAGGGATTTTATTTAACTGAGAGTCATGCCTTTAAGATTTTTAGAGGGCCTTTCTTTGCCTCAGTGAATGATATTCTGAAACACAACCTCCCAATTTCTTTCTAGGATCCTAACAAGGCCCTATCCTGAATTTGATGTTAGCACTGAAGTCTTTTCTTAATCTGGAAATACTGAAGAGACTGGGAAGGACACAGTTTTGTTTTCAAACCTATCATTTCTTGGATCCATTGTATTTAATAGATCTTTCTTTAACTTATCTGATCCCTCTCCTACTATCCTTGTCAATAGCAAGAAAAAGGCAAGCAACAGTTCTCACCTGCTGTGTCTTCTTGTTGGTTAGATTATTAGGTTTTAGGTTTTATTTAATTATTTTTCTTTTTTCTTTTCTTTCTTTTTTTTTTTTTTTTTACTTTCCATGTTACCACAGTTAACAGTATTGTTAAAATTTTAGCCATTACGTACAAGGAACACTTTTTCTTTATCTCCACTGATATGTTTTTCACTTTCATTTAAGTACTCACTGACAATTTCCTCAAGGGTTAGCACATTTCACTTAATAATCTCTTCAGAAGCATGGTTTGAAAAACCCTGACATGTTTTTAGTTTTTTGTTATGGCACTGTCTCCTCTGGGAACCAAAATCTATTTAAGTTTTTCTGACTGCATAACACAGTACCAAATCATCCCCAACTTAGTAAAACACGCGCACACACACACACACACACACACACACACACACACACCCACCTTTTTGTTGTTTCAATAACTTCTGTGATCCAGGAATTAAGACAAGAAACAGCAAGAATGACTTGGATTCATAATCTGTGGGCCTCAGAAAGAAGAATTGAAACCCGTGGGCTAAATTCAACTGCAGCTTTGTTCACTCAAAATGATAGTAGATGCTGGTTGTAAGCTGGCCATCTGTTTTCTGTAGGACTCTGTATAGACTAAGTGGGGCATGGGTTCCTTACAGCATGGCGACTGGGTTTCAAGACCAATATTCAAGAAACACAGTGAACACCAGCTGGAAGCCATCCCACTTTTTCCGACCTAAATCCAGAATTATATAGTGTCACCTCCACTACATTGTAGTCATTGAGGCAGTCATCAAGACTTGTTTATTTTCAAGGGAATGGGAAATTAATTCTACTACTTTTGGGGGAGTGGAGTTGTTTGGGACTAGAACTATTGCTGTGGCTGCTTTCTGAAAATAACAATCTGCCACAGAATGAGATGTCAAAGTAAACTATTTAAAAACAGTCTGTTGCTTAGTTTGTGGATATAAACATTTTATTGGTATATTGCAATAAATTAGACAAAGGAGACATAACTAGCATTTTTATCTAGACTCATGATATCAGTTTTACATATATCAAAACAGCTTTATCATTCTCAATGCATGATGTTAAATAATCATTGTATTATGTTTTCACTCATAATAGTGTAGAATACAATAGTGCTTTTTATATATTTGTAGTTCATAAGATGTTATTTTAAATACAAAGGATTCTTTGGCTAAAATATTTGACAACCACTGTTAGAGAAAAAGGGCTTCAAATAACTATATGTAAAAAGAATTGAAACTTTCAGTTTGAGTCTTAACATACTTTGTGTTGACCACTGTCAAGAAAATGGCTTAGCAGTGATACTAAAGGGCTAGGAAATCTAACATTCTAATCTTATATGTCAAAGTAGACAAGGGGATGTGTTGTATGCTTGGAAGCTATATTTTTTGAATCAATGTTTTCTTACAAAGACCTAAAATTCATAAATTATTATGGTTTTAAATATAACCAGTAGGGACCAATATACTAAGAAAGATCTCAGAACATTGTCTTACGAATCTGATGGTCCATTCTGAAGACAAATGGAATGGATGATAGGGAGTCACATGTACTAATGACATGAAACTCTCTAGAATCATAAATTTGTATCTTAATAGCTTAAAATATATAATGATAAGAAAACAATTATATAGTGTGGGCCTTTAATGTAGGTAGATTATATAGTAACGATAGCACAAAGATCAGGAGTGTGGAACAATATTGTTATAAGGTCCTTAGATTTTAAGTGAGGAAATAAACCACTGACTGGAAGTAGAATATGACAGTTAAGGATATGTGGTGTAATTCTAAAGAAACTAGAAAAATTAATGCAAAGACGTATAGATAAAAAGTGAATATAAGAATTAAAATGGGAGTAGGAAAAAAAAATCCCCAAATACCTAAAAGTTCTGGAGACAAGTAAAAGGAACAAAAGGAAGACAAGTAAAAAGGAACAAAAGCCAACAAAACAAAGAGAAAACATCTTGAAAAATGATCAACATACCCAAACATATTTAAATGAAATATAAATGGAATGAGTTAATTGTAATGAAGTAATTTTTAACAGGATAAAATTAAAAAACAAACCCTATTAATTTTCTCCTAGTAGCATACTTTAAATATAAAAAACACAGACAGTACAAAGTAAGAGAATAGAAAGAGAAATACTATACCAACATTACAAAGAAGTGTTCTGGAATGACTATACTAAGAGCAGGCAAAAAATCTTTGAGGATGAAGAGTATATAATAGCTAAAGACTGATATTTCATAATGACAGAAGGGCAGTTCTTAAGATATATACAGAAATCATAAATATGATCACTATACTTCACTTAAAAATTACCATTAAAAAAGTAAATATATATATATATATATATATATATATATATATATATATATTAAGCAATAATTGACAGAAGGGTGAAGTAGACAAATTCAATAATATTATTTTGAAACTCTAAAGACTATTCTCTCATCAAATGATAGACAACCCAGAAACCAATGTGTAAGGATGTGGGAAATTATTAAATATGAAGAAAAAATAAGTTTACAGTGGAAGTTACAGTGGAAAAATAAGAAAAAAATAAGTTTCCTAGCATCTATTACTTTACGTGTGGGCTATTTAACACCACCAATGTTGGGATGTCATCAGCATGTACATACTGATATCATGCACTGAGAGATACACATCAATTTTGTAGTATTTCTGATAAAAATGCAAAGCTCAAATCTAACAATGAAGAAACACAAGACAAAGGCAAGTTGCAGGGCATTCCACAAAACAACTTTGTAAGACTAATTGGACACAGTCTTTAAAGTCTATGAAACAAAAATGTTTCAGATTAAAGGAGAATAAAGATGAACAATCGGTAAACACATTATGTCACCCTAGAGTACATGTGGGACAAAGGTAAAACAAACTGTAAATTATAGTGTTTACATAACTGATAATTTATAGTTCATTTGAGTAAGTCGTGGATAGAAAACAGAATTCTATAAATATTAAATCTTTAAATTTACATAAGAAAATACACTTGTTATTAGAAAATGTGCTCTGTGGTTTTAAGTGGTAAAGGAAAATAATATCTCCAGGTATCCAGCAGTGCATAACTGATTTCTGTGTATTCAAATTATAATATAATTAAAGGTTGAAAAATAGTATAAAAATCATGAAATGCTAGTTTTGAACTACTTTTAGTTCCTAACTTAAAGATTTTACTTAAGTATATAAAATATACTTTATCTTAGAAAATTCTGTAGGCACAATGAAAATAGATTAACAGTGGCTTCTACTGATTTAAAGTGTTAATTATTCAGGGTGCCTAGGTGGCTCAGTCGGTTAAGCCTCCGTCTTTGGCTCAGGTCATGATCTCGTGGTTTACAAATTCAAGCCCTGCGTCGGGCTCTGTGCTGACAGCTCAGAACCTGGAGCCTCCTTCAGATTCTGTGTCTCCCTCTCTCTCTGCCCCTCCCCACTCATGCTCTGTCTCTCTCTCCTTCAAAAAAAAATTTTAAATAAACTGTTAATTACTCGTAACCTATTTTGGTATTATTGAATCAGGTTAAGTTATATGTATCGATTTTTGTCTTATTTGAATATTTATGTTAACATTCCAGATACAGTTGTATTATTTTTATCATTTTATTTCTTTTAGAGAGAGAAGAGTAGGGGATAGGAGGAGAGGGGCAAAGGGAGAGAGAGAGAACCTTAGGCAGGCTCCATGCTCAACACAGATCCCCATGAACCTGGATCATGACATGAGCCAAAATCAAGAGTCAGACACTCAACCAACTGAGACACCCATATGCCGCTAGAAAAGTTATTTTTTAAAAACAGAATAATCCAATCTATCACATCTATTGTTTTTATTACCTAACTGCTTAGTTAAAATAATCATAATAATTTCATTTTTAATTCAGTTGTGTAGATCTTCTAATCTTAGATATTTCTGTGTTCCTCTACTACATTTTACTGGCTGTTTGGCTTTGGAATGTTCTTTGTTCTCTCCCTGCATCAGTTTTATTGATACAGTAATAACTCCTATATCATATGGATACTGTGATTAACCAGAAACACAACTGAATACATAAGAAGTTACTGCTAATTGTTATTAAATAGAGGCAGTATTTGTCATTTTCTAGAAATGAGTCTGGTTGCTTGAGTTCAAGTCCAGTTTTGTCACTTAATGAATGAGTTAACCTTTCTTTGCATCAGTTTCCCTTTCTATAAAATGCAAAAAGTAATACTATCTACCTCATGGGGTATTATTGTCTGAATAAAATCACATGGAAAATAGTATGTAGTTCTTACATTAAATAGTAATAGTAATAACAGTAATAATAAAATCATTAATCACAGGCCAATATATGCTTTTGTATTCCTTTCCTGACCTGTGGCCAGCTCAGCTAACTGTATTAACAGTCGCTCAGCAGAACCCATGTTACTTTAGAGTAAGCAATCTGAAAATAGTCCTTCTAAATTCACATAAACCACAAGTTTAGTCCTCGAGGCTTTTAGACATCCTTATTTCCATAGTTTTTGCAATCTAAGAAGAAAATTAAAAATAACTATTTCATTTATTTTCCTTTGCTAGAGACAGTTTCTTAGTTTAAAGAACTTTGTACAACTGCTAATATATTATTTTTCTGAAAAAAATTCTATACTAAATTCATTTCGGATGTAAATTTCACCCAAAATATTTAATTTAATTTCAATGACTCTTTCAATAACAATCTCAATGATGAAGTAGGATTATTTTAATGTCTACAAATGCTATGAAAATGATCAACATGTGAAAGAAAATCAATAAACTAAATATATATTATGGTAGCTAGATTTCAAAAATGGTCCTCAGTGATGCCCACCTCTTGATATTCACCCATTTGTGTACTACACTCTCCTTAAGTGTGGGTCAGACATAGCTACTTCTAACAAATAGACTACCACTATTGCTATAAGCCATAACTTTCATGATTAGTTTAGGTATGATTGTGGCTTTTATCTCTTGCTAGCAGACCCGCTCTATTGGCTTCTCGGCTTACATGCTTTAATGAGTAAACTGCCATATTGGAGAGGCCCACTTGGCAAAAAGCTGAGAGCAGAATCAGTCCACAAGATTGCTAGGAACTGATTTCTGCAAATATTCTGTCCAGTTAAACATTGAGATGACTTTGGCTAGCCAATGTTTTTATTGCAATCCATAAGAATCCCTGAAGAAGAGAATTCAGTTAAGGTGTGCCTAGAAATTTGATCCCAGAAACTGTGAAATAATATATGTGTGTTTTTTAAGCTGATAAATTTTTGGCGTAAGTTGTTATACAGAAATAGAAAGTGAATACATTAGTTTATCCATCAATCAACAAAAGGACCATGTTAGAACGCATTTGACTCTTTTAGGATAAATTATCGTCAACAAATTAATAAATATGCATATTGTTTGTTTTTACTAGAAGAAATAATTTCTCAAAAAGAGATCCCCTACTGGAGTGCAGCAACTCAAAGGTAATTTCAAGAGATACTAAATCCTGTTTCATTAGATAATTCCCATTCACATAATACAAAGTCAAAGAACTAATACTTAGTTTGAAACTAGCATTTTTATGCTGTATATTAGCTGAAGAACTTAATTGCCTATAAACTAGAATCTCTACTTCTCAAGACTATAAATACACTTTTCCAAATACATTAGATAACACCTAGAATAAAAACTTGTCCTTTCTAATAATTACAGGCCTTTGTGGCTAGATCAGTCCTGAACCTGAAGCTGCCTTTGGATGTTACTGGACTACTGAGTACTACTGGATTTGTACCTTTTAGGCAATCCATAATTACAGTGGATTACTAGATGGATCCCACTTCCCTAAAGGGCTACTTTGTAACTTTCACACTGATCAGATCTATACTGTTTATCAAAATTATTATAAAGATCAAAGTTTGAATATGTGGAGTACACAATGGCTATATCTAATTTCTAATTTCCTAAGTTGTTCTTACACTTTTCTTCCCCCACTCTTGTTTCCCTTATATTGCTGCCATTGAGAAGGGAAACTCATCTGGTAAAGTTTTTTAATCTATGTCTTAAAGATTAATCAATTTCATGGCTACCATATTTCCAGCAAGATATCACATATAAGCCAATCATAAAAAATATGCTTAACTCATGCATTATTTTGGGAAAAAAATATTTCTTCCCTGATGTTTAAATTGGTATTTTAATATAAAAATAAATTTATGTTAAATAAATAAATACATAAATATTCCCTAATTATTTCTAAATAGGAATTTAAGTTATATTTATAGGTTCAATTAAATTGATACCTTACTTCAATGTAAGTTTCAGAAAAATTCTATATTTGAGTTCCTTATTTATCTTTTTAATTTACTTTTTAAAATATAATTTATTGCCAAATTGGCTAGCATACAGTGTGTACAGTGTGCTCTTGGTTTTGGGGGTAGATTTCCGTGGTTCATCACTTACATACAACACCCAGTGCTCATCCCAGCAAGTGCCCTCGTCAATGCCTATCACCCATTTTCCCCTCCCCTTCTCCACCCCCATCAACCCTCAGTTTGTTCTCTGTATTTAAGAGTTTCTTATGGTTTGCCTCCCTCCCTCTCTGTTTGTAACTATCTTTTTCCCATCCCTTCCCCCATGGTTTTCTGTTAAGTTTCTCAAGTTCCACATGTGAGGGAAAATATATGATATCTGTCTTTCTCTGACTTACTTATTTCACACAGCATAATACCTTCCATTTCCTTCCATGTTGCTGCAAAGTGGCATGATTTCATTCTTTCCCATTGGCAAGTAGTATTCCATTGTATATATAAACCACATCTTCTTTATCCATTCATCAGTTGATGGGCATTTAGGCTCTTTCCAAAATTTGGCTATTGTTGAAAGTGATGCTATAAACATTGGGGTACATGTGCCCCTACAAATCAGCACTCCTGTATCCTTTGGATAAATTCCTAATAGTGCTATGTTGGGTCGTAGGGTAGTTGTATTTTTAATTTTGAGGAACCTCCACACTCTTTTCCAGAGCAGCTGCACCAGTTTGCATTCCCACCAACAGTGCAAGAGGGTTCCTATTTCTCCACATCCTCACCATATCTGTTGTTTCCTGAGTTGTTTATTTTAGCCATTCTGACTAGTGTGAAGTGGTATCTCAGTGTGGTTTTGATTTGTATTTCCCTGGTGATGAGTGACATTGAGCATCTTTTCATGCATATGTTGGCCATCTGGATATCTTCTTTAGAAAACTGTCTATTCATGTCTTTTGCCCATTTCTTCACTGGATTGTTTTTTGGGTGTTGAGTTTAATAAGTTCTTTACAGATTTTGTATACTAATCCTTTATCTGATATGTCATTTGCAAATATGTTTTCCCATTCCATCAGTTGCCTTTTAGTTTTATTGATTGTTTCCTTTGCAGCACAGAAGTTTTTTATCTTGATGAGATTTGCTTTTAATTCCCTTGCCTTTGGATATGTGTAGAGCAAGAAATTGCTGTGATTGAGGTCAAAGAGGTTGTTGCCTGCTTTCTCCTCTAGGATTTTGATTTTTTCCTGTCTCACATTTAGGTCTTTCATCCATTTTGATTTTATTTTTGTGTATGGTGTAAGAAAGTGGTCAAGTTTCATCCTTCTGCATGTTGCTGTCCAGTTCTCCCAGCACCATTTGCTAGACTGTTTTTCCCCCCATTGGATACTCTTTCCTGCTTTGTCAAAGATTAGTTGGTCATACATTTGTGGGTCCAATTCTGGGTTCTCTATTGTATTCCATTGGTCTGTGTTCAATCCAGCCCTATCTCAAGAAATAAGAAAAATCCCAAATACAAAATCTAACAGTACACCTAAGGGAACTAGAAGCATAACAGCAAAGAAACCTGAAGGTCAGCAGAAGAATAGAAATAATAAATGTCAGAGCAGAAATACACAATATAGAATTCAAAAAAAGAGTAGAACAGACCAATGAAACTAAAACCAGTTTTTTTAATAAACAAAATTGATAAACTCCTAGCCAGACTTCTCAAAAAGAAAATAGAGAGGACCCAAAAAAATAAAATCACAAATGAAAATGGACTTATCACAACCAATCCCTCAGAAATACAAACAATTATCAGAGAATACTATGAAAAATTATATGCCAACAAACTGGACAATCTGGAAGAAATGGACAAATTCCTCAACACCCACACACTACCAAAACTCAAATAGAACAAAATAGATTTTAACAGACCCATAACTAGTGAAGAACTTGAATCAGTTATCAAAACTCTCCCAACAAATAAGAGTCCTTGGTCAGATAGCTTCCCAGGGCAGTTCTACCAGACATTTAAAGCAGAGTTAATGCCTATCCTTCTCAATCTGTTCCAAAAAATAGAAATGGAAGGAAAGCTTCCAGACTCACTCTATGAAGCCACATTACCTTGATTCCCAAACCAGACAGAGACCCAAAACAAAGGAGAATTACAGGCCAACATCCCTGATGAACATGGATGCAAAAATCCTCAATAAGATACTAGTAAATCAAATTCAATAGCGTATTAAAAGAATTATCCACCATGATCAAGAGGGATTCATTCCTGGGCTAAAGGACTGGTTCAATATTCACAAATCAATCAGTGTGATACATCACATTAATAAAAGGATAAGAACCATTTGATCCTGTAAATAGATGAAGAAAAGGCATTTCACAAAATACAGCATCCTTTTTTAATAAAAACCCTCCAGAAAGTCGGGATAGAAGGAACATAACTAAACATTATAAAAGCCATATATGAAAGGCCCACAGCTAATATCCTCAATGGGAAAAACAGAGCTTTCCCCCTAAGATTAGGAACACGACAGGTATGTCCACTTTCAACACTGTTGTTTAACATAGTGTTAGAAGTTCTAACATCAGCAATCAGACAACAAAATTAAATAAAAGGCATCAAAATTGGCAAAGAAGAAGTCAAACTTTCACTTTTAGCTGAGGACATGATACTCTATATGGAAAACCCAAAAGATGCCACCAAAGACTGCCAGAACTGATACATGAATTCAGTAAAGTCGCAGGGTACAAAATCAATGTACAGAAATCAGTTGCATTTCTATGTACCAACAATGAAGCACAGAAAGAGAGATCAAGAAATTGATCCCATTTACAATTGCACCAAGAACCATAAAATACGTAGGAACAAACCTAACCAAAGAGGCAAAAAGTCTGTATGCTGAAAACTATAGAAAACTTATGAAGGAAATTGAAGACACAAAGAAATGAAAAAGCATTCCATGCTCATGGATTAGAAGAATAAATATTGTTAAAATGTCAGTACTACCCAAAGCAATGTACACATTCAATACAATCCCAATCAAAATTGCACTGGCATTCTTCTCAAAGCTAGAACAAACAACCTTAAAATTTGTATGGAACCACAAAGACCCCGTATATAATATTGAAAAAGAAAACCAAAGTGGGAAGCATCACAATCCCAGACTTTAGCCTTTACTACAAAGCGGTCGTCATCAAGACAGTATGGTATTAAATTGCTTCTTTAAAGATATGAATACAAAGATAATCTGTATTATAAGTTCATACAAACTCAATATGATCAGAATTTTCTATTTCAATACACATTTTGAAATTTTACTCAGAGTCTTATCTTTGCTAGGCTGTGACATAAACTTATTGTGTGCAAGAGTGTGTGTGTGTGGGGGGGGGCGATGGAAGGCACAGGGGAATGCAAAAGGAGGATACTTCCCTAAAGCCACTGACTGGTAAAATGACGGGAGCTGATTTTTGTGAGTTTTGGCAACCAGTGGGGGTCAAAGGTAGGTGTGTGATTCTAGGACAGAGCCCTGAGGGTACTGCCCTACTCCTGGAAAGAAGACAGGCAAGCAATCCTGAGGCAGATAAGTATCCTTAAGTATCACTTAAGGCACACAGGGAGAGACTGTTCCCTATTCCTGGAGAGGTGGCATTTTCAGAGATGCTTCTCCAGCGATAAGAGAGGCTGCAGGTGCCATTTCCCTCCCCTGCCCATCAGCATAGGCACAGAAACACCTGCTCAGGGCAGCTAACCTGGACACTGGTTGTTTAGCCTGTTTTGCTCCAAATCCCATGCCTTTGCACTCTGGCACAACTGCCATTTTCAGTCAAACCTTCATCAGTCTCAGTGCGGTGAGACCCTCCTCCAGAGGACTTTTGCAGGTCCTGCCACAGCAGTTCCCTAAAGTTTTGAGTTTTAGAAGTCAGCAGGTTTGGCCCAAAGTACACAGTGCTGCTCCAGGCCTCCAAGGAACCCAGAGGCAGACAGGATGAAAACAGTGATCTGAAAAATGTCTGGGACACACAAGGGATAATTATTCACTCTTCTGAGACTCCTTCCCTGAGAGCAGCAAGCATGGAGACCCCTCTCCAGGGACAAAGGAGCTGGCTGGCACCACTTCCCACCCATCTCTTGGTAGAAACCAACTTCCGTAAACAGTACAGTACCAACACTGGTTGACTAAACTGCTTACAACAAGTCCTGCCCCCCTGCCTTCTACTGGTACTGCTTCTCTTGGGCAAGTGTGCCTAAGGAACAGTGCAGTGGGCCCCTACCTCAGAAAATCATAACAAACGCTCATACACTACATCTATTGACCAGAGAGTTCTGCAAGGCTTCATTTCTAGTGGAAGTAGCATCAGGTCTCATTTAACAAGCAGACCAGAGCACACCTACTTAAAACTTGCCACACTCTGGCCAAGGTGCAAACACTGCCCATTACAGGCAAGGAGAGATTCTGCATATGACTGGTCTGAGAGTTAGAATAGTCAAAACACAGCAGCGGAGTGTACACAGAACACAGCAGAGGCACTCCCTGAAGTGCCAGAACCTGGACAATATCTGACCTCTTCTTCATACGCTGTTGCTCTTTGGAGCAGAAAACATAACAGGCTTTTCTAATCCATAGAAGAAGAGGCTCAGACAGAATGCTAAGATGGAGCAATGCATCCCAAAAGAAAGAACAAGAAAAGGTCACAGCCAGAGATCTAATCAAAGCATATATAAGTTATGTGCCTGATGAAAAATTTAAAGCAACAATCAAGGATAATCACTGGGCTTGAGAAAAACATAGCAGACATCAGGGAGACCCTCACCACAGAGTTAAAAAAAACAGTCAGAAATGAAAAATGCAATAACTGAGATTCAAAACTGACTGAATATAATTACCACAGGGATGAAAGAGGAACAAATTGGTGATACATAAGCTAGAATAATGGAAAATAATGAAGCTGAACAAAAAAGAGAAAGAATAATTATGGATCATGAGAGTAGACTTAAGGAGTTCAGTGACTTCATGAAACACCATAACATTTGTATCATAGGAGTCCTACAAGAAGAGAAAGAGGGTAGAAGGTTTATTTGAGGAAACAATAGCTGAAAATGTCCCTAATCTGGGGAAGGAAATAGATATAAAAATCCAGGAGGCACAGAGAACACCCATCAAAACCAACAAAAGCAGGCCAACACCAAGGCATATTGTAGTTAAGTTTGCAAACTATAGTGATAAACAACAACAACAACAACAACACAAAAACAGCAAGACAAGGGAAGTCTCTAACTTATAAGGGAAGACCCATAGGCTAGCTCTCCACAGAAACTTGTCAAGCCAAAAGGGTGCTATATGTGATAGATTCAACATACCCAATGGGAAAAATCTGCAGCCAAGAATACTCTTTCTAGCAAGATTATCATTCAGAACAGAAAGAGAGAAAAAGTCTCCCAAACAAACAAAAACTAAACGTGTCCATAACCACTAAATCAGCCATGTAAAAAAGATTAAAGGTGATTCTTTGAGGGAGAAAAAATACCATAACTGACAAACACTAGAAAGGAACAGAAAAAATTTCCAGACACAATGACAAAATAAATAATAATGACATAAAATACATATGTATCAAAAATTACTTTGAATGTAAATGAACTAAATACTCCAATCCAAAGACATAAAGTATCAAAGACATTAGGTGTCATAATAGATAAAAACAAACAAACAAAGACCCATCTGTATGCTGCCTACTAGAGACTTATTTTATACCTAAAGACACTTGCATATTCAAAGACAGAGGATGGAGAAATATTTATCATGCAGGTGGAAATCAAAAGACAGCCAGAGTGGCCATACTTATGTCAGACAAACTAGATTTTAAACCAAAGTCTATAACAAGAGATCAAAAGGGCACCATGTCAAGATAAAGGGGACTATCCAATAGGAAGATCTGTTACAAATATTTATTCCCCCAAAACAGAGCACCAAAAATATATAAAAAAAATAATGACCACCATAAAGGAATTCATTGATAACAATACAATAATAGTAGGGAATTTTAACACCCCACTTACAGCAATAGACAGATCATCTAAGCAGAAAATGAACAAGAAAAAAAAATGACTTGAATGACACACTGGACCAGATGAGCTTAACAGATATATTCAGAACATTTCATCCTAAAACAGCAGAATACACATTCTTTTCAAATGCACATGGGACATTCTCCAGCATATATCACAAACTAGGTCAAAAATCAGACTTAACAAGTACATACCATGCATATTTCCAGAACACAATGCTATGAAACTTGAAGTCAACTATAAGAAAAAATCTTGAAAAGACCACAAATACATGCAGGTTAAACAACATACTGCTAAAAAATGAATGAGTCAACCAAGATATTAAAGAAGAAATTTTTTAAAAATACATGAAAACAGATGAAAATTATAACGCAAGGGTCCAAAATTTGGGGGAAACAGCAAGAGCACTCATAGAGGAAAGTATACAGAAAAATAGGCCTACCTCAAGAAATAAGAAAAATCTCAAATAAGCAACCTAACCTTACACCTAAAGGAGCTAGAAAAAGAACAAAAAGCAAATCTAAAGCCAGCAGGAGAAGGGAAATTATAAACATTAGAATAGAAACAAACAAACAAATAAACTAGAAACTAAAAACAGATCAATGAAACCAGAAGCTTATTCTTTGAAAAAATTAATAAACCTTTAAATTAATAAGTTAATAACCCCTAAAATTGATTATCCCCTAACCAGACTTGAAAAGAGACCCAAATAAATAAAATCACAAATGAGAGAGGAAAAAATAACAACCAACACCACAGAAATATAAGCAACTATAAGAGAATATTATGAAAAATTATAGGCCAACAAACTGGACAGCTTGGAAGAAATGGATAAATTTCTGGAAACATATAAAATACCAAATTGAAACAGTAAGAAATAGAAAATTTGAACAGATCAATAACCAGTAAAGAAATGCAACCAGCAATCAAAAATCTCCCAACAAACAAAAGTCCAGGGCCAGATGGTTTCACAAGGGAATTCTACCAAACATTTACAGAAGAGTTAATACCTATATGTTCCAAACTATTCCAAAAGATAGAAATGTAAGGAAACTTCCAAATTCATTGAGGCCAACATTACCCTGATTCCAAAAACAAAGACTCTGCTAAAAAAGAGAACTAGAGACCAATATTTCTGATGAACATGGATGCAAAACTTCTCAACAAAATACTAGCAAATCGAATCCAACAGTACATTAAAAGAACCGTTCATTGTGATCAAGTGGGATTTATTCCTGGGCTGGAAGCATGGTTCAACATTCGCAAATCAATCAATGTGATACACAGCGTTAATAAAATGAAGGATAAGAATTTTATCCTTCATCATATCCTTCACCATATGGATATGATCCATATGATCCTTCCAATAAATGCAAAAAAAAAAAAAAAAAGCATTTGCAAAGTACAGCCTCAATTCATGATAAAAACCCTCAACAAAGTACGGACAGAGGGAACATACTTCAACATAATAAAGGCCATACAGGGAAATCACACAGCTAATATCATCCTCAATGGGGAAAAAACAAGAGCTTGCCTTCTATGGTCAGGAATGAGACAGGGATGTACACTCCACCATTGTTATTTAACATAGTACTGTAAGTCCTACCTTCAGCGATCAGACAACAAAAAGAAATAAAAGGCATCCAAACCAGCAAGGAAGTCAAACGTTCACTATGTGAAGACAACATGGTACTCTATGTAGAAAACCCAAGTTTCCACCAAAAATTTGCTAGGACCAATACATGAATTCAACAAAATTATAAGATACAAAATCAACGTAGAGAAATCTGTTGCATTTCTGTACACAAATAATAAATCAGCAGAAAGAGAAATCAAGGAATCGATTCCATTTACAATTGCACCAAAAATAATAAGATACCTAGGAATAAACCTACCAAAGGGGTAAAAAATCTGTACTCTGAAAATCATAGAACACTTACGAAAGATATTGAAGAGAACACAAACAAATGGGAAAACATTCCATGCTCATGGATTGGAAGAACACATACTATTAAAATGTCTGTTACCCAAAGCACTCTACACATTTAAAGCAAACTCTATCAAAATACCACCAACAATTTGCACAGATTTAGAACAATCCAACTTGTATGGAACCGAAAAAGACCCCAAATAGTCAAACCAATCTTAAAAATCTTGAAAAAGAAAAGCAAACCTGGAGGCATCACAATTCCAGACTTTCTAGCTTTATTGCAAAGCTGTAGTGATCAAAAAACAGTATGGTGCTAGCACAAAAACATACATCAATAAAACAGGATAGAAAACCTAGAAATGAACCCACAACAGGGCTTCGGGATGTCTCAGATGGCTAAGCATCCAACTTCAGCTCAGGTCATGATCTCATGGCTCATGAGTTCTAGCCCCTCATCAGGCTCTGTGCTGACAGGTCAAAGCCTGGAGCCTGCTTCCCATTTTGTGCCCCCTCCCTTCTCTCTCTGCTCCTCCCCCACTAGCACTCTCTCCCTCCCTCAAAAATAAATATTAAAAAATAAAAAATAAAAAAAAAGAAATGGACCCACCACTATATGGTCAACTAATCTTCATCAAAGCAGGAAAGAATATCCAATGAAAAAAGTCTCTTCAACAAATGGTACTGGGAAAATTGGACAGCAACATGCAGAAGAATGAAACTGGAACACTTTCTTACACCATACACAAAAATAAATTCTAACTGGTTGAAAGACCTATGTGTGAGACAGGAAACCATCACAATCCTAGAGAACACAGGCAGCAACCTTTTTGACACAGTTTGTAGTAACTTCTTACTAGATATGTCCCCTGAGGCAAGGTAAACAAAAGTAAATATCAACTATTGGAACTTCATCAAGATAAAAAGCTTCTGCACAGCAAAAGAAAACACTCAACAAAACTAAAAGGCAACCTACAGAGTGGGAGAATATATTTGAAAATGACATGTCTGATAAAGGACTAGTATCCCTGATCTAAAAAGAACTTATTAAACTCAATACCCCCCCCAAAATCAAATAATCCAGTTAAAAAATGGGCAGAAGACATGAATAGATATTTTTCCAAACGACTTAGAGATGGCTAACAGACACATGAGAAGAGCTCAACATCACTCATCATCAGGGCACTACAAATCAAAACTACAATGGGATCTCACCTTACACCTGCGAGAAGGGCTAAAATAACAGCACAGGAAACAACAAGTATTGGCAAGGACGTAGACTAAAAGGAACTCTTTTACACTATTGGTGGGATTGCAACCTGGTACAGTCACTCTGGAAAACAGGATGGAGTTCCTCCTCCTCCTCCTTCTTCTTTTAATGTTTATTTATTTTTGAGAGAGAGTGCAAGCAGGGGAGGGGCAGAGAGACGGGGGGCAGATGATCCAAAGCGGGCTGTGCACTGACAGCAGAGAGCTCAGTGTGGGGCTCGAACTTAAGAACTATGAAACAATGATCTGAGCTAAAGTTGGATGCTTAACCTACTCAGCCACCCAGGCACCCCAAGTTCTTCTAAAAGTTAAAAATAGAACTACTCTATGGCCCAGAAATTATACTACCAGGTATTTACCCCAAGGGTAAAAAAAAATTCTGATTCAAAGTGACACATGCATCCAACGTTTATAGGGGCATTATCAACAATAGCCAATTTATGGAAAAAGCCCAAATGTCAGATGTCAGATAAACAAGATGTGGTATGTATGTGTATGTATAGATATGTATACACACACACGCACACACACACACACACACACACACACAGGAATATTACTCAGCCATCAAAAAGTACAAATTCTTGCCATTTGTAACAAAGTGGATTTAGTCAGAAAGTATTATGGGAAGAGAAATAGTCAAGAGAAAAACAAATACCATATGATTTCACCCACTTGTTGACTTTAAGAAACAAAACAAATGAACACAGAGGGAATAAAAAAAGAGAAAGAAATCAAGAAACAGACTCTTATATACAGAGAATAAACTGAAGGCTACTGGATGGAAAGTGGGCAGGTGATAGGTATTAAGGAGGGCATTTGTGATGAATACTGGGTGCTCTAATGTAATAGATGAATTATTAAATTCTACTCTTGAAACTAATATTACACTGTATGTTAACTAACTGGAGTCGAAATAAAAATTTGGGAAAAGAAAAAAAAAGTGTGTGCATGCATGAGTGTGTTTACTTTGATCTAAAGTAGTTCTGTTATAAGTTCTTTGGTGTAAATAAATACTTAACAAACATTTGGGACAACCATTATTCTGATGTTGTTGTAAGTAAATTATTTCTTCTTTCTCCTGCTTCCCTTCCCCTTCCCCAGCCTTTTTTCTTTCCTCCTCCTCCTCCTTCTCCCCTCCTCCTCCTCTCCTCCTCCTCCTCTCCTCCTCCTCCTTCTTTTCTTTTTCCTTCACGGTAGTTAATTTCTTAGTCAGAAAAGAAGCAGGATCAGGCTCCTGAGCATTATAGACAAGTAGAGGCAAGTGGAGGGAAGAAGGGGAGAGGGGAGGGGAGAAGTGGGAAGGAGAGGGGAAGCACAGGGGACGGCTCTGGCTGTGCTTGCTTGGTCCCATAGTTGCCCTGGCTGGATCTGAGGAGTGCCTGCCAGAGAAGACAGACTCAAGCTGAGGGCAGAGGTGGCAGGCCAGGGGGCCCAGAGACTGCACTTATGGAGGCAATTAACACTGACAGGGCAGGCACACGTTCCAAGCCGGCAGGCCCAGATGAGACAAATAAGGCTCAGCTGCGGGTTTCAAGGGAAGGGGGCTGTCTGCCGGGGTGGGGGGTGGGGGTGGGGTGGAGGGGTGGGGAGGGGTGGGGAGGTGGGGGGGGAGGGGGAGGGTCATGGGCTCCAGCGCTGCCCACTGGGACAAAGAAGGCAAAGGAATGAGGACACGTGGCCTCCCAGATGGGAAGGGAGGCTACTTCAGTTTTGGCAATTTGGCTTTTCCCAAGCCCCTGGGGCCTTCCCCACAGCCCTGGCCTGGGGAGGGGGCTTGTTACACACACGTACCTGGGCCACGGGGATTTCATATGGGGCAGGGATCCAGAGAGAGACCATGTGCTCATGCAGACATGGGGGGGTGGAAAGGAGGGGTTAAAGGTTAGTGATGGCCCCACACCACACGTTCCACACATGAAGACATCACAGGTAGGTGGTTACTGGCAGCGATGGACTAACTGACCAGAGACAAGTGGCTGGTCCTCGAATCATGCATCCTTCCCCACCCCCACCCCAGGAAAAGAGAAGAAACAAGATTCAAGGCAACTGCAAAGGCGCACAGAGGGCTAAGCACCCCATCATATTTCCTTGGAAAATCCAGAGCCTTAGGACGGGTGGTGGACCCCGATGGGGTACAGCAGGGGAGGTTGGAGGCATGAGCTAGAGTCTCCCTCTTCCCCTCTACCCAGTAAAGGCAGAAGCAGCAAGGCCAGACCACCAAGGAAGCTGGAGCCTGCAGGCAGGGCTGGGAGGGATGGCTAGAGCTGGCCAGGGGCAGACCCATCAGCACTTTGGTGAGGGTGTGGGATGGGTAGTGGTGGTGGGAGAGGCGGGATACATCCGACAGGTCCATCCTTCTGTCGAAGGCCTGCCTGCCTCCCGGCCCAGAGGCCAGGGCTCAGTCCTTCTTTTCCTTTTTGATGGTAAGATTCCACTCCCAGGACAGGTGGTCAGTCTTGTCATTGTCTGTGAAGCAGGACTTGATGTTGTAGATGCCACGAGCCAGCCTACCCTTAGGCATCCTCTCCACGGGAGACTGGAACTTGTACTCCTCTGCCTAGGCCTGTAGTTCCCCACCAGGTATTGGTCTTGTCAATCTTGATGCCTTCTCTCTACATGTGCTGGATGTACTTCATGCTGGACATAATCTCCCGGTTGATTGGGAAAGAGATTTTTATCTGGTATTCCATCCCCTATTCCACACAGAGGACTGCTTCTTGAAAGTTCTCCAGGTCCAGGTCCAGGGGGCCTAGGGCCAGGCTACACACCAGGGTCAGGCAGGTCACAACAACGTTGGGGATGGCAGGGTCAGCAGACAGAGCTACACAGCCCCACAGTGCCTCCTTGTTCTTTCACAGATTCTCATCATCTTGTCCTGCTCCTGGATCTCCTGGATGCTCTTCTGGGCCACTGGCTTACAGGTGACCCAGTGCTCATCCTTCTCATTTTTGGCTACAGTTTGCACTAGCTGCTCAGCTGTGGGCTCCTGCTCCGCCATGCTCACCTCTAGCTGAATCTGGGACACTGGAATCTCCACTGACCACTATTGTGCTCTCTTCCTCTGGGGATAGCAAGTAAGTTCTTAACTGAACATATAATTGTCTTCACTGTTGTGTTAGTCTACTTTTTGTCTAGTATGCTGTATGTCTTAGTCTGCTAAGGCTGCCATAACAAAATACCATAGGCTGGGTGTCTTAACAACAGAAATGTATTTTCTGGAAGTTCTGAAAGCTGGAAGTCTACCATCAGGTGTCAGTGTGGTGCATTTTTACCCCCCAAATCCCATGTATCAATAGATACTACTTGGAAAACACATACAGTAGTTATTCTTGGTCAAGATTTAGGTAGGCAGCATACTACCCCTTAAGGTTTCTCTGCCCTCTTCAGGAAAATCCAGCATAATTCATTTTAATGACCTCTTCACATGTGTTCCAAGAAGAGGAAGTTGCCACTGACACTTTTTTAGCTAAAGTAAATGAGGTATAACAAAGACTGTTGTGCCTTAACTCAAGTCAGCTTCTCCACAAGAATGTGTATTTGTATTGTTATTAACTTAATCTTTGGAAACTCATTTTCCTTATTTGGTGTTTCCTTTTAACTAAGAAGTCTAAAACAAACAAAAATCTTGTGTATTATCCTGATATAGTTGAGTAAACAATTATGTGTAGTTGTTCTTATAGGGATAGTAATATGATTGTGGCATGTACAAATTGTCTTATAATTTTCAGGTAAGTGTAAGGAAAAATTTGTATGATAAATATTAAAGTGGACATTTTATTAAAAAAAAAGAATGTGGTTGCATCAGAGAGGAATCGCTTATGGCACGTAGGGACAATAAATTTCTTAACAACAGAAAAAAGCTGCCTTGTTTTTCACCCCAGGAAAATAGTATTTGAAGCTATTGCCTTTAAGTAACACAATATTTAGAACTGATTCATGTTGACTTTTTTTATGTTGATTTTTTAAATAGCATAGCATTTTTCCAAAAATAAAGGAATTGTCATTTTGATGTCTGAAAAATTCTCATCTAATTTTAGAGCAACATATTCCACAATAAATATTGTTTAGATTTAAATTCTTTAAGAGATTTCAAATAGTAAGAGAAGTAAATAAAAAAATCCCTGGGAATACAGGACCACACGTTCATATCAAACCAGTTGTATTTAAGATTTGTAGTTCGGAGGACAAAGAAGGAAAAAGATCTATGCTTAACAAGTGAGAATTCACATTGCTAATGTACACCAGATACAAAGAGAAGAAAGCAACTTTATCATATCCTATGATTTGAGAGATCTCTAAATATTTCCTCATAGATTTTATCTTTTGTAATATTCTATTTCAATGCCTCTTTTATAACCCCAAATAATCACTATAGTTATAAACTCTGAAATCCATTAAAAAATTCCTGCTGAATATGTATGTGTATGCATAATTATTCTTTCTAAATTGTTAATGCCTTTCTCTTGTGTCTCTGCCTTATTTATATATATGTAAATATGCATGTGAATACTTAAATTATTGATTTTAATGGTAGTCAATTCAACAGTACTAAATATAAAGATGTTACTTTTATTTCACATAATTTTTATAAATAAGTTTTCACTGATATAATATAGAAACATATTACTAAGTATATTACCCACAGCCACCTATCATTATGTATCTGGGAATTTCTAAGATTAAGAATTAAAAAAAAAGAAAAAGAGTATTTCTTTGGCTATATGTGTACATGCATGTGTATGTTTTTCTACTTTTACTATAATGAAGAAAATTAAAGGAATACCTCTCATATAATTCAGCTGTCCCACTTCTAGATATATATCTGATGGAAGTGAAATCACTCTCAAAGAATATCTGCCCTCCCATGTCTATTGCAGCATTTTTCACAATAGCCAAGAAATGGAAACAACCTGTTTATCAAAGTACAAATGGATGAAAAAATGCACACGCGCGTGCGTGTGTGTGTATGTGTGTGTGTGTGTAATATTATTCAGCCACGAGGAAGAAGAAAATTCTGCCATTTGTGAAAACATAGAACGATCTTGAGGACATATGCTAAGGGGGATAAATCAGACAAAGACAGATACTGCATGGTATCAGTTAAGTGCGGAATCTAAAAAAGCCAAACTTGTAAAAAACAGAGCAAAATGGCTACCAGGAGCTTGGGGGTGGAAGAATAGGAGAGATGTTGTTTCAGGGTACAAACTTGCAACTAGTAGACGAATCCTGGAGATCTAAGGTCCAGTACAGTGAATACAGACAATAGTATTGTATTCTAATAATCAAACCTGCTAAGAGATTAGTTCTGAATTATTTCCACTAAAAAAAAAAAGAAATGATAATTGTGTGCCATGACAGAGTGCTAATGCTGCAACTACATTTGTATTACAATATGTAAAGAAATCAAATCAAATGTTACACAAGTTTTATGTCAGATATATTTCAGTAAAAGAAAAAAAATTGCTTTTATTCTAAAATGTGAAGGTAACAGGAAATTAATTTTCTAATTTGGAATATCTCCAGATAGTGTTTATGGTTTTGAATTATTGACATTTATTTATATATGTTTATATATGCTTATATTTATATATGTATACCACACCATATTGTTTAATATAGGTCAAACACTACTTTCAAAAAATCAATACTTTACATTTGACTTTCATAAAACTTTCTGGATCATGTGTATTACACAAACTATAAAAACTTTCATTATTCTGGCTGTCACTAGTGTAGTTTCTACCACGTGATCGATTCAGTTTCTTTTATGTTATTTGTATGCTTAGTGTTACCAAAGAGCTGTTAGGTAGAAATACGTTTACACATTTTATATTGAATAATGAATAATGCATAAAGGTATATATTGAATAATGTCAGTAAACACCTACAAGATAAGTTACAAAATGATACTCTGTTAGTAATCCCAAATTGCAGACAGAAGGAAAAGAACTAATTGTGTGTAGCATGGCATGTACCAATACAAAATAAAAATCCAGGAAAAAGGTTTATTTTCTATTAGGGTGTAATGTGTATTGGTTATTGGTTTACAAAGAAATCTCACCACTAAAATAAAGCCACATTTTTAAAGTTTCCTGGATATTGAGGAATGGTAGCTAACACTTAAGAGAGTATCACTGTCTACTCAGTGTAAAATAGTTATTGCCTTCAAGACTTCAAAGAATTAATACCATCCTTAAGTTCAAGAGCAGAGTTTTAGCATCATCAACTTGATGAAAGTATAGTCTGACAATGAATGATTTTTCTTGTTCTTTGCTATTGATTTTGTTACTGACCTGTGAAGCCAAGATATTTTCTTCTGAATTATCAAAATAGAGTATATCTGTGTTTATAGTGAATGAGCAATCAATAATTTTTTTTTTAACTGGCACAATATTCTAAAACATTTTCACATCTTATCTTTTTTTCTGAATGCATACAGCAATTGAATCTTTATTGAAATTAGAAATAGATGAAAGCATCATAAAAAAAGAATAAAATATTAGAACAGTTCTCACTTTGTTCCCAAATTCCGATACAGAGTTCTACCTCTACAGGCTAGCATGCAGTCTCACACTTTACACACCCATATTTTGTGGCAGTAGTTTGCAAATTGTGCCCTGGCTGTTGCAAAGAGCCAGCTCCCTCTGAGTGCCTCCTGGGAGAAAGGTTGTAAGGGAAGAGCCAGAAAGATGACATTGGATCATGCCATCTCTTTTTTCTAAGTAGCTCTGCTTTCAACTGTGTTAAATATTAGACTTCTGACTAAATTTTCTTTAAATAAAATGTTCTCTGATTAAAACATTTTAATGGAGTTGGAAAAATAATGCCACTATAGTATCCATTGAGCTTTAATGTTTTTGTCGTTGTTGTTTGTTTATTTTGACAGACAGAGAGAGAGAGACAGAGAGAGAGAGGAGCAAAGAGGGAGAGAGAGAATCCCAAGCATGCTCTATGCTGCCAGTATAAAGCCCAACACAGGGCTTAATCTCATGAATCACGAGATTATGATCTGAGCCAAAATCAAGAGTCAAATGCTTACCTGACTAAACGACCCAGGCAACCCCACTTTTACTTTTAACTTTAAAAGGTGACTTTTCACCTTATAGTATAATTACTTTATAGGTTCAAGAATTCTCTTAAAATCATGGGGAATACAATATGTAGGGTGTTGGGAAGTACGATTTAGGCATACAGATGTATGGTGTCATACATACACATACACACACACACACACACACACACACACACACACACACACACACACACCAGCTGAGAAAAGAAGTTAAGTCCACTCATGGCAGCACGTGTGAATCTTCCCTGAGAAGGTCGAGGAGTCTTTAGTACTAACCTGTTACCATTTCTGTTACATCCCTCAAAGTGGTATCTGTTACTATTTCCTTTATAGAAATGATTACATAATACAAACTGACTTTTTGTCTCCGTAATTCAACTCCAAACATCTGCTGTTTTCTATTTTTTTTAATTTTCTAACATTTTATGCTTAGTATTAAATATCTGGGTAGTTCTCCTGAATGCTCATTTACTCTATTTGATATGTTTCTATATGAACGAGTAATTTGTGGCATGGAGAAACCAGAAAAAAAAAAAAAGGAAAATAAAACTGATGTCACCATTAACTACTTGGGTAAACTGTGTATTTTCTACTTCAGCAAATCCATCAATTGCAAGACACATCATTAATTCACGTGTCCCTAAGAAAGAAAAACATTACCAATTAAACTACGGCATGCTACCTATGCTAGAACTGATTCTAATTTTAGAGATATCATAATGTTAAATGTATGTACCTAGAACAAATGTAGAAATCAGTCATTTAATTTCTACAAAAATATCATATGGAATGAATTTTTAGTTCCATTCCTCAAATGGGGAAAATTAGTACAGAACTCTAAGGAACAACCATAAGAGGACACAACTCACATATAGCACAGAGTTCAGAATCAAATTTGTCTAGCTTTATGGACCATCTTCTCCCTACAGATTTCCACTTCTTATGAATTCATTGTAACTTGTAATGTAGTATAATGATGACGTCCTACTGCTGTTTCACTTCTAGAATTGGCTCTCGTGACTCTTATTTAATAGCCTGTTTGCCATAATAGATGGAGACCCTGGTGTAACCAAATAATAGATTTTAACATATCCTTAACTCATGATTACTAAGAAAAAGATACTGATTCTCTACTCCTAAATCTCAATAAATGTTTTTGAAATGTTCCACCTCATGATATTTATGGCAAGTATAGTACTTTGTACTCAATAGCCTTACAATGTTTTGATCATTTGGATAAACTGTCAAAGCACCTGTGGGATTGAGCAAAGCTGTTTTAACCAATAAACCACATAATCCAGTGTAATATGACTTTGGCTACAGCTATCCATATAATGAGCTTTAGGGAATTAATGAATCAGTGAATTAGTCTTTAAGTCATTAAAGCCTCATAAATACTTAGTATCTTATACACTTAAACAGGTAATAATATTAATGTATGCAAGCATTTATTGAATGCGTATTCTAAACCAAGAACATATTTAAGTGACTTTTTGTCACTAGTTCACTTACATCTCACAAAAACATGAGGAAATCATTGTTACTATGCCCCCATTTTTTAGATGAGAATCTAAGGGGTCAACAAATAACTCACTTACACAGTTAAAACTGGAACACAGGAAATATAGCAGTTTCACATTTGAAGCCTTAAACCTACCTACGTATATGTCTTTCCAAAGAGGAAGGAGAAATGGGCTGGAATTCTAGAAACCTGCACTGAATTTCAGGTAACAAACTGAGTTCTGGAACTTAATCAAATCACTTTTCCTGACTCATAGTGACCTTTTTGAAAGATACGCCTTTCTCTGATTATTCCAGCTTCACTTATACCTTAAAATGGGTTTTCCTTTGCCTGTATGTTGTCCTCCCTGCCCAATCCAAACTTATTGGTCTGAGTTTTCCTACTGACTCTGCATGAACACGCTTCTTTAGTTCCAAGGTCTCAAATCCTAATCTTCATGGAGAGTGTGGTGTTCTTACTGTTATGGCCCCACAGCACCCTGTACATACAGCATTTAGTGCATTGTTAATTCAAGATATTTCCCCCAAAGTCTCTGAACTTCTTTAAATGTTATCTCATTCCCAATACATAAACAGAGAGCATAGCCTCACATACACAAAGCATTTAGCAAATGAATGCTAAATGGAAGAAAGAATAAATGAATAAATGGACATCAATTTCTTCATTTATATAATAAAGAATTTGGTTTAGTTGAATGTAAGATTCTTCCTAGCCCTAAAGCTAATCACTTCTGCCTCTATTGATATATTAAAGCATTTAATCAATACTTACTATTGATCTTCTTAACCTCAATCTCCATTACACACTTTTGTTGTTTTCTTACTTGCCCAAACTGGCAGAGATTATGACGGTACCAAAAGATGTATTGCTTTTCATTTATCAGATTCTCTTGCAAAATTTGGGCCCTGTGACTAACACCTCGCCAAGACAACTTTGGGGAAAGGATTATATTACTTTCAGGCCCGGCCCTTAAAACATCCTGAAGGGCCTAGCAGATCTCTTTGGGTCTCCAGTCACCCTGAAGTAGGGAATCACTGAGAGTATGGCTTGAAGACCCTAGGGAGCAATGGAGTAACTAAATGAAAAACCACTGGCTTTCTAAATCACTGCTTATGTAGGAATGGCCCAGGAAAGCCACATGGCTTGTGTCAGGCTGTGTAATTAGCATCTCTTCCTTCTTTTTTTTTTTTCCCTTTATTTATGCTTGTTTTAGTCTAAAAAGAAGAAAGTATGTAGAATTGATTCATGGTATCTTCATCTGAATTTTTCCCATAAGAATTTCTGAGTTATAAATCTGTAGAGTCTTAGACATAGCAGAGCCATTGTTAATGGAAGAGTAGAAACAGGAGTTTCAGACTGACAATAGATCCTTCAATCATCAACTAAGGCCCAACATATATACCAGGCATTTGGTAGACATGCCAACTGAGCACAAAATTAGCATTTAGGGTCTTTATGCCTCAATGGGTGGTGAATAAATGTATATCTACACACACTCCTTTTCTTTCCCTGCAGTTTCAGTTTTGCTTTGTTTTGAATGGATGATATAACACTGAGAAGAGAATATGTAGTACATAAGGAGACCACACTTATAATTTATTATCTCTAAGAGAAAATATCCTACAAAGCTTGGCATATTTTATTTTACAGCTTAAGATTTAACTTCCTAAACTCTAATAAGAAATCCCTCCAGGAGAGAGAAAAAAAAAATGTATGGTTCATTATTATAATTTCCCAAAAGAGTCCTTAAAACCAGGGTTACTTTAGGTGAAGTATATTTTAAATCATTTGCTAAAATATTTAATGTTGACTCCTAAATATCTAAAATATTTCATTGAACTGGCTTTACAAGAATGTTCCTTTCAATGTTTCCTTTCAGATAGGATTATAACAAAAGAAGAAAGTTGTGCCATACTTATTTAATTCTTTAGTAATCTCAATAAGTAATATTATTAACATCTAATTTCTGATCTCAAATTTATTTATTCCCTTATCTTCTTCCTGATATTTCACAGGCCTCTTGATTTGTCTGTTACAATGTATAGAGACAGAAAAGGAAGAAAGAACCAGAGAGAAAGGGAGAGAGAGAAAGGAAGGGAGGAAAGAAGGAAGGATGGAGGAAGGTAGACATGTGACTTGTGTACAGGAAAGGTTTGGAAAGCCATTTTTCCATTCAGAAAAAGCAAATGAGAGAGGAAAACCCACAGGTTTAATACAGTGGTTAAATTTGAAAACATGCAAAATATTGGAAGAAATTAAAAATGACAGAAAGCTGGACATACACTGCATGATGGGACATTTTTCCTTGGTCATAGAGATCACTGTCTGAACACGAACTGAATCAATTACATATTTAAAACATTAAATTCAGCAAAGGAATAATAAGTGAAACAAAGTTAAAAAAGAAAAAAATAAATATTACCTAAGCAAGAATGAAAAAACCTAAGTAATATTACCCTAAGTAAGAATGAAAAAACCTGAAAGCAATACTATTGTACTTTGTGTTTATTCCTTTTGTTTAAAAAATTGCAACCAATGATCATGCTGTCCAATCTTTGGAAGCTAGGAAAAATTAGATTAATAAACCTTGAAAACAATTATTGGTAGTGTAAATGGCCTGTCCCCAAAAAGCCATTTAAGTAACTTCCCTAATTATTAAGATCTTATTTATTTGAAGATTATTCGTTTATTTTGAGAGAGAGAGAGAGCATGAGAGGGGAAGGGGCAGAGAGAGAGAGAGAGGGAGAGAGACTCAAGCAGGTTCAGTGCTGTCAGCTCAGAGCCCATCAGGGGGCTTGATGCCATGAACCATGAGATCATGACCCTAGCGAAATCAATAGTTGGATGCATAACTGACTGAGCCACCCAGTAGCCCCAAGATCTTCTTCTAATGAATAGTAGACACAAATGTCTGTGCTCAAATAAGAAACCCACCCCCAATTTTTTCCAAATCATTTAGTGGCATTTAGTTATACTTTTTAAAAATATGATTGTGAGTGCACACAACTCTGCTAATTAGTGCCCGTATTTGCACTGAAGCATAGTTCTGAAGCTCAATCTCTGCACCGTCACTGCTCTTCTCACTCTACTGCTCTGACCCTTGGGATGTATACCTTTCCCTGAAGGAGAAGCATTTTGAGTTGCCTAACATCTAAAAAACACTTAAAAAAAATCCTGTTATGGGCTAAATTGTGTCTCCTCAAAGCTCACCTGTTGAATTAAGGCCTAACATCTAGTACCTCAGAATGTTAACTATGTTTGGAGATAAGGTCTTTAAAGACATGATTAAAATGAAATGGCATGTTTTGCTTTGTTTTGTGGTGGGCCTTAATCCAGTATGACTGGTATCTGTATAAGAGGAAGCAATCTGGGGACGCACACAGAGACACTAGGCACGGGCACACAGGGATGCCCGTGTCAAGCCACAGCATGAAGGTGGCCATTTGCAAGCCAAGAAGGGAAGCCCCAGAAGAAACCAACTCTGCCAGTCCCTTGATCTTGGACCTCCAGCCTTCAGAACTGTGAAAAATGAAATCTTTGTTTTTTAAGTCCCCCTAGCTGTAGTATTTTGTTATGGAAGCCTGAGCAGGCTAATACAGATCCTAAGATTTCTGTCCTAATAGTTACTAAATGTTGTGGGGAAACATACACAATTTTATCTCATTTGCCTGGAAGGACTGATGTGAACATTTCTGAAATCCTGATTATTAAAAACTTAGGGAACATTTATGAGATAACGATTATTTAAAAATTAAAGGTTAATATTAGAATATTAATAGCTATAAACACATATTTTCTAAGTGTTCACATTTTAATTGATCCATTATATAGTTTTCAAATTAAGAGAGTACAGCAGATTAGAACACTGTTTAAATATACCATTATTCTTCTCACCTTCATAGAAGTGCGCTTCCTTGCGCTGTTATGTTGGTTTGGCCACATGGCTGGCATTAGCCAGGGGATACTAACAAATGTAATTCAAATTAACGTTCAAACTATGTTTGTGCAGTGGGGCCCTTGTGACTCTGTCCTGGCCCTGGGAAAACTTTCCCCTTCAACTTGGGGCTCAAAATGTCCTCCCACAGAGCAGACCTGAGGCTAACGCAGAGGGAGGAGCCAAGGCCAGTTGCCCCCCAGGTTAAGCAAGGCCCCCACGTAAGTCTAGCCAAGATGACCAGATGCACAGGTGAACTGCAGATGTATGAAAGAGAACAAATGACAGCTATTTTAAGTCACTCAGTTTGGAGGTGTTCTGCCATGTAGCTATTGAGCCATAATTGACTGATGCATAAAGCATGATTGCAATCAATAAAATAAAGCAAGTTGATTACAATGTAGGCAGAACTTTTCAAAAATTTTCAATAGAGTATTTAGGAAATCAGTATTCTTGTTGAAAATTGAAAATATTATTGTTTATTTTCAATACCAGAAATAGAAGCTAATGCTGACATTCTACCATTTCTTGAGCACTTATGATGTTCTAGGCACAGTGATGACCTCTGGTTATTTTATTTCATCTCAGTAATGACCCCAAGGTTAAGTATAATGATTACCATATTTTACAGATATTTAGTGATTTTCACAGTATCATACAGCTAATAGGTTGTGGAGTTGGAATTTGAATCCAGACAATCAGCTTCTAGTGCCTGGGCTATTTATTTATTTATTTATTTGGCCCTAATAAAACGAAGCCTCAAATAATTGATTTAAGACATAGAATTGTTCCTCTCAATGGAAATTTTTAGTAAAAGGTTAAAGATGTAATCAGTTTGAAGAGAAACCAGAATATATTGAGCTCTTAATTTTTATAGCATATCCAGATATCACAAATTCTCTATTATTTCATGATTATTTTATAAACTTAATTGCAACTATAATAAATAGTATTTTGTATACAAATATGTCTTCTCCAGGGGTGTCTGGATGGCTCAGTTGGTTGAGCTTCCGACTCTTGATTTTAGCTCAGGTCAGGCTCCCAGTGTCATGAGATCAAGCCCCAGTGGGCTCAGCATGGATCCTGCTTGATATTCTCTCTCTCTTTTTGCCCCTCTTCCCCATTCATGCTCTCTCACTTTCTAATACAACAACAAAGATGTCTTCTGCACACTATATATACTAAAGATTATGCTTTCATCATATATCCTACCATATATGAAGAATCTTACCTATTTAAAAGCCTCTTTTGTTCTATGCCTAAGTCTGTTATACATAAATATCCATATTAATTTATGTCTAAATAAGTTGTGTGTGTGTGTGTGTGTGTGTGTGTGTGTGGACAGACAGATAGATAGATAGATAGATGTGGATTAGTTTCTTATCATTAAACACAGCTTCTTTCACTTTGACATAATAGGAAACAGAACTGATGGGGAATTGCCAGGCTAAACAGCTACACTAAAGCCAATTGACCTAGCCAGAGCTTTGTTTTAATGATAATATCAAGCTGATGGGAATTAAGTAAAAATATCACTTCTCTGTAACCTTCTCCATAACTTGTAGGTGACCTATTCAAGAGTTATTATGGGACAAAGAAAGACGAAAGGCATGCATGTTAATGGAAATTATCAGAACACTGAAGTTACTTTTGGAAAAAAAATGGGTGATTAAAGAACTTTTATAACATTTGAGAATGTCTTTGTAACTAGGTCGAAGAGAATCCAGAATCCTCTCAGGTCATTTGAAAGCATGGGGAAGCTCTAAAATATAACCTTTTGGATTAGTCCTCTATAAATTCTCCCCACTGCCCATTCCTATCCCTTGCCACCTCCAAATGTCCAGGTCCCCGTAAAGAAAATACAGTTTCTAGTGAATTGGTAGAGTGTACCCCAGCATACACAGAGATCTTAAAATATGAACATGAGGAAGAAGTTCTCATACAGAATGCTAACAAAACGTTAGCCAATTACAAGGCATGCCTGAAATTAAAGTTGATGCTAAAAGCAGCCAAATCAAATTAGTTTATCCTAACAGACCAGACTTGTACATTCAAAGTGAAAGAACTTCGTTTATTTTTATTGATCAGTAGTGTTCACCAGAATCTGAAATCAAATATCGGCTTGGCCTGAATATAAAGGCACTAGCTAGTGAATGATTTGAATGTTTCTCATTTCTCTCTATCATTTAACTTGCATTATACACATTCATGTTCTTATCCATGATATTGCTCAAAAGGATATTAATTTTTTCACAGTTGTATTTTTCCAGCCCTGCAACATTATGGCCTCTCAGCAGCTATTGATTTACAGAAATATTTGGATAAACTAGATGGTTTTACGCTGTTTCCATACCTCCTTACAAAACATGGTCTAGCATCTCTTTGAATTAAATCATTTTAGCCATGGTTCTTTGAGTTCTAGTTAGAGACATTCCATACAAATACTAAGCCTCATCATTTACTTTAATATTGGTCAGCTGGCTGTTTTCCCAGATCATTTAGAATTCTTATAGTATTAAATTTAAAAGACTATTGATTTTAAACTTCTATAGATCAGGTGACTTTTCAACTCTGTGATTCTAAAACAGTGTCAATACATATAGTATATTACTAAGGAACTTCTAAGGCTAAAAATAATATGCAACATTAAATAGGATTAATTGATATGAAATTTGGTAAGGTTTTTTATTTGATTATAATGGAGTAAATATCAAATGCATTATGTTATTTTAACTGTGTAGTTATTATCACATTGTTAAACGATCTACCCTTTTACTTTCTCTTTTTACTCCCTTGAAATAATTATATATTAAACTACTCTACACTACGGCATTTTGGATCATGTAAAAGAAAAAAGAAACAACACTCATCCTTACCCCATATGTAAAGGAACTAAGATCCTACTCAGGTATTTGGAATCTCTCCAAAACATAAAACTCTTCATTAGAGTCAAAATAGTTAAAACATATGTAAAAAGTGCATTATCTGCTGATCATTGAACAGTCCCTTACGCTGGCAGAAACTGCCTCTGTGGATCTTGAGTCAACAGCTATAGGTGTGTGTCACAGAGTTCAAGAGGCCATTCTTCCCTTATTTTCAGGTAAACTCTAGCACATTCATGCATATTCGTAGGCTGTAATGCACTTCTCATTCACTTACCATTTTTTGGTCTCTGAGATTTTTCTTTTAATATATAAAAGGAACAGCATGACCCTGTCTTAAAATTTGAAATATTCACTGATCTATGGTTATTCCTGTAATATCACAAGTGTTGGTGAATAATTCAAATTAAATAGTTTCCTATATATTCCATTTTAAAAGGGACTTCATTTACTTTCTTTCAATGGTTTCCTCCTGTGCTGTTCTCACCCTGCATTATTCATATGCAACCTCACAAATTGCTATGAGTTCGAGCAGTGCTGATATAAATCATAAGGCTATTTTCTCTGGAGGACTTCAGCCTTAAGCTCTACAACTTGTTTTAAAATGAAAACTGTGTTCAATTAAGGTGATTTGTTTGCTTCAAAAAATTAACTATCTTATATTGCCATTTGCAAGAGAGAAGACTGAAGTTACATTTCTGGGTTTGAATAATTTTAGAAGTAATTTACTTTCTCTCTCTGGCTGTATCCTTGCATCTAGTTTATCCTGTCCATTTATTTGTGTCTAGGTCATATTCTTCAGGATATAAATATAGCTATCAAAGATTCCTTTCCCAACTGTTTTGCATTTTGACTTTTGACTAGTTGCTCTGTAAACAGACTAAAATAATGTGTTCTTCTCTGCTGTCAGGTCCTTCACTGAAGGAGAGGAACACAGAGAGAGAGAGGAAACAAATGGAAATGCAAGGAAACTGAGAAATTAGATTCAGGGTGGAGTACTGCTATCAAAGTAGTATTTTAAGAGTGACATCACTAAAAATGGTGGAGTAGGGAATCTCATCCATCTCTCCCCAATGCAACTAATAAGATGAAAGGCAACATATGGAGTGGGAGATAATACTTGCAAATCATGTATCTAATAAGATGTTAATATCCAAGTATGTAAGGAACTCCTACAACCAAATAGCAAACAAACCACTATGATTACAAAATGGGTAGAGGACCTGAATATACATTTTTTTTCCAAAAAAGACATACAAATGGCCAACAGATGCATGAAAAAGTATTCAACATTACTTAATCATCAGGGGAATGTAAGCCAAGAACACAATGAGGTATCATCTCACACCTGTTAGAATGGTTCTCATCCAAAAGACAAAAGATAACAAGTACTGGCAAAGATGTGGAGAGAAGGCAACACTTGAGCACCCTTGGTGGGGATGTAAATTGGTGTAGCCACCATGGGAATCAGAATTCAGATTCCTCAAAAATTTAAAAATCAGTAGCTGCACTTGTCATGCAAATTGGTAGAACTAGAAAAAGCAATTTGGACTTTATTCTCAAAGAAATGTGTTTATGAGTCTCCATTCATCTGGCACCTTTCTCAATGACCAGTACAAAACATTTGTTTCACATGACTTGAAGCACTTCCAGGACAGGGATGACTTCCCCAGTGGCTTTTGCCAGAAGCGTTTAATGAAACACATATTGGTTACAGCAGACTGGGGCAAAGAATAACACTTGGAATAAGCTTAGGTTACACTTGAGACTCAATCTTAACTAACGGGTCAAAGGAGAAATCACAAGGGAGATAAGAAAATTCATTAAGACCAATAAAAAAAAAATACAGCACACAAAATTTTGGGATACAGTGAAAGCAGTGTTCATTTGGGGATGTAAAGCTATAAACATTTATACTGGAAAAAAAATAGAAAAGGATTTCAAATCAATAGCCTAACTGTACAGTTTAAGGAACTATAAAGAGAAAGGCAAGGTAAATCCAAAGCTAGCAAAAGAATGAAGTCTGACCCCTACCTCATATCACATACCAAAATTATTTTAAAATGGATCCAAGACATAACTATGAGAGCTAAAACTATACAATCTTTAGAAGAAAATACACAAGTATACCTTTATGATCTAGAATTTAGTAAAGTGTTCTTATATGAGACCAAAATCACAAGCAGGAAAAGAGAAATAAAAACAAGACAATGAAATGATTATTGAAAACAAAACTGCTTTTCAAATGACACTAAAGACAGTGAAAAGACAACCCAATGAGTGGGAGAAAATGTTAGCAAATCATTAATCTAATAAAGGTCTAATATCCAAACCATATAAAGAAGTCTTACAACTCAATAACAAAAAAAAATGTCCCATGTGGGTAAATGACTTGAATAGACAATACCCCAAAGAAGATCTACAAATTGCCAATAAGCACATGAAAGATGTTCACAGCTTAGTCATTAAGGAAAAGCAAATCAAAACCTCAGTGAGATACCAATGTCAAGGATGGCTATAATTTTTTTAAAGGAACATAAATATTGGTCAGGATGTGGAGAAACTGTAACTTTTGTACATTGTTTTTGAGTATGTAAAATAGTATAGCCATTGTGGACAGCAATTTGGCATTTTTTTTCTTAAGTTAAACATATAATTACCATATGACCCAATAATTCCACTCCTAAGTTTCCATTCAAGGAATTGAAAACAAATGTTAAAATAAATACTTATACACAAATGTTTATAACAGCACTATTTGCAATAGCCAAAAAGTGGAAACAACCCAAATATCATTGACAGATGAATGGGTAGAAAAAATGTTGTAAATCCATACGATGGAATATTCTTGAGCCATATAACAGAAAGAAGTACAGATACATGCTGCAATGTCAATGAACTTTGAAAACATTAAAGTCAGTGAAGGAAATCAGACCTAAAAGTTCACATATTGTATAGTTTCATTTATATTAAGTATTCTGAGTAGGTAAATTGATAGAGATAGAAAGCTGATTAGTGTTTGCTAATGGCTGGGAGGGGTGCAGGGGTAGGGGAAGGAAGGAGGAATAATAAATCTGCTTAATTGGTATGGGGTTTCTTTGCGGGGTGAGAAAAATATCCTGGAACTATATAAAAGTGGTGGTTGCAAACATAGTGAATGCACGCAACGACTCTGAATCATGTACTTTAAAATGCTTAATGGTTGGTCAGTTGGTTAAGCGTCTGACTCTTGGTTTCTGCTCAAGTAGTGATCTCCAGGTTTCATGAGTTGCAGCCCCACGTTGGGCTCTGCACTGACAGCATGGAGCCTGCTTGGGATTCTCTCATTCTCCTTCTCTCGTGGGCCCTTCCCCAGTCATGCTGTCTCTGTCTCTCTCAAAATAAGTAAATAAATTTATTTTAAAAATGTTTAATGGTTAATTTTATGTTGTATTAATTTTATTAAACAAAAGGCAAATAAATAGAAGCAACATTTTATCAATACCAAATTAAAGACTGGTCTAAGAAGGTCCAGAACTAGTTTGGTGAGTTCAAATTGTTAATTTAAGGCTGAGGAAATTTGAACAATCACTCTTTACTGATTTATTATATAAGGCTAGAGGCAGAAAAAGACGATAAAATTAGACATGAAGAGAAGGCTCATTTTTCCATTGAGAACTTTAAGCAGAATGCTTAGGAAATGTTTACTTGGATTCTGGAAAAAATAAAAATAAAACAAAATAAATAAAATAAAATAATAAAATAAAATATAGAACAAACAAAATAAAATATTGATCTAAACTCACTCACACACACACACACACACACACACACACACACACAAATCCAATAGTCTTACACATTTGTTTGATGGATCAGGTGGGGTACTAGAGCCAGCTTAAAAAAGTGAATTGTTATATTTTTTTCAGGCAATTTGAAAGGTGGTAGTTATAACACAATCATTAGAAATCCAATCATGTAAACCTATAGTTAAATAAATTACATTAAGATATTAAATACTCAAAACTCCTCACTTCTGTATTTTTAATATATTTTATTACTATCTATGTTCTCGAGATTACACCTATTTTACAAGAATGGTTTAAATGTTGTATGATGCTGTGTTACTACTCATGTTTTCCCAGTTCTGCACGAAGGATGTCTCTTTGGCCATGGTAGAAGTATTTAAACCATGGAAATAAGCAAATGTCATAAATTTTAAAATTCAGTTTAACGTTTTGTTGTTCAGACCAGGAAATGATGAAATATATTAACGAGTGTAAGCTAAACTTAAAAATATGTTGTTTAAGGGCACCTGGGTGACTCAGTTAAGCGTCTGACTTGGGTATGGGTCATGATCTCATGGTTTGGTTTGTGAGTTTGAGCCCTTCATCTCATTGAGCTCTCTACTGTCAGCACAGAACTCACTTCAGATTCTCTGTCTCCTTCTCTCTGCCCCTCTACCAGACTCTCTCTTTCTCTCTCAAATATAAATAAAAACATAAAAAAATGTATGTTGTTTGCAGTTATTACTTTGTGAATAGCCAAAAAAAAAAGAACACCCAAGAAGTATATTTCCAGTATAATTCCAACTAAACTAAGCACTCACTGCAGTAGCAAATGAGGGAAGTTCCAACATATGCCGTTGTTGTTTTACTCTTGTCATTTTTGCTTGTGTAAACACAAATATCAACAAACATTCATGTCAGAACTAAACTTACTCATCATATGCAACCACAGGCCAGCTGTGGATAGAAGATTATTGCAAAGAATCAACAAAAGTGTTCTACGGTACTTTTTATTTTTTAAATGTTTACTTATTTTTGAGAGAGAGTGCGAATGGTGGAGGGGCAGAGAGAGAGGGAGACACAGAATCTGAAGCAGACTCCAGACTCTGAGCTGTCAGCACAGAGCCTGATGCAGAGCTTGAACTCAAGAACCGTGAGATTATGACCTGAGCCAAAGTCCAAGGCTTAACCAACTGAGTCAACCAGGCACTCTTCTATGACACTGTTATATGTATCTCCATTGGCTATGTGAAATTACAAGAGTGTTACATATTTTAGTTTTATTTGTAAACTTAGTTTCACATAGTCTTGATATTAGTAAAATTTATATGCACTGTTTTCCCTTGAGGAGCCACTTGTGAAGCATTTACCAGCAAAACACTTTCTTAAATTTAGAATGCTTTAACTTTCATCTTAGAACTAGTTCCTATGGGGAGTTAAGAGCTGAGAACTCTCAGTGTTCCCTGGAGGTTTCCTCTGCTAAGCTAGAGGCTAAAACTTTCCTTATGTGGGAATCCTTAGGAAGCTTCTCATTTGAGTTTGCTTCTGTACCTAACACTTGACCCAATTCTCTGACCCAGGAGACTATACTTCATAGAGAACTCATATTATCTAATTTGAGGGCAAAATAGCTATATACGTTTTTTGGAATTCTTTTGCACATGAGATTTCTTTATTTCCCCCCATTTAATTACTCAAGCATTTATATCAGTTTGGACTCATGGATATTTATTTTAAATTTTAAGTTATGATTTAATACTGCTTTATTCACTTTGATGCTCAGATTGATCCAGCTTTGGCACGGGGGCTCTTGCAGTTGCCTTTTGTTTCCCTTTGACATACCCACATCAACGTAGTGGGGTTTTTGTTGTTGTTGGGTCTTATCCTGCTTTGTGGCAGTATAAGATACTCCAAGCTCATCGTGTGTATTTTCTGTTTTAGTCCTAAAACCAGTCATTTTCCCAAAGGGTCCTGCTCCCTCTCATTGAAGACTGATATCAGAAATGAAGTGCTGGGCTCTAGGTGTGTTTGTTGCTACTGCAGTGCTGTGGCATCCAGGCCCTTTCAGGTGACAGAACAAGGAAATGTATGTGCATGTACTTCCCTGTGTGCGTGCACACGTGTACAATATTTCGATATATAACCACCTGTATCTTTATTAAACATGGTTTCCCTCTGATACCGCCAACTCTATTTCATCATGCTAGCCTCCTCTCTTTCCTTATCTGCAAACTCCGCATCCAACAGTGAGAAACCTGACTCCCACCATCTGCCATTCATGTCTTACTTGTTCAACTTCAGTACACGTGTCCCGTATATGGAAATAGCAGTATCAGAACCAATATGTCATAGGAAATCGCTTTATCAGCTAGATAAAAAAAAAAAAAAAAAAAAAAAAAAAAAAAAAAAAAAAAAAAAAAAAAAAAAAAAAAACCTCACTCATTTCTAAAGTTATCTAGTGTAGCATCCCTGTCCCCACCCTCTTCAGTGTGGCTCAGCATTTAAAATAGATTGCTGTCCCCTTCTTCATGACAAACAGGGATACCCCAAATCTGAATTTATTATTTTTTTAAATTTACATACATTAAGGTTCACTATGCTCTAAACTTCTATAAGTTTTAACAAATAGAGTGTCACTTATTGACTATTACAGTATCATTCAGAATAATTTTATTACCCTAAAGGTTCTGTGCGTCACATATTTAACCCTTACCTATTTCCACTGTCAACCGCTAACGTGTTCACCATCTCTGTAGTTTTGCCATTATCAGAATGTCCGTATAAATGGGATCAAACAGTATATAGTCATGTCAGATTGGTTTATTTTATTTATAAATATACATTTAAGATGCATCTATGTCTCCTGTAGCTTAAAAGCTCATTTGTATTTATTAAGGAATAATATTCTATTGTACAGATATACCACAGATGTTCTTATCCATCTACTTACTGAAGGGCTTATTGATTGCTCCAATTTGGGGTAACTATGAATAAAGCTGAAAATGACATTCATGTGAAGGTTTTCGTGTGCACATACATTTTTAAATGGTTAAATATATAGGAAAGCAATTAATTTTAGTTTTGTAAGAAACTTCTAATGTCTTTCAAAATGGCTTTACTATTTAGAACTACCACAATCAATGGATAAAGATTTCTGTCACTCTGAATTCTCACCAGAAATTGGTATTATCCGTTTGTTCAGTATGAGCCATTTTATTAGTATGTCACATTGCTTTGATTTGTGAGTCTCTATAAATGATGTTGGGTATCTTTTTATAGGCTTTTTTTCTATTTGTATATCTTCTTTGGTAATATGTTCAGATATTTTTACACATTTTTCTAATTGTGCTCTTCTGCATCATTGAGTAATAAAAGTTCTTCATATATCGTGGATGTAAGTATTAACTGTGTGCTTTTCAAATATTTTCTCCCATTTTATGGCTTAACTTTTGTTTCTCTAAACCATGTCTTTCACATAGAACTTTTAAATTTTAATAAGTACAACGTTTTTTGGATAGTGCCTTAGTGTTGTAGCAAAAAGTATGTTACAAAAACAGAAGATTACCTATAGATGAACAAAGATAAGAATTATAGTATATTTCTCATCAGAAAGTATACAGGCAAGAAGAAAGTAGAGTGAAATATTAAAAGTACTGAAAAACACTACTGACCTAGAATCCTATTTACAACAGGATTTTTCTTTAACACTGAAGGAGAAATACTTTCTCAGAGAAATAAAAGCTGAATTACGCTTCACCAGTAGATGTTCCCTGCAATCAGTGATAAAATATGTTTTAAAGAAGAAGTTATATAAATCAGAAACTTTATTTATATTAAGAAAGGAATAATATTAGAGAAGAAATAAAATTAATGAAATGAAAGTAAAATAAAGTCTATTTTGTCTGTTGGTAATTTACCTAAAATACAAAGGTTTATTTAAGGTAATAATAATAACAATGTGTTAGGTTATGATAGCATATGGACAAGTGACATAAATGATGTGATTGTCATAATGGATGGGAGGGAAGAATCGGGAATGCTTTGTTAGAAGTCACCTGCACTCAAGTGAAGCAGTATAGTGCTTTTGTAGGTAAATTTAGATTACTTAAAAAAAATATATTTTAAACTCCAGAGCAACTATTAACTTGTTTTAAAAGAACAATTTATATCTAAGTAGGGGAGAAAATTAAACATAATATGCTCGCAATAGGCTGAATTATGCACCATCGCCCAAATTTATATGCTGAAGTCTACACCACAGTAACTCAGAATGTGACTGCATTTGGAGAAAGGGCCTTTAAAGAGATGAATAAGTTAAAATGACACTGTTAGGATAGGCTCTCTTCCAATATGAACGGTGTCCTTATAAGAAAAAAGAATTTGGACACAGACAAAGACACCAGGGATGCATGTGCACAGAAGAAAGAACATGAGAACACAACAAAAAGTGGTTTTAAAAAGGAGAGAGCCCTCTCCTTTAAACAGGAGAGACTAAACCAACCCTACCCATATCTTGATCTTGACATTTCTAGCCTCTAGAACTGTGAGAAAACAAATCTGTTGCTTAAGCCACCCAGTTTGTGGTATTTTATTATGGTAGTCCAAGCAAGTTAGTACAACACTCAATTAAAACTAGAGAAGAGAAAGAAACAAACAAAAAAAAATGGTCTACGTATACCAAATAAAGACAAACTGTCACAGTGGATTAAAAAATAAAAAAGACTTAACCGGGTGTTGTCTAAAAGCAATCACTTTAATTATCGAGATACAGATGGAATGAAAGAAAAGAGATAAAAGAAGGTATATCATGCTAACATTAATCAAAAATGACTTACAATAAGTTATATTTGTTTCAAACAAAGCAGACTTCAGAAAAAAAATTTTTCAGGAACAAATGTGGGTTTTAAAAAAATCAATTATTCAAAGCGTGACAATCCTAAATGTGTATGCACCTAACAACAGTGTCCAAATCTATGAGGTGAAACTGATAGAACTTCAAGGAGAAATATATGAATCCATTATTATAAATGAGACTTCTGCCCCCTTCTTTCAGTAATTGATAGATCAAGTAGGAAGAATATCAATAAGGATAAAGTTGACTTGAACATCACTATCAATCACCATGACCTATTTATTACACATTTCTTCCCAAAGTTTGGACTTCCTTTTTAAAATACACATTTTCATGTATCAGAAGACTAATGTACCCTCATTTCATTAACATATTACTTATTTGTACTTCCAGATTGTCTATTAAGCTTATGAGATGATTTATAATTTCTTCTGAAATCATTCTTCACAGACTACCTTGATATCCTGTTCTAATTTCATTTTATTGCTTTCTAGCTCTTGTATTTTTACCTTTACTATTCCTGGTTTATTTTACAAGAAGGTGTATCTGATTGATTTATGTTTGGAAGAATACATAGAAAATGTAGTAGTAAATTGCAGTAAAACTTGCGAGTCAGAAATTTTGTAATTAAAGTTTGATTGGTTGTACATTCTAGGTTCAGAATCACTCAGCAGAACTTGATTAACATTGCTTTATGGCCTTCTAGCATCTGTGTTGATGGTATCTGAGTCATATTAGCTTCCCTTTTATCTCTATTAATTTTTAAGACTTTTTTTGATTTTTATAACATTAAGTGTTTAGTTTAATATGAGTTTTTACAACATTCATTGCTTAGTATTTCACAGAAGCTTTTGAAGCAAAAAAGCAAAGATTTTATTCCAGCCAGGGGATTTTTTTTTTTATTTGGTTCTCCTTACCATGAGCTTGATTCAGTCCTCTTTGAACTCCTATTACATGTATATTGGACCTTGTTCATCTTATCCTTACATATATTAAAGGATAAAAGTTTGGAGTGTTTGTTTTCCTCTCCAGTTGTGCAGTTCTAGATATGTTTCCTGCATTTGGATACTCTAAAAAATATCAGGACATGTCAACCTGAAGTCATCTCTTCAAGGAGTTGTCAGGTAGTAATTCAGGGTTGGCTATCATAGCTGTGAAGGTAATTATTAATGCCTGGGTGAAGCTTAGTATTCAACTGTCTTTCCTCCTCTTCTTTAATTTCCCCTTTCTCTCTGTCCATTTCCTTCTTCTTTCCACCTTGTTTCTTAATATTTTCCTTGCTGTCACCATTCTTGTTTAAGAGAGCTATTAAACAAGTGCTCCAGTGCCCACCTTGAATCAGAGGCCCTCACCATCTTATTTTAAGCAGTGCATTTGGGGCCCCTTATGAGAGAATTTTAAGGTATTTTGCATATCTACTTCACATTTTTGTTGAAGTTCTCTTGGGCCAATCCTCTAGATTCTCAGAATGAATCAATATGTTCTACTATAGTGTCTAGGCACATGATTGATCATGACAATATAAAACCAGCAATTGTCAGGGCACCTGAGTGGCTCAGTTGTTTAAGCATCCAATTTCAGATCAGGTCATGGTCTTGCAGTCCATGACCATGTGCCCCATGTCAGGGGCTGGCTGGCTGTCATCTCAGAGCCTGGAGCCTCCTTCAAATTCTGTGTCTCCCTCTCTGTCTGCCTCTCCCCCATTCACACTCTGTCGCTCTCTAAAATACATAAACATTAAAAAAAATTAAAACCAGCAATTGTGCTTTGCACAGCATGCAAGGTCTCATAATGTTAGCACTATAACATACCGACTGTATTGTGTAGGGTAGTGGTTGTTTTTGTCAATTAATGTTGTACATCTTGCTTTTCATGATATTCACTAGGATTAACATTTATGATCTTTATATCCTACCATAAAAATCAACTTATATTTTATCTGATGCAATTCAGATAAATAGGCAATAGTTTTTTTTTGTTTGTTTGTTTTGTTTTGTTTTTGTTTTGTTCTGTTTTTCGGAAGGTAAGAAAACTCGTCTACCAAAGATGAATACAAAATTCGTGTCCTACCAATGACAGTAGTCTACTGCCCCTTCATATCTAAGTCATTACAATGAAGCCAAAATACATTCAAGACCACCAGTGGGAAGGGTTAATTAGTCAACCTAAATAAACTATTAGTTTGTCTTTTTTTTAAATGAGTAAATGAAGAAATTATATGCCCCCCCCCACCCCAGGTTTTACTATCCTTCTTTCTAAATGATGGATGAAAGTAGCATTGAATAAAACAATGAAATTAGAAGGCAAAAACAAGATCATGCATTGGGATTTTCACCAGTTTTTAACAACACGTTTTTAAGTGTTGAGTGAAAGAATGGTTGAATGAAAAATGAGTTAATAAGTTAGGGGTAAATACACAATTATACAATTGCAGGAAATGCCAGCAGTCCTGGGTCTTAAGGAGGACATAGAAGTTAAAACAATTTGCTTGTATAAATAAACAACCGTCATTAAAACATCCCAACAATGAAAAATAATTACTTCAAATTAAAGGTATGTAAGTTATATCTGTAATGCTGTGAGAGTATGAAACAAAATTTTATGATTGCAACAGCATTTGCCTAAATGATATTAAAATGTTATATTTCATCACACCTGAATCTAACCAGTTGTATGTGATCGACTAAACTCTGAGTTAACTCAGTATATAATACTGTTACTGGACATATCTGGAGATATTTTCCTGTTCAATAAATAATGGAATTTGTTTTAATCAAATAAACACAGACCTGTGCACCCATTTTATCCTATCTTAATGTGAGTTTCCAATCCTTAATTAGCATTACAACTTGACTATAGTGTCCTTTTCTAGCACTTAAGAAAAAAAACTGCCTTTTCCTATCAATAAACTCTCAAAGAATTACTTCACTCAAGATGAGTTATTAAACTTTGTATTTTTTCCTTGTGCTTTCTTTTCATTCTTTGACATCAGAAGTAATAGGAATAATTGAGTGTGTCTTACTTGATATAAGCCACATTTTTAACTCCACTGCTCCATTTGTTTTTTAAGAATTTATGTAGTAAGTCAATCCTTGATTTTTTTTTTTTTTTTTTTTTTTTGAGAGTCAGAGAGAGAGAAAGCGTGAGCTGGGGAGATGGGCAGAGGGAGAGGCAGGGTGAGGGAGAGAGAGAGAAAGCGAGCGAGCGAGCGAGAGAGGATCCTAACCAGGCTCCATGCTCAGCATACAGCCGGATGCATGACTTGATCCCAACACCCTGGGATCATGACCTGAGCTGAAATCAACAGATACTCAACCAAGGGAGCCACCCAGGAGCCAGGAGCCGCAGGTCTTCGATTATTTTTTTTTTTTATCATTGAAATATATTTTCAAGGTTGTGACGTATGTTTTTGTCAGTTCTTACTCTGTGTGTGTGTACAGTGACAGCCCATTGTAGTAGATTGGTGTAAAATTCTAAATAGTAGACCAAGGCTTTTGACTGAATTATAAGGACTTAATAGAATATAGCATAGTTTATGACCTCCGTGTCTGAAGCCAAACTGACAGCTTCTGAATCCCAGTTCTGACACTTTCCATATAAGCAGGCAAGTTATTTAAACTCTGTTTCAGTCAACTGATATAGCTATTATAAGAATGAAATAGGTTAATAGATGTTAAGCCTAATAATCATGCGGAGCACATAGTAAGCACTTAACAAAAGAGCTAGCTGTTGTTATTATCTTCTTGTATTAACGCAGCTTAATATATTCCCCAGTGCTTATCACATTGCCTATTGGATAAGATTGGCTTCTTTTCATGAACTGTTAAGGTTCCAGAACAATGAGAAATGTAGACAGAGCATAGTACTTGGCACATCCTTAAGCATGTAGTACATATTTGAGGAAACAAATAATATAAGATTAACCTGAAGAAATTTGCAATTGTTCAGTGTTAGAATAATCTCAGAGATGATCGAAATGCGATGTCCCTTTCAAAGACTGAGGTCCTAAAGTGCATCTCAAAGAATATTCTGTTCATAAATCCATTGTCAGCTAGTTTCTGTTACAAGGTGACTGACAGTGGTGTTAGGTTGTGACATGATGGATGATATAATTTACTTTAAGCAACAACTACTTGGAGTATGGAAAATTAACACCCAAAATATATACCACATTATGCTTACTAGAATTATACAAGGAAATATAACTTTGTATTTATTATAAGTAAAATAGAAACTAACAAATTCACTTTCAAATTTGTATAAACCCCCTAATATAAAGCAAGGCAAAGAATGAAACCAAAATAAATGTAAATGATATACTAAACATATATTAATTTTTAGGGTTTTTTTTTTTGTGGATTTTGACAAGGTTAGAAGCTCCATTATAACTCCTATTTCAGAACAAAAGTGATAAAAATTTCATTGTTGAAATGTAGAAATGACTTTACTGCCTGAGAAACCTCTATCCTAAGCAAGGCACCTGTAATGCACATGGCCCCATACTTTCTTGTTTTCATAACAACTGTCCCTTCTCTATTTAAAATTAAGCTATCCTTTCTGGAATTCTCTTTCTGTTTTGGATCAACCACTTTTTTGAACTAATCTCCTCATTTGTCTCCTTCTCTAGTGGTGGCATATGATGAGTCTGTGTCTACCCCAGCTGTTTCTAATTTAATGACTGGTTGTCTTTGGGAAATGACTTGGCAACTTCACTCTTTTGTTTAAATGGAGGCAGAATGTTTTACCATGTAATCACTATATGTTAAACAAAGTTTCTTCATCCTCCATTCTGTGGATAAGACAAACACATGTTTTCACAGTTGGATAATAAGAGAGAAGAAAGCAATGCAATTTAAAACTCTGTGTCTATTCTTGTGAAACAAGAGAGTAGGTTTTACAATTCATAAAAAAAATACACACTTACACTGGAAACATAGGAGATTTTTCCCTCTATAAATATTTTTTTTTAGTTTTATCTATAATGACTCTAATAAATAATATCAAATATCAAATGTTAAAAAAAAGTGTGCTATAATGATGGATGACTTTTTATCCTTTTTAAAAAAATATTCTAGAGCCAATGAATAAACTGGAGTTAGATTTTATTTAATGAAGGAGTTGAGGCCTTCTCAGTATTTATCCCTAAAATTACCACGGACTGTAGAACTAGCATCTGTTTTGTAAGAAGATTGAATCCATGGATCCACTTAAATATGACATATATTACCAAAGTCAGGATTTTGATTTCCAACCATAAATTGAAATGCTACCTTTTTTCGTCTTACCTTCATCTCCTGAACTCCCACCTTTTGCACTGCTTCTTTCCCTTTAGGCATATGACTGGTGCACACATACAAACTGCAAGGATGACTCTCTTTATCCTACACAGCTATAGGGAATATTTAACCTGTGAATGCATTACTAAAAGCATTGTAGAGAAAGGATTGAGTGGAATTGACTCTAGTAAGTAGGTCTCACCTGAGGAGTTATATCTTTCTTTTCTGTTTTTTGTTTCCTGTCTTCAGGGAGTGTATCCTTTAATAAAGGAGGCTAAGAAAAAAATACATAGTTAGGATAAGGGTAAAATGGAAGATAGAGAAGGAATAATAAATGGGGCTTAGGCGAGAAGCCAGAGAAAGTTTCCCTGAAGAGGTAGTACTTTAGCTTAATATTTTCTTTCAAGGGGAATTAGATGAACAGAAGGAAGAAAGTATCTAAACTGACACAACACCCTAAATAAGCAGAAAATATGGTATTTGTTCTATTATCCTTTTTAAAATTTTTTAAGTTTATTTAAGAGAGAGAGAGAGAGAGAGAGAGAGAGAGAGCACGCATACACAAGGGGTGGAGAATCAGAGAGCAAAGGAGAGAATCCCAAGCAGGCTCCACACTGTCAGTACAGAGCCTGATGCAGGACTTGATCCCATGAATCCACAAGACCATGACCTGAGCAGAAATCAAGAGTCAGACACCTAACCTACTGAGCCACTAAGGCACCCCATTTGTTGTGTAATTCTTGTAGTTGATGTGGGAATTTTCTTCTTTATGAAAGAATTTTATCTAATAAATGCAAAACAAATTTTTAAAATTTCACCATTTTGTAATCACTAATGGAATAACAGATCTGGCATTAATAGCTGCACAACTCATTAGGTCAAACACTGTAAGAACAATCAAGCTGACCGTACTCACACACGCTGGTCAGACATCAATAAGAGGAGACCACCAGACGTGTTGTGTCTCCCAATGTGTTTCCAAAACACAGTATCACCTATCACAAATTCTTAAAAAAAAATCTAGAAGACACTTTATCCAATGAAGCTCTAGATGTTATATTAATACAATTTTATAACAGATACAAAGATTCTGATGCCCAACAGATTTGAATTCCATTTCACCACTTGTATGTATGTACTTGAAAAAATGTCTTTTTGTTTTGTACTTTTTTGCTTACCTTTTTGTGCTTTAGTTTTCTTGTGAATAAAAGGGAATAGCAATAACAACTCAAATGTACAGTGCCTTCTAGGTTGCTCATGAAAAGTCAAGTAAATGTCTTACCAAAACTATTCTCCAAAAGTAAACCTCATGATCAATAATTATTATTGTTATTACATTATCATTATTAAATATCAGCTAACCTCAGAGAATTTAGAGTCTAATTGGAGAAAGAGGACTACACTGACAATTGTAATAGAACAGGAAGTCTCCTCTGAGAACAGTAAAAGAACAAAAGATAAATATACAGTGTATTTTCATTATCCTTCTCTGAATCCCCAGTTATGAGCTTGAAGATAAACAAAATTCACTATAGCATGAGAGTAATCACTAAGGAACTGACAGTTTATGAAATTATTCTCTAGAAAATACCTCCCTCTTTCCCTTGCCAGCCACTTAACATTACTGAGTATCACTGCTCCTCTCCTCAAATTCTTTATCAATAACTCTGTTCACTTATTACAATGTTCTGTAAACATTAGTCCATGCAATGCAAATGCAATGCAAATTAATTAGAAAGTGAAAGTGCATATCCTGCAAGAATTACATTTTCATTATGTCAATAAAATTATGTTTGTGGACTATTCCAGTCACGTATAAAGCCACTGCCAAGTAAAAGGTAGCACAGTTAACAAATGAAGAAGGAAATATTGATAAAGCTGTATGTTAGTTATTTTTTAAGAATGTTTTAGAAATCAAGATTTATGGTAGCTCTTTGGGGAAACCAATGAAAACTTCCTACGTTTTAGTTAAAAAGACATTCTTTATTATCCTTTTGTAAAACTGAAATCATGATGAAGGATATAATTTCACACTATTACAAGATGTTGTTAGAAAAATTCTATGCACAAAAAGTAACACTTTTAAAGTGCATTTAAGAATCAGACTACAGTTTCCCTATATGCAGTCTTGTTAAAATAAACAAGGAGTAAGCTGTGTTTTCATTTCTTAGTTATTGTAATGCAAATTCTCTATTAGCCACCCCCACCATCCCACTCCACCACTGCCACTACTGACACTATTCCTTATACAATTTGATTCCAGTTTTAAATGAATTTACTTTAAGTGTCTTTTCCCTGTACTAAGCATCCTTTGATAATAAGGAGCTCCTGCATGTGTTTATATTTCAGATACTATAATAGACACAGCATCACTTAAGAAGAAAGTTGACTCAGATTTGGAAGACATATACAGCTTCCCAGAGAATATTTGGGTGCTACGCTAAGGAACTTAATGTTTAGGAAGCCATGCAAATGTATGAGCATGGGCACTGCATAATCAGATTTATGTCATAGAAAGAGCATTAACATAAGACCCTGTCTATGGCTGCTTCTCAGCTCACCTCTAGTTATTGATACAGTAAACAAATTTGATTAGGTTTAATGGACAGTACCTTGTCTCAGTTTCACTATACCACTTGCTTTATATTCTAGGGTAATTTTTTTTAATGTTTATTTATTTTTGAGAGACACAGAGAGAGAAAGAGTATGAGCAGGGGAGGGGCAGAGAGACAGGGAGACGCAGAATCTGAAACAGGATCCAGGCTCTGAGATGTCAGCACAGAGCCCGATGCAGGGCTTGAACACACGAACCATGAGATCATGACCTGAGCCAAAGTCGGATGCTTGATCAACTGAGCCACCCACATGCCCCAATCCTAGGCTCTTTCTGAAGCCATGTCTTTGGACATCTGACAAACCACTCAGTACTCTTGCATGCATACACCTGGAAATTTAAGAGAATAAATACTCCATGCAGTAACATTTGGCCAGAGGATAAGGACCAGTGGATAGACACTGTCTTTCTATATTCCTAGCAGATAATTCTGAGGCCCTCAGGGGATCCCATGGTGGTGACCAGCTGGGTAACTCACCTGTGCATTTGTTTTTCCCCTCCCCTTTTCATTCTTTTTACTTGAAATCATGCCACCAAATCAACTTCTTTTATCTGAGATCCTATACCTGAAGGGAACACGTGGAGAGGGATAGGTCTTATCTTACAGAATTCTAATAGAAGAGAGAAGAAAAGGTAAATGGTGATTTTCATAATCCAAGAACAAATGATACAAGCCTGAACAAAGGCTGTAGAACACCTATGGAAAGATGGAGTGAATTTTAAGAGGTGTTAAGGAGATAGAATCTGGGCAACTTATTAACTGATTAGATTTAAGGAGCAAGGAGAAGTATGGAATCTAAGTGGTCTTAAAGAACGTTGGGCTGTTGGGGTACATTATGAAAAATAGTAAAGAGTACTCTGGGGAAAAGACGATGAATTAAATCTGAACAAGTTAATTTTGTGGTCACTGTGTGTTATCTATGCAAAAACATATGGACAGTAATTGGATATGAAAGTTTGGAACTCAAATTTCTGGATTAGAGATTTATTCAGGACACCAACATACACAGTAGTTGGACCCACTTGTGCATTAGGTATTCCATAAAATATATAGACTAAGGTGAGCACAGAGTTGAAGAATGAAATCTGGGTGATAAAATCAGGATAGAAGAGGAAGAGGAGTTGAACATTAAAATGGGAGGATACTACTAGGAGTTAGATTCTTCTTCAACCAAACCAAGTGTCAAAAAAAAAACCAAAAAACTGAAAAATAGTTTACAAACCTAAAGCAAAATTATTTCAAATGAGTCAAGAAAACTAAGTTTGTATTCATATAATAGATGATTTAAATAAATCCACCTGACAAAATAGATTTTTGTTTTTGTGAGCGAATCGTATTTGAGTTTAGATAAAATATATTGTTATACTTTTTCAGCAACAGTGATGGTGAAATACTTTATTTGATGATATAGTCACTGATATGGGTTTATCATATACTTTTGGAGTTTTTTTGGTGGGTTTTGGAAGGGCTTGTTGAGAATAAAGGTGAATTATATAGTTATGATCATGAGAAAGCCACAGAATAACAATTATAATTATAATCACCGATGCAACCAACCTTCATCAGCGACATGTTTGATTCCCATTTGCAGTGCACTAGAACAAGTATTTTAATTAATCTTGAAGCAATACAATTGAAAAACCAATCTTTGCTATTATGCAACAGTTGTTCTGCAAGAAAATTAGCATTAGAAAAGGAGATTGTGTAATTGGACTGTATAATTTCATTTTAATCTTGATAACTGTTTAGGCATAATTTTTAAAGTATAAATACTGCATTGTTTTACAATTCCAAACTTATCATGCATAGTTATTGAATGTTTTGATAGCACAAATTTGGGAAAGGTATCACTGAGGTACAGAAAGAAGAGCAAAATAAGTCAAGGTTTTGATCATGATATATTGCCTTTTGTGAATAATTTGTTTTTGTCCAATATCAAAAGTGTGCCAAAACTTTAATAGTAATGCTACTGTTTCTTTTTAATGTGTTATTTTATATTAGCAGTAATAGACTAATTGTTAAAATCCATTTTATATATATTTAGGTTTCATAGCTTGGGTCATAGCCAGGAACGTATTTATCATCCACAAAAATAAATCTTTTTTTTTTTTTTAATTCAGAGTTTTCAGTATTTAAATGATGAAGGGGCCAATTCTCTACTTTGGAAAAAATGTGGAGTTAAACACTAAAATTTGTGTCACTTCAACATCTTAGTAAGAGTTTCTAATTACTTAAAAATATAGCTCAACTGCTGTCTTTAGCATGTACTAACAAGTTCCAAATTTATTCTATATATTCAACTTCATCAATAATATCTAAAGTATTATTTAGTGTTTTATATTTTATAAATTTAAAATCATTGGTTTATATTAATATGAACTGTCAATAATCTCATAAAGTGTGACTCAGTTTTGAAAATCTGAATAATAAAACTTCCCTACCTCCTAGAGAGGAAATGAATCTTACCCATTTCTATGTCTCTGGTAATAGCCAGCATAGTGCTTCAAGCACAGTGACTATCTTGAATTTTCTACTGAATATATGGAGATAAATCTGAAGTGAGAGAAATAAGACTGTGTAACAGTGCTAAGCATCAACACTAAATATTCAATGAAAAACATGCCATACAGCCTGATAAGAAGATATTTTACAAGGTTGTGCTGACTTTAATTTTACTTTTTGTGTAGACAAAGTCAACAGTGGGAAATTTCATAAAGCACTACATAGGCCTTTAATTCCTTTCTGTGTTCTGAATTTTCATCCAAGTGATTTGCTCTAGGATGTTCATGATGACGGTACCTTCAGTGTCTCACTAACAGCGTTCTTTATGGAGAGTACCCCCATTCTCTGGGTTGTCTTCTGACTCTAGAGTAAAAACTGCCTTAGTTTATGTTGATTTTGCTTAGGGATTTGAATTTCTTCGAAAACGTTAACCTAGTAAACTAATATATACTAAGGGTAAATGTAATTTTCTCTAGCCGGGAACAGATGTTTTAACAGGTGCATTCTAGAGCCAATAACATAATCCAAAAAGTGTTTTTGATGGTGCTAATTTTCAGAATTCATATTCTAATAATGGGGAAATCCCTGGAAAGGAAAAGCCTAAGTAATAAATAATGGCTGTCTTTAAATATTAAATGAATCTTTGATAGTAGAAAATGGATAGATCTGTTCTGAATTGCGATAAAGACATGGTTATTGGGTACATTTACATGCAAAATGTCTCTTCAAGAGTTTTATTTCAATTAGATCTTTTCATAAATGGTGCTGTTGCCTTATATGAAGTATATTTCTTTAATGTTTCTTCATTTCTGAAGATCTCATCCATGATCTTCTATTATGAATTCTTCACAGAAGATGACCTGTCTTCTAAGTCATTAAACCAACTACATTTTGGTGCAGGACTCCTCGTGTTGTCAGGTGTATACATTGAATTTTCTATCATTTACATCTTTTTTTTTAAATTTGTTTAATGTTTATTTACTTTTGAGAGACAGAAAGAGGCAGAGCTTGAGCAGGGGAGGGGCAGAGAGAAAGCCACAGAATCCGAAGCAGGCTCCAGGCTCTAAGCTGTCAGCACAGAGCCCAACATGGGGCTCAAACCCACGAACCGTGAGATCATGACCTGAGCTGAAGTCAGCTGCTTAACCTACGGAGCCACCCAGGTGCCCTGATGGCAATTATTTAAAAGATTATCTTTAACTTTGCTTAATAACAGCTTGGCTGCATTTTTTGCCTATATACAAAAAGTTCAAATTATCACAGAGACTGCTGACTCTAATGAGCTAAGAAGACCGGTTTCATGTTGAAATGCTTACAGCATAGCTATGAGTTCATAAATATGAAAAAAGGAAAGGCTAGCCACACGGTTTTTAATGCATCAAAAATTCAAATAAGAGTTAAATGTTTAAAATGTTTTGTAAGGTTCAGTTTTCCAGATCTGTATTTGTGAGCTATAAAATTAGGAAAGAAATCGAAATGGTGGTTTCTAAATGAAAACTTCAATGAAGGTTGACCAAATTTTTTGAAGATTAGACCCTTTTAGTATTGAATATGTACATAAAGGTAACAGTAAATTAAAACAGAGATGCAGTTAGTTAGTAATTATAAATTGTCATTCTTTTTTTTTTTTAATTTTTTTTAACGTTTCATTTTTGAGACAGAGAGAGACAGAGCATGAATGGGGGAGGGTCAGAGAGAGAGGGAGACACAGAATCTGAAACAGGCTCCAGGCTCTGAGGTGTCAGCACAGAGCCCCAGGCGCGGGGCTTGAACTCACGGACCGCGAGATCTTGACCTGAGCCGAAGTCGGACGCCCAACCGACTGAGCCACCCAGGCGCCCCAACTGTCATTCTTAAGTCTATCACTCATATCTTATCGTCAAACTCAGCATATCTTAAACTGAACTATCTTTCCACCTCCACTTCTTTAAAAATAAATCTTTATTCTAACGAATGACACTTTTATCCATCTCATTGCCCCATGTAACATTCTAGCATAGGTTTCCTTTCAGTATATCAGCGATTTAAAGAGGCTGGTGTTTGAAGTCAGATTACGTGAACTTGAAGATCTACTAGTTGGGGGCCCTGGGCAAGTGAGTTAAGCGCTCTGGGTATTTTTTCCCATATACAAAATTAGAATATAATTACAGTGCTCTTACAGCTATTTTAAGGACTCAGGAGACAATCTGCATAAAGCATAACATTACCATTTACATCATTTCTCATATCTATTCTTTTAGTCATCTCTTATCAGTTATAATTTATAGACTTCCTTTTTAAACAATGATTTTGTCTTTCCTGTATCGTGCTTTCCTTTACCTTAGATTTTCCAACACTCACAAAGTTTAATACGGAAGCTTCCTAACTCTCCACAGTTTTCCTCTTCCATATGCTCCAAAACTATGACCAGATTATCTTTCCAGAATATACATTTACTATCATCTCCTTATGAGAAGTGCATCAATGATGACTTTCCAGGGGCGCCTGGGTGGCTCAGTAGGTTGAGAGTCCCAGCTCAGGTCCTGATCTCACTGTCCAGTGAGTTCGAGCCCCATGTCGGGCTCTGTGCTGACAGCTCAGAGCCTGGAGCCTGTTTCCGATTCTGTGTCTCCCTCTCTCTCTGCCCCTCCCCCACTCATATTCTCTCTCTCTCTCTCTCTCTCTCTCTCTCTCTCTCTGTCAAAAATAAACATTAAAAAAAAATTTAAAAATGATGACCTTCCACCTTGAGATTAAATTCTAAACCCCTTAGGGAAGCATCAAATTTTTATTTCTACTTCATCTTCTGTCGGTCCTCCCACATATATTTTGTAACTCTTCATTCCAAACCACTTGTACTTATTTGAATATACCAGATTTTTTTCACATCTTATAGTTTAGACATACTGTTACCTTTTTATTATATTATTTGCCTTATAACAGTAACAAAAACCTGTAAGCTTCCAAAAACTGTTCTCTTGTCTCCAAGAGAGATGAGGTACTTTTCTCTATATCCCCATAACTTTGTGTGAAAATATCTTCTGTTGTTTATGATGTCCTGGTGTTGTTACTATAATGTGTTATTATGTGTTATTATAATGTGCTATTGTTCGATAGTTCCTCCATCAAATTGAGAAGAATGTCAGAGCAGAGAATGGACATTCAAAGCATCCATCATAGTCCCTGACACTTACTAAGGGTGCAATAGAGTTTTGTCAAAGTGATTTTGCATTTATTCTCTTCAATTATTCAGCCTAGCATTATGGAGTTTTAAAGAAAAACACTGCTGGACTGCTAGGTCCACAAACCTGTTATTGTTAAATCTATTGTGCCCCTTTAAGTTAAAATTATAATACACTGGCGATACTATGGTAAAACTTAAAAAACTGAATATTACATAGGAGATCAATCTTTCTCTCACTACATGTGAACATCTCAGACTGTCTGCTGACTCCCCAAAAATGTGCAAGGTAGATTGATCCTGTTATCAACATCTCCATAATCACTTCCTTTAACAGTACACTTCAGAAGCTGCAGACATTTTCATAGTTTGCACCATTTTAGATTTTCACTGTTGAGACTGCTATATGTCTATAATATATATGTGTATATATACTATATAGTATATACTATATAGATATATGTATATATATCTATGTATAATATATGTGTATATATATATATATATATTATATAGATATAGCCCAAAATGTGATAAAATGTCTATATAGTGGCCCATAATTTGTTGAATTGTTCTTATGAGGGGATACAGAAAATCATAAGCAGAAAAGTCATATATTTATTCTTTCATTTCCAACTCAAGAAATTATAAACATAACTCTGTAAATCTATTTCACTGCTATGTCCACTAGAGAAATTTAAACTGTAAATCTGATTGTAAAGCTGAAGAAGACAAAATTGTAAATTCAAGGAACATATTTATGTTCAGCATTTCCTTGGAGAAAATTAAGATTATAATCTTATGTATGAAAAAATGACAGCTAGTGTAGTATCTACATTTATTCAAAAGAGATAACATTATTTAAGTGACTCATCTGATTAAATTAAACATAAATTTATTAGAAATTTATTTTGGGGGCACCTACGTGACTCAGGTGAGTGTGTGACTCTTGATTTCAGCTCAGGTCATGAATTCAAGGTTTGTGAGCTTGAGCCTCATGTCAGTCTATGCACTGACAACACAGAACCTTCTTGGGATTCTCTCTGTCCCTTCTCTCTGCTCCTTTCTTGCTCACTCGTTCTGTCTCTCCTCTTTTTTAGTGGGTCTTTGGTTTTGAAATCAAGATAATGCTGGCTTCATGGAATGAGTTTGGAAGCTTTCCTTCCATTTCTTTTTCTTTCTCTCTTTTTTTCTTTTTTTGTAACAGTTTGAGAAGAATAGGTATTAACTCTTCTTTAAATGTTTGGTAGAATTCCACCGAGAAGCGTATGGCCCTGGACTTTTGTTTGTTGGGAGATTTTTGATCACTGATTCAATTTCTTTGCTGGATAGCAGTGTTCAAATGTTCTAATTATTCCTGTTTTAGTTTTGATAGTTTATGTGTTTCCAGGAATTTAACCAGTTCTCCCACATTGCCCAATTTATTGGTATAATTTTTCATAATATTCTCTTATAGTTGTTTGTATTTCTGTGGTGTTGGTTGTAATCTCTCTCATTCATGATTTTATTTATTTGGGTCCTTTCTCTTTTATTTTTGAGAAGTCTGGCTAGGGCAGTGTTCTATTAATTCTTTCAAAGAACCAGCTTCTAGTTTCATTGATTTGTTCTACTTTTGTTTGTTGTTGGTTGTTGTTGTTGTACTGTTGTTGTTGTTGTTTCTATATCATTTATTTCTGTTCTAATCTTTATTATTTTCCTTCTTCTACTGGTATTAGGCTTTATTTGCTGTTCCTTTTCTAACTCCATTAGGTATAAGGGCAGGTTTTATATCTGAGACTTTTTTGTTTCATAATGTAGGCTTGATTGCTGTATAATTCCCTCTTAAGACTGCTTTTGTTGCACCCCAAATGTTTGGAGTGTCTGGTTTTCTCTTTCATTTGCTTCCATGTACTTTTTTTTTATTTCTTCTTCAATTTTCTGGTTGACCCATTTATTCTCTAGTGGGATGTTCTTTAGTCTCCATGTATTTGTGTTTTTTCCAAATTTTTTCTTGTGGTTGACTTCAAGTTTCATAGCATTATGGTCTGAAAATATGCATGGTATGATCCCAACTTTTTGTACTTATTGAGAACTGATTCATGAGCCAGTATGTAATCTATTCTGGAGAATGTCCCATGTGCACTTGAAAAAAATGTGTATTCTATTGCTTAAGGATGAAATGTTCTCAATATACCTGTTAAGTCCATCTGACTCAGTATGTCACTCTAAGGCATTGTTTCCTTGTTGATTTTCTGCTTAGATGTTGTGTCCATTGATGTAAGTGGGGTGTTAAAGTCCCCTACTATGGTTGTATTATTATCAATGTGTTTCTTTATGTTTGCTATTATTTTATAAATTGGATAGACTCTTTAATTAAGATATAGTGCCCTTCTTTATCGCTTGTTATAGTCTGTTTTAAAACCTAGTTGGTCGAAATACAGCTTTCTTCTGACATCCATCTGCATGATAAATGGTTCTCCATGCCCTCACTTTCAATCTGCAGGTATCTTTAGTTCTAAAATGTGTCTCTTGGGGTGCCTGGCTGGCTCAGTCGGTTAAGCTTCAGCTCAGGTCATGATCTCACTATTCATGAGTTTAAGACCCACATAGGGCTCCGTGCTGACAGCTCGGAGCCTGGAGCCTGCTTCAGATTCTGTATCTCCCTCTCTCTCTCTGCTCTTCCCCTACTTGTGCTCTGTCTCTGTTTCTCTCTCAAAAATAAATAAACATTAAAAAATTATTTAAAAAATAATAAATGAGTCTCCTGTAGGCTGCATATGTATGGATCTTTTAAAATCAATTTTGATACCCTATGTCTTTTGATTTGAGCACTTAGTCCATTTACATTCAGAGTGATTATTGATAGATATAAATTTAGTGCCACTGCATTACCCATAGAATTGCTGTTTCTGAAGATTTTTCTCTGTTTCTTTACAGATTTTTGTTGCTTTTAGTTTTTTGTTCCCATTTAAAGAGTCTGGTTTAATACTTCTTGCAAGGTTGGTTTAGTGGTCATGAACTCCTTCAGTTTTTCTCTGGAGAACTCTTCTCTCTCCTTTTCTGAATGACAGCCTTGCTGAAGAGAATTTTCTTGGCTGCATATTTTTCCTATTCAGCACATTGAATATATCATGTCACTCCTTTCTGACCTGCCAAATTTCTGTAGAGACATCTGCTGCTAACCTTATTTGTCTTCCCTTGTAGGTCAGAGATTTATTTTCTCTTGCTGTTTTCAGGATTCTTTCCTTATCTTTGTGTTTTGCAAATTTTACTATGATATGTCTTGGTATTGCCCTGCTTTTGTTGATTTTGATAAAGGTTCTCTGTCCCTCCTGGATTTTGATATTGGTTTCCCTCCCCAGATTAGAGAAGTTTTCAACTATACTTTGCTCAAATAGAGTTTCTTCCCCCTTTTCTCTCTCTTCTCCTGGGACTCCTATTATACAAATGTTATTATGCTTTATAGAGTTCCTGTGTTCCTTAAGTTTACATTTATGATCTAATATTTTTATTTCCTTCTTTTCATCTTCATTATTTTCCATAATTTTATCTTCTATATCACTTATTTGTTTTTCTGCCTCTTCTATCCTTGTGGTACATCCAGTCAGTTTTGTATCTCAGTTGTAACATTTTTTTTTATTTCGGCCTGATTTTTATGTCTTTTGTCTTTGGGATAAGGGACTCCCTGATGTCTTCTATGCTTTTCTCAAGACCAGCTAGTATCCTTATGATTGTTGTGTTAAAAATTCTTGTTCAGGCACATTATTTATATCTGTTTTGAATAGATCGCTAGTTGTGACCTCTTCTTGTTCTTTCTTTTAGGATGAATTTCCCGTCCATGTTGGCATTCTGTGTAGGTCTTTGTCTTCTCTGTGTTAGGAAAGTCTGTTATTTTTCTGCTACTGGAGTAATGACTATAATAGAAGAGATCATATAATGTCCAGGGCCTGATGCTTTGAGATGTGTTTCTGGTGTATGCTGTGTGTAGTTTGCTATTATGTTTTGGCTGGTCTTTCCCTCAGGTCAGTCCTTTGCAATGTTTCTCCTTGCCTGTAGTGAGGCGTGTTTGGACTTTGAGCAACATGTGGCAATCTTTAAATAGGTGTGTTTTGGTAGGCTTGAAGAAAGAGGCTACATTCTATGTCCCCTAGAGCCAAAGCTTTGTAGGACTTTATGGTCTGTAGATTTGGTGGTTGTGAAGGGTATGTGCTAGTCTTCTGGACGAGGGGACCACTGCTACTCTGACTTTCAGGCACACTTGCTCTGGTAAAACAACAACAACAGCAACAACAACAACACTTGCAGAGTGCAGCGGGGTAGGGCTTCATGTAAGAAGCTCAGGCCTCAACTGAGGGTGCTGTGCTACTCACTGAAGTATGTCTGTGTTGATGGGCAAGGGTACAATGGCATCAGCTCCCTCTTCCCTCCCTGGACAGAGAAGTTCGCTCCCACTACTGGTCAGAAAATCCTCACTTAAAAGTGAACAATCAATCTCTCATTTGTCCCAGCCTTCTCTCAGATCCCTGCCTTCACTTCGTCTGTGTCTAAGCCATCTGCCCACTCAGTGGTGCAGTTCTCCTGTGTTTTATCTCAAGTGTGACACCTAGTTTCAAAATTCCAAATTTTAGCAAGCCACTGCAGCATGGACATGTGCTGATCCTCTGGGGAAGGGTCTCGCTGTGCTGTGGCTGGTGTTGGTTTGTGCCAGAAGGGCAGTTGCATGAACATGTAGGGGCTTGGAGTTTATGGTAAAGTGATGCAAAAAGCCAGGATCCAGTTGAGCTGCCCCCAGCATGGGCCTCTGCTTCTATGTTAATGAATGGACTGTTCAATGGTGCCCACTGGCTGTTTTGGCCCCAGAAAGGCAGTGCCACATCTACCAAATAGATTCCAGGAAAAGCAACTGTCTCTCCCGATGTAACCGAGGGATCCTCAGACCACACTGTTTGCTCTGGGGCTCTTCCCTCCTTCTGCACAGGAGCACGTCTATACCTACCAAGCTCCATCTTGGTGATGATACAGACTTCTAACACTTCAGATTTTGAGCTCTGCTGCTTGTAAAAATTCTCAATTATCAGGCCCTCTCATTTTCCCTGCCAATGGTTTTGGGGAAGTTTTTCTTGTGCAATGCCCTGTGCATCTTCTCTCTCTTTTCTCCCTGATCAGAGCTCCCTCCCCTCCGCAGCACTGGCAATTCTTTTCTCCCCCAAATCATAGCTCTGCACCTACTTTCTGGGATGTGGTCTTTTTTCTCCAATTATGTAGTCTGTTCTCTCAGTCCTCAGATCAATGTCATCGGTGCTCAGAATGATTTGATATTTATCTAACTGTGTTTCAAGGGATGAGGCAAGAGTAAGATCCTCCTAGTACTCTGCCATCTTAACTTCCCAAAATCTATTTTTTTTTATCAAACTGTTATTCAATGTTTTGTTTCACACATTTTTGTCTGTGAAGAGGTAGAAAATGCAGAATATGCTACAATTATTTGAGAGCTCATAAGATAGATTAAGTTATAACCATATTTAACATTATGACAAATGGGAAGATAACATAGGCTTGAATCACAACAAATATTATCTCTAGAACATTGATGGTGTGTCCCTTAGATATATGTCTAGACATAATTTTAATGTACTGCCATATAGTCAATGTTATTCTATTGGTTAATTTTATTATAGTAATAAAATTCAATTACTAACATCTTTCACTTGGAATTTATTTTTTCTGATTCATATTATCTTTTCTTAGTTCAAGTACATAAAATAATTTTACTAACATAAATTATAAATGTTATCCTTTAATTCATAAGTTCTTAGTGTATCTTAGCTCAGGCTGTCATAACAAAATACCATAGACGAGTGGCTTAAACAAGATAAATTCACTTTTCTCATAGTTCTGGAGGATAGAAGTCTGAAACATCGGTTTGCCCACATGGCTGGGTTTTGGTAAGAACATCTTGATGGCTTTTTCTCACATGGAAAAGAGAAAGAAAGCAAGTTCCCTAGTGTCTTTCTTTCTTCTTTTTTCTTTCTTAATTTATATTCAAGTTAGTTAACATACAGTGTAGGCTTGGCTCCAGGAGTAGAATCCAGTGATTTTATCTCTTACATATGACACCCAGTGCTCATCCTGAAAAGTGCTCTCCTTGATGCCCATCACCCATTTAGCCCATCTACCTACCCATCTCCCCTCTAACAACCTTCAGTCTGTTCTCTGTACTTAAGAGGCTCTTATGGTTTGCCTCCTTCTCTGTTTTTATCTTATTTTTCCTTCCCTTCTCCTATGTTCATCTGTTGAGTTTCTCAAACTCCACATGAGTGAAGTCATATGATATCTTTCTCTGACTGACATTTTGCTTAGGGTAATACCCTCTAGTTACATCCACATTGTTGCAATTGACAAAATTTCATTCTTTTTCATTGCCACATAGTATTCCATTGTGTGTATACACTATATATATTTATATATTGTATAAATATTGTATATACTATATATGTATATAGTATGTAGCATATATGTTGTATAAACATTCTATGTATTGTATGTATATATTATGTGTATACACACACAAACACCACATCTTCTTTATCCATTCATCAATGGACATTTGTGCTCTTTCCATAATTTGGCTACTATTGATAGTACTATTATAAACATTGGGGTGCATGTGCCTTTCAAATCAGCATTTTTGCATCCTTTGGATAGATAAATGTCTAGTAGTGCAATGGCTGGGTCATATGGTAGTTGTATTTTTAATATTTGAGGAAACTCCACACTATTTTCCAGAGTGACTGCTCCAGGTCGCTTTCCCACCAACATTGCAAAAGGGTCCCCCTTTCTCCACATCCTCAACATCTGTTGTTGCCTGAATTGTTAACTTTAGCCATTCTGACAGGTGTAAGATGAGTTGGTATCCCATTGTGGTTTTTTTTTTTTTTTAATTTTTTTTCAACGTTTTTTATTTATTTTTGGGACAGAGAGAGAGACAGAGCATGAACGGGGGAGGGGCAGAGAGAGAGGGAGACACAGAATCGGAAACAGGCTCCAGGCTCCGAGCCATCAGCCCAGAGCCTGACGCGGGGCTCGAACTCACGGACCGCGAGATCGTGACCTGGCTGAAGTCGGACGCTTAACCGACTGCGCCACCCAGGCGCCCCCCCATTGTGGTTTTGATTTGTACTTCCCTGATGATGAGTGATGTGGAGCATCTTCTCATGCCTCTGTTGGTCATCTGGATGTCTTCTTTGGAAAAGTGTCTCTTCATGTATTCTGCCCATTTCTTCATTGGATTATTTGTGTTTTGGGAGTTTGATAAATTCTTTACAGATTTTGGATACTAACCATTTATCTGATATGTCATTGGTAAATATGTTCTCCCATTTTGTCAGTTGTCTTTTAATTTTGTTGATTGTTTCTTTTGTAGTGTAGAAGCTTTTTATCTTGATGAGGTCCAAATAATTCATTTTTGCTTTTATTTCCCTTGCCTCTGGAGCCATGTCAAGTAAGAAGCTGCTGCAGCCTAGGTCAAAGAGATTGCTGCCTGTTTTCTCCTGTAGGATTTTGATGCTGTTCTATCTGACATTTAGATTTTTTTTCCATTTTAAATTTATTTTTGTCTATGATGGTCCAGTCTCATTCTTCTGCACATCGCTGCCAGGTCCTCCCAGAAACATCTGTTAAAGAGACTATCTTTTTTCCATTAGATACTCTTCCTGCTTTGTCAAAGATTAGTTGGCCGTATACTTGTGGGTTCATTTCTGGGTTCTCTATTCTATTCCATTGATCTATGTGTCTTTTTTGTGTGCCAGTACCATACTGTCTGAATGACTACAACTTTGTAATACAGCTTAAAGTCCAGAATTGTGATGCTTCCAGCTTTGGTTTTCTTTTTCAACATTACTTTGGCTATTCTGGGTCTTCTGTGGCTCCACACAAATTTTAGGATTGTTCTAGCTCTGTGAAGAATGCTAGTGATATTTTGATTAGGACTGCATTGAATGTGTAGATTGCTTTGGGTAGTATTGACATTTTAAGAATATTTTTTCTTGTAATCCATGAGCATGGAATATTTTTCCATTTCTTTCTGTCTTCTTCAATTTCTTTCATAAGTTTTCTACTGTTTTCAGCATACAAATTTTTTACCTCTTTTGTTAGGTTTATTCCTAGGTATTTTATGCTTTTTGATGCAATTGTAAATGGGATCAATTCTTTGATAACTTTTTCTGTTGCTTGATTTTTGGTGCATAGAAATACAACTGACTTCCATACATTGATATTATATCCTGTGACTGCTGAATTGATGTATCAGCTTTAGTAGTTTTTTGGTGGCATCTTTCAGGTTTTCCATATAGAGTATCATGTCATCTGTGAAGTGTGAAAGTTTGGTATATAATTTCAAAAGAGCACTATTCTCATTGAGAGGGTCCACCCTTATGACCTCATCTAAATCCCAAAGGCCACCTCTCAATCATATTGGGATGGGGCTTCAATAACATGAATTTCAAGGGGACTCAATTCAGTCCTTAGCTCATGTATTTTTTTTAATTTATTCAACAAATATTTATCTAGTACCTATGCACTATGTACTCCTTTATGCTTAAACTCACTCTTTTCTCTAAAATAGTCCTATTTTCAAAGCACACAGGCTCTTTTTACACCTGACTACATTTCAATAAAGCACAGATTGAGTAAAGAGAAACTTCATATTTCCTCTTCCTCACATTAGAAAAAACAATATATGTGGTTGTCTACACTTATTTAATATACACCATGAGCAATGTGTTACACTAGAAATTTTAAAATCTGTATATATTTGTATTTATATAAATGTTAAAAACCGGCACTTTGAATATATTCAGCTCAACTCTGAAGTTATTGAACTTGTATATTAATATTATATTTTGTAAACTATGTCAGGAATTTATAAATATTTTTTCTACTGAAGTATGATAAGCATATCTAATACAATAACATATCCATAAACATGCTATGGTCTTTGATCTATTTTAACATTAATTCTACTTGCCAGAAATGGACCTACAAGTTAGAGCTCAGAATTTAATTCACAATTCTTTTTGATTTCTTGGAATTAAAACTGTTTATTTGATATATGAATGGATTATTTCACTATAATGAATGGTTTTAAAAACCGCAGGAAAAGTTGAACTGTGTTTTGATTTTTTTTTTATAGTGTAACAAGCATTAAAAATTTTAACATAGTAGTTACAAGAACAGGATAGTTTGGAATTGAGAAAATCTGGGTTTATAATCTCACTCTAAAATGTACAGTATGACTTTGCAATATTAAGTCTCTTTTGTTCATTTTCTGTGTCTTTAAATTTAAATTATAAGATGTGGGGCGCCTGGGTGGCTCAGTCGGTTGAGAGACCGACTTCGGCTCAGGTCACGATCTCATGGTTTGTGAGTTCGAGCCCCGCGTCGGGCTCTGTGCTGACAGCTCAGAGCCTGGAGCCTGCTTCTGATTCTGTGTCTCCCTCTCTCTCTGCCCCTCCCTCACTCATGCTCTGTCTCTCCCTGTCTCAGAAATAAATAAACATTAAAAAAAAATTAAAAAAATAAATAAAAATAAATAAATAAATAAATTATAAGATGTAATACTTATTATACTCTGTATTTGTTTCCTATTGCTGCTCAAGAAATTACCACTCATTTGGTAGCTTAAAGACAAATTTATCTTAAGATTCTAAAGATCAGAAGCCTGAAAGAAATCTCACTGGATAGAATCAAGCTGTCAGCAGGTCTGTTTCTTTCTGGAAGCTCTAAGAACTAATCCCTTTTCTTAAGCTCTCCTAGTTTCTAGGGGCTCCTGGCCTGGGGTCTCTTGTACCTTTTAAGCTAGGAATGCCAGGGTGAGTCCTTACATGACATCACTCCACATTTCCTTCCCACCACATTCCTCCACCTGCCTCCATCTTACAAGTTTAAAGAACACTTGTGATTATGTTGGGTTCACCCGGGTTATCCAGTGTAATCTACTTATCTTCTGATTAACAGCTTTATTTTAAGTTTATTTATTTATTTATTTATTTATTTATTTATTTAGTGTGTGTGTGTGTGTGTGTGTGTGTGTGTGTGTGTGTGTGTGTGTGAGAGAGAGAGACAGAGAGAGACAGAGAGAGAATCCTAAGCAAGATCCGTGCTGTCAGTGCAGAGCCTGACAGGTAACTCAATCCCACGAATTTGTGAGATCATAACATGAGCTGAAATCGAGTTGGACTCTTAACTGACTGAGCCACTCAGGTGCCCCCAAATAGCCTTAATTTTGTCTGCAATGTAACGTAAAATATTTACAATTTTCTGGAGGATTAGGATGTGCACATCTTGGGTGGTGAAGTCATGTTATTTTGCCAACCACATATGCATTCTACATGCCAGCCACTATTCCATATCCTTTTATGAATTCAAACTCACAAATATAAGTTCTAGATTATCTTCACAAGAACCTATATGTTTAGTATTATTATCTACACATTACAGCTCATTCAACTGAATATAATAATAAGTGTAATAGTAATGATAATAATAATAGCCTCAGAATAATCACATCTACAGAATAGTGATGGTGTCAGGATTAAATGATATATACAAAATTCTTAAATAGAGTTTAGCACTCAGTACATTTTAATCATTATATATATTATCTTGATCTTTATCATTCTTCTTCCATGTTCCTTACAACACTCTTCTTAAATAGGAATACTCTACAGAAATAAGCCATTGTGGCTTCTATATAACAGATTAAATCACAGGTTTACAACCTCTCCCTCTGAAAGCACTCTGAAAGTAAAATGGATAAAAAGAACAAAACCACGTAAAATATACAAGAATAAAGAAAATAGAGCATGATAGTAATGATTCTACAACTGGAAATCAGGTAAGTCATAAGCAACTTAGAAAAGCAGAGAAAATTAAACCATAAGCCAGCAATGGGGAATTCCATGTGTAAGGTGAATCACACTACAGAATCCTAAAAAGACTAAGAAATTTGAGGCACGGGATTCTTAAAAAGACGCAGCTGCATTTAACACATATTGATATAAAAAAGCTAGGATTATTGGTTTAAAATGTAAAAGACATAATTTAAACCCTAGAACATTCCTTACCCAGTTCACTCCCTGAAGATACTGAACCAGAAAGAATTTGCACACTAGGACGCAATCATGTGGGAATCCCAGACAGCCAGGTCCTTTTCCTTAGCAATGCTCTCATCCCACAGAGACAGTGATAGCTTTTGCCTATGCCCTTCTCTGGAGAATTTCCCTAGTCTTGCCCAAAGATGCCTGGGAGTTATATTGCCCCCACACCCACCCCAAAGAAGAAATGCAAAGTATTACTGATAAAAAGGTACAGAATTATCCTATGGTGTCCCAGATAACCCCCATTTCTCTCCCATGGATCAGGCCTAGGCTATAATTTATCTGAGACCTTAGTAATTTTGCTTCCTTATTCACCTCCCTCACTTTATTTATGTTTCTCCGGAAGATAACCTTCCCGACTAAGTCATAAGCATCTATATTCCTGTATTAGTCTCTGTTTTATTAGTACGTAACCTAAGGTTATAGGACACTCTACTCAATATCTGAATGTGGAATGAAATTTCACAAACTGAAAATTAAGATCAGGGGCCTATTCTCACTCAGCTCTAGAATGCTGGGCTGTTAGTCTTTAACACACCATTTAGGGGATTAGAAAATTTCTTTCTAGGGAAACACCAATCCAAGAGAAAAGAACTATAGCTATTGAGAGTCGAGGTTATCCAAACAAAAGGGCAAAGCTAGATTGCCCTCAAGTCAAACTAGGCAAACATACTCCTCCCCCATATACAGATCACAGATTTCAATAAAATGTTTATTACTTCTCTCTTACTTGGTCATCATGAATCACCAGATATTTGCAGAAAATCTCTTGTGTGTGTATGTGTGTGGGGGGCATGTATGTAGGCATATATATGTATATCTATCTACATAGATGCATATATCTATGTATGTATCTATCTATATCTATCTATCTACCTACCTACCTACCTACCTACCTACCTAGCATCTATCATCTATCTAGACAGAGAAACACAGAAAGGGAGGAAGAGAGAAAAGAGAAAAAAGGAAATGCAATTCCAAGGAAATAAAAACACACAAAATATCAGGCCACTTTGGAGATATTTTGGTAGCATCTTATGGTACTAAATATATGATTTATATTTAGTATACCTAAATATACCATGTGATCCAGCAATCTTACCATGTGATCCAGCAATCATCATCCTTGGTATTAACCTAAAGGAGTTGAAAATTTAGGTCCACACAAAAACATACAAATGGATGCTTATAGCAGCTTTCTTCGTATTTACCAAAACTTGAAAGCAACCAAGATTTCCTCCAGCAGGTGAATGAATAAACAAACTGGCACATCAAGACAATGGAATATTACCCAGTGCTAAAAAGAAATGAGTTATTGAGCCATGAATAGACAAAGGAACTTTAAATGCATATTGGTAAGTGAAAGAAGCCAATTTGAAAAGCTACTTAATGTATGATTCCAACTACATGACATTTTGGATAAGGCAAAAAGTATGGAGACAACTAATAATGGTTTCCAGGGGTTTTCAGTTGGGAGAAGGAATAAATAGGAATAACACCGAGGATTTTTAGGAGAGTGAAAATACTCTGCATGGTATCACAATGAGAGATACATATCATTATACATTTGTCCAAACCTATAGAGTGTAGTGAACCATAATTTAAACTATGAACTTAGGGTGATTATGATGTGCTGATATGTTAATGTATGTTCATCAGTTGTAACAAATATACCAGTCTGGTGGGGAATGTTATGCCTGAGTTGGGAGAGAGGGTATACAGAAAATTTTTATACTTTCCTATCAATTTTGCTGTATATTTAAAAGTAATGTAAAATTATCTCAGTAAAAGAATACTAATTAATATTCTCAGAGATAAAAGATGGTTTGCTTTCACTACGCAGAAAAAGGAGTCTTTCATATGAACATTTCAGAAACAAATAAAACCTGGTAGTCAAAAAGAAAAATTTAATTGAGGGTGTATTCCTTTAAGGTAAATATAGTTAACATAATAAAATCATAAATGTATAATAATGGAAAAATGCTTATTCCTCATACTAATGTTTCAAAAGTCTTCTCAATAAATATTTAGACTTATTCCTTGCATTAAATTAATAAATATATAAAATATCATAGTTAAGTACTATAAAAAAGCTAATGATAGAATCGCTGTTTCAATAGGTTAGTAAAGTTCTCCATGAAAAAGTTATTATTTGAGCAAAGATAAAAAGAATGATTTAATAAAAATAAAAGCAATAATTAATGCATTTGAATGAAGTAAAATAGAATATGCATATAAATACACACACAGAAATGTATGTGTATCTTGTTTTAAAGAGATCATTAGCTCACCAGATAAAGAGGAAAATACAAAAAATAAAAAATATTAAGGTAAAAATAAATACATACAAAATGACTCAAAGTTTCACCCCATAGAAATGGATTTAGAAATATGGAGCAAATGGATAATTTTCTAGGAAAATAAAATTTGCCAATGGCAAAACGTTTGTAACACCTACATAATTCAATTATGTATGATTAAGTAAGGCATACAAATTATCAAAGAACTACCCATCAAAAATGTACCAAGACAGTTCTATCAAATTTGGGGGGAAGGGATTATTCCAGTTCCATTAATGATATTGAAGAGGTTATAAAAAGAATATTGTGGTAAAAAAATGTCTATTATCCACAAATCAAAACAAATACAATTTTATGTATGAATATTACTGAGAATAAACTATAGTATCATGAAACCAAATTCAGCAGCACATTAAATAAATAATATATTAATGCATGGTCAATAGCAGTATAAATTATCAGAATCAGAAAAATTATTAATACTATTTACCTTATCAATATACTTAAGAAAATTTATAATTATAAGATTATAATTTTCATTAAAATGAAAAACCAGATTGAAGAAAGAAAACAAGACTTATCTACTCTCTTCTCTCTTCAATCTATAAAGATATATAAGAATCAATTTAATGGATTTCTACATGGGTTTTCCTGTCAGCAAAATGTTTCTCTTCAAAAACTATGTTGGCTTTGCTTTGTGGCATAATGAGGAATGTAAAACTTGTCATGGTTTCCTTATTTCCTTGGCTGTCAAGAAACTAAATTTAGCTTTCAACTGGAATAATTATAAGTTTCTAGAATATTTCTCTTCTCTTTCTAAAAGATTCTGATTTTTATTGTTTCATTTTTTTTCACCTTTACTGAGATATAATTGACATGTAACATTGTATTTAAAATACACAACACAATGAGGGGCACCTGGGTTAAGCATCCTATTTCAGCTCAGATCAGGATCTCGTGGTTGGTGAGTTTGAGCCCCACATCAGGCTCTGCACAGATGGTACAGAGCCTGCTTGAGATTCTCTCTCTCTCTCTCTCTCTCTCTCTCTCTCTCTCTCTCTGTCTCTCTACCCCACCCCCACTTGCATTTGCACTCTCTCTCTCTCTCTGTCAAAATAAATAAATAAACTTAGAAAGAAGATACACAACATGATTTGGTACATATGTGAGATGATTACGACAAAAAGGCCAGTTAACATCTCCATATATTCACATAATTATCTTTGTGAGTGCATGTGTGTGAAGTGAGAATCCTTAAGATAACTATGGCCATCATTCTGTATAATTGATTACCAGATTTTATTCATTTTATAGTTGGAAGTTTGTATTCTATGACTGACATGTCATGTTTTCCCTCAGTCCTCCATCCCTTGATGACTATGATTCTATTCTCTGTTTTTATGAGTTTGTTTTTTTTAGGTTCTACATGTAAGAGAGATGATACAGTATTTGTCTTTCTCTGTCTGACTTATTTCACTTAGCATAATGCCCTCAAGTTCCATCCATGTTGTCATAAATGACAAGATTTCCTTCTTTTTCTTTTAAGGTTGAATAATAGCCCATAGTGTGTATATATGCATCACATTTGCTTTGTCTTTGTCCATTTATTCATCGATGGACATTTGGTTTGCTTCTATGTCTTGACTATTGTAAATTATGATTTAATGACCATTGGACTGAAGATATCTCTCTGAGATCGTAATTTTATTTCCTGCCAATATACACCCAGATGTAGGATTGCTGGATCATATGTTATTTCTATTTTTCATTTTTTGAGGAAACTCTATACTGTTTTCCATAGCAGCTATACCAGTTTATACCCACAGCAACACAGCACAAGGATTCTCTTTTCTCCACATCATCACCAACAGTTGTTATCTATGTCAAGAAAACATTTTTGATGATACCGATTGTAACAGGTGTGAGTTAATAGCTCATTGTGGTTTTGACTTGCATTTTCCTGATGATTAGTGATGCTTAGCATATTTTCACCTTTTGGCCATTTGTAAAATTTTCTTTGAAAAAAATGCTATTCAGATCATCTGTCCACTTTAAAATCAGATCCTTTTTTTTTTGTTTGTTTTTGGTATTAGGCTGTAGGAGTTCCTTCTATATTTTTAATAATACCCCTTACCACATACATGGTTTGCAAATATTTTGTCCCATCCCATGGGTTATATTTTTATTTTTTGATTATTGATTTTAATGTGCAGTAGTTTTTTTGTTTTGTTTTACTTTTAGTTTGATATAGTCCCACTTGTTTATTTATGCTTTAATTGTGTGTTTTTATTGTGATATCCAAAGCAATCATTGCCAAGAGAAATGCCAAGGAGATTTTTCCCTACATTTTCTTCTAGGTATTCTATTGTTTTACATCTTACATTGAAGTCTTGAATCTATTTAGAGTTGATTTTTCTGAATGGTATCAGACAGGGGTCTAATTTCATTGTTTTGCTAGTAAATATCAAATTTTCCCAAAACCATTTATTGAAGAGATTTTTTTCCTATTAAGTATTCTTGGTTCTTTAGCCAAATATTAGTGGATTATATATGTGTGGGTTTAATTTTAGACTCCTGATTGTGTTCTATTGGTCTATGCATTTGCTTTTATCATACTGTATTGATTACCATAGGTTAATAATATAGGTTGAAATAGTGTGATGCATTCAGCTTTATTCTTTCTCAGAATTGCTTTGACTACTTTAAGTCTTTTGTGATTCCACGTGAATTTTAGGATTATTTTTTTCTATTTCTGTGAAAGATGCCATTAAAATTTTGATAGAGATTGCATGGAATCCGTAGATAACTTTGTGTAGTATGGACAATTTTAACAGTATTAATTCTTCCAATCCATGAACATAAGACAGTTCTATTTATGTCTTCTTCAATTTCTTTGATCAATGTCTTAAAATAATCAGTGTATAGATTTTTTTAAACTCTTTGATTAAATTTATAAGTATGTTATTGTTTTTGATGCTTTTGTAAATTATTTTCTTTCTTTTTCGAGTATTTCATTGCTAGTGTATAAAACACAATTAAGTTTTGTATGTTGATCTTGTATCCTGCAACTTTGCTGAGTTCCTTTATTAGTTCTAACAGTTTTTTGTTTTTATTTTAGTGGAATCTTTAGGATTTTCTAAAGATAAGGTAATAAGAACACCGGCAAACAACAACAAAGAAACTACTTCGTTCTTTTCAACTTTTTTTTTTTAATTGGCTAATTGCTCTTAAGACTTTCAGTACTATGTTGAAAAAAGTGGTGAGAGTAAGCATTCTTGTCTTGTTCCTGATCTTAGAAGAAAAGCTTTAAATCTTTTTTTCACTGAGTATTAACATGGTCTTTTCACTTCTAGCCTTTATTATGTTGAATTGCATTCCTTCTGTATCAATTCGCTGATTTATTATGAAAGGATGATGAAATATGTCCATTTTTTTTTGCATCTATTGAGATGACTATATGATTTTCATCTTTCATTCTATTAATTTAGTGTATCACATTTATTGAATTGCTTATGCTGTAACATCCTTGTATCCCCAGGATGAATTCCACTTAATCATAGTATATGATCCCTTTAATGTGATGCTGAATTTGGTTTGGTAGTACTTTGTTGAAAATTTTTGTTTCTATATTCATCAGGGATATTGGTCTATAGCTTTCTTTTTCTTGTAGTGTCCTTGTCTGGCTTTGTTATTAGGGTAATTCTGGCTGGGTGAAGTGAGTCTTGTAGTGTTCCCTATCTCTACTTTTTGGAAGAGTTGAAAAGGATTGGTATTAATTCTTCTTTAAATAATTGGTAGAATTCACCTGCGAAAGCTTCTGGTCCTGGGCTTTTGTGTGGAACCCTTTGATTGCTGATTCAATCTTATCATTGGTCTGGATTTTTTATGTTTTTATGGTTAAGTCTTTGTAGGGTGTGTGTTTCTAGGTACTTATTAATTTCTTCTAGGTTATCCAATTATTTGGAGTGTAATTGTGCCAAGTTGTCTCTTGTGATCATTTGTATTTCTATATTTTCATTTATAATATCTACTCTTCTTATTTTGAGTCCTCTATTTTTCTTGGTCTAGATTTATGAATTTTGTTTATCTTCTCAAAAAAACAGCTTTATCAATTTGAATTCTTTTTTAAAACTGAGAAAGTTAAAATTTACATATTCTAGAATTTATGTAGAAAATAAACAGAATAATTAAAAATAATAACTAACAAGCATGAAAATATGTCTAAGTGCCTAAATAATTAAAACTGCATTATTGGCAAAATAATAGGTAGAGAGATATTTGGGAGAGATTTAAAACTCCTGAAGTAACAAATATATTTATGGGAATAAAATATATGATATATATACCTACTAAAATGGGGGAAATGAATTATCAGTTAATAATTCCATAGTTGGGAGAAGTGTGAAGAACTAATACACTATATCACCTATTTTATATTGAATAAATTCTGAATGACCAATTATTTAAAAGTAAATACTGAAATCATGACAATGTGAGAAAAATAACATAATTTCTTCATGCAACAAGTGGATTATACACGTCACTCAGAAATAAAATGAAAGACCTTTAAAAATATGTAAAATAAATTGTCAATATACAAAAATATTTAAATCAATTAATAATTTAAAACCTGACATTTGGAAATATAAAAAAAAATAATTAACATGTTACTCTAATCAGGACTAAGGAAAAGTTAATTATCAATCATACAGATAGCATAACTAAAGAAAAAGACAGTGGAAAGAACAGAAAATTCTACATGTAATTCTAAGTCACAAAGTTGAAAACTTAGAGAAAATGGTTGATTTTCTGACAAAATACAAATTCCAGAAATAAACCTAAGAAGACCATTCCCTGGGTCAATATTGAAAAAGTTATTAGAATTCTACGGAGTCACACTTGTTTTTTCAACTAGACTATAGTGGACTGGTAAATCTAATTTTAATTTAAATTATTGCAGACAACAAAAAGATTGCTCTCCAATTTATTTTAGACATTTAAAAATTATGACAAGAAGAAACTTATAGGTTAAATTAATTGTGACTATAATAAGATTCTAAATAAGAGAAAATGTATTCCACACACAAAAAAATACACTAATCACAATTTTTTCATCTAACATCATTACACTTAACATCGGTGTATGTATAAATTCCTGAAAATTAAAGATTTAGTTATCTTCATGGTTCAAACCTCAATGAAATGTATTATTTTCTGGGATAATATAATTACATTTAATAAATTAAACATAGTAAGTAATATATTTTTATTAGCCATATATCCAACACATAACCAAGAATAGAAACTAAAATAGACAAATATCCATTAAATAAGTTAAAAAATTACCCAAAATTGTGAAATATTGTCTCCACCAAAATAACACTCCAGACAGTTTTACAGTTAGTTTGAGTTTAATAAATAGATTGTTTTTGTACTTTGGAGACACTGAAGTGCATAGCAAAATAAGTTGAATTTATTAGCAGCCTAACCTACCAATGCAAATTCATACATAGATTTATATTCCTGTGTTCATTTGTGCTAGAAAATAAACAACTGAGGGAAATAAAACCCATTGTATATTCGAACCAAGTAATATTTACCTGAAAAATGCAGGATTATTTAATAAAGGAAAATGAATAAAATTCACTCAATTAACAAATCTAAGCAATTACAGAAGTTCCAATGATTAGAAAATATTCTAATAAAATTTAATATTGAAGATGCAGAGAAACATAATCACTTTGACAGCACTGGTGATGATGTGTGGTGGTACATCTACTCTTTAAAACAGTTTTGCAGTTTAATGTCAACCTGCAACTACCATACAACATAACAATTGCATTTCTAAACATTATCCCAGAAAAATGAAAACTTATGTGCACATAAAAACTTGTCCACAAATGTTCATAGCAGATTTATTTGTAATATGAAAAACTGGAAGTAGCTCTGATGTCCTTCAACAGATGATTGGTTAAGCAAACTGGTGTATTAACACCATGGGATACTACATAACAATAAAAAAAAATACTATTGATACATGATGATTCACTTGAAGAATTATGAATAAAACAGCCTGACCCCAAATTTTACATGCCACAGTATTCCAATTATGTCATTTTTGACAAGACAAGATTTTAGAAATAGAGAAGAGCTTCGTGGTTTGTAGAAGTTGGGAGGAAGGGGGCTGCAAAGGAGGTGGTTGTGGTTAAGGAAGGGCAGAACAATAGGGATCCTTATGATGATGGAACTGCTCAGTTTCCTGACTCTGGTGGTGGATACAGCAATGCACATATTATAAAATAATGTACAACTAGATACACACAAGAAGTCCAGTTAAAGTTGAGAAATGAGTAAGATCAGTGTATTGTATCAAATCAGTATCCTAGTTGTTATAATATTCTATAATTCTGCAAAATATCATCGTACTAGGAAACTGGATGAAATGTACAGGAGATCTCTCTATATTATTAAGTACATATGAATCTACAGTTATGAAATAAAAACTCTGAAAGTTACTAAATGGATAATTGAAGCCTATTTTGATAGCACACACACAAAAAAATCCCTAATTTTGAAAGAAGAGACTTTTTTAAAAGTTTATTTATTTATTTTGAGAAAGCAAGAGAGAGACCATGAGTGGGAGGAGGGGCAGAGAGAGGGTAAAAGGGAATCCCAACCAGGCTCTGCACTGTCAGCTTGAAGCCCAAGGCAGGGCTCAAACCCATGAACAATGAGATCATGACGTGAACTGAACCAAGAGTCTGACATTTAACGGACTGAACCACACAGGTGCCTTGTGAAACAAGAGACATTTCATTTATTTTTTTTAAGAATATAGTCTACTTTGGGGGGCACCTGGGTGGCTTAGTCCGTTAAGTGTCGGACTCTTGGTTTCTGATCAGGTCATGATCTCAAGGTTCATGGGTTCCAGCCCCTGTAGTCAGGCTCTGCTCTGAGAGCAGGGCCTGCTTGGGATTCTCTCTCTGCTTTCCCCCACTTACACATGTGGGTCTGTATGCTTTCTCTCTCAAAATAAATAAACTGTTTTAAAAAGGACAAAATATAATCTACTTTTTACATTGTTCTAAAAAATTATAGACAAGGAAATAAAGTACTTTTTGTAAATGATAAATTAAAGACAACATAAAAAAATAATTTAACAAAGGTGTTGCTTTCCTACCTAGAAAACATGAGAATAAATTCAAATGTCAAAGGAATATATGATACAATGGTAAACTAGTTTGTAACCAGGGAAATGGAGGAAAAAAAGGATGTTTAGAATACCAAATAGAGAAGTGTTTATAAAAATAATGTGTTGATATGTGTACAGAATTCTGAACATTCTCCAACAATGCTGGTGGACATGTATATTAAATATTTTGAGATTAAAAATACATATTAAAATGCTTTGAATGTGTAAAATGTCTTTGGGACAAGATTTTTACCGGAGTTAACAGGATAAGGTTTACACAGAATGCTTGTGTATGTGCATAGGAACCGCATATGATCCATGATGCGCTGGGCCACGTTCTATAAATTGTATATATATAAACTTATTGAATCTTTGTAACAAGCCCATGAAGTAAGCATTGTTAACAGTTCAACATTACCTAGTGAAAAACTCTATTAGCTGACAGATGATAAAGAACTTACCCAAGACTATCCAACCAATTATTTGGTAAAGCTAGAATTTGAATCCAAGTAGTCTACCTCCAAATACCTGTGATCTTTATCACTGTGACCAAGATGTGTATCACAATCGCTGTCACAATTTCACATAAGATTTTTTATCTTACCATTACATAAAATGGAAGAAATTCCCCTATTTTACAAAATGGAAGAAATTCCCAGAGATATGATTCTTCATTAGGTCAGATTTTAAAAATACAATGTCAAGCCCTACAATCATGTAATGAGATAACTATGCAATTATTATATAGAAATAAATATATGAAATAACATTTGGTAAGAACTATTATTTACATGTATCCTAATTTTTAAAAAATAATGTGTTAATATAGACATAAGTAAAAGAATGGAACAGAATGAGCCAAACTGCAATCAGCACTTAATTCTGATAGAATTTGAGATTGTTTTTTTTTCTTTAGCTATGTCTATAAAGACATACCTGAACTATTTCAACAGATGTGCATTCTATTTTAGACAAATAACTTAAAATGTTTTAGAAGTAACTTCATATAAATCACTTACTTGAAGAGCAGCCTGCACCTTGCATGTCTGAAATGGATATACCTATCCAAGTTCCATATTACTAAGAGAAGTTAAACACAGATCTTAGAAAATCCAAACACATTTTTTGCAGTGATTGATAAAATTTGTATTTCAACTATATCTATTTTATTACAATTGCAGTGTTTCCCATGTAGAAATAGTTGAAGTTTATGGGTCAAATAAATATTTTCCAGCACATTTTATCAAATAGCCACTACTAGGTCTCTCTTGGGCGGGGGGTAGGAGGGACTAGTAAAAGGAGAGACTATTGTTGAGGCAGAAAGGGATTATCTAATAGTTTTCTCTGCTACTTTTCTATAGACCTTCTCCTTTAAAAAAATTTTTTTATTGTTTATTTATTTTTGAGAGAGACAGAGAGAGACAGAGCATGAGTGAGGGAGGGAGAGAGAGAGGGAGACACAGAATCTGAAGCAGGCTCCAGGCTCTGAGCTGTCAGCACAAAGCCCCACACCAGGCTTGAATTCACAAACCGTGAGATCATGACCTGTACTGAAGGCAGATGCTCAACTGACTGAGCCAACCAGTTACCCCCAGACCTCCTCCTTTAAAAAAAAAAAAATGTCTATATGTTGTAAATAGCAGCATCATTTTTTCTTGAAAATTAATTTCCCTTTAGAGTAAACTTACATTTAAAAAATAATATGTTAGTCTCAGTATGAAGTTTACCAAGTGACATTTCATTAGATCAGCTTGGTTTGTTGCTCTTGGCCTAATTTCTGGAATTAAAATCAAGACCAGAAAATCAAAATACCATACTTAATTTTCCAAAGAACATTTCGTTAATTCAGCTTATTAATACTTTAGTGAACTGTTGTCTTGCTTAGTATTTTTATTTTGAAAATTTTATTTTGTTTGCAGTGATTGCTACCCAACTTACCTGCAGAGTATTTAACAGATGATCATGTCAGAACAATTTATGTATCATTGTGGTAGTTCATTGCTACTTCCCTCAACAATCTATTTCCCACTGAGTCCTGTATTCTATGCAATGTTAGCTAAAATTAGCACAGTTTTTTTTTATTCCTATGACATTATCAAATAAAAATATAAGGAGTAGAAAAAAGGGTCTTCTGCAAAAAACAAGGAACCACATGTGGTAATATCTATAAGAAAAATAACTACCTTTGAGGTAACTATACATGAGAAATCATCATCACGGACATTTACTGAGCATTTTTGTATGCTTGGAAATAAAAATCCAAAGAAAATGAGTTGTCTGTTTTTCCTGTTTGATTTTGATTTTTAGAAAAGTTTCCTCTCTAGGATTTTCTATTTGAAAATTTCATCTAGGGGCTCCTGGGTGTTTCAGTCAGTTGAGTGTCTGACTTCGGCTCAGGTCATGATCTCACAGTCCGTGAGTTTGACTCCTGCATTGGGCTCTGTGCTGGCAGCTCAGAGTCTGGAGCCCGCTTTGGATTCTGTGTCTCCCCTCTCTGCCCCTTCCCTTTTCACACTTTGTTTCTCTCTCTCTCAAAAATAAATAAACATTAAAAAAGAAAGAAAGAAATTTCATCTAGTTGAGATCTAAGAGAAAAAGACCTCAAATGCCTAACCATATTGCATCACCTCTGAGAGTACATCTTCTTCTGCCCTATCATAAAAATATATTTTGAGGATTAAATTACATAATCTCTATGACAGTGTTAAATTGTACCACTAATGTTTATATGGTACTAATCTGTTTAGTTGCTAAATAAGTTTAGAGAATTTTAAATTTTCAAATAGAAAACCACTAAGCTGTAATGCAATTCTGTCTCTCTATTAAAGTCTTTATTTTTGTCACTTAACAGAGAGAGGACGCTCTCTGAGAGGAGTATCCGTTAGCTGTCTTAGTACTAACTTCTTCCAATAAAGTTTATGTTTCCGTCAGTTGCACTAACTAAATACCACTGCCTCCATGCTGGTCACAAGGAGATATGCTTCCTGTCCATTCTTTTCCAAGCATGAAGGGAAACTATAAAGGAATAAATGAATGAAAGACATGTTGCTTGTAATATATTAGACCTTAACTACATCTCATCCATACAAAAAGTTTTCTGGTAAAAGACTGATAAGTGAAGCCTTCCTGGAATTGGTATAAATTTAGCAAATCTGACTTTTACATGTGATTTTAATAATTTGTATTATGAGGCCATATGGACATAACCTCCGACTTCTACTCTTGGTTGCTTTCAAGCCCCTTTGCATGAGGGGCACATCATTATGACACCCTAACAAGGCCATAGCAACTACTCCAATTCAGTTTCAAATCTTGCAGTGAGGAGGGACGGGTTAGGGGTGGGGAGACACCGTTTTTCTGCTTATGACAGGTCCCATCCACATAGTGCAAGCCCACTGTCTGAGCATGAGCCTGTATCTAGGGGGCATTCTAAGCTTACCTTCAGCCTGTACTTAAACTCCGCCTCCCTGCATGACTATGACCTTATTCATCTAGAACCTGGGTAAAACCGCTTCTTTGAATTTACTCCACCACCTGATAGTCTGAATCATTTTCCCTAGGCTATTCATGCAGCTCAAATGAATTAGGCCACCTTCTGAATGGGAATGTTTTAAAATGTAAAAGATCCTAAATAATTGCATATTTAAAAATGAAAAATCTTGGGGCGCCTGGGTGGCTCAGTCGGTTAAGCATCCGACTTCGGCTCAGGTCATGATCTCACAGTCTGTGGGTTCAAGCCCCACATGGGGCTCTGTACTGACAGCTCAGAGCCTGGAGCCTGCTTCAGATTCTGTGTCTCCCTCTCTCTCTGCCCTTCCCCTGCTCATGCTCTGTCTCTCTCTGTCACAAAAATAAAAACATTAAAAAAAATTTTTAATAAAAAAAATTAAAAAATAAAAATGAAAAATCTTAAATAGTACCAGTCACCTCTTCCACCTTCTATTAACAACAATGTGAAATGAAAAAAAGAAAATGATATTGTTCTAATTAAAAATACTCCTACAACTCTGGTTACCTCGTAAAATTTATATCGTTTCTGTGTGAGACACAGAAATCTAGGATCCACACCTAAAAACAATAATAGATTATAATGTTGAAATTAGATTGTTTATTATGATGTGATCCAGTTCTCCTACATAAAAATAGCTAAGTAGCTGCTGTCGTGCAAAGTAGAAGTTCTGGTCAATTTTCATTACTTATCCAAACCACTGATTTCCCCATGTTTAAACTGTTCAACTATTTTCTTTTTCTGACACACCATAATTACCTAGAAGTTTCAAACTTCATTTAATTGTTGAATTCTATTTGCATTTGTATACTTAAATTTTTCACATTTGGTTTGCTTTATGATACAAACTGCACTCCATGAGAAACTTTGTGATCACTGTACTTTGTCCCTGGATGTCATGCACTCTGGGACTTTTTGGCCAATCTCTCTTCAGTCTGACTGGAATTGGCCTTGTTGATCAAAGGTGAATGTTTTCTGAATTGCATCTGGTATCACGCCGGCCAACTCCTTCTCAGAGACACGGAAGTTAAAGGTGTTTCCCTCGGCTTTCCACTTTGATCCAACTATTTCCCCAATGACTATCTATATCTATATCTATATTAAATAGAGCACATTTATGAAATAGTGTATTTGGCTTTCTCTTATCCACATTAAAATCTTTTTAGATTCCATATTCAAGAAAATGGTTGTACAAGCCAATTGTTCTTTTCCAACTGATAAGGACTTGTTTTGGGTTACAGATATTTTTCAGTTATTAAATACCTTGCCTAAGGACAGCTTAAAACAAATATAAACATGTATATATTTTTTTCAAATAGTTTATCTGTATATCATCTTATATTGGTGTCAATAGTGTTGGTGCCTCTTTCAAACTTTATTCTTTAATGTTTATGTATTTGTGGACTTAGTTTAGACGATGTACTTTTGTATTGATGATTAATTACTCAATTCAAGAGAGATAAATATATAAAGAGAAAGAGAATGGAGGGAGTCTTGCTTACCACACTTATCCCACAGAACTTTTACTAAGTATTAATAAAAAAAATGACTTTAAGGAGTTTTATTCACATAAAAGTACAGAATAAATACCCAAGTATATATTTCTGTGGACATGTAGGGGGAAAAAGCGGGAAGGTGATGGGACTATTTACAATTGACCACAGTTCATTGCTTTTATGTGAAAATAAATGTTTCACTTGCTGTGTTTATATACATTTACATTTGGTTGAAAACACTGTCTAATTGTTACAAATACACCACTCATCCCTAGAGACTACCTTAGATTTTTTTTTTTTTTTTTTTTTTTTTTTTTAGTTTTTATTTTAATCACCCTGTGCTTATCACAACAAGTACACTCCTTAATCCCCATCACCTATTTAACCCATATCCCCCACCCACATCCCTTCTGGTAACTCTCAATTTGTTCTCTACGGTTGAGAGTCTGTTTCTTGGTTTGCCTCTCTCTTCTTTTTTCCTCTTTGCTAATTTGTTTTGTTTCTTAAATTCCGCATGAGTGAAATCATATGGTATTTGTCTTTATCTGACTTATTCCACTTCTCATAATACTATCTAGCTCCATCCATGTTGTTGCAAATGGCAAGATTTCATTCTTTTATGGCAAAATATTCCATTGCAAAATTGCAATATTGCATATTCCATTGCAAAATTGCACAATTGTATATATATATATGTATATATGTGTGTATATATATATATATGTATATATATGTATATATGTATATATATATGTATATATATATCTCCTACACACACACACACACACACACACACACGCACACACATACACACATACCACTTCTTTATGTATTCATTAACTGATGGACACTTGCGTTGTTTCCATATAGTGGCTATTATGAATAATGCTGCAACAAACATAGGGGTGCATGTATCCATTTGAATCAGTGTTTTTGTGTTTTGGAGGGTAAAAATCCAAAAGTGTGATCACTATATGGTAGGGTAGTTCTATTTTTAACTTTTTGAGGAAACTCCATCCTGTTTTCCATAGTAATTGCACCAGTTTGCATCTTCCCAACAGTGCAAGAGGGCTCCCTTTTCTCCACATCCTCGCCAACACCTGTTATTTCTTGTGTTGATTTTAGCCATTCTTACAGGTGTGAGGTGATATTTCATTGTAGTTCTGATTTGCATTTCCCTGATAATAAGTGATGATGAGTATCTTTTCAAGTGTCCTGGCCATCTGTATGTCTTCTTTGAAGAAATGTCTGTTTATGTCTACTGCCTATTTTTTTTTTAATTTTTTTAATGTTTATTTTATTTTTGAGAGAGACAGACTGTGAGTGGTGGGGGTGGGTGGGTCAGGCAAAGAAAAAGGGAGACACAGAATCCAAAGCAGTCTCCAGACACTGAGTTTATTTCTGTTTTCTATTCTGTACCATTGATCTATGTGCCAATTTTTTGTGCCAGTACCATACTGTTTTCATTACTATAGCTTTGTAATAGAATTTGAAATCTAGAATTGTGATACCTCCAGCTTTGCTTTTCTTTTTCAAGGTTGTTTTGGCTATTCATGGTCATTTGTGATTCTCTACAAATTTTAGGAATGTTTGTTTTAGTTCTGTAAAAAATGCTGTTGGTATTTTGATAGGGATTGCATTAAATGCATACAGTGCTTTGGGCAGTATAGATATTTTAACAATATTTGTTCCTCCAGTCCACAAGCATGCAATGTCTTTCCATTTCTTTGTGCTATCTTCAATTTCTTTCATCAGTGTTTTATAGTATTTAGAGCACATATCTTTAACCAATTTGGTTAGGTTTATTCCTACATCTTTGTGATTTTTGGTGTAATTGTAAATAAGATTGTTTTCTTAATTTCTCTTTCTGCTGCTTCATTACTGGTGTATAAAATCCAACAGATTTCTGTACCTTGCTTTTGTATCCTGCAACTTTACTGAATTCAATAATCAATTGTGGTAGTGTTTTGGTAGTCTTTAGGGTTTTCTATATTCAATATTGTCATCCAAAAATAGTGTAAGTTTTCCTTCTTCCTTACCAATTGGATGCCTTTTATTTGTTGTCTGATTGCTGTGGCCAGAACTTCCAGTACTATGTTGAATAAAAGTGATGAAAATGGACATCTTTGTTTTGTTCCTGACCTCAAGGGGAAAGCCCCCATTTTTTCCCCCTTGAGAATGATGTTAGCTGTAGGTTTTTCATAGATAGCCTTTTTACCCTCAGGGATCTTTCCTCTAAACCTAATTTGTTGAAGGCTTTTATCATGAATTCATGTTGTACTTTATCAAATGTTGTTTCCTGCATCTGTTGAAATGATCATATGGTTTTTATGCTTTCTCTTATTGATATGATGCATGATGTTGATTGATTTTGCAAATATTGGGCCACCCTTGCAATAAATCCCACTTCATCATGGTGAATGATTTTTAATGTATTGCTGGATTTTGTTTGTGAATATTTTTTGAGGGTTTTTGCATCTATGTTTATTAGGGATATTGGACTGCACTGGTTTTGTTTTGGTGTGTGTGTGTGTGTGTGTGTGTGTGTGTGTGTGTGTGTGTGTGTGGTATTTTTTTAAATGTTTTATTTATTTTTGAGAGTGAGTGTGCAAACACCGGAAGGACAGAGAGAGAGAACAGAAGATTTGAGGTGGGTTTGTGCTGACAGCAGCAAAACCAGTGTGGGGCTCAAACTCACAAACCACAAGATCATGACCTGAGCTGATGTTTGAAGTTCAACCAATTGAGCCACCCAGGCACCCCAAGTGGTATTTTTATCTGGTTTTGGAATCAGAGTAATGTTGTCCTCAGAATAAATTTGGAAGTTATCCTTCCTTTTATATTTTTCGGAATGGTTTGAAAAGAATAGGATCTATTTCTTCTTTAAACATTTGGTAAAATTCACTTCTGTAGCTATCTGGCCCTGGACATTTCTTTGCTGGGAGTTTTTTGATTACTGATTCAATTTCTTTGTTAGTAATGAGTCTGTTCAAATTTTCTATTTCTTCCTGTTTCAATTTTGGTAGGTTAAGTTTTTCTAGGGATTTATCCATTTCTTCTAGGTTGCTCATTTTTTTGGCATGTAGTTTTCCCTAATATTCTAATTGTTTTTTATTTCTATGGTGCTTGTTGTTATTTATCCTCTCTCATTTGTGACTTATTTACTCGAGTCCTTTTTCTTGTTTTTCTGATAAGTGTGGCTAAGGGTTTATGAATTTTATTGATTTTTTTCTCCCAAAGAAACAGCTCTTTGTTTCAATGATCTGTTCCATTGTTTGTTTGTTTGTTTCTGTATCGTTTATTTCTGCTCTAGTCTTTATTATTTCCTTCCTTCCACTGGTTTTAGGTTTTATTTGTTCTTTTTCTAGCTCCTTTAGGTATAAAGTCAGGAGGTTTATTTGATATTTTTTCTTGCTTCTTGATGTAGGCCTGTAGTGCTATAAACTTCCCCCTTAGAACCACTTTTGCTGCATCCCCAAGGTTTTGGACCATACTGTTTTCATTTTCATTTGTTTCCGTATATGTTTTAATTTCTTCTTTTAATCCTGGTTGACCCATCCATTGTTTAGTAACATGTTATTTAAGTTCCATGTATTTGTAGTCTTTCCAAATTTGTTCTTATGGTTGACTTCTAGTTTCATACTGTTGTGGTAATAAAAGTTGCATGGTATGACTTCTATCTTCTGAATTTATGGAGGTTTGTGTTGTGGATGATGTGATCGATTCTGGAGAATATTCTGTGTGCACTTGAAAATAATGTACAGGGGCGCCTGGGTGGCTCAGTCGGTTAAGTGGCCAACTTCGGCTCAGGTCATGATCTCGCAGTCCATGAGCTCGAGCCCCGCGTCGGGCTCTGTGCTGACAGCTCAGAGCCTGGAGCCTGTTTCAGATTCTGTGTCTCCCTCTCTCTCTGACCCTCCCCCGTTCATGCTCTGTCTCTCTCTGTCTCAAAAATAAATAAACGTTAAAAAAAAAGAAAAGAATGTACATTCTGTTATTTTAGGATGGAATGTTCTGAATATATCTGGTAAATCCATCTGGTCCAGTGTGTCATTCAAAGCCATTGTTTCCTTGTTGATTTTCTGTTTAGATGATCTATCTTAGAATTTTGACTTTTGTTTCCTCTTTAGCTTCTGCTATTTTGAAAATTATCATTGAAGCTAGAAAAATGCATGATGAGCTTTTTTCAACTCTAATGGACTGCTGGATTTCTGTATCAACTTTTGTTTGCTTGTCTGTGCTTTTGTTAAAGAGAAGATTGGATGCCTTGGACAATGTGCAAGCGGTTGTTAAAGAAATCTGAAGCAATTCATGATTCTATTCCATGCTATGGATTTACTTGCTGATTTCTTAAGAAACCATAGGCATTGTTTTAGGAAGGAAAACAAACAGAATGTCCACATAGTGACATGAGTGTAGATTGAGTTGCTTTGGCTTCTGCAACCAAGAATAGTTTAAATGTATTCATATATTTTTCATAAAAAGAAAGGATTTATTTGTGTTCTTTTTCAAAGATCTGCAAAAGTTGTATAGATATCCCATTATTTAATTTCATCTGAGGAATATGATGTTTTATGAATAATAACAGTTTTACCTGTTAATAAGAAACAAGAGATATTTGAAAAATGAGACACTGCATTTCTAGTTACAATGTTTTTATGGTAGGTCAAAGTATTAAAGCAAATCAAAGGAAACACTGTTAAGATTAATTCTAATTAGAAGAATGAATGCCACCTCAAGGAAGGCTGTGGAGAATGAAGCCAGTTTCCTTATTGTAAACAAGATTTCAACTGAGTCTTAAGTGTCCTGCAATGACTCAAGGGTACCAGACATATCTAAATAGAGTGTTAATCAGCTCTTAATCTTAAAGGCACTCAGTCACAATCATAGCACTATGATGATACCACAAGGTATTTTTCATATTCCTATTTTCATTTAGTCAGAAGTAACTTTCCAGTAATATAACATATAATTCATAGATTTAAAGCTATTGTCCAAGGGCACTTGGGTAGATCAGTTGGTTAAGCATCTGACTTCAGCTCAGGTCACGATCTCACAGTTCATGAGTTTGAGTCCCACATCAGGCTCTGTGCTGACAGCTCAGAGCCTGGATCCTGCTTCAGATTCTGTGTCTCCCTCTCTCTCCGCCCCTCCCCTGTTCATGCTTGGTCTCTGTCTCTCAAAAATAAATAAACATAAAAAAAAAACTATTTCCCATAATTTGGCTATTCTTGATAATTCTGCTATAAACATCAAAGTGCATGTATCCCTTCAAATTAGTATTTTTGTGTCCTTGCATAATACCTACTGCAATTGATGGGTCTAGGATAATTCTATTTTTAACTTAAAAAATGTTTATTTATTTATTTTGAGAGAGAGAGGGGGCGGGTGGGGGAAGAGAATCCCAAGTAGGTTCTGTGCTGTCATTGCAGAGCCCAACACAGGGCTTTATCCCACAAACTGTGAGATCCTGACTTGAGCCAAAATCAAGAGTTGGATGCTTAACTGATTGCACCATCCAGATGTCCCTACATTTTTGACTTTTTGAGGAACCTCCACCCTGTTTTCCAGAGTGGCTGCACCAATTTGCATTACCACCAACAGTTCCTCTTTCTCCACATCCTCATTTATTTTCTGTGTTGTTAATTTCAGCCATTCTGACAGGTATGAGGTGATATCACATTGTAGTTTTGTTTTGTATTTCCCTGATAATTAGTGATGTTGAACATCTTTTCATGTGTCTGTTAGTCCTCTAGATATCTTCTTTGGAGAAATGTCTACCCATATCTTCTGCCATTTTTTAACTGGATTACTTGTTTTGTTTTGTTTTGTTTTTGAGTATTGAGTTTGCTAAGTTCTTTATGTATATTTGATACTAACCCTTTATCGGATATGTCACGTGCAAGTATCTTCTCCCATTCCATAGGTTGCCTTTTAGTTTTTTTTTCCTTCACTATGCAGAAGATTTTTTTTTTTTATTTTGATCAAGTTACAATATTTTGTTTTTCCTTTTGTTTCCCTTGCCTCTGGAGCAATGTCAAATAAGAAGTTGCTATGGCCTAGGTCAAACTGCTTGCTGTTTTCTTCTGTAGGATTTTGATGGTTTCCTGTCTCACAATTAGGTCTTTCATCCATTTGGAACTTATTTTTGTGCATGGTGTAAGAAAGTGGTCCAATTTCACTGTTTTGCATGTTGCTGTCCAGTTACCCATCCACTGATGAATAAGAAAGATGTGGGATATATGTGTGTGTTTATTTATATTCCATGTATTTATATTCCCTATATTTATATATTCCATATATTTATAACATAATGGAAAATTATTCAGCCATAAAAAGAATGAAATCTTGGTGTTTGAAATGATGTGGGTGGAGCTAGAGGGTATCATGTTAACTGAAATAAGTTAGAGAAAAACAAATACTATATGAATTCACTCATGTGGAATTTAAGAAAAATATCAAATTGTCATGGAGGGAAAAAATAGAGGTAAACCAAAGAAACAGACTCTTCACTATAGAGAACAAACTGTTGGTTACCAGAGTGGGGGTGGAGGGGTGAGTGGAGAGATAGGTTAAATAGGTGATAGGTATTAAGGAGGGCATTTGTTATGATGACCACAGGGTGTTGTATGGAAGTGTTCAATCACTAAATAGTACACCTACAACTAATGTTACACTATACATTACCTGGACTTTAAATAAAATTAAAACTAAAAAAAATAAATAAAAATAAAACTTTTATTGAATCAAATGATTGTTTTCCTATTAATATAGCATCCATTACTTAACACAATGCATCATAGAGAAAATATGACATTCTGAGAATTTTGGACAAATTACTAACATAGTTTTGTATCTTAAAAGAGTCTAGTATTGGGGCACCTGGGTGGCTCAGTCAGTTCAGTGTCCAATTTCAGCTCAGGTCATGATCTCAAGGTTTGTGGGTTTGAGTCCTACATCAGATCCTGTGCTAACAGCTCAGAGTCTGGAGCCTGCTTCGGATTCTGTGTCTCCCTCTCTCTCTGCCTCTCCCCCCTTCTCAAAAATAAATAAACATTAAAAAATTGAAAATAATGTTGCATAAAATAATTTGTGCTTTACTTCCAGATGTTGGGTCAAGAGGGAGATTATTGCTCTTTGCCTGTAATATGTTGGTAGGTGAGGGAAATTACAGTGGACATGGGGAGAAAGCCTACTTTTCAATGACTTATATAAATAAAATTCACCAATAATGATTTTAATGAAACTCATGTCTGGCTGAATAACAGTAGCAATGGAGTGAACTCAGCCTTTCCTTAACTTTGTCAGCTCAATGAGGTGTTAATATTATGGTCAATGGGACCATGGCCATATTAGATACAGGCAACTTCTTTCTTTAGTTCTGCTTTTTAAAATAGTAATATTCAGCAATGCATTTACATGTAAAGTCTTTCAATGTCACATTTTAATTTAATGAAATCAGCACTTTTCTGCATTCATAGGATGCAATGTAATTGCCTTTTGGGAAGAAAATGAGAAGATAATTCCAATATAAAACTTTAAAAACTAGCATTTATGACTTTAATGGAAACAAAATCCTCCTTTTTCTCCCTTGCACCAGGATCTCTATTTTTTTTTTAATTTTATTTTAGAGAGAGAGAGATTGCAAGCAGGAGAGAGGCAAAAGGAAAGAGAGTCTTAAGCAGGCTCCACACCCAGCACAGAGCTGATGCAGGGACTGATCCCATGAACTGGGATCATCAGCTGAGCTGAAATCAAGAGTCAGATGCTCAACTGAATGAGCCACCCAGGTGCCCTCCAGGCTTTCTAAAATTTTACTGTCGTTTTAAATACAATTGAGATAATTTATCTGCAAGTGACTTCAAAGTTGTTGAAGACAGATATTATTTCCCTTCACTAAACTTTTTTTTCTATAACAATCTATCAAAAAGAAAAATTAAACAATACAAACAGTAGACACAATAAAAGTCTTGTTTGGTAGGGTCAGTATACTCATCTAAAAACCTACATTAAATAGCACTAATAATTCAAACTAAAAATAATTTGCTTTATCAAATTGAAATATTTTAAACTAATGAAACTGAAGCTAATACTCTAAAACTTTCAAATTCAGTAAACCATTCAAGCATTTCATCTACAAATGCACAGCAAACACTAACTGCCAATTATCAAAATGGCTTTTAAAGCATAGATTCCATGTCAACATGTTCAAAATCAAACTTAAAATCTTTCTTCACAACTTGCTCATCCTTCTATATTCCCATTTTGAATAAACCATTTAATCACTTAACCCACAAATTCCAGAGACCCCTAGACCTCTCTCCTTCCTTTCTCCTACCACACCTCAAAGGTCATTGAAGCCTATTGATTTTACTATGTTAGTATCTCTAAATATCAACTCCTGCCTAACTATTAATAAATTAAGTCAGATTTTCATCATCTCCCACCTGAACCAATGTAAGCTCATTCTTGTCCCTTATTCATATCTTCAAGAGCTAGAATATAAATATGACCATATTAGTCCTGTGTGTTTATTTTTCAGTGTTCTCAGTAGATACCACTGCTGAGAGCTGATTAGAATACAAGATATGCTCAAAAATTTCTCCTTTTCCTAATTTGCTTTTGTTACATAAATATAGTCTACATTTCAATTAAGACCAAACTCTGCAGTTTCCTCAATTGTCTAATATATTTCAGTTTAGCACATGCTGTTCTGCCTCCTGAAATACTTTTCTTTCCTCACCAACCTTCCAATCTCACTCTGCTCCCATCTGGAAAAAAAAAAAAAACACAAAAAAACCAAACTATTCCTACTTTATGATCCATATAAAACATTACTTCTTTGACAGTATACCTTATGCATTCAAGTTGATGACTTGTGATTTGTGTCAATATTCTATTTTGGAAATAACTTGCAAAATTGCACTTACCACATTTTATTCCAATGATTTATTTACATCACTATCTTCATCCCTTGATTGTGTGCCCTTGAGAACAAATAGCGTTCCATATTTATCTTTTTATCCCTAACACTTTTCACAGTGTCTGACACATATTATGACTCAATAAATGTTTGTTGAGTTTAATTGGCATAAAATAAATCAAAGACTATGTACTTATGTAAAGCTCTACCACTTACGCAAAATTTTGTGGGGTTCTGTATCATACCCAGAAAGAATATAAGCTTTGAGAGGTCTGTTAATACAATCAAGTTTTATTACATTTTTTTTTAAAGACTCAAACTCTTAGCTTTAGTTTTCAGTTTGTTAAGGGTTTGGCAATACTTCCCTTCCTCATACAAATTATGGCTTGTTTACTGAGTCACATTTTTAAAGTACCTTGAAGAGTGATAATGAACTATTACTTAAGCAAAAGTGATGTTCCCTTTATATGGGGTTCAGCCTGCTTCTGATGTTTAATTTCTTTTTCTATTGTCTCCATGGATTGGAGGGAATGTATGAATAATCAAAACTCACAGCCGCTGATGGGAAACTAGCCAGAAAGAGATGACATTCTAATGAAGAAATAATTTACATTGAAATAAAATTGCAGAAGGTGGGAGGAATAGCAGTTTGATTCTGTGGTGTTATATTATCTAATACAAATATAAATCCTTTTCAAAGATATTTTGGAAAAGATTTTGATTCCTTCCAGGCTAGAGACTCCATTCTAAATGAAAATATAAGATATGCTAACTGAAAAAATTATCTACGAGATATTTACGTATGATTTTAAGTTGAGAAACTCAATTTTCTTTCTATTATTTTATATATGAACCTATACAACATTTCTATGATATAATATCTAGACAACATTTTTAATTATGGGAACTTGTAAGTTTTATCTACGTGTATCTGTCTGTATTTGTGTGCATGTATCTCAGCATAGTTTATAGTTCTTATTAAAAATAAAAAGGTTAACCTTATGAGAATTTCAAAAGTGAAATAAGTTCAATATTTTGCAAATAGTTACCTAAGTCACTTGAAATTAAAAATTTTCGGGGCATCTGGGTGGCTCAACTCAAAGTGTCCAACTTTGGCTCAGGTCATGATCTCATGGTTCATAAGTTCGAGCCCCACATGACAGTACGAGTTCATTTGGTCAGCAAGGAGCCCACTCCGGATCTTCTGTCCCCCCCTCCTCTCTGCCCCTTCCCTGCTTATTCTCTGTCTCAAAAATAAACATTGTTAAAAAATTGAAAATTTTCACAAATAGGTTATGCTATTTCCTAAACTTACTCATTACATAGACATTTATTTGTATCTATTATATATCACCTATAAAATCCTATGTATTGACAAAAGTATAATTCATACAGAAAACAGTACTCTCAGCATTGAGACTTATAATCTATGGACTGAAACAAATATAAGTAAGGAGTTAACAATAATAAATAAGCATATTAAAGAATAATTTTAAACAATCAAATTACATATTGGGGATATTTTACAAGCGAGACCTACACAATAAAAGGTAAAAGCAAACATAGAAGAAGCTGTTAGAACTAGAAGACAAAAGTGTTGAAAAAGCAGCCGATGAAAAGAGGACTTTGTTAAGAGAGAAGACAAAGTTTCCAGAGTATGGAGCAGTAGACAGCAACCTTTCAAGGGATGGCAACTTGAATGGATTGTAAGAGCTGCTATTGTGTCACTGTAACTGTTATATCTAAAACAGCAATACGGGGTGCCTGGGTGGCTCGGTCGGTTAAGCATCCAACTTAGGCTCAGGTCATGATCTCATGGTCCGTGAGTTTGAGCCCCGTGTCGGGCTCTGTGCTGACAGCTCAGAGCCTGGAGCCTGTTTCAGATTCTGTGTCTCCATCTCTCTCTCTGCCCCTCCCCTGTTCATGCTCTGACTCTGTCTCAAAAATAAATAAACGTTTAAAAAATAAATAAATAGGATACCGTTGGAAGATGGCGGCATAGGAGGACGCTGGGCTCACCGCGCGTCCTATGATCACTTGGATTCCACCTACACCTGCCTAAATAACCCAGAAAACTGCCAGAGGATTACCAGAATGGAGTCTCCGGAGCCAAGCGCAGACGAGAGGTCCATGGAAGAGGGTAGGAAGGGCAGCGAGGCAGTGCACGCTCCACGGACTGGCGGGAGGGAGCCGGGGCGGAGGGGCAGCCTGCCGGCCAAGCAGAGCCCCCGAGTCTGGCTGGAAAAAGCTGAGGGGCCTGACGGAGTGTGTTCCGACAGCAAGCGCGACTTAGAGTCTGGGAGGTCATAAGTTAACAGCTCTGCTCAGAAAGCGGGAAGGCTGGAGGACAAAGGGAGGGAGAGTTGCTGAGCCCCAGGACAACAGAGCTCAGTTTGGTGGGGAACAAAGGAGCTCACCAGCGCCATCTCCCTCGCCCATCCCCCAGCCAAAATCCCAAAGGGAACCAGTTCCTGCCGGGGAATTTGCTCACTCCTCGCAAACACCCAACTCTGTGCTTCTGCGGAGGCAAACCTCCTGCAGCGTTTCTGACTCCCTCCCGCTGCCACAGGGCCCCTCCTAAAGTGGATCACCTAAGAAGAAGCGAGCTAAGCCTGGCCCTCCTGCCCCCATGCACCTTGCCTACCCACCCCAGCTAATATGCCAGATCCCCAGCACCACAAGCCTGGCAGTGTGCAAGTAGCCCAGATGGGCCATGCCTCCCACAGTGAACCCCACCCCTAGGAGAGGGGAAGAGAAGGCACATACCAGTCTGACTGTGGCCCCAGTGGTGGGCTGAGGGCAGACATCAGGTCTGAATGCGGCCCCGCCCACCAACTCCAGTTATACACCACAGCACAGGGGAAGTGCCCTGCAGGTCCTCACCACTCCAGGGACTATCCAAAATGACCAAACGGAAGAATTCCCCTCAGAAGAATCTCCAGGAAATAACAACAGCTAATGAACTGATCAAAAAGGATTTAAATAATATAACAGAAAGTGAATTTAGAATAATAGTCATAAAATTAATCACTGGGCTTGAAAACAGTATAGAGGACAGCAGACAATCTCTTGCTACAGAGATCAAGGGACTAAGGAACAGTCACGAGGAGCTGAAAAACGCTTTAAACGAAATGCAAAACAAAATGGAAATGACGACAGCTCGGATTGAAGAGGCAGAGGAGAGAATAGGTGAACTAGAATATAAAGTTTTGGAAAAAGAGGAAGCTGAGAAAAAGAGTGATAAAAAAATCTAGGAGTATGAGGGGAAAATTAGAGAACTAAGTGATACACTAAAAAGAAATAATATACACATAATTGGTATCCCAGAGGAGGAAGAGAGAGGGAATGGTGCTGAAGGGGTATTTGAAGAAATAATAGCTGAGAACTTCCCTGAACTGGGGAAGGAAAAAGGCATTGAAATCCAAGAGGCACAGAGAACTCCCTTCAGACGTAACTTGAATCGATCTTCTGCATGACATATCATAGTGAAACTGGCAAAATACAAGGATAAAGAGAAAATTCTGAAAGCAGCAAGGGATAAACGTGCTCTCACATATAAAGGGAGACCTATAAGACTCGTGACTGATCTCTCTTTTGAAACTTGGCAGGCCAGAAAGGATTGGCACGAGATCTTCAGTGTGCTAAACAGAAAAAATATGCAGCCAAGAATCCTTTATCCAGCAAGTCTGTCATTTAGAATAGAAGGAGAGATAAAAGTCTTCCCAAACAAACAAAAACTGAAGGAATTTGTCACCACGAAACCAGCCCTACAAGAGATCCTAAGGGGGATCCTGTGAGACAAAGTACCAGAGACATCACTACAAGCATAAAACATACAGACATCACAATGACTCTAAACCCGTATCTTTCCATAATAACACTGAATGTAAATGGATTAAATGCGCCAACCAAAAGACATACGGTATCAGAATGGATAAAAAAACAAGACCCATCTATTTGCTGTCTACAAGAGACTCATTTTACATCTGAGGACACCTTTAGATTGAGAATGAGGGGATGGAGAACTATTTATCATGCTACTGGAAGCCAAAAGAAAGCTAGAGTACCCATACTTATATCAGACAAACTAGACTTTAAATTAAAGGCTGTAACAAGAGATGAAGAAGGGCATTATATAATAATTACAGGGTCTATCCATCAGGAAGAGCTAACAATTATAAATGTCTATGCGCCGAATACGGGAGCCCCCAAATACATAAAACAATTACTCATAAACATAAGCAACCTTATTGATAAGAATGTGGTAATTGCAGGGGACTTTAACACCCCACTTACAGAAATGGATAGATCATCTAGACACACGGTCAGTAAAGAAACAAGGGCCCTGAAGGATACATTGGATCAGATGGACTTGACAGATATATTTAGAACTCTGCATCCCAAAGCAACAGAATATACTTTCTTCTCGAGTGCACATGGAACATTCTCCAAGATAGATCATATACTGGGTCACAAAACAGCCCTTCATAAGTTTACAAGAATTGAAATTATACCATGCATACTTTCAGACCACAATGCCATGAAGCTTGAAATCAACCACAGGAAAAAGTCTGGAAAACCTCTGAAAGTATGGAGGTAAAAGAACACCCACTAAAGAATGAGTGGGTCAACCAGGCAATTAGAGAAGAAATTAAAAAAATATATGGAAACAAATGAAAATGAAAATACAACAATCCAGACGCTTTGGGATGCAGCGAAGGCAGTCCTGAGAGGAAAATCCAGGCCTATCTCAAGAAACAAGAAAAATCCCAAATACAAAATCTAACAGCACACCTAAAGGAAATAGAAGCAGAACAGCAAAGGCAGCCTAAACTCAGCAGAAGAAGAGAAATAATAAAGATCAGAGCAGAAATAAACAATACAGAATCTAAAAAAAACGGTAGAGCAGATCAACGAAACCAAGAGTTGGTTTTTTGAAAAAATAAACAAAATTGACAAACCTCTTGCCAGGCATCTCAAAAAGAAAAGGGAGATAACCCAAATAGATACAATCATAAATGAAAATGGAATTATTATAACCAATCCCTCAGAGATACAAACAATTATCAGGGAATACTATGAAAAATTATATGCCAACAAATTGGACAACCTGGAAGAAATGGACAAATTTTTAAACACCCACATGCTTCCAAAACTCAATCGGGAGGAAATAGAAAGCTTGAACAGACCCATAACCAGCGAAGAAATTGAATTGGTTATCAAAAATCTCCCAACAAATAAGAGTCCAAGACCAGATGGCTTCACAGGGGAGTTCTACCAGACGTTAAAAGCAGAGATAATACCTATCCTTCTCAAGCTATTCCAAAAAATAGAAAGGGAAGGAAAACTTCCAGACTCATTCTATGAAGCCAGTATTACTTTGATTCCTAAACCAGACAGAGACCCAGTAAAAAAAAGAGAACTACAGGCCAATATCCCTGATGAATATGGATGCAAAAAAATTCTCAATAAGATACTAGCAAATCGAATTCAACAGCATATAAAAAGAATTATTCACCATGATCAAGTGGGATTCATTCCTGGGATGCAGGGCTGGTTCAACATTCGCAAAACAATCAACATGATACATCACATTAATAAAAAAAAAAAAAGAGAAGAACCATATGATCCTGTCAATCGATGCAGAAAAGGCCTTTGACAAAATCCAGCACCGTTTCTTAATAAAAACCCTTGAGAAAGTCGGGATAGAAGGAACATACTTAAACGTCATAAAAGCCATTTATGAAAAGCCCACAGCTAACATCATCCTCAATGGGGAAAAACTGAGAGCTTTTTCCCTGAGATCAGGAACACGACAGGGATGCCCATTCTCACTGCTGTTGTTTAACATAGTGTTGGAAGTTCTAGCATCAGCAATCAGACAACAAAAGGAAATCAAAGCCATCAAAATTGGCAAAGATGAAGTCAAGCTTTCACTTTTTGCAGATGACATGATACTATACATGGAATATCCGACAGACTCCACCAAAAGTCTGCTAGAGCTGATACAAGAATTCAGCAAAGTTGCAGGATACAAAGTCAATGTACAGAAATCAGTTGCATTCTTGTACACTAACAATGAAGCAACAGAAAGACAAATAAAGAAACTGATCCCATTCACAATTGCACCAAGAAGCATAAAATACCTAGGAATAAATCTAACCAAAGATATAAAAGATCTGTATGCTGAAAACTATAGAAAGCTTATGCAGGTAATTGAAGAAGATTTAAAGAAATGGAAAGACATTCCCTGCTCATGGATTGGAAGAATAAATATTGTCAAAATGTCAATACTACCCAAAGCTATCTACACATTCAATGCAATCCCAATCAAAATTGCACCAGCATTCTTCTCGAAGCTAGAACAAGCAATCCTAAATTCATATGGAACCACAAAAGGCCCCGAATAGCCAAAGTAATTTTGAAGAAGAAGACCAAAGCAGGAGGCATCACAATCCCAGACTTTAGCCTCTACTACAAAGCTGTCATCATCAAGACAGCATGGTATTGGCACAAAAACAGACACATAGACCAATAGAATAGAATAGAAACCCCAGAACTGGACCCACAAACGTATGGCCAACTCATCTTTGACAAAGCAGGAAAGAACATCCAATGGAAAAAAGACAATCTCTTTAACAAATGGTGCTGGGAGACCTGGACAGCAACATGCAGAAGGTTGAAACTAGACCACTTTCTCACACCATTCACAAACATAAACTCAAAATGGATAAAGGACCTGAATGTGAGACAGGAAACCATCAAAACCCTAGAGGAGAAAGCAGGAAAAGACCTCTCTGACCTCAGCCATAGCAATCTCTTAGTCGACACATCCCCAAAGGCAAGGGAATTAAAAGCAAAAATGAATTACTGGGACCTTATGAGGATAAAAAGCTTCTGCACGGCAAAGGAAACAACCAACAAAACTAAAAGGCAACCAACGGAATGGGAAAAGATATTTGCAAATGACATATCAGACAAAGGGCTAGTATCCAAAATCTATAAAGAGCTCACCAAACTCCACACCTGAAAAACAAATAACCCAGTGAAGAAATGGGCAGAAAACATGAATAGACACTTCTCTAAAGAAGACATCTGGATGGCCAACAGGCACATGAAAAGATGGTCAACGTCGCCCCTCATCAAGGAAATACAAATCAAAACCACACTCAGATATCACCCCACGCCAGTCAGTGTGGCCAAAATGAAGAAATCAGGAGACTATAGATGCTGGAGAGGATGTGGAGAAACGGGAACCCTCTTGCACTGTTGGTGGGAATGCAAATTGGTGCAGCCGCTCTGGAAAGCAGTGTGGAGGTTCCTCAGAAAATTAAAAATAGACCTACCCTATGACCCAGCAATAGCACTGCTAGGAATTTACCCAAGGGATACAGGAGTACTGATGCATAGGGGCACTTGTACCCCAATGTTTATAGCAGCACTCTCAACAATAGCCAAATTATGGAAAGAGCCTAAATGTCCATCAACTGATGAATGGATAAAGAAATTGTGGTTTATATACACAATGGAATACTGCGTGGCAATGAGAAAGAATGAAATATGGCCTTTTGTAGCAACATGGATGGAACTGGAGAGTGTGATGCTAAGTGAAATAAGCCATACAGAGAAAGACAGATACCATATGGTTTCACTCTTATGTGGATCCTGAGAAACGTAACAGAAACCCATGGGGGAGGGGAAGGAAAAAAAAAAAAAAAAAGAGGTTAGAGTGGAAGAGAGCCAAAGCATAGGAGACTGTTAAAAACTGAGAACAAACTGAGGGTTGATGGGGGGTGGGAGGGAGGGGAGGGTGGTTGATGGGTATTGAGGAAGGCACCTTTTGGGATGAGCACTGGGTGTTGTATGGAAACCAATCTGACAATAAATTTCATACATTGAAAAAAAAAAACAAAAAAAAAATATCCAAAAAAAAATAAATAAATAAATAAAAATTAAAATAAATAAATAAATAAATAAATAAATAAAATAAAACAGCAATAAGCACTACTCTACTATAGGAGGCTTTCCTGAGATTTTCAAATAGGCTCTTGTGTTTCTTATATTTCCAGAGGAACATAAAAATATCTATTAGTAGATACAAAAAAAAAAAAAAAAAACCACACCTACATCCTTAGGAAATTATAAAAATGCAATTTATTTCCTAAGATAAGTGATAAATCAATAGTTTATCTTATGGGTTTTTCTGTAATTGGTCAGTCTTCAAGGTGACATTATGACATTTATAAACAGTGTCAAATTTCTTAAATAAATAGGACATCTTTAATAAGTTGTATATCAATTTCACTTGGGTATAAGTGACACACAGTCAAATGCAAATATTTTGGGTTTACAATTTGATATATTTTGACAAATACTCATAATTAAGTAACTACCATCCTAAGATATGGGACGTATTCATCATCCCCCCAAATTCCCTTATATTTCCTTAGAGATAGCTGCCACCCAATTCCTCCTCCATCTACTTTACTTTGTCATATTACATTAATTTCATCTGTTCTAGAATTTCAGATCAATGGAATAATACAATATGCATTCTTTCTATCTGCTGATTCCTAAATCTCCAATCTCTCTCTCCAAAAGTGGTGACTATTAGTACTTTCTTAAGTAATCTCTACCCCCAACATGGGGCTGAAATTCACAGCCTAGAGATCAAGAATCACATGCTCCACTGACTGAGCCAGATAGGTGTGCCTGCAACTGTTAGTACTTTCTTGTATATGGGTCCAAAGAAGAAATAAGATACATATCCTTTTAAAATTTTACACAAATGGTTTCACACTGTTCTGCACTTTTTTTCCACTAAATAGTGTATCTTGGATCTTTATGACTGTAGGTTTTAGACATATAATTATTTACTGGCTTCTATTTATGGTATGTTGAGGTTGTTTTAGCTTTTATTTTTTAATTCCATATATAAGTGAGAACATATACTATTCATCTTTCTCTGACTTATTTCACTTAGCCTAATGCCTTCAAGGTCTATTCATATTGCTGCAAATATCAGGATTTCCTTCTATTTTATGGCTGCATAATTGCCACTGTCATTATTAACCATATATATCACATTTGCTTTATACATTCCTATATCAATGAACAATTAGTTTGCATCCATGGCATCACTGTTGAAAATATTGCTGTAGTGATCAAGGGGTGCAGTTATCTTCTCAAAATAGGGACTTCATTTCCCTAGAATAAATACCCAGAGGTGGATTGCTGGTTCATATGCTAGTTCTGTTTTTCATTTTGTGAGGAATTACCACTCTCTTTCAGGAGGGGCTGCACCAATTTACATTTCTACATCCATTTCTCTAAGTAAAGTCAGTAGCAAGAAGTTGTTCAGTAGATCTGCAGGACCAATTAGATGATTCCTTTCTCTGATATTGCTGGTGTGACTTTTTATTCTTTTTTGCCATTAATTTAAATCAGAATGTCTCAAACGTATTTAAGAGAATCAAGGCCTATAAAAATTGAATACTTCTTGGGGTGCCTGGGTGGCTTGGTCGGTTAAGCCTCCGACTTCGGCTCAGGTCATGATCTCACGGTCTGTGAGTTCGAGCCCCGAGTCGGGCTCCGTGCTGACAGCTCAGAGCCTGAAGCCTGTTTCAGATTCTGTGTCTCCCTCTCTCTCTGCTCCTCCCCTGTTCATGCTCTGTCTCTCTCTCAAACATAAATAAACGTTAAAAAAATTAAAAAAAAAAATTGAATACTTCTCCCAAACATAATATACAGTTGGTAAAGTAATAGGCATGAGAGCAGTTAGAGAAAATATATAAAAATTAAGGCTTAATCTTGCAAAGATCCTGGGTAACTGGAAATGGCCTAATCAGAAAATTATCCATTTTAATTATATTTTAAAAAATCTATTTTAACAAGTCATCTATTTTTATTCATATTGTTATTTTATTATTTATTCCCTTTCATATATTTGATTTTCTTTTTATCCTGCCTTCCTAATATAAAATATAGATCATTGATTTTAGATATTTCTTCTTTACTAATATAAGTAATTTTTATTTTATATATTTATTTTTAAATTTATAAATGTTTGGGGCGCCTGGGTGGCTCAGTCAGTTGAGCGTCTGACTTCGGCTGGGGTCATGATCTCGCTGTCTGTGAGTTCGAGCCCTGCGTCGGGCTCTGTGCTGACAGCTCAGAGCCTAGAGCGCGCTTCAGATTCTGTGTCTCCCTCTCTCTCTGACCCTCCCCCATTCCTGCTCTGTCTCTATCCCAAAAATAAATAAATGTTTAAAAAAATTTTTTTAATAAAATTATAAATGTTATCATACACACAAAAAAGCACCCCCCCCCCCACCGCCACACACATACATACACCCTTACCCCTGAAGCACTGCTTTTAGGTGAATGCAGAAAATTTTGATGTTTATTTTTCAATTAAAAATATTTTGTGGACACTGGGTGGCTCAGTTGGTTAAGTGTCTGACTTCGGCTCAGATCATGATCTCACGGTTTGTCGGTTCCAGCCCCATGCCAGGCTCTGTACTGACAGTTCAGAGTCTGGAGCCTGCTTTGGATTCTGTGTTTCCCTTGCTCTCTGCCCCTCTCCCACTCACACAGTCTTTCTCTCAAAAATAAATAAACATTAAAAATTTTTTTTAAATAATTTATAATTTTTGTTGTGATTTGTTCTTTGGCCCGTGATCTGGGTGTAATTATTATTTAACTGATCATATTTGGGTATTTTAGGCTATTTAATTTTCAGTGGTTAGAGAATATTATTTTATTTTATTATTTTATTTTGTTTCTTTTTATTTCTTTGAAATTTATTGAGATATTTTATGGCCCAACATACAGTCTCTATAGATTAATATTCCATGTGCACTTACAGTCTCTCTACTTCAGATAGGAGTTCCACCTTTCAACTATCATTGTGGATATAATATATCTCCTTTCTGTTCTATCAGTCATTGGTTTATAAGTTTTGAAACTCTTAAGAAGTACATACATATTTAAGTATATTCTTTTTAGTGAGTTATCACTTTTATACTCAAAATGTCTTTCTTTACAAATATGTTTTGTTCTGATCTGAAGAACGCATGTCTGACATTAGTATAGCTCTCCCCCACCCCAAGTCTTTTTAGGATAATTTTTAACATCTAATGCTTTTTGCATATTTTTACTTTTCACATAGTTATGTGTTTATATTTAAGACATGTGTCCTCTAGACAGCAGGTTGCTAGGTCTTGCTTTTTATCCAATTTAACAACCTACCATTTATTTGGAGTGTTTAGAACATTTAAAGTTAATTTAATTGTCTCTGGGTTTGGGTTCCAGTCTACCCTCTTGCTATTTGTTTCTGATTTTCTCTACCCATTCTTTGTTCTCTTGTTGGTTGGTTGGTTGGTTGGTTGGTTTCTTGGTTTTTTTGTTGTTCTGTTTGTTTGTTCCCCCTAACATTGTTTGGACTGAGTTAGTGTTCCATTTGAGAGTTATTTACTGTATCTCTTTCACTATTTTATAGGAATTTTCTTCTGGGGCTCAGCAAGATGCAACTTTAACTTAACAGACTCTAGATTAATATTACTATAGTATATATTCCTCAGTTCTCCCTTCCTGTCCTGAGGTGTCACTTCAACTTATGTTACAAATCACATAATATGTTGTTTTCTTTAGTCAATTACCATTTGAAAATTTCAGAAATTACAATAATGACTTTTATATCTTTTCCTACATATTTACATGTTTGCTAGTTCTTGTTATTCTTTTGGATATATTTAATTTTCCACTGGTAGTATTTTTCATTCACCTAAAGAACTAGATTTATTATTTCTTATAGTGAAAGTAGCTAATGATGAATTTTATAAGCTTTATTTTTTCATAAAATATTCTCAATGTACCTCATTTTCTACAGATTATTTGGCTGGATATACAGTTACAGGTTAACTATTGAGTTTTGTTTGCCTGTTTGGTTCTACTCTTTAAAGACAATTCTTTTTCTTCCATCTTTGATTGTTTCTGAGAAGTTTGTGAGATTTATCTTTTATTTCCAGGATCATATAAATCTATCCCTGAGTTCTAAGATTTTCTCTATTACCAATTTTCCATTAATTCAAATATATTGTGTCTTGCTCTTTGTCCTATTTCAGTTTCACTGAGCCTCTTGGTTTTGAGTTGATTGGTTTTTTTCATTAAACTTGAAAAAATTTAAACCAGTACTTAAGTTGTTTTTGTTGCTGTTTTCTGAACGCCCCCACCCCTTTCTTCTCTCTTTCAAGGTCTCCAATTACACATTCACTCCATTTATTGCTTGATTTTTTTCCCCCCATGTGACTGAGGGTCTTTAATTTTCTCGTTTTTTTTTTTTTTTTCTTTGAGCCTCAGTTTGGATATTTTCAAGTTCGCTTATATTATCTTATGCATTATTTAACGTGCTGTGGAGCTGCAATGACTTTATTTCTCATGTTTGATAAGACCCACTAGACTCCACAAAACATACTTGTATAAGGCTTTATTTAAAAGCAAATGAGGGGCGCTTAGATGGCTCAGTCCGTTAACTGTCTGACTTTTGATTTCAGTTCAGGTCATGATCTCAGGATCGTGAGATCAAGCCCTGCTTCAGGTTCTGTGCTGAACATGGAGACTGCTTGGGATTTTCTCTCCCTTTCCCTCTCTCTTTGCCCCTACCCAGCTTGTGTGCACTCTCTTGCACCCTCTCTCTCAAAATAAACAAATAAACTTTAAAAAAAAATAATAAAAGCTAATGATATGATGCAGCAAGAGAGAGTAAAGGACAGTACTGGAGAACTAAGAGACATCAACATGCAAGCACCCAAAGGGCTGGGCTAGAATAGGTTAGACTGTCTAGCTTCAGTCAATATCTGTGTCAATATCTGTTACAGGAATCTTAGCTTTGGGAAAGCTCAAAGGAAAAACCTTCAGGAGGTACATTTATGTCTTCTTGGCTACCTGATCAAGCCAATCTTTCCAAGCTGGTTAGACTATATTAACCACAATTTTTTTTTCTATGTTTTATAATGCTTCGCTACTTTGATGGGTCTAATTGGCTGGAAAGAAACTGTTCTTCTAAGGGCCAGTTAATTCTCAAGATATCAATTTCCTATGGACAGGCCTTTCATATTCACACCAATTAATCCCAAGTGTATATCCTTTTCTTCTACCATCTCCTGTATTCATCTCTCTCATACCAAACCAATACTTCCCCTGCCCTAAATCAGCCCATGGCCAGAAACCAGACTACTAGAAACTACCACTTAGCCCAGAGCCCACAGACATTATTCAGACCAGCCAATCTTAAGTTGTTTTCCTGCCTTGCCTTGCCTCATCCTTCCTATAGAAAATACAATAATACAGTTCTAGGCCATTCTTCCCCCCTTGGTCCTTCTGCCTTGTGATCGAACCTGGTGTTTACCCATGTAGTCCTGCAGGCATGGTGTGCTCCCTCCTCTGCAGAACTGTAAGTAATAAATTCTTCTTTCAATGGCATTGACCCATGTTTCCACTTGGTCACCTCTGTAAGCTAAAATTCCATGGGTGCAATTGGAACATAGGCCAACTGCAAACCATTAGTAAAGAAATTGACCTCTGAGGTCACCAGGGGAATTTGGGTCCTTATATAGCACATCATAAATTCCATTGTCCTTACCTTGAACAACAATAACCAGACATCTGGACATGCCCAAAGACAAAGACAGAACTTTTCCTATTAAGATAATCAACAGTATCTACAATTCAAGCTCTGACTCTCTTGGTCAATACTCTGTCATTTTAATTAGTTCATGACTCCTTTTTTTTCCCTGTCATCTTTTACGCAATTTATAGAATGCAAAAAGCATGATCATATAAAATCTTGACAATTTTTTATTATAATTTTTGAATTTTATGAGAGGTACAAATCAATTAATTATTACATTGAATTAATCTATTAACTAATTCTAATTCTTCTGCGGCCAATAAGCTTCTATTGAAAAAAACATCATGTGGAGGTTTTAATTCAATTTTCCAATATATATGATCATCAATATCAGTGTTATTACTAATTTTATCAAAATCAAATTTATACCATCAGTTACAATAGTATTACACCAAATAGCAGTTAGGCTAGAAGTTGGACAGAGAATGTTACAATATTCTGTGCCTTCTTTTCTCCCATTTGAGCCTTCTCTACATGAACCATCTTCACTTCAAACTCTCTGAGTTTCTCATTTTGATATCATATCAGAAATAATAATTGCTATTTCAGATAAGGGTCATACTTTGTTCCGACTTGACCACATAGTATGATCCTCAATAACATTAAGTAGCTAATAGGAATATCTACCAACCGAAAAATCTATGATTATGTGGCTACTGGAAGACATTTATTTTTATTTCCACTAATCTAATGATGTTATATTATGTTAAATAATATACATGTTAAATATGTTTACACCTTAAAGAAAATGCCCTAAAGTATTTTATTAACCGGTTTTTTTATCTATTTGCTCTCTTAGTCACTGAGAGGTATTAAAATTTCAACTTTCCATATGAATCATTTTCTTCTATTGTTCAGCATATAGTTTTACATAATAAAATCTTCATGTGTTTGCTGATCACTTTCCCCGTTAAAATTTAAATTTTCCAGTTTTTTGGAATCTATTTTTTTTTCATTTTGTTTGCCTTAAAGATAATTTTTTTAACTAATTTATTGGTTTCTAGAGAAACATGGTTCTTAATATGCTCTCATAATTATAGCACAGTTTGGGTATTTTAACTTTCATAATGATATTATTTAGGAACTCCAGGTTTGTTGTAATAATTTTCTCATTTTGTGATAGAAGAATAGGAATATGCTTTCTAATAGTCTAATCAGTTCATTCCCTTATTCAATCGGTATTTATTAAACACATACCATGTTATAATTATCTAGTAGATATGAATATTCAAAGATTAAAGATCCAGTCTCTATTCATTTAGTTCACACAGCAATATGAATTGTTACCCTGATTCATTCTTCTTACTCTTTACCACAGGTGATAATAAATGTCTGAAAAAAACCTATCTACCTGATGGTATTAAATTAATAAAACAAATTTATAAACTTATTACAGTAAGGATTACAAGAATAGCATGTACTATCTTATTTATAGATGTAATTTATAAGCTTAAAAATTTTAAAGCCAAATTAATTCCCTGTGTAGTCTTTCTGCTTCTTATAAGAATGTTCATAGTCATTGGATTTTTCCTAATTAGTAAAATTTCCAACCCATGCAATTATTTGTGTAAAGTTTATAGCACAAGTTTATAACACCTGATTACTAAAAATTTCTATATAATAAAAAAAATAAATCTGTAGATGTCAGCAATGCATTCCTAACTGTTCTCCACAGTTCTTCTACAAGGAATATTTAAGAAAATAAAAAAAATTATAATAATGAAATGTCTTTGACAACATAGAAAGAAGGTGTTAAAAATCACAAACTACAATGACATATCATAGACTTCCATTGCTGTCACAAATAGATTCCATAAATTAAAAAGAGATTGAAATAAATTTATTAATCCAGTTTGGCTAGTTAAGTAGATAACTGTTACTAGTTGGTCTTAAAAGAAGATTTCTTTAGGGGTGCCTGGGTGGCTCAGTTGGTTGAACGTCTGACTTCACCTCAGGTCATGATCTCATGGTTTGTGGGTTTGAGCCCTATGTCAGGCTCTGACAGCTCAGAGCCGAGCCTGGAGCTTGCTTCAGATTCTGGGTCTCCCTCTCTCTCTGCCCCTCCCCTGCTCGCACTCTGTCTCTCTCTTTCTCTCTCAAAAATAAACATTAAAAAAAAATTTTTTAAATTAAAAAAAAAGATTTCTTTAAATTCAGCTTATTAATGATTACTGCATGGGTAATCATTTTCATTGTCCAAATGCGAATAACATAATAAAAATTACATAACCCAACTTATGAATGTAAGGGGCATTTGGGCAATTTTAATATATGACATATTTTAACAGATAGAAATAAAATGTTTTGTACACTAACAATAACTTTAAGTTTTTCTTTCAAGTAGGTAGAGTAAATGGTATCAGTATTTTTCTTCAAAACTTCAACATTAGACTTCTGATTTCGGCTGTAATATGTAAAAGGCTCTAACTATGAAGCCTATCCCTACAACAAGATAAATTAGACAAACTGAAATTCAACAAATTTTCTTAAACTCTTCAAAGAACTGAGTTGATAAAATTAAAAATCACCCCAAATTCTAATGGAGAAGTCAAATCCAGAGAGTCACAGGAGACACCTGCTTATCTGAAGCAGAAGCTACTGGAGCCATGAACTGGCAAGAACACTTAAATGGTAATTTTCACAAGTTGATGGAGATTTAGTATGGACTGGGGTGAGAGTGAGAAACTCCTGAAAGATGCAATCCCCCACTCTTTGTGTGTTTTACCTCCCACAGATTCATTGGTTTTACTTTCATGGGTTTTACTTCCAGTAACCTTACAAGCATATGATGGTAAAGAGTAAAGAAAGATTCCTGCTGCCTCAGCCCTCATAGCTCTGGCTGGAAGAGGAGAAAAGTAATCATTGTGAAAGAAGCAAAATATTCTTGAAAGCAAAGGCTTATTTGCCAGGAGAATAGACTTCACCACAGACTTTTCCCACCTCATAAAATCCATTTCTCCCACTCCAGAAATCTCAAGATTTCCTGTCTCAAATAAGAAAGTCTTAAAACTCAAAAATGAGGACAAAAAACTCAAAATGAGTTAAAATATTCAGCAAATGCCTCGCTCAGGAGGATATGCAGAAAGAAAGCATGCATATTGCAAGATGTCCAACATTATTTTTCATGAGAGAATTGTGTATTAAAATAGTAAGATACTAATACAGACCTAGGAGAGTAACTAAGATAAAATTTTAACATATTGCCAATTGCCGGCTAAACTGTAGAGGAATAGGAACACTCATGCTTGTCTGGTGTGAATACAAAAATGGTAAAGTCACTTTGTGAAACAACTTGGCAATTCCTTAGAAACATAAATATATATTACCCTACAATATAGCAACCATGCTTTGGGGTATACACCCAACAGATTTGAAACTTTGGTTACACAACTGTCACAAGGATACATACCTACAGCAGTTTTATTCCTACTCACCCAAAACCAACTTTATCAAGATGACCTTGAAGGGCCAAAGGTCAGGCCTTCCCCAAATGGTTCACTTTAGCATGAAGATTATTTTGAGTTAGAAAGCAATCAGAATGCAGGAGATTCAGGAAAAAAGGCTGTTTACCTTTACATGCAACTGCCTAAAAAGGACTTTAAAAACTGCTCCACAGTTTTTAGCCACAGATAAGCACATTGTGATATGTATGGTAAACTGGGAGGAATCTAGCAAGATCTGTTTGATAAAAAGCGCTTTATGTCCCATTGTTTCTGAGTGGTACAATGAAAATTTGTTTACCAAACATTTACTCTTTTTCATCCTCCTGTGAGTTGCATTTCATTATTTTGAAGTCTCAAACTGCTACCTTCTTGTCCTTAGCTCAGAATGGCATACATATCTTATTTTGCCTGTCTTAAAATTTCCATGTCTGTGTGGGTTCCTCATATACACAAAATTTAATTTTGTTTTCTCCTGTTATTCTGTCCCATGTCAGTTGGATTCTTAGTTTCGCTGGAAGGACCTTAAAGGGGACAAGAAATTCTTCCTTTCCAACAACCTTCAATAGTTGCAAGAATAAGTAATATTCTATCATATAGGATGTACATTTAAATGATGGAATAGGATTAAATGACTTAAAAATGAGTTATCAATTCACAAAGAGACATGAATGAGTCTTAAGTACATACTGCTATAAGAAAGAAGCCAATGTGAAAATGCTACATATTGGATGATTTCAATTATATGAGATTCTAGATAAATCAAAACTGTAGAAATGGTAGTCAGAAAGGAAGTCACTTAGAGTTCAAAGGAGAAGGGAGGGTTATACAGATGTAAAGGGATTTTTTTCTATGGTAGTAAATCTATGCTGTATGGCACTGTAAAGGTTGATATGTTTCATTACGAATTTGTTAAAGCCCAAAGATTTCCACAGGATAAAGGGTGAACATTTATGTATACCAAATTAAAAAATATATAATATTAAGTAAAGAGCTTGGGGAATCTCAGTATTAAATACAATATGAGATAAAATAATCTTTTACAAATGTATGATGCAAACCATAGGGGCCAAGGGGAGGCTACCCAAAGTTGGGCTACTTTGGCATGGAGATTACTTTGAGCTAAAAGCAATCACAACCAAGAAAATTCAGGAAAAGCCCTTTACCTCCCCTTTAACTGCCTAAATTTACACTGGAAAGGACTGCTTATACCAGGAAGAAAGCTATTAACAGAGATTCCAATTTACCTAAAAAAACTTATCTGCAGAACAGGGAAATCTTTACTTTCTAAACATCTCTCACCTTCTTGCTAATGATCTTCTTTGTATCCTCAGACCAGACCCCTCTCCTTAGCTCAATGTGTCATATGAGGCACATGTTGCCTTGTCTTTGGAATTTCACATCTGTGTGGATTCTCATATGTATGATATTAAATTCAATTTTCTCCTATTAATCTGTTTTTATGTAAATTTGATTAGTCCATTTAGAAGGACCTGAAAAAACATAGGAAATTTCTTCCTCCCCAACTAAGAGGGCTAGCATAAAGTGGCAGAGTTAAGTCTAAGTCACTTTGGAATAAGTTAAATCTGTTAAAACCAAAGACAATGAATAAGATCATTAAGACAGTTATTCATAACCACTGTACTCTGGTTGATAAAACTATGTTCCCATATAGGTACAGGTTAACAATTCTGGTATGACTATACATATATTCTGTAACTGAGTAAATGAAAGATGGATAATAAGAGTCACTTTTCTCATTATTGGGGTGGTAGTTATTTGTAAGAATTGAGAAAAGGCTAGGATGATCCATGTGGAGAAGACTTAGAGTTGTAGATATTAATATGCATTCATTTTAGCTTGATATAGAAAAAGATAATTACATATAAAATATATATGTGCACATACACAAGGTAGTTTATATACAGGTGCATATACATATATTTCCTTGTTCTGTCACCTGAGAGGGGCTAGGAGCAATGACACAACAAAGACACCCAAAACCCAGAACTTAGTTTCTAATAATATCCTCCAATAAAAGAAAGTAGGATTCCTTGGAAAATGGCTGGTTTTAGGGTTAGAGCAGGAAATACACAGGATGAGTTTAGAGTATTTTATAGTGTCAGAAGCAAGATAGTAGTCAAAAACTGAATGAAAACAAACCTAATGTTGATGTGGGTACATCAAAGGGAAACAAAAGCAAACTAAAAGAGCTCCCAATGCCAAAGCTGGAAAAATTTGACCAACAGAATGGATAAGGTGGTATTGGATTACAGTTCAAGTATAAAATAAATATACAGGAGTCCTTACTGATGAACCATAATGAATGAATCAACAAATGAATGACTGACTGAATGATTGAATGAGGCAGAGGAAACAAACCTCAAGTACAGAAGGAGAATTCCAAATAATTTGTGCGGATATTCTGCCCTCAAGGTAGGGGAGCATAATTCTCTACTCCTTGAATTTGGCCTGTGCATAGTGACTTTTCTTTCAGAGTATAGTGTAAAGAGCATGAGGGTGTTGCATGACAGACAAGTAACTTCGTAGTGGAGAAATTAGAAAAAACACTATCTCAGCCAGGTGATTAAGTTCAACACCAACAGTGATAGGTAATCTTGATATGTGATGAAATGGTTCTTTAACTCTGTAGTTTTCCTTCCAAAAACAAAACCCCAGACTAATCAGAAGGAAAATATATCAATACTGATTCATTAATTGAAAGATGTAAATTACTAACATAATAATAATCTAGGAAATGGGGTGTGAGTTATACAACATTGTAGAAAAACATTTAAGTTTGATTCAATTATGTTTTAGTTGAAAAAAGTAATTTTTAGCAAGTATAACATTATATGTATTTATTATTGAATTATATCCATGCCAGACTGAATAAGTGAACATTTTGCTGAAAATATAGAATTGTATTCAGCTCACTAGGTCATTGATATTTAGGAGAGATAAACATAATTTTCTGCTTTAAGATGCATAGATTTTAAGAATCATATCAAAATAAGCAAAGTAAAATAAATGAAAATCAAGTCTGTCTTGTATGTATTGTTTGCTGGTATATATCACACTACCATAAACTTTAGTGGTTTATACGACAATGAAAATGTTTCTCATGAATTCTGCTGATTTGTTGAGTGACTGCAGTCAGCTGATGAATTGGCTGGAATAGAATAAGGTGGGCTTATAATCACACTGACAGGTAGAACTGGCTGTCACTTGGGATGCCACATGGCCCTTCATTCTCCATTAAGCTAATGGCCTTCCATATGTATCCATCTCAGGGTAAAGTTAAAGATGGTAAATGTGGAGGCTCCAAGGGGTCTCTTGACGCCTAGATTCCAGAACTCACATAGTATTAGTTCCAAATATGTAGTTGATTAAAGAAAATCACAAGGCCTGCCTGATGGATGCGAGCATCAGCAATGCCACATTGCAAAGTACCATGCATATTGGGTTCGAAGGAATTTGTGTCCTTAAAACCATCTACCACACATATACATACTGGCATTACATATGCTAGTATAGTATATGAACAGGGGAATTTCTCTTGTGATGGGATTCTCATGGTGCATCATTTTGATCATCATCTCCATTGTCAATTCTAATGTGTATTAAGATTTTCCTATGAGCAGGACATACTTCTAAGTAAGTCCTAATTAACTCATTTCTGCATAACAAAAACTGCAGTACTGGCAAGGTTATTCTCATTGTAAACGGATTGTAGCACATGTGTTAGAAAAACGGTTTTATTTTCATTAGTTAATTGGTTGATTGTAGTTTTTACCTTATACTAGAGACATGATTGAGGGCAATTTAATCTCTGCGTTTTGCATTTTAAACTGATAAAATTAGATGGTAGTAATAAAAATTTCAAGGTCGCTCCCAGTTCTGATTATTTGTGAAGCATCCCTATTGATCAGGTATCATGGATCATATATACAAATATACTTATAGAAAGTGATATTGCCACTTTCATGGCCCTCCCCTTTTTTGTTCTTATTGTTGAAAAATATTTAAAATAATTGATTTTATAAAATATTGCTTATGGTTGAGTTTCACCGTAAACTTGAGAAAGGCTGAGCTGAAAGCGCAGAAAAAGTTTCATGTCTACCATTTTTCCATTAGAAGGAATTTCCAAATTAAACAGCCTTATGGAAAATGAGGATGGTAACCCTGTTAGAACTTTGATCATTTCAACACTACTGTCTTCTCCACCCTCTTTCTCCTTCCAGTTCTATAAATGTTTTAATGCATTGATCCCAATGAATGAATTGAATGAATGGATGATCCCAAAATGAATTATTTTGATAATATTTTATATACTATTTATATAATAAGTGAACTATTTCTTATTTACTATTTTAATAAACCCAGATATTTAACAACTACAATTCGAAATACATTTTGTTGTTTCATAAACTGTTTCCAATTGGATGCTTTTCTAGTTTCTTTATATATTCTTAGTTCTACAGACAATGCTCATCATATTCCTCTATGAGAAAATTAGGACAAGGCTCAGAGACCTTATATGATTTTTCTAGGACTACACAGCTAATGGGGTTACAATTTATGTATCTTTGAATCACAATAACCGCTTTATTTATAATAAATATAAAGTATTTTACATTAACTCTTTAAAATAAATATTTAAAAATACAACTCAAGCCATCACTAAGCACACATATTTAAGCTGCAATTATTAGCTTAAAGATATTTAAATAGCATCCAAGAATTTGGCAATACTTATTTACTCCAGCCATTAAGGCTCCAAATCCATAACAAAAAAGAATCATCAAGGGCAATTAAATATTAATGTTGTTTGTTGTATCTTCCGGGTTTAAATGTTTCATGATCAGAAATCAGAGTTGGCCGCATTGTTAAAGGACTATAGTGAAATCTGAAGAAATAGTATATAATTTATGTCTGTTTCTAACTTTGATGTTAATTATGAGTAGTGAATAATCATATGTAACCTTTAAAAATTCCCCAAAAGTAAAATTTCACAATTATTGTAGGCCAAATTACATAATTTATGTAATGTTTATGGATTGGATCGGATTATTCTACGGATTTTCATGAAAACTGTTCAGTGAGATTGGAGTAGGAAAGGAAAGCTATGGAGTGGAGATGAACCATGATTTGCTATGAGTTATTTTTTGTGTTTTTTTTTAAGTTTGTTTGTTTGTTTGTTTGTTTATTTAGAGAGACAGACAGTGCATAAGCAGGGTAGGGGCAGAGGAGAGAATTCCAAGCAGGCTCCCCACTGTCAGTGTGGAGCCTAATCCAGGGCTCAAACTCATGAAAGTGAGATCATGACCTGAGCCAAAATCAAGAGTCCGATGCTCAACCTACTGAATCATTCAGGTGCCCCTGTTATGAGCTTTAAAAGTGGAAGTTGAGAGATAAGTACAGAAGACTCATTGTCCAATCGCTACTTTTGTAAATTGCTTGAATACTTTTATGATGAAAGACAGAATGTTTGGTACGAGTGTGTGGCATACCTATTTAATGTCTTCCCTGGAGATCAATGGAAAGTTAATATAATGCTATAATCAAAACTTTAATTATATACACTATTTATGACTAGACATTGATATGATACTGTGATGATGTAAGCCTGGGAGTTCTGGGTAAGAAATGAAAAGCTTGAAAAAGGATTCTGGTGACTCATTTGAGTCCTGAATAAACCTATGCCTGAAGCTATACACACCCTTACATCCTTATTATATGAGGCAGTAAACTACTTTTTACACATAAACTCATTTGAAGACGGGATTATTTCCCTTACAAGTCCCAACTAACATGTACATATAAAACAAAGTGCTATAAGAGGAAGCTTTCAATAATCAAAAAGTTCATAAATTGAGACATCAGATTTAATTATAGATTAATATTAGATGAAAATGTTTACTGCCTTAAAAATTCAGGACCTTTGACCTGAACTTCGTTTTTTTCTCTAAGATCTATAAATGTATACTTGTTGCCTTTAAGTTACATATATTGTATATTTCTGTAGAAAACATAAATATGAAGTGATAATTAATCTTATTTTTTGTCCAAAGAACTTCTGCACCTTTGATGAAATAATATCAGAAGTGATAAGGGAAAAACATATATCTTAAATATTTTTTATGAGTAAGTGAATGAAGAAAGTTAAGTTTCAGAATCATTTTTTTCCAATTACTTAATATTACCTAGTTTTTTTTTTTTCATTCTCATTTGATGGATAAATGATGGCAAGCATGTGATTTTTAAAAAAAGAGTAAGCATTTCTGGTTTCATACACTAGGCTTGATGGTTCTATAGCAAGTATTTCAGTTAATAGTATATCAGAATCTGTATTATAAAGATTTTCTCATGTTTATGTTTGGAGTATTGAGAGCGATAAAGGGAGTATTTTGAAAAGATACAGTTGTCAAAATTAACACTAAATAATTTCAGACTAATTAAAGCAACTGCTTATATAAATGTTATATTTAAGTGAACCCATATACAATGCTTAGACTAAAAAAATACATTCACAACTCAAATTGGTAGTGGGAATTAAGGTTACTTTAACTGCACTTTAGGGAAATAATTACACCTTATATGATTCACTAATAAAACATTTTTAAGTAACAATTTATTTGAATATGGTTGACACACAATGTTCTATTAGTTACAGGTATACAATATAAAGATTCAATTTCTTCATGCATTATGCAATGGGCACAAGTGTCGCTACCATCTGTCACCATACAACACTGTTATACTATCATTTCCTGTGCTGTGCCTTTTAATTCTTATGACTTAATTACTACATAACTGGAAGCCAGTATCTCCGTCTCCCCTTCACCCATTTTGACCACCCTCCCACCCCCCTCCTCTCTGACAACCATTAGTTTGTTCTCCATGTTTATAGTAAAATACAATGTTTGAAATAGGTTTTCATGTGTCTCTTTTTGTTGGTCATTTTGAAGATTCTATGCAGTGTTCACAAAGCATTCAACAATTTAAATTAAAAATGATTTAGAAAATGAGTGAGGAAATAGAGGAAATTTAAAATAGACGTATAATTTATTAAAGGTAAAAAACTCTTAATTTCTAAAATATACTAAAACTGTCTTCAAAAAACTTTATTCAGTACTAAAGAAGTATATTGAACTTAGCTAATGGTTAATAAAGACAAGGTCTTCATAGTTAAGACCAAGTCAGATTTGCCACTTTTGATTTCCCAAGAATTTTTCATGGAAATTGTTAACCTCCTCATAGTTGTTTCAATATATATGTTAAAAGATTACATTAATAATACCATGTGGTGACAAAACTTTGACACCTGCATTAGTACAAAAACAATATAAAAACATAACCAATGAAAGTTAAGATAGTTTTTAAGAAGAAAAAGAACCCAACAAAAAAGGGTATTTTCCTGCTCATTTTCTACACTGAGGGTCCAAATTATGATTGCACTTTTTCCTATTATGTTGTTCCTTTTGAAGAATGTAATAGGATGAATAATGTCTCCCAAGTATGTAATTTAAAATAATCATTGTGGTAACTTTTTTCGTTCTTCTGATATGATGGAGTAATTCTTTAGTGTAAATATGTATGTGCATATGCGTACATACATACATACATACATACTTATTTATTTATACATTCAGACTTGGAGAAAAAGAGTTAAGGAGAAACTATACTTTCACATTAAATGTAGTCAACTTAATGAGTCCAGGAAAGTGATTGTTCTTAGAATTTTACAGTATTTTGAAAAAGAAATAGAACTATGAACAAGCCAGATTTTTGCATTCAACAATGCCTTTTATCACATTTTGAATATAAAGTTAAAAAATTAGTCTAACTTTCTTTTTATTTTAGTCTGTTAAGGCCTAAAAGGTTGTATAAGGAATGTGTGCACATGTATGTTTGCATGTTAGTGCACGTGTGACTAATTTTCATGTAACCAAAATTTGAATGTTTCCTCATGTAGATTCCAGGATATAAGATTCAATCCAATTCATTGTTTTTATGTAATCAGATACATCATTTCTTTAATCCTTCCTAATTATTGTATTGTTTCAAATATTCTATATGTATGAAGTGAAGATGTGTTGACATCTGGGGACAGTTAGAGTTTGAAATTAATTTTAAGACAATTGATCATTTCAAGTTTTAAGACTATTTTTTTTTTACATTCACATAGCAGCTTTGATTAAATAAAAGGAAACCAGGAGGCATAACCAATCTAAAAGCAACAAGATCAATAAAGACCGATGGGCTTGTTTCTTTTAACAAAATGGGATTTCATGCACAATGGACCCATTAATTCATTTCCTATAGAAAGCCTCTGGTCTATTACTTTTTGAAGCCTATGCAAGCATTATCTTTTTCACGCATATGGACAGAATAAATGTAAACATATTCTACATGCAAATAGGTACTTTAAATGCACAAAATATTCCTGTTATATATTTAAGTATATGAAATATTTGAAACATTTTCATAATTTTAACTTAATCTGTTTTAATTATAGTTTCAATTCTTATCAGACTTCAACATCTCTGTAAAATATCAAGTACTTAATGACATTATTAAATATAATAAATAAAACAATTAATAAGTCAAGAAATTCTAATATATATTAAAACCAAAAATAGTATTATGAAATAGTACTAGGAATGTATCTGTACACTGATATAACTTAATATAATCAGGCCATATCAGACAAAATGATAGAACAGTGATGATTCCAAAATGATGAACAGTGTGACCCCAACTCCTACAGAACAAGTAGGATAAAAGTTCAAAGTACTGCCTAGGAAATTCTTTTGACCTTCAACATACTTCTTAGTTATACATACTTATTAATTACTCCAAGAAGTCCACAGGACTTTATTCATTCTCACTCAATCAAATGGATGGTAAGTGGACAGAAATAACACAGCTCAAGAAATACAGATGCAGAGCACATACTTAAAAAAAAAATCCATGATGAGGAAAATGAAAATCGCCCATAATCTGATTCTTTCTTTATTTTCTTCCTCCACTCCCTTCATCCATTATATTTATTATTTAAAATGTGTACTAAATTTGCTCCCAGCAAAGAGCGGAGAATAAAATAACAAGAAGTTATGAATCCTGCCCCTAAAGAGAGTATATTCTATTTGTACATAGAAAAAAAAATCAATGGACAGGTATGCAATCTCTAGTAAATGTTATGACCAAGCTATTATGAAGTAATAAAAATTTTTCGAGAAGCAGTTTCATTTGCATTTTTTGACACTACAGAATACTTCTTGAATGAAAACTAGGCAAAAGATGAGAACTGAATAACTTGGTAGAGAGAAGAAAAAATCTTCCAGACAGAGAAAATAGTATGGGCAATGGCTTAAAATTAAGGGATAAATCTGTTAATTTGTAATATACAGATTATAAAATATATATTATAATGCTACCAAAATTTACTTAAAATTTCAGCCTGAACATACTCCCAATTTTATAAACATGCTGGTACCATATTTAATGACTATATAATAACAATCATAGTAATTAAACTAGTGATTCATACTGAGTTATTAATATGTGCCCAGAATTATTCTCTGTGATTTATTCAATACCCAAACCTTTTACATAAGTTTGAAGATCATCTAATTTTATAGATGCAGTTTATTATCAATAAAATGTTAATAAAAAAGGTAAATGTATAATTTATCTATATTTATATTATATCTATATCTATATTATCTATAATTTATCTATTAATACTCTATTTTTATTTTATTTTATTTTTTAAACTGAATTTCTTCTTTTTTTAAATTTTTTTTAATGTGTTTATTTATTTTTGAAGGAGAGAGAGAGACAGAGCATGAGCGGGGTGGAGCAGAGAGAAAGGGAGACACAGGATCAGAAGCTGGCTCCAGGCTCTAAGCTGTCAGCACAGAGCCCGACACGGGGCTCGAACCCACAAACTGTGAGATCATGACCTGAGCCCAAGCCGGACGCTCAACCGACTGAGCCACCCAGGCACCCTCTATTTTTATTTTAGAAGGAACACATTTTGTAAAATAGTTTAGAAATTTATTCAAGTTTATCTGATTTTAAGTTATCACTGCAATTACCTGAATTAAGTGAACACTGAAAGTATTGCCTAAAGTTCAAATGAAAAACTAGATTGAAGAAATTTCGCTGGAAAAAATATTTCAAAAATAAAAGAAAGAAGAGATAAAAGAAAGAAAAGTAAATAAAAGACAGGTTAAGATATAAAATATGGAATTGGCAGCATCAATATGTGAATAAGAGGAAAAATGTAAAATGGGGAAACTGAGCTATTTTATAAAAAGGGATATATATATCTAAAACTGAAGGATAAATTACAAAACAAGTGAAATTAAAACCTCATACCTCAAAAAATCGTAGTATTTGTAAAAACACCAATAAAAGAAAAATTATGTTTCCAGAAATGCAGGATAGACCACTATGTAAAAGTAAGAATGAGTTGACATTACATTTCTCAATTACAATTTTAGATGAAACACAGTAAGTTGTTGTTTTTACAGTATTAACCAACGAGACCATTTAGATGCAAGCATATTACCATTCAACAGAATCAACAACAAAGATTTCAGAAACATAAGCCTTCAGGTCATGTACTGAAGACCCACTTAAAAACTATTCTTTTGTATATACAACTTAAATACAAAAAGAAACAAACCCAGAAAATTTTGTAGGAAATATATAAAGCAAGGTGGTCAAATACTTTTCTAGGTTTGTTGTCTTACCGACAACAAAAAGAAACCTAATACCAAAAATTTTTAAAAGAGAAAAATTGAATGAAAACACAGAAAGTATAGCTATAATCTGAGAAATAAAACTTTGTACAATATCAACATGATGAAGTGGGCTGGTGGAATATATATGGTCTACGTACTGCAAGAGAAGTCTGGGGTTTTGCAATCATACTAAGGTGTATGTACATGTATGCATGTATTTACTACCATTAGCTGTGTGACCTAGAATATTCTGAGTTGGTGTTCAGTAGGAAGAAGTGATGAATCTTCTCTAGCTGAGACTTACTTCCAGCCCATAGTTGCTTTGAAGTATGAAGGCAGATGTTTTACTTTTTCAATGATGACAAATATTCAGGGTTGTTTTTTTTAATCTCCTTTTTTACATCTGGACAACTAATTTTTTTTATTAACATTGAGTAGACTAAATGAAACATAGTGGTGGGCTAAATCCAACAGTTTTAAGGGTCTACACTATAAGATTGCTACTCAGATCTGACCATTATATTGAACAAGGAGAACTTGAAGGCCATAATTAGTCATAAAGCATTACTCAGATGCATTTGGTAGGCTAGTACTTTAAAACTTGAATGAAATCTAACAATTGTGTCCTTACTTTTCTTGTTATTCTCTGATAATAAGGCACTAGTCACTTTAGTCACTAGAAAAAAATACAGTCCTGCAATACCAGTCAACACTATATATTTTATGTAGAGTTGAAGATTTTCCCCTCTCCTCACTTTGGCCTGCTGATTTAAACTGTTTCTAAAATCTCCATGTACTAGAATGTTTGCAAAATTTGCCACAATATTTTCCCTTCTTGTGTCCATAGCCCTGTGAGACCCTAAAAGTTATCCATGAGAATTTCACTGGGCAACAGGTCAGTAGGTTATGTACACAGAGACTTAGAAGTATTTATGCATTGGGGTTTATCCCCTCTTGCTACTTGGGAACATTGTGACCATCTCTATGTGAACATGTCAGGAGTAGCCTACTTGATAATGATATGTGTGACCAAGTCACCTCATTTGTCCTCATTGACCTCAAGCCAACTGCCGATCAATCCAGCCATTTTATATCACCCAGGCACAGCAGAGGTGACAACGGACTATAATAGTATGCAAGTCAGCTGCACAAGAACTACCAAGCTCGCATTTTAAGTCATGATAAACCAATACTTATTGTTTTCACTTGCTAAATTTTAGAGTGGTTTTTTACACATCAACAGCTTACTGATACACTCCCAATTAAGATTAGAGTCAGATGAAAATATAAGAAATATAGAAACTCTTATTTTAGCAGATGTTGATAGCTTACCCTTTCCTTCCTACTTGCTTTTGTGGGCTCCCTGGATTCCTCCCACTGCAACTCTCATATGTGAGATGGTGTTTCTCCTTGAATTCATTGTTCAATATTTCTACCTCTATTGCCATGTTAATCTTCTTGCATCTGAAAGTTCTTATCTACCTTCATTTTACTGAGTTGCTTTGCCTCCGTCATAGCCTTCTTGGTCATAATCTTTCAAAAACAATTTTTTACTATTAGTCAAACTGTGGATTCCAGAACTAGTCCCTGGAAATAATGCACTTTTGACCAAGCGCATGAAGGACTGTAATTCTTTCCCAAACATGACCAAAGCCAGGCAAATTCAAGCACTTTAATGGCTCTTTTTACAAACGATAGTTTAAAACCAACTCAACATGTACTAAAATTAGAAGGGAAAAATATAACCTCCACACTTCATTTCTTTAAAGTCTCTCTTAGATCAAGGTAAGAGGAAAGAGTTGTATTCTGAGTTGTTTTATGGGCTTTCTAATTAAAATGAAAGTTAAGATATAAATTATGTTATACAATTTTCCTTCACCCTGTTATCAAGAAACAGAATATAGGGGGCGCCTGGGTGGCTCAGTCGGTTGAGCGTCCGACTTCGGCTCAGGTCATGATCTCACGGTCTGTGAGTTCGAGCCCCGCGTCGGGCTCTGTGCTGACAGCTCAGAGCCTGGAGCCTGCTTCGGATTCTGTGTCTCCCTTTCTCTCTTCCCCTCCCCTGTTCATGCTCTGTCTCTCTCTGTCTCAAAAATAAAAAAAAACATTAAAAAAAAAAAAAGAAACAGAACATAGGATGTGAATCACATAGCTTCCCAGCTCAAACTTGGAAGCGAGTTTCTCCTAGTTGCACAAAAATCCCCACTGCAAGAAGTGTTCTACTATATAGTCCCTTCAGAATGGATCATCTCTAAGCCCTTACTGTGGGGCCCCTGTAGTATATGTTCTATTTGTGATTTGAAGAGAATAGGCTTTTGACTACCAACAGCTGGAAGTAAACAAAGCTATACCTATCCTAAGGACTCCATATCAAAGCCATAATCTTAGCCTCATCATCATGCTATAGCAAACCTACAACAGCTGTATGTGAGAATAAGCCATAAAACTCCCATCAGGATTAAACAACTCATTGAGCTCTTTGCCATTATACCACCAATCTCCATATTTTAGAATATACCAATCACAGAAGGCATTCAGCACAAGGCATTTTCTTAAACCACTATTTAGCAGCTGTACTCCAAGAAACATCATGGTTTCACTTTAAAATACTTGAAAAACATGGTTTACAACTATGTTGATAAAGTAATGACTATGAAAGTTTGGATTTTAGGTAAATTGAATTGGAACAACATGAATTTTATTTTGTAAGTTATTTGATTCAGAGTCAGGTGTAAGTGTGATCTTATTTAGCAGGTGGTTACAGCTGTTAGTGTGGAAATAGATTCCTGGCTAAATGGATAGGTTTCTTATTTATAAATTTGTTTAATTCATTCACTTTAGAGTGCCCAGGTGTTCCAGTGATACATGGCAAGATATATTTTAGATGGATAAATACATGAAATCTAACACAACAAGCTGCATACAGAGGAAATAATTAAATTTAAACCAAGACAACTGCTATAACAGATAAATCAATGCAGGTACAGCACTTAATTTGTGAGACAAATGGTTGTGGTCAACAGAGTCAAAAAGTACAGAAAGCTACCATAGTAACAACTCCCCAACCAGACCCACATAAGCATTAGGGCAGTCAAAAGAACGGATTAAGGGGCGCCTGGGTGGCGCAGTCGGTTAAGCGTCCGACTTCAGCCAGGTCACCATCTCACCGTCTGTGAGTTTGAGCCCCGCGTCGGGCTCTGGGCTGATGGCTCGGAGCCTGGAGCCTGTTTCCGATTCTGTGTCTCCCTCTCTCTCTGCCCCTCCCCCGTTCATGCTCTGTCTCTCTCTGTCCCAAAAATAAATAAAAAATGTTGAAAAAAAAAATTAAAAAAAAAAAAAAAAGAACGGATTTAATTACACACACCTAGGTTTCTGAATTGTGATAGTACTTTGCTGTATTTCACCTTCGTCATCTCTAAGCCAAGAAGAATCCTGGACTAAAACAAATCTAGTGAATAATGATAAATTAATGATAAACAGCTGAGTAATCTAAAATACAAAGGGTATTAAAATTTTCTTTAAATAACTATTTCAAAATAAATGAGGAAAGTACTGCCTCATTTTTAGTAGCATACATAGAAAGGACATATTTAAGATTCTTCATTTTGTCATTCTGTGTAATTTCAATGTTCATTACAGATATTCAGTAATAAACATTTGATTTTAAAATGCGTATTACTCTTTAAATACTCCATGTGATAGGGGTGCCTGGGTGGCTTAGTTGGTTATGTGCCCGACTTCAGCTCAGGTCATGATCTCACAGTTTGTGAGTTTGAGCCCTGTGTCATTGGCTCTGTAATGATACCTCAGAGCCTGGGGCCTGCTTCAGATTCTGCATCTGCCTCTCTCTCTGCCCCTTCTCCACTCACGCTCTTTTGAAAATAAATAAAACACTAAAAAGATAAAATACTCCATGTGATAAATTATTGTGCTTGTTATAACTGTGGCTATAGAGATTAATACCTTTTTAAGCCTAAATTTGATTTTTCAGTCAAAATGGGTATTTTTAGAATTATATTCACTGATATTTTATGGAAGCAAATATTTTAGCAGGTGAAGAGTAAGTAGAGGAACCCTTCATTTTTTGTCTAAGTATTATTTTTGAAATATAAAATCCTATAAATATCACAATCCAAATGAACACTGACTAGTTTGCTTTGAACAACCATAATTTCCATTTCACTATGAGTATGGATAATAAGACAGTGAACAAATAGTTTATCATCCAAACCAGAAGTCTTGAGTCAAAAGGGGGACATTATGAATAGTGTCCTTCGCCAGCAAGGACAGTCACCTCAATCACAGTTGTTCATAATGAGTATAATAAATCTGTAAACATAGGAAAAACTGGGACAGTATTGTCTGAGACAGAAACACAAATAGGGATATACAAAGGAAGAGTAATAACTAAACATGTTGCATATATTTGTTTTATAAGATTGTTTTCTTTGCAAAGTAGTTATAAAATATTTATTTTATATTCTGTGAAATATTAATAAAGTACTTACTGATAATTAGGGGAAATTTCTTTTTTTATACTGAAAATGAAGGAAAGGAAATAAAGGAAAAATAAACTTGGTCAGAATTGTTCAACATTATAGAAGTAATCAATGAATTTGCTTCTTAAGAGACATTTCCATCTCCACAATAAAGCAGGCCATACTTTTCCAAAAAGATTTGAAATATTTTGTATTAATATTATTAAAACTAAATGGAGACATTAAAAAAATCACAATATTAAACCTGTAGCACAGATTCATCTACAGTGTCAGAAACCCTTTGATCTGATTATATTTAAATGTACACTACCTGAACTTTATTTTATTTTTTAATATTTATTTTTGAGACTGAGAGAGACAGAGCATGAATGGGGGAGGGGCAGAGAGAGAGGGAGACACAGAATCAGAAGCAGGCTCCAGGCTCTGAGCCATCAGCCCAGAGCCCGACGCGGGGCTCGAACTCACGGACCGTGAGATCGTGACCTGAGCTGAAGTCGGACACTTAACTGACTGAGCCACCCAGGCGCCCCCTACCTGAACTTTAATAGCACAGCCATTATAACTTGCAAAGATACTGCTTGACAAAAAAAAACAAAAAACAAAAAAAAAAAAAACACCTCCATGCTTTCAATGTTTAAATTAAACTCTAATTTCTGAGCTGAAATATAAAGAGCTTGGAAGTCAGCACTCTCATTTTTATAAGAAAAAGCTAAACAAAATTTAAAAAACAATGGTTTTTCTTGAACACATCAGACAACTGATGTCACGGGACAAACCACCACCTCGAAATCTGAAGAGAAGGGTGAAGCCAGAGCCATGACTGAAACCTGCTTATCTGGGGCAGAAGCCATCAGTAGGAATAATGAAATGGTAATTTTGACAGATTGCTCAAGGCTGAGTAGTACTAGCATAAATGGAAAATTCATGGGGTCACAGTCTTCGTGGAGACTTAACACTTTCATGGGTTTTACCTTGAGGAACTACACCAAGTTTTCACAGTAAAGTCACCTATGTTTCTGATGGGAGAGAGGGACAGTAATCATTGTGAAACAAGACCAGAACATACTTCATAAAAAAGATCTGCTTCTCCAGGAGGGAAAACTTTATCAGTGCCTTATTCCACATGGATGAAAGGCAGTTCTCCTATCTTCCAGCTTCTACTTCCTCTCTCCTGTCACAGTAGGGGAAGTGGGTAAGAAAGTCTTGTAAAGTGTAAATGCCAGGTCCTCTGAAATTAGATGGAGATTATAGAAAGCATCCTTTTCTCTCCACTTTCTAACCAAACCAACAGAGCTCTCGCCTAACAGTGGATCACAGCTCAAATAAGTTTAAAAAGCATAATTTTTGAGGAAAAGTACTTAGGAAAACCCAAAGTCAACAGAGGAGACAAATGAAAATTACACTAGAGAAATCTGAAGCCTTTGGTATATATAACTGCAGCAAACATTAAACACAAGTCAAATTCCAGCCAGATTAATATAAAACTTTATACTGAAGGCCAATTTACCTCAGTTCCTATTATCCAATATATCACACCCAGCTTTTAAGCAAAAACAGTCTGAAGAGAGAAAGCAAGCATCAGAACCAGACTCTTATGGCTCAAATATTGAAATTTTTAGACAGGTAATTTAAAGTAACCCTGATTAATATGTTAGGAAAACTCATGGAAAAAAGTAGACCACATGCAAGAACAGAAGGAGATCAATGGAAATTCCAAGCAAGAATTGAAAAGAAATGCTAGAAGTAAATTTTATTTTATTTTTATTTATTTTTTAATGTTTATCTTTGAGAGAGAGATAGAGCACAAGTAAGGGAGGGGCTATGAGAGAGGGAGACACAGAATCCAAAGCAGGCTCCAGGCTCTGAGCTGTCAGTAGAGTTCGACACGGGGCTCAAACCCATAATTGTGAGATCAAAACCTGAGCCAAAGTCAGATGCTTAACCAACTGAGCCACCCAGGCACCCACTAGAAATACATTTTAAATAGCAACAAAAACTGAAGAATGCCTTTGGTAGGCTTATCAATTGACTGGAAACTGATGAGGAAAAATGAGTGTGTTTGAATAAAGGCTGATAGATATTTATCAAACTGAAATTCAAAGAGCGAAACGAATGGGGGAAAAATAGAAAAAGGAAAAAAAAAAAGAAACAAAAAGAAACACAATATCCAAAAACTGTAGAGTGAATTCACAATGAGTTACATGCATAATCGGAGTACCAGTGAAGACAGAAAGAAAAGGAAATATTTGAATAATGGCCCAGAAACTTCCAAAATGACTGAAAACAAACCACAGATCCAGAAAGCTCAGAAAACACCATGCAAAATAAGCACCAAAAAGACACAGCTAGACATATCATATTCAGATTGTTGAATACAGAAGACAGAAAATTTCAAAAAAAAAAATGGAAAAAAAGAAACACCTTACATTTAGAGGAATAAGGATAAGAATTATAATGGACTTCTCAGAAAACACACAACAAGAATAAAATATTTAACTGTTTAAGACCAAAAAAAAAAAAACATTTTGTTTTTTCCTATATTAACTTACTTTAACTTGAATTCTTGGCAAAAAACTATCATTAAAGAGATAACAGACTGAATATGTATGAACTGAGAATAGAAATATGTATGTGAGAGACAAAAAGTAACTTGTGTTTTCTGATCTGTCCATTTTATTAAATTTATGTATTTTTTCTGGTAAGCAGAAGTATATTGGCAGTTTACTCAAGAAAGAAGTGTTAGTACAGCCTTTGATATAGATGCTTGCAAAAACTCATTGAAGAAAAGTCACCACAAAAAAGAAAAAGAAAAGAAAACAAAAAGGCTATGGCTCCTTTATGCTTTAGCTAAAAGAGCTATTTGGGATGTTAGCATCCTGTTTTCTCTCCACAGAATTGTGGATTTGAACTTTAGCAGTAAATGGCATTCCAATCTTGTTGCCATAGACATATTAAAGCTTCTGGCAGGTTACTGCTTTGTGTTAGGTTCTGTCATGGGTAAAATGTTCTTGTCTGGGGAAGAAAATACCTGTCAGAAGCAGATGGGGGCTTAACATGGTGTCAGCATTGTGGAAAAGTCAACATTTGTTCTGTAGTTCACTGCAACACTAACGAAAATGAAAGGCAGGCAAGGTAGAAGGGTGATAACAAAGGACAAAGTAATGAAGAGGTAATCAGGGCTGGGTTTTTGAAATAAATTAATTCATTTTATATTTCATCATGTATGTTTGTTAGGGTTGAATAACAAAGTACCACAGACTAAATGGCTTAAACAATAGTAATTTATTGCCTCCCAGTTTTGGAGGCTGGGAGTCTGAGATTAGAGTATCAGCAGGTTTTGTTCTTTCTAGCTGTGAAAGAAGGATCTGTTCTAGGTCTCTTTCCTTGGTTGTAGACACCCATCTTTTCCTTATGTCTTTATATTCTCTTCTTGTATACCTTTGTCTATGTCTAAATTTTCCTTCTTATAAGGACACTAGTCATATTGTCTGAGGGCCCACCCTAACAACCTCACTTTACATTAATTACCTCTATAAAAATTGTATCCTTTTAAGGGATAGGATCCTTATAACCCTATCCTTATCCTATTCCATTCTGTGGTGCCAGGGGTTAAGCTTTCAACATAAGAATTTGGTGGGAACAGGATTCCACCCATAGCACTTTAAAATTCTGAGAAATATTTTACCCAGAGTTTCCTGAAATTATAGTTTCAGTGAGTCATTCTTATTATTAATGTTATATATGTGATTTAAGTAATTAATCAAGAAAATTACAGTTAACAATTTATTAAATATATATGAAAAAAAATATTGGCCAAAATGGTAACCCTATTTTGGTCAATGAGACATCTGGAAGCACTTGGAAATTTGGATTTGAAGGTGAATTTTGTGGGTTTGCCTGTTTATCTTTTGCCCTAATCTGTAATTCAGATCACTCTCATCAGGAGAGTATTTTTTTTTTTTTTTTTTTTTTTTTTTGCTGTGGATTGGGCTGAAAGACATATATATAGTTGTTAGGTTTGTCTTAAAACAATTACAAAGGTAATGTAATTCCAGTTGACCTTTGTGAATCATAAGAATCCCTGTTTAACATTACACTAATTCCACTTTTCGGGAGGTGGACATAAAAAGGACTGGGATTTTCCTCCACACTGAAACAACTAAGAAAATCAGGTTACCGTATGGAAAAATGATTCTCAGGACATTGAAGCAATATGTGATTTTTTGCCCTTGAGAAATAGATCATCTAAAGACATATTTGACATAATTACTCATTAGAAAAATCAAAATCAAAACCACAATGTAATGTCATTTTACTTCCAGTAGGATGGCATAACCAAAACGTCAGACAATAACAAGTGTTGATAGGAGGTGGAAAAATGAGAACTTTCACAGATTGCTGAGTGAAATGGAAAATGGAACAACCACTTTAGAAAATAGTTTGACAGTTTCTCAAATGTACACGTAGTGTTACCATATTACCCAACAATTCTACTCCCAGGTATCTATCTAGAAATGAAACTATATAGACGTCCATATAAAAACTTGTACTAAATGTTCATAGCAGCATTGTTGATAAAACCAAAAAGTAGAAGACCCAAAATCTATTCTACTGAAACAAAGAAAATTCCATATATCCCTATAATAAAAATATTATTTGGCAAAAAAAGAATAAGCTGATCCATGTTACAACATGAATGAGCCTTGAACACATTATGTTAAATGAAGCAAACAGAATGCTGACATAGTGAGGGTTATTTTGGAATGATGAAAATGTTCTAAAATTAGATTGTGCAAATAATTTTTTGAACATACTAAAAACCATTTATATTCACCTAACTCTGAACATACTTAAAACCATTGGACTATACTCTTTAAATGGGAAAATGTTGTCATATTTGAATTATCTCAGTAAAGCTGCTATAAAAAAGAAAATTGAAATGTAGAAATGGTAGAATCAGTAGAAAAAGAAGTTAAAACAGTAATTATAACAATATTCTATTTGTTGAAAAATATAGAATGAATGAGCAAGTAGAGACATCAAAATTATTGAAAAATAAATACCCAGGATGAAGCTTAGGAAACATAATGTCCAAGATCAAAAATACATATGATGGAATTTAGGACCAATTAGACTTACAGATTATTGTGTTTGAAGACATACCAATAGAAACGCTCTAAAATTAAAAAGGAAGAAGAAGAAGAAGAAGAAGAAGAAGAAGAAGAAGAAGAAGAAGAAGAAGAAAGGAAAGAAAAATTATCTCGGAAAAAAAAAGAATAGAGCATCAGTGAACTCTGAGATAACCTCAAGCATTTAAAAATATTATGTTAGAGTCACTGAACTGACAAAAACATTTCATAATGGCCAAACCCACACACAAATATAGTAAGTTCAACTACCTCAAGCACAAGAAACAAAATTATCCCCAGGCACATTACAAATTACTTAAAGCTAATGATAAAGTGAAAATCCTTACATACCTACTAGAACAGTGAAAATAAAACATAGAGGCAACATTAAATGCTGACAAGGATGCAGATGAGCTGGATCTCCATTAGTACTACTCTAGAAGATAGTGTGGCAGGTTTTTTTTTTTCAAATTTAAGCCTATATTTGTAATCTGGCCTAGGAATTACAACTCTGGATATTTATCCCAGAGAAATGAAAATTTACATTCACACAAAACTCTCCACACAATTGTTCATAGTAAGTTTATATGCAATATCCTAAACTGGAAACAACCAAAATATCCTCCGTTAGATGAATGGTTAAACCGACTGTTGTACATTCAATTAGATGAATGGTTAAACCGACTGTTGTACATCCAATACCATAGAGCACTACTTAGCAACAGACAGGATTGAACTATTGATAAACACAGCAACTTGGATGAATATCAAGGGAAGTATGATGTGTAAAAAAGACAATCTCAAAAGATCACGTACTGTATGATTCCATTTGTATGATATTCTTAAAATGACAAAATTATAGAGATGGAGAGCAGATTAGTGGTTGGCAAGGGTTAGGGATGGTGGGAATAAGGGATAAGTGTGACTATAAGAGAGTATCAAGGAAGGTGTTTGTGGTGACATTGTGTTGTATTTTGACTGTAGTAGTGGTTTCATGAATCTACATATGTGATAAAATGACACAGAACTATATACACTCATTGTACCAATGCCATACTCTGGTTTTAATATTGTACTATAATTATGAAGATATAACTATTGAGGGCAACTAGGTTAAGGATACATGAGCTTTTTCTGTACAATTTTTGAAAATTCTTATGAATATATAATTATTTCAAAATTTGAAAAAATACAAACCCCTAAGACTGCTTTCATTTCACTGAAATGAAATTGCTTCCTCAGATGGATGCTGACTCTTTTACCTGAGTGGAGGCTGGGGCAAAGGAGGAAGGGTCACATGAAGTAGATGTAAGCCCAGCCCACAGTGAGGAGCCAAGTCCCTCCCAGCTCCTCCTGGATTATCTGACCTATAGAAGCATAAAGGAGAATAAATGATTGCTGTTTTAAGCCACTGGATTTTGGAGTGGTTTGAAGTACCAGTGTGACAATAGCTAACTAATAGATGCCTACCTGCCTCACCTCCTCTCCACACCCCTGAGAAAACATTTCAATAATGGCCAAACCCACACACAAATATAGTAAGTTCAACTACCTCAAGCACAAGAAACAAAATTATCCCCAGGCACATTACAAATTACTTAAAGCTAATGATAATTAGCTTTGGTTGGTCATTGGTGACTGTGGCATTGGTGACTGTGGCATTGGTGACTGTGGCAGAGACCGTTGTCTTCCAACATCCATTCTAGCCTTCTATTACCACAAGTAATAATCTTTCTGATTTTTATCTGGTCATATGTCTATCTGGATTAAGACTACATTTCCAGCTTCCATCTTGTAATTAGGGGAGGCCATGTGACGAAGTTCTGACCAATGGCTTACAAAGGAAAGTATTGTGTGAGAGTTTCTGGGCACCTTCTTTAAGAAATAGCAACATTCATTTTGTCCTCCTTTTTCTTAGCCCCTCACTTCTTCTCAGGGATTAAAATGCAGAGGTGATGGTTGGAGCTAAAGCAGCCATCTTGGATATGAGGTGGAAACTACATTTTGAGAATGGTAGATAAAGCAACAAAGTAGAAGAAATGAGGGTGTTTGTTGATCATAGAGATGCTATACCAGCCCTGGGCTTCTTATATCTAAATTTCCTTTATGTGAGAAAGATATAGACTTCTAGTTTATGTTTTCAGTCACTCACAATGGAACTTAACCTTTATTTATACAGTGGCTTATTATTCACCCCTTTTTCATGCACTTATCCTGGGAAACCAAACACGCTAAGTATTATATGCTTTCCATTTATTAAATATTTTTTAGGCACTTACTGTACATCAGTATGATAATTCTGGGGAAACAGTAAGGAGCGATATAGACATGGTCTTTGCCCTCAAGGTCTTCAGAAAAAAAAAAGAGAGAGAAATCTTAAAAGCAGCTAGAGCAAAAAGACACAATTCATACAGAAAAGCAAAAATAAGGATGACAGAACATTTCTTATGGAAAAAAAATGCAAGCTGAAAGAGGTTGAAGAAAGATTGTTAAAATACTTTGTGTGTGGGAGGACGAAACCCTGTCAAGTAATAATTCTTTATCCAACAAAAGTAACTTTTAGAAATAAAGACTTTAAAAAATGTTTATTCATTTATTTTGAAAGAGAATCCCAGAATCTCTGCACTGTCAGTGCAGAGCCCTATGTGGGGCTCGACCCCACAAACCATGAGATCCTGACGTGAGAAATAGAGTCGGACACTTAACTGACTGAGCCATCCAAGCACCCCAATGCTTTTAAAGATACACAAAATGCCAAATACGCCAAATGAATTAGCAGCCAGCACACGTGCACTACAAGAATGTTAAAGACAGTTTTTGAAATAGAGAGATTATCATACCACATGGAAATCTGATGTATACGGTGTAATAAACACTGTCAAAACTGGTTACAACATGAATGAAAAGACTTTATTTTTTTTAAACTCTTAAAAAGGTAATGGCTTGTTCAAACAAAAATAACAATGTATTGTGGGTTCCATAGAGAGAAAGAAAACGTATGACAACAGTAGCTTAAAGTCTGTAAGGGGAGAAATGGAAGTACACTGTTGTCATAATGTCATTACACTGCATGTGAGATAGCAAGTCAAGGTGATAATTTTAAAAGGTCATGTTATAAACCTCAAGGCAACATAAAAGGGTTGTAGCAACCCTAAAGACATGCATCTAATAAGCAACAGAGTAAAATGGAATCCTAAATAATATATGCATCCAAAAGGAGGCAGAAAAATGTGGAAATGGGGAAGTATGTAAAAAAAGTAAAGAATAGATGGTACAAATAAAAAGCAAACAACAGGATGATAGATTTAAACTCTACTATATCGATAGTGACATTAATGTAAATGGTTAAACTCCTCTATCAGAGCAAACAAGCACACAATATTGTCAGGAATTGAAAGTAAGAACCCAACTATATGCTACCTACAAAAAAAAAAAAGAAAAAGATCTACTTCAAGCATAACGATGGAAAGAAATATCATGCTGAGTAAGACAGAATTAAAATAAAATTGGGAGACTTCTAGATTCAGTTCAGAGTTGTGCAGAGGCCTATAAATATCCCTCCTACCTTCATAACAAGGCAAACGTTGTACAAAATTTGGTTTAACAGCTCTTTTTGAACCCACCGAAGAACATAAATTGCAGGGTAAACAAGTGACTTGAAATCTGGATAAATGCTGGCACCTGAGGTTACAATCAGCACGCCAGCATTTGCTTCCTCAGGACAGAGGCCCCAGAACATAAACTGGTAAAAAAAAGTACAGCTACAGCATTGCAGGGAATACCTAAAAGTCAAGTGTGGGCAAATAAGAGTGTGAGATCCTTGGCAGTGACAGAGAGAGGGCTGTGGGGTCATACCTTTGGCAGACTTTTCCTCCACGAACCCTCCCAGGATGTCACAGAGAAGACTGAAGAAAAACCAGAAGCTTTTCTTGCGGTGGGGGAGGAAGACACCAGCTGCTGTGCAGAGTGGCAGAGGAGTTTCCCCCATCTTCCCTACAGATCACAAACCTTAATCTGTACGGGAAAAGCAATAAAAACTGTCACCTGGAGCTCTTAAAACTTGAGAGAGAAAACCCAGGGCCATTGGGGAAAAGAACAGAAAACAAAGCAAAACAATCAAACAGCAAACGCCCGCACTGTCCCCAGGGGAATTTGCAGGAATACAAAGGAGGGCCAGTACCAGAGTAAGAGGACACTTACCACTTGTGAAGCCGGCCCCACTGAAACCCAACTGACACAGTTCCAGCCAAGGCTGCAGTGAAAACCGAACATCAACCAACACCTCCACCCTCACCTGCCACTCAGGCTAGCAAGCACTGCCGAAATACCATAATGGAACACAGCTGGGGGAACCGTAAGAAAAAGAGTCCCTTTGACCACAGCACAAAAAAGGAAACCCCAGGCCAAGAAGGGAGCAGAAAGTGAGGGAACAAACAAACAAAAACCTCTGCAAGTTAACCTACCGCCAAAACCAAGTTATCACCGGAGGAACTTGAAGGCTCTGGTGCAATGAGAGTGATCATAGCACCAAGGCGCCTAAAACCCCACTCATCCCCGATGAGATTATCAGAAGCCCACTCATCACAGGCGTAGCAGAATGAAAGGAGTTCGATTTTACAAGCAAAACAAAATACTTGCCTCAGTATCCACTGTAGCATAAAACAACATTTCAAGCTTCCGACAAAAAAATTACACAGCATACAAAAGAGTGAAGAGAAACAAATTCTGAAGAGCCAAAGCAAGTGTCAGAATGAGACTCAGATATGAGACTGACGTTAAAAATAATCCAGCAACTTTCCCCAATGGACATTCATATGGCATTCTAATCTACATAAGAAAAATACTGTGAGTCCATGTAAAAGTGTTCAATGTCATTAATCACTAGGAACATGAAAAATAAAACCATAATCAATTATCATTACATACCTTCCTGAATGATTAAACTGAGTGATATCACCAAAAGTTGGTGAAAATGGGGAGCAAACATAACTCTTATACCTGTACCTTGGAATCACTTTGGAAAAAGTCCTGGCAATATCTTGTATAACTAAACATACACTTATCAATGATCCCTTAATTCCAGTACTAGGTATCTAATCCCCAAAAGGAATATATACATATACACAAAAGCATGTAGACTCAAATGTTCCAAAGCAACTTTATTCATAATGGTTAAAAATTGGGGACACTAGAGTCCACTAACAGGTGAATATATTAACGAACAGATGTATATCCATACAATGAAATAATACCAATAAAAAGAGATTATACTATTTGACTTCATGTATTTAAAGTTCTGAAACAGACTCAAGCAATATATGTTCTAAAAATATCAGAACAAGGGGCACCTCAGTAGCTCAATCGGTTAAGCATCCGACTTCAGCTCAGGTCATGATCTCATGGCTCATGAGTTTGAGCCCCACATCAGGCTCTGTGCTGACAGCTCAGAGCCTAGAGCCTACTTCAGATTCTGTGTCTCCCTCTCTCGTTGCTCCTCCCCTGCTCATGCTGTCTCTGTCTTTCAAAAATAAACATTAAAAAATTAAAAATAAAAATATCAGAACAATAGCTGCCTCTTGTGGGAGGTGTGAGTTGGGTGGAAATGGCATGGGCAAGCTTTTGGTGATGATGATCATATTCTATACCTTGATTTGTTTTACAAGGGTATGTGCATATGTCAAAGCTCTGAAAGCATACACTATCATTTGTGTAATTCATTGCGTGTAAAATTACCTTAGAAGAAAAGAACTGTATATAAATATTAAATTCTAAGATCTGCATTCTAAAATATTTACAAGTGTTCTGATGTCTGTTATTTAGTTTTAAATTCATCAAAAAATAAGGTGGCCTGATGGACAGTTAGAGGTATGGGTAAATGGATAGACATCTGATAAAGCAAGAAAAGTGAAAGGTTTGTGGTAGAGTCTAGGGATGTGAATATGAGTGTTCACTATACAATATTTTCAACTATGATACTTTTATTAAAGTTTCTATAATAAAAATTGGGAAAAAAAGAAATATAGAAGAGACTGACTACTCTCTCCAACCACTGCAGGCATCTAGCTAAGATATGGAGAAATGGAGAAAGTATATATTTTTTTACAGTGTATAGTTTTCACCATTACATGAGAATGGATACTCTAGTAATCACAAGGGAGGATAGAAAAATCTTTTCCTTCTATCCTTCTAAGTTCTCAGCTGGGGTTCTGTAATAAAAGACAGATTACCAAGAGAAAAACATACAAATTTATTTAATATGTCACATGGGAGTCTTCACAAGGAAATGAAAACCCAAAGGAACTTTTAAACCTCAGCACTATAATGTGAGGTTTGATGAAGGGTGAAAAGTCATGGAAAAATGGAATAAGACAAAAGGATATGAGGTGAGGGTGATAAACTGGGGGAAACTTAGCAAGGTCTGTTAATTTGAATTCCTCTCAGTGTCCCTCCGTCTTTGGAAATAAGGATGTTTCTTTCCTCTGGGTACAGTGCAGGCCGCATCTCATCCAAGGGCCTTCTGACCTACTTCAGGGATATGAGGGGGTCTTATGACCTAGTTGGAGCGACAAGAGGAATCAGAGATTCCTTCCTGCGTCTGCCATTTCTCAGATTCCTTCAGCTTAAATATTCAATATGCCAAGGTGTCATTTGATGGAGTAGCATTTCCTGAACCCTGTCATACAGAAATAAGACTTAATTGTATCTAAAGCAACCAGAGTACATTTCATTGTCTGAGAGAGTGAGCAGAAAAGTCACAGATCCTGCCCCAGATATCATCCAAGGGACAGGGAGGAACTAGCCAAACATAACAGGTTTAAAAGGACAGTTGTGGGAGGAATAAAGTCACTTTATCATTACATTCTATTGTATTTTTCTGTTCAACCTGGTAGTTCCACACAGATTTTCCTGGCAAGGTTAAAGGTACACTTTAGATTAAACATTATATAGCTATAGTGTCTCCAATCTATGCAGGGGTGTGATTTTTCACCAGTGGAATGAATTATTTTGTAGTGATTAAATAAGTAGACGTTAAAGCCAAACTGCCTTTATATTTTGCTGGCTCTACATTTATGGACTATGGAACAAAATTATTTAACCTCACAGAGCAAGTTTCCTCATTTGTAAAGTGGAGATAATATTAGTATGTATCACATAGAGTTTGTGAATTTGTGAATGGCCTCAAACATGGAGGGCTAGGAGAGACTGAAGAAAGAGGCTGGCCACCCCAGATTGGGAAGTGGCAGGTCGATCAAGCAAGAACTTACACAAGAGGCTTCTCTTGGGTGGCCGCAAGACAAGTAGATCTCCACACCTGCCTGCCAGAATCTTCAAAGTTTGCATAGAGGGCTCTGTGAGGTTCAGTCAGCATATTGTCCCAATGGCCTCAACTATGCATTGTTCTCTCAAGACTGCATTCTTGAAATCAGCTCCCACTGTGGGAAAACTGGGCAGAATGTACATTCCAAGGACAGGAGACGGGTGAGGAGCTTTCCATTGCATGGCTCCAGCTCTCAGGTCAACTGGAGATCATGTTCTCTTGAAGACCTCCTCCAAAAGGGTTGTAGTTAGAATTAAGTGAGTTAATGATTAAACCATCTAGGGAAGTGCAATATAAATACTGGAAAATATAATATTGAGTATTGTTTGTACTTTTATAAAGGCCTTTTATATAATACTAAATGACTCTCTTTTATCTTTTATAGTATTTGTTAAATTCACTACTAACACCAAACATATAACCTCTCTGTAACTTTCCACAACCATTTAGGATATTCTCTTACTCCCTTTACTCCCCTCCTTCTAGAGGCTCTTTTAATGTTACTCTTTGGACCACAACTATTCACTGTGTTTGTATTCTTTGTCTCTTCCAGGTTGCAGGCCTTCAATTTCCAACTTGTTCTCAACCAAAGATACCGATCTTTAGGTGCCTACAACTCCTTATCTTTCAGAAGGCCCTTGGACAGACACTGCCAACCACCACAGCCTTTTCTCCTCCATAGTCAGAAAGTGATGGATTCCTAAAATCTTCATAATGTCCCCTAACAGCTTGAAGAAGCCAGACCAATTCCCAATGATTTGGGATCTAATCACTTGAGAGAGGAATGTTAAGCAGTTTGGCATGAGGGAGGATGAATAAAGCAGATGCTGGCCATACCCTCAAACCACCCCCCACCAGGTGCTAACAACCATACCTTCAAAGCCACCCCTAAGGGCTAACAGAATAGGAAAGGCCTAGCCACAAAGGGGACTTCAAGACCTGAGCAAAGATTGTTCAGCCGTCTGTGATACCTTGAATACAAGTCAGGGTCTTGCCTAGGCTGACAAGCTTTAATTGTGTAAGACATTATTGAATCCTACCATTCCTCTCCCCCTTGAAACTATTCAAAAACTTACATAGACAATTTCTACTACCTGCTTCTGTTAAAGAGAATATTTACAAACATTGGACTCCCCATTTGTTGGCTCTAACTCAATGTCAGCCTAACTGCCTTCTTATGAATGAGCAGGAAAGCAGAGTTTATGCCCAATTTGTTTTTCAATAATTACTGACTCTCCATCTTAATTTCTCACTTTCCAAAAAGATCCCCACTTTGTACATTCTGGAATTTAGATAAGAGTGAACAACAATGGAGAAAACACTGGTTAAAACATCAGAACAGCACAAGCTGGGGTGGTTTGTTTCCCTCATTAGTTGCAAGCATCTCAGACTCCTCTCTTTTTTTACTTAAACAAAAAAATTTTTTAAGTTAATTTATTTTTGAGAAAGAGAGAGAGTGAGTGTGAGTGGGGGAGGAGCACAGGAGAGAGAGGGAGGGAGAGAATCCCAAGCAGGCTCTGTGCTGTCAACACAGAGCTTCTCTTGGGGCTTGAACCCACCAACTGTGAGACCATGACCTAAGCAGAAATCAAAAGTCGGATGTTTAATAAACTGAGCCACCCAGGCACCTCTCTCTCTCTCTCTCTCTCTCTCTCTCTCTCTCTCTATTTATTTACTTGAGAGAGAGAGAGAGAAAGAGAGAGAGAGAGAGAGAGAGAGAGAGAGAGAGAGGTTATATGCATGTGAGACTGGGGACGGGTCAGAGAGAGGGGAGATTCCCAAGCAGAATCAGGCTGTCAGCACAGAGACCTACATGTGGCTGCATCACAGGAACCATGAGATCAGGACCTGAGCTCAAACTAAGAGTCGGCTGCTTAACAGACTGAGCCACCCAGGTGCCCCAAAGACTTCTCTCTTGATCCAATTCAGCTCCTTAACCCATATTCAATAGTGTGGGAGGAAGTAAAGATGCTACTGTCACATATATGCCAAGCCACAATTTTCACATTCATTTCTCTGGTTTGGGTTCATTATTTCATGTTGCTTTTGTCGTTGCTGTTATTTTAGTTATGCTTTCTAAGTCCTAGTACATTGTTGTGGATTCTACACACTTTAATTTCCATGGCCAGAGAAGCCAATAATGCAATTCAATCTGTTCCACAAAAGAGAGTTTTTGATACATGTTATTGTGTGTGTGCCTCCTGGGGAATTAAGGAGGTATATTCTTAATAGACCCAAATGCAGGTATATTTCATTTTTTGAAAGTGACCAAAATACGGGTATATTTCACATTTTGAAAGTTCATGTTATGCCGCCTTGCTTTTACAAAAGACCCATATTAGTATCTGCTTCCCCTAACCAAAAGAAATCTGTAGAGAATTTTCACTTTTGGAGGAAAAAAAAAGGTGAAAACCAAGAATAGTGTTCAGGGTTTGTTTTGCAGTGAGCAGTTGTAGAGGCAGCACACATCCTGAGCAGTGAAAGTGTCATGGCTGAGACCTTCCCTGGGAACTCAGCATTAAGTGGCCAGGGTTTGAACTGTTTCTGTGAGCACATGCACTTTGTCTTGATTTATTTTGTGAATCTATTAGCAAGATGTGTCCTAAGGTGTCAGAAAACCCTATGAGATGTTATTTTGGGGGGATTGAGGAATGCTAAGAAATTTGTTCATATAAATTAATGATAACTGATAGTTTACACCATTTCAGCTTATGAAAGATTTCATAGGAACACTCTACTTTCTGGGGCGCCTGGGTGGCTCAGTCAGTTGAGGGTTCAACTCTTGGTTTTGGCTCAGGTCATGATCTCACAGTTCATGGGATTGAGCCTTGTGTTGGCTGTGTGTTGGCAGCACGGAGGCTTCTTGGGATTCTCTCTTTCCCTCTCTCTGCCCCTCCCCTGCTCACATGAGCATTCTCTCTCTCTCTCTCTCTTTCTCTCTCTCTCTCTGTCTCTCTCTCAAAATAAATAAACTTAAAAAAAAAAAAACACTCTACTTTCAGATAGTGAGGGGAACCTGTATTTTCAAAACGTGAAATAAAGGCTACTTTAATTAAAATGGTAACTTTCATTTCTAAATTTTAGAAAATATTATTGTGGTATAGAGTAAAAGAACGATTTTGTTCTCCTGACACAGCCATTCAGCAATTTATTTAATCACTCTGAGGTCTAGTTCCCCCTTCTACAAATAGAAAGTGGTAGCTATTATTAAGTGCTCTAGCTTTTCAATTCAAATTTCACATCTCAATTCAATGTAAAACATAACAATAAAGACTTTTTAAATGGACTTAAATAGATGTGCTCACTGTATTTATGAATTGAGCCAATTTGGACAAGGTAATTGATACTTAAGGGAATTCAACTGAAGTTCCAATAGTTTGGCGAGTCAAAAGGTAGATATAATTATGACTGGTGTTTCACTTAGGTAAAACAATATTTCAACAACTGAATCATTTGGTAGTGTTTTAAGAACAGACAAGAATAGCACTGAGATGAGACCTAGATTAGTCACATAATTCTCCATCTCAACAACAAAGGGGCTTCTGTTAAAAGACAGTATTCAGGGGTGGCTTGGTGGCTCAATTTGTTAAACATCTGACTTGATTTAGGCTTAGGTCATGATCTCACAGTTCATGAGATTCTCTTGATGGGCTCTGCACAGACAGTGCAGAGCCTTCCTGGGATTCTCTCTCTCCCTCTCTCTCTGACCCTCCCCAACTCGTGCTTTTTCTCTCTCACTCTCTTTCTCTCAAAAATAAATAAATAAATATTTAAAAAAAAAAAAAAAAACAGTGTTAGGAAAGAATCAATGGAATTTGGAACTCTCCCAGATCACAAATATGGGAGTTTAAATAGCAAGACTATAAGAAAAACTTAATGGACACATTTATTATTAGTCTTTATTATGGTAATAGACATTAAGTCTTCAGGTTTTGCAGCCATGAAAGTTCAATCCATTTTCAAAGAGAAGTAACAAATAGCGATTTGGCTAAACCTTATACAGATGACTAGAAGAACTTTCTGGCTGGGATGATGGAGAGATGTGAGACATGAGTTCCCAATAAGATTGCAGATTCTCATTCCTTAAAGATAAAAATAAGATGTCTACCTTCTTGGGATTACTTTACTGCAGACCTAGGATTAAGTCAGGGAGATGAATGAAGCAGGCATTAAAGTTTCATTCCGGGCCTGTAACTCCATGCATTTCTTGAATTCACCATTTTCACCCTGTAACAGATTCAGCAATGCAGCAAAATTACCAGGCAACCCAATTTCTTAGGGTTGTAGCAATGTCACAGATAATTAAATAGAAACTGGGATTTTGTCCTGGTTTCAATAAATTGGCCAGCTGGACCACCAGCAACATCTCCCTATGCAGTTATAGAGATCTAGCAGTGTGTTAATAAAAGCCTCAGGGAGGTCCTACAAACTATTGGCCATTTTCTACAGGAGATATATAGCTATGGGCAACTTCAAAATGTATATCTAGTATTCCTGTTCCAATAAAAAGAAAAGCATAAGAGTACACAGTGTGTACATTTGTATATGTGGATGTGTGTTAAGTGACCTAAGAAGTATTGAAAATTAATGAGACATTATGGAAAAATGGTTAACTTCCCTCTCCCCCTACCATGTATAGCTCTGCTAATTCAACAACTCACCAGCTGTTAATACTTAATACTCAAAGGAAAAACACATTTGCAATTTAATGAAAGCACAAGGTGGTAGGTTCTATTTAGAAATGTCATGGTAAAGGCAATTTTGTCTCCCCACACCATTTTTTTTTAAATCGACCTGTCTAATACCTAACAATTCTCATATATAACTTGCTAGTGCTGTTAACACAAAAATCAGTCTGATGTCAATAATAAGTGAGAGGTTTAAAAAATAATAAAAATAAAGTAGCTATTTATGTATAATTAAATTCAATGATATAATTAAACATAATATAAATATCACTCAACACTTGTGAAGAATTCAATTAGTTTCAAGTTGACTATGGAGGGAAATTGGATGAGGGGATAAAATTCTGTGCATTCCTTTACTTTCTGATTGTGGGTTGAGTAAAGATTATGTTATTGCTTATTTTTCTAATAATTCAAATTAATAATGATAGTAATTTTAATAGAATTGCTACAAAAAGTTAAATATTGTTATATTTTCCAAATTTCTGAAAATAATAATATTAACAATAATAATAACAACAATAATAAAATATTATATCCTAATAGTGCCATTTCTTACTCAGCTTGTTTAGGAGAAAAGAGCTCTAATTATGAGAACCTCTCTCCAGGGAACCAATTCTTGACTATACATTTTAATGGCAATTTTCCCACTTATCAGAACAGTTTGGAAATTGCACACATCCATTTTTAGGTCTTTTATTTTTCAATGTAGACATCACAACCCTTAAATGTTTTAATAAATGTTAAATAGACATCATACTAACTTTCAAACTAAAGTTTTGAAATATTTCCATTATGAAAATTAACTTTAAGTGTGGATCTCCATTTCTTATCTGTGTGTTGTAAATGTTACCCACACAAAAAAACATATAGTTTCTAACGAAGGGCCTTACCATAAACAGTCTCTATATTTGTGGCACTTTTGTCTGTAAATATATTGTTTTAACTAAGAAATTTCTAAGTCACAGCATACTCTTGTAACATATTGTAGACTCTTAAAGGAGACACTATTTTACTGGCATGTAGCACTAGACAATAGACAAATTCTTCTCACTAATTGATTAATCAATAAAGAGGCATATGTATGTATATATATAATAAAACATATATATGACGTACATACATACATACATACATATACAAGAAGACAGGAGACATAAATATAGAGCTCAATATGAATTAGCAATGCAATGTTAATACTGGCTACTGTAGTGGGATTATATGTCAAATTGTATTTTCCTTTACATATTTTTAATTTTAAAATGTTCTATAATAAGTATGCATTACTTCTATGATAACAAACATAAAATTTTAAGAAGGATAAATAGAATAGCTTCATGGGTAATCTCTGAACATACAAATGATAGCATTGAAAACAAATTATTTTTCATATCCACAATATTTCTGCTAAAAGTCAAATTCCTATTATTAATTCTTTCTAGCTTCTTACACCTTATATATTTAGAAACTGAACATCATATATGAATCTGGCATTTATTTAATTTCTAATTTAAAAGTCTCCAAAGTAAAAAAAGTTTTTAATTTTTTAATTTCATAAAGTTGACACTATATTTTGTAAATGTCAGGTATACACCATGTTACTTTAATAATTTGTATATCGTAATATGATTGCCATTGAAGCAATATTTATCACATTACATCTTAGTACAATATTATTGTCTATATTTATTATATTCTATGTTAGATCTCAATGACTTATTGACTACTTGTTACAAGTTTATACTGTTAAATGTCATCAGTCTTATGTCCCCAACACTATCCCCTAGTAACCAATAGTTTCTTTTCTGGTTTTCTTACAGGCTTAACTTTCTCAGATCCAAACATTTAAATTATATCATACAATACTTTTTTTTGTCTGATTTATGTTGCTTTGCATAATGTGCTCAAGGTCCATCCACATTGTCACAAATAGCAGGATAGCCTCCTTTCTCATGGCTGAATAATATCCCACTGTGTATTTATAACACATCTATTTTGTCCATTCATCCATTGATGAGCATTTAGGTTCTCTTCATATCTTGGTTATTATGAATAACATTGCAATAACTATGGGAGTTTATATATCTTGTCAAAATCCCAATTTAATTTATTTTGGTTATATACCAAGGAAGTAGAATTGCTAGATTATATGGTAAATCTATTTTAATCGTTTGAGAAATCTTTATATTGTTTTCTCTAGAGGTTGCATAATTCACATTCCTACAGGCAGCGTGTAAGGGTTCTTTTCATCACATCCTCACCAGCAATTGTCTCTTGCCTTTGATAACAGCCATTCTAAAAAGTGTGAGGTGATATCTCATTGTGGTTTTTATTTTCATTTCTCTGATGATCAGTGACACTGAGCATCTTTTCATATGCCTGTTGGCTATGTTGATGTCCTCTCTGGAAAAACGTTTAATTAGTTCTGCCATTTTTTAAACAATTTTTTTTTATTATGTCACATTAGTTCTTTATAAATTTTAAATATTAACCCCTTATTTGATATATGGTTTGCAAAAATCTCCCGTTCTGTAAACTGCATTTTATTTTGTTAGTTGTTTATTTTGCTGTGCATAAGCTTTTGCAATTGATGTACTCCCATTTGTGGATTTTTGCTTGTTTTTTTTTAGGATAGGTGGGGCAGAAAGAGAAGGAGAGAGGGAGAGAGAGAGAATGAGAATCTTATCAGGTTTCATGCTCAGCATGGAGTCAATGAGGGGCTTGATCTCATGACTCTGAGATCATGACCTGAGCCAAAATCAAGAGTCTGATGCTCAACCTACTGAGCCACCCAGGTGCCCTAATTTTTGCTTTTGTTGTTTGTGTTTTCAAAGTCATGTCCAAAAAATAATTGCTAAGACCAATACTGATAAACTTCTTTCCTATGGTTTCTTCCAGGAGTTTTAGGGTATTAGGTCTTACATTTAAGTGTTTTGTCTATTTTGGGTTAATTTTTGTAAGCGGTGTGATATAAGGGTTCAATTTCATTGTTCTGGATGTTTCTCTGATTTTCCCAGCATCATTTGTTGAAAAGACTATCCTTTCCCCACTGGGTTTCTTGGCTCCCTAGTCAAATATCAGTTGACTATATATGCCAGAATGTAATTCTGTGCTCTTGATTCTGTTCCATTAATCTATGTGAGTATTTTGTGTCTGTATTACTATCGTTATGTAGTATAGGTTAAATCAAGAAGTGTGATATTTCTGACATTGTTATTTTTTTCTCTGGATTACTTTGGTTATTTGGCTCCACACAAATTTTAATATTGTTTATATTTGTGATGAATGCTTTTGGTATTTTGGTGTAGGCTGCACAAAATCTGTGGGTAGCTTTGGGTGGTATGGCTATTTCTTATTGTTTCAGTCCATGAACACATGATGTCTTTCCATTTATTTGTGTCATCTTTGATTTATTTCAGGAAAATCTTGTAGTTTTCATTGTACAGATCTCTAATTTCCTTCGTTAAATGTATTCCTAAGTGTTTTATTGTTTTTGATGCTATTGTGATTAGGATAATTTTTCTGATGCTTCAACACTAGTATTAAGGTATGCCACTGATTTCTGTAAATTGATATTTAACCTGCTACTTTACTAAAATCATTGATTAACTCCAACAGCCTTTTTTTATTAACTCTGAGCTTTCCTATATATAAGATCATATCACCAGTAAATAGTCACAATTTTACTTTTTCCTTCTCAATCTAGATGCCTTGTATTTCTTTGTCTTGTCTAATTGCTCTAGCTAGGACTTCTAGTACTATATTGAATAGGAATGGTGAGTGTTGGCAAAATTGTCTTGTTTCTGGTCTTGGAAGAAACTCTTTCAAATTTTCTCTATTGAGAATAATGTTAGATGTGAGTTTGTTGTGTATGGCTTTTGTTATGTTGAAATATATTCCTTCTATGCCCAATCTATTAAGGGCTTTTACCAATAAAGGATGTTGTATTTTGTCAAATGCTTTCTCTGTGTCTATTGAGATGGTCACATGCTTTTATCTTTCATTTTTATATGATGAATTGCATTTATTGATTTGCATACATTCAAACATCTTTGCATCTCAAGGATAAGTCCTACTTGGTCATGGTCTATAACCCTTTCAATGTGATCTTGAATTTGGTGTGCTACTATTTTGTTAAGAAATTTTGCATGTAGGGGTGCCTGAGTGGCTCAGTTCGTTAAGCATCCAACTCTTGATTTTGGCTCAAGTCATGATCTCGCTGTTCATGAAATAGAGCCCCTCATTGGGCTTTTCTGCACTGACAGTGCAGAGCCTGCTTGGGATTCCCTCTCTCCCTCTCTCTGCCCTTTCCTCATTCATGTGTGTGCTGTCTTTCTCTGTCTCTGCCTCTGTCTCTGTCTCTCTCTGTCTCAAAATAAAATAAAATAAACTTAACAAAAAGGAATGTTTCTAGGAGCATCTGGGTGACTCAGTTGGTTAAGCATCTGACTCTTAGTTTTGGCTCAGATCATAATTTCATGGCTCGTGAGATGAAGCCACACATCAGGTTCTGTGCTGACAGCATGGAGCCTGCTTGGGATTCCTCTCTCTCTGCCTCTCCCCCACTCACACACATGTTCACTTTCTCTCAAAATAAAAATAAATAAACATTAAAGAAAAGAATTTTTGCATCTACATCTTATTAGGGATAATGACCTGTAGCTTTCATTTCTTATGATATACTTACAGAGTTTTGATATCAAGGTAATACTGGCTTCATAGAATGAGTTGGGAAGTGTTACATCCTCAATAATTTTGCAAGAGTTTGAGGATGACTGGTATTAATTATTCAAAATTTGGTAGTATTTATCAGTGAAGCTTTCTGACCCTGAAGTTTTCTGTGTTGGGAGTTTTTATTACTGACTCAGTCTCTTTATTTGTTATTGGTATGTTCAGATTTTCTATTTTTTCCTAATTCAGTCTTAGTAGGTTGTGCATTTCTAGAAATGTACCCATTTTTTTCTAAGTTATATAATTTTTTGAAATATAATTTTTCATAGTACTCTCATAATTCTCTGTATTTCTGTAATGCGGAAATAGTTGCTTTTTCAGTTCCAATCTTCTTTGATTCTTTTCCCAATTTTCTTACTTAGTCTAGCTAAAGGTTTCTCAATTTTGTTTATCTTTTTGACAAATCAGCTTTTTGTTTTGTTGGTTCTTTCTGTTGTTTTTCTGGTCTTTATTTCATTTATTTCTGCCCTGATATTATTATTGTCTTCCTTCTATTTAATTTTGGGCTTAATTTGTTCTCTTTTTAGTTTCTTGAGGTATAAAATTGGGTTGTTTATTTGAGATCTTTCTGATATCTTAGTATATTGATTGCTATAAACTTTCCCCTCAGAACTGTTTTTGCTGCATCAAAATTTGGTATGTTGTATTCTCATTTTCATTTGTTTTAAGATAATTTTTTTATTTTCCTTTTGATTTATTCTCTGACCTGTTGGTTCTTTAGAATTTATTGTTTACTTTCCACAGTTTTGAAGATCTATTTCCTCTTGTTTATTTCAAATTTCATGCCATTTTGGTTAGTGAAGATGGTTAGTGTGATTTCAATCTTCTTAAATTTGCAAAGAGAAGTTTTGTGGCTTATCATATGATCTATCCTGGATAATGTTCCATGTGCACTGGAGAAAACGGTGTACTCTGCTATTTTGGAGGAGGAATGTTGTATATATACCTGTTAAATCCATTTGTTCTAAAATGTGGTTCAATTTCCTTGTTGAATTTCTGTCTGAACAATCTATCCATTGCTGATAGTGGAGAATTGATGTTCCCTAATATTATTGTATTGTGCTGTTGTTTATTTCTCCCTTAAGATCTACTAGTATTTGCTTAATATATTTTTTAAAGCTTATTTATTTTGAGAGAGAGAGAGAGAGAGAGAGAGAGAAAGAATGAGTGAAGAAAGGGCAGAGAGAGAGGGAGAGAAAGACTCCCAAGGAAGCTTCATGCTGTCAGCACAGAGCCTGGCGTGGCACTCAATCTCACGAACAGAACCGTGAAATGATGACCTGAGCCAATACCAAGAGTCAGACCCTTAACTGACTGATCCACCCAGGTGCCCCATTAATGTATTTTGATGGTCGGATGTTGGGAGTATATATATTTATGACTGTTATATGTTCTTGATGTATTGACCTTTTTACCATTATATGATGATTTTCTTGTCTCTTGTTACCATTTTTGGCTTGAAGTCTATTTTATCTGATATGAGTATGGGTATATGCACTTTCTTTTAGTTACTATTTGCTTGGAGCATCAAACTCCATCTCTTTACTTTGACTCTATATCTTTCTTTATAGCCAAAATGAGTGTCCTGCAGACAGCATATAGTTGGGTCTTGTTTTTTAATCCATCCAGGTGCTCTCTTGATTTGTGAGTTCAATCTATTTACATATAGGGTGATTATTGATATATAAAGACTTACCACTGCCATTTTACCTTTTGTTTTCTGGTTGTTTTGTATCTCCATTGTTTCTTTTTCTTTGTTTCTGTTACTATTTTAAGTTGGTGGTTTTCTATGATGATTTTCTCAGTTTTTTGTTTTGTTTTGTTTTGTTTTTCTTTTTTTTTTTTTTTTTTTTGATTTGTGTCTTTACCTAGATATTTTGTGTGTGTGTGGTTACCATGAGGTTTGTATAAAACATCTCATGGATAAACTAGTCCTTTTTCTGTTGATAGCAATGTATCTTAATTTGCCTTTACAGATTCTATCATTTTTCGCTTCTCCTTTTACATTTTTTGTGACAAACTACTCCATTTTGTTATAAATTTGTTACCTGTCTTAGACTCTAAGTCTAAAGTTCTCTTTTGGCGAGCAAAAGAGTGGATGCAGGATTAAAGCGAGAGATGGCTAATGTCCTGGAAAAGACAAGAGCCCTGAATAAGGGTCCTTGCCCCATTTTTATTAGGATCAGAAGGCTTACAAACATGGCAATGGACATATACAAAGGGACAATGAATCTGTGAACATTAACTTGTGGACGTGAGGCAAACAGGGTCTTGAGGATATTTGTGGTTGGGGTTTGGGTTAATACAAAACAAAATCCAGGAGCTGGACAGTCTGGAGGAAGGTTGTTTACAGTGGATAGATGGGAGACAACACCTCTGTTTATTTTAGCTAGCCTAGGGGATGAGACAGATAGGGGAAATAACCTCAGGGTTGACAAGACACCTTTTCTTTTGTTAACCATCTCTGCTCTGGGTTGCTTCCCCTGCAGCACAGGGGTCCATAGTCTAATTCACCAATTTACCTAACCTGGACCTATCCTCCTGTGAAAGCAAATTTTCTGATACAGTACTAAATTGGGGGTGCTTCCACCCTGAATATCTAATCTTGTTTATTTCATATACCTATGTATTGGGCACCTTTGCACCATTTCTATTTCAGGCCTTTGCCTCTCCCTCTCTATTTTGGGTGCTCTGCACCCCCTATTTTGGGGTGCATTTGCACCTCCTTATTCCTGACACCTTTGTGCCTCCCTATTCTCGGGGTGTCTTTGCACCCCCCTATTCTTATGGTGCCAATCTGGTTTACCCAAACTTGTGTGTGAGCATTTTATGACTTTGTATTTCTTTATGCCTTGTCAACCCATTGGTGTAACCCCAGAGGATTCCTAAGCTTATCTCCCACAGTTACCAAATTATAATATAGTTATGTTAATGCCTTTATACTTTAATCTTTATGTTATAATTGAGTATTTAACATCCTATTCTAAAATAGAGTTACAATTTTCTAATTCTGGCTGTTTATCATCTTATTAAAAGTTTCATGTACTTTTATATTTTGTCTTAGGTAGAAGAGCTCCTTTCAACATACTTTGTAAAACAGGTTTAATGGTAATGAAGGCCCTCAGCCTTAGTTTATCTGAGAAAGCTTTCATTTCTCTTTCATATCTGGGGGAAAAAAAACCAAAAAACAAAAACCTTTGCTGGGTACTATATTCTTGGCTGGCAATTTTTATTTTTTAATACTTTTTTATTTCAAGTTTTTATTTAAATTCTAGTTCATTAACATGTATGGTAAAATTGGTTTCAGGTGTAGAATTTAATGATTAATCACTTACATATAACATCCATGGCTCATCACAACAAGCGCACTCCTTAATTCTCATCACCCATTTAGCCCATCCCCACCCAACTCCTTCCATCAAGGCTCAATTTGTTCTCTATAGCTAAAAGTCTTTTATGGTTCTCATCCACCTCTCTCTCTCTCTCTCTCTTTTATTTTTATTTTTTCCTTCCCCTATGTTCATTTCTTTTGTTTCCTAAATTCCACATATGAGTGAAATCATATGGTACTTGTCTTTCTCTGACTTACTTATTTTTCTTAGCATAATACACTCTACCTCCATCCATTTCATTGCAAATAGCAAGATTTTGTTATTTTTTGGCTTATTAATATTCTATTATATATGTATGTTTTTATGTATGCATATACATGTTGCTGCATACATGCACACACACACATACACATGCACACACTACATTTTCTTTTTCCATTCATCAGTCTATGGACATTTGGGCTCTTTCTATAATTTGGCTATTGTTAATAATGCTGCTATAATCCTCAGGGTGCATATACCCCTTCAAATCAGTATTTTTGTATTCTTTGGGTTAATACCTAGTAGTGCGGTTGCTGGGTCATAGGGTAGTTCTATTTTTAACATTTGAGGAATCTCCATACTCTTTTCCAGAATGGCTGCACCAATTTGCATTCCCACCAACAGTGTAAGAGGGCTCTCCTTTCTCCTCATCCTCCTCAACATCTGTTGTTTCCTGCGTTGTTAATTTTAGCCATTCTGACAGGTGTGAGGTGATATCTCATCATGGTTTTTATTTGTATTTTTCTGATGATGAGTCATGTTGAGTATCTTTTCATGTGTCTGTTAGCCATCTGGATGTCCTCTTCAGAAAAATGGCTCTTCATGTCCTCTGCCCATTTCTCAACTGTATTATTTATTTTTGGATATTGAATTTGATAATTTCTTTATAGATTTTGGACACTAACCCTTTATCAAATATGTCATTTTCAAATATCTTCTTCGATTCTATAGGTTGTCTTTTGGCTTTGTTGATTATTTCCTTCACTGTGCAGAAGTTTTTATCTTGATGAAGACCCAATAGTTCATTTTTGCTTTTGTTTTCCTTACCTCTGCAGGCATGTCTAGTAAGAACTTGCTATGGCCAACGTCAAAGAGTTTATAGCCTGTGTTCTGCTCAGGATTTTGATGGTTTCCAGTCTTACATTTGGGTTTTCCATTCACTTTGAAATTAGTTTTGTGTATAGTGTAAGGAAGTGGTCCAGTTTCATTCTTCTGCATGTTGCTGTCCAGTTTTCCCAACACCATTTGTTGAAGAAACTGTCTTTTTTCCGTTGTACATCCTTTCCTGATTTGTTGAAGATTAGTTGACCATACAGTTATGGGTCCATTTCTGTTTTTTCTACTTTGTTCCATTGAACAAGTATCTGTTTTAGTGCCAGTGAAATACTGTCTTGATGACTACAGCTTTGTAATATAGCTTGAAGTCTGCAATTATAATGCATCCACCTTTGCTTTTCTTTTTCAAAATTGCTTTGGCTATTCAGGATCTGTTGGGGTTCCATACAAATTTTGGCATTGTTTGTTCTAGCTCTGTGAAAAATGCTGGTAGTATTTTGATAGGCTCTGAATTAAATGTGTCGATTGCTTTTGGTAGTATAGACATTTTAACAATGTTTGTTCTTCCAGCCCAAAAGCACAGAATGTTTTTCCATTTCTTTGTGTCCTCTCCAATTTCTTTCATAAGTACTTTATAGTTTTCAGAGTACAGATCTTTTACCTCTTTGATTAGGTTTACTCCTAGGTATCTTATTGTTTTTGGTGCAATTGTAAATGGGATCAATTCCTTGATTTCTCTTTCTGCTGCTTCATTTTTGGTGTATAGAAATGCAACATATTTCTGCTAATTGATTTTATATCCTGTAGTTTTGCTGAATTTGTGTACCATTCTAGCAATTTTTTGTGGGGTGTTTTGGGGTTTCTACATAGAGTATCATGTCATCTGCGAATAATGCAAGTTTTACTTCTTGTCAATTTGGATTCCTTGTATTTCTTTCTGTTGTCTCATTTCTGAGGCTAGGACTTCCAGTCGTATGTTAACGGACAACGGTAAGAGTGGGCATCTTTGTCCTTTTCCTGATTGTAGAGGAAAGAAAAGCCTCAATTTTCCTGATTGAGGATGATTTTAGCTATGGGCTTTTCATATATGCCATTTATGATATTAAGGTATGTTCCATCTATCCCTATTTGTTGAGAGTTTTTATCAAGAATGGACGTTTATCTTTTAATACTTTGAAGGCATCCTTCTACTCTCTCTCCTGGCCTGTAGATTTCTTTTTTTTTTTTGTTTTGTTTTGTTTTGTTTTGTTTTTCATCTTATTTTTTTTTAATTTTTTAATATATGAACTTTACTGTCAAATTGGTTTCCATACAACACCCAGTGCTCATCCCAAAAGGTGCCCTCCTCAATACCCATCACCCACCCTGCCCTCCCTCCCACCCCCCATCAACCCTCAGTTTGTTCTCAGTTTTTAACAGTCTCTTATGCTTTGGCTCTCTCCCACTCTAACCTCTTTTTTTTTTTTCCTTCCCCTCCCCCATGGGTTTCTGTTACGTTTCTCAGGATCCACATAAGAGTGAAACCATATGCTATCTGTCTTTCTCTGTATGGCTTATTTCACTTAGCATCACACTCTCCAGTTCCATCCACGTTGCTACAAAAGGCCATATTTCATTTTTTCTCATTGCCACGTAGTATTCCATTGTGTATATAAACCACAATTTCTTTATCCATTCATCAGTTGATGGACATTTAGGCTCTTTCCATAATTTGGCTATTGTTGAGAGTGCTGCTATAAACATTGGGGTACAAGTGCCCCTATGCATCAGTACTCCTGTATCCCTTGGATAAATTCCTAGCAGTGCTATTGCTGGGTCATAGGGTAGGTCTATTTTTAATTTTCTGAGGAACCTCCACACTGCTTTCCAGAGCGGCTGCACCAATTTGCATTCCCACCAAGAGTGCAAGAGGGTTCCCGTTTCTCCACATCCTCTCCAGCATCTATAGTCTCCTGATTTCTTCATTTTGGCCACTCTGACTGGCGTGAGGTGATATCTGAGTGTGGTTTTGATTGGTATTTCCCTGATAAGGAGCGACGTTGAACATCTTTTCATGTGCCTGTTGCTGGCCTGTAGATTTCTGCTGAGAAGTCTGCTAATAGTGTAATGGGGGTTCCTTTGTAGGTTACTTTTTTCCCCCTGGCTACTTTTATGATTCTTTCTTTATTATTAATTTTTGACTGCTTCATTATGTGTCTTGGAGAGTGTCTTCTTGCACTGATACTATGGTGATCTATTAATTTCATGAATTTTTATGTCTAATTCTTTTCACAGGTTTGGGAAGTTTTCAGCTGTTCTCTCTCTGTCTCTCTCCCTCTCTCTGTCTCTCTCTGTCTCTCTCTTTAATGGTTATTTATTTTTGAGAGAGAGAGAGAGAGACACAGCCATGAGTAGGGGAGGGGCAGAGAGAGAGGAAGACCCAGAACTCGAAGTGGAATCCAGGCTCCATGCTGTCAGCACAAAGCCCTACACGGGGCTCAACTCACAAACTGTGAGATCATGACCTGAGCTGAAGTGGGACGCTCAACTGACTGAGCCACCCAGGCACCTCAGATTGCTATTGTTCAGATCACTCATATTCTCTTCCATCTGATCTGCTCTATTTTCAGTGTTTACTAATGGACACTTTATCTCACTTATTGAGTTCTGCAGCTCCAGAATTTCTGTTTAGATTCCTTTTCAGAATTTCAGTCTCTTTGGTAAAGTACTGCATGTTATTTATTAATTTTATTCCTGAGTTCATTGAATTGTCTTGTCTTCATAGCAATTATTTGAATTCTCTGTCAATTACATTCCAATCTGCTTTGACTTTGAGTTTGGTTGCTAGAAAATTTCCTCTCCTCATTGTAATTTTTTACTTAATAATAATTTGGATAATTTCACTTTGGCTCCTACAGTAATTTAGTTATTTTGAGTTATTCTCACCTCCATCTGTGCTGATAGGGGCCTAAACAAATGCAATGCAATGTGTTTAGGATAACAGAAATATCTACAAGGTATAGACATAACCCAGTTAAAGGAGGAATTAAAGTGCTTGTAAAGAAAGTGAATTCATACAACTTTATTCTTAAGAACTATCTGAGATTAGGATATATAGTTCTCCAGGGCCAGATGCAAAAAAAGCCTGGGCTATTTAGCGATATTTTTAATTCCTTCTTCTCTTTCACTCATCTGTCTTTCATATCAACAAGCCATTGTTCTGTTTATCTTGATTTCCAAATAAGTTCTCCTTTTATTATCATCACCAGTGCCTCCAGCCAGTCCTTCTCCTATTTCTGGCCTAAATCACGGTGACTGTCTCCTAACTGCTATGCTTGATATTAGCCCATCTGACCAGTATCCCATCCACCCATCTTATAAGACTTAATTTCTAAAACAAACATTTAGTCATTCTATGCCCTATTTAAAAAGATAATGGGACACTCTATTATCTATGCAAGAAGCTCCAAAATATTTATATGGCCCTTAAAACCCATCAAACATGATCTCAAATAAACTTCCAACTTGTCTCAAGTAACAAATTCTGTCCCAACACATTTCTACTTACAATATACCCTATGTTTTTCTCATGAATTCCCCTTTTTTTCCCTCAGATTTCCACTTCTCTCTGCCTTGTTCATGCTTAACCTCCGCTAATGTTACCTCCATAATGCCTACACCTTGTCTAAGTGACCACTTTAATTCTATCTTGCTAGAAAAATTTTCTTCAGGACTACCACCCTTTCCCATCCTCACAGAAGTAACAGCCCTTTAATCTGCATTCCACCAGCTTTCATAAAAATTTTCATTATAAAATTTAGCATACCTCTCCATTCTCACGACTGATATTTTCTTCATTATGTTATGAATCCTTCATGATGATAATTATACCTATTTTTCTTTGTATTCTCCACATTTAGTATAAAGACGAAACAAAAAAAATATTCTTATATGTAAAGGTCCTAACTAACTCCTTTATTGTTTGTCATATCTAAGATAGAATCTATCATATTCTTATTGTATTATGTATACCTCTCTTACAATGCACTCTTTTTCTGTACTTGCACCTTACAAGTACACACAACTTAAAAAAAACCTGATTTTCCTTGTAATACATTCTATTTCTTAACCAATGTAATCTAACCTCCCATTAGGTAGATCATTTCTGAACATCCTTGAATAAATTCCTGCTTAAGTAGTATACAATTACAATGAAGTTCACTTCGTATTTTTTTAATTGGCAATTTTTAAAAGATAAGCAGAGATGCAATTTTAAATACTTCTGCTGCAGATAACATATACCTAATAGTTCCTTTTTTCTCAAAGCTAATATCTCCATTCTTCTCTAATAGGCAATGAAAAAAAAAAGAAATACAAAGTACTTGAGTTTTATAAGTGAGAAATACTGTTTCTGTGGATTTGGGGAATGCTTTGCAAGTGCCTACTTTTATCTAGGGAATAATTTTAAAAGATAGAGTTAAGTGCAATCATTTAGGAATGCTTGGTTTTAGTGTTTAAAAGAACTAAACTTCTACATTTTCTGAAAATGACTTTTTTTACCAAACTTGAACTCATTTTATTTTCTCTTTTCAATATGTCAATAAGATAAAAGCTTATTTTTTCTCGCCTTTAGAAGTGACTATTTTTACTGTGGATAACTGAAAGAAACAGCAGAATCATAGAAATTCAAATTTCCAGTGTGGGAAGTCTTTTTATAAGGAATAACATCTGTTTGAGTTTTCTTTTTTTGGAAATTAAACATGAAAATGGTAATTATTTAAAAAAAATCATGGATATTGCTGATGTATATTTTCATGATCTTTATTTTCATGGCATTTTTCCATAGCGTTTTTTTCCAGAGGGGGGGAAAAAAAAACAGACTGCCATAAATGTACTTAGGTAGACTAGATAGGAGGATTAAAAATAATCTAAGAGAAGGTGGGCAGTAGAGTCAACAAAAATCAAGTAGTATGATGTAAGAAAAATGTGGGTTCTATTTGTGTAATCAGTGAAATCTTTTTATTCTTAATAAGGAAGCACTATCTTTGAAATTAGCAAGATAATTGGTTTTTGTTTGTCATGAAAATACTTAAAAATTTAAAATATAATCATTGATATCTAAATGACTTGTTTTTCATGCCAGCATCTTAAAGTAAAATAAGGTAAAAGGAAAAGAAAATGTTATTACCTACATTTTCTATGCCAGTTAATACCACCAGAACTTTTGTTCCTATTGATGTGACTCAAAGTTTGTAGGGGGAATTCCTGGGTGTCTCAAGACCTGCCATCTTTTTCTCTCTTATTTTGGGACTTCTTGGCTATTAAGTAGATGGAATGATGTCCAATTCACACATGGACACATACTTGCATATATACAACATCTACTTGCAGGCTGGCACCCACACGGATCTCAAAGATCTGCAAATACAGTGAAGAACATCTTTCTAGCTGTCTTGGTGAGAGAACATCAGGTTCCAAGGTGAAAATAAATGGGGAGAAAGCTTTAACCTCAAAACTCTCACAGCATGTTAAATAAAGCAGTAATAGTAGAAGCAATAGAATAAAAAGGAACATGTGCTAAACACTTAAAGTAAAAAATGGACTAAGTTAGGTCTCAAAATATCTCAAAGCATGCTGTTAGAAATTCTAGTGATACAGCCATTATTTGGCTTATTCTTGACTACATTCCATTTTTCCTCAGGGGCAGACACCTGTCCCAAGGGGAAAAGGCCTTACACTTCGGTGTCATAGCATCAGTCTGAAGGAACAACATGCTAAAATGTTGAAGGCCAGACAATAAAAAGAGAGAGGATGTCTGTTCATTGAATAGAAAGAACGTCAGTAGGACTGAAGTCTTATAGGAGTAAAGGAAAGGGTGACAGAAGAAAACTAGAGCTAATCAAGAAGCAAATCATGATGAATCTGGTAAGCCTTTTTAGATCTTACCCAGAAACAATTGAAATCTTAAGTATAAAATACAGGTTCGTATTTACATTGTAGAGAGACCATTTTGGTTGCAGTTTTAAAAATGTGAATAGGAACTAGACTGATTAAGAGAGATCAATGAGCATGCTATTGCAGTTATCTAGGTGACAGTTAATGATGGTTTGATCTAAGGCAGAGTTTCTCATCCTCAGCACTATTGATGTTTTGGACTGGGTAATTCTTTGCTGTGGGGGCTCTCCTGGGCATTGTAGGGTGTTTAGCAGTATCCGTGGCTACTACTTAGATGCTAGAATCATTCCCACCCCTATTTTGATAATCAAAAATATCTCCAGTCTTTGTTAAATGTCCCCAGGGAGCAAACACCTTCTTCCCCCACTCCCTCTTCCCTTTTAGTTCTGAGATAATGGCAAAGGGAATGGATAAAGGAGGGGTACTGGAGTAATATTTAAAATATACCATCAACAGTAAAATGATGATCTATTGGGTATAGAGTTTAAGGGAAAGGAATAAATAATTTGAATTAGAATGAGAAAGTGCACCCACTACTAGATATTTGTCCAAAGAAAATAAAAACACTAATTTGGAAGGATATGTGCACCTTGTTTATTGCAACATTACTTATAGTAGCTGCGATAGGAAAGCAACCCAAGTGTCTATCAATAGACAAATGGATAAAGAAGATTTGCTACACACACACACACACACACACACGCACACACACACACCAGAATATTACACAGCCATAAAAAAGGATGAGATCTTGTCATTCATGACAACATGGATGGACCTAGAGGGTATTATGCTAAGTGAAAAAAGTCATACAGAAAAAGGCAAACACATATGGTTTCACTTATATGTGGAATCTAAAAAACAAAGTAAATAAACAAACAAAATGCAGAAACAGGCCCATAAATACAGAGAACAAACTGATGGTTGCCAGACGGGAAGGAGGTTGGGGAAATGGCAAAAATGGGTAAAGGGAATTGAAAGATACATGCTTCTAACTGTAGAATAAATTAGTCAAGGGATAATAAAAGATATGGGAGAGGGAATATAGTCAATAGTACTGTAATAGCCTAGTATGGTGACAAATTTAGCTACACTGTCCAATATGTAGACAACCAATTAAATGATTGTGCTAACTTATTTCCCGTAGTGGACATGTCTATAAAAGTAGAATTCTATATTTCTAACTATATAACCCTAAAAATTTAGACAACATGAAATTATTTTTTTTACACATATCAAAGTGAGAAAGTATCTCTGTACATGTAGATTTATCTCTTCTCTGTAGTATAATTTACTTCCTTTGGGAATGGGAATAGTAAATACTTCCTTTTAGAAAAATTTCACTTCTGTTTATAATCTCTATTTGGGTTTTAATGTAATTTGAATTCTATATGTAGGTCATCCTTAACCCCCCCCTACTCATATTTTAAGTGATCCCCACTTTCTTAAAATTTAGAGACATATCTGATTTTTAAAAATATAAGTACATTAAATGTAAGTTATGTACATTCGGGGTATGGAATGCAGTGATTATGCTACTTAGAAAACATTCAAATCTGCAGATAGTTTCATTTACCATGCCTATCCATTAAATTGTCTAAACTTTTAGGTTTAGTATACATATATTATTTATTGACTTACAAATAAAAATACTAAATGTTTGATTAAAAAATTGCATAGTGTAACATATAAACTTGTTGAATCACTATGTTGTACACCTGAACCTAATGTAACATTGTGTGTCAACTATACTTTATTATATACATAAATATCTATATATATCTAGATCTATATCTATGTATTTATCTATCTATATCTATCTATCTATATATATATATATATATATATATATATATATAACAGAAAAGTATTTCACTTTCAACTGGGAATAAAAGGGGTTTCTAAATAGGGAAGTGATGATATTGATATTGATACTTGAAAAGCAAATATGGAGATATATATATATATATACATGCATATAGGGTTATGATGTTATTATAAAATTTCAGTATGGAGTGAAGAGGGTCTCAACTAATGACATGACAGTTGAAATAAAAGGAAACCCAATGGGAAATATTTTTATGATCTCCTGGGGGAATGAATTAGACTTGTATCATGGGGCACTCTAGTATTTCTAGTTTGGACAGCTAGATGTTTTATATCAGCATTAACTATTTTGGAAAATATAGGCAAAATAGCATATTTGGAGAGCTAGAAATCAGAAAACGTATTAATCTTAGCTACCCATCACTAACAATGTTCAGAAAAAATACAGATTCTTTGGAGGGTGTAGATGACTTTAGGAACATAATACAGAAAATAAAAGGATAAAAATACTTTCACATTTTTATTCAAAAATGTGTTTCATTTTTGATATTTTGGCACAATGCATTTAATTGCCCAGGTAGGTTAAGTGAATGTAAGCAACAAAAAAGATATCTGGACAGCTGAAGGGGAAGGAATTTGTAGTTAGAACCAAGTGAAGGCATATGATTATTCTTGAGAGACTATTAGAAGAACCTGTCCTCATGATGTAATATAGATGTTTCTGCTGTAATAAAATATCGCTCTATCAAGTCCTATTAGGGATTTTAGCTTCAGTTTTCCTACTTCTGATGTTAAATGTAGGATTTTGTTTATTAAAAACCTACATTTTTTTGCATGCCAATTCACTATTTTCTCTTTAAGCATAAAAAGAGAAACTAGTGCTTAAAAAAACTATTCTTATTCTTATTCTTATTCTTATTCTTTTATTCTTATTCTTATTCTTATCAGACTGACAAGAAGCAGAACAGCATCTTTTATGGAGCATGAGAAAAAATTTGAAGTGTTAACATTTTATTTTCAAAAGAAGTAATTTTGACAAAGATTATTTAACCTTTAAAGGATACTTTCATATTAAGTCTGAAATTTTCACACAACAATTTCAATAAAATAAGGAATACTTGGAAATTATAGATTTCATTACTTATACCTTGGGAATCAAATTTTAGCTTAAATTTTAGCAAGATTAGATCCTCTAATCTTGTGTTATTTCAATCTATTGTCACACTTTTTTTTTTAAGTTTTTATTTATTTATTTTGAGAGAGAGAGAGAGCAAGCAGAGTAGGGGCAGAGAGAGGAGGAAAGAGAGAATCCCAAGCAGGCTCCGCACTATAGGCACAGAGCCCCATGCTGGGCTTGAACCCATGAACTGCAAGATCATGACCTGAGCTGACCAAAAGTCAGATGCTTAATTGACTGAGCCATCCAGGTGCCCTTATTGTCACACTTCTAATAAATATTTGGGATTGATTATTTCATTCTTATATGTTTAAGAACTAAACATTTAATATAAAATGTCCCAAAAAGATTATCCAGTGTTAATTTGGTTACCATTTGGTGTATAGGCTTTCATATCTATATCAATATATATAGTTTTTTAAAACTATGATCAACATGTTTTGATGATCTTATATATTTTTCCTAGTGAGGATATTGAAGTTATAATTTTGAATCAGTAAATTGTGTTCCATTCAAAAGATATACCAAAATGTACTTAACCCCTGTCTTTAAGAGTGGCATATAGAAGTTATATCCAGTATTTAGATAGTGTAGACAATGTCAATAAAATTATCTTGATGTATAAATTGTGTTTTTTTTGTTCAAATACTTCCTTATTACATATTTCTGGAAGGAAATTTCTAGGTTAAAAGGCATTCCTACTTTGAGTGTATATATATTTTTTTTAATCTGGGAAAAGTGTGCTGGTTTATTCTTACTAGCTGTGAATGATTTTGCCCATTTTCCTACATCTTTTACAACACGAGCCTGTTTCAATTGTTTAGATTGTGGAAACAACGTAGACACAGTCCTGAATCTATTACGAATAAGCATGAACATTATGTTTCTCAGCCAGAAAACAAAAGGAAGCAAAACACTTTGCACTGAGAGATAAACTATAAAAAACTGGGTCACTCTGTTTACTTGTAGGCTCCAAACTCAATAAAATCCCAGGTATTTTCCATAAATTGTTAGTTCACTAATGGAAAAACTCTATCTTGGATTTTTGCACAGCTCTTATCTGAAGAAAAGACTTTGTGGATATGATGATGACAATGTGAGAAAGTTGGTGGGTTTTTTTTTTCCCTTAAACAAGCTAAGTGTAAACTCAGTATGTTTGATAATTCTGCTGTGTTTGACAAATTTTTTTTCAATATTGTTTTCTTTTTAATTTGAAGGCAAGTGCTTTAAAGCTTTAAAGCTTGAGCTTCTTTCTCAATTTTTTGAAAGCAAACTTATGTTTTTAATAAACATTTGGTCTCTGTATCTCTCTCAGATGTTTGTCCATCTCATAGGTTAAAAAATAATTTTTAAATTTTAAAGCAGCTTATGATTTTAATTACTAGGTAGTTCAATATCCTTTTATAGATCGATGCTTCATTTGTATTTCATCTTTTGCAAATTTCTTTTATATATCTCTATCCCTGTTCCTATTTTTTTTTTTATAACACTGGTCTCCTATACATTAAATATATTATTTGTTACATATGACACTAATTTCATTGTTTTGCGCTTTTTTTGTCAATCATTTAAAATTACTTTTGTTGTCAAATCCAATGTCTCAATTTCTCATGTTTTAGAAAGCCATTTTAACCCCCCACATTTGAAACATATTTATCTATTTTCTAATACATTTATGATTTTATTTTTAACATTTAAATTATTAACTCATTGGGCTTTCAGGCTAAGGAGAATTGGTTTCAAATATCAGCTTTGTGCATTGCTTGTTCAAAGCGGGGACAGGTTCAGTGTTCTTTGAGTCTCACTTCCTCACTTTAAAAAGGAGTTTGATAGTTTCCAACTCATTAGGTATTTGTAAGGATTAAATTAGATAATTCATATGATGGTTTAATAGACTTCTTGTTGATAGTAAATAATAAATAATGAGGAGGAGGATTTCTGTGTTCATACATAATAAGAATGTACATAAGTATATGTAGATCTTGTATGTATAGACCAAAACATCAATAATATACCAAAAACTTATTTAAATGTAGAGATGTAATTATTTGGACAGTCGAGACATACTTAATGTCAAAACATATATGAATAAGGCTTGAAAGTAATTGAATTAAAATGTTTTCAGTCCCATTTGGAACAGCACGGCAGATGAAGCCTTGCTCATGAATGCCAGACATACAGAGAAACTTCTTGTGCATGGAAACGACTTTGGGCTTTGGAGTTTTAAGTCTTTGTTTTCCTACCCTTTTTAATGAAATGATACAATAAATAATGAATGGTTAACAGTGATGGCAGATCAACAGGCAAAGATAAACACAAAAATGATGCAAGACAGAGTGTTCCTGTTCAATATCCTCCAAGTAGTTGCAGATTTAGATTGCTTCTAGGCATCCAGGCATCTGAGCTATCACCGGGAATATCTAAATTGCTTTCTCACAGGTTCTACAAAGCACTCTCTTTACTTTATCTACTCATTTTAGATGGCACCTCATTGAATTTCTCCTAGCCAATTTACTTTCTGCAAAGCTCACATTTCTCTTACAATAGAGAAATTTCTTTAGCTCTACTCTTTTAACTTTAGCTTAATAGCATGGGGGCTTTCGTTAAGTTTCACTGTCAGCAGAACAGCACAAATTTAACATTTACGTGATCCATTTCTACTAAATAGCAAAAGGAGAAAGTGTTATGCCAAGGGCAACATGGGTATTAATTTTCCCTATGGTTTATTCAATTACTTGAAAGCATCCCCAAAGAAAACTAATATATTGATCAAACCTAATTAGCGTTAATTTACATAAAACCATAGCATGAGTTACTTGTATGCTTTATAGAAAAATAGAAGGTTTAAGTGAAAATAACCCAGGGGAATTTACAATTCAGACTCATCTGGCACAAAAAAACACTGAAAGTATGAGAGTAAAATGAGACCAAAATTATTATCTTATTATAAAAATTATTTAATAACAAAAATATTGAATTTTAATTAATTTTATATGTTAAAATGTTTATTTATTTATTTGAAAGAGAGAGAGAGAGAAAACATGAGTGGGGAAGTGGCAGAGAGAGAGGGAGACAGAGATGTCAGCACAGAGCCCAATGTGGGGCTTGAACTCACAAACCGTGAGATCATGACCTAAGCCAAAGTCAGAGGCTTAACCTGACTGAGCCATCCGGGCGCCCCTAAGTTTTAATTGTTTTTTAAATTGCTGTCGCATAACACATTTTATATAAGTATCTATATTTAGTTTTTTAAACACAAAATATAGAAATAAAAAATTTCACCAATAATACCATCATCTAAAGATAAAGAGTGAGAATAATGTTCTAGTGAATTTTCTTCCAGACTGTCTCTACACACACACCCACACAGACACACACACGTGCATGCGCGTGTGTGTGTGCAATGTTTATTCCACTCTTTCAGTTTTATAATCTATTTTCTTTTTTTTTTCCTTTTCTAAATTTTATTCTAGAGAGAGCACATGTACAAGCAGGGTAGAGGGGCAGAGAGAGAAAGAGAGAAACAGAGACAGAGAGAATCTTAAGCAAGCTTCATGCTCAGGACAAAGGTCTGACATGGGGCTTGATCCCATGACCCCGGGATCATGACCTGAGCAGAAATCAGAGTCTGGTGCTCAAATGACTGAGCCACCCAGAGGCCACCCTTTTTTCTTTAACATGAACTTATTAAGATTTTTTTCTTATCATTTCTTCATGCACCAAGAATTTATTAAGCAAATACCATTTGCTGCAACAATGCTACTTATGTTGTAAACAAAAATTAATAGAATAGTAATTGCCATTCCCTTGTAGAATTTATATTCTGATTGAACAGATAGATAATGAACAAGAAAATTGGATAAATAACAAAAATATATTTCTGTGTATATGTGTGTGCATAATTATAGATAATGAAGAAAATTATAAATAAATGTAATCAAGAACTGAATGGAATGAGTATAAAAATAAGGTGGCTAAAGATGATATTTTACAGATGACATTTGTGCTGGGCTTTGAAAGATTAAGAAACAGCAAACTTTATGTTCTGTCACATGGGAATAATCTTAGCCAAAGGAAGCAGGCATGAAGGTCTAACAGAACAAAAGTTTTGTCTCGGAAAAGCAATGAAAAGATACCAATTTCACTGCACGCTGTTAGAGCCTGGAGTTGGCGCCACTGGCTGGCCAATGAACTCACGAGTGTAAGCATATGCTTTGTGAGGAGCAAGTCTTTCGCTAACACCACAGGTCTCTGACCCAACGAGTGTAGTTTGATAGTAATCTTGCTGTAAGTATTATATATATATAGACTCTAGAGTCCAGTCGGCAAGAAGACAGAAGAGGATGTGGTAGTTAGGCAGAAATCAAATCATTCAGGGTTTTAGTTTTTGGCTTTCTAGTAAGATTGAAGTACATAAACTTGAGCTAACTAACCTTTGACTCCTTTGACCAACAGAATGCAGCAATAATGATAAGGTATCTATTCCAGGTCTCCTCCTTAAGAACTTTAGATACCCATTTGCACTTACGAATCCGGTTGTCATATAAGAAGTCGAACTGCCCCGAGAGCTTGGCACTTGAGGAAGCCCAAGCTGGTCGCATGGAAAGGCCATATGGAGGAATACTGAAACATCATACATAAAAGTAAAACTATCCACGATGCTCCAGTCCAGCTCAGTCACTAGCCGAATGCAGCTAACGGAACACCCCCAGCTAGTAAGATGTAAAGCATAACCACCCAATCAATCCCTGCTCCGATTCCTGACGAACTAGATTATAAAAAGTAATAAAATAATTATTTTATGCCACTTAATTTGAGGATGGTTAGTTACACGGAAATAAAGGAAACAGTAAACCTATAGAGCCATACCTCCTTTTATTGCACTTTAGTATATTTTGCAGATACTGCATTTTTTTTAATAGTTGAAAGTTTGTAGCAATCTTGCATGAAACAAGTCTATAGGCACCATTTTTTCCAGCAGCATCTGCTCACTTCAAGTCTCTGTGTCACCTTTTGGTAATTCTCACAATATGTCAAATTTTATTATTATTATTATTATTATTATTATATTTATTATTATTATTATATTTGTTATGGTGCTCTGTAATCAGTGATTATGACTCCCTAAAATCTTAGATGATAGTTAGCATTTCTTAGTAATAAAGTATTTTTAAAATAAGGGTGTGTGCCTTTTTTTAGACATAATGCTTTTGCACACTTAATAGAATACAGTATAGGATAAACATAACTTCTATATGCGTTGGGTAACAAAAAAAAATCATTTGACTCACTTTATTGTGATATGCTTTATTTCAGTGAGCTGGAACTGAACCCACAATACCTCCAATGTGTGCTTGCATTATAATATAATGTTATATAACAGCAAAAAATAAAATTATAATATACAGTATACTATACTATACTATACCATAATATAACTTCAGGCAGTAAGAGTATGTGTTCACCTTTCGTAAGCAATAGTATTTGTTTACATGTAAAATCATTCTGTTTATTATGCATGGTTCTTTTATAACAACATAATTTTGCTCTTAGGATAGCACAAAATAGCTATCAGCAAAAGGGGGTTAAAGACATAGATGGCTTCTTTATATCAAAATTAATATTTCTACCAAATTTCCTTAGGGTTTTGTTACAGTAAGTTTAGAGTAGCTAAAAGCTGAGTTAAAGTGAGTAGCAATACAATTTAAATATATCCATTATTTGAGGACTTAGTTTTGCCAAAGAGACATGGCCTTTAGTTTTCTGTCAATAGCAATATTATTTTAAGTTCAGAGCCTCTTACATATTCATATTTACCTTATGGTCTTTATCAGGGAATGTCATTTTATGAGCAAGTGTTGGGAAATATAATTAAATAGATGTGACCACCAGTTGACCTGTGAGCTGGACCAGGACCTCATCCCCTCCCCTGTCCTTGGACTGTGGTGCCCTTGCTTTTCCACCTCCCAAAGGACTGCTCCAAGGACATAGCTTAGAGATGGTGATATGGTGTTGAGAATGCCTACACAATGTACATGACTGAACCCAGTTAAGACGTCTTTATAAAATCTTAATATTTGCCAAGCATAAGCAGGGTTCCATTTGATGCCCAGGAAAGTTTCATATGTAAGTTTAATTTGCTTATTAAAACTGCCACCTACCAACTTAGAGTGGTCTGCCTCTTTCTTTGATCTCTCCCTCTCCTCCACGTTCTCCATGTTTAAATTACACCCAGGAAGCTCCTGAGAATGCTGCTTACCCACAACCAGTGAAATAGCCGCAAATAACTTTATTTTTTTCTCTGTATATTTAGTATTTATTGATTTCCATTCATGACTATGTGTAATGTCGAGTTGTTTCAACGGACTGATAAAGTTAAATATAATTAATATTGTGACAACTCAGTAACAAGAGTGACTCTTATAACTCTTACTGAGCGTAATTGGGTTCTATGACTTGTTCCTAACCCATAGAATATGGATGGCAATGGAATCCTCTCCTATGATGAAACTACATTTTTTTTTATTTTATTTTATTTTATTTTATTTTATTTTATTTTATTTTATTTTATTTTATTTTATATTTTATTTTTTAAGAGAGAGAGAGAGAGCACAAGCAGGGGAAGGGCACAGAGAGAGTCCCAAGCAGGCTCCACACGCAGCCGGAAGCCCAAGATCAAGATCCTGAGACCATGACCTGAGCAGAAATCAAGAGTCTGACACTTAATGAAATGAGCGATGCAAGCACCCCAGATTAGGTTACATTTTATGGTAAAAGTGATAGGATGTCATTCCTTTGATCATGTTATGTGAATCTCCATCTTACTGAAACTAGTCTTTCTCTCTACTGCCTCTGAAGAAGCAAGAAGACAGGTTGTTAACTGCGTATCAAGCAGCATCCATGGCAAAGAACTTTGGATCGGCTATAGGAGCTTACAGTCTTCCTGCTACAAGGAAATAAATTCTGATAACAACTGGGATGAGCTTGGAAGGGGATTCTTCTTCAGCCAAGCCTCCAGATGGGAATATCACCAGGATCGTGAGACTTTGAGTAAAGGACACAGCTAATCTGTGCCTAGATTCTTTACCCATAGAAAGTGAGACATAATAAATGTGCTTTGTTTTAAGCACTAAGTTTCTCATAATTTGTTATGCAGCTATTGAAAACTAACATGTGACATACTTTGTTTAGACAAGTGCTGTTCAGTAGAAATAAAATTCAAGCCACATATGTTATTTAAAAGTAGCAAAAAGAAAGGAATATTAATTTTAACAACATATTTCACTTATTATATATGTATGTTATTTGCTACATATGTTCATAAAACATATTATATATTATATAAATTAATCTAATCTGATTATAATAGTAAATATATGTCATATATTTAGTATTAGTGGGGTTCATGGGTGACTCGGTTAAGCAAGCCACTTCAGCTCAGGTCGTGAACTCACAGTTTGTGAGTTTGAGCCCCATGTCAGGCTCTGTGTTAACAGCTCAGAAACCTGGAGCCTGCTTCTGATTCTGTGTCTCCGGCTCTCTCTGACCCTCCCCACTCACACTCTGTCTCTCTCTCAAAAATAAATAAACATTAAAAAAAAGTCTTAAAAAATATGTTTAGTATTAGTCTATTATATTACATATAATATGTATTTATATTTTATTTTACCCCAAATCGTCAAAACCTTGTCATTTCAATATGTAATCAATATAAATATTATTAATGATTATATATATTGTATATATAATATATATACAGTTTTAGTACCAAAACTTCAAGATCCATTGTGTATTCACACATAGCATATATCAATTTGGGTACTATATTTTATCAAAAATGATTAATCTGTATTTAAGTTTTATAAAATACATCTAAAAGTTTTATGTTATATTAGTTTTCAAATTTAATTATTTCATGAACATTTTATAATTTATATAAATGTTGAATCACTGATGCTAATATATGTCAGCTATACTTTAAGAATAAAGAAAAAATAGTTCATTATAATCATACAAAATTATAAATTCTGCTCTTCACACACTAGACATAGTTTAGTACTCAATAGTTACATTAGGTAGTGGCCACTAGCTACCATATTGAACAGGGTAGGGTTAGACTATGGATTTCATGACCCTGAAAACTTAGGCCCATGTTTACAATTCATACTTAAATCAATTGTTATGAACTTTATGAAATCAAACAATCAAAAAGGGTACTTGTTTTCAATGCAGTTTACCAGGACACCACCCACTCACCTCGTTCTGATTCAGCAAATTAGTAGTTGGATCAGATAATTAAGATGCAACTGGTCCGGAAATCTCATTTTGAGAAAACAATGGTGCTGGAAGCTATCCAGGACAGAGGCGGGATGGGGAATGGAGATCAGTTTGCCTTAATGTCTAGAGCTCAAGTGGGTATCATATACTCCAACCCCTTGTGGGTTATAAATAGAATTTTGGCCCTAAGACCATATTCCTGGGAAATCAAAAGAAAAAGTAAAGAAATCCTAAAAAGGAGACTGCCCATATCTTTTGCAGAAAAATAACATTTCCCTTTAACTTACCCCAACCCTAATGAAAAAATATTAGTAACAAGGAGCTTTGAGTTGTACCTAGGAATACAATATGCCCAGATATTGTTTGGAATATGCCCACATCACTGCCTCCTTGCTTTTATCCCTATTTCAATTACTTTCATTTTCAAGTTTCATTTTCAACACTTGATATTTAAAAATAAATTTAGAGCACAGCTTTATCCTTATGTTATTCTTTTCTTTAATGTTTATTTACTTTTGAGAGAGATAGAGAGAGACAGACAGACAGAGCAGGAGTGGGGGACGGGCAGAGACAGAGGGAGATACCAGATTAGAAGCAGGCTCCAGGCTCTGAGCTGTTAACACAGAGTCCAACATGGGGCTCAAACCCACAAACTGTGAGATCATGACCTGAGCCGAAGTCAGATGCTTAACTGACTGAGCCACCCAGGCACCCCTATGTTATTCTTGATTTATGTCTAAACCCTAAGAACCTCATCTACATCTAAAATTTCTGCTACCACTTATATGCTGATGGCTTCCACAACTTTATTTTTCTAGATCTATATTTGTAAATTGTACTTACTTGTTTGAATGACTTTTGTCATCTTGAATGCCAACGTTTGAATGACTCATTGGCATCTCAAACTCAATGTCTATAATGAAACTTATTTTTGTTTCCAATTATTCTTAAATCTTCTTCTTTATTTTCTCTCTTCCTAAACATACCACTATGTACAAGTTAAAGCCAGACATCAGTGATTCATTCTTGATTATTTTTCTTTCTCATTTTCTCCTTTACTCATTAAAGTGTAGCATTTTATTTGTTTAATATCTCTTGAACCCTTTCTTTTCTGTTTTGACCATCATTGCTTTGTTATTCATACATGACTACTTACAAACGTCCATGTTAATTCTCTGATTGTTAATTCCACCAATTTTCTTGCTTTTACCGGCCTTTATTATGCCTCCGCATAAAATGGCGCCTCATCATTTTCAGGAAAATTTTAATCTCCCTAGTATAATTCACAAAACCACTCATGGCATAAACCTCACGTATCTCTCTGGCTTGATTTTTCTGTGTCTTGTACAGGGCCTGCTACATATCACATGAGCAGAAACATGCAGAAAGTGTACTTGGTTTCTTTTTTAAGAATCAGAGATTATACTTTTTCATTTTAATATAATAAACCAAATATTAAATAAATTTATTAGAGGGTTTTAAAAAATTAACATTATATATATATATATTTTTATATGGAAGTCCAGCAGGACATAATAAACAGAATACTGGATTAAAATCCAGAAAGTTAGGTTTTGGTTGTATTTCTGCCAATAAATAGCCAAACAACTTTTGTCAGATAAACTAAACCTCTGTAAGTCTTAGCTAACAACTTTCTTATCTGTGAAATAAGTTGGCTGAGCAAGATAATCTGTATGTTTCTTTCTACCTTATTTTATCCAGGTCAGTACTGTTAAATAGAATAATGCCCTCTGCCACAGAAGACTTTACCGATTTCACTGTTAAATATGACTACTAACTCCACTGGAATCCTTTATCAAGAGTTTTCAATATATTAAACCTAAAATTGCTTTATTTTCTTGATTTGAGATACAGATAAAATAAAATGCATATATCAACAGTGGATTTACAAATTATATTTGTCTACTGTGAACAAAAATATGAACATTTATAAATAGCATATGAAGAATTTAGTACTCCTCAGCCCTCATACTCAGAGATAGCATCATTAAAAAATATTATCATCCATTCAGCATTGTTTTTGTTTTCCTTAATAGTGGAATCTATATATTTCATAAGCACTCTCATTTTACAGTGACATTATTGGTCAAAATAATTAACACCCACAATCTGAATGTTCTCAAAATTTCCTAGGGCAATCAATTTAAATAAAACTTTCAAGTCTTCTGAATAATAATGATAATAATAGAAAATAGAAAAAAATCCACATTACAATTTTTATTTGTTGAACATATTTTTACCTAAGAAACAAAGAACACAATTCACTTGAAACTGTCACCAGCTAGATATATCCCAAGACCTTTTACTTCCCATCTGCTTGTACCCACTGACCTTTGTCCTACATTATTCAATGTTAAGCTCTTCTTTCCAGCTTATCTGCTACCTTAGGCAAACCACCCAATGTCTACAGAATCCTGTGATGGAAACCAAAACTAACCCTCAAACAATAGGACTTACTCTGACAAAGAGCCCTGGCCAGCCTAGACCACCCAGACCAGTTTGAGCTTAACTCCCACCTCACACCTGCATAGATGGACCATGGAGTGACCCATGGAGTAAGGGCAGTTACCTTTATCTTGTTATCATACTAAACTCTCTGCCCCATGAGGAGTGGAGCACAAGCCTCATTTACATAACATGCAATATTTGTATAGGCATGTTTCCTTAAGGTGCATGTGCAACCTTATGTCCTCCTGTGTATGCAATAACAAGGCTCCCCTATCTAAATATTCATCCTAACTCTAAATAAAAGTGATAAGGAAAAATCTGTTATAAGATGGCTGACAGGACTGAGGGAAATTCCAGTCCCAGAGGGAAGACTCCCCTTCTGGGTTCTTCTTTCCACCCTGCTTGCAGCATGCTCCAAATTACTACTAATGCAGAATGCGGAAGTAACAGACTATAAATTGTTCCCTCTGCTTATGCTCGGGACTCAGACCTCTGGAGAGTGATCTCCTCTGAACCGGCCAGTGTAAAATAAACCTTCTGCCTTCCAAGATCTCCGAGTGCTGCTTGTTTCTTCCACTGGGTGATCCAGACCAGGTTCCGTAACAACCGGAACTCATGAGAACTGGTGAGTTATAGCTTTGGAAGCTATTCCTGTGATCTTATTTGCTAAAAATAAAGTTTCCTTTGTTGGGACAACTTTATCTGGTATAGTTTCTATCTGCATCAAGGAAGGGAACTCATGTTAGCTCAGTTACAAAATAGCAAACTTTGCAACAAATTGTATTCCAGACTTTTCATTTCAAAATTATGATGGTAGATTCCAACTGTGTCAATTTAGCAGTTAAATGTCTAATAATTGATAATGGCATTCCATATCGTTAGTTTATTACTTTTTTGGAGGAATTGCTAGAGAGTCATAAAAAGGAAGAGTGTATAGATTAATGGGTTTCTAATGAGATAGAAAATGATTACTGTAATAAAAAAGAATTTGGACTTGTAACTGGAAGCAGTATTGACAAGAAATTTTCTAAGTTAGACTCTTGTTATAGAAACTTATCAGCTGATAAAATATTTTTACTGTTAGATTTTACAATCTGAAATTCTAGCAAGAGAGAAAAAATTTCAAATGAGTACTCCCAATCATTGTTTTCAAATATAATAAATTTGTTAAAGATGTTAAAGAGGTCATCCAATTGATAGATTTCCACATCAACTTCAGTGAAGGTTGAGATTTAGGCTTACCAAGGGAGTTGCTTACCAAAAGGAAACTCCATTTTCATACATTACAGTGTTGTGAAAGAGGACTGCCAACACTTGCTTTGGTTCCTCATTAACATGTTGTTAGGATGCTCAATTTGCATTTTAAAAAGATTAAAATGATTCTGGTGGAGGGGAGAACATGACAAGTCCTCTATGCAATTCAGCAATGTGAACACCTTGCAGATTCCTATTTTACCTAAGTATAAGAATTAGAAATAGGGGCAGTGGGGTTTCTTAGTTATGTGTTGGATTCTTGATTTTGGCTCAGGTTATGATCCAAGGGTTCTGGGATTGAGCCTCATCTGGCTCCACACTAAACATGGAGGCTGCTTAAGATTCTCTTTCTCTCTCCCTTGGCTCCTATACCCCTGCCCCCCCCCCCCCCCCATGCTTTCTCTCTCTCTTAAAAAAAAAAAAAAGAATTATAAATAAAACAGGAGAGATAGTATTTCTATTAATCAAAGCCCTCATAAGGTCAAGTTTGAAATATTATGTCCCATTTTAGACTCTAATGGATAACAGTGATTCAAGTTCTTACGAGAGTATGGACAACTATGAGATTTATGTGGAGATACGAAGTCTGCTTTATAAGGAACGATTTCAGGAAATGAACTTGTTCCAAGAAAAATATGATAAATATATTTAATTGTGAACACAGAGTGCAAGGAAAATGAGGTAAAATACTGAGAAATATTTGAGAAAAAATGTTCTGATTAAAGTCCATTATAAATATACCTGGGGGGGGGGGGGAATCAATTCTATTATATAAATTTCCAAGAACTATTTCTTTTCAAAAGGTTTTTCAACATTTTTTACTTGTGAGAATTATAAACTGGGACACTAAATTTTATAATGATATATAAGATGGTAAAATTATACAAAATTATATTAAGTATCTAATAAATATCATATATTACATAAATAAAGCAACAAAAGTACTCAGATTTGGATATTCAAAAGTTAAACAGTATATTTTTTGGAATCAAGTCTGATATAGCAAAACACTGTAGGGGAGGAAAAATAATGTTCCTTCTACCATTCTGGATTCTTGGCTGAGATGACTCTGTAATAAAAAAGAGAGAGACAGGGGAAGGAAGGAAGGAAGGAAGGAAGGAAGGAAGGAAGGAAGGAAGGAAGGAAGGAAGGAATATGAGAGAAAGAAAGAAAGAAAAAAAGACATACAATAATAGGAAAACAGAAGTTTAATAACATGTATACTTCCTATACATGGAAGATACCAAAGAAAACAGTAATTCCCCAAAAAGGACCAAGCTATCACCCTAAATAACATCTCCAGTGAAAGACATGCGAAGGTGTTGGGGGGGATGTGGAGCTAACTATGAGAGGTTTTCTAGCAAAGCATGATAAAGGATAGTGTTGCTGTTTATGCAGATTTAAATCTCTGCCTTCTCCATTGATGAGGCTTAGGGATTTAGTTATTTCCTTTCTTCCTGGTACAGCAAAGAAGACATTCTTACAAATAAAGCTTTCTCCTATAAATGTAAATACAAAAGGGTAACTTCTCAGTGTTCAGAGTTTCTACTGTGGCAGCTCTTTCTTAAAAATAGCTTAAAATAAACCTTACGCCAAAAAAGTATATTTTGAGGTAGCAAATTTTGCTCTCTTTCCACTTCATATTTGACCAGAATGATACAATTGAACTTCTTGATATAGAAAATGACTACGAAGAAATTTAGCTATACTAAAATAAATTCAAAAGTATGTCAATGATAGAATTTAAGCAAATGTGGAAAATCAGAGAAAAAACAAGACACTCTTTTCCATGGAATGGAACTTTATATACTTCATATACTATTAAACTTCATATACTATTAAAAAACCAAAATTCACTAGAGTAAACTTGAAGATCTAAATGGCTTTATTAAATGATCCATGATTGGGCAACACCCCATCTAGCATATAGCATATAGAGGGGATCTCCTAGGAGTTGTACAAAATGGAAGGTTTTTACAGGAAGGAGGGTGAAGCAAGAAAGTTTTATTAGCAAAACAAAAGAATTTTTCCAGTCAAGGGGTACCTGGGTGGCTCACTTGGTTGAGCATCAGACTCTTGGTTTCAGCTCAGGTCATCATTCTAGGGTCTTGTGATTGAGTCCACCATTGGGCTCTGCACTGCCTGCTTAAGATTTTCTCTCTCTCCCTCTCCTCCTCTCCCCCTGCTCACACTCTCCATCTCTCTCACACTCCAAAATTAAAAACAACAACAACAACAACAACAAACAAAAACAAAAAAAGAATTGTTCTAGGCAAGGTCACTTTCCCTTAGGGGAAGAAATGGGAGTCTTACCATGCGGAATTACCTCATCTGCCCTGGGGGATGGAGTTGGGTCATGTGACAGGTTACCTCATTGACACTAATCAGAAGATTCCTGACTGACCACTTAAGTCTTATAATTCTGGAGAAGGTTGACATTGCAATTAGATTAGGTATTAAGCTTTGGTTTTATGACTTGGCCTAAGTGACACCATACTGGACCTCTGGTTTTCTATTTAACAATATATTTAAAAAATTTCATTAAAAAGTAGGAATATATGAAAAAATTTTAAACTACATAGGATTGTCAAAAATTCAGTGTCAAAATAATATTTTTATATGTTTGATAAATAAATTAATATCAGAGTCATCAAAATTATAGTAGTAAAATATGCAGCAGACATGAGTGTAATTGCAGACTTAAAAAAGATTAAAAAATGCAGAGTTCTCTGATACAGGTCTTTCAGTATCTCTCCATTAAAGGAGAAAACAAGCTGTAATTAGTGGGTTTAAAGAAACCTTCCTTGTCTGGATTTTCTCCTGGGGATTGTGTTCTGTGCTTGTTGGATAGGTTTTCACTTCCGACACTTACTAATAATCATGGTCATTGTGTAGGTGTGCTTAAAGACTTGTCTTTAAGTGTCAGAGTACTATTAGTTTATTTCTATATATGATTTTGCTTTCCATGATTATACTCTACAAAATGCCATCTCTTTATTGAATAATGAAATGGTCAGTTGGTGATCCAACTTCTCATTTTTTATAGCCTGAAAATTCAGTGTATTTGTTCTTTCTGGTGGCTGCATTTTGTCTTTGAGATTAGCATTTTCTGCTGTTGTTTATGATAAGAAAATATACCGTTATCTAGATGGGAAAATCACTCTCTAAGAGAATAAACTGAGATAAATGCATCATAGTATTATCTGTGGAAACTGGATTCTTTTATATGCAATAAAAAGATGGGAATATGGGAATTACATAAAGATACAAAAAGATGGGAATAAAAAATGGGAATTACAGTTTAGTCTTTATATGTAGGTAAAATGAACTTAGTAATTTTTCAGTGTATGCTTGCATTATTTATTATTATTATTATTATTATTATTAATCTTGCAATAGTGTTGTGCCACGAAAGTAATGAGTGATGTGTCCTATTTAGGCAATAAATTCTTCTACAGCAGATTTTGTACACTTCTGTTTAAAAAACTCATGTAGGGGGGCACCTGGGTGGCTCATTCGGTTAAGCATCTGACTTGGGCTCAGGTCATGATCTTGCGGTCTGTGAGTTCGAGCCCTGCGTCGGGCTCTGTGCAGACAGCTCAGAGCCTGGAGCCTGCTTCCGATTCTGTGTCTCCCTCTTTCTCTGCCCCTCCCCTGCTCATGCTCTGTTTCTCTCTGTGTCAGAAATAAATAAACATTAAAAAAATTTTGTTTTAAATAAAAATAAAAATAAAAAAATTAAAAAATCATGTAGGTAGCTCAGGAACCACACTTTTTTACCTCACCTGTCATCCCGGTACATGTAACTCCTTCTCCAGTTCATTGTTCCACTTCTGCCATTACCCCCCAAAAAGCAGGTACCTAATTACTTAATATATGCTCTTAATTTACGTGTATCTTTGCAAACTAGTCAGCCCCATTTGTATGTTTGTGTGTGTACAAATAATACTAAGGGTTAGCATTATTTTTTCCTGTTTTTCTCATTCAACAATTTGAGTGCTCTGTTGCTGTATACCTATTGCAAATTATTTGTTACCTTGCCTTAATCGCATGAATTCCAGAGCATTTCACTTAACCATTTCCCTGTTAATGGATGCCTAGTAGTCTCCAGAGACATTGAAAATATCTTCTTGATTGGTGATACCCTTCTTTTAGCAGAAACTTTTATTTGGATGAAATGCAGTTTATCGATTTTCATTTTGTAAGGTCTGTACTTTTCATAATAAGTTTTCCATTTTTGTAGGATACAAATATTTTTTCTCATGCATTATTTCTGTTCATTTTTTGGTATCTTCCTTTATGTACAGCCCAAAACCAAGGTTTGGATTTATTATTTTTCTACATAGAAATTTAGTTTTCCCTGCTTCATCTGCTAAACAATACAGTATTTCTTCATTATTATATATCAAATACTCATATATACATGGGATTGCTTCAGAACATTTTATTTTTTGCATTAATCTGAGACCTCCCCTTTCCAGAAATAGACTAGTTTGATTTCTATAACATTTTAACATAATATTCTATATTATGGAATCCTCTTTCTGTGATCTCATTTTTTCAGAGTTGAAAAGCTGTTTCTTAACTTTTATTATCCCATAAATATATTAGAGTGAGTACAGAATTTTCAAAATATTAAGCTAATAATTTTCATTGAGAGTTTTTAATTGTGGGTATATAGTTATGAAAAGAATTGCCCTTACAAAAAATATGTTCCAAGAAAAAAAAAACAAAACATAATGATCAGGTTAATTTCAATATGTTATGTGCTTTAATATCAGTTTAAAATCTTTATCCATAGAGATGTTTTCCATGCTTTTTAGGGTGATCATTTTATACTTGTAATTTGCCTTAGGGATACATAGCTACTTTCTAGAAGTTTAATTTTAAAGATTGTTTTTAATGTTTATTTTTGAGACAGAGAGAGACAGAGCGTGAACGGGGGAGGGTCAGAGAGAGGGAGACACAGAATCTGAAATAGGCTTCAGGCTCTGAGCTGTCAGCACAGAGCCCGATGCGGGCCTTGAACTCACGGACCGTGAGATCATGACCTGAGCTGAAGTCGGCCGCTTAACCGACTGAGCCACCCAGGCGCCCCTAGAAGTTTAATTTTAAACTGCATATATAGGGGAACAAAACTTGTCATCCCAAATTGTGTCCTTTTGGCATGTGGATTATTTTAGGCTGATTATTTTTAAGAAACAGAAGACTCCGGAAGAAATTTTTACCTTCACCATAATGGCCTAAATTTGAATTTGGATAGTGCATTTGCTCCGGAAAGGAACTATCACCATAGGTAACTACAGGATCCTGTGAATTAGATGTGGTAGACAGGGAGAAATTTAGCAGTCTGTTAAAATTCCTCCCTATGTCCCATTGTTTCTCTAGGGCTCAATAAACTTTTGTTTGCCAAGCTCTTACTCTTTGTCATCTGTGAAGTCTTCCTTCCCTTTGAAGTACCAGACACCTACCACCTTCTCCTTGGTTCTGGATGGCACGTAATTGCATTACTGCCTATGAGCCTCACGTTCTTATGGAGTGCCCATAAATAAATAATTAAATCTGATTTTCTCCTGTTAATCTGTCACCTGTCCATTTTATTCACAGACCAGCTAAAATCACCTTACAAAATATAGGAAATTTTTTTTTTCGCAACACACGTGTGAGACTTTAGTCTGACTTGTAAGATTTTGTTACAAGATTTTGTTCTCTCATTTTATTGTGTTTTACTAAAAGAATGATTATATAATCAACATATAAGAACACTTTTCTCTTCCTTTCTCATATTTACATATCTGATGCCTTTCTTATAGCATTGGTCACAGCCTCCTACACTAAATTAGAAGGTAAGCATCACTGAATTGAAAGCATCGCTATGGCATATCTATGCTTCAAGATAATACATATAAAGATTCTGCAGCAGGTATAAAAATGTTTGTATTCTATTTCTTTTTGTCTGAGAGGTTGTTTTGTTTTCTTAAAAATTTTAGCCATAGAAAGGCTTGAATTGAGTCATTATTAATTATTTTAATCTTTTAAATTAATTGTAAGACTTTGTTGTTTTGTTAATATGATGCACTGCATTGCTATATGTTGTAACTTAAGATTCTCCTTACATTTATGGGATAGGCAACACTTGATTAGAATTCATTTTTACTGCCCTTTGGGGAATTCATCCATGAGGGTGTTTCCTTGAAATCTGTAGGGAGGAATGCCTGATTCCCAGAAAAATCCCCTGAGATGGGTGCTCCTTGTTCATCCCAGGACGCCCCTCTCCAAACCAAGTCTCCTCACTAATAAAGTGTCGGGTGTCAGCCAAAAACAAAAATCATTTTTAATAAATTGTTAGATTCAGTTAATTAACATTTTCATTAGACATTTTAAATTTATATTCAGAAATAGATTTAATCTATCATATTTTTCTATGATGGCATTATTTCTACAATGACTATGTTAGGCTCATAATAATATTAAGCATTTTTCTCTTTTTATCTAGTTGCTGGCACAACTTGTATAAAATAGGAATTGCTGGTTCTTTTAACTAGTCAGTCAAAGACAAAAACAAAAATGAAATAAAAAAAAACCAACTGTGAACTATTTGAGATGTAAGAATTTTAAGGTAAAAAAGATTACAAATCTCTATTTAGTGTAAACACAAGTAGCCATGTTTGAAATGTTTTTTATTCAGTTTCTTTACATTTTTCCCCTTGTACTCAGTCTTGTGTTGTATTTGAAAAGAGTTTATTACTATTTTACTAGTGCTAGAAAATGGTCTAATCACATTACAAACATTTGTTTTACCTCTCACAATAGCATGTACTGCTGCTCTCAGCAATTGCCCAAGGCCACATAACTAATAAGAGGGCCATATAGCTAATCTCAATTTGAATTCAGATAGCCCCTGGCCTTTGGCTGTAGCCATTACCTTAAAAGCCATCGCCTTAAAAATTTTTTTTTAAATGTATGAAATGTTTATTCATTCAAAATGTTGGCTTCAATATCTAAATGTACTTTTATTTATAGATTATCTCTCAGTTATCTTCTAGAAGCACTTGCCTTCTCCACACCTACCACATGACTCTTTCTTCCTTTCTGCATCTGGATGTAGAACTACCTCTGCAGATGGGGAAATAGTTCTACATGATCATGATATTGAATGTCATGTGGTTATTAGGCTGTGTAAGACACAAGACACAAGCGGTCAAATATTCACTCTATCCCATCAGGATGCTAAAAGCAATTCAAATGTGGCCAAGTACTCAGATTATGGATTCAGGAGGTTATAGTTTATGATAAATTTATTATAAATTTTAAAATACACAATTTTTGGGGCACCTGGGTGGCTTGGTCGGTTGGGTGGCCGACTTTGGCTCAGGTCATGATCTCGCAGTCTGTGAGTTCGAGCCCCGCGTCGGGCTCTGGGCTGCTAGCTCAGAGCCTGGAGCCTGTTTCGGATTCTGTGTCTCCCTCTCCCTCTGCCCCTCCCCTGTTCATGCTCTGTCTCTCTCTGTCTCAAAGATAAATAAACGTTAAAAAAATTTAAAAAAATAATAAAATACACAATTTTTAAAAGGAAAAAGCTTTACTGACCAAAATATCTGTCAGAAAAAAAAAAAATTAGAATTATCAGTGATATTCTTAGCAAAGTAAGAAGCATTTCAGTGTTTATTTGTATGACGTTCCTCCAGTTTTGTTTCTGAATCTTTTTTTTATAAACTGTTACAGGTGACTGCATCATTCTTCTTAAATAATCAAAGTAAGCTTGAGTGCTGATAATGCAATGATTATGCCCAAGTTTCATCCATAAGAAATTTCACAACCTAAATCATTCATGCCATCAGTCAATTACTGGTCAGTTACTATGTGCCAGACAGGTCCTGACTGCAGGGACTAAATGTGGAGCAAAACAGACATGTTTTCTGTCTTTTACGAGGAGAGGGAGAGAAAGATATCAATCAAATATTTATACAAAAAAAAGAACACATTTGTGATTGAGAAAATTAAGAAAAATAAAACATGGGACTATGAAAACATAAAATAGGTACTTCTCATAATCCAAAATGACAAGTAAAACTTCTTCAAGGGATTTGAATAATTACTGCACTATAAAGAAAAACATCTAGTCATATTCATTAATCACCTTAATCTAATATTGCTTAAGAGTGCTCTATGGTATGTCTATGGAAAATTATAATTATATTCCTATAAGTACTTATCATGCTTGGTTATTTATTGAGTCTACTTTTATTCACCTAAAAATTTATTCCTTTTCTCTGTCTCTATCTCTGTACACACACATGCACACACACACACACACACACACACACACACACACATATAATTGTAAAACTAACATTATAAAACTAATATGATTCTCATTATAGCCATGGCTGGAGTTAGCCACCTGCATAAATTAAAAGAGCAAGATTAGAGACTTAAATATGCTTGGAAATACTAAAGATCACTTAGGTTTCATAAATAACTTTGGTAGATTAAAAGACTTCGTGGAAATTTACAAGGCTTCTTTTCTAATCAATATCAACACAAAGTGCAAAATCGATTTTGACTGCTCCCATTGTGGCAACACAGAAACAAGCCCCCGTGTATCTATCGGTTCTGCTAATACAAGTGCATACAATAAGTAATAAGTGAATAAATAAGTAAAAAGACTAACATTTCCAAAATGACTCCAAATACTTAACTTGATTTGTAAAGTATATATAATTTTATGAAGGATAAAGGAAATACACTACATTTAAAGGAAACTTTAGGATCAGTTTTTATTATTAAAAAAGAGTGGGAGATGTTTTACAAATCCTGTGACTTTTGCAAACTTAATACTAGAAACATAACATTATTTTGATGATAGGAATATTTATGGTGGTTAACCATGTAGTTTTTAGAAACATCTCTCAAAAATTTGTTCAAAGATGACAGCACAAAGCCCTTTGTTCAAATCATTACTAAATCCAAAAACATCTTACAGATAAATATAGTATTCCTTTTCTGTTTTGTTGTTGTTGTTGTTTTGTTTTGTTTTGTTTTTGTTTTTTTATAGTACGCTTCACACTTAGCATGAGGCCAGCCCCAGGGCTTGAACTCATGACCCTGAGATCAAGACCTGAGCTGAGATCATACCCTTAATAGCATGCTCCCAATTGGCCTCTAATTCATTTTATGTATATTTTAGTAATGTTAAAATTGGTTATATCTTTGAACCTTCTAAGAAAAATTATCTGCATCTCTAGAAATAAAAATATATTGGCTTTCTATGCTTTCAAAATTCCACATAATAATAATAATATTGGCATTTATTGTGCACTCATTAAGCTTTAAATATACAACTATCTAATCTCTTTATGTGTTGTAACTCTTAAAACTCCAAAATAACCACATGAGATAGATATTATTTTTATCTTCAGTTGACAATGAGCAAATTGAAAAACAAAAGATTTAATTTAGTTCAGGCCACACAACTCATAATGGTTGAGTGAGGGGGTTTTATAGATTATCTCTCAGTCAGTATTAGAGGGCCCAAACCCAGAACTTACACTTTTACTTACTGGGAGTTTCAGTTTCTCTATTTGTCTAATTTAATTACAATAATTATACGTTAATACCTTAGGGAGCAAGCACTCATAAGTCTTTACTGCCAAATACTATGTTTATATTATTAGGAAAAAAAAATAATAATAATAATAATATAGACTACATTTACTGATATTTTTATCAGATCTGTGAAAAACTGGTCTGCCTGGGCCATCTTAAAACAGAGATTGAGTGGCCACTGAAGGGAAACTGCCTTATTCTCCTTTGATCTGGGCCAACACTTTTGGATGGCTGAACAGCAAGTTTTAAGCAATTGCTTGAGAAGTCAGTGGGAGAATGAACAGCCTTATTACCAGACTGATGATAGTTACGGACCTTCTGAAGATAGAATCAGTAATCAGTTTATGTATAACCCAAACCGAGTAGCTTAGCTTGTTAATACCCACAGAAAACTGTTTTCTTTTCTTCAACACATGTAATGATTCCTTGCCCTCTCCCTCATAAAAAAATCCTTGCTTCTACCGCACAAGCAGGATACCATTTGGGTATCTGCCTGAATCTGTGCTCCCCAAACTGCAATTTTTTGAGCCCAAATAAATGCTTGTTTGCCTCTCATTACAGCTATTTTCAGGTTAACAGATCGTAACTGGCAACTCTGCTTATCAACCAAAAGTTGTGTTGTCATAATCTAGGTTTATAATTCTTCTTCAAAGCATGTACCATACTATTGTGACCACCTGAAAGATTAGAGATATTTTGACAGCTCTAATTATTATTATTTTACCCTTTAATTTTAAATTTATATCTAAATAAATTGATTTGACTTTTAGATAGTGAGGGCAAGTCTACCTGTCAAACAGAAGAAAAGTCCAAATTGCCTGTTTCTGTAACATGTCTGACTTAGTGACTGGCAAACAAAGCATCATCAATTCTAAAACTGAAGTTGTTGCTTGCCACGTCCCTTAGTTGATTCAGCCAGAATAGTATTGATTGGGAATACATTGTTAAAAATAAAGCTTTGGGTTAAGCAGTTGAAAAAGATATTCATATGACTTAGACTTGCATATTACACAAAAAGTTTTAAGAATTGAGTAGAAGACATAAAACATGGACACAACATAATACAAATAAGAAAGCAAAAGTGGAGTACGAAAATATAAACAACACTGATCACAGTGTAGCAATTCATTGGTAAACTTAAAGTTTTTCTTTAAAACCAAGATATCAGTGAATTCTTTGTCATTAAATTCTTTGTTTGTTTTGAGAGAGAGAGAGGGCACAAGTGAGTGAGGGGCAGAGAGAGAGAGAATCTCAGGAGGGGCAGAAGGTGAAAGAGAGAGGGGAGAGGGAGTGAGAAAGAGAGAAAAAGAGAGAGAGAGAGAGAGAGAGAAGTGGGGCTCACCTAAAGCAGGGTTCCTGGACACCGGATGTGGGACTGATAACTCACAAACCATGAGATCATCACCTGAGCCGAAATAAAGAGTCAGAGGCTTTTTATTTCATTTTATTTTATTTTTGTACTGTTTATTTATTTTTGAGAGAGAGTGAGAGACAGAGTGCAAGCAGGGGAGAGGCAAAGAGAGAGGGAGACACAGAATCTGAAGCAGGCTCCAGGCTATGAGCTGTTGGCACAGAGCCCAATGTGGGGATGGAACCCACGAACCATGAGATCATGTCTTGAGCCTAACTTGGATGCTTAATAGACTGAGCCACCCAGGTGCCCCAGTAACTACATATATATATTTTTTATTGTGCTATTCAGCAGGGAACTATCAAAGGGAATATGAGGGATAATAAGATATATAATACATTATCCCTACTTTCAATAAGTTCTCACAAGACTTACCTGGAATACTGTTTCCTCCCTTTCCTGTCATTTCACTTCACAAGATGAAATTCCGTAAGTGTTTTAAAGCTTAAAATATCATATTGTCATTTTAGTTATAAGTCTCTCTCTGACATACTTTGGAGTAAAATTTGTTATTTACTTGTTCAGGCACTTGTGAGAAATAGATTCTGAAGTGACCTTCAATGATTCCTATTTCCTGGTGTTAATGCTGTTGAGTAACCCCCCTTTCCTGAGAGTTGGAAAGATCTGTGACTTGCTTTTGACCAATTAAATATGGCAAAGATGACTCCATTATGTTATATAGGATAATGTCTTAGCAGACTAGAGCTAGGGCCTTTCCTTGTGGGTGTGATGAAGTAAACAGCCACGTTGAAGACACCGACATGGCATGAAACAGCAAAAATGCATGGTCCTCAGTAAGGCAAGTACAAGGAAATTAATTCTATTAACAACCTAAGTGGACTTAGAAATGGATTCTTTCCCAGTGGAAGGTACAGGTGAGAAAGAAGTCTGGCCAACACTTGGATTGCAGCTTTATGAGACCCTGAACAGAGGACCTAACCAAGCCATGGTCTGGAGTCCTATCCCAGAGAAACTGCAGGACAGTAAATGTGCTTTGGTTAAGCCATGAAATTTGTCGCAATTTGTTATACAGTAGTATAATGCTGACCATAACACTTTCCTCTGTCAGTTAATTCTCTCATTACCATCTTTGACACCAGGCTGTGGTGTTTATTATTTTTGTTTATATCTGCATGTTTGTTTATTATTCCCAACTTTATTGAGAGATGAGTACAAATGTTTGGTGCATTTATTTATTTTGAATCTGCTTTCTTTCTCTCTCCCTCACAGCCACACATCCACCCATCCACCCACCCACCCACGCACACACACGCACATACACACACACACACACACACAAACTATTTCTTATAATAACATTCTATATATGTTAATTGCATCAATGAATAAATTAATAAATGATTGAGTTATTTATTACTTTCATTTTAATGATTAGGAAATTGAAGCTGAGAATGTTATAAGGTTTGTAAATGGCAAAGACAGGGTATGAACTAAAGCATATTGCTATGCATTCTGTATTTCTGCTGCTACAAGATAGAATATACAAGCTTCTGTGTTTCTATCATTGGATTACTATGATGTAGAGTAAGTGAAATAAAATACATAATGTGCTTAAAGTAGTGCTTAATATATGGTAGGATATTAATAAGTCCCCGATAACTCTAATTATGCCTCAGCTCCCAGAAAACTGGAAATTCATATTTGTACTAGATTAAAATAATCATATCTTCCTATATCTGGGGGAATTTTATTTTTTTCTCCTTTTAAATTGTGTTTGTGTCATTTTTGGATATGAATTTAAATAATCTCATTTATATGCTTTTTAATATCACACATGTCTTAAAATTGGGGGGGAATGAGCAGGGTTCAAAAAACTACATAAGTAAACATATACATTTACTCAGTGGTGTACATTTTCCAGAATATTTTATGTACCAGACATTTGGAAATTCAAAATCCTTCTAACTGATGCAATTCCACCTAACAGTTCATTAAATTCTAACATCTACATGACAAACAATAGGAATGCTGTTTTCCTGCTTTCTCAAATGTTTCTGTTCAGCAGAAATGGATTCTATTTTCCTTTGCCAGACATTTCATTTCAAAATTCCCAACACTTCTGACAGGTTCCACCCATTCAGGGTGGCATGTCTATAAAGGTAGGACACAAATGAACAGCTGAGAATGTGCTTTTTCTTTTTCTTTTTTTCTTTCTTTCTTTTTTTTTAATCTATTAAAACCACAGAATATCTAGGATTTAATCATTTTTATACAATGTGAGAGAAATCTTATTGAATTGATATATGGAGTGAAATTTTAAAATTTGTACCCAATCCTCATATCTTTGTATTTATGCATAGATTATTCTTAATGTTAATTTCTATGTAGTATTTCCAGATAGGATGACCACCAAATCCATTGCCTACTCCTACTCTATGCTTTTGAGAAAGCACTAAAATACCAGACAATTGTTCTTATTTCTGAATCATGTTAGAAGTCATAGTAATCAGAAAATACTACATAGTGCATATGTCAAACATTATGTGTGTGTTCTTCAGAGAGGAAGAGAGAATTCCTGGGCCACCTTGGCTTCCACCAATAACCACTGACATTCATGTGTTTCTCTGATGTGAGATACCTATGTGTTGCTTCTTTTCAAACTACATGGTTCACAGCTGTATTAGTTATTGCTGCATACCAGACCATCCCCAAACTTAAAACAGAAAGCATTTATTATTGTCATGGATCACTTGGACACATCTGATGATGGGGTTCAGTTTTTGCTGTCTTCAGCTGAGCTTACTCCTGCATTTGCTATCAGCAAGAGATGTGAGTGGGGGCTGACAAGTTTAGGACAGTCATATTCAAGTGGTTGTTGGTTATCTGCCTGACAGATAGACTGAACAGGTTAGCCTAGGCTTACTCATGAAACAATGGTGAGATCCAAGAGAACAAGTAGAACATATGTTCCCTGAAACCATTCTTGGAATTGGCACACCATTACTATTTATACATTCTATTGAACAAAGCAATGAATAAGGCCAGCGCATATTGAAGAGGTAAGTAAACAGATTCTAATTTCTGATATGAGTACCTTAAGAGTAGATTGCAAAAGATGTGGATATAGCAGTGGGTGAAGAGTTGTGGTCACTTTGCAAATAGTACACCACCACAATGGCTTTCCAAGAATTTCACTGCATGTGCTAGCTTTAATTTTTAAAAATTATTTTTTTAATGTTTTATTTATTTTTGAGAGATAGAGAGAGACAGAGCATGAGCAGGGGAGGGGCAGAGAGAGACAGAGAGACAGAGAGAGACAGAATCTGAAGCAGGCTCCACGCTCCAAGCTGTCAGCACAGAGCCCAACATGGGGCTCGAACTCATGAACTGTGAGATCACGACTTGAGCCGAAGTCGGACGCTTAACCGGCTGATCCACCCAGGTGCCCCTAGTTTATAAAATTCTTAGACAAGCTCAGATCTGTGCCAAAATGCACTTAACATCTTTCCCCTATAATACAGATTGAATGTTGGAGGACAGGAAAAAAAAAAACTACTATACAATCTATTCCAGATGGCTGCTATTCCTTTCCTTCCACTAGCCCCATCGCTCAAGTGTTCATATTTGATCTGCTCCATTTCCCACTTCCCTGAGAATCCAGAGGCCACACAGTCATTGCTGACTATATAAGCTGTAAGAGCATGAACTTTGTATTTAGAGAGACCTGCACGTGAAACTGTCCAACTGCGTGATCCTAGGCATATAATTTACCCTCTCATTGTCTGTTTCCTTATCCTGAAAAAATGAGTGTAATGGTCCATGTCTCATAGGTCTGTTGTAAGGATTTAGTGATGGTAAATAGCTCAAGAGAGTGTGATTACATACTAGATGCTTAATGCTTACTTACTCCCTCTGTTCCCACAGTTTTCATTGTATTTTTTTTTAACATTATAGGATATCTTGTCTCATAAGCAAAACAATACCAAGATTTGTTCACAAGGAATAAACCTTACAGTGTTTCAGTGTGGAAATGTTAGGCTGTGTCAGAGTAAAATAAAAGAGTAAACTTAAGTTAATATATTGTCCAAACATTTATGATTTTCTTGAGGACATTTTTATGGTCTTTTTCCAACCATATATATACCAAAAGCATATATTCCAAAGATGAATAAGGAGAAGAAAGAGGAAAGTGCTTTCTTAGGTAGTATGTGTTCTTTGAGGATACAAAAATAATAAGAACCCAATCATAATCGGTATACACTGGGATGACATTGTTAATCTTTGATATATTTGGGGGATCACTTTAATAAGGGATATTGAAGTTATTAATACAAATGAAAAGACGTAAAAAAGTGGCATTGATTCATAGGACACCAGAATATATTACTTGGTGCAACATAATTATTTAAATGGTCTCCACTTAAACTGATGAGGTTAGAACCTCCTCATTTCCACAGGTATGCCTCCTTAGCCAGGCTTTCCAAAAACCCAGTAAGGGAGTGTAGAATTTATATTTCCTTAAACACAAATAATCCAGGTAAAACATTCAATCTTAATAATGAGATTTAAAGTCTAATTTCATTTCATGTGGGGGTGAGAAGAAGCAAACTGTTTTAAGTCACAGAGACATGTTTATAAAATCTTTTCAAATATATACATCTTCTCTCATTTAAATAAATAGCCCCACATCCTGATTCCTCTAAAGATACCCCAAAGGGAATGTGACTGGTAAACATCAAATTAAGACAGGTAGTACAGCTGGCAATACATTATGGCTACAGCTCAACTCCCTGTGGCCTCATGAAATGGTCCACAAATCTATGCTTGTTCACTTCCTGTCAGAAACTGCTCTTTACAACACATCCCCCAATCCAACCACTTTGCTGTACCCCTACAGTAACTCATAGACTCCTTTGTTCACACCACATTCAGGCTATTTTCTAGGACAGGCTTTTGTTATCATGCAAAGTCTTTGCAGGTTTTCCATGTGAAGTATCATGCTTTTTCAACTTCCCATTTTCACTGCTCTCTGTTTTCTTAACCACGTGTCTCATTTCTGATATTCATCTCACCTGGATTTCTAGTATCATAGATGGCCTGGTTCCATACATTCTTGTAGAGCTTGTTCACAATGGCCTTGTCATTTATTTTGTCACTTATGTGAGCACTACATCTTGACTTCTCACCTCACTCTGCCTTGACCACTGGGGACTGCCTGAGATCAAGACTTTTCCTGATTTGACCTGATTTGACCGCTTGACCCAAACTCTTCCTATCTATCTCTCTAGCTGCTCTCTCCCTGAGAACAACATTCTCTTCTATATCTGTCCTAACAAATTATAGTCAATCTCTTGTAGATCAAAAGGTGGGGGGTGGGGAGGTTGCTTAATCATATAATTACACACGTGTTGTTTTGGGGCTTCTCAAATTTCGTAGTCTGGTTTGTATACCCAAACGTAGAGTAAGCATTCATTTTATAAAAATAAATCTCAGTTCAATTTCAACACTGTATTTATATAATAAGCTACAATATTGTGCTACAAATTGGGGAATAAGTCCCCTCTTTGGAATCTCTAGGGATCACTTCAGCATGGCTGTGGAATTACACTCGGAGAGACACGTGAAATTAAAGGATTTATTATCCTCATAGGTCTTAGGTCTCAGGCCCAGAGGGTCACACAAAGTCATCCAAAGCCTGGAGTGTGGTCACGGCAGACAGGGAAGAAGCAGAGCAAGACCCTATGGCCAAGTGCCTTTAGTGAGGGTCCTGGATGGGGATGCTATGGTTTGTGGGAAGCATTCTCCTTTGATTGTGACTGGGTCAATATGGAAAGGAGTGAGGGCATGAAATGGGGAAATCATCACAAGGCTTACTGCTTGAACACACATGTTGGAGACTGATACCCAGAGATAGCCAGCAACAAGCTGAAAATTCAAAACAAGAAGGGCAGCCTCCAGCACTCAGGAACCATTGAGGCACCGATAATAACTTCACAAATGCAGAAGCCATAAGCCATTCAGCCTCCGCTTCCCTCTCCACCCTGATTATGGTTATAGCAATTCATTCCTTTATTTTAGAGTATTTTTATTATAAACATTAGATACAATAAATTTAAAGATAGACATTGAAGACAGGAAATATTCTGAGCAAAAATCCTATTTTATATACTAAAAATAACATTGGTAACGTTTTGCTGTTTGTAAATGCCTCAGTAAAGTAATGAAGTTTTTACTGTTTCTTGTACTGGCATTAAACAAGTCAATTTAAAATATGGAAATAATTCAGAACCATAAAAAAGACTTTGTCAGGACTGCTGTCTCTCACTTCAAAAGCAAAGCTGTTCCCTTAAAGACCTAAACACTTCTCGGAGTTTTAACAGTGCTATAATATCTCTATAGGAGACAGGCAGTGACCATTCCATTCCTCTAAGGAAATCAAAATGCCACATGGATCTCCAGCTGTTCCTTACATCTGTTTCTTTCTCAATGGCTTTTTATTTACTGTTCCCTATACTTGAGCACCACTGTCCAAAATTAGGCTCTTTCACTTCATTCATTGATGTTTTCTGGTGTTTGTTTGTTTGTTTGTTTGTTTGTTTTAATGTTACCTCAGAGGAGCTTTTGTTAACTACCTGGTTTCATGGTAACAGCCACCTTCATTCTCTCTGCCCTCAATCTAGTTAGTTTTTCAAAGATTTGTCATTACTACATATTACATATTCACACACACACCCACACACACACAAACATGCATACATATGTATATGTGGTGTTATTGCCTGTACCCCAAATCAGAATGTAAGCTCCATTGTGACAGAAAGTCTTACATAGAAGAGAAGATATCATATTTATCATTAAACATACACACACACACACACACACACACGGATAATAAATCATTTCTGAGGGTTAAGTCTTTGATATTTTACAATAGCAATAGCTATGCTAGTGGTCAGCTTCCTGAATAGGTAAGCTTACCTATTTAGAATTACCAGCCCAAACCTTGCAGCACAGGCAGCTAAGCAACAGAGCTATACTAAGTCCTTAATGACTGGGCAGACCAGTTAAGAATGGTTTCCTACTAAAAAGAGAGATTCCCAAAGAGTAGAAAGTGATTAATATCTAAAAAAAATTTAATGTTCATTTTTATTTTTGAGAAACAGAGAGAGATAGAGTGTGAGTGGGGTAGTAGCAGAGAGGGGGGGGTGGAAACACAGAATGTGAAGCAGGCTCCAGGCTTTGAGCTGTCAGGACAGAGCCAGACGCGGGGCTCGACCCCATGAACCATGAGATCATGACCTGAGCCCAAGTCGGACACTTAACTGACTGAGCCAACCAGGGGCCCCAAAAGTGATTCATATTTTGTAGTTAGAGAATTTGACAAAGCTATCATCGATTTTTAAATTATTAATAGAAAAGTTCACAAAACATAGATATTGAAAGAGGTACTAATTTTTAATGAGACTAATTTACTACAGCAATTTGTAGAACTCACAATTATATCTGTATTTTACAACACTATAGTTGTGTTTCTTTTTTTCTAGGGTAGTACCAATAACAAAAATTCTTATTTTTTTAAATTTTTTTAACGTTTATTCATTTTTGAGAGACAGAGAGAGACAAAGCATGAGTGCGGAAGGGGCAGAGAGAGAGGGAGACACCGAATCTGAAGCAGGCTCCAGGCTTTGGGCTGTCAGGACAGAGCCCGACGCGGCGCTCGACCCCATGAACCATGAGATCATGACCTGAGCTGAAGTCGGACACTCAATTGACTGAGCCACCCAGGTGCGTCAATTTAGAAAATACTCAGTGTTAATATAAGAAATGCTAACAATGAGACATACTTTAATAGAAGGCATTATTAGGAGGTATTTTCAGATTTTTCTAATTGCTTTCAGTTCATTGAATAAAATAGTAAAAAATCAAAGTTAAGAATTCTACCTAAATTCTATCTTTCTAAAATCGTTCTAACTTTTATAGTTCAGCTTGTAGCACAAAAGGTATCTTAATACATATTATTCCACTCATATTTGCACAGCACAAATGAATAGAACTATTTAAATCAGCAAGATCCTTTCTGAATCTCCTGTAAATACCTATGGGATATGAATTTGCTTATGAGCCTCTTGTGTTTTTCACACTGACCCTGAGCTAACTCTGGACAAATTCTGTATAAGAATAAATATATCAAAACATTGTAAGAGAATAGACTTCCTTTGTTCAAGGTGGATTGTGCATGTTATTTTTATGGTAGGTTTCATACTGTTATTATATAACCTGTCATTATATAAATCTGAGATCTGTATGTGAAGAGTTGTAGGTAGAGCTATCTGTGATCTTGAGAACCTGTGGAAGTAACTGTAGTTGGTGACCTGATATAGGTGGCTTGAATCATTTGTAGAGTTAGAGTGTGGCCTTCATCTCTGTTCTGCAAATGAACTCAGAATTGGAGGTCCTCAGAAGATTGGGGATGTGGGAAAAAGTAGAGACAGTTTTGATATAGCTTATAAGTTGTGAATAAACTTGTCCATCAAAGTATGTGCAGTATGTGATTTTTTGTGAAATATTCTTCATATTCCCTGAGAACAGGGTAAAAGAATGTGTATCTTGTGAAGCAATGCTTTAATTAGAATAGAATATTGGGTTTGTGGGGAAAAAGTTGTCTTTGGTCGAATATAGTAATGAACTAGTTTAAACCTAATTAAACAGGCTCGTTTATTGTAGGATTTTTGTAGCATTGTTCATGACCAGGCCATAAAATCCCTTTTCATAAAACATAACTTGCATCTAATATTCTAAAGAACACAGATTATAAAAGATTTATTTGAAACAACAGGAAAAAAATAATGCTGTGTCTCAAAGTAGAGGTAGGTTTTAAAATAATGGTCAGTCAAAACCTTTTAAGAAAGCAAAATGTTGCAAAGATAAATGGACAAATGATAAAATTACACAGATTTATATTCAGCATGAGCCTTAAAGGAAAGAAAATATATATTTTTAGATATGTTTCAGTATGCTGATTCCAAAAGAACAAACCTGGCTTTATAGATAGGAGAGGAAGGCAAGGGCTATGAGAAGGCAAGTCACTTATGCAGATCTTCATTTAGCTATTAAGCAACTATTTAATGAGCACCTGATCTGCGTAAAATGTTGCTTTAAGTGTATAAATACAGACAAGGTTCTAAGAGACAGGGCTTATAATAACTAAGTTCATTTAAAATAAATCTAAGTAAAAATCAGAAATGATAAATTAGTTATTTTTCCATATTTCTAGGACTAAACAATTCTTCGAGTTATTCTTGCTTTATTCACTATTTCTTTTTATCCACTATTTTTCATGTTCGTCTAGTTGCCAGCATTAAACCCTCTTAAAATACAAAAGGATCATTTTCTATTTTTCAGAGATAGCCATTAAGGGAGAAATAGATATCTTGTTTCCTATTCTTTAGCAGCATGTGAACCTCCAGGTAGGAGTCAGATACTCAAGTACAAAAGAGGAAAGTGGCTATCGGGGAAAGGAAAGCAAAATGGGGAGAATATCTAGGGCCCATATTTTTTTTTTCTTTTAAAGAAAAGAACGCTACAAAATGAGGTTGATCCAGAACTGGTCCTGGGGAGGATAATTGAGGGCAAGGACCTAGGCTTCCTTCATGGGCCCAAGCTCCATCTATAAGAATGTCTAGGATGTGACGACTCAACTGATAGTAGTTACCATTTTTCACTGTGCAAACAAATCCTTCTATTACTTATTCGATTTGCAGTGTAGGATACTGAAAAATTATCTGAGGTGTAAATATGAATCAAAATGATAATTACATCATCACTAACTCTTTGAAGATTTTTAGTCCCTTAGTGGCAGTGTCCAGTGTTCATTATATGAGGTGGCAGCATAAGAGAGACACTTGAAGATGTATGTATTTTTGTTTAATGTACCAAATGCCACCTGTAAGCAAATAACATCCATGTTGTCAGTTCAAAAAGAAATTAGTAAAGGATTTTTTGGGTAAGGTGAGCCATATAGTTTCATGCTTTCTCAAAATACAGTTGTGAAGTGTTCCTGCATGGCTAGAATCATCAGGAAACCCAAATGCCATTTAAACCCACTCACTTAAAGCACAAATATACTTTAGAGAAAACTATGGGCAGAATTCAGAAATTTAGAACTTACTGCTGTTATCGTGCAGGTAGACTTTAATTAAAAAATAATGGGATGTACCTGGGTGGCTCGGTCATTTAAGCGTCCAACTCTGGATTTTGTCTCAAGTCATGATCTCACAGTTTGTGAGACTGAGACCCATGTTGGGGTCTGTGCTGACAGCATGGGGCCTGCTTGGGATTCTCCCTCACCCTCTCTCTCTACCCCACTCCCTCTCTTTCTGTCTCTCAAAAAAAATAAATGAACATTAAAAAAATAGAAAACATGGTTCTTGTGGACAAACTTCCAATAAACGTGTGCTTTGCTTAAGGTTGTTCACATTTTTGGCAAAGGTCATGGCCTATATCATACCAGAGATCCAAAAAGCGTGAAGGTTCATGTGCCAAGAAGTACATAGAACTTAATATCATGAAGTTCTAGCTATAATGGGAAAAGAAATCATGGTCTACATATGTTTATCTTTTTTCTGTTATTTATAATTTTATTTTATCCATTTTCTTAGATATCAAGCATGCCTGTAGAAATTTAGATCCAGACTTAAATAAGCTGAATATTCAAAACATATATATATAAGTCATGTATAGGCTGACATGGATATTTCTTTTGTATGCCAATATTTGCTACTGTTTTGTATTGATTAAAAAATAAATGGGGACACGTGGGTAGCTTGGTGGGTTGAGTGTCTGACTTGGTTTTGGCTCAGGTCATGATCTCACAGTTCATGAGTTCAAGCCCCACATCAGGCTCTATGCTGACAGCCAGGTGCCTGCTTGGAATTCTCTCTCTTCCTCTCTCTCTGCCCCCTTGCCCCAAATAAATAAGTAAAACTTTAAAACAAACAAACACCCAAATTAAACTCATGTATGTATGGTCAATTTTATACAACAAAGGAGCCAAGAATACACAATGGGGAGAGGACAGTCTCTTCAATAAATAGCACTGATAAAATTGGACAGCCAAATGCAAAAGAATGAAACTGGACCACGATCTTACACCAGACAAAATAAATAAATAAATAAATAAATAATAAATAAATAAATAAACTCAACATGGATTGAAGATTTGAATGTAAGATCTGAAACCATAAAACTCTTAGAAGAAAACATAGAAATTGGTCTTTGTGATGATTTTTTAGACCTGACATCATAAGCTAAAGGAACAAAAGCAAAAATAAACAAGTGAGACTACATCAAACTGAAAAGCTTCTGCACAGCAAAAGAAACTATCACCAAAATGGAAGGGCAACCTATGGAATGGGAGAAATTTGCAAATCATATATACAATAAAGGGTCAATATCCAAAATATATAAAGAATGAAGAACTCATACAACTCAATAGCCAAAAAAGCAAATAATCCAATTAAAAATTAGAGAATCCAAAAAAGACATACAGATGGCCAACAGGTACATGGTAAAATGCCCAGCATCACTAATCACCAGGGAAATGCAAATAAAAATCACAATGAAGTATTACCTCACATCTTTTAGAATGACTTCTATCAAAAAGACAGGAAATAAGAAGTGTTGATAAGCGTTTGGAGAAAAGGAACCCTAGCGCAATGTTGGTGGGAATGGAAATTGATATAGTCATTCTGGAAAACAGTATAGAGGTTCCTTAAAAAATTAAAAATAAAACTATCATGTGATCCAGCAATTCTATTTCTGGATATATGTCCAATGAAAATGAAAGTTTAATTTAAAAAATGCACGATGTTCATTGCAACATTATTTACAATAGCCAAAATATGAAAATAAGCTATCTCTCAATAGATAACTAAAGAAAATGTAATATATACATAAAATGAAATATTATTCAGCCACAAAAAGAATGAAATCTTGTCATTTGCAACAACATGGATGGAATGTGAGGGCATCATTCTAAGTAAAATAAGTCATACGGAGAAAGACAAATACCATATGATCTCACTTATATATGGAATCAAAAACAAACAAAACAAAAGAAATCCATGTTTATAGATACAGAGAACAGGGTAGTGGTTTCCAGAGATGGTGTGGGGGTGGGTAAGATGGGTGAGGGGGGTCAAAAGGTTCAAATTTCCAGTTATAATATAAATAGATCATGGGGATATAATGTAGTACACAGAAACTATAGTTAATAAATTTTATTGTACATTCCAAAGTTTCTAAGAGAGTAAATCTTTATTATTATTTTTTTTTTAATTTTTATTATTATTTTTTTAACATTTATTTATTTTTGAGACAGAGAGAGACAGAGCATGAACGGGGGAGGGTCAGAGAGAGAGAGGGAGACACAGAATCGGAAGCAGGCTCCAGGCTCTGAGCTATCAGCACAGAGCCCGACGCGGGGCTCGAACTCACAGACCGCGAGATCATGACCTGAGCCAAAGTCGGACGCTTAACCAACTGAGCCACCCAGGCGCCCGACAGTAAATCTTTAAAGTTCTCATCAAACACAAAAAATTCTGTAACTCTGTACGGTGACAGATGTTAACTTACTGTGGTGATCATTTTGCAGTATATACAAATATTGAATCATTATGCTGTATACCTGAAATAATATAAAGTTATATGCCAATTATACTTCAACAAAAATAAATAAGCAAACAATATCACTAGAGTTCACATATTATTCATATGTATGGTCTTCCAATTACTGAAGTTATTCTATCTATCCTACTTTAGATGATACAAGGTGACTATAAATTTATTTTAAATAATTATTTGCATTTTCTAAAAATATGATACATTGAAATTGCAAAATATTAATCAAGGAAGTAAAATAAAAATTTTAATACCACAAAAATTTGTTTCTCTCTCTTACAGTCTGTCATCTATTTTTCCCTAAAAATGTGTTATAATAGGAAAAGAAAAGAAAAGAACTTTATATACAGAGATATTCTTTGTAGAGGTATTCTAACTGACTGTATCCGTGATGTTGGAAAAGTTCTATAAGTAGACTAATCAAACCAATTATATTTTGTTACAGATATTTCCAGTAGTAAAAATGAAGGACATAATAGATGAGGTTTGCATATTAACAGCTCCTTCTATCATCATTTACTTCTGAATGCTCGGAAGATAGGAAACACATTTAGACTCAGTAGCTTTATATTTCAACTGTGTAGTTCCCTCTTAATAGAGTCAGTGATCTGAACGCTGCCTAATGCCACAAAGCAGAAGCTGGCAACATCCAGCCCCTTACTTATTCACTTTGTATTTTTCTGCAGTCCACTATGTGCCTTTAGCACAATGCTAATCACAGTTTGGAAATATGTGGTGTATGGTGAAATTGGATATTGAGATAAGTAGTTGGGGGAAACAATGTGAAATGAAACCAGGCAAATTCAAGCAAATTGAAACAAAAAAACAGCACTATTTCTAGATTATGTGTGTATGAATAGAAGCACATAGTCCATTTTTTTTAAGTTCATTTATTAAAACAGTTTTTATCTGGAAGTAAGCAAGATATGATTTAAACATCTGTTGTTTAGCTTTGTGCCTATTAAATGCTTTTCCTTTTAAGCATCTAACCAAAAGTGTACCTATTAAATGCTTTTACTTTTAAGCATCTAACCAAAAGATATTTTTCTAATAATCACAGAAATATAATTTCTTTAGGAGATATAAAGAATTACATATTTATTAATTATATTCTGTGATGATATCAGACATTTAGAAATTATTCCAATTATTTGCCTAGCCACAAGTTTACCCATCAAAGTTGAATTTGCAAAATTATTTGTATAATTCTTCAGTTTTATTTTCAACTGCTACCACTTCTCACTCACCTTGAGTAACCCCTTTACATAGCTCTTATTTTCTCTGTTAATGTGTTGCTCCTTGGGGTGAAGACCTGAATAGTCACACATATTAGTACTTTGTGTAAAATAAAATACGGGCTCAGGGTGCCTTAGTCGGTTGAATATTTGACTCTTGACTTTGGCTCCGGTCATGATGTCATGGTTTGTGAGATCGAGGACCACATCAGGCTCTGGGCTGTCAGAACAGAGCCTGCTTGGGATTTTCTCGTTCCTACTGTTTATGTCCCTCGTCTTCTCTCTCTCTCTCTCTCTCTCTCTCTCTCTCAAAAATAAATAAATAAATAAATAAATAAATAAACAAATAACATTAAATAAGTAAGTAAAATAAATAAACTTAAAAAATAAACAAAATAAAATAAACGAATTGAGCTCAAGCAACATGCAGAAAATAGCCCTTGTTAAAAGGAATAGACAATTCCATGCATTGACTGTGTGATATAAATTTTTCTTATCTAGCTACTTTTTTTCTTTATTGATTGGTGCTTAACAGATTCATAAGGAAGACTTGGAGATTCATAAATTTCAGGTAGGTGAGATGTAAGAACTTTTACAGAAATGAGGGTGCCATACTTATTTATAAATGAACATGATCATTACAGAAGTACCTATACAATATTAAATAATAGTGATCTTAACAGGTGTCTGTGTGTGTGTAAATATATAAGTCTAGGTTTTAAATGAACCTGGTAGACTGAGTAAGAAAATTTATACACATGATAAAGATATCTACCTATAACTCTTTCAATAAAACTCTTCCTAAGGAAGATTTATAAAATATACAGACGGACTCTCCAAAGTGTTTTGCATACCATTTACAGATACCACAATCTCATCTCAATGTATTTTTTTAAATACATTTTTTAAGTTTATTTATTTATTCTGAGGGGGGTGGAGAGGGACAGAGAGAGAGGAGAGAGAGAGAATCCCAAGCAGGCTCTGCACTGACAGTGCACAACCTAACACAGGGCTCACCGCGAGATCATGACCTGAGCCGGGATCAAGAGTAGGACGCCCAAGGGAGTGAGCCATCCAGGCATCCCTCAAATATATTTTTTTGCCACGTATGTTAGTGTATCATCCCTACACCATGCCTTCCACCTCCTAACAGTCACACCATTTAACCCCTCTGCCCTTACTGTTTGCTTTCTTTTAATTGCTTCCATCTTGTGGATGTTCACATTGTTATTATTCAAAGCATTTCTTGTCCTTAACAGGGGTCATCTTTGTCAGTGTAAACTGTATCCATCCTTCAAGATACAGCTCCGATGTTAGCTTCCCAATAAATCATTCTAAAATGTCTGTATTCAGCATTAATCTCACTCCCCTCTGTTACAACTATTTCCTTTGTATTTTTGTTATGGAAACTGGTCTGGATCACCCGGCAGAAGAACCAAGCAGCACTCGGAGATCATGGAAGGCAGAAGGTTTATTTTACACCAGTGGGCTCAGAGGAGATGATCCTCCAGACATCTGAGCCCAGAGCAGCAACGGAGGGGACAATTTATAGTCTGTTACTTCCGCATTCCTCATTAGTAGTAATTTGGGGCCTGAGGCAAGCAGGGTGGGAACAAGAACCCAGAAGGGAAGTCTTCAGGCAGGGACTGAAATTCTCTTATCAGCCCTGTCAGCCATCATAAACAGATTTTTCCCTAACATTTTTAGTAACAAAATGGATCACAATTTGCCTAATATTTTAAATTTGTGTCCATGACTGTTTAATCTGATGGGTAATAACAATTTTAAGGTCAACAATTATATCTTGTTTATTTCTATGTACACAATACTGCCAAGCCTAGTCCTTTGCCAGAAGTAGATACTCAATAAATATTTGTGGGATTACATTGAATTGAGATAAACTGAATTGGCTCAAGGTTGCTATGCAATGAGTTTCTCTGGTGTTCAGTATGCATTGCTCTTGAATTGCAACATTTGTCTCAGTTTTTGCTGTATTTGAAAGCTGATGTACTCTTAACCTAGCTCCATGTAAGTGAATTGGAGAGTGACATTTATTAATATTTGCATAGCTCAAAAGCAGTTCATACTGTGTAAAACACTCTACAAATTGGAAGTGCTATTTAAAAATAAAAGGATGGATAGTGTAGTAAAGTGCAGCAACTTGGCACAATCAATACATCTCTTGAATTTTTCAATATTAGAATTAAAAGAAAGAAGCACCTGTTATACATCTCTTGAAACAATGGAACACAACTTCATTTGCAAACGGTGACATTGTCTTGTTAAAGAAAAAAATCTGAGAACAGTTGCTAGGGATATTGTATGCAATCATGGTGTCTATGGAAACTGAGCCTGCACAAAAGTGTAATGAGGAATAAAGAGATACCTGGAGGAGTGCCCAGTGTCAGAAAGACAATGATAATATAACTTTTCAAAATTTAGAAAGAATAAAAAAGGAATAAAATAAATAAATACACTTACCTTGTGCCTTTGGGTACCTGTAGAAAGTTTTAACTCTGGGAAAAAATAAAAACAATGGAAAAACAAAATGCAAAACAAATTTTTAAATCTTGCTTCAATTTACTGACACATTTAAAATAGTGTGGTCACTACTTGCAGGCCATTCATAGAATTGCCCCATGCCTCTGTATTGCTATAAGCCATGCAAGCATTTCATGCTCTGAAACTGTATTAATATTTCAAAGATAAAGGAACACAATTTATTTTCTTTTTGAAGTGTTAAACCCTGACACATCTAATGATTTTGGACTTCATTAATTAGAACAGATTGCCATACCTTGACCAGGCTTCTGGTAGTTTACTCCAGCTTATATAAAAGAATCTTTGCCTGAAAGAAGGGCTATCATTTAGAGAAGAAATAGATTTATCTCTTGTCCTTATTTAACTAATGACTTCAGATATATAGTGTTTTCCCAGAATGTCATCTGTCTCCAAATGATGAAGTGATTTCAGTTGGCTCTCTAAATTAATGAAAAAAAGTCTGGCAGCAATTGGTTCATGTGTAGTAGATTTTGAAATAATACATTATCCACTGGTTAATTTAATATTTAAAAATGAATGCTTTCTATGTCTCAGGAATAAATACTAGAAATAAATACCAGAAATAAGTACCAGATAGCCCACTGGTAAGCACAAACAGACAAAATTCATGCCCCCATGGAGCATACTGGTTAGTGAGGAAGAGAGATCTTAATCAAACTATAAATGTAAAATGTGTCAAAGATAGTTCTTTTTAAAATGATGTCTGTTACAAGTTTAGGAAAATATGCTCTGTATTAATAAAAACAATAGCAGTTACTTTGCCACTTCTAGATCCCTTAGCAAATGTTTTAAATACCATTTATGTTGAGTTTTTTTGTTTGTTTTTGTTTCTTTTTGTTTTACTTTTACATGATACTTCAATAAAGAACACAACTCCTGATCACAGGGGGATATTTATAACTCTATTTGTTGACTTGCAATACTCTTATCCTCTATTCATTGAGTACCGCCTACTGTACAGCCCATAAAATACTTTTTTTTAAATTTTCTGAATTGCTAAAAAAAATTGTCTTTAGTAATTAAGAATAAATGGGTCCTTTATAAACAGCCAATTGAACAACTCAATTGACTAGAACTTTGAGGAATTGTAAACACGAGAGAGAGAGAGAGGGAGAAGTGTTGCACAAAGTGGCCGAGATGGGAGAAAATAGGAACCAAAACCTCCAGGGGCTCGTTTGGACCCTATTGAAGTCCATTAGTGCAGGAAGAACTACTGGAGTTCAAACCCATCAATCATTTCTCACTCAACCTCCTGGGGTCAAATTCTGCCCTGGATTATATGCACCTAACTTTCATTCAAGTTGCAGGGAGTTACACACACATTCAAGAGGGCAGGCTCTGGCTCTGCAAGTTGAGTGGGGAGTAATTGATGACTTTCTCCTTGCTATGTTTGGCTTGGGAAACAGCTCCCTGCAGAGGGCTACACTGGTGAGCGGAGTGGGAGGGTGCTGTAAAAATACTCAGCCTCCAGAGCTGTAGCAGAGACTCGGCAGCTGGTTTTCATTTTTAAGATCTAGGAAAGAACGTCAACTTCACTAAGCGTTAAGATGTATGTGTTTTCTCACATTTTCTTCCCAGTTGATTCCACTTTCTCATCCCCTGTCTACTAGAGTTTCTTCTTCTCTGATGAGTGTTTCTTTTCCTTCTTTGCTCCTTCTTTCCCCTGTCACTTTTTTTTTCTGTCTTTTAATAATATTAAATGAGATAAAGTGCTTAGAATAACCTGGCACACGGTAAGAGTTTAATAACTACTAGTTTTGTTGTGCCACTTCTAATTATTTTGTATTATCATTGCTACTATTACTATTAGCTTGCCTTTTCCTTAATTTAAGAAAATTTTGGATATGTATGGAAATGGTAGTCCTTTAATCTTAATAGGGTTTTTCTTTAACATGTTTGTCTAAAATTACTTATTTCATACCAGACTTATAATCACATACTGAATTTATCTTCAAAGAAAACCTTAATGATATTTCTTAGGTATTATCCTTTCATAAGAGAAGTGATAGAAAAAGCATTTTGCAACATTGAAGACATTCTCAAGAATGTTACTGGCAAAGCCAGTAATACTTGACCTAATAAGACTTTAGCTTCCTTAGGCAAATAAACATTGAGTTGGCTAAATAGTTAAAAATGGTATATTTCAGTAACTATGCTCTTTATTATAAGATTCATTAAGTTAAAATATAATATAATTATTTTGGAATATATAAGGCTTAAAACATTTGGGAAAATATAATTTTAAACAACATATAAGATTTCAAATAACATGTGAAAATGTTCAGAGCAAGTGTCCCCAAAATGTGCCACTATAGCATGTATGCTGTTTTGAGCTGAAGTCAGTTGAGACCCTGTGGGCTCAGGAGAAGATTTTTGCCCTTCTCTTAACCACCTAGAAGATTGTAAATTGGTGGTCTCTTCCATAAATAGTTATTACCAGAGATAAATTTTATTGGAGTGACTCATCTGTTTGGCAGGGCAAACATTTAATCACCAAATATCTGCTCTACTTACAGCCCCATGAAGTGCATTCCTTCCCTCTGAAGTCCCAGACCCCTACCCCCTTCTCCTTAGTCCAGGATGATATGTAGACTTCATTTTGCCTGTCTTTGGAGCTTCCATGACTGTATGGATTCCCCAAAATCCAGTATTAGATTTGATTTTCTCCTGTTATCTGTCTCAAGTCAATTTGATTCTTAGTCCAATTAGAAGGCCCTTGGCAGGGGGGGGGGGGGGGAAGCAAATTCTTGCTCCCTAGCATGACTCTTATTAGATTTTTATTCAACGGTGTTGCTGTAGGTTTGGCTGAGATGCTACACTGCCAAGAACAACACTTTGTCACCCCATCTTGTCTCCTCAACACTTATGGTCCATGATACTCAGAACACACGAGAGAGCCATTTAAAAAATGTGAATGTTAAAATTTTATTTTAAATTCCTAAAAATAAGATTCATCACAGGTGTACTTTTTAAGAAATTAGCTATAAACTTTTGTCTTTCAAACAAGGCCTAAAAATCTTGTAGTGAACAGGAGATAAACTGAAAGGTCTCTTGCAGCCAAAGAAGACAAATGTCCTTCAGTCCCAGGAACTGCACTGAAGGCATATGATTGTGGCCTGAAATTGCTAAGCTAAGGACTATAGATAAACAGAAAGAAGAAGTCTTCAAGTTAGTATTTTGGTCCAGGGTTTATAGTGGTAAACCACAAAATTCATTGCACTGGAGTGAAACAGAAGAGATCCATAGGGTGAGTGACATTTGGAATGCAAGAGACACTGGGATGAAATTTCAGTTAAATTGAATGGTTAATATCATAGGCAATGTAGAGGAGGAATTTCATTTTGCTTATTAAAGAAAAGATAATGGATGCAAGAAAGGGGAGCTAAAAGACAGAAAGATCAAAAGATGGGTAAGAGATAGGATATATGAGAATGAATTATGATTCCAATTTAGTGGGATTGCATTTTGGAGATTTAGTTATTTATATTTATATGTTCAAAGAACTAGAGGTTTATAATTACATATATAATTCTCAGTTTAAGAATATTCCATGACAGAACTAACTGTGTTTGCCCATTAGTGAAGCATACTCTACAGATTGTTTTATCGATTCTCTTTCAGCTAATGAATCCAATAAACGAGATGTTCAGAGCCACAAGTTCATTGATGTGTGAAAGGGAAGTCTGATAAGAGCTGACTACTTACTACTCAGAACACAAATGGAAGTTATAGGAAAATAGCTGATACTCTGCCACTTAAATCAGATGCAAGAAGGATTTATTGTTGCCTTACAGTAAATCTTGGGAGTTATTTATGGTTCTGAATTTGGTTAATATGGTGAACTAAGTAAAGGCCCCAAAGATACCCATATTCTAATCCCTAGAACCTGTGAATATTTTATCTTATATGGCAGAAAGGGACTTAGTAGATATGGATAAATGAAAAATCTTGAGATTGGGAGATTATCCTGGTTGATCTGCTTAAGGTTCGACCAATGTATTCCCAGGGGTCCTTATAAGAGGAGAAAGGAGGGTCAAAAGCAAAATAGACCATCTGACAACAGAAGCAGAGAGGGAAAAGGCCATGTGATATGGGGCCAAAAGCCAAGGAATGAGAACAGCATCCACCCTGGAAAAGTGAGGAAAACAGATTCTCATTGAAACCTTCAGAGGAAGTGAGGCTGTTGACATTATAACTTTAGTCCAATGAGGGTGATTTTGGACTTAAATCACTAAAATTGTAAAATAATAAATGTATGCTTTTTTAACCCAAATTTGTGGTTAGTTTTAATAGCACAAAGGAAATTAATACTGTAAGTATACTCACCTTATAAAACTTCTCTACAGGTAAATAGAGTTCAGTATTTCATCAAAAGGGGTCTGCTTTTTATGCCAAGTGCACTAATAATCTAATAGTGATGCTTAAACTATGCATAACAATAAAGAGTAGCTACCCCAGCAGTCACAATCTAAATTCAGTACAAATAGCACCTGTAACTATGATTCTCAATGCTGAATAGACCCTTTATCAAAGCTTCTAGAAGAGAATCCAAAAGTAGTGGTAAGGCCTGAAAACAGCTTAGTTGTAAGAAAGGGGGTTGATTCTAGAATTTATATTAAAAAAGTAAATCCTGACCAGATAATCCCTGAATCCTTGATGAAAGATTTGGTTTCAAGTAATATCAAAACATGATGTTGTTTATTATTTGAAATTTATGTTAGTTAGCATAGCTCTCCTTAGCCTCTAAAGTTCAATGAATATGCCTTCCAGAACTTTTTTACAATAGAAGCAAGCAAGAAAAAAAAAAAACATAATGAAATAATAAAATTGTCAGTTCCCCTACACACACACATATCCTGTCCCCTCCACCTTCCATTCTGTTATAAAGCTCCAGTCTGACTAAGGGTAAATTTGTACCTGTGAATCTCTGAGCAGCAATTCTAAGACAGATTAGGTAAAATTTGGAGTAGAGACCATGACTTATTCACATTTATGTCACTTTTATAATCCAGTGCACCCAGTAGAAAGTCAAAAGGATCTTGTTAAATGAATAAATTAAAACTGACTCAAGTATATTCATGGTAAAATACATTTACTGCCAATTATATTACTCTCAGGTTATAGGTAAAAAGGTTACTTTGCCTACAAAGAAAAATGGCTGAAGTATAGTGTATCCCCTCCCTAAACAATGACTCTCAGGCTAAGGTAACCTTGAAGTTTCATACCTGATTTATTCACCTTCCTAGATTTGCTCTTAGCTCTGTAGGACTCTGACTTTTCTCTCTGCACCTGAGCCCAGATGAAGCACCATGTTCTGAGACATGCTCAGTGGCTACTCAAAAGAGAGTGTAACTATAAGGAAATATATATTAATTCATGTATCTTGGGCTAATATTTGACCAGTAAGAAGGGGGATACCATGTACTTAAATCCCTGTCCTTCCTCTTTGGAGATATCCCCAGGGAATAAACAATCGGTTTAGTGTTTCTGGTGAAGCTGTGTAGACCTTGTACCACTTTGTATTTTGTTCCCCTTCTTACCAGCTTCACTTCCTTTTTTTTTTTCTCACCCCAATTTCCTAGGATTCCAGCCCTTAACAGAGAGTTACCAATTAGGTTTTGTGTCAGGTTTTCTAGGTATCTCCGTCTAAGACAGTTTTCATTCCTAAGGGACAAGGCATGGAAAATGACAATGCAGTTCTGAGGAATCAATAAAGATTGTCAATTAAAAAACTCTCTCCTCAGAGTCACCTGGGTGGCTCAGTTGGTTAAGCATCTGACTCTTGATTTTGGCTCAGGTCATGATTTCACTGTGATGAGATTGACCCCTGCATTGGGCTGCCTGCTGAGCATGGAGCCTGCTTAAGATTTTTCTCTCTCCCTCTGTCCCTCTCCCCCGCTGGCGTTCTCTCTCTCTCTCTCAAACAAACAAACAAACAAAAACTCTCTTTTCAAAGAATTGCCATGAGACAATATACATTAATACATTAATATTCCACTTGAACCTAAGAAATCAAATATGGTGGAGCCTATGATTCACATAGATGGAAGATATCCTAAGTGGAAATTAAGTTTTGTCTAAGAGCTAGACTTAGCAAGTTATAGGATCATTTATTCACAAATATTTAATCCATATATAAGTGATTTGGGGCTTAACTTTGAAGCAGGAGTAATGACGTAATAAGTGTATTTTCACAAAATTAGTGGAACGTTTTCCCTAGCCAATAAATACCTGAGGGAAATTCAAACTTTTTTCCTCAAGTGCAATAACAACATTTTACTTTGTTTTTTTTGTTTGTTTGTTTGTTTTTAATTTTTTTTTTAACATTTATTTGTTTTTGAGACAGAGAGAGACAGAGCATGAACAGGGGAGGGGCAGAGAGAGAGGGAGACACAGAATCTGAAACAGGCTCCAGGCTCTGAGCTGTCAGCACAGAGCCGGACGCCGGGCTCGAACTCATGGACCGTGAGATCGTGACCTGAGCTGAAGTCGGACGTTTAACCGACCGAGCCACCCAGGCGCCCCACAACATTTTACTTTGATCATGTTCTCTCTTAAGTTCATCTCAGGCTCTTATTTAGGTGAGTTTAATAGAACTTTATGAAACCTGATGAATAGAATTCTGAGTCTGTTAATAAGAATATCCTGGATATTACCCTATATTGTGTCTCTTCTTGAGTTAGAAAGGAGATACCTGATAAGCAAAGAAAGCAAGTGTTCCTAGATCTAAGGTCACCTCATAATTACAACAAAGATATTGTGTTAGGAAGCCTGGGCACACCTAAGTGATATCCTAGGAAAGTGATTTATCCAAGGTAAACTGATGTGACTGGCCTGCCCCTTCAAGGCCCGCTGCATGAGTGTTTGCAATTGCATAGAGCCTGGGTGAGAAGGGTCCATGTCTTGGTTCAGGGTGCTGCTGTTGTCCTTCAGAAATTCCTAATGCTATTGTGAAAATGGGCCTTACATTTTCATTTTCAGTTGAGTCCCCACAATTTATGCAGCCAGTTGTGCACAACTTACAAACCTGATGGTGGATTCAGCTCCATTTTTCAGCATGTATTTAATTCCTAGACTTTGGAGGGTAAGGGCCTAGGTAAGTAAACAAATAAAATGATTCTGAGATTTATATCAAAGTAATCTTGCCCTTATTTCCATTCTAAACCCTGATTTGGGGCTCCTGCATGGCTCATTCGGTTGAGCGCCCGGCTCCTGATTTTGGCTCAGGCCATGATCTGATAGGTTCATAGGTTTGAGCCCCACATGGGGCTCTGCACTGACAATACAGAGCCTGGTTGGGATTCTCTGTCTCTCTCTGTCTTTGCCCCTCCCCTGCTCTCTCTCTCTCTCTCTCAAAATAAATAAATAAACATAACTAACTAACTAACTAACTAACTAAATAAATAAATAAATAAATAGGGGTCATGTGGGTGGCTCAGTCAGTTAAGCATCTGACTTTGGCTCAGGTCATGATCTTGTGGTTTTTGAGTTCAAGCACTGTGTCAGACTCTGTGCTGACATCTTGGAATCTGAAGCCTGCTTAGGATTCTGTGTCTCCTTCTTTCTCTGCCCTCCACTTCTCCCCCACTCGTACTCTGTCTCTTTCTCTCTCTCTCAAAAATAAACATTAACATTTTTAAATAAAAAATAAATAAATAAAAATACATATATAAACTCTGATTTGTTTTTGGCCTATGGGCCCCATAAGCATGTCATTCCCTAGAAGTTTAGGGACTGGATATCTCTGCCTTTTTGTGTACTTGGCTCCTTTCTTTGTTATATCCCCAAGAGCCTCATCATTTATATTACTTTTTGCCACCCCCCCCCCCACCATGTTTTCTGGGTCATGAACTCTTGCTCTACTTAGGGTTTTTATATAAAAGAAACAGATTTTCACATTGCCTTTAAAATGTGAAAGGGAGATTAATTTTAAGACACGTAAGGCTTCAATTTATATACTTTAGGAATGGTCTAGTTTCTCTGAGAGTCTTTCACTCTTTTGAAAGCCACAGTCTCCATTATTGTGTCCCTGGATATGTAAAAATGTGTGTTTTTTCATTATGAATTCCTAATGTTATCTCATGGCTGTTATTCTTACCTCTCTCTAGCTATAGCATCCTTTACAAATTGTTTATTATTTTGAGATATCTTAATTTAGGTATCAAAGAGAAAACTTTTTGGCCTACCTATCCAAGGCAGGACACATCAGGTTAACTTTGCACTTATGGGTTGCCAGCACATGGGTCAGAGGCACATGCAAGGCACCATCAGACCTATTTAGTAGGCCCAGGAATAGAATTATGTGGTATGCAGTATTACTGTAGAAGATGTGATTTCTATCAGAACTAGGTGGTACAAATGTATCTGACACATAAGTTAAAAATCCTGCCCCAGGGGCACCTGGGTGGCTCAGATGGTTAAGCTTCTGACTTGGCTCATGATCTCTGTGAGTTTGAGCCCCTGTCAAGCTCTGTGCTGACAGCTCAGAGCCTGGAGGCCGCTTCAGATTTTGTGTCTCCCTTTCTCTCTGACCCTCTCCTGCTCATGCTCTGTCTTTCTCTGTCCCTCAAAATTAAATAAACGTGAAAAATAAATCCTGCCCCAGAATATGCATCCCAGAGTCTCCATGGCAGTAGCTGGCATACTTAACAAGATCTTCCTTGGTGTCAATGATGACGTATACAGATTCCTTGCTATACTTTTTCAACAGTCACTATAATTTTTCATGCTGAACACCCATTGCTTGAATTCACATCAAGGAAAATTTGGACATCTTCAAAACAGCCATCATCTTTTTCTGGAATGATCTACTTATGAATATTATCAGGATGGTCTGATCCTCTCTGTTGCTAATCAGGTTCCACATACGATGCATTTCTTTTTAAGTATTAAAAAATGTTCACCTACAATGCAAAAAAAAAAAAGTATTTCAGAAGTACCTTCTCCATGCAGTATATTTTGATTTGAGAATAAAATAACTATGTTTTGTATTGACTTCCACTTATTTCATTTATAGTCAAAATATCCCAGCAAATTAGCTAACAAAAATCATATTGAGGTTTCCTTTTTCTCTGATTACTAAAAATATTTTAGCTATTGATTTTCCTAACTATTTTAATAAAATGTTATATCTTCATTTTGGCCTTATAATTCGAAATTCTCTCCTTTTGCCCTATATCATAAAGTTTTAAACAGAAGTTTATTTACAAAAATGTTTATACTTGTATAACCAGTGGCCTATATTAGAGTATAACTTAATGTCTACTATTTGTTGCTTGTGGGTCCTTTACACTCTTCTATGAAAGTCAAGAAGTAGGTGAACAAAGATTTTATAAAGGAAAAGAGTGTCATTTTATAGAAAATATGATGAAACAAGTTTTTTGGCATAATACTTGGAAAATAATTTTAATAATATTGTTTAAGTTTATTTATTTTGAAAGAAGGAGAGAGAGAGAGCAAGGGTGGGGCAGAGAGAGAGAAGGAGAGAGAGAGAATCCCACGCAGGCTCTGCACTGTCAGCATGGAACCCCACGTGGGACTCAAACCCACAAAACCTGAGAATATGACCTGAGTCCAAACCAAGAGTCAGGCACTTAACTGACTGACCCATCCAGGTGCCCCTGGAAATTGTTTTATTTAGATAAAAATAACTTTGCTACAGCAAATTATTTCAGAAGCAAAAGACAGAGATACAGGCTAGGTTGCAAAAAAAAATTTCAAGGAACATAAAAGCTATAAGCCTGTTTTGTGTGTCTAAATACTTTGTTGTGTTCTTTGTCTGTTTTGCCTTTTTTAAGAAAAAAAACATCTGGCTTCTCTCTTCAATTTCTAGCATTTGGTCATTTAGATAAAGGTGCCGATGCTCACTTGCTTTAGTAATTGTATTCAAATGATTTTTATTGCCTAAATATGATCTCGCTGCTGGATATTGCCCATGGTTTAGACTGTACAGCACAAGGTATTTAAATGATAAGGTAGTTGCTTCCAACTTGAATCTCGCCTGAAGAGAATAACAGGCAATGTCTAGCTTCATTACCTTTTAAGGGTTTAATGTACAATATTTATTGGTGTTGCTACTTTCTCAATGTCCATAACAATTCTTTTGTCCCATTTAGTAGCTGTTTGTGGTAAATGCTCCTGCATCCTGTGGTTTGATAGTATTTCTACCATTTATCACCATGTAGAATAGTAGAATAAGAAGGTCTTATATAGTTCCCTGAAATTTCCCTCTATCATATCATTGGATCTATGTGTTGGAATACGTAGGTGTATGTGTGTGTGTAATACGTGTACCTTGGGTGCACGTATCCATATATATATCATATGTAAATACATGATATATATTATAAATGCATAGATATGCACACTGTTTTTTTTTGTTGTTGACTTAAAGAGAAGTTTTTAAAAGCTTATTAAGACAATATTTTTCGTTTACACATAGGAGATATTTCAGTATAATCAATAAACAGTCTTAGGTAATATCATCACTGAAACACTGTAGTTACCTCAATACCACATCTGCAAAGCAGATTAGTGTATCAATTGCACAGCAGTAGGAACTAGCCCTAGAAACTAGGTTCTAGTCTCTGCTCAATTATTTGTGGACTCTCAAACTTAGTCATTTAATTTATTTAAACCTCAGTTTCCTTACTTATGAAACAAATAATAAACTATTTTTGGAGCTAAAAAATCTTCTCTTCTATATTCCTGTGGCTTACAAGATGCTCTGAACTTTCTAGAGGCTCAATAAATATTTGTTTATCAGACAGACTAAAGCAAGTGATTATGTCAGATGATCTTTAAAGGATTATTCTAGCTCAACAAACAGTAAATTATTTATTATATCAATTTTTCTTTTTTCAAAGGCAAATACCAGAGAAGTGTAAACATATGGCAAAAGGAAGATATTTTTACAAGTAATATACTTTTACCTTTAATGTCTTAACCACTTTCTAAGGACTGAGGTTTCTGGATTCAATTTGAAGTAGTTTGTAATAGTGATATTTCTTTTTGTATCTCTAAGTTTGCAAAGTGTCAACATTTGAATAAAATGAACCTGGTAAAATACCTTCAGAAAAATATATCATTATAAATGGTATACATATGTACATACACACAAATATGCACACCCACACACAAACATACACACACATCAGATATAAGTTCTTGAGTTTCTTATCCCAAGTAAGGTGTAAAAAGGATTGTTTAACTTAAGTCATATTAAGAAACAACAGTTACTTAAACATTAACCATGCTCTAGATTCTGTGTAAAATCATTTGTGTGCCTTATCTCCCTATATACTTATAAAAGTTTCTGTACTAATAATGTTATTATCCACATTTTACAGATGAGAACATTGAGGCTTAAGGTAATTATGTTATAAAATTCTCAGAGCTGTTATTGACAGCTCAGTATTCTTTCTGAAATTTTTCTGAGTCTAGAATTTATGTTAATAACGTATATACCACTTTTCATTTTGCCCTATGTTTCTTTAATTTTTATTACCTTTGATCTGTTAAAAGGGAAAAAAAATGTTTTTGCTCTAACTGAAGGAGCTATTTTCTTCACTTTTATTTTTTAGAATGCAACCTATACCAAGCAAAGCAAATAATTACTTATTTGGGAAATATAATTTCGTTCATGTTAACTTGAAAATGTAGGCTAATGAGAGTATTTAAAGTGTGAAGTCATCTTTCCAGGGCCAAAATGAGTAAGAAGAGACCATAGATCTACTACCATTTCTGCAGTTAATTAGTTGTGTAATTTTGGACATGAACTAAGCCACTGAAATTATTTTCTGCTAAGATTCCATACATCTAAATATTTCAAGTGAAAATATTCTGTTAGATTACCTCCCATCATCCTATCAGCCTAAAAATGTGTATTATTATGTGTTTTCATGAAGCATTTCACACAGATGAACTACTTGTTTAGTTAAGAACCAGCATCCTCACCAAATTGATTCAGTCTGTTTTCTGGCAAATACATATTTACTATTGTGTTGATACAGGCTGGGAATCAGATACTTGATTTAATTGTATATCTTCTTTGATCTATAATGTTTTAGATTATGTTCCAACCTCTCAATTGTCCTTGTTTTATCTAGGAAACAACTATGCAAATTGAAACTCTAAAATAATTCTAAGTGTGATCAGTTCAGGATATGCTTAAACATTAAGGTTCAGGATTTGCTTGCACAGAGCTAGGGAATAGCTAATGTTTATTAATTTTTTAAATTGTATAAAGTGTTCAGAAATATGTTTTTAAAAGTTCAGAATTTGGGGTAGTTTTTCAATTATTTTTCATTATAATATTATGAATTTTAATATAAAACATGTGTTCCAACATACTTTTTGCTGGAAACCATACCTATATAGAGGAAACTGTTACAAATATTATGATATTTATGATATAGAATGACAAAATACCTGGGATAATAGAAAAAGACAAACAAATGTTTTGCAGAAGACTGTTATGAGAAATGATGTTTGCACATGTGCAGATCATACATCTTGTTTTTATTTTACTGAGTTTAAGTTCAAAACAGTTGATGTAAATGTAGAGTGTATTAAGGTTATGACCAAACAAATAAGCCTGAATTTCACCTATTTCAGACATGCTCATTAATTCATTTAACTCCTTTTTGAGCTCCTTGCTTGTGGTAGCCTTTGGGCAGGTAAAATGAAAACAGTGCTGTTCCCAGTCAAAGAGATTTATCTGGTACTTAATATGTGCAGTGACTTTACTAAATCTTTACATGCATTTTCTGAACCAATCTTTGATAAGATTATAATTATTATCCCAGTTTTATGAATAATAGAGCCAAGAACATATCCAAAATATACAAGAACTCTTAAAATTCAACAATAAGAAAACAAGAAAAAATTGCAATGGCCAGAAGATCTGAGAATATAAATGATCATAGAAAAGTGGCAAATAAGCAAATCAAAAAAGCATTTAATGGTATTTGTGATTAGGAAAATGCAAACTAAAACACAATGAAATATCACTGCCTACATATTAGAATGGCTAAAATAATTTTTAATGTCTATTTTTGAGAGAGAGAGAGAAAGAGAAAGAGAGAGAGACAGCGAGCGAGTGGGGAAGGGGCAGAGAGAGAGGGAGACACAGAATCTAAAGCAGGCTCCAGGCTCTGAACTGTTAACACAGAGCCAGTTATGGGGCTGGAACTTGAGCGAGATCATGACCTGAGCTGAAGTTGGACGCCCAACCGACTGAGCCACCCAGATGCCCCTAGAATGGCTAAAATAAATTAGAACAACAACAACAACAGCAAATCTAACAATACAAATTATTGGTGAATTCCTGAAGCAATAGGAACTCTCACTGAAAGTGGGAATTAAGCCTAATACCATCACTTTAGTGAACAAAAAAGCTAAACATTATCAGAGGATCAAGCAATCACATTCCTAAATATTTACAAAACTTATGTAAAAATTTATGCCACCAGGAAAACCTGCATATAATTAATTAGAGCAATTGTATTCAAAATCATCACAAGTGGAAAAAGCCAAGATATCTGTCAAAGTGAATGGATACACAAAGCAGGGGGAATCCATATAATTAAATAATATTTAGTGATAAAAACAAATGAACTATTAAGCTACCCAAAGACCTGGATGCACTTTAAATGCATATGGTTAAATGCTACATGGAAGGAAGCCAGTCTGAAAAGGTAACATACGATTTATATGAGATTTTGGAAAAGGCCTAAGTGTAGAAAGAGTAAACATCACTGGTTACTGGTGTTCTGGATGTTCTGGGATAGTGAGGGAAGAGAGTTAAAGTTAAACAAGTGAATAAAAAGAAATTTATGTGGACATTGAAACTATTCTTATGGGTACATGATACTCTACATATGTCATGACTCAGAAATGTACAGTACAAAAAGTACATCTTAATATATATAATTTTTTTTTAAAAATTAGTGGGATAGATGACTTTACGGGTGAATTCCACCAAACACTTAATGAAGAAATATCTTAATCCTTTATACACTTTGAAGAAAGAAGACAGAAGGGAACAGTACATCCTAAACCATTCTGAAAGTCAATATTACCATGTAAGATTGGTTCAGTATAAGAAAACGAATCACTGAAATAGCCATATTAGTAATATCAAGAGAAAAAAAAAGACATGATCGTCTCATAATACAGATAAAAAAATATTTGACAAAATCCAACACTCTTTCATGATAAAAACACTCAAAATATTGGAAAAGAATTTCCTGGAAACCCTGATGATCAGGAACAAGACAAAACTGAGTATTCTTGCCTACATATGTGCTATTTTTCAATGTCCTGTAGGTTCTAAGTAGGACTGTTAGGAAAGAAAAGAGTGAAAGGGAAGAAGTAAAACTATGTCTATTTGCAGGTGGCATTATGTCACATATTGGAAACTTTCTCAAATACACAAAAATCTATTAGAACTAATAAAAAAGTTTAGCGAAATTGCAGGATACAAGCTGAATATTTTAAAAAGTCACATTTTGTTACACTAGCAGTGTACAATTTTTAAATGAAATTAAGAAAATTCCATTTGCATTAGCATCCAAAAGAATAAAATACTTAGGAATAACTTTAATACAATAAATGCAACACCCATAGAGTGGAAACTGAAATAAAACATTGGTTAAATAAATAAAATACACCCTAAACAATGGAAATACATCTTGATTACAGATTGGAAAGAGTATTATTATTAAGACAGCAATAATTCAAAAATTGATTTATAGACTTAATGCAATTCCCATCAAAAATGCAATAATTTTTCTTTTTTCAGAACTAGAAAAGCTGATCCAGAAAATTCATATGGACAGTCAAGGAATCTGGGCTAATAAAAACAATCTTGCAAAAGAACAAAGTTACAGGGCTCTCACTTGCAAATTGCAATCCTTACTACAAAACTAGAGTAATCAAGATGACATAAAACTGCCATTGAGATAGATATAAAGAGCAGTGGAATAGAACTGAGATTTCAGAGATAAACCCATAGTCAATTGATTTTGCCAGAGGTGTCAAAAGCATTCAGTGGGGATAAGCCCTGTGTTTTTAACAAATGGTTCCAAGACACCTGGATATCAACATGCCATAGAATGAATTTGGGTCCCTATCTCACACCATATACAAAAATTAACACAAAATTGCTAAAACAAACAAACTACAAATGACTGCTAAAATTATGTAACCCTTAGAAGAAAAAATACTCATCAATCTTTGAGATCTTGCATTAGTCAATGGTTCCTTGGGTATGACACAAAAGCATCAGCAATAACAACGACATAAATAAATTGGATTTCATTGAAATCAAAATATTTTGTGCATCAAAGCACACTATCAAAAAGTGAAACTGTAAGTTTATATCTGATAAGAGTCTAGCCTCCAAAATACATAAATACCTTTTACCTCTCAACAATAAAAAGACAAATAACTAATTTAAAAATAGGCAAAGGATTTAGATAGATATTTCTATAAGAAAGATATACCAATGGTCAATAAACACATAAAAAGATACCCAACAGCATTACTTGTCAGCAAAATGCAAATGAAAATTATGAGATACTATTTTACACCCACCAGGATGGTTACAATCAAATAAATGGAAAACAACAGTGTTGAGGAGCATGTGCAGAAATTGAAACTCTGACCTACTGCTGATAGAAATGTAAAACGGCGTAGCTTCTATGGAAAACAGTTTGGCAGTTTCTCAAAAAAGTTAAACATAGAGTTGTCATATGACCCAGAAATTTTAGGTACATGCCCAGGAGAATTCAAAACATATGCAGCCCACAAAATCTTATATATGGATGTGTACAGCAGCATTATTTAAAATAGCCAAAAAGTGAAAACAATGCAAATGTTCATCAACTGATGAATAGGTCATTAAATCGTGGTGTAATACAATGGAATAAAAGCACTTAATGCAATAAAAAGAAGTGGAGTACTGATACACACCACAACAGGGATGAATCTAGAAAACATTATGCTAAGTGAAAGAAGCTGGTCACAGAGACCCACATATATTATGATGCAATTTATATAAAATGTCCAGAGTAGACAAATCCATTGGGACAGAAAGTAGATTAGTGGTTCCTGGGGATGAACATAGGGAAGAATGGGAAGTGACTACTACTTACTATGGAGTTTCTTTTTGTAATGGTGACAAAATATTCTAGAATTAGACAATGGTGATAGTTGTATAACCTGTAAAATACACTAAAAATTAGTGATTTATACAATTGAAAGAGATAATTTTATGGTCTATAAATTATATCTCAATTAAAAGGAGTAATTTGTCACTACCCTACATTTTGAGTAAGACTCTTGGTAAAGACTATCACTAATACCGTTTCTATGGTGGAAATAAAATTCAATCCCACCAAATTAGGATTCTTTTTCAGTAAAGTTTCTAAATTATAAAATTATGCTGAGCTAAAGATGCATATGGGAAAAAGTTATTGTGTTTTAAAATACCTTACTGCAATACATACTTAATACTTTTGGGTGGAGGATCCTGAAGAACTAATGCTGGGTCTTTTCACTTTGAACATGAATGAATTTTGGGGGTTCACATATATTTTTTGAAAGAGTAAAGAAGTTTATGAATATTGGAAGAATGTACTCTACTTTCCACATTGCCCACTGTGTTTGTTGAATGTGACCCATAAATTATCGCATCAACATCAGTAACATAAAGTAATGTATAACAGAAGTGTCTGATTTACACATTTTCTAGCACAGCCGTTATCGTATATAATCAGGAGCAAGTATAATCCTCAGAGCACAAACTCAGGTATTTAATGAATTACTTGATAATCTGATATCTTGATGTTCTAAAATGATTTAATTATCATAGTCCTCCAAGGGTGGTGTCATTTTTATCATAATCCATTCTCTGTGTTCATGTACACAAACTTCTGTTTCTCGGATGTCTCAGTTCAAGTTCTGGAAGGTTTACATCATGCTGAGGAGTGAGGAATGGATATCTGGTTCTTAATGCCACCCAGATATCACTAGAATGTAATTTCTGCAAAGGCAAAGATTTTGAGTGAATTGATGACTGCTGTGCCTCACTATCTATAAAAAATGTCTGGCACATTAATAGAGATTCAATAGATAAATGTCCAATTAACATTGTCTATGCTAGTATCTCCTGAGATGACCACTGGTCTTATTGGTTCTCCATTATTGATGTACAAATTACCATTTTATTTTAATTTTTTCAATGTTTGTTTCTTTATTTTGAGACAGAGAGCAAGCAGGAGCGAGGCAGAGAGAGAGGGAGACAAGACAATCCCAAGCAGGCTCCGTGCTGTCAGTGCAGAGCCCGATGTGAAGCTCGAACCCAGGAACCATGAGATCATGCCCTGATCTGAAGCCAAGAGTCAGACGCTTAACTGACTGAGCCACCCAGGTGCCCCCCAAATTACTATTTTAAAGGGATATTCTGGCAAAGCTTTGGGACAGTCTGAAAATTTTTTAGGTTTTATATGGCTAGAGATATCACATATACTTTTCTGATAGTTGCTTTCCTACTATCTCCCGAGGGCTCTCCATAGGAAATGAGAAACAGAAACAGGTCTCCTTTATACTTGAAAATAATATATGTATATATATTCTATACCTGGGATTTGGCCAAAAAAAGGGCCACATATATATATATATATATATATATATATATATATAGTGTGTATATATATATATATACACACAATATATATATATATACACATTATATATATGTATATATATACATATATATATATAATGTGTGTGTATATATATATATATATATATATATATATATATACCTAATGTATTTATATACCTGGGACTTGGCCAAAGAAAGGGCACAGAGCCCCTTTCTCCAACAATACCACTTGCTTCACTCTATTCTGTTTCTGCTCAGGGAATCTTATCCTCTTAGAGGATATGTGGGAGGAGAATGTGAGGGGTTGGTTGCCAGGAGTAACAGAATCCCTGCTCTTCATTTTTTCTTCTCAAAAGTTTTATATCTTTTTTATTCCCTTCTGGATATAGACTTTTGAAAATTAAAGTCTTAAAAGTGATTCATCTTTCAGCTTCTTTTTCCTTTTATATTATTTTCCTAGGTAGTGGGTAAAAATACCCGATTATTTAAATGTGGGAAAGGCAAAGAAGGCAATATGACAACTGAGAAATAATAAATAAGTAAAATTTGATAAATGTGAGTAAAAAATTATGTTTTTGTATATACTAACATATACAGCTATGTCACAGCTTGAGTCAGAGGCAGACATATAATGTAATAATTTTTAAAAATTGACATTGTATTAAATCACCTGTCTAAATAGTGAAATCCCCAGTTATTTCCTTCATTCTGCAGTATTAACAAAGGAGATTTAATTAGAATCTATAATAAAGGGAAGATATTTACTCCTAGCACAGGAATTAACTCCCTTTTAATTGAAGTTGAGGGAAGGATGTAAAAACTAAGGTTAAGAGGTAGATTCCCTGGTGCTCTTCTACACTGGAAAGCCAGAAAGAATGGTGTTATAGAGAGCCTGGTATTCCATACAAAGGAGATTGAACTGTGTCCTATATCAGGTAGTAAATAAAAAATCATCTTGCTTAGTCAACATTGACTTTCTTTTCATTAAAACTACCAACAAAGACCTCATTCTGCTTTCTATTTATCCTTGGTATTCCACTGCAGTACCTATCCTTTCCTATTTTCAAGCAATTTAAAATTAACATTAAAATGTCCCTCTCCCAAACTTCGGGAAGATTATTAGCTCGATAATCTGATAATTTATTTCTGCTTATTCAAGAATGGACACTAGTGAGTTAATATATAGCCCTGTTTAATTACACCTGTTTGTTTTATTTTCTTTAATTTTTATTTTTTAGGCTTATTTCTTTATTTTGAGAGAGAGAGAGAGAGAGAGAGAGAGAGAGCACAAGCGGGGAAGGAACAGAGAGAGAATCCCAAGTAGGCTCTGCACTGTCAACACATAACCCCATGCTGGACTTGAACTAATGAACCCTGAGATCATAACCTGAGCCAAAATCAAGAGTCAGTTGCTCAACTTACTGGACCACCCAGGCACCCCTATACCTTTGTGGTTTAAAGTTTTTAGTAGGGGTGCTTGGGTGGCTCAGTCAGTCAAGAGCCTGACTGTGGCTTAGGTCTTGATCTAACTTTTTGAGAGTTTGAGCCCTGTGTCAGACTCTGCTGACAGCTCAGAGACTGGAGACTGCCTGAGATTCTGTGTCTCCTTCTCTCTGCCCCTCACCTGCTTGCATTCTGTGTGTGTCTCTCTCTCAAAAATAAAAAAACATTAAAAAAAATAAAGTTATTTTCAGTAGATGCATTTTAAACCAGATAATTAATGAAAGGTAGTGATTCCTGGCAACCTGCTTATCAGTGAGGATGATACTCAAACACATTTGGGAAATTTCCTATTTCCTTCACCTGTTTCTTCCTTACATATTTGGCTCTACATGTCAATTCCACGTGAAACTGTCCTTACTTGTGAATGAAGTTGCTAGCCGAAAAAAATACAGAGCAAGGTAAGTTTGATATTCTAAAAGGAGGCTGACTACAGAAAAGAATTAAATTGCTAAAATAGTACTTTAAATATTTGCTAAAACAACATCAAATACATATATATTCACATTCGTAGTCATATCTCTCTGGAGTGAGTGTGAAATATTGCTAGGCCCATGGAGCTGTTTCAGTGTTATTTCTGTCTTAATTTTTAAAAAGAAAAATATGTTCAGCTTGATAAGAGATAGGTGCAAAATTCAGTACACATTAGACACAAACATAGCTTAAGCAGTTTAATTAGAATGGTGAGTATCTCATTTATTAAAATTTAACAAGTATAGTCCCCTTTTCATTTATTTATGCAGCACTTTACCTACATATCCCTAGATTTATACAGATAACCTATCCTTTGAAAAAGCACAAGGACTCTGAAATTTTAATTGGTATAATTTCACATATTTTTCTGTTAAAATATGTTATCAGTAGTACAGTATAAATCATGTATACCTTATACACAAATGTTAAAATTCTTTATTAATCTTCAGGTCAATGAATACCTTGTCACATTATATACTCCAGGTGGGCGTATGAACAGAAAACTCCTGGAAGTAATAGTATAGCAACCTCAATAACCTCTAAAAGGACATTGTAATGGCCCCAGATCTCAGTAAGGACATTATTAGAATGTCAAAACTGGGAGTAGGCATCACCTTTCTTCTAAGCAAATATTTTGAAAAGAAGCCCCAGGGAAAAGAGCATTTGGATGTCAATTTAGGAACAGGTGGATGAGACAACAGGGAGGCTGCATTAGACAGGAGCCAGCACGCAAGCAATAAAAGACAGGGATCTATTATTGTATATAGTGGCCATCAATTAACTCCTCAGAGAAATAAAATCACAATACTGATATCGAGCACACATTTATTTGAAAAGAATCAGTTCCAGCATATGCTGGTACTCAAATATCAGGAAATTACAAAGTAAAATGCTTCCTGGACCTTTATCTTAAAGTTGAGGCTCTTTGAAACCAGACTGTAATTTTAATAACTTCTTTTTTTCACCTCTTTTTCCCATGCCTTCAAGAGGTTTAAGAATATTTAGAAAGCATGATGGCAGTGTCAGTCTTCATAATGTCACTCCTCAGTTCCAGCCATCTTTTAAATTACCGACTCTCCTAATCTAATTATATAAATGGTAATTACCTATAAAATAGCAATTAATTCTGAGAAGCACCTGTAAAGATGGAATTGCACTTATGAAGCCTGAAACCTTATACTCGGTAGGGATTAAATTCATTGAAATCAATGGAATGCAGTGCCTGAAGTAAGCTTTGCACTGAGGCCTAAGGTTATGAGCTTTCTAGACGTGGTAGAATAATTTTCTCCACTTTTCTTGAGTTTCTCAGCTGTATTGGTGAATGATGTGACTAATTACTGACTTGACTTTTATCCCAATGGGAGCTTACACGATTAGGCTTTGTGATATTTAATGTCTTTGTCTGAAATAAGTAAAAAATGAGTTTAATGGTAAGAACAAAGGCATGTAAATAAATAACAGTCGTCCTCCGTTTCACTTGCTCCTGTCACTTCAGAACCAAGGATTTTAGCCAAACGCTTTAGGGGTATAGACTGTGTCACCAATTGTGTTACTTGTTCCATAAGTGTAGGGAAAAGAAGGAAGTATCTGGATCAGGGTAAATTAGAAAATCTGTATGTAACCACTGGTTCTCAGCAAGGCCGATTTTGGCCCTTCCCCTGCAGAAGATACTTGCATTGTCTGGAGAGACCATTTTGTTTGTCACGGTTGATGGGGTTGTTATTGGCATCTAGTGGGCAGAGAGCAGAGATGCTGCTAACCGTTCTACAGTGTATAAGAAGGTTCCCCACCTCCCAAATTCTCTGTTCATAATGCCAATGGTACCATCATGTATGTAACCTGATACATAGAATAGGAAAACAAGCAGCACCACAGAAGAAAAGCACAAAAACATGGTAGAAATATGGTTAAATATATATTAGTAACATAGTGCTGACATAAAAACGTAGTATGAATGCATCAAAATCTATATTCTAAGTAGACACAAAGAAATAATAATTTTAGTGATAATTAGACATACACTGAAATACTGTGTGGAATGGATATATTACAATACCTCTCTCAAAAAGCATATTTGCTAGAATTTCAGTTAAATTACTTATAATACATTTTCTATCTATAATTTATGGGGTTCCCAATAAGGTAAGTTTTACAGCAGTCAGTATTTATTATCAAAAATCTTGGCAGTAATGTAGAGGTGAATTCATGAACTTGAATAGAGCACTGAGAAGTCATATCATTAATTCATCAATTAGTGAGGTTTTATTCTATTGGCTATGACCTTTGGTTTTATCAGAAAATTCTAAAGTAAGGATTTGAATCCTAAAGTCTTAATTAAAGCTCTCACCATGGAAATCTTGTTTTATATCTGACTTTGGATTTAGGAGTAGTTGTTTTTTTTTATTCTAAGAAAAAAAAGAACATTCCTCCGTTAAATTATTTTCTGTGTAGAGATATTTTATGGATCAAAAACTCTTTATGTGAAGATTTTTATTCCTTTTTTTAACTATCCCTGTCATGCCACACCACCCCCAAATAATTTTCCTCCATTGTTAATGGTTTTAACTTGTAGATATGTGTCCAGTACCTGAGAATATCTCCCCATGGTATGTAGAAAATCATTTACCTGCTGACAAAGACAACTACCCACTACTTCACGTCATTTTCCTTCTATGTCCCAGATAGGGCTTCCTTGTTATAACCCTGGACCATTTAAAAATGGGATCCCTAGGGGGATAAAGACAGAGAAATAAAAAGGTGCAGTATCACTGATAAAAAATGCTTAATCATACACAAAATATTATAAACTTTGAGAAAAATGAGTGAAATAAAATATTTATGTTGTTTAACTTTGTGACAACAAAAATGCAAGATAATTTCATAACAGTTTCTGATATGTCAATGTTTTTAATTAAGGGAGTTCTCATATCTACAGTGTATTAATTAAGGGAAGTTGCTTAATGAATTTAGTAGAAACATGACTATAAATAAGTAAACAGATCTTTACTATTTACCACAAAAATTCTACCAAGGAATATGGACAGAAATTGTTTTATATTTATCCATCAGAAAATTACATTTGTCATACTTTGTTTTAAAAAGTCTTTCTATGGCACAAGCTTAAGGATGGAATTTGAAAATAAATTATAATTATTTCAATATATATTAAGTGCAATAAATCTAATTGGCTTATGTGGGATAATCCACTAATTATATTCTATTACATAGTACATTTGTATCTAATGAGCCAGATGTTAAAAACGGAACTTTCAACTAGCTTTATTGAGAAATTTATCACAAAGTTCCCCAACATTTCATCTATTTGCAAATGAGAGTACACATATTATCTTCTTCTGCTGTTCCTTAGGAAAAATTGGAAAGGAAAAATGGGTGGACACATAGGCCCTGTTGCTCAGCAATTATTCTTTCAGAATTTCAGGTGAAATCACATGCAAATTAGTAGGCTGCAATTTCTTTCATATGTTTACTCCCTCTGACCACTCTTCTTTAATCAATTTGGTCTGAGACAATAGCAAAAAGCATCTTTATCCATACTACTCCCCAAAAAATCTCTGCATGAATTATACAGGTAACCTGAAAATGTTAATCTACCTTCTGTTGATTTTTTCTGTCTTGAAAACACAGATTCATTCTGTCTCGTGCTAGAAGCTCTGAAGAGCATGTTTCCTGAGGAAATGAACCTTTTGGTACTGTGCTTCAAAGTTCCTTTCTTGTCGCTCCTCGTGAGCCTTTACTGTGGGATAACATCACCTATCACGTATGCTTGCTGAACCAGGCTCTCCTTTGTCACCAGAGGGTCAGTGTGGTGAGGATGTCAGGACAAGTGGAAAGGGATGGAAGAACCTTCAAAAAGATCAAACGCTCTGACTTTGTTCATTTTCACAAATGACAGAGGAAGTTTCAGATAAGGAGGAGTAAAAGAGAAGAAGCTCCCAAGATAATGGAACTGAGCAGCCACACTGGCTTTTCTAACTAGAGAATTCTTTCCGTAAGAAGAATTGCCTGGACTCAAACCCACACTTAACTGGCAGAACTGAAAGTTACTGAACTCAGATAATTATGTGTATATAATACGTAATTGGTTTGCTGTGGTGGTTATTGTTCAAATTAAACAGCAGCAGAATGGAGAAAAGGAGATGAGTAAGTGTCCACTTGTCTTACTTTTTATGGCTGGTAATTAACATGTATTACATCAAAATTTTAAGTAGATTAGATAGCTGTAAGAATGTGACAGAGTAAGAAAATATGAACAAAATTCAGGGTTTTCTTTGGCAAAATAGGGTTGTGGGTATCATATTATACCCTTTGAAGACCTTTTCATGAGTTTTGTCCAGACATAAGATGTTCAACGTCATAATTATAAGAAACTAGTGTAGTTAGAAGTGAATGCACAACCCCCTGGAAGATATGAAATACAGAGAAGAACAATATAAGAAATAGTATGAAACATGCAGTTATTAGACATGTAGGATGCTTTTAGCTATGAGCAAACTACTTTTTTTTAATGAAAAAGGTACATTGCATCACACACGTTGAAAATATGGTAAACTTAATTTGATTAAGGTTGATTGTCTTTTCCATATGTCCTTTCTGTCATCCTATGTATTGACTTCATCTTTAAGATTGTTCCAAAATAGCTACACTTCTTCTAGGTTTAACCATCTAGGGTCAGATGGGAGACCATCTCTTCATGTAATTTTCTCTAGAGACAAGAAAAGTATTCCCAGAAGCTCCAACCAAGCAGAGGGGTGCCTGGGTGGCTCAGTCATTTAAGCATCTGACTCTTGATTTCGGCTCAGGTCATAATCTCATAGTTTGTGGCATTGAACCCTGCATTGGGCTTGCCCTGACAGCACAGAGCCTGTTTAGGATTCTCTCTTTCCCTCTCTCTGTCCCTACTATGCTCTCTCTCTCTCTCTCAAATTAAATAAATAAACATTTGTTTGTTTGTTTTTTTAAGCAGCGCTAAGCAGAATTTGCCTTGGAAGATGAATGAACATACTTTTAAAATATTGAACCCTCAGGGGTGCCTGGGTGGCTCAGTTGGTTGTGTCCGACTTTGGCTCAGGTCATGATCTCACGTTTCATAAGTTCAAGCCTCATGTCAGGCTCTGTGCTGACAGCTCAGAGCCTGGAGTCTGCTTCAGATTCTGTGTCTCCTTCTCTCTCTGCCCCTTCCCCCGCTCATGGTCTGTCTCTCTCTGTCTCTCAAAAATAAATAAAGATTAAAAAATTTTAAATATTGAACCCTCAAATAAATATAAAATAAAAATGCTGGCCCTTACCTAGAACAGGTATTGACTCAGCTTCCTCTGATGCATAAGGCTCTGTGATGGAGTGATAGTTACCTGAGACAAACAGGGCTCTGTTAGAAAAGAAAAAGGGAAGTAAGCACAAAGCAACCAACTATGTCTCCACATGGGAAAAATTTATCCTTCTCATAAACTGTTGCTCATATTGTATAAATTTTTCTTTATAATAGATATTTTTTAAATATCAATGAATCTTAAGGAACAAAGGGAAACTTCTGAAAATGGCATATGACACATTTTAGCCGAGTGGACCATTAAACCCATAATTGATTTGGAGTACAGCCACCACAAGCTGTTCCAAGAAAGAAAAAAAAAATAATAAAGAGCTTTTATGAAACACTCATCTAAGAATAGAAGTATGCATTTTTTCTCTATGTGGGCAATGCACATTAGAGTACTTTCTTTAAGAACTCTGCAAGAAGTTAAAATGCAGTTGTAAAAGTACAGCCCAACACAATGGTCTTCTGTTAGTCATTTGCACTGGCTCTTGCATATAAAAATAGTTGGCTTTTAGGTCACCTACAGATAAGAAATTTCTGGGTCTTCAGAAGAAAAGACTGATCATTTTTACATTCTATTCTAGGGTAACTCCTTACAAAGATATTTTCAAATGTATGCTTGACTTTTTTATATATTTAAATTCAAATGGAAAAATATTTTCCATCTTCAAAAATGGCACTTAAGTTTTGAATTCATAGATTGTGTATTTTCACTTCAACAGTGGCTAAAAATAATGCCTGCAAATAGGAATCTCACTTTTCTTCAGTAACGTAAAATATGCATATAAAGCCATTTAAATTTTCACTTTCCATCTACCAAGTTGTGAGGGCTTATTAACAATTAAATGACTCCTAGATGTATATACCTAAAAAATATCATAATAATCAATACTTAGGCATGTAATTATGGGGACCATCATGCTATCTACTTTGAGTCTTCAGTTGAGGCACAGATGTCTGCCATTCTACTTGAGATGTGCTGCTTCTAAATCCTCTCTTGGCCAAGGTCTAATTTCAGGATGTTCCATTTGTACTTTTCCACCATTATAGATCTTCTTGGATAGGTTAAACAACAAATTCCAGGGTTCTGAAAGCTGTTATGCATATTTAATCCCATTTTGCCCCTAAGTATCAGGTAAAGGAATATAAGGTGGGTCCTTGGACTCCTATGAACCACTTTGAGACAGACCTTGGCCAGGACTTTACTTCTGGACTCCACATGTTCCCACTCTAGCTGTGTGGGGGTGATATGATGGTATTTTGAGTCCCCTGTAAGAGAATTGCTAATGTGTAGAAATGTTTTGGCATTGCAGAGTCCTTCCTCAGGGGTTCCAAACTTCCCTTCCATCAAGGAGTTAAATCTGAGAAGTGACTCAGGTATGCAAACTATAGCCATCACCATAGAGTTATAGAGGTCAGTAGCCCAAGCCACTATTGTTGTTTTGCTGCGGATTTTGTTAATTATATCCACCTTGCCTCTGGGGATGAGGAGACCAACGATATTATATGTAGTGGTCAGCCAGCACAGACCTCCTCAGTAATGACAATGACCACATTACCGATATTTACCTTTTGGTTTAGTGAAGGAAGAGTTTTCTGGAACCTCTTGGAGAACATAATTGGTGGGTTCTCTACTCTGATGAAACAAATCCATCCCAGTGAGCCCACTTCTCTGCGTCCATTGACTACTTCCTCATTCTTCCAAGGCAATTCTTTAAAACTTCATTTACTGTCGGCCATCATTTTTTCTACACTTCATACCGACATCCCAGTAGTACACTAAGATTGACTTCAGACATCCTTGACATGGCATAAATCCTGATGCACATGAAGGTAACGACATATCATTGAAATCTCCCCTATCTAGCCTGATATTGTACCACACCACCCACCCCCAACTTCCTTTCAGCAACCCCAAGATTCACTCCAGGATATTTTCTTAAAATTGCTGCCATACTTAGGGGTTAGGTACTTTGGTTCTTTTCATGAGTTTTATATATATATATATATAAAATTGTTTGTTTGTTTCCTCCCAAAGCAGGCAGAGTACTTCTATGATTGGCTTCTTTTTTTTTTTTTGACTCTTTATTGCTTATTCACCGAGAAATGTTGAGAGGAAGTACAGAAAACACTTGAGGAATTCTCCCTACTCACGTAAGGCTCTACACAGTCTGCAGGATAGGGATAGTGCTATCTCTTCTGCAAAAAAGGAGGGTGTGCAATCTACTAGCCCAGGAGATTGAGAAGAATCCAAACATTTGAAATATTCATGTGCATGAACGCAAATGCTCCCAAACCCCAGGTCCCAGGACCCCACTTTATCCTTGACAGTGTCCTGATTTTAGTCCCTCAGAGATATGCTGCAACTGTGAATTAAGCCTTTTCTTGATATTGTCACAATCAGATCTTGGGTTTGATTTTCTGTTCACTGTGAGTTCCAGTTTTGTAAGTAAAATTCTTTCAACGCTGCCATAGAAAGCCCCATTGAGGCTTTCTCACCATGCTTCTGAGTTGAAGGTTGGCTGACTTAAGTTTGCCATTCCCTTTATTCAGGACATTTATGGCACTGAACAGTATAAACCAACCAATTCTTCAGACCTTATCGTTACTATTGCCACCATATCTCTCAAATTCTAGAGACGTTAGGTAAGCCAATGCATTTTCTCTCTATGTATATCATATTCCAAATCTCCATAGATGACAGTCATAGTCATTGTGATGTTACAATATGCCAGGCTTGACACACTCTTACCATCCCATTTACCAGCAACACAGCAGTCTTTGCCATCTGGCCAACCCAGGATCCAACCCAAAATCCTATCTTGAGAATTTGCTATTAGGGCCAGTTCTGATATCAAATCTTTCCTGGGTTTTCACAGATTCAGACCTAGAGACAATGACTCATCTGCAATCCTGCAGGGAAATGGAGATTAATATATAAAAAAAGGAAGACAGGTAAAGGGTATTATTAAACCAATTACTTCAATGGGCCACTGAAACTTAATAGGAAACTTGGGAAATGGTATAAAACCCCCAGCATTATTCCTCTTAAGGGTCAAAGGAACTGTGCTATTAACATTAATTTTCATTATTTTGAAGGCTGCTCCAGGAGTTATTAATTCTGTAGCAGTTCTGGTCAGCTTCATGCGCAGGAAGAGATATTCACCCCCCCCTCTAAAGAAATATAATTGACAAAGATACAAATGTCACAGAAGTTGTCTACAGCAGGCTAAACCTGTAAGGCTATAAGTTTAAATGGGGGTGCTGACAATCTCTGTCATTTCCATATCTAACCTTATTGTATTTGACTGAGAAAACCTATTAAAAATTTAGAAGTTTCTCCCTTTTCCAGAGTTTTATTTTTTCTTTAGTTTTCATTGGATAATTTCCTTACTTTCTGATCAAAGTTTTTAAGGAGATAGTTTTATATTTTGAAGTATTTTCCATGAATTCACATAATACCATTACTGATAAAGGAATTAGCTATAATAGTCCCAGAAAACATTTAATTTGACCAATTGTCCCTCAAATGTTTTTTTATAACTTGTTTAAATCAGAATATATTTAAGAATGATGGATTATATTTGCTAGCTATGTCTTTTCAGTATCTTTTATTTATTTTTATTTTTTGAAAATGTTTATTTATTTTGAGAGAGACAGAGAGTGAGTACAAGCAAGGGGGGGGGTGCAGAGAGAGAGGGAGGGAGAGAGTGAATCTCAGGCTCCGCACTGTCCGTGAGGAGTTGCATATGGGGCTCAGACTCAAGAACCATGGGATCATGACCTGAACTGAAATCATTTGGGCACTTCACCAACTGAGCCACCCAGGCTCCCCTAGTATCTTTTAATCATGAGCCTCTTTCTCTCTCTCTCTTTTTTTTTTTTTTGTCATGACGTAAATATTAACCTGTTAATCTTTTGAACTTTAACTTCCTTTTGTATCCTCTATTATTTTCTCCAAATTAGACATTAGATGTGCGCTTCACTGAATTTAGATTAAACACTTTGGCAAGAAGAGTACATATATGATGCTATTTATTTAACATTGTATAATGTTAGAGGCCTATAAATTTATTTTTATTTATTTTTAATAGTACATTTTTTGTTTTTTATGAATATAATTTATTGTCACATAGGCTTACATACAACACCCAGAGGCCTATTAATTTAAATGATATCTCAATTCTTTATAAAGAAATGAATTGAAAAACATTTACAAAGTGTTTTAATAATCAGTAAAAATCAAGTACCAAGTCATCTCATCACAAAATGATATGTATCATTTGCATTTGTAACATTTATTGATATAAAATTTTCTTTTCAATATCTCCCAGAGTTTTTTGTGCTTAGAAAATATTGCTCCCCTCATGCACAAATCCTCATAGATATTTCTTTCTAATATTTTTTAATACAAAACTATGTTTTCAATACTATTTTAAATAAGACTCCTTTTTTATTTTTCAATTATTAAAATTATTTCAAGTTAAATAACTTGTACTCCCAGGTGTTGTCAGATCTCACTGTATTCAGATTGTTTTCAAAGTAAGAAAACTTATTCTTACCCAATTATATAACCCTAGCTTCAGTTTTTAAGAATTTTCTGTATTTTCTAAGAGATTTAGCTACAGCTAACTTCACGCTCCTTTCCCACCTAGAATGACAAGAGGCAATTCTCTGGCACTGGTTATGTCTCTTCTGAATAGGCCTTGGGTTAGTCTCATTTTCTCCCTTACACCAGATCAGTCATTAGTGTCTTCCTGTTATCTGACCTACTTTCCTGGGACCATCCTCAAATTACACAAGTCCTTTAGCTGAGCTATGTTTACAATTTTTTTTTTTTTTTACATTTATTTATTTTTGAGAAGCAGAGTGAGACAAAGAGTGAGCAGGGGACCGGCAGAGAGAGAAGGAGACACAGAATCTGAAGCAGGCTCCAGGTTCTGAGCAAGAGGTCAGCACAGAGCCTGATGCAGGGCTTGAACCCACAAACTGTGAGATCATGACCTGAGCCAAAGTTGGACGCTCAATCGACTGAGCCACCCAGGTGTCCCTAGCTGAGCTGTGTTAATATGTACTCTAAGACATTACTTACCTCATTTTTTTTTTTTCCTTCCTTCACATAAAAGAGTGCAGACAAGGAAAAACAATTCAAGCCAGTTCTTCTTGGTCTGATCTGTGCTATTTTCCTTCCAAAGCCCATAACCAAACTTCTCTTTCCAATGTTCTTGCTTCTCTCTCTTCTAATCTTACCTTTCTCCTGTGCTTTTCCCCCTTGACACGAATGACTTTACACCTTAAACATAAAATTTTCCATCTCATGTACTCATAATTTAAACATCTTCACTTCAAAATTTAGGAAACAAACAACACATTCCTAGAAGAAAATATCCTACAAATATATGATTGCACTGTTTTCCAAATTATTTCCAAATTAATTTTAGGTTATATACATTTTTGTATGACTTGCACTTAGCCATTAAATGGTCTTTATTTAAATAAATTTTACAAAATAGTTTACATATTACCTATATGAAAAAAGAAATTTTTGGATGCCTGGGTGGCTCAGTTCATTAAGCATCTGACTGACTCTTGATTTTGGCTCAGGTCATGATCTCACGGTTCGTGAGTTCGAGCCCTACCTCGGGCTCTGCGCTAACAGCACAGAGCCTGCTTGGGAATCTGTTTCTCCCTCTCTCTCTCTGCCCCTCCCCTAATCATGATTACTGTCTTGTGTGCTCTCTCTCTCTCTCTATCAAAATAATTTTTTTAAAAAAGAAAGAAAAAAGAAGCTTTTTTTGCATGCATTTAAAATGTTTTTAATGAAAACTTGTTCTGTTTTAAATATGAAGGTTTATAAAGACCTGTAGTTGTAACATCGTCTCTTTATTCATTTTTCTTTCTCTCAAATAGTTAAAAATGAGATAAGATGAGGGTATTTAGTTAACAATTTCTTAAGCTCTAAATGAGAAAACACTATTCTAATGTAATATTGCTGGTTGGCATAGCATTTCTTTGGTGACCGACAGCTACAAATCGTATTACTCTGTAAAACTTATTACTTTGAAATGTTTCTCTAGACATTTTATGTTAATCCCATTATAATGGGACTACAATCAAGCAATTGCAATGGTAGTAATTTTCACTGCTTTTATAGAAATTGTAGATAGATTGGACTGAATCCAAAGCCTACTCCAAATAAAACAGCTCTGAATGAAGTTCTTGATAACAATAAATGTTAAAGTATCTTCCATAAAAGGCTAACATAATAAAATTATACATGCTCTCCTTAGAAATTACGGATTTTTAAAACTTCTAATTTTTGTTGCAGGATATTTTATGCAGAAATTTAATTTTAAGATTGTAGGGATAAAGTCAAAATTATGATACGGAGTTTTTATGCTAATCTGATTTTCACAGAGTTGTACACAATCTGTGTTTAATAAAGCTTCAATAGTAAGCTTATCCCTGATAAAGTCTCGATTAATCATGTAGATTAAAATGAGAATTAGATCATTTCCATAATATAGCTTTTAAGTATCGATTTTACTTCTATGTAGACCATATTAAATTGAGGAATTAATCTGAAAAATAAGCTTGATTAAAATGTTCTTTAACAACTATACATGAAGTGCTAGTGTTTATCATGTGTGTGCATTCACTTTTTTAGTCACTTAACAATTATGTACAGAGGATTTACTAGGTGCCAAGTACCATACTAGCTAACACAGTTACAGTGACCACAAGCCATATATGTTCATTTTTTGAACATATTGTAATCCAAATTGTCTGCGAAGGAAAAATGATAATAATAACAATAATAGGTGATATTTCCTGAGTATATTCTATTCAGGCATTGTACAGGGTTTTATGTATTTTATCCTACTCTGTCTTTTTGACACTAAGGGAACAGTAAATATTTTTATCCTCATTTTAAAGATAACAGACCTGAAATTGAATGGGATCAATTAATTTATACGTTACAAGCTACTGCATGAAAAAGGTAGGGTTCAGGTAAGGTTCTGATTAACTCTACAACCAGGAATTTTAACTATGTGATTTATGGAACCATTGAGATTACACATGAAGAATATATAAAAAGTCAACTCTTAGAGTCCTAAGATTTAAAAATTATGAGAAGTGTTTTCAATTAAATAAGAACAGATCTAATTTCACACATTTTAAAATTAACAGTATTCCTTAAAAATACTATGCCCGCAGAGCTTCAGTCATCTTGAAACACATAATTTGTCAGTGACCTTGAGCAATCATTCTAAAGAGCAGTACATTAACATGTGTCAAGGGTCACGAAGCATTTTCACATGTATGACACACATGTTGTCACTTCTAGAAAACATTCTAAGAAAACGTTCAAAGGAATGGTAAAAAAGCATACGTATAAAAATGTTTTAGCATATTATTAAAATGAAAAATTCCCTAAATATTCAATAGTATGTGAATTGTATTTAATTTTGGCTAATTTGTCCGGAAAATGGTATCATTTGAAATAATTTTAAATTATAAATATAAGAATGGATACATTTAACAAAGCAATAGCATGCCATAAATATAACTAAACATAGTAAAAGTTATAACTTCCAGAATTCCAGCTATTTATAATTGATGAATAGATGAATATTTAGAGACTGTGACCAAAAATAAATATAAAAGTAAAAACATTTTATTTGTTGAAACGGAAGGATAATAAGTAAATTTTTCCTTTATATTTATTTCAAATAAATGTACATTGTCTTAAAACTATTTTTCAAAGCTTAAATTTTCAAAGAAATTTTCATTTAAAGGTCAAAGGAATGTCTTGATATACTTATTTGAAATTATCATATATAATTTATATTTTTCAGTGAATAATTTCCAATTTTTCTATTTAAGTATTCCTATTATTACATACACAATTATGTTATTATATAATGATATGAAATTAAATTATTAAAGGCAAAAATATCATGTCTCTGTAAAGTTACAGATCAAAGAAGATAGAATATTTTTCTTTTTTATTTGCAAGTCACTTGAAAAACTCACATGACTCGTTATTATTTTTTCTTCCTGTTTGGACAAACAAGATAACTTCTGAGTTTAAGCAAAACTGTCAACTTACACAAAAGTTGATTGATTTTATTTTTTATTGATATTAAAATTGCTCCATACATTTATGGGAAAATGAACTGAAAAAGATTAAGACAAAATTCAGGATTTTTTTTTCCTCCCTATAAGAGGACATATTGAACTGTGTTTTCCAACAAAATTGGGAATTTTGACAACACTCAAGAGAAAAAAAAATCTTAACTATTGAACAAAACCCAAATCTTTGAGTGTTTCTTTTGATTGATTGATTGATTGATTTAACCAGTTAAAATCTTCTGCAGCTTGTCAGGTTGACTTTTATGGCTAGAATCAGTAAGTGTATAAGTTACCCTCTGAGTATGTATTATCTTGATACATATATTAGATCATTTACAGATAAAATTTTTTGTTAATTTCAACATAACATTTCTCTGGAAGGCAATGCTTAACCAAAATTAATATACCTCGAAAATAGCAAGAAAATGTGAAAGAAAATTAAAGCAGTACTTACTTATTCTACAATAATCCCTGATTTTTCAGGTTGTGAATGTATATACAATATGTTCTTTTTGACCCACCTTTTGGGTCTTGAATAATAATTTGGTGTCTTTTTAAAATTTTGACCCCCTTCTTTTTATTGGTCATAATTCTTGTTCCAGTTTCCATTATTATGGAACCTACCACTTCCCACTTGGTGGTAATAACAACCATTTATTATTCTCATAGTTTCTATGTGTCCGGAATTCGGAAATGATACCATGAGGACTACGTGCTTCTGATTCACAATGTCTGATGCCATAGCAGGAAGACCCAAAGACTGGCAATGACTCAATGGCTGGGAGCCAGAATCACCTGATGGATTGTTTGTTTACTTGTCTAGCAGGGAAGACTAGAAGTCTATGGACCTCAGTACCTACACATGGACTCTCTATATGGTGTGGCTTTCACAGAATGTTATGTTCTTAGTGTAACTGGACTTTGTATAAGGCAGTTTAAGGTTCCAAGCATAAGCATTCCAGGAAGAAAGGCAGAGGCTACCCAGAGAAATAAAACAAATTTTTAATCAGAGAAATAAAACAAATTAGATTAGAAAGATTAGTTGAGCTACACAGTAAAGAAAGTATTGGAGGTAGGCAAGAACAGAAACAGAAAAATGAGTTAGTAAACTAGAAATTAGGACAACTTCCATGATAATGACACCAAGAATTACCTAAAGTTGACTGACTCATGTGAAAAGTAGAATTGATAGAACTTAGTGACTGATTCAACTGGAAGGGGCTGAAGGAGAGTGTCTTAATCCTTTTGGGCTTTTGTAACAAAATACCACAGACAAAGAAATTTTTAAAAAACAGAAATGTATTTTTCATAGTTCCAGAGGCTGGACATCAGAGACCAGAGTGCCAGGTGAAAGATCTCTTATGGATCACACTTTTTGTATCTTCACATAAAGAAATCAGTGAGAGAGATCTCTGGAGCCTCTCCTACTTAAAAAATCCTATTTATGAGGTTGTCATCCTTATGACTAAAGCAACTCCAGAAGTCCCCATATACTAATACCATCACCTTTGGGGGTTAAGATTTCAACACGAATTGTGAGAGGACACAAACATTCAGACCATAAGAGAAAGAATCATGACTAGCATTGTCTCTGACTGTCTGACTTCAAATACTAGGTTAATGTTGTTTCTTACACTTGAAATGATGATTATAGGTGGTGAAAGAGATAAGGATCTGCGGACAGGTTTAGTCAGTTGTGAATATGGTGGGTTAGCCTAAATTAAGATGTACAGTGAGGAGTTAGATTTAATATATGGATCTGATCCCATCAGTTTATTTTTTTTAAATAGTTTTTTTTAATGTTTATTTATTTTTGAGACAGAGAGAGACAGAGCATTAACGGGGGAGGGTCAGAGAGAGGGAGACACAGACTCTGAAACAGGCTCCAGGCTCTGAGCTGTCAGCACAGAGCCCGAAGCAGGGCTCGAACTCACGGACCGCGAGATCATGACCTGAGCCAAAGTCGGCTGCTTAACCGACTGAGCCACCCAGGCGCCCCTGATCCCATCAGTTTAAACATGACAGTTAAAGAAATGTATGTAGATGAAGCCTTCTGAGGAGAGTCAATGTAGTAAGAACAGCAGAAGACTAAAAAAACAGAACATGAAGGAATGATAGTTAATAGTTGAGACAATGATTCAATTAAGAATTCTGAAAAGGGACAGATAAAAAGTAAGAGGAAAACAGGAGACTATCAAAATAATAATAATAATAATGATAATAATAATAATAGAGAAAAGAACTTGAAGAACAATCAACAGTAAACTCTTATAAGAAAAAAGACAAAAATAATGTTCATGCGTTGTGTTTAACATCAAGAACTAAGCACAGAAGGAGCAGTTTCAGCAGTTGAATTAGCGATGATTTGAAATGTCAGCAGCAGGGGCGCCTGGGTGGCTTGGTCGGTTAAGCATCCGACTTCGGCTCAGGTCATGATCTCGCAGTCCGTGAGTTCAAGCCCCGCATCGGGCTCTGTGCTGACAGCTCAGAGCCTGGAGCCTGTTTCAGATTCTGTGTCTCCCTCTCTCTGTGACCCTCCCCCGTTCATGCTCTCTCTCTGTCTCAAAAATAAATAAACGTTAAAAAAAAAATGTCAGTAGCAAGTGAGGAAGTAGAACAATGAAATAATTCAACATGGGCTGTCAAGTGGGCAAGACAGAACAGTAGCAAGTCAGGTTAAGAGATGGGGAAATCTCAGGCTGTGTAAATGTGAGTTCAAAGGAAAAAAAAAAGAAAGAGAGAGAAAGTAGTTGAGAAGACTGGAGAGAGATTAAATAATCACAAGCATTTTATTTTCTTATTCTCCTTGGCAGACCTGTGAGTTTTCTAGGCCTTGGATCTGAACTGAAGTAAGGTATTCTAGAACCATTGGTAGATTATTGGAGTAATCTGGATTTTACCAGTAACCTGCAGTGTATCACTGTTAAATGGGTATTCCAAGAGGCATTATTTAAAACTAAAATGAAAAATAAGCCAGGGAAACAGTCCAATTTGCTAACAATTAGGACACCAGGTATTATGAGATTATGAAGCAGAAACATAGACTCCAGGTATAAACCAGTAGGAAAAAAAAAAAAAAAAACTAGCAGAAATGGGAATAAAGCATGTGTGAGATAGAATTAAGAGCGATTTCCTAAGCTAGCTAGATATGGACAGCCCTAACTTTTGAGAGGAAAAACAACTGAGAGATGCAGTCAGTTCTCAAGTCCAAAAGGGCAATGTGTGATTGTTATGGACTGACTTTCATTCTCCTCAAAATTTCTTTGGTGAAGTTCCAAGCCCTCTATGACTGTATGTAGACATAGGGCCTTTGGGAGATAATTAAGGTTAAATGACATCAGAAGATTGAGACTTTGATTAGATAGCATTAGTGTAGTTAAAAAAGAAAATACCACAGAGCTCACTCTGTCTCTCAACTAGGAAAAGCCACGTGAGGACATAGCAAGAAGGTGACCATTTGTAAGCCAATATGAGAACTTACCCCTTAGCTGAACCTCCTGCTGGACCTTGATCTTGAACTTTCCAGGCTCCAGAACCGTAAGAAAATAAATCTGATGTATAAGCCACCTAGTCTGTGATATTTTGTTATGGTAACCAAAGCAGACTGAAATGTTAATATTTATATGTGTAGTGGAGGAAAAGGCAGCCTGTCACACCATGTAGAAAACAAATTCCTCACTAGAAATCTGATGAATAGACTTTTACAATTTCCATTCACTCCCATTGTGCACTGTTGATTTAGCATGTCTTTCAATTTTGTCATTGAAAATATTTTTCTCGTTACGTTGGTATATGAATAATTATATTTTTAGAGAATATTTGTTTGTTATAGTAGGACTTTGACCTTTCTTTATAGTGGTTGCTAAGAAATTAAAGAAGGCCTAATATTGTGCGAAAACATTTAGGCAGATGCAGTCATTAATTAGTTCCTGAGATCTGCTTACCAGAAAATTCTGGGGCCAACACTGTTTCTCAAGCCAATTGGCAGTATTTTTAATAAGGTGGTCTACTAATATATCAGAATAATAAAATATGAGAGATTCAGAATGCTGGATCATGTTCTTAGACCTTGTCAAACAATATAAGAATATATGATAGTATGATTAATGTCAATAATTAATACAGACATTCAAATAATTTTCATATATCACATTAATACTTACTTTTACCTTAAGTGCTTCCCTTCATATTTGTAAACATTTTAAAAATGTTAACATGTTGTTTATTTTTCAAGTTTCTTTAGTTTTCTCCAGCAATGTTTGTATCCCACGTTTTGTTAAATGTATTTTGTTTCATTTTTAAATGCTATCATAAACTATGCTGAATAAGACACAACACCTGTATTACCTCTAGTCACCAAGAAGTTAGTCTAAGTAGCATGAAAGTGAATAGAACCAAGAAACTACTAAAACCTGTGTGTATAGTAGAAAAGAGTTGTCCCATTTTTAGATTGATATCATTAGCCTCCTAAAAAACCTCTACCAAAATTCACTGAGAGATTAATTAGCTTAGATGGAACTAGAGTATATTATGCTAAGTGAAATAAGTCAGTCAGACAAAGACAAATATCATAAGATTTCACTCATATGTGGAATTTAAGAAACACAATAGATGAAATTAGGGAAATGGAAGAAAAAATAAGATTAAAAGCAGAGAGAGAGGCAAACCATAAGAGACTCTTAAATAGAGAGAACAAACTGAGGGTGCTGGAGGGGAGGTGGATGGGGGGATGGGCTAAATGGGTGATGGGCATTAAGGAGGGCACTTGTTGGGATGAGCACTGGGTGTTATAGGTAAGAGATGAGTCACTGGGTTCTACTCTTGAAACTGCTACTAACTAACTTGAATTTATATAAATTAATTTAAAAAAAAGTAGTCTCCTTGGTTTTGAATGCTGCAAATAGAAGGGCATGTTTGAGTGATGCAAGACCCACACCTTGCTACTGAACAATTATATATGACTATAAATGATCCAAACACATAGCAGGTTTGGCTAGGGGTCAGGGGGTCAGACTAGCATGGTGGGCTGGATAAAGGCTGCCATAAAGTTTGCTTATCCTGAGAAAAAGAATTGTACATCCTCTCCTATAAATGCCAAATGGAACTTCCCAGATAAAACAACTGACATGTTGTATATACAAACCATGTTGGATTGGTTTTATGATGATTAGATGTCCATCCACCTAATATGCCCCGTACCTAGGTCATGGCAGAGGTGTGATTAATGAATGCCTTTACATGATTATCCCATGTAAACTAGCTGCTTCACAAGCAGTGATAAAGCAAATCATTAGGGTAGGTGTGTCAGCCTCCTCTTATGAGATTTAGATGCTAAGAAAATTAGAAGAAATAGTCAAGGGACATGCCCCAGCAGGGTCAAAATCTTAACATCTATTAAGAAGTGGAATGGGGTGTGTAAGTAGCTCAGTCTGTTGAGCATCTGACTCTTAATTTGGGCTCAGGTCATGATCAAATGGTTTGGTTCCTGAAATGGAGCCCCACATGGGGCTCTGGGCAGACAGTCCAGAATCTGCTTGGGATTCTTTCTCTCCCTCCTTCTCTTCCCCTCCCCCTCTCATGTCACGCACTCTCCCTCTCTCTCTCAAAATAAATAAATAAATATTAAAAAATAAAAAGAAGCTGGATGAATTAAGCAGACACTGATGACGTCAAAGCAAAAGTCTTCATGCAGCATGGTAGTATGAACTGATGGGAGCCTCTGCTGGCCACCCAATATTAAAGCAAAATGAGAAAATCCTCTCTATTTACCCCAGTTTAGAGAAATTTAAAAATCTATAAACCAGAAAGAGTAATGAGAAATCTGATTTTGAATTGTCAGATTGATGGTCTAGCAAATTAATGAGAATAAGGATTGCAAGAGGGTCCAAGGTCACTGAAGTCCATATATACACATTGAAATAAAATGGCCAGGGGTGGACAAGAAACCTGTCTGGCTCTCATTGACCTAGGAGCCCAATGCACTGTGGTTCCAAAATCTTTGATGAGGTCCTAATGGGAGCTATAATTAGACTGGGATGATATGGGGATGTAATGGTTGATGAGACTGAAGAAAAATTTGGAAAAAAAATGGAAAGTTTTGAATAGAATTTATGTAACACAGTTGCATCTTTTTACATTAATTTATTGTTGAGATTGATATTATGTCTGACTGATGAACACTTTCCCTATCCAGTATTATAAAACTAAAATCATGTAAATTTGCCCTTCAGCTGGTATTGGACATACTAAATGGCAATATACAGATTTGCCTGAGTGCCACATTGGTTGTTAATTTGAAACAATATCAGATACCAGGTGGACAAAAAGAAATTACCAGTTTAATTAAAACCTTGTTAGAAGTTAGGGTACTGGTACCAACAAATTTGTTGTACAATAGTCCTGTGTACCCTGGGAAAAAAGGCAGATGGCTTATGGAAACTAATAGTATATTATTGAGGCTTGAATAAAATAGCACCACCTATAGCATCAACAGTCACTGATTTGGTTTCATCAGTGGTGAAAAACTACACCGCAGACTGAAGGAAACTGATACTCAATGATTTTTCTTACAAATATTTTTTCTTGATCTTGAGCTCACAATAGCCAACTGCAGTTTGTCTTCATGGGATAAAGTTTCCAAATTACATTTGCTAAATTGACATAGAATTATTTGAATTTGCCAGTTTGCTGTCATAATTTGATAAGGAGGGATTTGAACTTCATTCAGGTAAGGAATGTGACAATACACTACACTGATGATATGATAATATCAACAAATGAAGAAGACGCTAGGACTAAAAAACACTGTGAATATACTAAAATCATTGAATTTAGCACTTAATATGGGTGAACTGTGTGGGTACCTGAATCATATCCCAATAAACTATTATGTAAACAAAAGCAATACATTGGTGCATTGAAATTAACTGAGGGACTTTTTTTCCCAAAGTTGATTTATTTTGAGTGAGAGCAGGGGAGGCACAGAAAGAGGGAAAAAGAGACAATCCCAAGCCAGCTCCATGCTATCAGTGCGGAGGGGGATGTGGGGCTCGATCTGCCGAATGACAAGATCAAGACCTGGGCCAAAATCAAGAGTTGGACACCCAACCAACTGAGCCAGCCAGGTGCCCCTGTTTGGGAGACTTGTAAAAATCTTTCTAACTTATGTGTAAGAAAAACTGATGTTGGGTAATATTTATACTTTTTAAAATATGTTAATGAATTCTGTTTTCTGAAAAAGAAATCAGAGAAAGGGAAGATTGACTGTGAATCAAGAGTTGGATACAAAAATCCATACTGGAGATGACTTATCATCCAAATCAGGATAATTTTGAATGTTATGAGAGTGTGATTTGTAATTATGCTGGTCCAATAAGTATGAATTGAGACTTTCTCAGGCAAACCAAGATGTGTGACAAGCTTACGTCACACATGCTAATGGATATGAGCTTCGCGCTAAATTTAATGACCATCCATAGGTTAAAATAATGGGAAAAAATAACCTGATTTATATTTTATAATCACTGAGATTACAAGAAATATAGTGAAGAATGAATTGGTTTTGAGTGGTTGATAAGACTGGACAATAGAGACAAGTTAGGAGGATGAAGGGGTAATTTGGGCAAAAGAGAACAATTTTATACAATAAAATGGTTTTAGTGGGAATGGATAAAAGTTCAGGACTTAAAATATAGGAGTAGATGTATTATATAATAGTTGCTGATTCATGGTAAAGAGACCAATGGAAAGAAAAGTTTGACGACAAAGTAAAGAGGACAGATAGTTGATGGAGTTGTGAATCAATGAGAATAATGAACATAGAGAATACAGATCAAAGGAGCTACTTTACAATTATACTACAGTTATTATAATTATTCTAGGAACAAAAATTGAATTTTCACTGAGATTGCAAGAAACATCAGGAGCTTTGGTATGATGGTGTTTGACAATCAAAATAGATGAGATCATCTCAAAGTAAAAAGTGGGTAAGAGGTGGGAGGAGAATAAAGAAAGTTGAAGTTATACTTGAATGATGAATGGTGATTATTGAATAGAAATAAAAGAATAGAGATTTAGTGCTTTTGAATAAAAATCTAGTATGTCCAGGACTATCAATTTGTGGTTACATGAACATTGTTTCACCCACTGTGTCAGTTCAAATGTAAAAGGAGAGAAGGAAACCAAGAAATAAAATATAAAATTTGATGCAATACAATGACAACAACTGAGGTTGAAATGATGAACTCATTAGATGGGGAATCACTGAAAACAGAGGAGAATTGACTGGGAGTGATGTGTCAAAAGACTAGTGAGCTTAATAGAGTCAAAACATACATTATGTGAGAAGATTTCAAGTGTGAAAAGATTGTATTCGCATATGGATGTGTTGAATGTAATATCTATGAGATTTACCAGTCATGAGTGTTAAATTATAAGTTGTGGCTCTGGAATCAGGTACCGAGAGCAGAGTTTTGATAATAGGTATGGTATATTAACTTCCTAGGGCTGTCATAGCAAAGTACTACAAACTGGGTGACTTAAACAACAGAAGTATATTGTCTCACCATTCAGGAGCCTAGAAGTCTGAAATCAAGGTGTTGGCAAGTTTGGTTTCATCTGAAGGCTAGGAGGGAAAGATCTATTATATTCTTGTAAATGCTCATCTTCTCCCCATGTATCTTCATATGATTTTCCCTCTATGTCCCTTTATAAGGACAGCAGCCATATGGGACTAGGGCCTGCCCACATAACCTCATTTTAACTTGATTACTGGCATAAAAAAAAACTTACCTTCAAACAAGGCCATGTTCTGTGGTACCGAGGGTTAGGTACTCCAACATAGATCTATTCTGAGAGGACACTATTTAATTCATAGCATATATGATTTAGGAGGTTCACACATTGCGAAAGGGTGATATCACAGGTATTCTCATAAAGTTGGCATTACCCAGGACACATGAAGTTCTAGGGATAGAGAAGAGGCAATTCTCCAGCAGCTGAGAGGTAGTTTCTTGGGTAGTAAGGTGGAGACAAAAAGGATAATATTCCTTGGTAACGAGGCTTTTTTTTTTTTTTTTGGTTTTAATTGTTTATTGATTTTTGAGAGACAGTAAGACACACATGGTGGAAGAACAGAGAGATAGGGAGACAGAGGATCCTAAGCAGGCTCTGTGCTGATGTCAGAGAGCTTTGCATGCAGGGCTTGAACCAGGATACCTGAAAGCAGAGAGCCTACCGATTTGGGGCTTGAACTCAGAAGCCGTGAGATTGTGACCATGACCTAGGAAGCTCACAACTCACTGATGCAAGGTTTGAACTCAGGAACCAGGAGATCATGACCTGCCAAAATTGGATGCTTAAGTGAGTGAGCCACCCAGGTACCCCCTTGATAACATGGCTTTTATTTATTTATTGGCTTTTATTATATGGCTTTTATTTTATTTATTTATTTAAAATGTTTATTTCTGAGACAGGGAGAGAGAGAGAGAGAGAGATGTGAGTGCAGGATGGGGAGACACAGGATCTGAAGCAGGCTCAAGGCTCTGAGCTGGCACGCAGATGGGAGACTCGAACTCACGATCCATGAGATCATGACCTGAGCCGAGGTTGGAAGCCTAACCGACTGAGCTACCCAGGTGCTATGATAACATGGCTTTTAAATCTGTAAAGGTTTCTACGCTGTAAGGGTGGCAAATGGTCTTTGAAAGTGAGTTGAAGGAGGAGGATGCTGACATGACTTCTTAGCTCTGAAGTAACCAGGGTAGAGGAAAATAAGGAGGAATACTGAGAAGGCTGCTCAAGCAGTAGTGTCAGGAGTTTCTATTCTGACAAGAAGTTATGGAATACTTTTGTGGAAGATGCTTAAAGTCAAGGTAAAATTTTTAAGCGTAGAATATAGGTTCTAGATTGCAGCGTGGAACTTTAGGAAGGAAGGAAAGGAAAGGAAGTTGGATTGAAGAAGCAGATGTACTAAAACGGAGGTGATGGGAAGAGGTTAAATTCCCATTAGTGACCAAAAACGACAAGGAAAAGGACAAGTTTGGTTCCCAGGATTTTCAAAGCATCGGTGGCAAAATTCCCATTTTGGATTCTTTGGGCTTCCTAGGCACTCTAGGTTTTGGGAAAAGCAGTAACCTCTGAAGCAGGGTTGGTGAATGTCAGTGAGATCAAAAGCTCCCCCATAAAAAAGGTGGAATTAATTTTGCTGCCAAAAAAGCCAATCTTTAATAATTGGTTGAGTGGCTGACTTGGGCTTGGTCATGTTCTCACAGTTCATGTTCATGAGTTCGAGCCCCAAGTCAGGTTTCACACTGAAAGCTCAGAGCTGCTTTGCATTCTCTGTCTCCCTCTCTCTCTGTGCCTCCCCTGCTCATGCGCTCTCTCTCTCTCTCTCTCAAAAATAAATTATCATTAAAACTTGTTTTTAATTCAAGGTCATAATTAATCGAAAAAAGTACCAATGATATAAGAGAGGGATTAAGAGAGGCAGGGGAACAGTGAAGGGTTAGTGTGAGATATACGTGTGAGAGGGTTGAGGTAAGATATAATATGTGAGAAAAAATTTTTTCTCATTGATGAAATAGAGACATGTTAAGAACCCTAATCCTGTACTGCCAAAAGGCACCGAATCAATTTCAAGGAGGTAGAAAGGGTGACCTCTCTGGAAGGAGTTAGTTGAAGCAGAGGTGTCTGAATATTAAGGTTCTCTGCTGGAGAACTCTTTCTCTTTTGTCTTTTTTTACTCTTCCCCCCCCCCCCCACCCCAGCTAGAAACATTGAAACATTTCTTCATACAAAAAAATTATAAGTCTTAAAAATCATTTGTATGACAATATCATGAAATAATGACTCTTTAATCTTCACTTTAATTGGGAAATAACTTACTAATATATAGAGCTTGGGAGTCTGGAGGACAGAAAGTGCGATCCTATTTTGAGAAATGGGTCTGCAATCAACACTACTCAGAGCAGTGAAGGTTTTACTTAAGGATGTGTCTGAAATTTGGATGGAGTGTGAGGGGGTAGTTAACATCATGTCCAAGCTTTGAGACTCTTCTATATATGAAAATTTGGAGAAGGATTCGGAAGGTCACAGGGAAGTGATACCTCTAAGGGAAGTCTGTTTTTGATATACACAAGGTGAAAAAATCATTTTGTTAAAAGAGAAGGAGAGAAAGAATCCCAAAAAAGCTTTGCACTATCAGCGCAGAGTCCGATGTGGTGTTTGAACTCACGAACTGTGAAATCATGACCTAAGCAGAAGTGAGATGCTTAACCGACAGAGCTTCCCAGGAGCCTTGCAGGCTTGCATTTTTAAAGAAAGCTACTGTGTAATTAAAGGATTATAATGTTAGGAACTTAGGCCCCATATAAGAATACTATATATATATATATATATATATATATATACACACACACACATATATATATATATATATATACACATATATATATGTATATATATGTGTATATATATATATATATATATATACACATATATATGTATATATATTTATCACAGAAAAGAAGTAGGGATGTTATTAAGGTAGTTCATTCTCTTTCCTCGTCTTCAAAGACCTTTGAGAATGGACATGATTCAGTCGTAAGAGCAGAAGTTAAGGGGATCAACCATAGACAGGGGCTACAGTGGTGGTGAACAAAATTCTTGAAGTGAATTGGGCACCTGTCTGGTTCAGTCAGTACAGCATGTGACTCTCAATCTCAAAGTCATGAGTTCAAGTCCCACGTTGGGTGTGGGGTGGAGCCTACTTCAAAAAAAATTTACAAATTCTTGAGTGTACATTTAGGCACTAGAGTACTTGCTTAGTGGTACTGGAAACATCTTTAAAGCAAGTGCTACTCCATTTTTGGCTCCTTCAGTAATACATGTGTGAACAGGACAGCCTTTGGACAAACACATGAATGAGGATGGTTGAGGATCAGCACTGAAAAAAATGGCCTAGGGAGGAGAAAATGTCATTCTTCTAATGGGTAATCAACTAATTTGCGCCATTAAATTGGAACATTAAAGAGTATAAGACTTCCTATATTTTGATCTGCTAGCAAAGAGACAATTATTGTACTTGATTTTGAAGAGCATTTAGCAACATATGAAAATATTAATGACAAGAGACTAAGTAGAAATAAGACTTAACAGAATTCTTAATATATTATCCAAAGCCTGGAAAAAGTTTTTACATACAAGCAAAGAAAAAGGACGGAGGTAAACGTTTAAAATTATGCTAATATATAACTTCGGGAAAAAACCCCAACTTGAACTTACATAAATGCTATTGTAGATATAACTCTAAATGTCTGAGAAACATGAGATTATTCATTCTAACATATGTGTTTTTAAAATATTCCCAACAATACCTTTTTACCAGAACTTGCAAATAAATGAATCCCTATTATTGTAAAGACGAAACTGAAGTACTTTAAATTGCAGAGGTTCACAGAGCAAAATACATAAAAAAGACAAATGCAAAATAGCACCTTCAACACTGCCCTCTAAAGAGAGAAAGGCCAGTGTTTCTGATATAAATTTCTAAATTTAAAACATATTTTCTGTATTCAGAATTTTGCATGTGATTAGAATGAAAGAGAAATCTCAAGAGAACAAAACATGAAGTAAAATATGGACATTTGCACAATTATCAGAGGAGACAAAAAGCCTTGAACCTAAGAACATTTTCTCAAAAGTAATTTTTCAGCTGTTAGATATCAAAAGAGGCTAGGCTTAGTCTATATAAAGCAAGACTTCTGAATCCTGCTTCAAAAACTATCCTAATATGGAAATAATTCTTTATATTTTATAGCTCTATGAATTCCTGCATCCAAGAATCTTAAAAAGGAAATGAAATAACTGTAATGATTGGATTTTTTGAATATTAATGACCACAAGAAAAATGGAAGCAATTAAAAAGAAGGAGAAGTCTACTATAATGAAAGCCACTTTTTAATGTTGTACATAAGGTTTGCTGGATAGTTATTGAAAAGCGATAGCTCATAGCTATTGTTTTGTTTTTGAGTTAGTTTCTAAGGACTGTAATTATGCTCCACGAGCAGGGTGGAGATGTCTCAGAAGGGAGCGTGTGTTTTACTCTAGCAGGAATATGTCCCTTTTATACCTATCAGAACACTTGTATTCATGAAGTGTTTCCATATTAAAGCATATAGCAACTACATTCAAGATTGTTTACAACTCAAGGCCTCAAATAGAAAAAAAAATTTTTTAAACCTTAAAATGCTGCTCTGTTCTTACAGTCAAGGCCACTATTAAGTGGTAACATAGTGGCCTGCAAGATATGATTTACAGGACTCTAAAAGTCCCATATGCTCCAAAATGATAGTCATATATTCAAAACAGTATATTAGATTACCATCTTTGTCTAACTCCCTTTTGCCAAGCAGGGACTCTACTGCCTCAGATAGAGCATTTTTGTGCAAATTGCAAATCAAGCAGCTCTTCAGGTATATGAATACAAGACAGGCTTTCCTCCAGTCTGGCTCAGCCTCAACACGGAGTAAAGGGTTTGACGAGCATAGAAAGTGCTAGATTTTTCCTTTCTACTCTACTCCTGGCCAAACGCCTTTGTACAGTGCAAGTAAACAGCGGTATTCACAGCACCCACTCCCCTCCCAGGTTGCCCTACTGTTAAGAAGTCATTGTCAAAAAAGCCATCTTAAAATGCAAATTACATTACCTAGGAAGAGATAACACATATGTTTGAAGTTATATTAGGGGCTTAAATAAAATCAATGGCCTTCTAAACTTTAATTACATTCCTAAAATGTTATTTGCTGGAATACATTACTGCTCACATCTTCATTTCCCATAGAAGGGAAAGACATTGGCTAAATTCCCTGAGATGAAAAAGTATGGACAGAATACTTTTGGGGGGTTCACTGCTTCCCACTGAAGACCTTAGAGACATAACTGGATGTGGGGAAAAGGCTGCACGTGTGTTCATCAATCCTCCCGGGTTTTCTCAATGAGTTTTTCAGAACTACGTGTCATCAGGAAGCAGAGTTGTTTTTTGTTTTGTTTTTTTTCTTTTTTTTTTCCTCTTGATTTCAGTAAGCTTCCGGTCCCTCCTGGAATGCCTCTGACTGATTAGAGCAACTTAATTCAAAAAATCCAAAGGTGAGGGGGATATGTATTAGAAAATGTTCAATTGCACATCTATGCCATATTTTCTTTTCTTTTAATGTTTATTTATTTTTGAGAGAGAGACAGAGAGAGACACAGAGAGAGACACAGAGAGAGAGAGAGAGAGAGAGAGAGGAGAGAACAAATGGAGGGGCAGACAGAGAGGGAGACCCAGAATCTAAGGCAGGCTCCAGGCTCTGAGCTGTCAGCACAGAGCCTGACAGGGGCTCAAACCCACATACCATGAGATCATGACCTGAGCCAAAGTCGGACACTCAACGGACTCAGCCACCCAGGCGCCCCAGCGCCATATTTTCTAATTATTTTATCACTATACGTTTGACTCCTTTATTATTTCTTGATTGATTCAGAAGTCGAGAGGTTAATAAACGCTATCAGTACACATTCCCAAATCTTCAAAACTATTTTGTGATGGTAACCACTAGGATTACTTTTCTCTGATCATAAACTTTTTTTTTTCAGTTGCTTTGGATTTTAGAAAACATTTGGATATTGGCAATATCGCGGTGTTTTTACTTCATAGTTCTTTCATTTTCAGTATCGATTTGTGAAAGGTACTTATGGTTTGTTACTCCAAGACAAGTATAAAATTATTTGTACATCTTGTAAGCAGTTGTTAATCAGAAGAATTATAATCAATAGTTATCATGATAATTAAACGCCAGGGAAGAAACGCTAGAGTATTAAATGGAAAAATACAAAAAATTTAAAACAGTAAGGAAAAAGAGACAACTAGCAATATCCTCTCCATTTTAAAACTTTGCCAAGAAATTCTTGCTCGATGGCCTGTCAGTAAATAGCCCATGCTGAAAACCCAATTTATTTGAAAGGAAGAGTTAATTATAATATAATTAAAATGGAATGTCCAGTAATATTAGAATCTCCAGATGTTACCTATTTGCAAAAGAAAAACATAAGCGGTAATGTAAAGTCAGAAAATGTATATTGCAGAAAGGCATGGTGTAGATTTATGCCCTGTCAAAACAAAATAAACTTTGAAAGAGAAGGTCTGTCCAGACCATACCTTGTTTTAATGATGAGAAAGAAACTCACTGGATGAATTATCAAGTCCTGCATGTTTATTAATAACATAATTGTAAGTCTGATAATCTAAATATGGCCATAAATTATCAGAAGGAAAGTAAGTAAAGTCTCTCTTGGCAAATTAAAGAGTATGTGTGTATGCCACCTGAAAAAAATACACATTAAAGCTTCTTACCCAGAGAATGACATGTCTACATTTCAGATGAATCAAGAAACATAGAAAGATCATCCTAAAATCAAACTTGAAGAGAAATGAACTCTGTACATTAGAACTCTGTACTTAGCTAAGTACAAATGCACTCTGTACGTAGCTATTTTCATTGGGTAAAGGTTTGTGATTCCCCTGGAGTTCCAGACAAATAATACTTGACTTGACTTCAAAGTGAAAATATGTAATCCAGTATCAGTCACTGTTAGCACAATAAATTCTTCATAAGACACCTCTAAAGAATTCACTAAAACCATGTTAATTTCTACCCCACTGTTAAAAAAAAAGTTATAGAGGTGCATATATACATATATAATTATCATCCATAGGACTATATAATTATATGGCTATATTTTTAAAAAGGTCAGAAGAATATAGTTATCAAATGAACTATATGTATATATTCATATATTGTAGTGGGGTAATAACACTCACTGTTTCTATGTGCTATGACATGAGAGAATTTTGGAAGAAATGTCTTAATTCAAAGCCTTAGTTTCTTCATATACAAATTTATTTTTTAATTTTTTTTTAACGTTTTTATTTGTTTTCGAAGGAGAGAGAGAGAGCATGAGTGAGGGAGGAACAGCAAGAGAGGGAGACACAGAATTCGAAGCAGGCTCCAGGCTCTGAGCTGTCAGCACAGAGCCCGATGTGGGGCTCGAATTCATGAACTGTGAAATCATGTCCTGAGCTGAAGTCAGACGCTTAACCGACTGAGCCACTCAGGCACCCCTCTTCATCTACAAATTACACATGTATTGGAGGATGGTAAGGATCAAATGATATAAGGTGTCTAACTTAGAGTAAGTTCTCTCTCTGTTTTTTTTAATGTTCATTTTTGAGAGAGAAGCAAAGGAGGGGCAGAGAGAGAGGTAGACAGAGGATCCAAAACAGGCTGTGGGCTGTCAGTGCAGAGCCTGATGTGGGGCTCGAACCCACATACCCTGAGATCATGACCTGAACTAAATTCTGACTCTCAACCGACTAAGCCACGCAGGAGGGACCCCTAGGGTAAGTTCTCAATAAATGAAGGGGAATTGGCAAACTAAAAGGAACTATAAACCAGATTCCCTTCCCAAGTGCAAGAAAGAAATTTCTATCAGAGTGAAACATATACAAAAAATTCCAAGTGGCTTTTAATGCTATTTACCAAATGGTATTTTAGGCATGTCTCAATGATAAATCTAAATAGAAGTTTATGTTCTGCAAGTCTCATCTCTAACAGTAGGCATTTAAGAGAAAGTAACATTTGGATATATCTAGGATAGTAAGTTAATCTTCTGACACTTTCATATTTATTAAAATTTAATTTAGCATTTTATAGCTTCATTATATGGTTCAATGAAATATGACATCAATTGAAAATAAAATAGTCACCTTATAAGAAGCATGCATTTATTATAAAATCATTCCCTCATCATATTTTATAAAAGTCTTGTGTAAAACATTTTCAAGTATTGTTTTTAAAAATGTTTTATTATGAATTCATCCTTTTGAAATATATTGATGGATAACACTGGCATAAAGTGCATCCTAATTTAAACTACAACTAGATATAAAAGTTAAATATTTGTAAATGGAGTTCTAAATCTGCAGGATCAGTTAAAGTATTCATTTGATAACTCCATTCTTCTGACCTTTTTAAAAATATAGTCAGCACTGTGGCATAGAAAATTGTAGCTAAGAGATGATGCACTGTAAAAACATAGGAACATTCAAAAGAAGTGACTATTTCCAAAAAATATGCTTGAAACATTTTCATTTATTGCAAGGATTTTAAATGAAAGCATAGGAACACATTCCCCCTAAGGCTTTAAACAGTATAGCCTGGATCGTTTCAATCCCCATAAGGTCTATTTCTTGAATGGCTTTTACATGGGAGCAGAACAACTTTCTGCAATTGACTTCAAATACATTTCTATATGCCTCATGGGAACAGAGATGAGGAAAAAAATGCTACACCCCGTGAATATTAGAGACTAGCATGCATGTGTTTAAAGTTATTTTTAAAGACTGTGTCTACAAGGTACAGCGTGAATTGATAAATTGGCAAATACCTAGTCAATGTAATCCAAAACAAAGCCAAAATTCAGGATGAAATAATAACTCAGAAAATTGTGTGTGATAATTGCCAAGCCTCTTCTTGACCTTGTGATACACAGATGGGATCACAGACTGAAACATTTAAAAATTGACTTCTCATGGGCTCTGCTTTCAGGATGATGGAGAATATTTACTTTTCTCTATTCTTCCATCTAAGTAATCCTAAAAACATCAACACTATGTGTAAAACAAACGTAGACTTTCAAAGGTGGAAAGAAAAAGGCAGACTGGATGAGGAACTTGAGACCCAAAATATGACTTTGTGGTTGGTTCCCTCAGTTTTCGTTTTGTTTTTGTTTTTGTTTGTTGCTTCATCCATCTCAGACTTGGCGCTGAAGATGCCAGCCCCGAGAAATACTGATAGCCACACACACTAAGATCCCCAGCAAAAGCCTTCTTTTTCTAGCCAAAGCAATAAGAAGTAGACAGCCTAACAGGAAAGAAAAACTTTCAGACAATAATTGCTTTATTATAGCCAACCACCACATTTTTTTAAATCCTTGGCCCACCTCCACCCATGTATCAGAAGCCATATGGGAAGCCATATGGGAAGATTTCAGCTCCTGCCGGTTACAACAAGGCACCTATGAAAGTTAATTTTATCAACTTGACTGGGCATGGGTGACCAGACATTTTGTTAAATATTATTCTGGGTGCATCTTGCCTGTGAAGTTGTTTCTAGATGATCTTAATATTTGACATGGTAGACTGTGTGGCAAGATGCCCTCCCTAGTGTGAATTCAACCAGCTAAACACCTCCCTCCTCATTCAACCAGCTGAAAGCTTGAACCAAACAAAACTCCTGACCCTTCTGTGGGTAAGAGGGACCATCTTCTGTCGATGGCCTTTGAGCTGCTATATTAGTTTTTTCCTGCCTCTGGACTCGAACTGAAACATGGGCTTATTCTGGGTCACAAGTCGGCCTGTCTTTAAACAGAAAATATAGCATCAATTCTCTTGGTTCTCAGGCCCTTGGAATCAGATTAGAAATACACCATTAGCTTTCCTGGGTCTCCACCTTGTTGACTCTACAACTCGAAACATTTTAATCTATATTCTTATATGAGCCAACACCTTATAATAAATCTCTTCCTTTTTTTTATGAAGTTTATTGTCAAAATGGTTTCCATACAACACCCAGTGCTCATCCCAAAAGGTACCCACCTCGATACCCATCACTCACCCTCCCCTCCCTCCCACCCCCATCAACCCTCAGTTTGTTCTCAGTTTTTAAGAGTCTCTTATGCTTTGGCTCTCTTCCACTCTAAACTCTTTTTTTTTTCTTCCCCTCCCCCATGGGTTTCTGTTAAGTTTCTCAGGATCCACATAAGAGTGAAACCATATGGTATCTGTCTTTCTCTGTATGGCTTATTTCACTTAGCATCACACTCTCCAGTTCCACCCATGTTGCTACAAAGGGCCATATTTCATTCTTTCTCATTGCCATGTAGTACTCCATTGTGTATATAAACCACAATTTCTTTACCCATTCATCAGTTGATGGACATTTAGGCTCTTTCCATAATTTGGCTATTGTTGAGAGTGCTGCTATAAACATTGGGGTACAAGGGCCCCTATGCATCAGTACTCCTGTATCCCTTAGGTAAATTCCTAGCAGTGCTATTGCTGGGTCATAGGGTAGGTCTATTTTTAATTTTTTGAGGAACCTCCACACTGTTTTCCAGAGTGGCTACACCAATTTGCATTCCCACCAACAGTGCAAGAGGGTTCCCGTTTCTCCACATCCTCTCCAGCATCTATAGTCTCCTGATTTGTTCATTTTGGCCACTCTGACTGGCGTGAGGTGATATCTGAGTGTGATTTTGATTTGTATTTCCTTGATGAGGGGCGACGTTGACCATCTTTTCATGTGCCTGTTGGCCATCCAGATGTCTTCTTTAGAGAAATGTCTATTCATGTTTTCTGCCCATTTCTTCACTGGGTTATTTGTTTTCCGGGTGTGGAGTTTGGTGAGCTCTTTATACATTTTGGATACTAGCCCTTTGTCTGATATGTCATTTGCAAATATCTTTTCCCATTCCGTTGGTTGCCTTTTAGTTTTGTTGGTTGTTTCCTTTGCTGTGCAGAAGCTTTTTATCTTCATAAGGTCCCAGTAGTTCATTTTTGCTTTTAATTCCCTTGCCTTTGGGGATGTGTCAAGTAAGAAATTGCTACGGCTGAGGTCAGAGAGGTCTTTTCCTGCTTTCTCCTCTAGGGTTTTGATGGTTTCCTGTCTCACATTCAGGTCCTTTATCCATTTTGAGTTTATTTTTGTGAATGGTGTAAGAAAGTGGTCTAGTTTCAATCTTCTATGCATGTTGCTGTCCAGTTCTCCCAGCACCATTTGTTAAAGAGACTGTCTTTTTTCCATTGGATGTTCTGTCCTGCTTTGTCAAAGATGAGTTGGCCATACGTTTGTGGGTCTAGTTCTGGGGTTTCTATTCTATTCCATTGGTCGATGTGTCTGTTTTTGTGCCAATACCATGCTGTCTTGATGATGACAGCTTTGTAGTAGAGGCTAAAGTCTGGGATTGTGATGCCTCCTGCTTTGGTGGTCTTCTTCAAAATTACTTTGGCTATTCAGGGCCTTTTGTGGTTCCATATGAATTTTAGGATTGCTTGTTCTAGATTCGAGAAGAATGCTGGTGCAATTTTGATTGGGATTGCATTGAATGTGTAGATAGCTTTGGGTAGTATTGACATTTTGACAATATTTATTCTTCCAATCCATGAGCACGGAATGTTTTTCCATTTCTTTATATCTTCTTCAATTTCCTTCATAAGCTTTCTATAGTTTTCAGCATACAGATCTTTTACATCTTTGGTTAGATTTATTCCAGGTATTTTATGCTTCTTGGTGCAATTGTGAATGGGATCAGTTTCTTTATTTGTCTTTCTGTTGCTTCATTATTAGTGTATAAGAATGCAACTGATTTCTGTACATTGATTTTGTATCCTGCAACTTTGCTAAATTCATGTATCAGTTCTAGCAGACTTCTGGTGGAGTCTATCAGATTTTCCATGTATAATATCATGTCATCTGCAAAAAGTGAAAGCTTAACTTCATCTTTGCCAATTTTGATGCCTTTTATTTCCTTTTGTTGTCTAATTGCTGATGCTAGAACTTCCAACACTATGTTAAACAACAGCGGTGAGAGTGGACATCCCTGTCATGTTCCTGATCTCAGGGAAAAAGCTCTCAGTTTTTCCTCATTGAGGATGATGTTAGCTGTGGGCTTTTCATAAATGGCTTTTATGATGTTTAAGTATGTTCCTTCTATCCCGACTCTCTCAAGGGTTTTTGTTAAGAGAGTTTGCTGAATTTTGTCAAATGCCTTTTCTACATCAATTGACAGGATCATATGATTCTTATCTTTTCTTTTATTAATGTGATGTATCACGTTGATTGATTTGCAAATGTTAAACAAGCCCTGCATCCCAAGATTGAATCCCACTTGATCATGGTGAATAATCCTTTTTATATGCTGTTGAATTCGATTTGCTAGTATCTTATTGAGAATTTTTGCATCTATATTCATCAGGGATATTGGCCTATAGTTCTCTTTTTTTTACTGGGTCTCTGTCTGGTTTAGGAATCAAAGTAATACTGGCTTCATAGAATGAGTCTGGAAGTTTTCCTTCCCTTTCTATTTTTTAGAATAGCTTGAGAAAGATAGGTATTATCTCTGCTTTAAACGTCTGGTAGAAATCCCCTAGGAAGCCATCTGGTCCTGGACTCTTATTTGTTGGGAGATTTTTGATGACTGATTCAATTTCTTCGCTCGTTATGGGTCTGTTCAAGCTTTCTATTTCCTCCTGATTGAGTTTTGGAAGTGTGTGGGTGTTTAGGAATTTGTCCATTTCTTCCAGGTTGTCCAGTTTCTTGGCATATAAGTTTTCATAGTATTCCCTGATAATTTCTTGCATCTCTGAGGGATTGGTGGTAATAATTCCATTTTCATTCATGATTTTATCTATTTGGGTCGTCTCCCTTTTGTTTTTGAGAAGCCCGGCTAGAGGTGTATCAATTTTGTTTATTTTTTCAAAAAAACAACACTTGGTTTCGTTGATCCGCTCTACAGTTTTTTTAGATTCTAAATTGTTTATTTCTGCTCTGATCTTTATTATTTCTCTTCTTCTGCTGGGTTTAGGCTGTCTTTGCTGTTCTGCTTCTAGTCCCTTTAGGTGTGCTGTTAGATTTTGTATTTGGGATTTTTCTTGTTTCTTGAGATAGGCCTGGATTGCAATGTATTTTCCTCTCAGGACTGCCTTCACTGCATCCCAAAGCGCTTGGGTTGTTGTATTTTCATTTTCATTTGTTTCCATATATTTTTTAATTTCTTCTCTAATTGCTGGTTGACCCGTTCATTTTTTAGTAGCATGTTCTTTAACCTCCATGCTTTTGGAGGTTTTCCAGACTTTTTCCTGTGGTTGATTTCAAGCTTCATAGCATTGTGGTCCGAAAGTATGCATGGTATGATTTCAATTCTTGTATACTTATGAAGGGCTGTTTTGTGACCCAGTATGTGATCTATCTTGGAGAATGTTCCATGTGCACTCGAGAAGAAAGTATATTCTGTTGCTTTGGGATGCAGAGTTCTAAATATATCTGTCAAGTCCATCTGATCCAATGTATCCTTCAGGGCCCTTGTTTCTTTATTGACCGTGTGTCTAGATGATCTATCCATTTCTGTAAGTGGAATGTTAAACTACCCTGCAATTACCACATTCTTATCAATAAGTTTGCTTATGTTTGTGAGTAATTGTTTTATATATTTGGGAGCTCCTGTATTCGGTGCATAGACATTTATAACTGTTAGCTCTTCCTGATGGATAGACCCTGTGATTATTATATAATGCCCTTCTTCATCTCTTGTTACAGCCTTTAATTTAAAGTCTAGTTTGTCTGATATAAGTATAGCTACTCCAGTTTTCTTTTGACTTCCAGTGGCATGATAAATAGTTCTCCATCCCCTCACTCATTCTGAAGGTGTCCTCATGTCTAAAATGAGTCTCTTGTAGACAGCAAATAGATGGGTCTTGTTTTTTGATCCATTCTGATACCCTATGTTTTGGTTGGTGCATTCAGTCCATTTACATTCAGTGTTATGATAGAAGATACAGGTTTAGAGTCATTGTGATGTCCGTAGGTTTCATGCTTGTAGTGATGTCTGTGGTACTTTGTCTCACAGGATCCCCCTTAGGATCTCTTGTAGGGCTGGTTTAGTGGTGATGAATTCCTTCAGTTTTTGTTTGTTTGGGAAGACCTTTATCTTTCCTTCTATTCTAAATGACAGACTTGCTGGATAAAGGATTCTCGGCTGCATATTTTTTCTGTTTAACACATTGAAGATCTCCTGCCATTCCTTTCTGGCCTGCCGAGTTTCAGTAGAGAGATCGGTCACGAGTCTTATAGGTCTCCCTTTATATGTTAGAGCACGTTTATCTCTAGCTGCTTTCAGAATTTTCTCTTTATCCTTGTATTTTGCCAGTTTCACTCTGATATGTCATGCCGAAGATCGATTCAAGTTACATCTGAAGGGAGTTCTCTGTGCCTCTTGGATTTCAATGCCTTTTTCCTTCCCCAGATCCGGGAAGTTCTCAGTTATTATTTCTTCAAGTACACCACCTTTAGCACCTTTCCCTCTCTCTTCCTCCTATGGAATACCAAGTATGCGTAGATTATTTCTTTAGTGCATCACTTAATTCTCTAATTTTCCCCTCATACTCCTGGATTTTTTTAACTCTCTTTTTTGTCAGCTTCTTCTTTTTCCATAATTTTATCTTCTAGTTCACCTATTCTCTCCTCTGCTTCTTCAATCCGAGCCGTAGTTGTCTCCATTTTATTTTGCTGTTCTTTGATAACATTTTTTAGCTCCTCCTGGCTGTTCCTTAGTCCCTTGATCTCTGTAGCAAGAGATTCTCTGCTGTCCTTTATACTGTTTTCAAGCCCAGTGATTAATTTTATGACTATTATTCTAAATTCACTTTCTGTTATATTGTTTAAATCATTTTTGATCAGTTCGTTAGCTGTTGTTATTTCCTGGACGTTTTTCTGAGGGGAATTCTTCCTTTTCGTCATTTTGGATAGTCCCTGGAGTGGTGCGGGACTGCTGGACACTTCCCCTGTGCGGTCTTGAATAACTTGAGTTGGTGGGCGGGCCGCAGTCAGACCTGATGTCTGCCCCCAGCCCACTGCTGGGGCCACAGTCAGACTGGTGTGAGCCTTCTCTTCCCCTCTCCTAGGGGCGGGATTCACTGTGGGGAGGTGTGGCCCATCTGGGCTACTTGCACACTGCCAGGCTTGTGGTGCTGGGGATCTGGCCTATTAGCTGGGGTGGATCGACAAGGTGCACGGGGGCGGGAGGGGTAGGCTCAGCTCGCTTTTCCTTTGGACGTCCACTTAGGGAGGGGCCCTGCGGCACCAGGAGGGAGTCAGACCCGCAGGAGGGATGGATCCGTAGAAGCACAGTGTTGGGTGTTTGCGCGGTGCCAGCAAGTTCCCTGGCAGGAACTGGTTCCCTTTGGGATTTTGGCTGGGGAATGGGTGAGGGAGATGGCACTGGTGAGCGCCTTTGTCCCCGCCAAGCTGAGCTCTGTCGTCCAGGGCTCAACAACTCTCCTTCCCATTGTCCTCCAGCCCTCCCATTCTCCAAGCAGAGCTGTTAGCTTATAACCTTCCAGATGTTGAGTCCCGCTTGCAGTCGGAACACACTCCGTCTGGCCCCTCCACTTTTGCAAGCCAGACTCAGGGGCTCTGCTTGGCTGGCGGGCCGCCCCTCCACCCTGGCTCCCTCCCGCCAGTCCGTGGAGTGCGCACTGCCTCTCCGCCCTTCCTACCCTCTTCCGTGGGCCTCTTGTTTGCGCTTGGCTCTGGAGACTCCATTCTGCTAGTCTTCTGGCGGTTTTCTGGGTTATTTAGGTGGGTGTAGGTGGGATGTAAGTGATCAGCAGGAGGCACGGTGAGCCCAGCGTCCTCCTACACTGCCATCTTCCCCCCCCCATAATAATTCTCTTCATTCACACACACATACACACACATACACACACACACACACACACACACACACACATAACATTTCTTTAATATACATAAAATATATTGAGGAAATATGGATGTATTTATACATATTTGTACATTTATATACAACTTATTTATTATATTTGTCTGGAGAATCCTGACTATTACATCATCCCAAACCTTCCTCCCTACACTGGGGTGGTGTCAGAAAAGCCAATTAGGGAGTCAGGACTTTCATTCCCACAGGGCAGTAATGAGCCCTTTTCCTGTGGTGTTCATGGATATGACAAGGGGAGCCTACATTTCCACTACCACTAGGTAATAACAAGTTGCACCTCCTACCCCCCTCTGAGGTGGTGTCAGAGAAGGTCTTGTGCAGAGTCAGGGCTTTCCCTACTACCCCCAGAAATGAGGCCACCACCTAACTGTGGTGTTAGTGATAACCATGTGGAGATCAGTAATGAGACACTCTTACCTGCTCCAGTCAGAGAGATATTATTGGAGGTCTAGTGGGAACCAAAACTCCCATACATACCAAATACAATAAGGAACTTTCTCCTCAGTTGTCAATGGATCCTGACTGAGGAACCTAGATATCTATATCCATTTGGAAGTGATAGGTCCTTGCGCCTTCCACCACTATCTTATGTCAGAGTGGTGTCAAATAAAATTAGCTAAACCAGAAGTTTAAGTAAGATCTCCAGCCTGGTAACATATTATTCAAAATGTCCAAGTGTCAATAAAAACAAAAAAAATCATTTGTCATATCAAGAGCCAGAAAGATCTAAGAGTGAATGAAAAGAGAGAGAGAGAGAGAGAGAACTGATGTCAACACCAAGATGAAAGAGATTTTAGAATTATCTGACAAAGATTTTAAAGCAGCTGCCTTAAATATGTTTCAAAGCACAACTTCAAACACACTTAAAACAAAAGAAACCTTGAGCCTCAGAAGAGAAATAAAAAGTTGAACAAAGAAACACAAAATATAAAGAAGCACCAAGTGGAAATGTTAGAATTGAAAAAAATATATAATTGAGATTAAAAGAACTCAATGTATGATCTCATGTGCACAATGAAGAAAACAGAAGAAAGAATCAGTAACATTGGATAAAGAATGGTAACAATTGCCCAGTAATGAACAGGAAGAAAATAGACTGAGAAAACAAAACAAAACAAAACAACAGCAACAACAAAACCAGAGACTCTGGAACATATGGAAGTATAAAAAAATAAATAAATAAAAATCATGTCTTGAAGTCTTGAAAGAGGAGAAACATGGTGAGGCTGAAAATGCACTTAAAAAACTAATGACAAATGCTTAAAAATTTAGCCAATGATATTAACCTACAGATGCAAGAAGCAAAGTTCATACCAAACATGATAACTGGAAGAAATCCATATCAAGACATAATCATAGTCAAAGTCAAATTTCTTAGAACTGAAGACAAAGAAAAAAATCTTGAAAGTAGGAAAAGAATATCATCTTACTATATGGAAAAAACATTTCAAATGACACTGATTTCTCACCAGAAACCATGAAGGTTAAAGGAAGTGACACATTATATGTCGTGTACGGAAGGAAAAGAACAACCAACCCAATATCCAATGTCCAGCATAAACATGCTTCAGGAATGAAAAGGAAGTCAAAACATTCCGAAGTGAATGAAAACTAATAAAATTTGTGGCTAACAGACATACCCTAATAGAATGGTTAAAGGAAGTTATCTAACAAGAAAAGAAATAATCAAATAATCTTAGAATATCAGGAAGGAAGGAAGAATATGGTAAGTAAAAATATGGATAAATACAACAGACTTTCTTTCTTAACGAGTCTTCTAAATTTATTTGAGGCAAAAAAATATGACACTGTCTGACTTGGTTCTAAATATATGTAGAGAAAATATTAAAGTCACTTTTTCATAAATAGAAGTTAAGGAGACAGAAAGAGTGGTAAACATGAAATTGAAAATAATGATCTTAGTGGACTGAGAGTTATAAGTTTTAACAATATAAATAATATTTATACGAAACAATACCTAAAGCAACTACTGAGCAAGTTAAACAAAGAGATACACTTCACAACAGTAGAGATAAATCAAAATGGAATTCTAAAAGGTGTTCCCAGTATCTTAAAGAAAGTCAGGAAAAAGTAAACAGGAAGTGAAAGATTTGTATAGTGGAAACACAAAGACATTGATGAATGAAATCGAAGAAGACAACAATGAATGGAAAAATGTCCTGTGTTCAGGGATCAGATGAATTTATATTGTCAAAATGTCCATACAACTCAAAACCACCTGTAGATTCAGTGGAATCCATATAAAATTCCAAATACATTTTTTTAAGAATTAGAAAATATAATCATAATATTCATATAGAACCACAAACGGCCTTAAATAGCCAAAGCAATTCCAAGAAGGAAGAATAAAGCTGGAGGCATTACACTTCCTAATTTCAAACTATGTTACAAAGGTATAGTAGCAAATAAAAATGAGATAATGTCATCAAAACAAACAAGTAGACCAATGGAACAGAATCAAGAGCCTAGAAGTAAACCCTTGTGTACACAGTCAACTAATATTTGACAAGGGAACCAAGAACACTCAATGGTAAAAGGATAGTCTACCCTTCAATAAATGATTCTGAGAAACAGGATAATATACAAAAGAATGAAATTTGACCCTCATCTTATACCACTCACAAAAATAATCTCAAAATTAATTAAAAATTAAACACAAGACCTGAAGCCATAAAACCCCTAGAAGAAAAGAGGGAGAAAGCTCCTTGACATTGGTTTTGGCAATGATTTTTGGATTTTACACCAAAAGCACAAGCAACCAAAGCAAAAATAAACACATGGAACTACATCCAACTGAAAAGCTTATAAACTGCAGAAGAAACAATTAACAAAATGAAAAGGTAAACTATGCAATGAGAAAAAAAAATTGCAAAACATCACTGATAAGAGCTTGTATCCAAAACATATAAGGAACTCATACAATTCGATACTAAAAATAAACATCAGATTTAAAAATGGGCAGAGGATCTGAATAGACATTTTTCTTTCTTTCTTTTTTTTTTAATGCTTATTTCTTTATTTTGAGAGGGAGTTCAACCAGGGGAGGCACAGAGGGAAAGGAGACAAAGAATCCGAAACAGGTTCCAGCTATAACCCACGAACCATAAGATCATGACCTGAGCTGAAAACAAGAGTTGGATGCTTAAATGACTGAGCCACCCAGGCGCCCCTGAATAGACATTTTTTTCTAAAGACGTATAACAGGTACATGAAAAGGTGCTCAACATCACTAATAATCAGGGAAATGTAAACCAAAATCACAATGAGATATCACTTCAAACCTGTTAGAATGGCTATTATCAAAAGATAAGAGATAACCAGTATTGCATGAGAATGGGGAGAAAAAGGAATCTTTGAGTACTCTTGTTGGGAATGGAATTTCCTCAAAAAATTAAAAATAGAACTACTGTATGATCCAGCATTCCCACTTCTGGATATATGTTTAAAGGAAATGAAATCACTCTCCTGAAGAGATATCTGTGCCCTGTGTTCACTGAAACATTATTCACAAAAATCAAAATATTAAAACAACCTGTGTCTGTCTATAGATGCATGGGTAAAAAGATGTGGTATGGGCTGTGTGTGATGAATACACGTAATGGAATATTATTCAGTCTGAGAAATAAGGAAATCCTGCTATTTTCAGCAACATGGATGAACCTTGAGGTCATTGAATTAAGTGAAATAAGTCAGTCAGAGAATGATAAATATTGTATAATCTCACTTTCATGTGAAATTTTAAAAAGCTGGGGGCACCTGGCTGGCTCAGTTGGTAGAACATGTGACTCTTAATCTTGGGGTTGTGATTTTGAACCCCATGTTGGGTATAGAGATTACTTAAAAATAAAATCTTAATAAAAAAAAAAAGGAAGAAGAAAAAGAAAAAAAAAAAAACTCATAGTAAGAGAGTTGAATGATCATTGCCAGGGGCTGAGATTGGTGGAAATGGTCAAAGGGCTCAAATTTCCAGTAGTAAGATTAAAAGGTTCTGGGAATCTAATGTACAGCATTGTGACTATAGTTAATATTTTATTATATACCTGACACTTGCTAAGATATAGGATGTTAAATGTTTCCACCAGACACACCTATAAACACACACACACACACACACGTACACACACATAGTAATTACGTGAGATGACAGAGTTGTTAACTAACCCTACTGTGGAAATAACGTTATATACATCATAATTTTAGATGTATCAAATTATCATATTGTGTGCCTTAAACTTATACAGAGCAGGCTCCAGGGTGGCTCAGTTGGGTAAGCATTCACTCTCGATTTTGGCTCAGGTCATGATCTCTCAGGTTCATGTGATCAAGCCCCACATCAGGATCTTTGCTGTCAGTACACGGCCTGCTTGAGATTCTCTTTCTGCCCCTCCATTGCTCATGCTCTCTTTCAAAAACAAATAAATAAACATTAAAAAAAAACTTATATAATGTTATATATCAATTGTATCTCAATAATGCCAGAAGAAAATAAAAAATAAAAGATTCTGTTTCATTACATTAAGAAAAAACAAAGTGTATATTTCCCTGTCAGAATAGTTTTAATAAAGAGGCAGTCTTTAGAAGCCTGAAGATTATAATCCCATGCTGATAATTTCCTTACAATGATAGCATAAGTTTGAAGGTTGACGATATATGTTCCATCGTATATATTTATTTTAACCAAATGGTGTTTTAAAAATGTATTTTCAGGCGCACCTGGGTGGCTCAGTCAGTCAAACGTCCAACTTTGGCTCAGATCATGTTCTTGGGGTTCACGGGATGGAGCCCCGCATCAGGCTCTGTGCTGACCACTCAGAACCTGGAGCCTGCCTCTGATTCTGTGTCTCCCTCTCTTTCTGCCCTTCTCCCACTTGTGCTCTGTCTCTCTCTCTTTCTCAAAAATAAATGAAAACATTAAAAAAAATTTAATGTATTTTCATATACTGTAACCAGGAAGCTCATTATAACAGCATGATAATTATAATTGGGAGGAAATTGTGATTAACATTGTACTTTTTTTTTTTCAGAGTGTGTCTAAACTGCACAAATTTCTCTTGAAAGAAATATTTACCGTGAGAGATCTATGGAAAGATAATGGACATTTTTATTCAAAAATTAAATTGTGATTAAGTACAAATCATAGAATCCCAAGTCCTGACAATCTAAATTTAAAATACAAATTGTACAAAATTCTTAAGACAAAGATTACAGGTATATTAAATACAATTTGACTACACTATAATTCTATTTATATAAATTCTATATCTTCTGTAAGTCAGTTTATTGACTTATATATAATATATATACATATATATGCATACACACAGACATATGTATTTCAAATATATATATTTGAAAATAAAAGGTATAAAATTATTCATTTTTGGCAGATATCTGCAGTTAATATCTATTACTATAATTAACTAAGGCATTCTTAGAGAAATAATGTGAGCTAGAAATTAAAATATGTAGTGCAGAACTGTTTAATCTAATTATGAAGAACAAAGGACCAATTTTGCCAATATAATATAACTACTCAGAGTAGGTGACACTTAACACATATGGGTATTATGTTGGACAAACCTTTTTGCCCTCCCCTTTCCGTATTATGTGAAGCTCAAAGAAAGGACACTTACTAAGCTTTAGAAGTGAGACACATTGAAAATGGTACAAGAATTCACAAAATAGAAATCACTGACCAAATAGACATTTTGTTCATTTCCTATCCTTCTTTTTTTTTTTTTTCCCAGCTTTATTTCCATTTATTTTAAAACTCCTCTCCTTGTTGTTTTTGTCCTTTTACGTGGCTAAGTGAATCATCAAGAAGGATTAATGTGACTTGCAATCAATCACCATGGACATTTTTTTTTTTTTTTTCCTTTTTCTCAGCACTCATCCTACCCACCCAGGCCCAAGTTCCTTTGAAGTCAATGGGAAGCCCACATCATAGGTGACTGGGACAGTCAGAGCAAACCAGAATAACCTCTTGACAAAGACATTGTGCCTTTCCACAAATATCTCCAGCTTGGAGTGTCACAACTCTTTTCTAAAAATCCAAGTTACTTACCCATTTCCTTCAAGCTCACTTTTAGTCCCTGTGCCTTAGATCTGAGTAAGGCTGTTTGTTTGACTGCTTGGGACAAATCTCTCTTTGGGTTGCATAGTGAACCATGAACTTTTCCTCTCAGGACTTCTCCCATAGCGTGAAACTGTCTCTGTGTGTTATCCTTCATAGGATGCTGTAAAGGACCTGAAAAATTATGACAGAGTGAAATGGGAGAGGTAGCTGCTGACAGGACAAAAATGATGAGACGGGTACATTTTGAGACAGTTGCTGCACCCTGACAGCTGACTGAAAGCCAATCAGGCAAAGCATCACATACAACACCTAAGACAAGCCTGGCGGAGGGGCGAAGCACGCTCTCATAATTATGGGAAATGGAGAAGCATTTGCAATGGAAGGAGGACGGGCCATGTCCTGAATCTGCCTCTGCTGCTGGCCCCTGCATACCTTTGGGCAAGACAAAGTACCTCTTCGAAACGATTTCTTAATGAAAGGAGTTTGGAGCAGAAATTTGGTTCCTTCCAGAATCTCATCATGAGAAATGTCACAGAATTTACTCATCCAAATGTTTTCATCATTATCACTGGTGCTGGAGACTAGTTGGGATTGGAGGTACAAGAAGTAAAGCAACCCACAAAAGGACCATTAAATATAAAGAGAAAAAACAGGATACGAGACAAAAATAAATCAAATGCCATGTCTTCAGAAATGTCACTAACACGAAAATGAAAACTGGAAAGTCGAGTAGCTATAGCTAGCATAATGTCATGTGCAAAAAGATACTGATTTGGAATGGAAATGTCTTCTTGTACCTCACATATCATCCTGTCATATGCAGCTACTTCTTATTTTGATCGCAGGAGAGATATTAAAAGAAAAAAAAAAAACGTGCAGTCAAACTTTTCATAATGTTTTGGTATCTTTTTTTAGACCAAACAGACACATGATTCTTAAACAGTTTTCTTATCAGTCTTTAATTATTTATATTTCTAATTACTTATGGTGAGAAACCCGTGATTGCTGAATTCTTCAATATCAAATGTACCTCTGTGTGGCCTAGAAGGCAGACGTAATGCGTTAAAAGCATAGAGCTGCAAATGTTAGGAAATCTATTTTTTAATTTAATTTTATTATTTATTTATTTATTTATTTGTTGCTAGTACATGAAATTTCAGAAGACACATGCATTTCGCAGCAACAAGCCAGGAATGAAGTAATGGAAAAAAGACCAGCTTCCAACAGAGGCTAAGGGGTAAAAACAAATGAAGCATATTTTGACTATGAATAATCTAATGTTCAGTGGAAGAGAACTTCCAGGGATATTTTACTTCATAAACAACACTAATTTCAGCAATCTCCATAAATACGAGCCAAGTTCCTGGAAAATAAAAATATAGAACACATTCTTTAACTTAGGGGAAAAATAGAGAAGTGAGAAGAAAAATCCATCAGGTCTGAAATGTGGTAAAACTTTTCATAACCAAACTAACACAACAGTTTTAAGAAATACCAGTTTTTTGATAATGAACATGACATGAAGAATAGTTCTCAGCAAATGAGGTATTACTTTCTGTGGCAAACTTTTTCTCCAGAAAAGTAATCGGTTTCTGAGTCAATGCCTTTCTAAACAGTAATTAATGAGAGCCACTGACAGTGGAGATGGGAGAAAATGATATTCATGGGTTAACCGTGGGAGAAATTGGTTCGCTCTCTCAGCTTACGGGATAAATTGTTAGTTACTTAGAGGAAAAAGGATGAAAATAAGAGAATGCATATTACTTCTCAGTATGACATCAGTATTATATTGGCCCCCCTAAACAGGAAGGAGAGCCAAGATATGAGCACATTTCATACATACATTATTAATCGACTGAGTTATATAAAGAAAGATTAATTCACTATAAGTGTATTTGGCTGATTCTAAGTAATTGTTAGTTGCAAAGGCTAATCAGAATTACCTTCAAAACTTATTTCTAAATTGATGGTACATACTTGCTTCGCTGTTATATATTGAGAGAGATGTTTGGAGATCCTGCAAAGTCTAGTCTTTCTAATTTAAGTCACCCACATGTTTCATTGAATTATCAATAGACACTATATTAATAAAGTTCCAAGATAAACTTTTGAGAAAGCTATTTAAACATACGTTATGTCTATTATTTGTGAAAATATAAATATATGCCTGAAATTTATTGATTTATGAAGTCCCTGCCTTCTGCAAATCAAAGATAAGTAGCAAGAACCTGAATGAATAACAAATGGTTAATTTTAAATTGTTAAGTGCTTTGTTCACAAGCCAATCAGCACACCTCAGTGATGAGAATTTTTGCAATTCAGTCAGAAAAATGGTAGAAATCTATAAATAAGCTGTTGTCATCTTTAGGCTGACGTATAATTGCATTATTTCCTTTCACTCACTAATTATGTGGTGCCAATTTCCTAGGTATCTTCTTAAGTATGTCCTCATATTTTATCCCCATTGTGCAAGTAAGGAAACTAAACACAAATAAGTTTCCTGAAAAGAGATATATTAATTATTATATTAATTATAAATTAGTACACTCTGCCAGATCTGGAACATTTTATACTTTATTTTGAGGGTGTAAATAATCTTTTCCAATAGGAAATCAATTGCATACTTAAAGGAATTTGGATAGAATCAGGAAATTTATCTGTATACATAGTTTAAACAGGAACTTCCAGGGGCACCTGGGTAGCTCAGTCAAGCCTCTGACTTCCACTCAGGTGTATCTTACAGTGCATGTGTTCGATTCCCATGCTGGACTCTGTGCTGACAGCTCAGAGCCTGGGGTCTGCTTCAGATTCTCTCTCTCTCTCTCTCTCGCTATCTCTCTCTGCTTTGCCCTGCATTCTCTCTCTCTCCCTCAAAAATAAATAAATAAACTTAAAAAGAACAACAACAATAACAACAGGAAACTTTGTGCTTAAAATTAAAAACAAGAGAAGTTCTTTATTTAAAAAAATATATACATATACATCTATATCTATATCTATATCTATATCTATATCTATATCTATATCTATCTATATATCTATATATATATCTTGGGGCACCTGAGCGGCTCAGTCAGTTAAGCGGCTGACTTCCTCTCGGGTCATGATCTCTCAGTTTGTGGGCTGGAATCCTTTGGGGCTGGGCTAGGTGCTGACAATTCAGAGCTTCTTTCAAATTCTGTGTCTCCCTCTCTCACTCTGCCCCTTCCCCTGATTGTGCTCTGTTGCTCTTTCTCAAACATTAAAAAAAAGTTACAGTAAAAAAAAAATATGGTGAAAAAAATCATGGCTAAGTTTTTGTTTGTTTGTTTTGTTTTTGTTTTTTTGTTTTTTGTTTTTTTGTTTTTTTGTTTTTCCCCTATGAAGAAGGAGAACATTAGTGACAGGCAGACAGAAGGAAAGAAGAGGAGTGAGGTAGGAAGGTGGGAAGTAAAGATGGGACAAGTGGAGAAGAAAAATAAAAAAGAAAGGAGGAAGGAGCCATTGTTCTGCTGAACTTCTTCAAATAGGTTTTATTTTAAATATCAGATAAGTATTTAAGGGAGATCACTTTGTGCATCAGTAACACTGATTTCTTCGATACATTGCATAAATGAGAAAAACAATCATAACAATCTGAGATATTAGAAAAAGCCGACACCTAATATTAGTTCTCTATTTTAAAAAAAAACATGACCATAAAAAACATGTGATAACTATAGGGGAGTCCCCCATGAGCAAGGTACACTAACATTAGAAAATGTTTCCAAAGGATAGACATCCTGAAGCAAAACATTTTTTTTTTGGACAATAATGTAGCAAGCTTCAAAGAAGATTATAATTCTACCTTCTGCAAATATAAGTGCAAGTGTACCATGTAGGGGTTGTCCAACATTGAGGGGTGATTTCCTAACTCCTACAATGGCATTCAGGGGGTAGCAGCTGCTCTGTCTATGTGACAGATCTCGGCTTACTTGGTCACCCATCAGTGGACCAAGGGTGGGGAGAGAGTCAACTATAGAATAGCAGTTTCGTGACTCAGCCTGGGATACTCAACAATGAAAGTGGCTGACAAAATGTCCAAAATATCCAAAATATTATTTTCCGGTTTGCTAAAGAAAACCCCATGGGATCCTGAATAACTAAGTTTGCTCCCATGGCAAAGTAATGGTGGCTTCCTTAATAATATAGAGTACTACAGTCTGACGAGATTTAGCCTCCACAAAAACAAAGCAATACTCTGGCAGTGTCCCGTGAAGAATGTTTCTTCTAAACTTGTCCAAGAGGTGTGGTCCTCCTGCACATCTGGGTTGCTTCTCTAAAAGATGATAATCCTCCTCATGCAGCTTTGAAGCTGTACCTCTAAGCACAGTAAGATTTTCTAAAAAATTGAGATCCCATCAGTATCTGCCTCTACTTTCAATTTATTTACATATCTAGCTGTACATGTAACACTGGACAATGAAATATTTCATCTTTTAATATAGCTGAGAGAAAAATAAATGTCTTCGTGTGACCGGTAGCTAAAAATCTGGGTATAAAAGCTTTTAGGTTAGTTAATGTTGGATGAGAGAAGGAGAAGCATTCTCAATGGTATGGAAAAATGTATTATGAGAACCAGACTTTGTGCGTCTGTGGGAACAGGATCAGCAGTCTAATGGCTGTGGGCTCGGTATCTGGTTTTAGGCCTGAGTTCAGGTTTGGGTTGGAAAAGAAAGGTAAATGCATGGTGGGGGCAGAGCAGGGACGAACTCAAAGATTTATCTGTCTCTCACCTCCTCCAACCTCAATGATAAGAAGGATAATATACAGAATAGCCTGGCCTTTCTCACTGGGGAACTGTATACCCACTTCTCAGGATTTGGAGAAGTTGAAAGAGGAGATCCAATGGGAACAGAATGCGCTGCAGGTCTGACTGCTGGCCCCCAAAAGCTAGCTGAACCAACAGATGGGTCATGTATGGGAGCCCTATGCAAACTTCAGAGCATTAAAAAAAATGGGGCTGCTTCTCCTCTGACACCAATTTCTCTTCTGGTCAACCTAATTTGATAGCATGGCATGAAGGAAATCTGTGAAACAGAGCTCCAGTTTAGCTAAATTGACATTGTAAAAAGCCCCCATAGGTTTTGTTGTAGAAAGCAAATAGAGAACGTCGGTATAAATCTTTTCATACATCTTAACTGGGAAGATATGAGAGACTTCCTAAGACTGCCCATACTTGTCTCAAGTTGTTGAGAAGTCTTCCTGGGATTTAGTCAAAACTAGAGGGCCTGAATATTCTTCCCAATCCAGAAAAAGACATCTGATGCCCACAGTGGAAAATGAACCAGAAGACACACACACACTCACACACACACACGCACACACACACACACTTTGTAAAAATTGTGTAAGCTAAAACTGTCCCTTTCATAAACAGATGAATAGATGGAGGATATAGATAGCCACAGATACAGATACATAAAAATTTAAATAATGTACTTATTAAATAGTTGAAGATATATCAGTACAATCAGCCATGACAGTTTGGAGCCTCTGAGCTTAAACTGACACGGTAGGTGTCAAATTGAAGCAGTAGGTTTGAGTTAGAGTTCCAAGGGCTTCAGTCACCTTTCAACTCATCTACATCAAAATAAAGCTGCCCTCTTGCTGATTAAACTGTCTTCACATTACAGAATCTGTATTCCCTTTCCACATTTGATTTAGCAAGAAGTACGTGAAAGCCTTACCTTTTGGTGAGACAAATAAATCCAATTGAATTTCAGGAATACACATATTATTAATATCTATTCCATGCAGTTGTAAGTATATATGTTTTCATGCTATGCAGTTCAGAGAACCAAGTACTTGCTATCCTGTGAAATGTCTCATTTTAATCCAATATATAGTAGATATGAGTTGCCATAAGAATATTGATTTGAAGACAAATCTCTATGTGTTGAGAGTCTTTTCAAGTGCTTATTTGAATAATATGCCATAGTCTATTTGGCTTTTATTAAAATCAAGGATGGGCATGAATAAATAATTTTGTTAATCTTTTTAAATGTTTTTTTTTTTTTTTATTTTTGAGACACAGAGAGACAGAGCATGAGCAGGGAAGGGGCAGAGAGAGAAGGAAACACAGAATCTGAAGCAGGCTCCAGACTCTGAGCTGTCAACACAGAGCCCAACGCGTGGCTCCATCTCACGGACTGTGAGATCATGACCTGAGTTGAAGTCGGACGCTTAACTGACTGATCCAACCAGGTGCCCCATGAATAAATAATTTGAAACCTATCTATCTATCTACCTACCTACCTATCATCTATCTGTCTCCATTGATCTTTGCCATGCTTTGTTCAAAGCAGATCCTTAGGATTTTATTTTATTTAAATGTTTATTTATTTATTTTGAGAGAGAGAGTGCTCATGCAAGTGGGGGAGAGGCAGAGAGAGAGGGAGAGAAATAATCTCAAGCAGGCTCCACACTGTCAGTGCAGAGCCCAATGCAAGGTTCGATCTCACGAACCTTGCGATCATGACCTGCTCCAAACCAAGAGTTGGATGCATAACCAACTAAAGCATCCAGGTGCCCCAGGATTTTAGCACTAAGATCCTCCAAGAGATTCAATCAGGATATTATATATTATACTCTAACATCTTACTCCTAGAACATACACTTAGTGATTTAAGAGTGTCTTAGAGCAGGACGGGGTAGCTATTGAGAAGAAAAGGAGAGGTACTGAATACTAGACATGGAAATAAATTAAGGAATGAAAAGGAGTAAAAAGAAAACAAGGAGAGAAGATTTAACTTTCTTTTGTTGACTAGTCATCAAGGAATAATGCTGTTTTTTTTTCTTCTTTTCTCTGTCTCTTTTTTCCTCTCTCTCTCTCTCTCTCTCTCACACACACACACACACACACTACACACATGCACACCAATAAACAACATTAAAAAAAAAAAAAACTTATCGTCCTCTGTAATAAGATCTGCTAACACAACAAAACATAAAACACAGAGAACACACAGCATAATTGAGGGAGCTTCTGTGTCCCTTTGCCCGCAACCAACCATAGTCCTAGTTTCCACTGTGTCTAATGAATAATTATCCATTGTCATAGCTTAAGCTTGTATATCTTCTCTTTGATACTTTCCCTACCCTGCTGAATTGGTCATCCCCATTTTGTGTGCTCCAATTATTTGTGACAATTCTAAATGATCTTTGTGATAATTAGTACTAGTAACTGTAACAGACACTCTATCAATATAAGGTATAATAGGTACAATGTTTATTACATATTATATAACATATAGGTATTATAATCGATACAAGTGGAGTTTGGAACTCTCTCCAAGAATTTATTTGTAGACAGATGTAGCTTGAGCTACAATTATAGGCCTCAGGTTCAGAAAAGTAGTTTTGTTTCATTTTCATAGTAAATCTTTAAAACAAATTGTCTTTTCACCTTGTCCATAGAGTTGACGCCTACAGAAACTATTGATCTTTAATATAAAAGTCTTTAAAAAAATGAGTGGAAGAAATTTGATTGACCCCAGGTATTATAATGCTAACACTCATTTCTCACTGAATTGCAATCATCTGCATAACTACTATATTCTCTATTTGTTTTGAGCACCCAGCAGAAGGCCTGGCTCATACAAACACCTCGTACATGTTTCCTATGTATCCAAAGTTGATATGTACCAGTGCAGTTCTTTCAATTGTCTTTGGTTGTTGCCTGTTCTGGTTGCTCAGTTCAGCTGCCTTCTCAGTTATTGAGACGTTTGAATTCACTTCTACCTGTACCATTTCTTTACCCTACATTGATTTCCAGCTCTTCCAGCTGAAAACAATAAAAATAAGTGTCACTAAGATCAGAGGATTGTCTTTCTGTGATAATAAAACCGGATAAGTACTTGTCTTTTTTTTTTAAGTTTTAATTTATTTATTTTGAGAGACAGAGAGTGAGAGTGAGGGAGGGAGGAGCAGAGAAAGGGAGAGAGATTGAATTCCAGGCAGGTTCCTCACTGTCAGCGCAGAGCCCAATGTGAAGCTCAAACTCTTGAACCATGAGATCATGACCTGCGCTGAAGTCAGATGCTTACCTGACTAAGCCACCCAGTCACCCTGGATAAATACTCACGTTAAATGAAGATAAATGATGGACGATTGAGTAGGTATTTATTGGATATTTTGTTAACTATTTGTTCAGAGATTTGATGATTTTAATAGACAAAGTTTTGTTATACTTGTGGGTCAAAGCGAACATTTCCTATAGATAGAATAAAATGTTCACATATGCCTATTAGTTAAAATACGTGCATCCAACCTATTAAGCAGCAGAAGTGAGGTTTTCCTTCACTGAAGTTTTAAGAATCTTAGAAAAGGAGACATAGATACAAACTCTGAGTGGAGTCAGAAAGGAAAGTCTAGGACTTATAGTATTTCCTGACTTGTTAAAAAAAAAAAAAGCAGGTAACTGAGTACAGTATTCTTTACAGAGGAAGAATGAGTGGAGAAGAGAATAATATGTAATAGCTGCAACTGATTTGTGTGACTATTGGGTTACATTTAAATTTTGGCAATATCTCAATCTACTGATAGAAACTCTACTGTTCAGCTCTTTCCAAAAACCCCTGATCACAATAATAAACAGGTACATACACCTACAGAATTAGTTGAAGCCTCCAGCAAAAGGTTTAAGAACATGCATTCTAACAAATGCACCAGTTAATTATTGTGATCACGTACACTTGAGAAACACAGACAAACTGGACTTTTAAATAGGAAACTATAATTTAGATTCTTAGCCTTCCTGTTAATTATCTAGATAACTTTATACATATTTTTTTTTAGTTAACCTTAGCAGAACTTCAATGAGTATTTATTATGTTTAGAAAGGGTTTTGTGCTCGGTGTTTCAGCTAAATATCTTATTTTATCAAGTAATAGCAACAGAGATACTTTCGTTTTAAAATGTTGATACCATAAAACACTACCGTTCATTTTGTGTTTATCTGATGTGTTATTTTTAAGAGATTTATGGGAACATAGCTTAATTGGAAAATGCTAACATGAAAGGGTTATATTAGCAGAAGTTTAAGTACATTGAGATGATCTCAATAGCTTTCTGATATACACAACTTCAGACACTATTAAACTAATCAAATGAGATGTAGCTATGATTACATGAGTCACTCATAGTGAGATTTTTTTTTAACATAATGGCATAACAATATCAATGAGAATAAAATACATGTATTTGACTTTGCCAAATCAAGTTTGTGACAATCTGGATGGACTATTTGTAGAATACAATGAAACTAAGTTATGTAGTAAATTTGTACTATATCTTATAAAAATAAATAGGCAAATTTGAATCCCAGAAAATATTTACATTGTCTCCAATATATAATTGTATTAATATATTTTTTTTAAAGTGAGCTGAAACATATCCTCAATGTAAATTAGTTGTTGAAATATATTCCCGGTAAAAATAACCACTAATTCAGCCAAGAAACAACCTTGGTACCAACATTAGGATTTCAAATGATATAAGAATAGGTAGGTAGGTTTCATCTTTGAAACGAAATACAATGTGGATGTATACCATTTTCATCTTGCTGAAAAGGAAGATGTTATACTCTAATTTTACTAGTCATAAAAGGTGTGCTGATTAACGCAATGATCAGATTTGTGGTATTACTGAACTGGAAGGCAAGAAATGATAATAGTTTGGAGGAGTGGTAAATTGAATAAATTACTTAAGAACAATTAATATTATGCAACAAAGATGAAACAATCCTATACATATGATAACATCAAGATAATTATTTGGTTTTCAAGAAAGTATTTTCAATATTTAGCTAATAGAAACATTCCTATATGATACATTTGGATGTCTGTGTGTGTGTGTGTGTGTGTGTGCACAAAATAGTGATTTTATTTTTATAGGCTAACATTATGCATATTTTAAATTCTTGGTAGGCGCTATATTTTTCCAAGTGTAGAACTGTTCAGCAACATTTGAGAGTGCCCACATTCCCATCTGCAATGTCAGTAATTCCTCTTGCCAATCACAAAAAAAAGTTGTTTTAATTTACATTTTTCTTACTGATACTAAAGATGAGCACCTTCTCTTAATGTTCATAATAAATTTCCAACTTACAGTCTTTCCAAATTTTTCTCCAGACTGCATTTCCCTTATTTATTTCTTAAGTTATAATAAAATTAAGAATTATTTGTAATTTCACTTCACTTAGGATATTTATAATTTTTGTCATTTACCTTTTAACTCTGATTAATGTATATTTTGTTATACTTTTAAAATTGTTTATACTGCTAAATATGTATACTTTTTCTTTATTATCATGAGTTGAATCCCTGGCTTAGAGGGTAATCTACATCCTATGTTTTTTTTTTTCCTTTTTTTAAAATTTTTACTTATTTATTTTGAGAGAGAGACAGAGAAAGAGAAAAAGTGGGGAGTGGGGGGGGGGCAGGGACAAAAACAGAGTGAGAGAGGGAATCCCAAGCAGGCTCTGTGTTGAGAGCAGGGCTCGGATCTATGAACCATGAGATCATGACTTGAGCCGAAATCAAGAGTCAGATGCCTAACCGACTGAGCCACCCAGACACTCCTCCCATTTTTTGAAGTATTCTTCTAGTATTTTTTCTCTAATTTATTTATTTATTTGATATTTAAATCTCTGATATATTGAGAATTCTCTATTTAGAGCAGTAGATTAAAAAATAAAAAAAAATGTGTTTGCTTTCAGATGGATTAGCAATTAAGATATGATCATTGATAAGTAAGCCCTTTTTCCTCACTGAATTGAATGCAAACACTTTTTTTTTTAACGATTTATTTATTTTTGAGACAGAGAGAGACAGAGCATGAATGGGGGAGGAGCAGAGAGAGAGGGAGACACAGAATCGGAAGCAAGCTCCAGGCTCTGAGCCATCAGCCCAGAGCCTGACGCGGGGCTCAAACTCACGGAGCGAGAGATCGTGACCTGAGCTGAAGTCGGACGCTTAACCGACTGAGCCACCCAGGCGCCCCAAATGCAAACACTTTTATATTAAACTTTGTAGAGTATTTATTCTGTTACACTGATCTAATTCACTATTCACTATTCCTGTGGAAATACCAAGTTGTAATTATAGTGGTTTTAAGGAAAAATTCAATATCTTGTAAACTCAGTCCTCCATAATTCTTTTTTCTCCATATTTTCTTGTTTTAGGGAAATGTAGACTTCCTTATTCATATTAGAACCTAGAAAAAATTTCCTCAGGGACTGTCAATGGAATTTCATTACATTTATATATTATTTTTGGAGGATTGTTTCCTTCTAGAAATTAATTTAGTTGAAATTTAATTGTCTCATTAAGAGACTATAACTCTCTGTTTCTTCTTAAAGTTTCATTGTCCTTAAAAATTGGTGTTTCCTTTCTACAAAATGTTTTAAATTTCCTTTCTACAAAATTCTATAAATTTCTAATTATATTTATTCCTTGGGTTCTTACATCTTTGACTATTATTTTGAATATATATTTACATATATGTGTATACTTACTTCCCTCCGTATAAAGTCCTTGCTTGAGTTAGAGAAAAACTACTTTCTATTTATCTCATATTCAACTATCTTCAAAAAGTCTCTCTTACTTAAGTGTTTTTTACTGAAGTCTCTTGTTATTTCTTAAGTTTGTAATCTTACCATCTTAAAAAAATACATATTCTTGGCACTTCTTTCTGAAAAGTGTGAAAAATTTCCCTGATCATAATAATAGTAGGTGAGGAAAAGCATTCCTATTTTATTCCAGAATTTAATGAAAATAGCTTCAATATTTCATCATATTGTCTGATATTTTCTACAGTGCTTTGAAAATTAACTTTATCCTGTTTACTTTCCTCTTCCTGTTTTACTTAGAATTTTACTATGAATGGTTGTGTTTTATCAATGCACTTGACAGAATCTATTGCTAAATTATTTTATTTTCTTTAATTTTTTTATTTTAAGTGAAATTCCTGGAATAAAAGGTGACTAATCACATTGTGTGTGTGTGTGTGTGTGTGTGTGTGTGTGTGTTTAATGAATTGCTGGATTCAATATACCAATATATTATTTTTCATGTTCTATTCGTATTTATAAGTGACTATAGATTTGAATTATCTTTATTTGTTAGAATATTAAGTTTATGCTAAATTCCAGCTGTTACTTTAAACTATTCATGAGGAAATTTATTTTCCTATAATTGGTGAATAGAAATCAGCTGTGAAAATGTTGATGTTCCAAGTCTTTCTTTTCTTCTTTTTAAATTTTTTTAATGTTTATTTTTGAGAGAGAGAAAGACATATTGTAAGTGGGCAATGGGTAGAGAGAGAGAGGGAGACACAGAATCCGAAGCAGCCTCCAGGCTCTGAGCTGACAGCACAGAGCCTGACGTGGGGCTCGAACCCCACCAACCGCGTGATCATGATGTGGGCTGAAGGATGCTTAACCGACTGAGCCACCCAGGTGCCCCCCCTCATAAATCTTTCATTTAAAGTTGGAGCTTTGGGGCACCTGGGTAGCTCAGGAGGTTAAGCATACAACCATCCAATTTCAGCTTAGGTCATGATCTCGCGGTTCCCAGGTTTGAGCCCCGCATCACATGGGGCTCTCTGCTGTCAGCATGGAGCCTGCCTCTGATCCTCTGTCTCCCTCTCTCTCTGCACCTCCCCTACTTATTCTCTCTCTTTGTCTGTACAAATAAATAAACTTAAAAAAAAGAGAAAATAATAAAGTTGGAGCTTTAATTGACTTTCTAATCTGTTCATTAGTATTTGAATTTTTTAAGTTCCTTTTATGTAAATGTGTTAGTTTGTATTTTGCTAGAACATATTCAATTTTCTGTAGATTTTCTACTGTATTGCCCTTGTGTTACATATAATATTAATTATAATTTTAATTTTTTCAATACTAGGTTCTTTTATTATTTTCTATATTTGAGTTTAAGATGCTTAAGCAACAAGTAAAAAAACTTCGATAATCAAATAACTTTTTAAACAGCAACATATGTCATATTAGTTAAAATTTTATCAATGCTTATTAATAACTGTGTACCTCGTTGTGAAAAAACCTTTATGGACATGATACATCTTTTTTCAAAATGGAAGACACAGTGGAAAAAAGTAGAAAACCAAATAAGGTGTCAAAGCTTAGTAATTGTGCATAGACCTCTGTTCAATATTGTTCAATATTTTCCTGTTTGGATTTCTTGAGGCCAAGCATTTCCTCAGTAGTGGATTCTCAAAGGGACTGACAAAAATAGAACTTTCTATAACGGCATATTTTGTCTTACCAAATCATGGCTTTTAGAATTTTATGTCATACAATACATTAAACCTCATTTTACTGAAGGAAGAAAGAAAGAAAGAAAGAAAGAAAGAAAGAAGAAAAAGAAAGGGAAAAAAAAGAGAGAGAGAGAAAGAGAAAGGAAGGAAAATACTGGAGAGAAGACAGCCCCAGTCTCCTTAAGTCAGCAGCTCAACAACATCAAGACTCAGTTTCTTTCAGTATGTCCCCTCAGCCACCATTAGGGTGATGCTTTTCTTCTTGATGCAGTGGTTGGAAACTTTAACCTTCATCAGATCCACCTGGAGAGCTTGTGACAGCACAGAGTGTCTGCTTTAGTACATGTGGGCTGGAGAGAGCACAAGATTTACACTGACTCCTCTCATTGCCCCCCCGCCCCCCACCACCAATGGTTGGAAACTTTCCCAATATTTCATGTAGGTTACAGTATCCTTAAGCAAAACATAAAATATCCCTAACCAGTGTCCCATATTAAAAACAATTTTTTCAAAAGCCATAAATTTGCCTTTCCCTCACTTCTTATTTTCTAGAATGTTGCCATATTTCCATAACTAACCAAGGTTTTTACAAGATGATTGAGTTCACTAGTGTTAGTTTAGACCTATCAAGATTCATCATCCGGGAATCTTCTAAATACCTTATCACTTAGAGGTTAGTAAAAAAAAAATATTGAAATTTTATAAGTAATAAAAATGGACAAATGAATGTGGATAAAAAATTAACAGAGCCTTAAATAACAATAAAAGCTAATGTGCATTCGTCTCTTTTTTGACATAAATTAAGTTGCCAAAGATGTATTGGTCTTTAAAAAAATGAATTTGATATTGTCATTGTTTTATTATTTTTCTTTTTTCATATTTTATTAGTGATAACTTAATTTCCTAATTCTTTGATTCAATTTGTTAATTTAACATTTAATTCACATAATTTAATCTGATTTAATGATGTTACAGTGATAACTATTTATAAATGCGTTCTTACTTGAGTCCCATAGGTTTACTAAATTGTCCTGTTTTTCATTATTTTCTGTTTACTTGCAATTATTTTCCACTTTTGATATTCTCTGGTATCCTGTGGTTATTTTAGGCTATGTTTCTTAATTTTTAAACACATACATTTTCTTTGAATGTGTTTCTACTATTGATTTTTAGGTTTCATTAAATTACACCATATAAAATATCTACCCTTTTGGAACTATATAAGAGTATCTGTATGACAAAGTATATGTTAGGTTTATACAACTGATATATGGGTAAAAGAAAAAAAACGTTTTCTCTGTAGAGAACAAAATTGTATACATTTAGTGATTGTAAACATTTAAACATTAAGCTCTTTGATGACACATTATTCAAATCCTCTGTGTTACTGTTATATATTTGATTTTCTTTATATTTAGCTTATTTCATATACCCATCCTGAAAAAGGTATATTAAATCATCTACTAAATATCTTTTATAAAGTGTCCTTGCATGTCAAACTAGTTTTTATTAATTTTTTTGTTTCTTATTATTGATTCATCAATGTTTAATATCCTTGTGGATTTTAACATTTATTAGTATATATGTGTCCTTCTTTCTCTCTTATAATACTTTTGACCCTTAACTCTCATTTATTGATATGCTTTATTTCTTCTTTTTCATTTGGTTGGCATATATTTGTTTAAGCCTTAGGTTTTATGCTTTTAGTTTAGTTTTGTTTTGTTTTTGTTTTTAGTTTCTTATAGTTGATATCTATCTGTTTTTTAAATAAACTAATCTTATGGGCTGATTTTATAATTCTTAAAAGTTGGGACTCAAAGAATTTTTTTTCTTCTTCTTCTGCAGAGACACTAACTCACAGATATAAGTCAAACAAGTCCCACCATCCTGAAAGACAGTGAAAGGAGAAATTTTGTAGCTAAAAATAGAATAAATACTCATTCTTTAGGGGCTTAAACACAGGCTGATAATTTAGTTAATCCTGTAGATCCCCAAGGGAATTATGTCCTTTCGTATATTTCAAAAAGGGCATTGAAGACTAAATTCAAGCTGATGTATTATAATATAATCAAGTTCCAGTAGCCACTTTCTTTTAAGCTGTTAGGCCTCAAATAACTTAGGGAATAGTCTGCTGACTGTAGCCTTACACAAAGCTAGAAATTTCCTGGAAAGAGAGTCTGTTATAGTCTTATCAGGACCTGAATCACTGTGGCTCTTCACAATTTTGCTCAGGGGCCACAAAGGCAAATGGCACCCTCGCCAAGATACCCAATGTAACAATGCCTATATTTTGATAAGAGATTTAGGCAATCCACACTTAGTCTAATAACTGACACTTGATTTTGTGCTTCCCAGTTATACGTACAATCTGGTTACATTTTTGCTCATTCATCTTATGACTTTCCTCGTTCTTAAGTTCTATTATGCTATTCTATTTTGCATGATCCTTCCCTTCCTTATCAATAATGAATAAAGTCATATAACTTTAGTCTTTCAAATTATATTCTCACCCGGATGATTTATTCACCAACAGGGTTTTCATCAGAATAAAACACTTTAACTACTTTTCTGTTTTATCCCCTCCCACCATGAAAGCTTAATTTAGAATGCTTTTACTTCCCTCACCTGTCTCTGGTTTTATCACCAAAATATAAACTGTGTTACTTTTGGGTTATTATATATTTTTCTTACATATTTTGTCTTTTGTTTCAATAATCATTACTTACTTTATTTTATTTATTTTATTTTTTTACTTTTATTTTACTTTATTTTATTTAAGCATAAATTGTTTAAGAGTTTTACTAACAACTTTTATTTAATGTATTTTCCATATCTTGAGATACCTATAATGATTCAGTTGCTATTTGGCTAGAGGACACATGACTAAATAGATTCTGAATTCTTGCATGTCTAAATACATAGCACTTTTATGTGGACAGTGAAGAGAGGTAGTAACTGAGTAGAAGATTCTAGAATTGCTATCATTTTCTGTCAGTAGTCTGTATATGTTCTTCCAGTCATTGGCTTATGGAATAGCAGATACCTGTAAGTAAGTTTTTTGAGGGTCTGAAATTTGGTAAGATATCTGTTTATCCTGAAAACATAGGGATATTGCTATTATGTGTAAGAGTAAGTCTTTACAATTAATTTTTCTGGAATTATTGAATTTTTCAAAAATAAAGGTTTTGTGTTTTTTTGTGTGTTTTTTTTTTGGTTTTTTTTTTTTTTTTTTTTTTTTGCCTAAGCAAATTCTCTTCTGTTCAATTACCATCTCTGCAATATTTTTCTGTTAGGTAATTTCTATTATTTACATGTGGGATTTCCTTCACCTGTTCTTCTTTTATTTTTCCTTCATGAATTCCATTTCCATATATATTACAGACAGAAAGAAAAAAAACACTGTTATTTAATGTTCCTCAATAATATAACTGTTTCTAATAGTAAAAATCTTGTTTTTCAGTTGATCTACTGAGTTTACAATATGAAAACCATGGGATTTCTTTTGTTTCAGAAAACCTTTGTGCATATTTTTTCCAGCTTTCTCATTAGTTTGTCGCTAATTTTCTCACAATGGAATCTTACCTTTTTCATTTAATGTACTTTAGGGACAGACTTACCCTAAACAGACTTGTCCAGAAACACTGAGATCAGACTAATGTTCTAGACTCTGCCAAATTTCATTACCTTGTGAAAGAATTTGGGAAGCAGAGAGTAACAAATAAAATTTACATGCCCAGATATTGTTACAAGTTTTTAAAATGTATTACTCATTTAATTCTCATAACAACCTTAGTGGTAGGAATTACTATTATCTCCATTTTCTGTGTGAGCGAACTGAGGCACAGAGGCATTATGCAACTTGGCCAATGTCACACATGGCTGGTAGAGTAGAAGAAAGAAGGTTAAACCAAGGAAATATAAGTCATGCACTGAACCATCATGCTATAATATGTATTTTATTAGTTTCCTATCAGTTTATTTCGATCTTAATACGACATATACAAAACATAAACCCTCATCAATTGTCTATTTTATACATATATGTTATCTCGGAAAGAAGATTTTTGTTAAGACTTGAGAATATAAACAGGACAGCTCAAACTTTTAAGAAAGTTATGGTTTAATGGGCTTGATAGAACATATAATCAATATTCAAACATGAATTCCAACGTTGATATACCAGTGTGTGTATGTGCATCTGTATACGTGCGTGTCAACTGAGAGATTTAAAAATTTACACAAAACATATTCAAAATAGTTACGAAGCAGCTTATTTTTACCAATTTAGCTATGAATCTACCTAAAAATGCCAACAGATACTTAAAAATAAAATGGATCACGGCAGTTATGACATGTAAGTACTATAAATTTTACTTTAATGCATGATTTCTCAACCTAGAAACTATTGGTGTTTGGGGCTAAATAACACCGTTGTAGGGGGTTGTACTGTGCGCTGCAGAATGTTTCGCACCAACATTGTTCTTTACCCACTAGATGCTAGCAGCACCCACTCCTCAGGTGTGACAACCAAAAATACCTCCAGATACTGCCGAATGTCCTTCGGGAGAGAAATTGTCCTTAGTGAAGAACCATTGTCCTAGTGTTATTCTTCAGAGATAACATTACTTATAGTAACAAGGAATAAGCTATATATTTGAAGATTTTTATGGGAGAAAATGGTCATTTAAAATTTTAAGGAATCCAATTGATAGTCTGCCAGAGTCAATTCTTATCTCAGGCAGGTTTAGTAATCATTCTTTAGTAGAAATATCATTTGTAAGTGCTTTTAATTCTTGATCACTACAGGATCATTCACAAGGCTTTCTCTCTGTCTCAGGCTACATCGGCCGTGTCTTCTGTTTAGTTCCTTGAATGGTTTCTGTTTCAGCAAGTGGGTAATTGCATTCACCTTGGTTCTAGGATTTCCTCTAGCTGGAATAAAAGTGTCTAAATTCCCATAACTGGCTGGGCGTCCAACAATAGTTTGACACACCAGCCAAGAAAGTTGTCCTATATGAGACTAACTCCAGTATGGAATACATCATTGGGTCTGAGAGCAGAGAATCTACTGAAGCGAAAATAAAACAAAGGCTAAGGTTAAGCCTGTCTTTGTCTGTTGAAACTCTGACTTTAACATGGGTGATTTTCTCTGCTAAAAACTAACTTGCGGCTTACAGTCAGCTTTTTCTAAACTTGCCATACAGCCATTTCAGTTTGTTCACTCCTGGCAAAGAGACTTTCATACAAAGAAAGGCATTAGTAGATTACTCACATTTTTAGCCCAAATATGCAAACGTTGTGCTACCAGAGCTTTGCATGCATTGATTCAGATGGTGTTTAGTAGAGTCCCTGGCACTCAGTAAGGCATGTAAGTGAAGCCACATCATCATTCAATCTTTGAACTTCTTAATTCTTTTTAAAAATTTATTTTAACATTTATTTATTTTTGAGACAGAGAGAGACAGAGCATGAACGGAGGAGGGGCAGAGAGAGAGGGAGACACAGAATCGGAAGCAGGCTCCAAGCTCTGGGCCATCAGCCCAGAGCCTGACGGGGGGCTCCAACTCACGGACCGCAAGATCGTGACCTGAGCTGAAGTCGGACGCTCAACTGACTGAGCCACCCAGGCGCCCCTGAACTTCTTAATTCTATGTTAATTCCTAGGCTTTTATAATAATCTGGCCATTAATGGGGCACCTGGGTGGCTCAGTTGGTTAAGCGTCTGACTTCAGCTCAGGTCACGATCTCATGGTTTGTGAATTTGAGCTCCGTGTCGGGCTCCGTGCTGACAGCTCAGAGCCTGGAGCCTGCTTTGGATTCTGTGTCTCCCCTCCTCTGCTTGTGCTCTGTTTCTCAAAAATAAATAAACATTAAAAAATAAGCTAGCCATCTATAAATACTACATACTATAACCGTAGATAGTCTTGTGAATTACTGGAGCACCACACATATAGACAAGTAACTTTCAAATTTAGAACGGGGGCGCTCTCCTGTTTGACATATTAGTACAGTTCTCTCTACCAGTCAACTCTTGAAAAACCTTGAAAAACAATTGTGTTTATTGCTTTATATATAATATGCCAGGTTGCCTGAGTGTTTACCTATGCCTCATTTAAAGAAAAGGACTCTGATGTTGTACCAGGCAGTGTGATATGATTCCAACCCCAAATAAATCATTTAAAATAAAAATAACACCCATAAGGTCCTAATATTCCATCAGTTCTTTTTCAATAAGAGAAGTTACTGCTGCTCCTAACATCTCTACTTATTTTGCTATAGTCCAAGTTTTACAGTTTTTTGGGGCAATAAATTCTCTTCAAAATTTTTATATCTAATGCCAAATGCAGCAACTTTCAAGCTGTGAGATCCAGTTGTCACATCCTTGAAATTAGTTCCAGGTCTAACTTGAGAAAAACAAGCATGTACAACCTTCCATTGCTAGAAAACCAAACACAGGTTTTGAATGGGGAAGGAACAAGAAGCGTGTTTCTCAACAGCTGTAATCACCAAGTGGCCAAAACAATAGATGTGCACTTACAATCAGCTCTGTGTTACAAATATATCTCATCATTTTACAATATTATAACTATAGGAGAACCTTTTTTTAAAAAATGGGGACAAGGAATTTAGTTTCAGAAACTTTTGGTAGGTGGAATTGGTTTCATTTATGCCCAGTTAAGGCATCAGTGTTCCCAATATCTATTGCTCCTGGATGTAGAGTTTCAGTTCTGAGTTCATTACTTACTAGTTATATAATTTTGACCATTTTTAAAAAAAAAATGTTTCTATGCCTGTGTGGCTCATTCAGTTAAGCAACCAACACTTGATTTTGACTTGATCAACACAGGTCATGATCTCATGGTTCCTGGGTTCAGGCCCCGCATTGAGCTCCCCACTGACAGTATGGAGGAATTTTCTTTGTCTTCCTCTCTCTTCTGCTCCTCTCCCACCCATTCTCTCTCTCTCAAAATAAATAAAATTAAGTATATATATATATATATATATATATATATATGGAGATTTATGTAGAAAGATTTATTGTGAGAGATTGGTTCACACAACATGGAAGCTGAGAAGTCACATGATTTGCTGTCTGCAAGCTGAAGGCACAAGAAGCTAGGGGTGTGTAGTTTCAGTCTACACCAGAAGGCCTGAGAACCATGGGAACCAATGTTACAAATTTCAGTCTGAGTCCAGAGGTGTACCAATGTCTCAGGGCAGCAGATGAATGTTCCTCCTTAAGCAAGAAAACAAATTTGCCTTTCCACTGCTTTCATGTTCAGTTCTGGTCCTAGGTGGATTTGATGATGCCCACCTGTGTTGGTGAGGACAGTCTTCTTTCCTCAGTCTACCAATGCAAATACTAATCTCTTCCATAAACGTGCCCACAGACACCTCAGAAATAATAATTTACAGTGATCTAAGCATCCCTTAGCCCAGCCAAGTTGATGCCAAAACATTGCATCCATCCATAAAATAAGGTTCTTGTTTGATATACTAAATTTGTTGTGAAAAGTAGATTATGCTTTCCAACACATTTGTAGAATGTTGAACAAAATGCAGTGTTTAATATGTTCGCTGGTAATAGCATTTCAATGTATCTTATTACTCAAATATAAGATGGGTAGAGGTTTTCTTAAGAGCAAATATATAAGATTTTGATACTAATCATGTCACCTCACATTGCCCCCACACACCTGTCCAAGACAGATTATAAAAATAAGTTCGAGAACCATTTAAAAATAAATGTACTCTAGGGACGCCTGGGTGGCTCAGTCAGTTGAGTGTTTGACTTCGGCTCAGTCCATGGGTTTGAGCCCCACGTTGGGCTCTGTGCTGACAGCTCAGAGCCTGGAGCTTGCTTCAGATATTGTGTCTCCCTCTCTCTGCCCCCTCCCCGCTCTCTTTCTCTCTCTCTCAAAAATGAATGAGCATTGAAAAATTTTTAAAAATTAAAATAAATGTACTCTAGTTAGTACAGTTATTTAGGAGATGGGTATTCTGGACACCATTGTTTTTAATTTAGCACAGGGTCTCAAATTATCAAATGGAGTGACTGTTTCTGGAACGATATATATCTGACTCTAGATCCAAGTCAAGCCCAACTACATGCATTTCTGTGTGTGAATTCAAAGAATTGTTTCCTTAGTGCTATAAAGCTTTAGATTCCCCAGGAAGTTTTGCAATGAAATATCCAGTATCGAGCATAGTCAAAGAGAATTCCTTAATCCTCAAGTAATCAACTCTGTAATAGTATAGTGGGAAATGTCTGTGCCTCTTTCAATATCCTTACATTGCAGTCCTGGCCTATGGGTGACTTTCTAACCATAAATAAGATTTGGGGGGAATCTTTGTTTTAATAGTCTTATTTATCCTTCCCCATTATGGGGGTTGCTAGTGTTATTGATGAAAGCCTGAGTGAGCTCCTTTTCATTAATGGGCAAGAACTCCATCAATATGTGTCAGCGAAGCTAATGCATTAAGTATATGGTTTTACCAACTTTAACTTCTTTACTTCCAGGTGGAAAGCATACCTGGAATGACCTATTTTGCCAGATTTGGCTATTCTCCAAGTACTTTCTCTTCCTTCTGAAGTACTTTCTCCTTCCTTCTGAGTAACGTAGCCATGCACGCAGCTGGCCAGCCTTGGAGTATACCCAGCAGAAATAGTCTTATCTCACAATATATGGACACATCGAAGCAAATGAATCCACATTCACTGCTCTTTTTAGAATAAGAAGCAAGATATGCCACTTTAATATCGAGTAAAAGCCATGTTTTCTAATCTAGCTTTATTATACTCTATCTTTCTAGTGGGAAATCAGAAACTTGCACATTTATTAACGTGGTATTTTCCATTTCACTATTTTCTTTGGTTGCATATCCTGTATTGGAAGGAGACCAAAGGAGAATTAAGTGGCCCCTCAAATCTGTTAGAGCCTGGATAATACTCTGCGTTAATGCAGTTATGGCAGAATTCGCTCCCAGAGCAGGAGCAGGAAGGCAGTGGGACCCTCAGCTCCCTGAGTTGTAAGGATTTTTGTTTTTGTTTTTATTTTTGTTTTTTTTTGCAGGCTGTTTTGGAAACACAGAAGTTCACTAATGAGTCAAAATACAAACATAGTTGGCAGGAAATTGTTTTGAATTAGAATTTCCTGAAATTATAGGTTGCAGATTTGGACCTCAAGAGTACACTTAGATTCTGGTCATCCTGGCGGAAACAGTACATTATTGGCAAGCTAAAGAAATCCTTCGGTTTATCAGAAAAACTTGTAGGCAGAAACTTTTGCAAAGTACTTGAATTATTCCTAGTAAGATAAGATGTAGTTATTTAAAGATTTTTTTGTCTCAAATGAACGTACTCTGTGTTTGTGAAATGGATGTCTATTTTCCCTAAGAGTGTTCCAATAAAAATTAAAACACAGCAGCAATGACAGAACATTTTAGAAAGATTATTTTATTTATCATTTGATACACCCAACTTTGTGATGAATGAGGAGAGGCAATATTACCTCTGTTAATATAAAGGTCATTCTTTTAGGAGCACCTGAGTGGTTCAGTCGGTTGAGCATCTGACTTTGGCTCAGGTCATGATCTCTCAGCTTGTGAGTTTGAGTCCCACATCAGACTCTGTGCTGAGAGCTCAGAGCCTAGAGCTTGCTTCAGATCCTGTGTCTCCCTCTCTCTGCCCCTCCCCCGCTTGTGTTCTGTCTCTCTCTATCATAAATAAATAAACATTAAAAAAAGTATATTTATAAATGTCATTCATTTAGTAAGTGACACTTCTGGAAGAAACACATGTCATGGTATCCCTTACCCTTATCTCACATCGACACTGAATAACTTCAAGTTGCTTTTTATTTCTACTTAAAATTCTGGAGGTCTGCATATATTTATAGGTGGGCACAAGCCTTGAATTGTTAATCAAGTACCCCATTCTCATCATTCCCTCATTATAGTGTGATTTTTTTGTACTTTGGGAAAACTGTCAGAAATGTCACATGACATGATTTCTAAATATCTTTCAGTGAGATGGATTATTACCTAGAGGATGATAGCATAAGTGCACATAAAAACTCTGCTCACAGACTCTTAAAAACTGAGAGCAAACTGAGGGTTGATGGGCGGTGGGAGGCAGGGGAGGGCGGGTGATAGGTATTGAGGAGGGCACCTGTTGGGATGAGCACTGGGTGCTGTATGGAAACTGATTTGACAAAAAATATCATATTAAAAAAAAAAGAACTTTTGAGTTATATGAAAAAAAACATGTTTAAGAACACCAAAAAAAAAAAATCTGCTCACAGATGAACTAAGAGTCTGTAGCAAAGGATGCATGTCTTATTTGCAAAAGCTATTTGTTGGTTTATTTAGATTTTGTACAGGAGAAATAGACAATATACTATAGGAATAGAGACTGAATATCTTTGAGTCAGACAAATCTTCATTTAAATTCCACTTTGTGGGGCTCCTGGTTGGCTCAGTTGGTTAAATGTCTGACTCCTGATTTTGGCTCAGGTCATGAGCTCATGGTTTGTGGGATTGAGCCCTACTTTGGGCTCCCTGCCAATAGCATGGAGCCTGCTTGGGATTTGTTCTTTCCTCTGTCTCTGCCCCTCCCCTGCTTGTTCTCTTTCTCTTTCTCTCTCTCTCTCTCTCTCTCTCTCTCTGTCTCCCAAAATAAATAAATAAACATTTAAAAATAAACAAATAATTAAATTCCACTTTGTTTTCTATTGGCTGTTTGAGCAAGTTCCTTAACCTCTCTCAATCTTTTCCCTCTTTATATATAGTTCAAATAATAGTTCACTGGGCAAATTTAAGTATAAAATGAAATGATTTGAGGCATCTGGGTGGCTCAGATGGTTAAGTACCCGACTTCAGTTCAGATCATGATTTCATGGTTTGTGAGTTTGAGACCCATGTCAGGCTCTGTGCTCACAGCTCAGAGCCTGCAGCTTGCTTCAGATTCTGTGTCTCCCTCTCTCTCTGCCCCTCCCCTGCTTGCTCTCTGTCTCTCTCTCTCTCAAAAATTAACATTAAAAATATTTTTAAATGAAATGATTTATGTAAAATATTTAGCATGATACCTTGTGAATTATTCAAAATAATTTTATTATGATATTAATAGTACATATATATTTTTTAATTACACAGATGTAATAAGTTATAGGATTCAATCAACACATCTTTAATTATTGCTAAAATGTGTCAAGCAATGTGCCACGTTTCAGGAATTGGAAGATAAGCAAATACTTTGTTTACAAGCCTGTGGAGGAGATAAACATTAATCAAATAATCATATAAATTAATGTAAAATTACAGTTGTGATTAGTGATAAAGAAAAATACATCATGCTAGTAAATTGAGTATACTAAAATTAAACTTAAATTAATTTTAAAAATAGGAGTTTTAGTTTTATTGAGGATTTTAATATTTTTTCCTAAGAGGAAAGGACTCAATAATGCTTTTAAAACAAGGTGCTAATAAGATTATTTATGCCAAAAAGTTACCTTTGATCACAGCCTGAGGAACAGATAGTAGAAGGACAAGAATGGATGAAGAGAAGATAATTATCAAGTGATTGTAATATCCCAGCATACACATGGTGGCAGATTTTGGTTTTTGATATTGAGAGGAGTCAAAAGATTTAAAAAAAAAAAATTATGATGTAAATTCACTGAAACTGTTAATAAATGAATAAAAATGATGGAAAGGAGTTGCCAGTGATGACCTATCTTACTGACATGCCGAATGAGATTGATGATGTTGTCATTGCAGTAACATCAATAATAACTAATAACAATAGTAATTAATAATGAAAGTGACATATTTGGAAAAGAACCTGTTAAGGACTGAACAATCACTCTTACCCATCCTATTGATGATAAAATGTGTGAGTTTATTTCTGGGCATTCTATTCTGTTCCCCTGGTTTAAATGTCTGCTTTTATGCCAGTATCATACTGTTTCAATTACTATGGATTTATAATATATTTTGCATTCAAGAAGTGTGATTCTTCTTTGTTTTTAATCCCTCAAGATTGCTTTGGCTATTCAGGGTCTTTTGTAGTTTCAAATGAATTTTAGAATTGCTTTTACTATATCTGTAAAAAAAAAGTTTTGAGTGGGAGAAAATATTTGCAAACCATACACCTGAAAAGGGATTAAAATCCAAAATGTGTAAGAAACCCAAACAACTCAATAACAAAAAAAACAAAAAAAAATTAAAGATGGACAAAAAACTTAAATAGACATTTCTCCAAAGAAAACATACAAATAGTCAAACAAGTATATGAAAAGGTGATCAATATCATTATACATAAGGTAAATGCAAATCAGAACAACAAAGAGATGTCACCTCACACCTCATACCTTGCGCACAAAAGATAGTTAGGTGTGAGTGAGGATTTGGAGAAACTGAAACCCCTGTCCATTGTTGGTGGGAATGTAAACTGGTATGACTGCTATGAAAAACAGTATGGAGTTTCTCGAAAGATTAAAAAAAAATTACTATATGACTTAGCAATCCCATTCTGGGTGCATATTTAAAAGAACTGAAATGAGATTTTGAAGAGAGCTGCGTTCTCATTATTACTGTAGCATTTGTCACAATAGCTAAGCTATGGAAATAACCTAAATGTCCATTGTTGGATTAGTGGATTTAAAAAAATGAGGTGGATACACACAACGGAATACTGAATAACCTTAAAAAAGAGAGAAGTCTTGCCATGAGGGACAAAATGGGTGAACCCGAAAGACATTACGCCAAGTGTAATAAACTAGTCACAGCAGGATAAATACTGCGTATTTTCACTTATATAAGGTATATAAGATAGTCAAACTCATAGGAACAGGGAGTAGAATGGTGGTTTCCAGAGGCTGAGGGAGGGAGCTGTTTAACAGATATAAAGTGGTGAGTTACACAAGGCGGATAAGTTCTAGAGATCTGTCGCACACAAGTATGCCTGTAGTTAACAATACTGCGTCATGTATTTAAAAACTGTTAAGATGGTTGATCTCATGTTAAGTGTTCTTGCCACAATAAAAATAAACTAAATTAAAAGAAACACACTCTAAATATAAAGACCTAAATAGACTATGTAAGAAGATGGAAAAATATACTAGTACAAATCAAAAGAAAATCTAAAGACTGGCTATATTAATCTAAAGCAAAGGTGATTTCAGAGCAATGAGTACTACTAAGGCTGGAGAAGACTCTTTCATAATAATAATTGTGTCAGTTTATCAAGAATACAACAAATCCTAAGTGTTTGTGCACTTAATATCGGGGCCTCAATATACCTAAAGCAAAAAATGATAAAACTGTAAGGAGAAATATATAAATCAAAATATATAATATTTCAATATCTTCTCTCGATAACTGATGGAACAAGAGACAGAAAACAGATAAGATTATAAGAATTTTGCTCAACACTATCCAACTTAACCTGACAACATTTATACAAAACTCTGTCCTACAACAATAAAATACATATGCTTCTCAATTATACATAGGATATTTATCAAGATAGACTATATTCTGGGTCATAAAATATGTCTCAATAAACTTTAGAAGATTTAAGCCTATTAGGATATATTCTCTGGCATCACAGAAAGTAAATCAGCTAGTTATCCCAGAAAGATGTATTTTAAAAGTCTCCAAATATTTAGAAACCAAATTAAATACTTCCAAATAACCTACTACTTAAGAAGACATCAAAAGGAAAATTAGAAAATAGTTTGAACTGAACAAAAGTGAAAACACAACATATAGAAATTTATAAAATGCTGTTAAAAGCAGCATACATGGAGAGATTTAAGGCACTGAAATATCTTAGAACTTTATCAGAAAATAATAAAGATATTCATAATATTAGCCTTAGGTTTCCCCTTAAGAAACTATAAAATGAAACCCAAAGTGAGTAAAGGAAAGGAAACCATAAAGATTACCAATTAAATACCAATTAAATACAAATGGAAGAGAAAATCAGTGAAAACAAAAGGTAACTCATTAAGATCAATGCATCAGCAGCACTCTGGTGGCTCAGTAGGTTAAGTGTCTGACCTCAGGCTCAGGTCATAATCTCACTGTTCATGAGTTTGAACCCCACATGGGGCTCTGTGCTGACAGCTCAGAGCCTAGAGCCTGTTTCAGATTGTGTGTCTCCCACTCTCTGCCCCTCCCCTGTTTGCACTCTCTCTTTCTTTCTCTCAAAAATAAACAGACATTAAAAAAAAATTGATAAAATTTAATCATACTGGTCAGGAAAAAGAGGAGGAAGATACAACTTATCAATATCAAGATTTAGAGAACTGATATCCCTACAAAACTTCTATCTATATTAAAATGGTATGAGAAGGATATGGCAGTAAACTGAATAGCAGAAATGAGCAAAATCCTTGAAACATATAAATATCATTCAGGAAGAAGTAAAGAAACTTAACAGGGGCATCTGAGTGGCTCAGTTGGTTAAACATCCGACTTCAGCTCGGGTCCTGATCTCATACTACGTGAGTTCAAGCCCCATGTCGGGCTCTATGCTGACAGCTCAGAGCCTGGATCCTGCTTTAGATTCTGTTTCTCCCTCTTTTTCTGCTCCTCCCCTGCTCATGCTCTGCCTGTCTCTCTCTCTCTCAAAAATAAACATTAAAAAAAAAAAAAACAACCGGGCTATATGTGTTAGAAAATATAAATTATGGTTAAAAACCTTCCCACAAAAAAACCAAAAAAACAAAAAAACAAGCCTAAATGGATTCACTAGTTACTTCTAGTAAACATTTATAAGAAAAAACAACAACAACAATAACAACAAAAACAAAAAAACAAAAAACAAACATTGTTTCTATACAAACTCTTCCAGAACGTTAGCAGGGAAAGAATAAACTTGAACTCATTCTATGAGGAGACAATTCACCTGATATCAAAACCACTAAAAAATATATTACTACAGAAAAAACAACTACAACCACCAACTACAGGGTAATAACTGTTGTCAAAACAGATGCAAAATTCTGGACAAAATTTCAGCAAACCAAACCCAAGGATGTATAAAAAGACTAATTCACAATGAGCAGTGGGGTTAATCTCAGGAACGAAAGATCAGTTTAACATTCAAATATCAAATAATTCTCCACGTTAATATATCAATAAAGAAAACTACATGATCATCTCCAATGACACATCAAAAGCATTGAGCAAAATCCCATATTTGATTTCTTTCCACAAATGTCTTGGATTAATTGGATATTCATATTAAAAAATAAACTTTGATCCATGCTTCATTTTATATAACAAATTTTAAAAGTTGACTATTGCTATAAATGTAAACTACCGAACTATAATACTTCTAGAAAAAAAACATAGGAGAAAATATATATGGTTTTAAGTTAGGCAAAGATTTCTTAGAAATGACACCAAAAGCACAATCCTTTAAAGAAGAAATAGATAAACTTGACATGTCCCAAGTTAAAAATAAAAATGTTTACTTTTCTAAAAATATGGTTAAAGTAACGAGAGACAAGCCACAGACTGGGAGGAAATATTTGCAAATCAGGTATATAAATAAAAACTCTGAAAAATATATCTAAAAGATAACATTGTTTTTAAATGGACTAAACTTTTGAACAGATAATTACCAAGGAAGATATATAAAGATGCTTATCATCAGTTATTAGGAAACTAAAATTAAAGCCATAGTGACATCATACTACCCATGTATTAGAATGGTTGAAAGCTAAAAGCAGAGATCGTATCAAGTACTAGCAGATTTGCCTGCATTAACGCAAACTGGAAATAACCAGAACATTCAATAACAGGTTAACGAATAAACAAAGTTTAGTATATTAACACGGTAGAATATTACTCAGAAATAAAAAGTAATGAGTTCTTGATACATGCTACATCTTGAATAATTCTCTAAATAATTATGCTGAGTGAAGCAATCGAAACAAAAATAATTTTTAAGAGCACACATACTCTACGAGTCTCTTCATATACATTTGTACAAAATGGTACCTAATTTCCAATGACAGAAATTAATTCAGTGTTTGCTTGGGTATAAGATGGACAGAGAAGAATTGTTAAGGGCATGAAGAAAATTTAGGGTGGTGGATATGTTAATTACCTTGATTTTGTTGATGGATTCTCCATGTATACATATGTCAAAACTTATTAAGCTTTGTATGTTAAATAAGCACACTTTATTCCTTGCCAGTAAAATATCAAAAGAAACTTAATTTTAAGAAATTCTGTTCATCAGAGGACATCACAGAGACAGTTGAAAGAAGAAAAAATAAGAAAGCTATCGACTTGTTTAATTAGTACTTGTTATCATTAGCATGATAATTTCCAGCTGGAGGTGCAGAGGCTTCCCACAGGCAAATGGCTGAACCAACTCTGGGGACCGCAACTAAAGGCTTTAAGGATTGCCTTGAACACCAGTGTTTCATTATGGGGAACAAGAGAAAAGAATGAACAGAAAGGAAAGTGAAAATGTTCAGTTGATGCAATAATCCCATGAATTTTGTCTTCTTCTGTGTTCTTGCTCCAGAGGATTTATGCTGAAGGTTTAAACTTGCCTGTGATGTCCGGAGCTAAAGGAATATACCATCAGGTGTTTGCCAGATGTTGGTCCATCCAGAAGATAAATAATACAGTTTTTGTCTCAATATTTTATACTATTTTCTTATTTTTATTTTTTTAACTTATTTATTTATTTTGAGAGAGAGAGTGTGCGCAGGAGAAAGGCAGAGAGAGAGGGAGAAAGAATCCCAAGCAGGCTCAGCACTGTCAGTGCTTGAACCCACAAACCAAGAGATCATGACCTGAGCAGAGATCAGGAGTCTGACGCTTACTCCTGTGCCACTCAGGCGCCCCTATACTATCTTTATTTAAAAGTATTTATTAGTGTATAGAATAATTTTCTTCTATTAGGAGTTATATAATTTGTAATTAATGATTAAATGTTAACATGCGGATTCAAAAAGATATTTAGAATTAAAATTATCATGAACATATCTCAAGTACTAGCTTGGTCACATTGGAGAAAATTGCCAAATTTTGCACAACTAGGTAGATCAGGAAAGGCCTTTTCACTGCTTCTCAAGGATATTTATCATTGAGTGCACATCACATGTTACCTACTCTTTCTCTTGTCATTTTAATATCGGAATTGTGATATACACTTTTAGCAATGGGAATAAAAAGTGCGGAAAAAGTAGCAGGATAAAGCCTATGAGTTCTGTACGATATCTTGCCAACATTTGTATGGAAGGTTTTCTCCATAAGCCTGAGTTTACATGGTAAATTTTCTAACTTAAAAGAGAGTATAACCTAGAAAGCATATTATAAAACTTCAAGGCACTTCTTTTCACCTGACAAGTATATATTGTTAGGTTTCCCCACTGACCTAATTATCCCTTTCCTTTGTGTCAAAACAGCTCTTATATAGCAATAGGAGAGAGAAAATAGCCCAAATTTCCTGACCCCTCTCATGAAGCTAATCCTCAAATGCCATAAGCAAGCAAGACCATTTTAGTAACCTTCTGAAATCTTTTGTGATGCTTCCACAATTCAGTTATGTCTAGATAGCTGCTTGTATATTACTTCTTCCCATCTTCTTCAATTTTTTTTCCTGTTTATTTATGTATTTTGAGAGAGAGAGAGAGAAAAGAGAGAGTGTGTGGAGGGGGAGGGGCAGAGAGAGAGAGGGAGAGAGAGAACCCCAATCAGGCTCCACAGAACCATCAGTGTGGAGCCTGATGAGGGGGCTCAATCTCAAGAACCATGCTGGATCACATGAACTGAACTGTGAGCTCATGACCTGAACCGAAATCAAGAGTCAGATGCATTAAGTGATTGAGCTCCCCGGACTCTCCCCTTCCTCCTATATTCTTTACAACAATCATTATTGTCATCTTTGTCTGTGTTTATATAAAGTTATTTTTTTACACACTGGAAAGACTGAACACGATCTCAGAATTTTATTCTATTAGAGGAAAAGACCCTTCAGAGAAAGCAGTGATTCTGGCACCCTACGAATCAGTAAAATTTGAGGATCCATTTAGAAAATATCTGTCATTCTGACAGCTCTTTCAGGCCTTGGACCAGAAGAACCTGTAATCTCAGAGCTCTACAAAATTACTGATTGGAGTACAGTGACAGAGAATTGTTACAGGGATGGAAAGGGTGACTTGAAAATAATAGAAATATGAGAAAACACAGTAATAAAGGAAAGGGGACAGGAGTCAAAGGGAATTGCTTAAAGGAGGAACTCAGGGAAGGAGTGCAAAAAACATACAAGACTCTGAGCCCCAAAGCAAGGAACACACACAGATGGTCATCCACACAAAAATTCGTGTTTGATAGAATTAGTGGTACTTTTTAAAACTATGTTGCGGCCTTGTTTAGTGATATAGTTTCAATACAATATAAGCTATATGATTTAGTGTTTAAGGCAAAAAACAGAAACCAGTCTAAGGATGGGGTGCCTGCGTGGCTCAGTCGATTAAGTGCCCGACTTCAGTTCAGGTCATGATCTCACAGTTCATAAGTTCAAGCCCTACATGAGGCTCTGTGCTGACCACTTGGAGCCTGGAACCTACTTTGGATTCTGTGTTTCCTGCTTTCTTTGCCCCTACCCTGGTCTCTCTCTCTCTCTCTGTCTCTCTGAAATAAGTAAACAATAAAAAAAAGAAAAGAAAGAAAGAAAGAAAGAATAAAAGAAAGAAAGAAAGAAAGAAAGAAAGAGAACCCAGTCTAAGGAAAAATAGAATTTACTAACTGAATTAGGTGCTTACAAAATAGTTCAAAGGGCTAAAGGAGCCAATTCTAGGCTGGGACTCTAGAGTGATCTCTAGAAGAACCCAGAACGACCCCACTCGGAAGGTAGGCTGTTCTAGGGTGGGCCATAAAGCCGTCTGTACTACCAGAGAAACCTTGGATAACAGAAAATTGAAATGACACACACAGTTGTAACCCATGGAATAATTAGTAAGATCAAGAGGCTACTGCTTCTCTGGAAAGCTGAAGAGCGAGCACTGGGTCCTGTTGCAAGAGAACCATGATCTTCCTAAAGATTCGGGGTAGCCAGAGTTGAAGGAAGAGGTCCTTTCTTGGCTTTGATTTCCAAATCTCATGGAAGCACATCTGAAGGTGGAAAAATAATTCATATCTAAAACCCCAGCTGCAAAGGAGTTTTAAAAATGTAGTTTTAAGCACTATAAATTCTCCAAATAGAGGACAGATAAAATAGGTTGAGGGAGATAATCGTAAGATCAACACCTTAGGAGATTATATATATACATATACATATATGAGGATATATATATATATATATATATATATATATATATATCCTCATGTTACATCCAGCAATAGAAAGTTGCAAACTCCCAAGAGTTGCCTACATATAGTACTATAAATATGCATAGTTCTTTGGAAGAATTAGACATGTTTCTTTCTATACTTAATATTTGTGACCTATAGGAAGTGAGATGAGGCACCATACAAGACACATACTATCATGTAACTTCCGTTCCAGGAATTTTATTTGGACCATTCTGTGATAACATGGGGCTCAGAAAATATCTCAGTTTGTTTTAAACACAATACCTAAAAACTTTTAGGTAAATATGAAACTGTGATTTTCAAATTTGGTGCTTTTGGTAATTAAGATATTTCAAGTCTCCTATGAAAAATACTCCATAACAAGGATGATTTGAAAATATTGAATGAAAGTTGCATCATTCCCACGCTGAACTTTATCACTCAGAATATATAGCATTTTAATACAAACTATATTACATAGATGCCTGTTGGCATGGGGAATTCATTAGCAAAACTTCATGTGAATTAACAACTCTCAATGCACTGTAAGATATTTGTCTTCCATAGATTTAGCATTTTCAATTCTATTCTTTTCTTCACAGTAGAAAATATAAAGCAACACGTTCTTCATACTGGACTCTACTGAAAGAATCCCCTGAAAAGGTGATATTTTCTTAGTAAATATTTACATCATCACTATCACTGTTTAGATTCTTTATACCTCTCATCTAGGTACTACATTTCTGACTTTTTTTGACCTATCTGATTTCTCTCCTTATCCTCATAAGTTCATCTTAAAACATAATTCTAATTCTTTCACTTCTGGGTTCACCTTATCACTATTTTTAACGAATTCCCACGTGTACTTCTATTTCTTTAGTCCAAATTCATTAGTTTATCACTGAATGTCACCCTTGTCACTACAACTGTCTTATCTTTCCGTTGTCCTAGTCATTATATAACGTTCGTAAAGTTCAAGTGTTATGTTGCCGCCAAATCATTTCTTTTTTTTTAATTGTTTAAAGTTTTTTATTTATTTTTGAGAGAGAGAAAGAGAGAGCAAGCAGAGGTGTAGGGAGAGAAGAAGAGAGAGAATCCCATGCAGGCTCTATGCTAAGAGTCAGATGCTTAACCAACTGAGCTACCCAGGTGCTCTGCCAGAATACCATTTCTGACTTTTTCCCCACAAGCTGCCACTAACACATATTTCTCATGTTGTTCATTTACCTGCCACATCCATTCATCTCCATTTCCCACTATTGAAGGTTACCATCCTTCACAAATGAGCTCAAATGTTACCTCCTTCAGATTTCTTTCCCTATCATCTTCATCAGGAATGATTTATTTTTCCTCTGAAATTTTAAAGACATACATATTTCAGGTTCTCTTATGGCAGGTGACAATCTCTCTTGTTTAATAACTATTTTGTGGCCTCTTCCATGCAGCTGACAAGGAGAGACAATGTTTACATTTACATTCCCATAGTGCCAGCATAATGACATGCCGAGTAGACAGTAAGTTATTAATTGAATACATACATTCATGAATCATTCTAGAGAAATAAATCATTTCTGTTTATTGAAAGCATGAAAACAACTTCATATCCAGCTTTCTTTCTACTTTTTCCTTCCCCTGACATCGTATAGAAAGTTGCTTGAAGCAGTTTTGCAATTTTCTAACTAAGAAATAATTCATACATAGGCTTTTTCATATTACTTCACATAACCCACTTTGTAGAATTCTGAGCTTTATTATGAATCAGAGTTCAAAGTTTTCAAATTTATGGGTGAAATTGTGTTGGGGATTATATGACAAAATCAATGCACAGCGAACTTTTAAAATAGCATTTTATAAACTACATAATTGTACATTTGTGCTAATTCACTTCATCTACGTTTCTTACAAAAACTTAAAGTGGGTTACTATTTTTCATATTTCTGAGAGATTTATCACATTAATTTTTAAGACATAAGATACTTCTTACAAAAGCTTAAAAATTAAGTAAAAAGCAGACGTTCTTTTTTTTTCATTCTGGAACAATGATGAAAAGTAGAATAAAACCTAACACACACACACACACATACGCACACAAACACAAGCACAAACAATTATTATTGTATATAAATTTCTAGAAACATTGGACTTTATAAATAACAATATCAAGTTGTACACAATAACGTACATGTGTAATTTCAGTGTCTTTAAAATTATATTGAGTGATATGGAAATTTGAAATAATGTAAATATATAGCTTTGGGAGGGAGTCAGATTTATTTTATTGTCATTCACCCAGAATGTTGAAAGCCAGCTTGCAAAGAAGAATACTCATCTCAAATATAATGTGATTTAAAAACCAGGGGAAAGAAAACACTGTAAGTTGTCTTGATTGAATAGTTATTTAGGTATTAGGCTAAGACTTAGAAGCTGAACATTATATGCAGGACAACATTGTAAATGGGAAATTTGGGAACATTTTTTAATTTTTTTTTTTTTTTGGGCAGACAAGTTAGCCATAATCTTATTACTTACATTCACAGAATGTTAAGTCAAACTCTTCTCTCTTTAGCTGCTTCCTTAAGATATTTTCCCCCTCACCAACACTTATGGCCACATATACATAGCCATTGTTCTCACCAGGAGGACCCCAAATATCCCAAATAGCTTCCTAACCTGCCTTCAGCCCAGCCCCTGCCAATTCTCTCTCTCCAGGAAATTGCATTAAAGTGTTTAAAATTGCAAATGTGATACATATTTCCGTATTTGAAATGTTTTAATAAATGTCCAGTTTCATCAAAATGAACTCTGAAGTCGTCCTGGAATACATGGCCTTCCATGACCTCAGTCTCACCTACGTTATTCAGCCTCAATTTTCGCCACTCTTCAGTGTTGTTTGAGCAGTTCAAAAATAGGTATGCCATCTGATCCCAAATAGCTTTTCAACTATTTTATTCTCTAAAGAGTTAGAAAACAGTGATACACCTGGCCAAAAGTAATTAGTTACTAACAAGTGATCCTTCTCTCAGGGAATTTCCTTAACTGATTTTAACTTATGATATGTTTTAAAAAAACACCTTCATATTTTATGTTGGGAAAAGCATTACTAAAAAAAAATAAATGAAAATTCAATACTTCGATCATTTTACAAATATATGTTAAGGACATATGATAGATCAAGCTCAAGTGAGCCTTTAGGATTCTTAGACCAAAGAAACAGTCTTTAAGAAATAACTTATCTAAGAAAGACAGAGAAGTTGGACTTAGTGGTCAGATCACAAAGCTAGTGCATCCAGAGGGCTAGTCCTGTGGAGACTCTGTATTTCTTCCTTTCCTTCACAGCTTTAGGGATGGTTTTCCTGTCTACTTTATTTCTTTGCTTCCTATCACTTTTCTTTGTTGTTAAATGTGGGTTAGTGATATTGAGAGAGATTAAGGAATTTTCCAAAGGAAGTAAAGACAGTCTTTTCAGCCCTTGCTGGGGTAGAACGAGTATAGAAAGGAGGGTGGTTCCAGAGCTCAAGGTGATGAGTGTAGTCGGGAGGCAAGTGAAGACTCAAAACAGACCCAAAAGTAGCTGCTAAGAGTAAGGTGACAAGAGAGAAAGAGACTGTGGCACAAATTGGGCCACGAGTAGAATTAAAAAAAAACAAAAAACAAAAAAGGTGGGGGGGGTGCCTGGATGGCTCAGTCAGTTAAGTGTCCAACTTCGGCTCAGTTCATAATCTCATGGCTCATGAGTTCCAGCCCCTCATCCAGCCCTGTGCTGAGAGCTCAGACCCTGGAGCCTGGAGCCTGGAACCTGCTTCAGATTCTGTCTCTGTCTCTCTTTGCCCCTCCCTTGCTCATGCACAGTCTCTCTCTCTGTCTTTCAAATATAAATAAACATTATTTTTAAAAAAGGCAGAGAAGAAGCAGATTAACTCCTTAAAAATATCATGGACAGGAGACATTGAAAGCAGAGTATGAGTCAACCCTGAGTTCTCCTTGGGGGAAAAAAAAAGTCTCCAAAAACACAAACAGAATTCTCTTCCTGCATTCCTGATTTCACACAGAAGTACCTGAAAATTTTTTTCAGGCACAGCTAGGCTCTCTGAATATTCAAAATACCTAAAGTAGGTCAGTCTGAAATAAAGATGTTTAATCTTTATGAACATCCTTCTAGTTCATTCAGAAATCACTGCAAAAATATTATAATATTGATAGGTAGCAGAATGTCAGTTGTTCATATAAGATCATTCTTACCTTCCTGTGTGCCTGACCATATGGACAAACTCTCTGAATCAAGGAGAGGAGGCAGGGAATCCAAGAAATGCGATATTCCATTTGCTGACTTTTGAGCTGTGTTGTTTATAGTTTACAAGTTCATGTAATTTCATAGGTGGGATTTCACAGTTAGCAGAATGATGAGGGAGGCAGATGGCATAATCATTTATTAAAAAATCAGCCACCTTCTCATATATATGATAGCTCTTACTTCATTCTTTGGGATTTGCATTCTAAATGATTAAGGATCCAGTAAGACAGCATGAAACCTCATTAACAAAGATATATCTTCAGGCCTCTACCTGAAGGGGAAGTGGTGATTTTTCCACCTCATAGCCCTCAGTTTAAATACCTGCTGATTTGTTTTATCTCTACTTAGTTGAAAGTATTTCAGCCACATTAATGCAGCTTTTAACTATAGAAACCGACAGAATACAAAATCAAGGTTTTAGCTATAGCCTAAAATAAACAAACCAGAAAATTTTTCACTTATGAAGCTTCTACTTTCTATGGCATTGTGCAATATATTAGTGGTTAACTAAGGGCTTCTCTTGATGCAAAGGGAAGAAGGGATAAACCAACCTCTGTGATTTCCCAGTTCATTACAAAAACCCACACAGCAGATTTGCTTTTAAACTGATGTGGTGTCTTTGGCTTTTGCTTTGAAGTAAGATGCTGAAAGCGATACCGGGTGGCAGAAACCATATATTCTCACAGTACATATAAGCAGAGGTGGTCTCATAATTAAGGTTTAAGCAGAGCATGCTCCTGCTGTTTCCCCAATCACTGTTGAAGGTAATAATAGCATTATAGATTAGATAGCAAATTGCAACAAAGTTAAGCAACTGCATCATAAAAAGCAATATTGATGTGTAAAAGAATTAGGTAAACTTAGTCAATGAAGCATAACATTTCATTCATATTAACCTCCAGCAGGGCCCTCACAGTCCTAGGCATTGATCCAATCATTTGCTTGCCTAAGTATTTTCTACCTTCTGTGCAGTCACTTACCTCTTTTCTGCAACACCCACTCTCATCTTTAGAAATGCATTGCATTCTCACTTTTACTGGATAGATCCTCACAAAAGGAAGTGGGAGGCTATTTTCAGCAAAAAAAAAACTGTACAGAAGCGGTTAAAGTTGCAGAAGCCAGAAAAGCATCCAGAATCCCTGGACTTTGTTTTCACCTGACTCGGCCCTAGAAGGGTTCCTTCGAACATGGTGATCCTACTGACTTTATAGGATAGTGGATTGTCCAAGGCACATAAGCCCTTTAGGTGGTAGTTAGGTTAAAGAATAATGCTGCAGTGTTGGGGGGTGAGGGGTGGGGGGTAGGGGAGGATGGGTGGGTGTGGTTTTCTTTAGATGGCTTACTTTTTATCCCAAGGTGGATTATATCCCAATCAACATTTTTCAACCCAACTTCCATGGTAAACAATAGAAGTTTTATAAGCAAGATTAACCATTTAAGTCAGTGAAAAGAATTGTCACTCTCAGAATGGAAAAGGGGTGTTTGGTCTGGGTGAATTTGGGAAAATGAGAGGAGAGGATTTTAGTGATGTCTATAGATTCCACGGAGAAGGAGAAGTTTTGTTTTTGTTTTTGTTTTGTTTTTTTAACCCTGATTCCTGTAAAAACAGAAGGAATTATTATGTCTCTCAATAATCTACCATAGTAGATGACAAATAACTTTTCAGGAGATTCAAGAAAGTGGTAGAGAGTGTAAAATCAAGGCCCAGTGAGAGACACATTGATACCTAAGATAAAAGGCAAATATAAAGAAACACAAAAACAGGTGCTCAAAAAGTTTTCCTCAATATGTTAATTTCTTCTTATAACTGGGATCAGGACCAACCACACTCAAATGCTAGAGAAGATAAAAATGAGCCAGCTATGTTATGTTAAAGTATCAGAAATAATCTGCTATAAGTTTTTTAACTACTCCAAAATGAAATAGTTGTCTGTTCTGGTGGGTCACCATCTCGACTAAGTATAATTATTTTAATAAAAATGTTTTCCATGTTCAATAAAAGTCTGATGTCAACATTGAACATATTGAATAACAGCACTGAATGATTGGAAGAACATATTAATTTGAGAATAAAATATGTGTTTAGGTTTTTTTTAATTTGTGGAAATCAATTTTACCACATAAAACATTTATAAATCTGCCTGCCACCAGTCTATCACAAAGATTTTCACAGAAAAATGTCAGAATGAGCAGAGACTTTCATATGTTTGCTTTATTTCTAACATTCTCTCTTCTTAGGAGGAAATATAGGGACAAAATAACCTACTTGTTTTTGTCGTTTACAAAAGATTTGAGATCTTCCAATTTCTCATCATACTACATGAAAACCAGTTTTTCAGATTGAAATATGAATGAAGAGATTCCTTTCCCGTCAAAACTTCTATAAGCTTTGATCCCTAGGAATATATCTCTCACTCTTTCTTTTTCTATTTCTTACTTTCCCTCTTGCTTTCTCCACATCTCACTGTCTATCCACAAGACAGACAGAGTGAAAATCACTAATCTCCTATTGATTACTTAAATAATTATATGTCCTTGTAATTTTTCTCAGAGGTGTTTCATCTGCTAGATCTTTCACCTCCAGATGTTAATGTTTGCTGAACTGAAGGGTACGTGATCTTTAAAGGATTGTTGAAATTATAGTGCACAAAGACAAGATGATTCAAGGTTGCTTCAAAGTTATAACTCAAAGAGTCTTTAGGTAATTAAAAAATGAGAATGTATACCTGAATTAATGTGAACTGAAGAAATTGAATAAGTAATTTTTAAAAACGTTGCCTGACTAATTCAGACCTATGGAACAGTGTTTTCCTTAATAAACAGGATACATGTTTTGTTTTTTTTTCCACTTCAATTTATGTATCTTATATTTCATTTTTAAAATTTTTCTCACTTCTTCACTCATGAAATAGAGAATTTAATAGGGGGAAAAACAAGAAGTAGAATACGTTTAGTACAGGAAAAAATATTAATTGCTTGAAAATGCAAAGTGAGGAAAGAAATCAATTGTGAGTAAACAGCACAGAATGAAACCTCTTGACCTTGTCAGATGCTTTATGGGAGAGACCCTTCAATCAGAAATGTGCTGATGCTAAATTATCACAGGATTTGATCTATCCTCTAATAATTGAAAACTCCCACTCCTGGAAGAGAACCAGATTTCTGAACAGCCACTAATTTTTCAGAGTGGAAATTTGTACTGAGGAGATTGCACACTTATCCACTAAGATTTGTATTTGTATTTTATGGCCCATCACATTCAATATTAGGCTCTGATTATAAATAGCTACATTATGTTTTGAGATGCACTACTCTGTGATGTGCTATTGCAATTCATAATATATATATACACACACACACACACACACACATATATACACATATATACGTATATATATATACATGTGTGTGTGTGTATATATATATATATAAAATTTAGCTTATTACCATTAATATCATTCTTTTAAATATCACAGTATGTGAAAAACTAAACCATAAACAAAGATAAATGCCATTAATGCAATATCTGTGTTGAATCTTAGTTGCCTACATCTTGCCCATGAAGAAGATGGTAACTTTGAATTCATCAGGAGTTTCTGTATAGGGAAATAACATAAAGAGGAGGATAACCAACATTTTTCTTCAAGTTTTCCACTTTATATGTGCAATATGTTTTGCATCATTTTATCATTGAAAAGTCTCTCATTCTAAGATTATTTCTGAATAGTAAAAGCATCTAAAGTAAATCACAAATTGAGGATTCATGTGCATATGTAATGAAATGACCCAAGATGAGTTTTCTGGATATTAAAAATAGCTATTCTAGAGATTTCTAGAAAATGTAAAATAACTTTTATTTGAAGATCTAATACCTACGACGCTTTATTAATAACTCTTTTCTACTCTGGCAGGTACAATAACTATAAGAAGAAAATGAGAGAATGCATGTCAAGGATGAAACCACTTTAGCAAAAAAAATATATATATATGTATATTTATATATAATATAATTATTATTATAGTATAGTATAGTATAGTGTAGTATATTAAGGTTAACTCTGGAATTAAAAACAGAGTCTAAACAGTACTATACCCTATTAGTTGAAACACATAAAAGAAGTTTTAAAAAATAGTGTCGAGGCACCTGGGTGGCTCAGTAAATTGATCATCTGACTTCTGATTTCATCTCATCTCACGTCATGATCCTTGAGTCATGGGTTTGAGCTGAGTGTGGAGCCTGCTTAAGATTCTCTCTCTCTCTTTCTCTCTCTCGTCCTCTGCCCCTCTCCCATGCTCAGGCTTTATTTCTACATAAAATTTAAAAAAATAATAAAAAAATTAAAAAGGCATGTCTATGTATAAAAGTTAGTTAACTTGAACACTCTTAATACTCATTCAACAGACCAATTTGAGCACTTACTAAGCACTAGGATTACACAAGATGTTAAAAACATAATGATGAACATATCAAAGTTTCTTACCTCAAAAAACTTAGTGTGGGAGGCAGACAAGTTTAATAAATGCTGCGATTGCCATAGATACCGTAAGGATGAGAATAAGTATAAAGGTTTCAAGTCTGGGCTGCAGGGAATGGTTAGAGTAGACTCTCAAGAATTGACTTGCTCACTAACACTTGAAACCTCCTCAGAGATTTTAAGCAGGAAGTGACATTATCTTATTTGCTCTTTACATAACCAAAGAACTTCAAAGGAAAGACTTGACAATGAATGGTGGTGACTCTTTGGCATCAAATGGCGACTTAAGAAAGTAGTATGTAGAACAATCCTTGGACCCACGAAAAGAAAATTAAATTGCTTGGGAAGCTGCTTCCAAAACTAATAGTGGTAGTGGCAGTGTATAAACAGTCAGGAAAAGCTTTGCTGTTTTGTTCAAAGTAGATGAGGTGTACTTGATGCAACTATGTCTCCCGGTGTCTTCCCTGCCAAATTCTATATATTTTCTTCATCCGAAACTATTGAGACAAATACCTATAATTTCAGTTCAGTGTATCCCTCCAGACAACCTGACACTTTCTTAGCTGATAAAGTGTTAGAATTCCAACTTCTGAGAAGAGGAAAGGGCACTTTTGGGGTAGAGACAAACCTGGACTTGAATGCTATATTTTAGGGATAATTTCTCAAAACTCCCAAATGATACTTTTTCATCCTCTTGAGAAACTTATAAAATAGCGTTACTATTAATTCACAGGATTTTAGAGAGAATTAAATGAGGAAATACACAGTCTGGAAAATAGGTTAAGCCAAATAAATTGTTGTGGTTTTTTTTCTCCTTATATTTGATAAGAAACTTATTGGACTAATTAAACCTTTAAATTTTTTTTAAGTTTATTTATTTATTTTGAGAAAGACAGAGACAGCACGAGTGGGGTGGGGCAGAGACAGAGACACACAGACAGACAGACAAAATGCAGACAAAATCCCAAGGAAGTCCACACTGTCAAGGCAAAGCCCAACAGAGGGCTTGAACTCACAAAACCTCAAGATCGTGACCTGGGCCAAAACCACAGTTAGATGTGCAACTGGTGAGCCACATAGCTTCCCCACTAAATAAACTTGTTTGTTTTTTTTTTTAAATTTCAGCCTAATTATATTTGTTTATTCAGTCAACCACCATTTGGAGTGAGTTGAATAGTCCATTGAAATAGAGTAAAAATGCCTCTTTCGCTAACTAGACCTGTAACTACTATAAAGAACTTCTTTGTGATTGAGTGTACTCATTTGGGAAATATGCATATTGAACCTGATGATCCCTGGTATCCTTTCTTGTTACAAAAAGAACAATTCATGTATAAAATGATACGGAAAGGGGTGCCTGGGTAGCACAGTTGGCTAAGCATCTGACTTCAGCTCAGGTCATGATCTAATGGTTCATGAGTTCGAGCCCTGCATCGGGCTCCCTGCTATCAGCACAGAGCCTGCTTCAGATCCTCTGTCCCCATCTCTCTCTGCCCCTCCTCTGCTCTCTCTCACTATCTCTTTCAAAAATAAATATTTAATACAAAAATAATAAAATATTTTTTAAATGATATGAGAATTAATAGCATATTAAGCATCAGAAAAAAGGAATGGATGAGAAGAGCAAGTATTCATAACAATACAAAAATCCCTCCACAGTCTAGAAGTATGTATGAACGTATCTCAATGTCTGAGTGATATACGAAGACATATAATAAACTCAGGTAGAAATATGTCTTTTTGAAGGTAGCATACCACAAAAGATTTTACTTACTGATTTTAATAGTATAAAAAATTCCTAATCTAATAAACAGGTAGGATTATGATTATCAGATAAAGCACAAGATGTCCAGTGAAATTTGAAGTTTAGACAAACAACATTTTAAAAGTATAATATGTCCCATACAATATTTAGAATATACTTATACTAAAAAATATTTTTATCTGAAATGCAGATTTAATTGGACATCCTATATTCTTTTAACTAGATATAGCAAAAGTAATGGAGTTTACCAAATAAGCTCTCTATGTTTAACAATACGTTAAACATTTCTTTAACCCGATAATTAAGAAAGATTAACTTTGGTCCAGGTAAATTCATTCATCATTTATTAATTCATTATGTCACAAGTATCTCATCTGTCCAGTCCTATACAAGGCATTGAGCAGTCAATCTTTAACAAATACAAGGGTGTACCCTCATGAACTTCATAGAGATATATACCATAGAGATAAATTCCACAAATAAAAAAGGATCTTGATTTGCCTCCAGTTACCTTTTCCTAAGAAACTAATGTTAATTATTAATCCTTATGAATAAGATAAAAAAGTGTGATTGCCTGAAATTCCCCAGCAGGTTTTATTATTAAACATACTCTAAACTAGCATAATATATTAACAATAATTAACTAACCAAAATCTTAACATCTTAACTCCCTGGGAATTTTAAAACCAGATTCATCTAAGAGCTATGGTAACAGAACTGTCCCACTCTCTCCACTACTGTTTTGATCCTACTATGTTTTGATCCCACCCAACTCCAGGACATTTACTTTTCCCACAGCCCTCATTATTGACCACAGATTGTTCCTGATCTTTACTTACTGACCTAAGAACAACTGAAGTATGAAAAATAATGAGTGGATGAATTAATAAATGAATGAATAAGGTAAGTGAGTGGGTGAGTGAGTGATTGAGTGAGTAAGCAAGCCAGCCCTGTCTTTGTCATTGTATCAACTTTCTGCTTTATATGTCTATGGAGGACACATTCTCTCTGCGTAAGAACCCTCTTCTGTGAGCTGTGGCTATGGGAAAATGTTCATAGCCCCTTTGGCAGAAATAGTCACTTCTTAATTGAAATGTACTCTGGAAATGAAGGTAGATTTTGTATAGTATTAGGACATTTCTTATGAAACACTTACTTCTCATGACTACTTTCTTCCATATCACTGTCCCCAAACCCTTCACAAAAGCTAACTCATGATATTTAATACCTTTATGTCTGAGATACTGTGAGTTACAAGGCCACAAACCTAAGGCATACGTACTATCAAATACTTCCAAACAGATTTAAAAATGGTACGGATGTTCCTAATCTTGACTATACCCATTGAATAAATAATTAATGCTATTAATTCATATTAAAGACTGTGTTTCAAATGGCAACAAGTAGATTACAAATGATTATGTGTTTAAAAGGGAAAAAATGTTATTATTTCATCAACTTGCAAACCATTTAAAAAATATGGTAATAATGAGCAGATTTAACTTTTTTTATGCTAATATACTGACTGAGGCAGTGTGGTAAAAATAAAGAGTTGGGGGGGCGCCTGGGTGGCTCACTCGGTTGAGCGTCCGACTTCGGCTCAGGTCATGATCTCGCGGTCCGTGAGTTCGAGCCCCGCGTCAGGCTCTGTGCTGACCACTCAGAGCCTGGAGCCTGTTTCAGATTCTGTGTCTCCCTCTCTCTCTGACCCTCCCCCATTCATGCTCTGTCTCTCTCTGTCTCAAAAATAAACAAACGTTAAAAAAATTAAAAAAAAAATAAAAATAAAGAGTGGGGGCACCTGCATGGCTTAGTAGGTTAAGCATTAGACTTCGGCTCAGGTCATGATCTCACGGTTTGTGAGTTCCAGCCCCGCGTCTGGCTCTGTGCTGACAGTTCAGAGCCTGGAGCCTGCTTTGTATTCTGTGTCTCCTCCTCTCTCTGCATCTCCCATGCTCATGCTCTGTCTCTCTGTTAAATTTAAAAAATAAATAAATAAATAAAAAGTTAAATTAGCTTGGAAGAGAGAGACTTAGACTATGACTCTAAAAAACTGTTAAGACATTTGGAGAATTATTTAACTTTCTTGGCTTCAGTTTTTCCATCTATTAAATAGAAAATAGGAATGGGAAAGAAGAGGGGAAGAACAATTTCCTGTGTATTCTTTAGATTTTTTCATCTAAGCCTAAATAGTATGCATTACATTTAGTGCTAAAGGATCAGACTCATCAATAGAAAATTCTCTTCTTGGGAGTGTGTGTGTGTGTGTGTGTGTGTGTGTGTGTGTGTATGGGTGTTTAATCTGTCTCTAATACAATTCAAATGAATTCATTAAATATCTACTGAGGGCTTTATGCATGAAAAGTATTGATCTCGTATACTTTGCATTGCTATCGTATACTCTTCTCATTATTAATGGAAAATAAAATGTACCCGATTCTCTTACTTAGGTGTTGAGAAGGTCATACTGCATGCCCCTGCAACTAGTAATGTAATTATAAAAGGCACAGCCCTAACTATAATCCACCAAAGAATATTTTAGTGACAGAAGCATATAATCTAGATGATCTCCCTTCTTAGAGGAATCTAAAAATTATTCACCGCTTCAACCCACCCACTGAAACACCCTCAAATGAGTTTGAGACCTTGCCGCCTTTTAACCTTTTCACTTCTGCAAAATGCTACTCTTGGAATGACATTCATACACACCATAATTTTCTTAAGCATTCTTGCTCATAGAGAAAGTAAAACACTGGAGATGACAGGGAGGTGTCTAACACTCCTGTGAAGATGGAACTGGGTAAAAATCAGCTGAAATAGCAGATCATTTTCTGAGTCTCATGAGTATATGCAGTCTCAGTTTTTATCCCTCTTTCCATCATTCCCTCACCCAGATTGTCTTTGGACCCCATTTCTTGTTTCTGGAGCCCTCGGATCCCCATGTCAATCAGTTACTCTTTGGACACTTTTTGGTTCTTTGGCTCGCACTTCTTGTCTGACCACCCTCTGTTAACCACCTGCTTCAGTGAAATAAATATTGATTTCTGCCTTTACCTGTTGTAGGTTCCAAGTACTTTAATATTTCACACTTGCTCTCCTTCCCAAGTACCCTTCTTCAACATCCCAAAGGATCAATCATTTCTGATATAAGTAATAAATGTGTCAACACTCTTTTTAAAGTGTTACGTTTTCATTGCACTAACTGTGGTCAGAAGTAATTCCTCAGTATCTGGCATTGAAATTGCCTGTTTCAAAAGCCTCCACTACTCTATCCACACATCTGGGGAAATAGAGATAATTGCCGCACGTATGCTGATCCTGTCCTTAGAGCTTTTCACACATCAAGAGCAGGGCCACTTTCTCCTCATTAGTGCAGCAAGCACCTGTCCACACATTGTGATTTTAAAAGCTGTGAGAAGATCTTAGTGCTTCTCCAACAGTGTTTCCCCCTCCCTGTAATTCCTTTAATTGGGAGAAAGTCTTTCATATGAAAAAAATAATAAATGGCTGATATGAGATCATTTCCTAAGAAAAGGATTCAAAAATTAAGACACATTAAAAAAAAAAAAGAAGAAGAAAAGAAAGAAAGAAACAAGGATACTCAGCAACATGATTCTGAAGGAAAGGAGGGATATAAATGTGAAGATGTTTCATAAAAAGGGATTTTAATTGGAAAAACGAAATTGAAAGCCACAACAAAATGATATGCTCTTCAATTTTTACATTTTGCTTTCTGCATACCCCACTTTGATCCCACTGCCAAAGAGCTCCTTTAACTCCTTTAACATAATTTAAACAAAGTTTCAAAGTCATTAGGGACCCTATGACTCTTTAGTTGATAAAGTGTGGATATTTGGTTATATATGGAAACTCTTTTCACCAGAGATGACCTACCTCACTTTTCAGTTCCCTTCCAATACCTAGAATATATGAACTATTCCAGAGAATTTACATGGCGTTTATAAGAGATCACGGAATGCCATTATGCCATATGTCTTCAAATGAAAAGAATTTACCAAATTCCATATCAAATTCCCGTTGCATTGAGCTTTTATTTAGCATGACTGTCTATCAAATTATCAACTTCACAAAAGCATATTTAAGAACAAAAATAATTTTATTTCATATGAGAAAATGAATATAAATATGCAATCAAGGCGTATATTTACCCGATATCAATTAACTGAATGTTACAAAACATTAGTTGATACAAATAAACATTGAGAATTATATCAACAGCATTTCCAGTTACATCTTTCAATAAAGACAGAAGCAAAGCAACTTCAGTAGAAGCTAATGAATCAAAAAAGCAGATTAAATAGTTGGAAACACATTGGATGACTTTGAACACCAAATGTCTGGGGCATATCTACTCTTCTAAAAGGACAACAGAACAAACAGTAAATGTCTGATGAGAGCTGCAGTAAATTTGGAAGGCGTTTCATTTGAACACAAAAAGAATTACTTCATCAAGATAGATAATATAAAATTTAATCATGGGTAAATTTTCTCTTGACACTAGACAAATAGCCAAATTCTCTACAGTGTTTGAGGGCCAGAACCTGGTGAGTTGTACTTTTAAGTGTTTCTAACCAGGAACAGTAATCCTGGGGTATTATATCTGAGATTTTTTTAAGTTTTTTTTTCTCTTAATTTTTTTAAAATTTTTATTTATTCTTGAGAGAGAGAAACAGAGAGACAGAGCATGAGAAGGATGGGGGGGGGGGGTGCGGGGAGGCAGAGAGAGAGGAAGACACAGAATCTGAAGCAGGATCCAGGCTCTGAGCTGTCAGCACAGAGCCTGATGTGGGGCTCAAACTCATGAACTGTGAGATCCTGACCTGCGCTGAAGTCAGATGCTTAACAGACAGAGTCACCCAGGGCCCCCTATATCTGAGATTTCATTGTCCTCCCCTCCAAATATGTCTTATATATTCATGATGTATATATCTGATGATTCAGTGATGAATTCCATATTATAATTGTTATTTGAATATTAAAATGTGCAAACACATTTTAAACATTCTCTAAGGCAACATTTTGTCCGTGTTTTAGCCGAGAAAAAGCAATAATACTTTTTGTGTCTTTTCAACTATTAGAAAAAAAAATCTCACATATGTTAAACTAAGCCTCAAGTGAGTTAGGCTTTAATCAAGCTGTTTTGATTTATGTGTGTTATTAATCTGGTTCAATTCACATAACCATTTATTGAAGGTAGAATCAATGCAGATGCTGTGGAAGGTAGAGTTCTTGCAGTTAGTTTGAAATAAACAGGCTAAGAACATGGCAGATGCTGAAAGTTACTCAGCCCTGTGTTTCTGCGCTGTCCTTTGAGGTGTCCCTGCACGCAAACCCATACCTTTATGGTCAGTCCCTGGCGATAAGTCTTTCTGGAATTATCCTCAATTGTTTACCGTCTGTTTCTATTTGGGACTCTGATTGATCCACTCCCCAAACAGAAACCTGTTTAGGAGATCTTCCCTAGGACCCAATAAATTCTCCGTTTCAGCACCACAAATCACTCCAGGCAAAAAATTTCTTAAGTCAGAGTGCCCCAAATCCAAAAAAAAAAAAAAAAAAAAAAAAAAAAAACCCAAAAAACAAAAAACAACAAAAAAACTCCCACCTTCTTGGAGGTGGGGGTGTGGCGCCTGGGTGGCTCAGTCACTTGAGTATTGGACTCTTGATTTGGGCTCAGGTCATGATCTCACAGTTCACGGTTCATGGGATAGGGCCACACTGGGCTCCGTGCTGACAGTGCAGAGCCTGTTTGGGATTCTCTCTCCTCTCTGTTTCTGCCCCTCACCCTTTCTCTCAAACTGGCTCACACACTCTCTCCTTCTCTCACAAAATAAATAAATAAATGTTAAATTAAAAAGTCAATTATTCCAATTAAAAACAAAAGAGCTTCTTTGGGTAAGGAAGGGAAACATGGCTCGTATTCAGGAATAAGAATGATGATATATCAATAAACTACTCTTATACGGATATTTGAAAATAAGAAATATTTTAATAAAATACCAATGTAAATGCATAACAGGTTACATTGGGGCTTTTTAAACTGTAAGTACTTGTTAGTTGAGACATTTTATTCAAAGAGAATAAAACAAATTGTTTATGTCCATGTCTTTGAAATAGAAGGCCCTACAATGATGAAAATATGCTAATAGGTCTTCACTTTAATTAAGCTGAAAATATCAATGGTATATATCATGCTTAAGGTTCAGTAATAAATTTTTACTGGAGCTTACTTCAGTGTTAATTTTCACTGTGGCAAAAACAAACAAAAAGGTACTTTGTACATAAAAGTATCTTTATTTAAATATGTATATCAAAAACCAGAGTCATTAAGCCTGAACCAATATTTTATAGATAATATAATTGAGGATACTTAAGTTAACTAATTGTATACACTCTCTGCTAAAAATAAACAAATAAACATAAAATTTGAAAACAAACAAACAAATACCATTGTAATTTTCCTTGGGACTACCTGTTTTTTGTTTTTTGTTTTTTGTTTTTTTTTTCTTTTTGCATTCTACTCTAATAAGAAACATTAGCAGGTTATCTGGACAACTGACTATTGTTAAAATATAACTCTAAAAAAACATATTACATATTTAGTTGGCTTTTAGATGGACTATTGCTAGAAATATGTGTTCAAACATGATTATATGTACTTTTGATGTTTTTAAAAATATGGCTTTAGTTTACTGAGCCATTTCCTTCTAAAATAAAAGACAGTTATAATTTATTTTTCTGCCTACTAGTTTTTGCTAGGACAGCCTATTTATCTTGGCATCTAGCACACCCCTTCTACTATCTTGATCTGGCACATTCAACTTAGTCTCCCACCCTACCCCCCCAAAAAAATCCCAGAAATTTACTTCAACATAGAATATGATTTTCACTTTTCCGTCTTTACTCATCCCCTTTCCTCTGTTAGAGATATAAATTTGCCAACATGTTTGATGGTCAAAATAAAATTTTCCTTCAAGCTCAATTCTAATATTACTTCTACTAAGTGTACTTTCTGATCCCCTCAGTTAAGAGTAATTGCTCCTTCTTATCTGTTCTCAGAGTTCCTCTATTGTAATATTTCCATGCACTACCATTTTATTTTTTTGTACAGTTAGAAATAGGTGTATATCTGACCTAGTCTCCACACTATTGAAAATGTAAAGATCACAAAGATGCAAAGAACTATGGGCTCAATGAGAATGAGTGGAGGGTCAAAATGAAAATATAAGTTGCGAACCAAAAGGGGTGGGACTTGAATTTCAAAATAAAGGCCATGACCTCATGTGAATATACAATAGAGAGATAAAAACCCTATTTCTCTTTATTTTTGAACCAGCAAAATATCTTTAAACTAAAGATTAAGAAAAGACATCATTCAATACCATGGACCATTTGGGATCCCACATGTTGCTTTCTGTAACAGCTGGCCCATAGCAGTCACTCACTGTGATGCTGAATTTAATATATGAACGGACATATTGTTTATAACGTAATTCTTTGAAAAGGACTATCAAATCAAAAATAATGATGCTTAATGAATCTGATATTTGCTATTGAACAATTTAATTGCTATATTTTTCCAGCAATAAGAACACATTTCCAACTCTGCCTAAAATGATCTTGAGATTCTGACATGAATATTTTCACATTCCCTCTGCCAGGGTATGTTATAATCATCCCTTCCTTTCACTGGAATAAAATGTTTTTAGACTATTCATCAAAAATACCATAACATCACATTAATTATCCTTGGCAAAACATAAAACACAAGTCACTTACAAACATTGATTTTTTCCAAACATCTCTATGAACTAGTATAATATTGTACAGGTTTTGCAGATTGTATTTAAGATCTATTTTCAACACTCAACATGTGTATCTGGATCACTGCACCCAATATCGCATCACAAATATTTGAGCATAGCTGAGTAGCTATATTCCAGCTACATCCCACTGACATTTTCTATAATGCAAAAAGGGTGGCATCTGCTCCCTTTCTTATTCATTTTCATAAGAACATCCCACTTCGTTTTATTTAAATATATATAAACCATCAATACATATTCTAAAATAGGATACATCCTTCAGATGCAAACCCAAGAGTTCAGAGACTGAAAGATCTGCTTCCACACCTGTAACTTTCTGGCAGAAAGATGCTTCATTTGGATAGAAAAAAGATAGAGTGGGAGCCAGGAACAGTCATAGAATGTGCTTTGGCAGCTTTTCTACGCCACCGTATTTTTATTTTTAATCTCTGGGGATAATTCACAGAGAAAGAATCTCCTAATGTGTTGCTGAAATATGTATCATATTGACAGCCAAAATGAAAACTCACTCAGTTTTCTTAACTGTTTAAAAAGATACACCCACTTTAAGGTGCTATGGCGTGTTAAACTGTGAAAAAGAAAACATACTGCAAATTAATATTAAAATATTTTTTACATGTTCTTCAGCTGTAATAACTACCACATCTCAAAAATACAGTCTTTAGTGATTATTGAGGTATGTGGAATATGTTTAAGGGAAAAATAAGTACGATTATATGCATTTGAAGACGTTTCAAATTCTCATTTATGTGTACATATCTTTTCAACTGGTTTTTGTGGTACACAACTCAGATGTAAAGGAAAGGGGTATTTAAAAAGCTACTATTCCACTTCCCTCCTTTCCTCTCTCTTTCCTTCCCCTTCCTTCCCTTTGTTTCACATTTATTGACCACTTTCTGTGTAGCAGGCTCATACTCAGTAGAGAAATTTCAAGATAGAATTAAATTTATGATTGGGGCTCCTGGGTGGCTTAGCTGGTTAAGCATCTGACTCTTGGTTTCAGCTCAGGTCACGATCACATGGTTCCCGAGACTGAGCCCTGCACTGGGTTCTGCAGTGGCAGAGGGGAGCCTGCCAAGGATTCTCTCTCTCTTCTTTGCTCTCTGCCTCTCCCTGACTCATGCACATGCGCTGCTCTCAAAACAAATGCACCCTTTAAAAAATTAAATTTATGATTAAGTGTAAGAAATTGAGACTATCAAAGTAGGCTTAAATAGTGTGTGCTCAAGTACAGTTAAGGTGATTATATTCATCCAGTTTAAAAGATTAACACTCATCCTGCCTCGGCCCCTGGAGTCTCCACATTGAATAGCATTCCAGGTTCACCAATATTGTGGTCTTCCTTATCTAGGGATTGTTGATAGTTTCATAAACTCTTCCCACAGGATGTTTACTTTTACCTTTTGTCTTTATATTATCCACAGGATTTATACAATTCTTTTTTCTAATCACTTAATGCAGGATATGTTAGCCTAAGTCATGCCTTTCTGTTAGGATTACGCCCATCTCCATCACAAACTTCTCCGGTCATCTCTGCCATCTGTGGATCACCAGAAACCAAGAACACACAAGTTTTTAAGCTGACTGGTTGGAACCTCCCAGGAAGAATAGTTCTGAACAGGACACATATGGCGTATATGACTAATTACTGGTGCTTCCCTCATTCTTCAGATAACCCCTCCGTGACACTCACCAGACTTGCACTCGTTACGAATACAGTTTGAGCTGTTGTGTTGATGGAACAATATTGGTAAAATGTGTCCAAGGGGAATAAAGTTTTAAAAGAGTTGAGCTTTGAGCGATTCAACATGCAACACCTCTTTGAAGTTCTGAACCAACTAAAGAAGCCAAAGGCATCCATTGAAAGAGAAAAAAATGTCAGCTTTATTCCTGACAGTGCTGTTCCAGACCGTACCTTCGTGTGAGAGCTCCATTGGCTACTCCGCCCGTCTAGATCTTGAACAGCTCATCAGAGGAAGTGTGGGAATTTTCAGAGAAGTCACATCTACCCAGGTCGCCAACTGACACTGATTCAGCATAAACACGAGAGGACATAACTATAGATCTCTTTCATATAATGCTGAAATTTTCTCCATCCACTTGAGAAATGCCAACCAGTGGCTGGTATTTATGAAGTAACTCACTCCACCTCAAATTGGAGAGGGAAGAGGAGTGGGCAAAAGATCAGTGGAAACCTTTTCTTATGCAGACCAGAGAAATCAGAATTACTCGACTAAACCTCCCAGTGGAGACTGTGGATTTCTGTCAGAAAGCACCCTAAATGCACTTGTAGGTGAGTGATGAACCGCTGAATTCTCCACCTGAAACTAATATTGCACTGTAGGTTAACTAACTGGAATGTAAACAATGGCTTGAAAAAAGACACTTTAAATGCAATACTATGTAGTTTGTGTCTACCATATAGTTGGTGATTCCATGAAGCCAGTAAATTGTTCTTAATTTCTTAATTGTTCTGAGCTGGCTAGGTTTTAGTATTCATGTTGTTATCCCTGGAGTCCTGCGGGCCATGTCTACTGAGGAAGTAACAAAAACAGTAAAAACTTATTATAGCATATAATAATACACAACATCATACATGTTATACATTTTATAAAAGGACAGGAGGGAGCAATTTTCTGCCAGCTGGTAGAACTTACATTTTGACTTGCCACATAGTAGCAATTGAAATACTGTGAATAAATAAATGTTAAAAACAACAGAGACTTTTCTTTTTATTTTTTTTAAGCTGGTAAGGACAGCTTACTAATTAGCTCTCTTAAAAGCTAGTGTCTCCCAGCAAAAGCATAGGACTATCCCCAAAATATAGATCAATGTAAGCCTTATCTTTTGACAGGAAAGGGGGGAGAATTATGTGCTGAACAGCTTTGTTATTACGATAATTACGCAGGTGCAAAAACAGCATTAAAAGGATCAACATGAGCTATAGCAGCATGTATTGCTAATTAAAATAGAAATCCCTTAACCTACAGTGGCAAAACAAAAAACAAACAAAGGTAGAAATCTGAGAACCACAGAAACTTCCAAGATGTGAAGCTCTAGAAACTAATACTTTAGCGTTTTAAAGACAGTATAATGTTTTGTTAATAATTAGGGACAAGAAGACGGACTGGGAGTCTCATGTAAGTGAACCAACCTTCATTGTTGATTTCTACCAATAAAATATTGATGATGATGTAAGTACCACACTTGTTTAAAGTATACATAATGAGATCTGTTTATATTCAAGGTTCACTATTTTAGTACATATTCAAATATGTAGGCAGAGGATCCTTTTCTTTTTGTCTCAAGTTTTTATTGAAGCTCCAGTAAAAATCGAGGAAATAGAAATAAATTGAGACAGGCAAAACTGATCATGCAGTGCTCCCTATTTGTTATGGACAGAGTTGTATCACCCCACAATCTACGTTAGCCCTAACCCCCAGTACCTTAGAATGCTACTGTATTTGGAGACAGGTCATTTCGAGAGGTAATTAACTTAAAGTGAAGCCATTGGGGGGGCCCTAATCCAGTCTGACTGGTGTTCTTATAGGAAGGGGATATGAGGACATATAAAGAGGAAAGACCTGATAGGACACAGCAGCCAGAAGGTGGGTCTGCAAACCAAGGAGAGAAGCCACAAAAGAAAACAGATCTGCTAACACCTTGATTTTGGACTTCTAGTCTCCTGAGCTGTGAGCAAATAAATTTCTGTAGCTTAAACCACCGAGTGAGGGGTACTTTGTTATGGCAGCCCCAGCAAACTAATACACTATCCTCTGTTCATTAGGGACTGGACATCATTTGAATCTACCAGAAAAGGTGATTCCAAACTGCAGGGAGCTTGGTTTCAGGTTAGTGGTACTTAAAGTTTACTCAAAAGCAAACAAAAGTAAAATATGATATAGGATATTGACAAAAAAGGGAAGTTTTCTAAATTATAAATTTTAATGCTTTATAATTCTTTTATTATTTAAAAATTACAATCTCTACGTTTAAAGTAGCTTACACGCCTTGACCATGTAGATCTGTAGGTAAAATTGTAACTAATTTTAGTTCTTGACAATGGAATGATAAACTGAATTTAAAGATGTTTATGAAAATTAAATTTTCCCTGAAAGACTCATACTACTCATACTTATTAAGGCAATTACTTTTATTACAACAATAGAAGCATCAAAAAAGCTAGTTAATGAACTGGCACTTGAAATTACTCCACGAAGCAGGCATTACCCTATTGTCTCGTTAGCTCTATTTTAATTTTTGCATTTAATATGTGGCAACCTTAATGTGTTTTTACTATAGTTGTTATATGTCATATTTGCCCATGTATATCACACTGGCAACCTTAATGTGTTTTTACTATAGTTGTTATGTGTCATATTTGCCCATGTATAATATTTCATTTAACTCTTTCTTATGCTATTCAAATTTTCTTAACACAAACCCAACCCTGTTGCATCAGGCGGAACACAATAACTTCAAGCCTCATTCCACGCCTGACTTTGGCACATTTTCCATTTTAACCCAACCTATTATGATGGAGTCTTAGAACTGCATCAAAGACATTTATTAAATATACTTAAATTGTTGAAATGTTATGGTATAAGACATAAATTAGGCATTGCATGGACCCGTCTTATTTTGATTTGAAATGGAAATAAAAACTTTCTAGCTTTTGGACAATATAGAATGTTAAAAAGAATAAAAAAATTAAATCTATGTTTTCACTACAGAGACAATATTATTTTGGAATATTTTCTTTTGGGCCAAGATTGTTTGATATGATAATACACATTGATAATTGTATACGTTTTTTTCACCAGTGTTATCTCTTTGGTGGTTTTTTTTGTACATTGTATTCGTGCTAAGTTCTAACAGATATGTTCAAGTCCTCACACTAAAAATCAAATCTTCAACAGGGTTACGTCAAAGACACAGTTCAGGATGTTGAAAGACGTAACCAAAACAGTTATAGACTATTTATAAACACACATGTATTTTTGTTCAATAGATTTTTGAACACCAAAGCAATTAAGCAATTAAGCTAATTCAATTAAATGGCTATGTTAGCTCATAAAGAGAAGAAATAAGGAAAAAGGAGTACATGGCACATATTATCCCATCACAGGCACTGACTGAGTCGGTGTCTCTCTGCTCCCTGGAAAGGCTCTTCCTTTCCAACCAGGAGTTCCTGGCTTAATGTTCACGAATACCTTCAGCTTCATCTGCCCAAGCTGTTGGCTTGTTCTCTGATATGGTCACTTGAGTCTATGCATATACACATACGGACAGCGTTTAAAAATGTACACACACACACACACACACACATACATACATACATGCGCATTGGTTGAGGGTGTCCAAGCAAACAGAAGTGACTCTAGATATTTAACAAATAGGTATACAATACAGGGGATTATGTGATTGTAGAGCCACTGGCAATGCTTAAAGGTGGACACTGAGAACCATGGTTGACCCTGATGAAATCAGGAAGAACTAGACCCTTAATGTCAAAAAACCTCTACAACAAAACACAGGCATAAGATCATAATCATAAACCTCTATAAGCCTTGCATCTGAAGTTTTCTTTTGGCTCTATATGATACTACTCCAGAAGTATAATACTTCTTTTATATTCTCCAAATCTCACCTTAGTGTCTCTCAATTAGTGTAGCCTAAACCAAAATCCTGCTGACAAGTGAGTCTTGGAAATGTAGGTTTCAGAATTCCAGAAGAGATTAAAAAGGGATGGCATGGAGCATAAACAGATGATATCTGTCGTATCTGAAATAGCATATGATTTATTAAACCAAATCACTCTACTGGGATAATTTTCTATTTCTATTCCTTCTAAAGATGAGAACAGTTTGAAGTGATTGTAATTTTCTTGAAATGTGACAATGAGGAATTTTCTTCAGTACTTGTATGGATTAGGGTATTTCTAAATTATATTTCTTTTGGACCAAGAAGAAAAGGCCAAGGAAGGTTTATGGAGGATATGGCTCCCTTGTTTCTTGAGCAACATAAGTACCATTATCAGAGAGAATCTCAAGTTTACTAGTGGATAATGTTATTTGTATTAATTTTTTTAAAGTAATGGAACATATGGAAAACATCAATGACATTTTTAAATATGTTCCAATCAGTGACATAATCAAGTTAAAAACATCTTTGATTTTGACAAATATTTAACTGTCATTTATATTTTAGAGCTGTTATAGAATTTTATATTTTTCCTATATGAATATATTCCTGTTTATTCCAAAGGGCTCTTTAGAAATGGATTTCCAGGCATCCCATCCTCTTTTGACCTGTGTACTATATATTTCAAAGATGCTATGCAACCCAATATTTGAAAAAAAAAGATATAGATATCTGCAATGGAACAAGATTTTTATGTAGAAGCAAAATTGATTAAGTGAATTGACATTTATGACAGAATATGGAAAATGGGATATAACAGACTTACTGTGATAAATGAGAAACCATGAAACTAATGATGACTCTAAAACCACCTAGCTCCTCATATCCATTCTACAAAATCTATCATTAATATGTTCTAGCCGGGAAAATAAAGATAGTGATTAAAACAGTTAAATGGATACTTCTCACACCTCAAAATACCCTAATCTTTCCCTATGGTAGATGTGTTTTGGGGGATCCTAACAAAAATATCCTCATGTGGTATGAATGGAAAGAATAAGCCCTAACATGAGTTTTCTTGCTCTGAATATACGAAACTATAACAAAAAGGAAAATATGCTAAACTGTTCATTCATTTGGTTTTTGTAATTTAAAAATATGTACTAAGTAATTATTATTTGTCCAGCACCACTTTATACACTAAGAATTTAAATACAAGAGGATGCAGGAAGATGATGGGATCCTAATTATTTTCTAAAACGTTATCAAGTAAAAGCCAAAAAGCAGAGTCAATTAAAAATTAAGCAGTGTTGCTGTTTTAAAAGTTCAAAGATTTGAATTTATATTACAAGCATACTAGTGCTTTCTGTGGGACACAAGAATCTCTCAAATTCCTCCCCGAAAGCCTCTGATTGAAAAGCAATAATAATGATTGACTCCTTTTTATGAAACCATCTTTGGAAGCAGCTTAGAGAGAAAGGGATCAAATTAGCCCTACTGTCCTGAAGCAGAGACCTATCTCTGCCATGGAGCTAAGAAGTAAAGGGAAAAGCAGAGTTCCAAGACCAGGTTTGAATCATGTACCTTGCCTGTAACAGGATGCAGGACACCCCACATAACTACCAGCAATGAAAATGTCAGTAGAATGGATGACTCTTAAAAGGAAAGGAGGATTCTGTACCGGAAGCGGTACTGTGCAGGCTAACACAACAGGCATCCGCTGTGCAGACATTCAGCAAGTCATTATAAGAAGGATGTGTGTTATTAAAATGAGTGTACGTGTTCACTACCAAGGGATTTAACTTAAAGCTTGTCAAGATCTTCTTAACGCGTAGAACAACTAGGAATTTGCTAGATGAAGGGAAGAGAGATGGGAGTAGGTCAGGGGAAATATTTTAGATGGAACAAATAGCAAAGTTGAAGAATCATGGAATATTTAGTGCACGAGAAGAAGTTCAGAATGGCTACAATCTAGGGAACGAGAGAGAGAGAGAGAGAGAGAGAGAGAGAGAGAGAGAGGTCATTGGAATGGGAGAGCAGAGCCACAAAGGAAAAAAGGAACCAGAATGTAGGCCATAGGATTTTGAATCTTGATCTTAAAAGCAATGGGAAACCACTTAAAAACAGGATCAACTTAATCTTATCCTTATCTTTTTTTTTTTTTTGAAAGAGAGAGAGAGAGAGAAAACAGGCTTGAGCAGGGGAGGGGCAGAGAGAGGAACAGAGGATCAGAAGCAGGCTCTGTGCTGACAGCAGTGAGCCCAATGCAGGGCTAGAACCCAGGAACTGCAAGATCATGACCTGACCCAAAGCCAGATGCTCAACTGACTGAGCCATCCAGGTACCCTGATCCGATCCATCTTTTAAAACTCCAGCTTTGCTGTTGTGTGTAAAATGGAATGGAGTGGAAGAAGACTTGTGGGAGACGGATCATTTAGTAGACTGACACAGGATTTCAGGATTTCAGACAGCAGGTGATAGTGAATGGGGATAGAATGAAAAAGGGAAATAGAGAGACATGAGCAAGTTCAAAAGCCATTTAGTTAGCAGAAATGATAAAATTTGGAGAACAGGAAAAAGGAAGAACTAATTCATTCATCTAACACGTATTTATCAAACTGCTGCAATATGACTGGTTTGGGTGGTACAAGAGTTAATAAAACACACAAAAAATTGCTGCAATCATGGATTATACGTTCTGATGGAAACCAAATTCTCAGTAGGCTACTACTCCTTCAATTCAACCTCACATTAGTTGAGAATTTATATTGAAAGACCAAGGACAAATCTAAATCTGTCACAAGCTTGATTATCATTGAAAGTCCTTAGTCTCCCACATAAAGTGATGCAGCCCTGAAGGAAAATAGTCCACAGAGTTGTTTTACATGTGGACAGTAAATTAAGAGACACCTACTAAGAACAGACTCTTGGTCAGGCAACCAACCTGGCTGCCTCGGAACTCGCTCCTCTTCCAGGACAGGAGTCTACTCTACTTGCCCAGAAAGAACACTGTGATTCTCTTTCCTGTACCACACTCCAAATGGCACCTTTTATTGCCATTCTCCCGCACCATTGTGTTTTGGATGTGTGAAAATTTATAAAATGTATCATTTCTCCACAGATTACTGGACTGTGATGAGCTCCATCTGGAACTCAATGAAAGGAATGCTAATCATCCTGGATGTGAAACTGGGCAGGCATGTGTTGTCTTCCTCTGGGGACAAGATGAGTAAGTTTTCAACTGTATATAGGATAGTTGCATTAGTTAAGAAAGAGTATTTTTCTTTAATGGAGTTTATGGGAGGAAGTTTCTAGGCACCCGAAGAAGTGCTAGAACATAGCCGATATATTGTGCCTTTTTTCAGTGCAGTATTCCTACTCCTGATGACAGATGCTCTCTCTTCCTTTCAGAAATTACCCATCGCCTATGCTGTGTCCATGTGATCTGTGTAGGATTGATGCCATCTCCAGGTTCCAGGCATGAGCAAATGGTCTGGACCCGGGCAGTCAGAGCACCTTCTTCCTAGGCCATATTGACTAGTTCATGAAAAAGGAAAATATAGATAAGAGAGGGAGAGGGAAGATCCCTGACTACATACATTGTTTGAATTCACAGAAATAATAATGTTAAATCATCTCTACTACTAGCTTTTTCAATGAGTATAAAGGCTATGTCTGTCTTGATTACTATATTATTCACATGCAATAGGAGAGTATCTGGAAGATAATTATTTGTTTAATTGAATCAAATCAAATGCACTTGAGTATTTTAAATTGTTCCTGGACCGTGAAAATATAATTCTCAGATGAAAGGAGAGAAGAGTGAATTATATCACACAATGAAATATGCACTAAGTAGCCCTAAATTATTGGCCTTCCTTCCATCAGATGATTCACCTTGAATCTTACCTTTTGTTATCTTTTTCAAGTTCTCAGCTCAAATTTAAAGCAGGGTACAAGAGGAAAATGTTGTACCTGCTAATTCTACTCCTTCCTTCATAATATTCAGAAGACTTCTTTTTATCATATTAAAATTTTTATAGTATATTTATGAATCCTACTTTTAGCCCATTAATGAGGTATGCTGCAATGTTGCCTCTTTATTTATAGGTAAAAGGCTTTGTTGACAAGATGTTTGAGGAAGGGAACATAGGAAAATTAGCAGGTATGGGTAGCAGTATAATGAGCTGAGTTTTGGATGTATTGATATGCCATACCACGTGATATCTGGGTAGAGATGTCCAGTATATAAGATCTGCATTTTAAAGGGAAGTTTTAGGTTAGAAAAACACATTTCACAGTTGTTATCTTATAGATGGCTAAGTAATGTGGACAGACAGGTAGGTGAACTCATTTAAGGAGAAATGAAGAACTGAACCAGAGACAAACTAATATTTAAATGGTACAAAGAACAACACATAAAGAGATGAATGGAGCAGAGGACAAGAGAGAAAATATTTCATGCAGTGGGATTAGTGTAAATTTAAGAGAGGTCGATAAAGATTCATTAATTCATTATTTTTTAATCCAAAACTATTGATTAAACTACTACTATGTACCAGGCACTGTTCTGGGTATTGAAGAAACAGGACTGAGTGAAACTGAAAAAGATCTTTCTTCTTCTAGAGCTTAAATTTGCCCACTGCCTTGCCTTCCACATATTGCTTCCACAAAGGGGGACAGACGAGGGTCCCATGAATGGATCAGGAAGAGTTGTCCCATTTATCAAAGAATATGCATCCCTAGTTCAGCATAGCTTGAGACTTATTGGGAAGAGGATAATATCACCATGTTGACTGAAAGAAAAAGAAGAGGTTCACTGAAAATGCCCATTTGGTTGAAATATCTTTAAAGTTCTCAAAAGAAACAGGTGTCTGGGCGCCTGGGTGCCTCAGTGGGTTGGGCGACCGACTTCAGCTCAGGTCATGATCTCGCAGTTGATGAGTTCGAGCCCCATGTCGGGCTCTGTGCTGTCAGTTCAGAGCCTGGAGCCTGCTTCAGATTCTGTGTCCCTCTCTCTCTGCCCTCCCCTGTTCTTGCACTCTCTCTCACTGTCTCTCAAATATAAATAAACATTAAAAAAAAATTAAAAAAAGAAAAAGAGAGAGAGAGAGAGAGAGGTGCAGCCAATCCTGGAAGATTGCCTGACACATGCCAAGAAACTTGCAGAGGAAGCACTATCAGTCTTCTGTGTGCCCACAGCAGAGGGTTCACAGGGTAAACATGTTTATCGCCACCCACATCAACCAAAAATTTTAGATGGAGGAAACATTATGCTTGGAGCACCCTCAGGTGACACCTGAAAAGTGGATTCACACACCCCCTCCCTGAAGTTCAAGAGTTAACAGCGGAGTGTGGGTAATCAGGGTCCTGAACCTCAACCTGTGTGTTACATAAGTGAGAGTCAACAAAACCCAACATGTCATCAGCATTCTGGCCTCCAATCTCATTCGACAGCAGTAGGAAATACCATGCTGGTCAGCAGGATCAGTCTGTTCACCAGGTTGTCCCCCTGGACCCAGGGACCTGGGACACCTACATGGGGGAGTCACAGAGTACCGCAGAACATTTGATCAATCCCACATGCAAATTGATCTACATGGAGTAGAAAGTTGGAAAACTCCCCAAAAGGAAAAACCGGGACTTTGTCCCATAAAATTTGCAATTGGACTTCGGTACACACCATCAGAACAGTAAACAGGCAGTGCCAGCAACACGTGGAAGTTTAAGGAAGGCATTTTCAGCCCCCGAGCAGTCTCTGCCTGTGGCACTCTGCCCAAATAGCGCTACTGTCCCCGGTTACTGCCAGCCACCAGAGGGCGATTTAGGAAAAATGAGAAAAGCACTTCACAGCACAAGAGACCCCAGGCACCAACCTGGGCAAAATATACCCTAAAGGTCATATTGCAATGCACTTCCCAAATAATCTACTAGGCATCAAAGTCTTGGGTCAGGATCAGCCTCTCAGACACGTACATTGACCTAAAGTTAACAAAACAAACATTCAAACAACCAACAGAAACAATGCCTAAACTGACTGAACTTCGTACAAATCCTAGCTTCATCATAGGACCTGGGGAGATAGATATGTTTAATTTTCTAGGTTTTAGTTCCCTCAGCATAAAAATGACAGCCATTCTTTCCTTATGGGACTATTTTTAGGATTTAAAAAGATAAAATATGCTACGTGTCTCACACTGCTCTTGGCACAAAAGAAACACTCAATGATAGAATAAGAGAATAACTTTTATTAATTAAAATATTCTTCACTGAAATGTATGATAATAAAGTAAATATTGGCTAAAATTTGCTAGTCTATGGTAGGAAGATTGTATTTTAAATAATATAAGATTAAAGGAGTGCCTGACTGGTTCAGTCAGTTAAGGGTCTGACTCCTGATTTTTGCTCAGTTCGTGATCCCAGGGTCATGGTATCGAGTCCTGCATGGGACTCCGTGCTGAGAATAGAGTCTGCTTAAGCTTCTCTCTCTTTCCCTCTGCCCCTCTCCCCTGTTTGTTCTCTCTTTCTCTCTCTCTAATTAGTATATGTATTATTTTGTATTATATATTATATTATATATTATATATTATATTATATATTATATATATTATACATATACATAGGATTAGGAAAATAAGATTGTCAACACCTAGTCAAATCAATCGATTTATCAAAACACTGGAATCTTGAATAAATCCTCATTTTTTTACTGAAATATTGTAGGTTAAAATAAATGATCAAGCTTATTTAGTACTAAGTTGTTTTTGGTTTTGTTTTGCTTTGTTTTTGTTTTAATGAACTCAAATATATCCTGGTGAATCAACGCTTAATCTTCTGACCTGAAAAGGCATGTTTGTATTAGGTAACTGTCTCAGTCAGCTCAGGCTATAATAACAAATTATGAGAGACTGTGTGGCTTAAGTAACACATACTTATTTCTCAGATTTATGAAGGATGAGAAGTCCAAGATCAAGGCACCAACATATCTGATGTCTGATGAGGATCCACTTCCTGGCTTATAGATGGCTGCCTTCTCGTTGTACCCCAACACAGCTGAGAGACCCAAGAAGCAGACTAAGAAAAGCATGACTTTTCTAAGGGTACAAATCTCCTTCCTAAGGGGTGAAGCCTCACCACTTCATTTAATCCTAATTACCTCCTAAAGACCCTACCTCCTACCACTATCACACCGGGGAGCAGGGTTTCAACATAAGAATTTTTGGGAGACATAAATATTCAATCCATAACAGTAACCATGTTCATAGAGACTTAAAATGCATGAAGAGTAAAAAATATACCTGTTTTTAAAGATTTGAAATGCCACTATTTTTTTAAAGCAAATGCTAAGACACTATTAGAATAGTGACAAGTATTACTTTAAGAGTTTCTCACGACTGTTTATAATAATAAGTGAATGTTGATGTTTTATTCTTGGTTAAATGCATCTTAAATGCAACAAATATGTTTCATCTGAATCACCAATGACTAAGATACAGAATATAAGTCTTAAAAAAAGAGAATAACTTCATGTAAATGATAAGGTACAATTATCTTAATTGAGAGCCAGAGTAAAGAGAAAGCCAAAAGTCTTAAAATAACCATTATGTTTTAGTCATTGGAGAAAAGGGGAAAAACCACTTGTATTAATTGGGTGATGACAAATAGACAAAGAAACTAGCTTATTATAAATTTCACATTAAAAATGGTTTGGATTTTGTGTATACTCTAAGTATCACTATCAACTAATTTTACCTTTAAAATAAATAAACTTTCTCAGCATATAAAACTTGGTTCCTACAACAACATGATCTCCTGATTCTCCTCTCACCTCTCTGGAAGCTTATTCATTCTACAAATATTTACTGTGTATTCTTCTCTGTGCCTGACCTTGTCCAGACACTTGGGAGCCCTCTTATAATTTGAAGAAACAAACAATAAATTAATAATCACACATAATACTGTTTCTTCTTAGGTGTAGTTACTGGATACCCTTGATTTTTTTTTTTAACGTTTATTTATTTTTGAGACAGAGAGAGACAGAGCATGAACGGGGGAGGGTCAGAGAGAGGGAGACACAGAATCTGAAACAGGCTCCAGGCTCTGAGCTGTCAGCCCAGAGCCCGACGCGGGGCTTGAACTCACGGACTGCGAAATCATGACCTGAGCCGAAGTCGGCCGCTTAACCGACTGAGCCACACAGGCGCCCCTACCCTTGATTTTTATAATAGTGTCTATATTTCCTATGGTTTACAGTCATTCTATCTTCCATGCAGTTTTTCTGTTACTCCTAAAATACCAAGAATATATAGACTCTTGATTCTCAAAGCCATATGTTTGTACCTCACCTCGTCTTTGAGCCGAAGCCCTGAATTTCCAACTACTCTATCTGATATGATTAAAATAGAATGCCATCTAAGCTGATTCCTGGCCTGTTCCACTTCAGAGCACACTCAGAAGAGAAGCCTTTTCTACATATCTTTCTTTTATTTTTCACATCCTGTTGCTAACAAAATCTGATTTTGTAACTTCAGAATTGTTTATTCATCCATTCATTCATTTATCAAAGCTTTATTTACCACTTATTATATGGCAGGCATTAGGAATAGAGAGAAATAAAAAATATGCAGTTTTTTTTTTGTTTTTTTGTTTTTTTGTTTTTTAATAAGGTGGCTATGTCTTAGGAAAAGTTAATCCATTATAACACAGTATGAAAAACAAGGGTGCCTTGGTGGGTCAGTTGGTTAGGCATCTGACCCTTAATTTCAGACCAGATCGTGTTCTTAGGGTTTGTGGGTTTGAGCCCTGTGTCAGGGTCTGCACTGAATACAGAGCCTGCCTGGGATTCTCTATCTCCCTCTCTCTCTGCCCCTCCCTCTCTCTCTTTCTCTCTCTCTCTCTCCCTCAAGATAAATGAATAAACATTTACCAAAAAAAAAAATCTGCTTAAAAAAATAACACAGTATGAAAAACAATGTGATCAAAATCATTTCCAGCATAAAGAAGGAGCAGTTCAGACTGAGAGTGGGGTGGTCTAAGAAGAATTCCAAAAGCAAAATAGGGTCACTGTAGCTGTGACTTTAAGGGCAAATAAGAACTGTTTTAGATATTAAAGCAGGTGATTCTAGGCAAAGGATTGTCTGCTTCACTGGCACTGATTTTGTGAGAGAACATGGCACCGTGTAGTATGTTCAAATGATTTATTATGACTCAGGTCAATAGATTAAGTATAAGAAAGAGATAAGCTTGGCTAATCAGGTAGGGCATAGACAATGCTTGACTGTTCTCCTGAAAGCTATGAGAAATATTTGAATGCTTTCAACAAGGATTTACATAAAATCTGTGCATTTTGGGAAAACATTCTGACAGTGTTGTGGACAAAGAATGTCACAAATACGAGCTTGGAGGCACTATAACCTGTTAGGGACAAACTGAGGCTCAGTTGTGTCTCCAAAATAACTTATGTAGGGTTCCATTCCAGGACTCTCTTACTCCCCTGCTCATCTACCCTGCTATACGGGCCAAGATGCTTATCGAGAAGTCTGACATGCCTTAGTCATGCATCCCATGCCTTCCTTCTAGTCTCATCTTCCACCACTTTATAATATGTATTTCAGTAAGACTGAATGCTTAATTCACCCAAACACCAGGATACCTCATGCTTCTGGACCTTTGCTCATATCCGTGTCTGCAAATGTTGCAGCCATTTTGTAAAATCAGTATGGACCCTTACCGAAAGTTTGATTTGGATGTCAAGGCTGATGACACCACATACAAAGGACAATAAAGCTTTCTGGGAAGAGCAGAACAGTCCTTCCAACCTGTTCCAAAAATTGGCTTACCGGAGCAGAGAAAGGACACCGGCTGGGGTTCCTATGATGGTTAAGGGATGGGATTCCTGTATGCTGGTAGGGACTTGCATGATTTGAAACTCCCACTGGTGCTAAAGGAAAGAATGTGCATTCTTATCAGCTTGCCCAGATGTGGAGCAGAGAGGAGGAAGGAGTGAAAAACTTCAAGCTATCAGTAGTCAAACACCAAAAGATCGAGTCAGACTTTTTATTTACCCATGATGTTGCTGACATAAACACAACTGATTACCATACAAACAGGCATGGCTTCTATATGAAGTTTTACCAACTTACTCTGTTTTTATTTTTTCTCCATAGCTCTTACCACTACTTGACAGACTTTAATTCCTTAATTGCTTATTGTCTGCCTTTCATATTAGAATGCAAGTTCCATGGTATCAGATTTTTGGTCTATTTTGTTCACTGCCATATCTCTAGCATGCAGAATAGTAACTGACTGGTAATAGGTGTTCAGTAAATATTTTTTTGAGTAAACTAATCAAAAGTTGAGGGAAAGATACATTGCAATAGTACATATTTGGAAGGAAATCTTAAAAGAGACAGGGTTTGAGCTGAATTTTAAAAGAAAAAATGTGATTTTTAACAGACTTAAAAGGTATCTAAAGCAGGAAAATGATACAAGATAAAAAGAAGTTTGGCTTACTTTGTACTTATACTTTGGCATTTTTTTTTTCATTCTATTTGGCCTCCAATTTTTCCACATTAACTTGTAATTTAGTATTTAGTCAGGCTTGTCTCACCTGTCTATTGAAGCAAAAACGAGTTCCAGCAAAAATGGTTTTGACAGTGATTGAGTAAATGCTCTTTGGTGATCTTGTTTTGTCTGTGGCATTAGTATGGTTCATTGATGGTATTAATGGAAAAGTTTAAAATAACTGAGATGATATATGAACTCAATGCCCCCAGAAAACTGTACCTGAGGTATCAGAACAGCATGCCAAATGTGTTTATTAAAGTATGCGTAGAAAACTCAGGAAATAAATTTATCTGCATTGTTACTAATGGGCTTACGAAAGATGCATATAAACAGAATAGGCATTGCATTAAGAATAAGCAAGGTACTAGGGCGCCTGGGGGCCTCATTCGGTTAAGCGTCCAACTTTGGCTCAGGTCATGATCTTGCGGTCCGTGAGTTCGAGACCCGCGTCGGGCTCTGTGCTGACAGCTCAGAGCCTGGAGCCTGTTTCAGATTCTGTGTCCCCCTCTCTCTCTGGCCCTCTCCCCATTCATGCTCTGTTTCTGTCTCAAAAATAAATAAACATTAACAAAAAAAAAAAGAATAAGCAAGATACTTATTGTAGTGATCTCAACTATCTTAACTATTGAAACAGCTTCCTGTACAACTTCACTGTTTCTAATTTTCCTCACCCCAATCTATCATACACATTATTGAAAGATTAATCTTCTGGAACAAAATCTGAGATCTGGTTATTCCTTTCATTCTTTTACTTAGCAAATGTATATTGACCATCTATAATATGCAAGACAATGTGCTCGATACTGTGATGTGTACACAGATATAGCCCTTGTTCTCAGGAATTCCAAAATCATCAATTGTTCCCTATTGTCTAGAACAGCATTTTACAAGGAATTTATGTTAGTATGAATTGGAGAATAAAAGATCCAATGGTCAAGCAATGTGAAAATGTTGAATTCAGTAAACTTTGCATGTACATTATACGTTTGGGTTTTCAAAGATAAATGTAATATTTAATATATTTAAAACTTTTTGCTCAAAAATGTGCGTGCATATGTGTGTTAGGTGAAGCAGCTTCGGTGGGGAGGGTGAGGTAACATTTTGCAGAAATACTTTATTTTGTATCTCTCACAATTTCAGAAATGTTCTATAAGTGGTTTTGCACAAAAACGTTTCAATAGGCACTACTGAAGGATAAAATAATTTATTGATTAGTGCAAAGTAGTGAAAAATTAGATCTCAGATTGTTGAAAGATGGCAGTATGGAGATTTTGGTAGACTAATTGCAAAATGTCTTACAGAAAATAAGGGCTCGTGGGTGGTTCAGTCGGTTAAGGGTTAAACTTAGATCAGGTCATGATCTCATGGTTTGTGGGTTCAAAACCCGTGTTGGGCTCTGTGCTGACACCTCAGAGACGAGTCTGCCTCGGGTTCTGTGTTTCCCTCTCTCTCTCTGCCCCTCCCCGGCTCATGTGCCCTCTCACTCTGTCAAAATTAAAACGGAACATTATTTTTTTTAATTAAAAAAAATGCCTTACAGAAAATAATGAAGAGGATTCTAATTCTCATTCTAGGATTCATGTAATGACACGTTTATGCTCAACCCCCAGTGCTTAACACCCATAACATGAACAACAAAAAATCAATTTGATGTTTTGAAAATTCTAACTGTATTCTTTAGGGTACCAGGGAAGAGCCACCTAGCTTATTCACTCATATACAGTAAGATTCAACACTAGTGGATGAACATCAATATATTAAAAGGTGCCTGCATTTCCTGTCCATAGCACACAAAGTATCACTTTACAGAGTAGACTCAATTTTGAAAAAAAAAAAAAAAAGAACAAATAATAGAGAATGCTGACACAGTGAAATTATTTAGAACTTTACTTTCAAAGTAAGATCATTAGAGAAAGGCAATTTGCTCTAGGTAGAAATTGTTTCATTAAAAATCTGGAGCAGTGAGAATGGAAATCACATTCTTAAATACATCAACAACATTTTCATTATTCTCCCCACACACAGAGTGGTTTTGTTGTTGCTGTTGTTTAGTTGTTATTGGTATTCAACTTAAAAGCAAATTGCAATAAAAATTTTGTTGAGATGAATGAGGGTTCCTGAAGCTTTTCGGTATTACTAAAACCAAATTGATCACACACCTTGAAAACTCTAGTCAAAACAATCATCGTTTAATAAAAGACAAATGGGAGACAATAATATATTAGAACATTATGCCAAATTTAATAAAAGCAAATTTCTGATGAGTTAAAAAAATTACATGACATTTAGATATGTCTTTATCAACACTACTTATAAGAAAAATGCTCAATTAGATTCTACAGATTATTTTGAATTAGATAATTTCGGTATAACAAAATCTCCTGGATCTACTTGAGTATATGAAAAATTATCTTTATTCCTTTGAGAAATGTAGATAGCAGACTTCACTATTTAGTGTAATGGTGGGATGTATTATTGCAACCAACATGGTCATAAAGAAATAGTAAGTCGGGGTGCCTGGGTGGCTCAGTGGGTTAAGTGTCCGACTTCAGCTCAGGTCATGATCTCGCAGTTTGTGTGTTTGAGCCCCACCTCGGACTCTGTGCTGACAGCTCAGGACAGCTTGCTTCGGATTCTGTGTCTCCTCCTGTCTCTGCCCCTCCCATGCTCATGCTCTCTCTCTCTGTCTCTCAATAATAAATAAACATTAAAAAAAAAAAAGAAATAGTAAGTCAAAGACACAGTAAATTCATATAAAGTTAAGACAGACACTTCGCAGAGAAAGGGTTATTTTCTTGTACTCAATTTCTATCCATAAAGCAAAAATCATCAAAAAGAATGATATTCACTGCTGTACATGTGGCTTTGAAATTAAAATAAAGATAATGATGGTCAAAATAATGATGATGATAATGATGACAAAAAAAACACATGGCAGAATGGCAAAATCCAGTATTTGTTTGAAATAGAAAATGGCCCTGTAGTTATCACTATTGACAAAAATCATATATTCAAACTTTTTTTTAAGCATTATAATGATATTTATATTGGGAAACATAAAAATGAATGCATACAAATTGCAGAGTTAACATGTTTTGGCTCAGGTGAGCCTACAAGTCTGGCTCCAATAATCCCATCAATATAATCATAGCATAATGTAATACCAGAATGATGCGCATATAGGTAGGGAAAGGTAGCCTTTAGAGCAAACATTGGAATTAAAAGGACGATGTGTATACTTTCCTGAGTGCATCATACTAGTCTGGAAACTTAAAAATCTTTTTTAAGACTTCCAAGTCTTCACTGAGTCTTGATGATACATAAGCAATATATATTTTATATATAGCTCTTAACAAAATGACACTAATATATTGAAAACATCCGGTGGAATTGCTAATATAACCATTTTTCTTTCTTTCCATCCTTTCTCTTGTTTTTGTTTGCTCTTTTAGTCTTTTTTTTTCTCTTGTTTTCTTAATACACATGTAGTCCAAAAACATGGTCATAATGGACTTTTCCCTGGTATCATTCATATATTTTTCTGAGATTTTTTTCAAAGAATAGATTTTTCTTCCCGTATTTAGCATCACTATTATTTAGCCTGTCACACCATTATCTTATATCTTAAAAGAGTGTGGTCACTTCCTTAAACACTTTTTCAAGAAATTTGGAGAACTACTTAGCCTTCTATATTGATTATTTCACAATGAAAATTTATGCAATATTATCATAACATAGCTTTGAAAATCGCCTCAGTCTACCATTGAAGTCTTGTCATCAATAAGCAAATGACAGAACATATGCAAATACTGATGCTGTAACAAAATTCAGATTGTGTGAGTAAAACAAAGGTGAGGTGAAAGTTAACAGAGCAGATGTAAAACATTCTCTTATTGTACATGACTTCATAACTTCATAACGACAACCTGATTCCCAAAGTTCAATCAACAAATATTTGAGCAACTACTTTGTACCAGTCACTGCTCTAGATCCTGGGATTTCAAATACATTATTTTGATTTAACATATCGATTGAATTCCTTTAACTGTGCTACAGACTATAAAGAATAGAAAATAATTTTAATACATATTTTCTTACCCACAACTCAAGATCATATTTTTTGAGAAGCTATTAATATATATTAAGAAATAGAGTTAAATGGTGAAATTAGTTTGGAATTGTTCCATTACTACAGAATTTCTGAGAGCTTTTAATATGCATACTTGCATTGTTTATTTCCAAGAAAGGAAAGTAGGCAGTATTTTCCAATCCTATTTGCTCATAGAACCCTTTTTTTCTAAGAGCAACAATTAACATCTTAAAAAAAAACTAGTGCAATAGTAAAAACAAAACAAAACAAATGAAAAACAAAACAAAACAAACAAAACAAACAAATGAAAAACAAAGGGGGTGGGGAGAGGTAATAGGAAAAGGGAAAGGCCCAGAAGCTAAAGAAAATGAACAGATTTTATAAATTTTTGCAAGAAATCTATGCATAAAGAGTAGTAGTAATTTCCTTTTCTTCCTGCCTTTTTTCTTTATTTTATCTTTCATTCTTCCTCTTTTCTTTCTTTGCTTCCTTCCTCCTTCCTGCCTTCCTTCCCTTCCCTTTCTTCCTTCCCTACAACTAAGGTCCTGGGCCTTTTTTTTAACGTTAAACACAGGTAAGTTTTTAATTTTTTTAACTGACTCATAATTGTCTTTACAATTCATGTAAATACAGAGTGGAAGAAGTGTCTCTTTTCTAACCAAATGTCATGTTTACAGCTTGTTTAGATTAAAGTAAAAAATACCCTATAGGCAAAAGTAATCTTTCTAGTTTCCCTTTATCTTTGTGAGCTCTCTCATTTGGCTATGATTTGGGGCAGGTAATTCTTAAGTTTTTTCGGCATTTTGATGTTTCCATAAAGTCTTGTGCCTTGTTTTGCTTTAATAAATTGCATTTCATTTGTTTTTAGTGAAATAATCATTTTGAATAAACTTGCTGTGAGATAACTACATCTCAGAATCCTTGTGTATACTGAATATAAAAGAAATGCTTCTAATAATAGAGGCAGAAATGTATTTATACTCGAGTTCTGAATGATAGCAAAAATGATAAAGCAATCCAAATGTTCAGAAATAGTAGTGCAATAAGGGAGAGAGAGCACATTCAACTTCAAATAAAAGGACAAATGGGGGTTTATAGCCAAGGAACTGTGGGTGGGGGCATTGGGGGGTACTGGGGCTGTAGATGGGAAACTATTAAGACAAGACATCAAGGGAGGGAGATTATGACTAAGCCACCTTAATAGGATTCTTGCTGAAGACCTTCCAGGATGATCAGATATCAAGGGTAAGGGATTTTCTCTAAACTGACTTAGAAGGATTCTTGCTGAAACTCAACTATGCAGACCTGGTAAGGGCTGGGGGCCAAGGTTGAGATTTTATCAAAAAGACAGCTCAGAGTAATTAAAGTTAAAGAAGAAAGTCCTTGTCACTAGTATATTATAGATTTATTAAACCCTTGTTTTGAAAAAAATATATATATTTACCTAGAATACTCATTCTTTCATCCTGAAATGTTAAGTGAGTAGTTACTATGTTCTAGTTAGTTTTAGGCAATGAGGAATCCGATGGCTGAGAAAAGACAGATAGTGGCACTGCTCTATTGAAGGAAATGCTCATGAACAAATATTGTAAAATACTGATATGTTTATGAAGAAAATATATTAGGATAATATCAGAAGGAGTGGCAGTGGAAAAAAATAATTCAGGAGAGGTGGTCTGGGAAAGACTTTCTGATGGGATAAGACTGGAGCCCAAACTTGATGCCTGAAAGGGAGTCAGCCGAAAAGAATGGTGGGAGCCGCATCCTGTACAGAGACAGATGACACAGGACTTCAGGGAGGGACAAAAATGTGAATATACTGTAAGCAAACTCCCTACATCTGCCCTTGCTCATCAGACTTTGTCATTTCCCTGCTCAAGATCTTTCATTGACTTCAGGCCTCACTCAGGCTAGAATCCACAGTCAGGATGGCAGCCTACACGGTCTGTCCTTTCCTCCGTACTGTGCTTCTTCAGCAATCTCTGAAGTCAACTACTTCCATTTCATTCTTGTTCATTCAGCTGCTGCCATAATGGCCTGTGGGCTGCAATCTGAAGATACCAAAGCACTCTTTAGAAACTTTGTACTTACTACTTCCATCTCTCTCAGATATATTCATGATTCTCTCTCTCTCTCCTTTTTTTTGTTTATTTATTTATTTTTGAGAGAGCACACATGAGTGGGGGAGGGTCAGAGAGAGAGAGAATTCCAAGCAGGCTCCATGCCACCAGCACAGAACCTGAGGCAGGGCTGGAGCCCACAAACCATGAGATCATGACCTGAGCTGAAATCGAGAGTCAGACACTTAACTGAGCCACTCACGAGCCCCCCTCTCTCTTTCTTAATCTTGGGCTCTGCCCAAATGTCACCCAGAAACAAAAACTCTTTATCGACCATCTTTAGTTGAAACAGCATCCTGCAATCCAGCCCTCCACCTGCTCACTGTTTATTCTTTTTCATTGTGCATATAATTTCCAGTATTGTATATATACATATATAAATATATACATATACATATATTTTTACATATATTTATTTTTCACCTTTTTTTGTCTTTTACTTTCACCTACTTTGCTGCTTCCTAGAATGTTAACTCCAGGATAGCAGAGATTTGCTGGTTTCATTAAATGGTATCCTCCACACCCAGAAGAGCTCTTAAAAGATAGGAGGTATTTAATGCTTATTTCTTAACTATATCATCTCTCTGAGCTATCTACTATTATAACCTCCATTTTACTGAAAAGTATGATTCACAGAGTTCACATAACTTACCCAAACCTGCATAGCTTGTAAGATACAAATCTACTCGTACCTTTCCAAAAACGATGTCTTAAAGGACTTAGCAGAACACATTTACAAATTACTGATAACAATATAACATTTATTAAACACAATAAACATTTTAAACAATTGTTATAGCTGTAAAATATAAAAATTATAACTTAAAAAACAAGTTATGGTGGCTAAAGAATAAAGACACTTCCATTAGTCACATACAATTTCAGGGAACATTAGAAAACTTGAGAGACAATACTTCCAGTGTGTATATCATGTTTTATAGGTAATGGTTGGTTTGCAAGATGACTCTCTACGAAAATGCTACATAAATCCAAAGCCCATTTTCCTAGGGGAAAAATCAGACACAAGAATCCAGAAATATTGCAAATGTTGCAATATCAAGTGCTAACAAGTATTGACCAAAAGAGGTCTAATTAATTTGTAATGGTTTTAAAAGATGAACTGTTATATATTGCTTCTCCTTCATTTGACTTATGATAAAAAGAAAAAAAAAAAGTTGTTGTGTTCAAAGCCTATCTAATCCATATATACAGATATGGATTTTGGTGGTCCAATTCATAACAGTAACTGTCAGAAAAAGGATATAGATTTCATTTCTCATCCTCTGATCTATGAATTTCCATATATTTATCTCATAAAAGCTTCCATGTGTTTTACATTTTCATGTGTTCTGGAAGTTGCATACTTCTTACTAATGGTAGAGGTTAGAACTAAAAGCATTTAGAAATAAACCATCCTACTTGAAAATAATAAAAATGCAGATGCATCATAAAATAATTATTTTTAAAGCTTTTGGATGAATACATGAAATTAGATATAAAGAGCAGGTAGAATGATTACTTGATAAATTGGAGTATTGTGTTTGAAAGGAAGGCAAATACTCAGCAACAAAGACAATTGTGAAACTACATCATTAAACCCTCTCATGAAAGAAAAAATTCCTCCTCTTATCCGTAGTTTGAGGCTGTCTTTGGCATGAAAGATAGGGCTGCAATTTAGAGTGATATAAAGCACAAGTACCAAATTATGTTTATTAGTGGATAAAAGACTCACATGTGGTATTTTTCTGTTGTTAAAAATGAAAATTACATGAACTGGCTCTAATAGAACATAATAGAATGCTTTGCCCTGACGATTTTTTTTTTTTTTTCCTTTTTAAATGGCCTTAACTGAAAAAGCTACAGGAGTGACTTCTCTTTAGCAGTTCCATTAGCCACTGTCAGTTGGGATCTTAAGGAATTTATCAGAACTTAAAACACAAGTGATACAACTTTTAGAAATCATTGCAATGGAACTTATCAAAATAAAATGAAAATGAAGGATTTAAACACAGGGACATATCAGTGAAACTAATTAACCTAATTATGCAAATCATAAATCTGATAATTCACTTGGTCTCAGGTTTAACAAAGTTACTGTGCTTAATCTGATTATATTTGGGGGTTAAAGTACCTTTTTGGAAAGAGCAAAATTGATTTGTTTCTTAAAGTACATTAAATCTTCATGTCGACTGACTTACCATTTCATGTACTAAAGAAAGTAACTTATCAGACTTAACTTTGAAATATTCATATGCGGATTTTCCATAGCAATTGTGTAGCCCCAGGCGGACGTCTGGCATTCAACAAACTTCTGTGCTACTTTTGCGAGATGTATGTACTTAAAGAATTCAAATTAATATTATTAATAATTAAAGAAAAACATCATTAGAGAGCTAAATATTTGGTGCATGTATGCTCATATAGAAATACAAACATGCATGTGTACTTGGGTGCCTATGCACATATCCACTTTGTAATAAAGAAAGATAAGAATATTCTCTTAGTTCTTTTATTTTAATTTTATTTTAGTGTTTATTTATTCTCGACAGAGAGAGAGAGAGACAGAGACAGAGACAGAGCACAAGCAGGGAAGGGATGGAGACAGAGAGGGAGACACAGAATCCGAAGCAGGCTCCAGGCTCTGAGCTGTCAGCACAGAGCCTGACGTGGGGCTTGAACTCACAAACTGTGAGATCATGACCTGAGCCGAAGTCAGATGCTTAACCGACTGAGCCACCCAGGCATCCCAATTTGTTCTTCTTCTTCTTTTTTTAATGTTTATTTATTTATTTTGGGGACAGAAAGAGAGCACCAAGCAGGGGAGGGGCAGAGAGATAGAGGGAGACAGAGAATCCAAAGCAGGCTCCAGACTCTGAGCTGTCAGCACGGAGTTCGACACAGGGCTGGAACCACCAACCCTGAGATCATGACCTGAGCCGAAGTCAGATGCTCAACTGACTGAGCCATCCTGGAGCCCCTCTTTGTTCTCAAGTTTTTATTTAAATTCCAGTTAGTTAACATACAGTGTAATATTAGTTGCATGTGTACAATTTAGTGATTCAATACTTACATACAACATAGGTGCTCATCTTTGTTTTGTGAATTCTTCAGTAATACTATTCAATTCTTTAAACGACGCCTTGCAAAGGCAGGGCCTAGAACTATGTAAGGAATTAGAAAACAAGACAGGGGTACAATGATGACATAATACAGTCTTAAAAAAATAATGTGGAGGAATCAAGTGAGAGTTTAATTTCTAGAAAAAGGCAAGCAACATCTCCTTATGGTTCAGAAACCATAAAAACCAATAAAAAAAAATGTATACTCCCCAGAACTGTCTGCAAAAGCCATGAATTTGAGGAAGATAGTGACAGCATGAAAAACATATGAATAGAGCTTGGATAAGTAGGATGAAAATATGATAAAGTGCGTCCCTGCTCCCTATAGCAGCTTAGAGCAAGTGAAATAGAAAGCTGAGTGAAATTCTTGTATAGCAGTCTGAGGACATTCAGTAAAACTGAACTTTTGCTTTAGGTTTTGTATTAGTTTCCTAAGGCTGCTGTAACAAAGTACCCAAACTGGGTAGCTTCAAATACCAGAAATGTATTTTCTCATGTATTTGCTCTGGAGGCTTAAAGTCCAAAGAGATGTTGGCAGGGCCATGCTCCTTGTGAAACCTGTAGGGGCAAATCCTTCCTTGCCTCTTTCTAGCTCCTGGTGGGTGCTTCCAGTCCTTGGTGCGGTGGCAACATCACTTCTGCCTGCTTCTGTCTTCACACAGACTTCCCCTTGTGTCTTCACATCAGCTCTCTCTATGCATGTCTGTCTCCGTGTCCAAATTCCCCCTTTTGATAAGGACACTGGTCACATTGCTTTAGAGACTACTCTAATGGCCTCATTTTAACTGGGTTACTTCTGTAATGACAGTATTTCCACATAAGGTCACACCCTGAGGTAACTGGGATTAGGACACCTACATATCTGGGGGTGGGATGATGACAAAACATAGTTCAACCTGTACCAGTTTGAGTCCCAAAATAACGCATAAGAAATATAGGTACTGGGCCAGGTTCTAAATTTCAGGGATGCAATGTAAATACTTAAGAGTATACACAAGAAAGAAACCTGAGCTGTTGGGGTGCCTGGGTGGCCCAGTTGGAGTTTCAACTCTTGATTTCGGCTCAGGTCATGATCTCACAGTTCCTGGGATCTAGCCCCACATCGGGCTCTGTGCTGACAGCTCAGAGCCTGCTTGGGATTTTCTTGCCCATCCCCTTCTCTCTCTCTCTCTCAGTAAATAAATATACTTAGAAAACAAAAACAAAAACAATAAAACCCGAGCTCTCATACAGACTGACTCTACTACCCATGACGCAGCATGCGCGGGAGGATCCTCTGGCACATCACCCACACATTGCAAAGTCTCTTCGTTTGTCAGTAATAGTAACTCCATAATAGCTGTGAGGATGAACAGAATGCTGACCATGACAGTCCAGTCTCTACAATACTCTACTGGTCAGTGTCACAGGAGTAGCCTCTCTTCAGTTCATGTAGCAACGCCAGTGGGCCCACATGTGGATGAAACCTAAGACCTAGGCCTATGACTGGCTTTCTATCAAGGGATTAAATTAACCTCTTATCTTTCTCATAAAAATAATTCCTCCCAGAGGCACGTAAGTAGAGTTCTTTATCTTCCCATTTCAAAATCGGGTTCTGGTGTTCGAATAATTGTTTAAGAATCTCCAAATTAAAGCCACACCAGATAAATTGGAAAATATTTCATTCCCTCAAAGAAATGCTAAAGAAGCATGCAGTTTTTAAGTTCACAGGAGAACAACTGAATCAACTTTTCTAAGAAATTGAAAAGGAGGGGCACCTGGGTGGCTCAGTCGGTTAAGCGTCCGACTTCGGCTCAGGTCATGATCTCGCGGTCCGTGAGTTCGAGCCCCGCGTCGGGCTCTGTGCTGACAGCTCAGAGCCTGGAGCCTGTTTCAGATTCTGTGTCTCCCTCTCTCTCTGACCCTCCCCGTTCATGCTCTGTTTCTCTCTGTCTCAAATATAAATAAACGTTAAAAACAAATTTAAAAAAAAAAGAAAAGGAAAGATTATTAGGGCATTGATAAATTTTATACTGCTTCGAATAAGGTCATGTCACTGCATCCTATAACTATTTCACATAATTTTATATTAAAAATGAAATCCCTACATTGCTTTTGTTTTTCAATTCTGCCTATACCATTCGATAGAACTAGAGATACAAAATTATGTTTAAAAGAATAAAGAATTCTTTCTCAAATATTTTCAGATAGAGCATCTTTTTTAATACCTATACTTATTATAAATTACTTAAATTGGCTTATTCCTAATGTAGGGACTATAATACAGCTATGAATCCAAAACAGATAGTATAAACATGCCCAATCGAATACTTGCAAAGTTACTGGAATTGGTTTTTTTTTGTTTTATTTTTACATTGTTTTTAAAAAAGCAAATGTTTCACTTTTTAGAATAACTTTTGATTTACAAAAATTTTGCAAAGATAATGCAGACCCCAGATAGCCTCCACTCAGTTTCCTATAGTGTTAATATCTTATGTTAGTGTGGTACAATTGTTACAGCTAATTAAACCACACAGATTGATTCATTATTATTAACTAAAAGCCATACTTTACTCAGATGTCCCGTTTTTACCTAATGTATTGTTCTGTCCCAGGATCCCATCCAAACGCTGTATTTCATTTAGTTGTCAAGTATTTTTTGTCATCATGTCTCCTTAGGTAGCTCTAGACTGTGACAGTTTTACAGACTTCCCTTGTTTTTACCATTTTGAGGGAACTTGCCAGATGTTCTATAGAATGTCCCTCCACTGAGATTGACCTATAATGTTTTTCCCATTATTAGACCGGATTTATTGGTTTTGAAGAGATAGGTACAGCAGAGGCAAGATGCCAGTCTCATCATATCATGTACATACTGGTAACATAATTTATCACCGTTGATTTTAATCCTGATCATCTGAGACGGTGTATGTGGGACTTCTCTACTGTAAAATTACCATTTTACCCTCTTTTTTCATACTATCCTCTTGGAAATAAGTCACTGTGTACTGCCCGCATTTAAGGAGCTTGGAATTTCTAACCTATATCATTTTTGTCCTGCCTGAAGAACTTTTAACATTTCTTGCCAAGTAAGTATGCTGGCAGCGAATTCCCTCAGCTTTTGATTGTTCACAAAAGTCGGATTTCTCTTTCAATTTTGGAGGATAATTTTATGAAATAAGGAATTCTAGGTTGGTAATTTTGCCTTCAATGCCTTAAAGTTATCACTCTCTTCTTGCCTGCAAACTGTAAAACAAAAGCTCTGCTATAATTATTAACCTTTTTGCTCCAGAGATAAGATGTTTATCCCATCCTTCTTAAGTTGTCTTCAAGATTTTCTTTGTCTTTGACTTTGTGCAGTTTGGATATGATAATCCTAGGAGTGTTTGGTATTTATTCTGCTTGATGCTCTCTGAGCTGCAGTTTGGTGTTTCTGGAACATAAATATTCTTATAAGGCATGCAAGGACTCACAAAATTATAACCTATTTCATCTTTCTAGAATCATCTTCCATTTCATTTTTTCGTACTACCTTTGCTCCAAACACTCAAATTACTTGTTATTTTCTGATGTACTTTTAGACTTTGAATATTTAAATTCTATATTCTTTAAACCATAGTAGCTTCAAACCAAAAGTAGCTCGAATGCTACCTTGCCTTGATTCTTTGAGCTCATCATGTACATTGCTGTCTATCAAATACTAATAGGCAGTAAGAAACTCAGGCCACCCATCTAGCCTATATCGGTCTACTCCATACATTAGATTTCACCCTTATTGTTTTTAACAGATTTTTATTTATTTATTTTTTTAATTTTTGAGAGAGAAAGAGAGTGCAAGCAGGGGAGGGGCAGAGAGAGAGAGGTGGACAGAGGATCCAAAGTGGGCTGTGTCCTGATAGCAGAGAGCCTGATGTGGGGTCAAACTCACAAACTGTGAGATCATGACCTGAGCCAAAGTCAGATGCTCAACCAACTGAGCCACCCAGGCATCCCAGGATTTAACAGATTTTTTTTAATTTATTTATTTATTTTGAGGGAGAGCGAGAGACAGAGAGAGAAAGAGTGAGCAAGGGAGGAGTAGACAGAAAGGGAAAGAGAGAATCCTAAGCAGGCTCTGCACTATCAGCATGGAGCCAGACATGGGACTCCATCTCATGGAACCATGAGATCATGACCTGAACCAAAATCAAGAGTCGGATGCTTTACTGCCTGAACCACCCAGGTGACCCCATCCTTATTGTTATTCATATGAGAAGTATGGCACTTGTAATAATTATGGTAATTTACTAGGCTTCTTGGCTGGCTTAGCCTTTTATTTAGTGTGTTTTATGAGGACTGAGACCATACTCCTAGGAGTTTTTAGTTGCAAGCAAAAGAAAAAGACATTAATTAATTAAAACAGAGTTTTTGTTTGTTTTTATTGAGAGAATACTAAAAGACTGCAAGAATTACAGGCTCAAGAATTTCTGGTTAAGTGAGAAGAAAGAAAGGGATGACGGCCAGAAGCACAGCAAAATTCCATAGAAGCAGTCCAGTTAGACATCCCTTCTGTTAACCAGAAACTCAGAACTTTATTCATGACTCTACCTCCCAGGAAATAGAATGTTGCTGACAAAACTGATTATCAACTTCCAGACACCTTTCCCTCACTTGCTCCAATTCAAATATGGGGTGTTTGTAGCTATTTGGTTCCCCTTAAGTCACTTTTCATTTAAGTAGGGAAGGATCTGGACATGCTCAGTAGGTGGTATTTCCATGTTCCTTAGTGCTAGTGAGATCTGCCTTTTATGGATCCATATATTGAAGAACATTATCGGGAATACCCTGCCTAGAAGGGGATTGAGAATCAGTGAACCTCATGACCAAGTCTCTGAGGTGACTTACCTATTTATCTTCCATAGCTAATACTCTGTTTAATGTGCAGTAGGTATTTAATAAATGCTTATTGAACAAAAGAAAGAAAAGGGGAAAAGTGGAGGGGGGGGAGGAAAAAAGGAGGGAGGGAGAAAGCCAACTCTCTAGAAACTAATATTTTAAATGTCAGTAAATTGACGAATGTTTTGTTTTGAGTGGGGGACTTATAGTTGTTTTCCTTTCATTGTGAGCATATAATTTGGCTGAGAAATATAAAACATGTAAACATTTTTTGTTGTGTTTATCTCAAGATCATATACCGTAAGCATTATAATATTTGCTTCGATTCCAGTTTCTTCTACCTATTTCAGTTTCTAGAAGTGGTACTTCAGATGTGCACACTTCCTTTCTTCCCTGGTTGTTTGTATGGGTAGCACAGTCACCATCTCATTTTAAATATCACCTCTTCCTTTTCTCCAGACCACAGGTGGAAGCCAAGATCTGACATGGTCATTTATACTAAGCATGCCTGTATTCCTATTATGATCCAAACTTTTCTGAGGTTACAAGAATAAATGTGGGCTAAGTTTCAGATTTTCAGTGAAGACAGAAACTGCCTGGGAAATGAGAAAAGGCTCATGGGCTTAGGAACTTTACTCTTATTGTTTCAAGATACAAATCCTCCACAATTAAATAAGTCTAGGTTTCAGTCCAAAGGACTAATCATTTTCCATGTATTTTCTCTTGCAGGAAAGGCAGAAATTTTTCTTTGTAAAGTAATTCTATTTGGGGTGCCTGGGTGGCTCAGCCAGTTAAACACTGGACTCTTGATTTCGGCTCAGGTCATGAACTCACAGTCTGAGGTGAAGCCTTCCAGACAGGCTCAGTGCCGGGCATGGAGCCTGCTTAAGATTCTCTCTCTCCCTCTTCCTGCCCCTGCCCCGCTTGTAAAGGCGTGTGTGTGCACGTGTGTGTGCACGCATGTGTGCACGCATGCAAACACACTCGCTCTCAAAAATAAATAAGTAAATAAATGTATAAATAAAGTAATTTTATTTTATATTGTAGTGAAATTAACTTCATTGTGTAACACAGTTTAACATGGATTGTGGCAAGAATGTTCATGCTTTTCATTTATATTATTGGATAATAATATACATATGGCACTTACATAAGCATTTGCTAAAAATAAATATATTAGTGAAAAAAGAAGTAAATCTAATAGGATTTTGTCATGCAGGCATATTGCAGAGAGTAAACACACAAAGGAAGTTAATGCAATGCTGGACATTGTTTTATTGCAAATTTCCTTCTCTATTCCTATTAGGGATTTCCTTTTAACCAAAGTTTCTAATACTGCTAATTAATGAACTTAAAGTGGCCTCAGAAATTGTTTCTGGCCTGCTTTATTAATTAGTTTTCCACTTAAAACCATGGTTCTTTGCTAAAAATGTTACAATTGCATTTCTCAGTCCAAAGATAAATCAAAGTCCTGCATTATCAGTTTCTTCAGACAGTGATATTCTGAAATATTTGATTGAATCAGTATTGTTCTAAAAAGAAAGAAAAGCCAAACAACAACAAGCAACAACAACAACAGGGTGTGGAGTTTATATCTCATGAAACCCCTCAAATACATTTGCCTTCTGGAAAGCTATTATTTATCCCAAACTACATATTTTTATGACATCAAATACATTTTCATTCTACATAGGGAAAATACATTTTAGACAAGCAAATTCTCTCTACATTGAAATTAATGTTATACAGAATACATAAGTAATACACTTAGAGAATTTTAAGAAATTATAAAACAGTGGGAAGTGTAGTTTATACACGTAGAGTACTAAAATACTGAAAGAAAATGCAAATCTCTTTTTTTATTCTTGATAATTATGGAGTAGTATTACATAAACAGGGATACTATATTAATTATTCCACATCAGAATCAACATATCCTCTGAAATTGCTTTTATTTAAATTCTTTTAATACTGTATACCAAAAAAAATTTAAATACTGTATACAAATAAATATTCAGCAACTATTTATTGAGGACATAAATTATGGCAGAACTTAAGAAATGGAAAAACAAAGTTTAGTAAGGCACAGGTTTTTCCATTGATGATATCATAATTCTTTTTCTCTATTTTTGTCGGGGGGTGTTTACTTTTCTTTTTAATTAAAGTATACTTATCATGCAATATCCTATTAATTTCAGGTGTCGTGATTTAATATTTTTATACATTATGAAATAAGTCTAGCAACCAACTGTCACCATGCAAAGTCATTACAATATTACTGACTATATTCCCTATGCTGTACATTACATCCACATGACTTATTTATTTCCTGCCTGGAAGTTTGTACTTCTTAATCCCCTTCACCTATTTTGCCTACTCAGAATTCTCTTGAGGTGTAATTCATGCTTGCAAAAGAAATGTCAACTGGAAAATATTTTCAAAAATAGAGACTTTCTCTTTTTTTTAAGCTTTTTTTATTTATTTTTGAGACAGACAGGGACAGAGCATGGGCAGGGAAGGGGCAGAGAGAGACACACACACAGAATCCGAAGCAGGCTCCAGGCTCCGGGCTGTCAGCAGAGAGCCTGACGTGGGGATCGAACTCACAGACCGCGAGATCATGACCTGAGCCGAAGTCAGACACTTAACCAATTGAGCCACCCAGGTGCCCCAAAAATAAAGACTTTCTTAATACTAAGATGTCTCTAATAGAAGAAAATAAATGGTATTGCAAATGAAGACATTGGAGAAAAAAGTTTGTAGTGTTATGGTATTATAAAAATGCCTTCACTTACTCTATGGACATACTTTCCTATGGATCTCTTACATTCAACTACAAATATTTGTTGTGTAATTATATCACCATTATTTGACTGAGTAATGGCACAGTGTTGTGTCTGAGACATACACAGTCTGCCTTCATGGAACATACATTCTAGTGGGGTACATAAACATAAATTCAATAATTTCTCCTCAAGAAAAGAAGAGATAAAGTAGCTACATCCACAGTACCCAAGAAGGTATTTTGTCATTTAATTCTTCATATATTAAAATGAGAGGTGGGGGAGAGATAGGACCAATGTGTCCATTAAATAAATATATATTTAATATAAATATAATATATATTTAATATAAATATAAATATAATATATATATACATGTATATACATGTATATACATATGTATACATATGTATATACATGTATATATATATATTCTTTCTTTGAAAGAATTCCTCAGTACTTCTGAGTCCTTAGTACCTGAAAGCAGGAATTTGCTTCCTGTGACTATTGACAATCAAGTACAGAAAAATATCCTTGGACTAGACACTCATCATTTAGGAAGGACTCTTTGGGGGAGCCTTCGTAACCATTCAGACCTAAACTTTTCACTTACTCATTTTTCTTAATTTTAACTCCAACTTGGTGAGGTTAAATAAATGTAACAACTCAAGACTCAACCGTGTATTCTTTCATTTAATAATTTAAAATGCTGGGCATGGAGAAAGAAGTAGATTATACATCTCAAGAGGATAGTTTATTTGGTTTGGTTTTAAATGAGGAGATTGGCTATTTCTTTTGTGGAGTCTGAAAACATTTTGTAGTTTCCTTGAACTAAAATGAATGGAAAACATTTAAAGGAAAAGCCCTGAACCAAGATGGATTAGTAAGCAATCTAGTAATTGGGTTTATTTTCACAATATAGGGGCATTAATTGACAATTTAATTCGTGCCACAATAGTCCATGCTGTCTCTTATTCTGTTTTGCTGCTTGATTCAAAATGCTTCAGCTTAACTGATGATGGTATTAGATGGTCCATAGTACAGAATGCTGTGTTGCTATATAATAGGGGATCTAACTTATCCTTGGGGTTCAGAGACATCTCCTGAGAGGTCTGAAGATGAAACTGCATAAGATAAATAGACATTTGGCAGAAAAGGGCACTTGGAGGGAAAGTAAAGGGTAGGCAGTTGGAAGGAAGAGAAGGAAAATCCGAAGCACACAGAATCTTTTTAAACTTCCAGCTTTATTGAGATATTATTGACTAAAAACCTTTGAAGTTTAATGTGTACAATATGATAATTTGATACACATATATAGTATAAAATGACTGACACAATAGGGTTAGTTATCACCTCCATTCTCTCATACAAGAACTGTAGTTTTGGTAGCGATAGTATTAAGATCTACTCTCTAACTTTCAAGTATGTAATACATTATTGTTAATTATGGTCACCATGCTGTACATTAGATCCCCAGAATGTCTTCCTCTTATAGCTGTAACTGTGTATACTGTGGCGAACATGTTTCTATTTCTCACTCCCCACAGACGCTGGTAACATTTTGCTCCCTAGAAATTTTGCTTTTCTTATATTTCTCATAGAAGTGAAAACATACAGTATTTGTCTTTTTCTGTCTGATTCCTTTCACTTAGCATAACGCTCTCACAGTTCATCCATATTGTAGCAAAAGGTGGCAGGATTTCCTATATTTTATGGCTGAATAATATACCATCGTGTACATACATGTATCATGTTTTCTTTATCTGAACTTTGACATGAGACCACAGACATAAACAAAGATCAGATCATTTACAACTTAGTATTTGATGTTGAGAATATTGAATTGTTCTTAAAGCAATGGGAAGTCATTATGAGTCATAAGCAATTGAAACTGAAAAAATGAAATGGTGGAAAAGAGAATAGAACAAAAAATAGACATTTTTATATGTTGTGATGCAAGCTTGACTTTAACATTGCTAATACTCGTGATTTGTCGAGCTGAATCTGCAGCAGCGATGATTACTAAAAGTTCCATTCTAATTATGTATAAAAGCATTTCAAAGAGATAGCAGTCATTTCTTGATCCTCTGCCATTCACTGAGTCTGTTGCAGAGAAGAGGAATGTGATTAGTTGTTCCTCTTTTTTATTTTTGTCTGTACAAGTGTGGATAGCACAATATCACTGGGTCAAGATAATGTTCAATCAACACACCATTCTCTTATTTCAAAAGAAACACTCCATTCTACGACAGTCTATATGTTTAATCAATCTCCTCATAAACGCAACTTTAGGTTAGACAGGTCACAAAGTAAAAAGTACAAATAAATTATCATAATTTCTACAAAATTTAAATTAGTAAAATCATAAATTCTGTTTCCCCATAGACACATTATGACACATTAATACACATTCCTGTACACACAGACATCTGTAAATAAATACATTCATATTTGAATTGTATTTTTCCTTTGACAGATGGTCAAAACCAATGTTTAAATTAATATGAGTAATTATTTCTTAAAGCAACTCAACTGCTTTATAGCCATTAATTTGTATTCCTCTTTGTTTCTTCTATTTGTACCTTGGGGAAAAATTAAGTCTCTTCACTCTATTTCTAGAGATTTAATTTGCTGGCATTTGTTGCTTACAAGCTATGAGAAAATCAAAGCGGAATTAAAACCAAAATCAGAAACTTTATAATTCTCATGTTAAATAATTTTTGACAATATATTGTTTAATCTCTAACCCAGTACTCTATTGTTATGTCCATATTAACATGAGGGTTTAACAGAAATCTAACCGAAATATTCTCTTATCAACAAAACAAATTACCTTCAAATTGTTCTGAAAAAAAAATCCCTCACTATGTATTCTACATATCCCCACAATGGGATATCTTATTTTGATTTGTCTTTCCAGGTATAATCTATACACAGTCTAATAACACTTTATCAGCTCTCTTAGAAATCTTAAATTGTAATACTCCTTATTTTCCTAAAAAGAAAAACATTGAATAATTGCCCCAATACAGTGGTTATTAGTGCTAGTCACCAAATATTGATCATTCTCCACCTCCGTGGTATGGGTAGGCTTGAAATTCTAGCTTCCTTAGGAGTGTGGGGACACGAGATTAGCTGGAGGAAGGGACATGCATGGCTTCCAAATGGAGCTTTTAATTGCAGAGCACAGCGCTGCAAAACATGTTGCCTGTTGCTTTGATGACTAACAATGTTCTAGAGGCTCCACCAGCCTGGATCCAGCAATGAGGACGTTTCAGAAGTAAAAGACACAATTCAGTCAATCCTTGGCAAGAAATAAACCTTTGTCAGGGGCGCCTGGGTGGCTCAGTCGGTTGAGCGTCCGACTTCAGCTCAGGTCATGATCTCAGGGTTCCTGAGTTCGAGCCCCGTGTCGGGCTCTGTGCTGACAGCTCGGAGCCTGCTTCGGATTCTGTCTCCTTCTCTCTCTGCCCCTCCCCACTTGCGCTCTGTCTCTCCGTCTCTCAAAAATAATAAATAAATGTAAAAAAAATGTTTTTTTAAATAAAAAAAAAGAAATAAACCTTTGTGAATTTAAGCCAGTGAAATTGTGACTTTGTTACTGGAGCATAATCAATCTATACTAACTGATATACATACATATATATATATATATATACACATATAATATTTAAATATATATCTCTAATATATAATATATATTTTAAAAGTTGCATTGTTTATTAGATATATATTATATCTGTTATATATATTTAAAAAGTTACCTTTAAACTTTTATATATATATTTAAAGTTATATATTTAAAAAGTTTCACTGCTTATTATATTATATAATATATACAGCAACATGCAGAAGAATGGAACTAGACCACTTTCTTATAACATACACAAAAATAAACTCAAAATGGATGTATATACATTATATATATGTGTGTACATATATAATATATAATATATATGTACATAATAAACAGTGAAACTTTTTAAATTAAATACGTTTTGTAATTGAGATAAATCTATATTGAATGCCTTCAGTAGAAAAGTTACTGTCCAGAATGGCAATAAAACTTGTGTTGCTTCCTCTTTATACACTATATTATGCACTAGACACAGTTTTTCTCTTCCATGCCAACTTTTTACAGATGCAAGTCTAGAGATAAAAAAAAAATGAATTTCAACAGGGAGAGAAATAATGAGTCCCCATGGGTAAGTTACCTTTGAGATTTTCAGGAGATAAACATTTGCACATCATGACCTTAAACATGTCTCAGAGAGAAAAAACGACTCTCACTATTGCAAAGCAGTTCTGTTTACCAAGTCAGATCTGTCAGACAAGGCACCTAGGCCTCATAAAAAGTGACATCAAAAGTAACCAATACAGGCAACAGAATCCAAGTAATACTATGCACTTGTTGGTATAACTATACTTAAGGCAACTTATCTGAGATAACAATTAAAATGTTCATTTGGGCTGAGAATCAAAGACATTTTAAGGCTACAGAAGCAATATTCTAGAGCACATTTAATTAATTTGATAGAATTTATTAAACATCTAACAAACTGCATTAAAACATTAAGGTAAGTATTACACAGTGATTGGAGAAGTTTATAAGGATCCTACCATATATTATTTTCACTCCACTGCTAGATAGTGCTGGTTTCCAAGACAGATATTTAATTCTTTATATACAAGTTCCATATTTTACTTGACCTAATTTTTGTTGTTGTTGTTGTTGAACCATATTTTCTTTTTGCTAGATAAGCATACAGAGATTTCAATTTGTTCTACATTTAAAAAATTTTTTTAACGTTTTTATTTATTTTTGAGACAGAGACAGAGCATGAACAGGGGAGGGTCAGAGAGAGGGAGACACAAAATCTGAAACAGGCTCCAGGCTCTGAGCCGTCAGCACAGAGCCCAACGCAGGGCTCGAACTCACGGACCGTGAGATCATGACCTGAGCCAAAGTCGGACGCTTAACCTACCAAGCCACCCAAGCGCCCCTGTTCTACATTTTAAAAGCTAGAAGAGTGTGTGATAGTTCTTTCAAATACAAGCTTTTGTTTTTATTTTTTATTTTATCCAAACCATTAACCCACACAAAGAGGACATGAAAGTGAATCAGAGTTAAGACCCGAATTCCGTAGATATCCTCAACTACATCAACTAGAAGGGTTCCAGTCATCTTCTACCCGTAACACGGCCATTCCTGAATGCCTTCAGGTCATCTGAAGGAATCCCATTACATCTTTTGTTCTGTGTCTGTACTGATACCTGGCACCATGAGAAGCTTAGTCTCAGGCCGTCCTCATCTTGCCCACTGTAATATCCAGAGGCCTTTGCACATCCTCTTCCCTTTCTCCAACTCCCACTTCTCCCTAACTCATGAAAACCTACCAGATGTACTTAGTTTCCCAACCCCTAATCAGAAAATGTCCTTATGTCCTCAAACATTGTCTAAGAATCCTCATCACCTTCTTGCTGTAACAAAAACCTGAACCTGTCTTGACCACACTGCTTCTGCCGAAGCCCCAAAGCAGTGACTGTTCATTCTCCCATTTCCTTCATCTCACTATATTTGAATTAGAGTAATGTGTTTTCTTGTTCTTATTGACTCTGGCAAACAATTGCCCTCCCTGCCTTCCTTAAAAACAATATTTGGATCATACTATCCATATTATTCACTACCTTCAAATAATTTCAATAGGCACTCTGCCATCCACTTATTTCCATGGTGATAATCCTAAAACTTTGTCATTACCAATTACTGCCACCTTTTGAGCATCTTAATTTGGCCTTGCTTCCCTGATTATCCAGATTACATTTTATGGTCAGTTCTCATAATCATTTTTTCTCATATAATCTTGACTCTTTGATCCCTCTTTCACTTGGCTATACATTCATGGAAAATCCATAACCTTGTTTAAATACAATGATCTGCCTACTTTGAGCTGAAACCTATGCACTTAAATCTAATGGAAGAAAAACAAGTCACACTAATTGATGTCCCTCTAAAAATCATGATGGCCAACCTAAAGGGAGTGTAAAGTTGTCTAAAAACCATACTAAATGGAGACAGCCAAAGCATAAGAGACTCTTAAAAACTGAGAACAAACTGAGGGTTGATGGGGGGTGGGAGGGAGAGAAGGGTGGGTGATGGGCATTGAAGAGGGCATCTTTTGGGATGAGCACTGGGGGCTGTATGGAAACCGATTTGACAATAAATGTCATATATTTAAATAAATAAATAAATAAATAAATAAATAAATAAATAAATATGATATTATATATATGATAAAAAATAAAAAATTAAAATAAAACCATACTAAGTATCTCCAACCTACCCCCTTCCCCATTGTCCTCAAGCATTCTTCTATGCCTTTGCTACTTCCCTCAAAACCTCCATGTTTCTTTTTCCTCTTATTCTTAATGACCTTTATTCTTACTTCACAGAGAAAACTGAAGTAATTCTAAAAACCTTAATAGACTCCCACCACCACACATGGATGTCTTTATCAGAATCTGTAGCCATATATGCTTCTTTTCTATTAACAGAGCTATCAATACTCATTTCTCAAGGCAATTCTTCACCTCTTGATTAGGTACCATTCCTGTCATCTATTCACTCCCCAATTCCCAATTCTATATTGGAAAATTATCATTAGCATATTTCCCCATTCTAAAAAGAAGGAGAAAAAGAAGGAGGAGGAGGAATAGGAGGAAGGGTGGGGTGGGGGGAGAGGATAAGGAGGAAAACAACCACAGGAAAAATACTTCTGGTTAAATTTTCTCTTCCAGTTCCAATTTATCTGCTCCTCTTAGCAGAGAAACCCAGCAATTTCTTTGTTTACGTTTTCTCTAAAACCCATTCCACTCAGGCTTCTTGTTCCTATCATTCAGCCAAATTGATCTTGTCAGGTTCATCAATGACCTCCAAATTGCTAAATCCAATACACAATTTTCAACCTTAATTTTACTTGGTCTATTAAATAACATTTGACACAGATGATGTACTTTTTCTTTTATACACTTTCTTTACTTGTTTTCCAAACTACCACACACTCTTAGTTTTCCCCCTATATTACTGCTTGGTTCTTCACCAGAGTCCATTGTTGATTTGTGCCAATCTTCCCATCTCTTACTAGTGGAGTGTCCCAGGACTCCATTCTTGGTTCTTTTTTCTTCTCTTTTGAAATTTAGTCTCCTGGTTATCTTATTCCTCTATAGGCAATGACTTTTACATTTGCTTCTCCAGCACTGTCCTCTCTCTCAATGATTCTAGATACATATTCAACTACTTACAGATATATATGTATACATATCTAATGAATATATCAAGCTTAACTTGTACAAACTCAGCCTCTGATCATTTCCACCAGGTCTATTTCATCTTCATTCTTGTTTATATCAATGCATAGGGACTCTAGTTTTCCATTTTTCAGACCAACAACCCTGGAGTCAAACTTGATTCTTTTTCCATACATCAAGTTGGTATAATTTCAAAATATATCTCAAATGACATTATTCTCACTTGCTGCTATCCATTCTAACCATTACCATCTCCCTCCTGAATTATCATAACACCTATCTAACTCGTTTTCCTACTTTATCCTTGCCCCATTTAAGCCTGTATTCAACATGGTAGCCATTTTAATATTTAATATTACTTCTTTGCTAAAACCCCCCAAAAGCTCTGCATTTTTTTCAGAGCAAAACCCAAACTTCCTAAAATGGCCTTTAGTATCCTAAATATTCTGCTCTTTTCTCCACTTGTCTGATATCTCCTATAACTCTATTAATGGCTCACTGGGCACTAGCATTTGGCCTTTTGATGGTCCTTGTGCTGGCTATCCCCTCTCCAGATATTAACAAATCTAATTGGCTAGCTCATTCCCATCTCGAATGCTCATGGAACCTTCCCAATTAGGTATACTCTGATCACTTTATTTAAAATTGCAAACCATTGGGATGCTTGGGTGGCTCAGTCAGTTAAGCATCTGACTTCAGCTCAGATCATGATCTCACAGTTCTTAGGTTGGAGCCCTGCATTGGGTCTGTGTTGAGAGCTCAGAGACTGGAGCCTGCTTTGGATTCTGTGTCTCCCCTCTCTCTACCCATCCCCCTCTCATACTATGTCTTTCTCTGTCTCTCTCTCTCTCAAAAATTATTAAATGTTGAAAATTTTTTTAAAAATAAATAAAATTTTGGGGCGCCTGGGTGGCGCAGTCGGTTAAGCATCCGACTTCAGCCAGGTCACGATCTCGCGGTCCGTGAGTTCGAGCCCCGCGTCAGGCTCTGGGCTGATGGCTCAGAGCCTGGAGCCTGTTTCCGATTCTGTGTCTCCCTCTCTCTCTGCCCCTCCCCCATTCATGCTCTGTCTCTCTCTGTCCCAAAAATAAATAAAAAACGTTGAAAAATAAAAATAAAAAAAAAATAAATAAAATTTAAAAGAAAATAGGAAACCATCCTCACTCCCAACACTCTCAAATCTCCATACATTTTTTAATTGCTTTTGTCACTTTCTAATACACTGTCCAGAAAAGTTAACATAGCAGGACTGACTGTTATCTTTTAAAAGATCTACTTACATAACCTCCCCTTGCATGACATCTAGGAACTTGAACTTGGGAGACTTCTTAAGATCTTCTTAACTGTAAAATGACTCAATGTGACTAAACTGTTTGACTGTTTGTGTAAATAATATGCTTTATGCTGAAAGGTGTTGCCCCCGCCCCGGGATTCTAGGATTGAAGTACATGGATTGCATATATAATCTGCCCCCAATAAAACTCTGGGCACTGAGTCTCTGGTGAGCTCCCATGGTTGGCTACATATCACATATATTGTTCATATTTTTTGGTGAGGGAATAAAGTGGGTCCTGCATGACTCCACTGGAAGAAAACTCTAGAAGCTTGCTCCTGGTTTCCTTTAGATTTTTCTCTGCACATTTTTGTTTTGCTTATTGAGTTTGTATCCTTTCACTGTAATAAATCTTAGCCGTGAGTCCAACAATATGCTGAGTCCTGTGACTCCTATTAGCAACTCATCAAACCTGGAAGTCTTGGAGATTTCTTTTTTTTTTTTAATTTTTTTTTTTAATGTTTATTTCTGAGACAGAGAGAGACAGAGCATGAGTGGGGGAGGGGCAAAGAGAGAAGGAGACACAGAATCCGAAGCAGGCCCCAGGCTCCGAGCTGTCAGCACAGAGCCCGACGCGGGGCTCGAACTCACAGACTGTGAGATCATGACCTGAGCCGAAGCCAGACGCTCAACCGACTGAGCCACCCAGGTGCCCCGTCTTGGAGATTTCTAATATATATAGTGTACCAGTTAATTATGTATGTTTTCCATTATTTGTCTCTTCCAATTATAATATGAGTTTTGAAAGGGGAAGTTGTTTTTTTTTTTTCCGTCTTGTTCCCTGATATATCCCAAGTGTCAAAAAATATCCAAATTATATTCTGTATCTCATCTTTTTTTCTGATATATAGGCTCATATAAACTGCCTACGCAAAATTAGTATATACAGATTTGAACTTCTCCTTGTTATCTTTCCCAAACACACTGTCAACAAATGGCAACATTGTGGATCTTAACAGAATGTCCAGAATACAGAACCTATACTAAATAGTTCAGCAAAACTAGTATATTCTCATGATTTTGTCCATTTCCCTCCACTTAACTTCACTTAGAAAGCTTGATTTAAACATTCTTATTTTTTAAGTTTATTTATTTATTTTGAGAGAGTCAGAGACAGGATGAGTTGGGGATGAGCAGAGAGAGAGGGAGAGAAAGAATCCCATGCAGGTTCCATGGTGCCAGAGCAGAGTCTGTTATGGGGCTTGAACCCACAAAATTGCAAGATCATGACCTCAGTCAAAACCAAGAATCAGAAGCTTAACCAACTGAGCCACCCAGGCACCCCTAGAAAGTAAGTTGATTTAAAAATAGGTATGAACACTTTAAACTTATCACCAATCAAAGTTATTGGCAAACACAGAGGGATAGGTAGCTAAGGTAGGGTGATGGGTAAGAGCACTGAAAAATCCTTGAGGACAAGAAAAACAAACAAAAAAAGCCCAATATATTGGAAGAGTCACTTCCAAGAGTAGTGAAAGCATCCACAATTTTGAAAAGAAATAGTAGGAATAAAGGATAATAACTCATAGTTAACAGTTATCTGTGATAAGGGACTTGGTGGTGGTTTGTACATTTTGATGCTGTGAGAGTCAGAGATTCTGTTTTTTTCTTTTCTTCCTTCTTTCTTTCTTTCTTTCTTTCTTTCTTTCTTTCTTTCAGAGAACAAGTGAATGCACACACAGGGGAGGGGCAGAAGGAGAGGGAAAGAGAGAATCTTAAGCAGGCTCCATGCCCAGCCCAGAGCCTGTAGGGCTCAATTTCATGACTGTGAGATCATGACCTGAGCTGAAATCAAGAGTTGGAGGCTCAACTGACTGAGCCACCCAGACATCCCTAGAGAGCCAGAGCTCCTTATTTGGTAAGAAATGTGAAGGGAGGGAGATTGACCTAGAAGCAGTAATGAGAAGAAAGGGAGAGATGTATTCTACCTCCCAACAGAGAAGAATAAACCATTATAAGAGAGAACACACACACACACACACACACACACACACACACCAATTTGGAGGGATGCAGTCCTGAAAGAAAGCTAGGTTTCAGTTATAGCAAAAAAGTGAACACAACATTCATTATGAAGGTTTAAGATATGAGAAATCTCTGATGCTTAACCAAAAGTTCCAGGAGTTCAATTGAAAGTGTTCAGGAGTTAGATGCTGACTGAAACAAGAAAAGACAATTATTTTATATTTGTTGCAGATTTCTATTTATATATATTGTATCTATATCTTACAAACTCAATATTTTAATACTTTCCTATTTGATATATGAACATTTTTTTTTATTTTCAACATGTTAGATCTTACCTTTAAAATGATAAACGTTTTAAAATGACTATAGACATAACCCTTTTCTTGTTTCTCTTTAATAGAAATACATATGAACCAATGAAACATAAAGCTGTAGAATCCTTTCAAGCCATTACTTATTTTGTACTCATATTACCATGTAAACCCTACTAGAACCATAACCATATCGACATTTGTACTGTTGTATTCCCAGTCTTTAGCACAATGCCTCCACACATAAAAGGTGTTCTAGGAAAATATGTGGAAAAGAATGATTCTATACACTTTGTAAATTTTAATTTCTTGGAAATTTTTATTGGGGTGCTGCTGTGAATCTGTATTCAAAGATGCTAGCAAAAATGCTGGAAATCTACTTACCTGAGGTTTCAGGAATACTTTCTGATGTGCCACTGGGTCTCTTGGTGTGAAACACATCACTGATAAGGAAGCTTCTGATCCCGGGGAGGCAGTGCCATCTCTGCAGGAATGCTCTGGGCATAAGAAACAAAGTACTGGAATCAGAACAAGAAGCCCCTTCTGCCGGATGTGCTGAATGGCAATAGAGAGATGTTAACAAGGCCCAGATCCAGCATCACATATCAAGGCAAGAAAGGTAGATTCAGAGCTGAGAGGCGACAAATTGATAACTGGCTCATGTGTTCAATTTCCATCTTGCATAAGAGAACTCATAACAAGAACCCAAATTCCCTCCCTCCATCCAGATTTGGAAAGGAACATAGAGCTTCTTTATAACTCAACCTCATGACATGACAAAAGCTTCTGAGTAGCAGAAATACACACACACACACACACACACACACACACACTGTATTTAGGTCAATTCTTTACATTTATTACAATGTTATGATTTAAACATTTATTTGAGACATGTACTTAGTATGGTTACACTCAATGCTCAGTCTTTTAAATTTCCTCTTATTCCTACAACTCCACTCAGAGATGGCTTTAAAGACATGAGAGCTGAGGTTTATGTGGCCTCTTAGTAATGAAGGAAAGAATCCTTGGGCCTACACAGTGTCCTCTGGACCATCCGTGTGAGATGTGCACGGTCTTCTCTGTAGTCCGTACTGTACAGTTTGAGAGATAAGACTAGTCCTATCAGTATCTGGGGCAAGAGGTGTTGGCATATATTCTTAGAGCCAAAATTTCTAGCCATTTTCCCTTACAAGTCACCTGATATAGGGTATTATTGGTGTCTGGCCTCCACTACCTCAGTAAATGGTAGGTGTTATCTTTGATATCCTGTTACTATTAAATATAAGAATTTCTCAGATGACCAGCTACAGGGGTCGTAATAATCACCAAGTCAATTTCATGTATCTGTTTATGTGTGCTGCCATTTTGCAATTCCAACAAGAAGTGGCTTATTTCGAGCTTTCTCTAGAGGTATAGAGACTTCTAATAGCAGGTCTAGAGAAACATGGCACTATCTAGTGCTTTGTGGGCTGTCTCACAATGAAGAGATATATCTAAAGACCGCACACCTTGATGTTTACATACAACGGTTGGGGATGGCAAAGATAGAATCCCTTATTTCTTTCCATCCACACTTTTATTCTCTATTGTCCATCAGAGGCCAAATGACATCTGTTAAGTTTGTCTTTTTGTTTTTAAATCATATCTCACTTCTTCCCTACTCTGACTTCATGGTTAAGACTTACTGTTATAGAGATCAGCTTACTGAGAAGTAAGCTGAAATTGAGAATTATTTCAGAAAGCATATTTTCATTAAAACAGAAAACCAGCTCTTACCACAAATGTATATAATGATGATTGAAAATTCTACATAGATAAACATTGCTTTCAAGTCAGTAAGAGATAAATACTTGATGGAAAACAATAGTTGGACAGGAATAGTGTATATTCAACCGAATAAATATAAATGCTGACTATACTTTTTAAAAATGCTCAACTTCACTAAAGGCCAAGTAAATGTAGAACAGATGCCATTTAAAATGTGTGTGTGTGTGTGTGTGTGTGTGTGTGTATAGCATATTTGCTTATCAAACCCACAGAGGTGCAGGAATAATGGTAATCTAAATTTGCAATGCTATAGCACATGCGATTGGCTTGAATGCTAGAGTTAAAAGATGTCATTGAAAGATGACATTGCAGGGCTAAGCACACCATCAGAAATACCTTGTGAGAAACAAAAAAATATTCTCAAATCTTGGGAGTAAATAGAAACTCTGAATCAAACTGACCTTGTGTGGGCATATCTGAACATATTTTAGCTAAACCACAAATAAATTTCTTGTACTTATCTAAAAATTGTTTTAGGAAAGATAAAAGGTAAAACTATGTAGTCCCTCAGTGACTAAGTAATGACTTTAAGATGCTGCAGACTAATAGGAATGAATGATACAAAGGCGAAATTCTGTAAGTTATGTAGCCTTTATTAGTTTAACCACTTAGATCCTTTACCACTAACCATAAAGAAGCTCTCAATCTATGTCAACTTACTTTCCCATTTAAGTAACACATGAATTACAATTGACTTCATAGAAGCCGTGTATACTATTGTATAAGCTAAATTTCTGTAACATTTTTTTTTTTAAACATAGTAGCTTAAATTAATTTGCTTAGATGACAGAGGAATAATTCTTTCAGACATACTAGTGCAGAAATGAGTTATCTAGAATTAGTGGGACATGTCTACCATCCTCCATATATGACTTCCACCGTTACTCTGTAATCCATCATTTCCCAGCCAGTAATTAGGAAAAAATAAGTTAAAGACATGTGTCATGGTTTTTAAGAAAATGACTCACGTTACACATTTTGCTTACCTCCACAATACTTCCTTTCAAACTGAGTCACATGGCCATAGAGAGCTGCAAAGGGAGTCCAAGGATGTGTTCTTTAGCTGGGTAGCCAACTCGATTAAAACTCAAGGGAAGGAAAAATAAGATAAAAACAGAGGGGGGCAAATGATTAGAGACTCTTAAATATAGAGAACAAACTGAGGGTTGGAGGGGAGATGGGTGGGGGGATGGGTTAAATGGGGGATGGGTAGTAAGGAAGGCACTTTTGGGGATGAACAGTGGGTATGATATGTAAGAGATGAATCACTGAGTTCTACTCCTAAAACCAAGACTACACTGTATGTTAACTAACTCGAATTTAAATAAAAATAAAATAAAATAAAATAAAATAAAATAAAATAAAATAAAACTCAAAGATTTGCTTACAAAACAGCTAGAAAAATCTCACTTTATCCCCCTATTAAGTGCTCAAATGCTCTGTATCAGTGTGGCTGACTGCTTATTTATTTACAGAAGTGGATAGGTTATGTTCTAGGTTCCATTGTCTTCATTTTAAATGCTCCATGTTCTCTCTGTTGTGATTTTAATGCTGTTACATGTTTTACCTTTAACAGAATGTTTTAGGGTTGATGGTCCTTTCCCCCTTTGGCGATTGATTTGAAAAGTAATTCTCCGTTTATCAGAAAAACAAAAAATATAAAATCATCTTACCACCAACCAAATAATTTATGAATTATTTCAGACCATCATAACGTAAGCTGGCCTAGCATTCACGCATACGCCAAACCTATTAAATGTGACTTAGAACCACTTCGAATTTTCTAGTAGATCATCTATGCTCAATTTCTCTATTTCTACACCTTCTATTTGCTTTTCCCACCCATGGCAATTTGGTTTCTGTTCTTTATACTCCTATTCATAAAACCTGGAGTAAATTCAGCAAACAGACATGAGAGTGGAAACTTCAGACATAAAACTTGAATGACAATCACATTATAGGGCAGACAACTAAAATATCACCCAAATAAGTAGGAAATACAGTAAAATGAGAGATAAGGCATGTGCATGAGTGTTCACATATTGCCTGTAAGTTTATCTGTGGATAAGAAAAGGCATCAATTTAAGTGGATGGCAATAAAAAGTAAATAAAAAGAAAGATTAAAGTAGCAGTTCAAAGAAACAGAGCTGTATGGATATTAAGCATATGGTGAGTGATTTTATGATACCCTCTGGGTACCATTAAAACACCCACAAGTAATCTGATTACTTGTCCCATCTGGAATCCACAAAGCTTCAGGTTAGTTGCTGTGTACCTAACTGCATGCCCTCAAAATAATTGGTGCTGTCTTAATTTTTTCCTATTAGCATTCTCCATCATTGCCAAAAATGACATGGCAAGGCTCTCCAAAGTGCATAACTAAATATGGCAAAGGAGTCTCATCTGTTATTTTTATTTTATCTCCTTCAGTGTCTTTTCATTAGGAGTTTTTAAGAGTAGAAAACATTTTTATTTCATCTTGTCTCATCTAGTGCCTTTGGTTTAGAAGAAACACATCATAGTCTACATGCCGATTAATACGCATGTGTGTATTGTATATGGTTGTTATCTGTGTCACTTACTGCAAGTTGGGGGATTCTAATGCCCTTTAAATCAATAAGTAAAGCCTTATATTATTGATGTGACTTGCTTTTCTGTACTACTACACCCGCCTTAAAACTTATCTCTGTTTAGACATTAGCTGTGCCAATTTGAGAAGCATTCACCAAAATATATTTAAACAATTTTTTAATGCTTTCAAACAAATGATTATCTTAAAATGTATCCCCAGAGACAGTTTATTAAATGAGACATAAAGAAGTTTAGGAATTCACAAAGAATTCGTTATTTCTACTTTATATATTTCAATGTAAACTAAATAAATGATCCTTTGGTGTTATTTTCCTCTTCTCTCTCTCTCTTTTTTTTTTACTTTTTTCTTTGTGTCTGTATTGATTTTTAAGGTATTGAAATAACTAAGTCTAGAAAATCTTGGCTCATTATATCTTTCATGGTGACTTGAAAGTCAATATGTGGTCTGTTGCAGGTCAGGGAAGGCTAGTAAGTCCAAAGAGAGTACCCTTTAATAATAGCAACTTTCAATACAAAATTGCTGGGAATTTCTTGAAGATGCCCGTAACTAATCTAGTTATTAGCTATGAAGAAGACTGAATATTTATACGTTTTTTTCAAACTCTCATTTCCCATTTGAAATGCATTTAGGCCTATTTCCTTGTTTAATATCCATGGATTTGATTATTTTTAATTGTAGTTTCATAATTTTCTCTGTTTTAATAAATTCATCTTTGTTTTTGTTTTCCTTCACATTAATTTCAACTCATTTTTCCATAACCCAGTTAACTGTCATGACTTTCCTTTTTAAAGTATTGATTAGAACTTTCATATTCAAACCAGCTTTTCTTAATTCCCAATAATAAAAAAAATGGGAATGGAAATGAAGAAATGAAGAAGTATCTAACACCAATAAAATTCAAGTAAGATAGGCAACATAAGGACAGAATATTGGATGCTTCCACAATAAATACGAAACAGATGAAGCTAGATTAAATTAAAACATCTTAATCTTTACAAAACCTTATCTCTGTATCAATGAGAATATGAATGCAACATTTCTATGTGAATGGATTTTCAAGGTTGGGAAGGATGGCAAATAAAATTCCATTTTCCTTATACAGCACAGTCATCTCTTCAATTCCATGCAGAGGTATAATTACATAAGAACTAAGTAGGAAATAGGGAAGAGTTAATATATGCAAGGCAGATGCATTAGTGTACAATAGGTAAATTCTGGGTAGGCTATATAAGACTGTGCATATAAAGCCTGCGCTGGGATCAGAGAAGGATATTTGATCATCGCCATAGTGGATAATGAATATCAACAACACAAATCTGCTATTTTTACCAATAAGGAGTCTGGTTCAATCTTTTCTACTTCTAGATGAGTTATCAAACTATAACAAAAATGGAGCCTAGGGAAATACAGTGCAGAACAAGGTAAATGGAACTGCATTTAATTTTCTTTTGGAAATCCAATTTTGCAATTATTCTCTCAGGTTTTAAATTTCAATGTAACTTTAAAACTTACCCACTTATTTATGAGTATCACTTGCTTCATTTTAAAATGACATGTACTAGATTTCACACACTGAGTCATGAAGCATTGCTTAGGAATATAAAAGTTACATTTTTCTCAATTTAGCTTTGAAAGGAATGATGTCATTATTAATTTTTACAGATATGTTCTTTAATTTTTAAATAACTTATTTCAATACATAATGCTTTTTTGTTTGCAAATATTTGCCTATATACATAAATATGATATATATTAATATAGCTTTAGATATATGTTAAAATAATATTTGTAACCATATTTCTTATTCATAGGATTTCAGAAGTATTTTTTATTAAAAAACAAATCATAAAGAAATTTTTTGTGTGTATGTATATATTTCAGTGTTGTAGCCACTATAGTATATCTCCTAAATGTCAATGACAACTTACTTGTTCTTTCGACTTTACTATAAAAATAAGAATGATATAATATTCACCTTTAAAAATTTTTTTTTAATGTTTATTTATTTTTGAGACAGAGAGAGACAGAGCATGAACGGGGGAGGGTCAGAGAGAGAGGGAGACACAGAATCTGAACCAGGCTCCAGGCTCTGAGCTGTCAGCACAGAGCCTGACTCGGCGCTGGAACTCACGGACGGTGAGATCGTGACCTGAGCTGAGGTCGGATGCTCAACCGACTGAGTCACCCAGGCACCCCGATGTTCACCTATTTAGATTGCCTGGCAGTATGACTAGAACCAAAGCTGGACGTTTAACCAACTGAGCCACTCCCCCCTTTCTTTTAATAAAAAGTCAAAACTCAATAAAGTGATGGCTTGGACCCTTAGACTTTAATCTTTCCTGGAACATAGACATGAAACCTAGAGATAAAGTAGCCATCTTGAAATAAATCACTTATCAGGAATGGAAGGGCAAAACGAGAGAAGGATCTGGGATCAATTATGACATCACTGTTCTGCTACATGGACCTGGGCCTGCTTCCCTTTGAAATTCTTATTATTGAGATAAATAAATCCATTATTGTTTAAACTACATTGTAATTTTCTGTTATTTCCAATGAAAGAAATGCTAACTGATACAACCAGCTTTTAATTTTGGGAAGTTTTCCTTATGATCTATAATTTAATAAAATGTATCATTCCATAAATGCCTTCATGAAAGCCTATATGTAGGAAATATAAAGAATAGTGACAACAAAATAGTACAAAATAATAATTTCATTTTTTTCCATTGTTGGCATTTTATAATAGTAGCTGCATTGCTTAAAGTAAATATTTACAAATAAAAATCTTAATTTTTTGACATATCTATAATTTGATTTTCATGTACGGTTCAATTTTATTTGCATAACCTGAAACATGTCTCCCTTCAAAATAAATCAATTGACCATTGAAATCCAAAATCAGTAGTGATATCAGCAAAAATCTAAAGTAGGCTAGAGTATGTGCTAGAGTAGGCTTTCCTGAGGAAACAAGAAAATATATTTTTTTCCATGAGATAATATCAAATAAAACTTCATATGAACAAAGCAAGCAAGACCCTCTCCAAGAGATTTAACACATGACCAAGTTCTATAATCCCCTTTTACCAGCTTCCTAGATATTTCCTAATACCAGTGGTCTGCTATCACTTTTGGTGAAATGAGTATCAACTTTATTTTCCAACAGAAGTTCCTTGGCCTTTGTCTGGAGTCACTGAGAGAACAAATAATAGTTTCATATTCCTTAACTGATGTAATATTTTATAGCATTCATCTTTTCAGTAACATATTAATTCAAGTGAATAAACTAAAATCGATATTTCAGTATATGTCATAGTATAATCTACCTGTATTTCAGTTGTCTATATGTGTAATGTACCAACCCTGCCTTGTATTTGTTGCTAAGCACCCCCTCATAGACTACCAAGGAAGAGGATGCATAGTGTGAATGTTACATGCATGTAAGATCAGCATGGCTAATCAGCTAATTTTGGAGAGGTTACTGAGTTAAATTTGCAATGATCAATTTCAGCTGGTTTGATACGCTGACCAACTGGATTTTATTCATCATTTTCAGAAGAAACAAGGCATAATAGGATTCATTGTGAACATTAATTTGGTACTTGTGTATAGTAAAAAGAGACTGAGTAAATATCAGAAAGGTGGTAGAAAAGCAAAGAAAGAAGGGTATTAATAGATATTTTCACTTGGCATTGTATCATTGCTCAATACATTACTGTAATTAGTTTCATATAGCACCACAATTCTGTATTTTCTGTATACTTTCAGTTCTTCAAGAAAGTGTTTGACAACCACGTTTCTTTATAATATCTACTTCATTTCAGAAAGCATGTACTCAATAAAATTCTCCTGAAGATTAAATTCATTTCTTTTCAAAAACTTGATTTTACTTCCTTTTGTTTTCTTCTATAGTCTCTGATGGATTAGAACTTTTGTGATTTAAATTCAATGTGAATTATCTTGGGTCAAATTTGTAATTGTGCTAAATCCCTCCATGTTTGATAAGCTATTCAGTAATAAATATGTACACTATTTAGCTAGTATTCCTGGAAACCTTATCATCTCTTTTTCTAATAAAGCATTTGAACCTTGGCATTGAGCAAAGATAATACCTATAATTGAATATGTCAATAACAAGATACAAAATTCAATTTAAATAAGCTATTGTAATCAGCTTGATTGTATTATGTTGGTATCATGGAAACAGATGAAAGATTATAATATATTAAATATTTCATGCTAATTATTCTGGTATTAAATTTTTGTGTGTATGAGAGAGTTGAATTGTGGCTGCTTATTACACAGCTACTAAAGAGATTTCTGTATCTACATAATATCTAATATCTGTATAAAAACAAATAAAGCACTGCTATTTTTTGCTTATTAGGATTATCCATAACAAATATGCAATATTTTCACTTTGCATCCTGACATTTTTGCCTTGTGTCATAGCTGCAATATATATTTGGAATTAGAAAAGATGGTAAGGGGCAGAGCAGAAAGGAATAAAAATATCACATAAAAATACCACACAAAAATTTCACATAATCATTTATTTACATTCACTATTAATTTCCTAAGAGTAATTTTTTTTTAAAAAGTCATTATTTAATCAACTGAGATAGGTATATATTACCATGAAAGTGAACAACAACAATAAAGTATTATCACATAAGACTTCTAATCTCTGCCTCAATATGGTGGAAACAATACTGTTAAAAATTTTTTATGATTAGCAAAAGAATTTCATACAGGAAAATTTTGCTCTCAGACCAGAAAATTGATGTCTCTTAGCACCCAATAGCATTTTCCCAATTGAATTTGTTCTACAAATGCAGTATTTGAAACTTAAAAAAAAGCATTTACTCAGGGGCACCTAGGTGGCTCAGTCGATTAAGCGTCTTACTTCGGCTCAGGTCATGATCTCATGGTTCGTGGGTTTGAGCCCCACATCAGGCTCTGTGCTGACAGCTCAGAACCTGGAGCCTGCTTTGGATTTTGTATCTCCCTCTCACTCTACCCCTTCCCTGCTCATTCTTTGTTTCTCTCTCTCTTAGCCCCTCTGGAAAACAGTGTGGAGGTTCCTCAAAAAATTAAAAATAGATCTACCCTATGACTCAGCAATAGCACTGCTAGGAATTTACCCAAGGGATACAGGATTGCTGATGCATAGGGGCACTTGTACCCCAATGTTTATAGCAGCACTTTCAACAATATCCAAATTATAGAAAGAACCTAAATGTCCATCAACTGACAAATGGATAAAGAAGATGTGGTTTATATATACAATGGAATACTACTTAGCAATGAGAAAGAATGAAATCTGGCCATTTGTAGCAACGTGGATAGAACTGGAGAGTGTTATGCTAAGTGAAATAAGTCAGGCAGACAAAGAGATACCATATGTTTTCACTCATATGTGGATCCTGAGAAACTCAACAGAAGACCAGGGGGGAGGAGAAGGGCTGGGGTGGGGGGGAGTTACAGACAGGGAGGGAGCCAAACCATAAGAGACTCTTAAATACTGAGAATAAACTGAGTGTTGATGGGGGGTGGGGGGGAAGGGGAAAGTGGGTGATAGGCATTGAGGAAGGCACCTGTTGGGATGAGCACTGGGTGTTGTATGGAAACCAATTTGACAATAAATGTCATATAAAAAATAAATAAATAAATAAATAAATAAATAAATAAACATTTAAAAATTATAGAAATAAAAAGTTAACTTATGTTTGATATTTTAAAAATATTTATGTCAGCAATACTGTCCCTTTATCTCCAAAATCTGTACCTTTATCTATCTTGTTCTGTGCCTGAGGAGACTGAAGTTCATGGACTGAGTCAACAGGCTCTCTTATTCTTTGACTTCCCACTAGGTTCAGGTATTTTGGAGAGGAAATTAGTGGGTGGGTGACCACAAGGTAATCCATCCGTTCTGACTCCTTTCATGTCAATTGACTATGGCTGTGTTCCCAGCTGAAGGCCCAGCTCCTGTCAAGTTCCCCTGTTAGTTAACAGTAATCTTCAGGTTCTGGCAACCCCTCTATCCTCTTGATCCCTTGAATACTGGACCTGATGCCACTCTTCCCTCTTTGGGGGTAGACTGGAGGCCTCACCACATCTTGCTTGTTTTTCTTTTTTTTTTTTAAGTTTATTTATTTTGAGAAAGGGAGAAAGTGTGAACAGGGGAGAGGTACAGAGAGAGGGAGAGAGAGAATCCCAAGAAGGCTCCACACTGTCAGCGCAGAGGCCAATGTAGAACTCAGACTCACAAACCATGAAATCATGACCTGAGTTGAACCCAAGGTTTGGATGCTTAACCTGCTGAGACACTCAGGCACCTCTCCTTCCTTGTTTTTCTTCACCAGTCCCATATTTTTGTAGTCACCTTACTCAATTGTATTTATTTATTCATTCATTCATTCATTCATTCATTTACTATTTATTTATTTTAAAGTTTATTTATTTTGAGGGAGAGAAAGAGTGCACAGGAGAAGCAGAGAGATAAGGAGACAGAGTCCCAAGCAGTCTCCACTCAGTCAGTGTGGAGCCTGGTGTAGAGCTCGAACCCACAAACTGTGAGATCATGACCTGAGGTGAAATCAGGGAGCAGATGCTTAATCTACTGAGCCACCCAGGTGCCCCTCAATTTTATTTATTATTTCATTTGTGTGCACTATCTGGTTCTTTCCGGGATTTGAACTATTACATTTTTCTAAAAATGTAGTATAATATTTTCGTGTTGAACAATGTTATAATTCAAGTATCTAATATTGCCAGAAAGGTAATTATGTTGGATTTTTAATATACTGACTTAGTGAATGCATCAACATTTAAGCCATCTTCAGTAAATACTAACTACACATTTATCTAGTAACTAGAGTATGTTTAGGTCTAACTTAATAATTGTTTGATGAGTAGGTTTATTATAATAGAAACATTTTTTATCACTGATAATTTTAACCTCATGTTCAAATATAGATGGCATGGATCAAAAAACATTTTGCAAAATTGTTCCCTAGAAAGGATTATCATTTGTACTACTACTAATATCATAAGAAGATATATATATGTGAAGCAATAACCATATGAATTTAAAATTCTTTAAAAATTTTGCCAATCAAAATTACAATGTTGAAATAAGTAAGATCTTATATTGTTTTAATTAGCATCTTGATTGCCAGTGAAATTAAATGTGTTTCATATGCTTATTGGAAATGTGCATTCTTTTTTACCTTTTTTACCTTTGACAATTTTACTCATTTATATTGGAGTGATTAAATTTTTAGAAGGCTCTGATCCCCAAGTTTCTACTAACGGCAAAATATAGATGGTGCTGTTACCATTGTTATATATATGGTGATGTTATCCATATCTGATATAGGAAAAGGAGGGCAAACTATGGATGGTGATGTTATCCATTGTTATATGGATGGTGAGGTCATCCATATCTAGTATAGAAAAAGGAGGGAATTTCTGAGTGTAGTCCTTTGTTTTTGATAAATGATAAATTTGGGATGATTAATTGACATCAAAGTAGATATGAGTAGTTGACTGTAAAGTTTACTAGAGCGTGGTAAAGAGATTTGTATTAAAAACACAGATATGATCGACTCCAGAACATATATTATTGAAACCATGTAATTGAAGAGTGTGTACACTAAGAAGAAATGGAACAATATTATAAACAATACCAATTTGATGTGGTGAGCTTGGAAAGAATTTCATACAGAAACAGAAGGGCAGAGACAGAAGAAGGGACTTAGAAGCATGTAATATCCTGAAAACTAAAGGAAATGAGATAATTCAATATTGTCACATATTGATAAAGGCCAAATAAAATAAAAATCATCTATTGTTTTATTAATTTTTTCATTGTTGATTTTTAAGAGAGAGAGAGAGTGCGAGTGAGGGAGGGGGAGAGAGAGAGAGAGGGAGACACAGAATCTGAAACAGACTCCAGGATCTGAGCTGTCAGCACAGAGCCCGACTCGGGAGTTCAAATTCACACACCATGAGATCGTGACCTGAGCTGAAGTCAGACACTTAACCAACTGAGCCACCCAGGTGCCTCAATGTATTGTTTTATTACTATAAAAGAGTATTAGTGACTATGGAGAGACATTTTGCTATTATAGTAGAACTAACAGCATTCAGTTGAAGATATAATGAAAGCTGAGTAACTGGCGATGGGATTATAAAAAAATAATAAAAGGAATTTTATTATGAAAGGAAAAAAGACAGCTTTGTTTATAGGAGGATATTTAGTTTTAAAAAATTATAGGAGAGGATTAAACATATATGAACTCTAATTGGAAGAAGCTAGATAGATCAGAAAACTTGAAGAAACAGGAGATGAGAGGGGACCAATAAATAGATTTAGGTAGGGAGAAAGCAGGAAGGAGTAAGATCCAAAGCATAAACTGGAAACTAAGGAGAAGAATCAATACCTTGTAACAAAAGAACTTGAAAATCATAGATGAAAATGCAATTATGTGTGTCAGTGCATTGGTATTAAGATAAATTAGTGCTATTAGTTTGATGGCATGTAGAATCTTTGGAAAACGGAAACTGATTTTTCTTAGCATGATGGGAAGATAAAGTGGATGGTAGGATTAAAGCTTTGCATATCATAGCAAAGTTTAAAACAGCTGAAGACAAGCAACAAACTGAGCAGATACCTGGTAAAATATTTGTATCCAGAATATACAAAAAATGGTTACAACTCAAGAAGACTACAACTCAATAGAAATTGGGCAAATATATTAACAGATATTTCACAAAAAAAGATACACAAATGTCTCTGAGGAATAAGCCCACTAACCCAATCAAAGGAAGGATGCAGAGACGCAGAGCCCAGTGAAGCGAGGCTTTAATCAAAGTTCTTGCAAAAGTGGGTGTCTGAAAGACAGGCACCCTCAGGGGTTTTACAATAGATAATTTTCTTCCTAGAATGTAAGTCTCTCCCCTGTTTCCTCACTGGCTTACCTGGATGTTGACTATGCCCATGTAAGGCAAAAAGTTATCTGATTGAAACAAATGTTTATTCTCTGAGGTGACTCAGTGACTTTCGCCCCTCCTCCCGTTGTTCTTTGGAGCATGTTCATTGCAAAGCCTGCAAAAATAAGCCCACGAAGTGGAGAGGGGAAGAACCAGGAAATGAAGTGTCCAAGGGTTTGGTTCTCCATTGTGGTGGGGGTGGGAGGGTTGTACATATTTCCAATAGGTTGTAAGCCTACTGTTAACTAGACAGCAAGCACAGCTTTTATTTGATATTTTTGAAAATGAATCATCGCCCTTACATCTCACATGTCTAATTAGCATATTAAATAATATTCAACATCATTAGTCATTAGGCAAATGCAGATCAAAACCACAAGGAGATACCACTTCATACCCTCTAGGATGGCTGTAATAGAAACATAGACAATAACAAGTGTTGACAAGGCTGTGAAAAAACAAGAACATTTATATATTCCTGTTGAATGGGAAAATTGTGTAGCAATATTGGAAAGTTTTGCAAGTTCTCAAAAAGGTAAACATAAAACTCCCATACAACCCAGATATTTTACTCATAGGTACATAAACAAGAGAAATGAAGAAAATATATCTGCTCAAAGACTTACATAGGGATATTCATAGTAAAATGATTCATAGTCACAAAAACTTAGAAACAAGCCAAATGTCCATCAATTGGTGAATGGACAGCTAAAATATATCTTTAATATGGAATGCTGTTTAATAATAAAGAGCAAAAAAAAATTATGCATCCTATTTCATGGAATAAACCTAAAAATCCAGAAGCCAGATATAATAGACCACATATTATATAATTAGCTTATATGAAATACCTAAAAAGCAAATTTATAGACATTAAGTAAATTAGTGGTCACCTGGGACTACCAGTAGGAACAATAATTAACTAAAAATGGCAAAAGGGATTTATTGGAGGAATAAAATATTCTAAAACTGATTTATGGTGATGGTGAACCACTTAGTAAGTTACCAAAAATTACTAAATTGTATACTTGAAATGGATGAATTTTATGATATGTAAAATTTGACTCAAAGTTGCTTTTTTTTAAAAAATAGTTCCTTAAAATTTCAAGATGTTATGTAAGAAATGTATGAAAAAAGATATCAAAATGAGAACAACCTTTCTGAGTCTATTTTAGCTAAAGATGCAAAAGGCCAAGTACAAAATAACAGAGGTCATTCTATTTGAAGGAGTTAGAAAACTTCTCCAGGTACTGCAAGGGAAATTCTTTAATGTTGTCTTTAGCTCATCTTAAAATATAAAAGAATGAAAGTTTAAAAAATATTAGATAAGAGCTTTAGGGAGACTACTTGGAAAGCTTAATGTTTATCTCCTAGAGTGAGGGACAATGGGAGCAATTGTTTGATTCATTCATCATTTATGAGAACGACCTCTAGCCATGCTGCTTTCATGGTAGAGAAAGAGGAGTCTACATTAGAATTGATCTGCAGTCCCAGAACTTGTTGATATAAAGGAAATAAATGTGTTTTGTGTACATTAAACATGAGTCAAATGGGAACGATAGAGCCACTGGAGCCATTGTGCCTGAGAAAGCTTTCTAAATAAGCAATGGGATCTCAACAGAGTGTATAGGTGAGCCAAAAAAAACAAAAAAACAAAAACAAAAAAACAAAACCAGATACCAAAAGTAAATTAGAAGAATCCAGCCAAAGGAGGCTTTTTATATTAAGGATAGGCATGTGAAAAATATCCAGGGATAGGGTATCTCTGACAAACCAACACAACACCTCAAGATATCCAGCTTTTTGAACACTTTCAAATCAATAGGGTATTAATGCCATAGCGTGATATTAACAAGCAAATAAGCTCTTTCTTTACTACTATGCTTTTTCTCTCCATCATTTTTTTGAGCAAGAACTATTTCAAATCACAAATGGAAATCTATAACCAGAGAGAATGAAGAAAATAAGAGAAATAAAGAAGAGCCCAAATTTTTCTTATTTCTAACAGCAAGCTTGATCTAGAAATAAGCTAGGAATGAGGCAGGGACAAATTTAAAATGAATAGCAGAATTTTTATCATTATATGATACTGAATTATTATTTGCTAAAATTAAATTATTACTTGTAATTATAGTTACCAGAAGATTTTCATTGTATGAGTGTGATTTGAACAATTTCAACCCAGAGAACTAGTCCCACGTGTAGGCTTAAAAGAATATTGATGGAAAAGCAAATTGTCAATGTTTGGCTCTTCCATATCAAATTCCAATTTAAAAAAATGAGATGGATTACTTGTCATGTCAGAAACCCAGTTAAAATTAAGGATTATAAAAATTACAGTTATCCACAGTGAATCTGGGTGTATGATTTTTTTTTTTTCCTTAGTAGGAAGTGGCAGGGTAGTTAAGAGAATGGAATGGAGCCAGGCTGCCTGGATTGTAATCTGGTGGGTCTACCAAATGGCCATATAATTTTGGTCACATTACTTAAATTCTTATCTCTATTGATTCATTTTTTAAACTATGGATTAATGAGAGTACTTACTTCATAGAGAATGTGAAGATTATCAAGTTGGTATATGTTAGCACTTAAAATAGCAAGTGATACAGGTAAGCATTCTATTGTTACTTTGATGATGATGATGATGATGTTTCTTCAGCAGCTCTCATTTACCTGTATGTAGGAAGGGGATTTGATAACATATGAAATTATGCAGAATTGGGGTGATACAAATAATGGATGAGCTAAGAATATTAACTATAGATTGGTTCAAATAAAGAATTGCAGAATCTATGCTGAGTAGGTGGAATATAAGAGTAGGAGGTGCTGATAGGGAGATATAGGATGATAGCTTTTTTTGTGTGTGAAGCAAATGAAACGTATTAAATAACCTCATATTATGAGATAAATGTCACAATTTAATAAAATGTAGAGGGTATGGCACCAGATATCTGGAGGATATTCCAGAAGAAATGTGGAAGTCTGAACTAAGTATTTGACGGTCAGGAGAAAGTAATCTCTTAGCAGATCTGGAGACAGGATATTAGGTACAGAATCATTTCATGTGATGAGAAAGACCTAGAGTTGACCATGGGAGTGGTATTTAGAGTAGAGCAGAGAAAAAGATTAATGAAGAAACAGACAAGGAAAATCAGGATTTGGGTATTCAGTAATTTGTGTATGGTTTTGAAGGTCACTTAGAATAATGACAAGTTGTAGAAAAAATTAAAACTTGAAAGAATGAGGAAATAACTGGGGGTTTAAGAGGTGTAAAGAAATGAATAATGGAGTATGGCATATATGGATTTCATTAATTATATTGTATGCGCAATTCTGACCATAATGTTTGGTACATACAATTTACCACATAAGCATTACTTCAATAAAAATGTATACCTTACAGGAGCTGCAATTTTCTTGTTTTTGGAAAAGCAGTGGTCTGGAAGACACAACATGTAATGGGGGAAGTCTGATCTCATATCTGACTCTGTGTGAGAATCTGACAAGGAGGATGGATAATTATAATGGGAAATTTTGTGGGTTATGGCAGCAGAAGCAACTTCTATCTGAAAAGGCTGCAGGTAAAACAGTGTAATTGGAGGAGGACCAGACATTATCTAAAACAAACAGGTAGAAAGAATAAGTAAGAAGTCGAAGTATATGAAAATTTATTCACCATGGAGTGGGATATCACAGAAGTATTTCAGAATGAGAACAGCGGAACCTGATCATTTTTATTCACTACATTGATGGTGCCATGCTGACATATCTGTGGGCAAAAAATATTAATTGCCCCTGTAAGTTTTGAAAAGATACATGTCTAGCATAAGGTAAAAACTTTATTCATTCACTCTATTATAGGCCAAACATTATTCTAGGAACTTCAGTATAACTGGAAAAAAAATAGAAACTATTGGCTGAAAAGCAACAGATAATGAACCAAAAATATAATACGAATAAGTTATATATAAAGATAAAAGTGTCATAATATGAAAAACTAAGCAAGAGAAAGGGGTTCAAGGGTTTAGCAAAGATAGACTACAGGGTTACATTTTAGATACTGAGAGCCAGATATTTAAGCAGTCTTGAAGAAATCGGAGGATTATTCACAAGGACATGTAGGAGAACATTGCAGTCAGAGAGCATGACCAGCGCAGTGCCCTAAGGGAGACTCTCTAACACATTAACTCATATCAAAAATGATGATAGTTCAAGCCAGAGTAGTAACATCTGAGGTTATAAGAAGTGTTAAAGATCATGATATTTTTATAATTAAGCAAGATAGGGCCCATGAATAAACTAATGATAACAAGTATGCCCCAACCTGGGAAGCATGATTATTTCTATTATCTGAGCCTGAAGGCAAGGAGATATCAAACAACACAACCTTACAAACTTACAGATGTAGTGATTTGGATATCTAGCTAAAAAATTTATTTTATTTTATTTATTCTGTACTGTGAAGAACAGGTAGGAAAATCTGAATTTCTATATTTAGCGTCTTTTGATTACAAAAGTCTCCAAAATCAAAGCAGCGTGTCATAAGGACTATATAGGGTTGGAAGTGATGGATAAGAGGTTATAATCAAGTAGTAAATTTTCATTCCCATACCCATGTAATATTCAAGGTAACTTAATTTCATTTTAATAAAATAATCTTTCATTTGGCACAGCAATGTTTCTTCAAAGTTATTTGAACTTTGTAGAATTGCATATATATATATATGATTTAGAAATGTAATAAGGTCTGTAACAACTGGATGTAGAACATTTAGAAATCCAGCTTAAAAATACATATCACTATTCTGCTGAAGAAATTACACATCTTGCATTTATTATGTAAAACTCATTAGGTAAGTTAAAAATGAACTCAGGACAACAAAATATTTTTTAAAAGTATAATAAACATTAGACAAAGAAAACAGCAAATGGTGTTTGTACACTTTCAGTCAATTTGTACTGAATAGTGAGATCATAGAACATGTTTATATAAATCCTATATGAATCAAAGATTAACTAGCCATATCACTAAAATATAGGTCAGTAATTTTGATTATTAACTTTTTCTATATTCTTTGCAAGCATAAGTTCTAAGTTTAATAAACTTCTTGTTTTTGCTTGTGTCTGGACATGTTTAAAAATTTTTCTTTGGGGCGCCTGGGTGGCCCAGTTGGTTGAGCATCCGACTTCAGCTCAGGTCATGATCTCGCGGTTCATGAGTTCAAGCCCCGCGTCGGGCATCTGTGCTGACGGCTCAGAGCCTGGAGCGTGTTTCAGATTCTGCGTCTCCCTCTCTCTCTGACCCTCCCCCGTTCATACTCTGTCTCTCTCTGTCTCAAAAATAAATAAACCTTAAAAAAAATTAAAAAAAAATTTTCTTTAATATGAGATCAGTTCAATTAAATGTTCCACAATAAGGAAAAGGCTATATTTTGGGACAAAAATATCTCACTTCTAATTTTAATTATTTAATAACTAGTGAGGCAAACTACTTATACTCTAAGAAATACAATTGCTAATTACTTATACAGGATTCTTGCTGTTGTTTTATGTTAATTGAGGAAAATGAATGAACTTCATTTTCCAGTTTTACTCAGCAATTCAAAGTTATTGGAAGACTTCTCAATGGAAAGGAAAGGTAGGAATTGGATTAAATTATATATGACTTCAACCTGATAGACAATTAATGAGAAGGAAGTATTTTTTTAATTCCTAGTTAAGCAATGAGCTCAACTACAAAAGATGAATAATAATGGCTTATTAATAAGATGATGAAATAAGATGAATTATTATTTCCTACAGAGAATTTTATTGCAAAAAGGAAGTCATTAATCAAGATTTTGAGTTACACCAACAGTTTTAAAATATGCTGATATTATGAGGCCAGAACATGATATAAATAGAATTATAGTTCAATTCAAGCGGTAGGGAGTTTATGAACAATAAATGTTTGCAGGGTTTTCACTTTTTTCCGGAGGAATGATCAGTAACCCAACATGAAATTGCCTGAAATATAGTGAACTTAAACTTGTTGCTTGACTTGTCTGACATTAAACAAATTTAATGTAGTGAGCAGTTTTGCTGATGATGTAGACACAGAAAATAAGAAGTGACTAAAATTTAGTGTAAGTAAGGTTTATCTTCAAAGGAAGTTAAGCCATGGGGGCCAAGATCCATTTTCAGAGAGACATCAGATTAAAAACAATAGACTAGGATAGAAGGTGGCTCAAACAGATTGTTCATTTACCGTGGTTAAAATTTTGAATGGAGAATGTGCTTACATACTTTTGCAGAGTGTAGACTTAACACTAACAGTATGAAAAGAAAAGCCCTCAGTGTCATCAGGTCTAGTTCTCACTGATGGGCTGGCGAGGACAGGATAAATTTTGAAGGCGGCTATTTTCCTCTGTGGAAAATGGGTGTGTCTAAGATAGGATCAATCAGATTTGCTTTCTTAATAGTCTTCCTATGCTTTAAAGGGGATGGCTATGAGATATTCAAGGAGTTTTAATAAAACATGTGGCATAAAAGTGAAAGTTACAGTATATCAGAAAGTGATAGGCCATTTTAAGTATAACTATTAAAGTTAAGCAAAAATAATTGGTAATAATGAAAAATAAGTCAATTATTTTATATGAATACTTCCACAGTGATGTGTAATATAGATACTTAGGTCTCTTGGTGATGTGACTTGCACAAGTTGGGGGAGTTTTTCATTGTGTAAGAGATTGGAATAAGATCTGATTTTATGCTTTTGTGAATCAATGATATACGAAACTCCAATTTGAAAAGTAGAACATAAAAAAAAAAAAAAAGATGAAAAGGAGTGGACTATAAAACTCTTTCAGCTATAGCTTGATTCACTGGGGAATTTCTTTAAGCATTCTATTCACTTAAAATATTATTCAATTTATAAAATGAGACTCCCAGAGAGCTCTTCTGGAGCCCACATATTTCACAGGATGATTTCCTACATACTAAAGATTTTTTTGAACAAAAAAGAAAAGTGGTCCAAAGTAAAGTTGGTAGCTTTAAAGGATATTTCAAAGGGCTAAAATTGATTGATATTGGACATATGTAATTTGTACCTTAATACCTGTTTGGGGTTATATATAGGTTATGCTAGTGCTTGCACCCTATATTTGGATTGCAAATCTTGTTATTGGGGAAGGAATAACACTTAGAAACGATGAATTGTTAAGTTAAAGGTTATGGAGGTTTGTGCTACAAATGGAGAACTGGCACAATCAGCATATTCTTTGTCAATGTGTGAGAAAAATTATTGGAGAAAAGGGCTGCCATGTCTACCTTTTCCCTGAGGTATTAAGACAATATGATTTTAATTAATTTTTAAATACTTTGCATTTTCATTCATTTAATAAATCTGTGGTGGTTGCTTCTTGAAATGTTTACATTTTCAAAAACTCTAAGTTTGCCTCTTCAGCAATCTTTCAAGCGTTTCGAATGTTATTTCTATCCTTTTAAAGAAGGATTACATTTCCTGAGAACTTTAGACCACCTCTACCTGGTAAAGTTTATAAACCTAACAGAAATACATCTTAACCTCTCCAAACTTGCTTATTCTTCTGACTTCATTACCAGTAGCCAAGCTGACACCTCTCTCACACTGGTGGCCCTAATTAGTTATCAAAGGCTATAACTCTATCTAAACAATGCCCTTAAAGCCAATCTGTATAAAACCACCTGTTTCTAATAATCTTAGACTCATACTAGAATTGCCTGTAAACCCACCTGTAATCTTTCCCTGAGATAATTCCGTCTCTACAGCGCAATCATATTTAGCCGGGGATAAAATTTACAATTAAAATTACTATTAGCCAAATGATAATATAAACCTATGTTTGTCTTAGACTTCAGTGCTCAGCTTAAAATGCTTATTTTAAATTTTTGAGTCCCATTTCCCTGCTCAGATCTGTTGAGGCAGAATCTATAGGGAGGAACCTGGAAATCTGGATTTTTTTCCAGTTCTCAGGTAATTCTCCTAACTGATGACCTTTGAGAGCTAAGATTAGAAGTTCACAATTCTGCTTATTGGAAACCACAGGAGGGCTAGTTAGAAGGCAGGTTACCACACCCTCAGGAAGTCTCGGGATAACCCTGAGAATATATAACCCCCCATTACTCTGGTGCAGTCTGAAGTCTGAAATTTAGAATCCTTAGCCTTCAGAATTTACTACATATTTTGAAGGTAAGTGTTTAATTTCTTATTGTGGGGATCCCAAATGTGTCAGTGTTATGCTCAAAGAATTGACAATGATTATTCAGTCCTGCCTAATGTATATTAGAGCTCATTTCCAGGATCCACAAATCTCTACAATATTCCCTGATTCAAAGGAGCACAATCTCATCTACAACTATTGATCTTAGATATGTTTTTTTGTTCTGGTTATATTGGATTTATCTTCTATTTTATCAGGTGAAAATTATAAACAACCTGTTATGACCTCCGAATTGAGAATCTGATTTGAATTGCACTAAATGTACATATCAATTTTGACAGGCGTTACCTCTTTAATTTCTTTACTCATTTACGTACAAACAGCATATTTTTACTTAGGTATTTTTATATATCGATTTTTTTCTGGTTTTTGTCGTAGATCATGCACATTTCTTATACTTGTGTATGTGGAAACTATAAAAATATTTCTTCAGTGAAAGATATTTTATCACATTTTTCAACTGATTAATTCAGACATAAAAGTCATGTTGCCCTACATATTTACCATGAAACTAATTATTGCATAGATATATTTTAATAATTGGAATAGTTCTTTAGGTGATTCTTTTCAAGTATGTATATGTTCCTATTTTCTTCGTCCTATTACAGTAACTAAAATCTGCAGTATTTGAATGAGAATGTTGATAACAGACATTAGTTGACAGACATGTGCTTGTCTTGTCAATAATAGTTGAAACTTGAAGTGCTACTATATGTCAGAGTGTTGCAAACACTTTACATTTATTACCTTTCTTGAATTCTCTTAAGAATACTCTGAAGGAGCTAAGGCACAGAATGTTAAATTATTTGCATGAAATACTAAAGCTAGGGGGAGCCATGTTTAAACCCAGTAAGTTTCCTCCTCAGTTCAATATTTGCTTATCAATCTTGGTAGTTTCTCCTTATTGTATAAATGTATTAAGACAAGTTCCTTTCATAATAATTTATTCAGAAATTTTAATATTCTACTGAAAAGTATCAGTTATTTTATAAATGTGTTGATATGGTCATATTAATTTTCTTCTTTAAGCTATTAATGTGAAAATTGATAGTGACATAACATAATTTTGAACATTCCTACATTTGTAGAGTGAGGAGACAGACTTGTCCATGAACTTCTAATCCTTCCTGTATTTGAGCTGTTGGTGTTTTACTAAACATTACGCATCTTCACACATAGATAATATTCTTTAGATTTTCCTATATCTTCCGTAAGTTTTTAATAATGGATGTTGCATGCTTCATAACAATTTAATAAGGTTTTTTTTCCTCCATACCATATTAGTTTGAATAGCACAGAACTGTGTGATTATACTTGTAAATTTAAATGTAGTTTATACATACAAAACCACTTGTATTGGAGGTCTTTTTATTAAGAAAACTCTGACAGTCCCTTCAATTTCTTTTTTAGTTGTGTGGTCAAGCATACACTAAGTTTTAAGTCAATTTTTATAATTCAGGTTTTATTAAAAGTAATTTTAAAAGTTATTAGAAAAGTAGAAGTATTTTTGTTGCTTACTTTTTGCCTTCTAAGGGATAAGAGTATAAAATAAGCATTTTAATGCAAAATTTTAAAAACTCTTAAATGAATTTAGCAGTGAAATTAACAAAATATATCATTAATTTTTTGAGCTGGGAGATCAGCTGATAGTTTCTGAGAATATATTAGAAAATTAGAAGGGAATGGAAAATGACAAAGAGAAATTAAAAATGGAGTAAGTGAAACCAGAAATTTCAACAATCCACCTCTTTGGAATTCTAAACAGAAGTGAAAACATTGACAAAAACATAGAATCAGTGAAATAGTAAATATAGTTCCTACAGCTGAACTAAAAACATTCAGATTTAAAGAGCCAACAAGTTGGATTAATACAAAATTATTTCTATTTAGCTATGTCCTTTTTAAATTAAAAAAAAAAAAAATCCAGGGGCATGGAAAAAATTCTAGAAGTTTCCAGCATAAATAAGCAGATTAATTACATGGAGACAGGCTGTTATTGGCATTATGCTTTACGATGAAAACATTTTTTTGACCTTATACTTTCACAGGTGATTAAAGAAACATTTAATTATGGAAGTCAAAGAGTATTTTTTTTAAATATTTACAGGCAATAGGTTATGAATAGATTTTTTTAAATAACTGCCAGAGAGAAATTTACAAACACTTTTAAAACTTTGTTTAAAAAAGAACAGATTTTATCATTTGTTTTGTTTCTTAATTCCACAAGTGAGTGATGAAACAAATGAGCAAAACGGGGGTGGGGTGGAGAAGGGAAAAGGGCAGGTGGTTACCAGAGAGAAGGTGGATGGAGTGATGGGTGAAATAAGTGATGAGCACCGGGTGTTGTAAGGAAATATTGAATTACTATATCGTGCACCTGATACTAATATTACACTGTATTGTTAACTAACTGGAATTTAAATAAAAACTTAAAAAGAAAACAAAAAAAGCAATAAAACAAAATCAAGGTCAAATTTGTTTTGAATGCATATATAAATACATGAAACACTTTCATATTTAAATTTGTAAATATTTTAAAAGAATATTATGTCTTAACGAGGAATTCAAGAATTCAAGATTAGGTATACATCAGGAAGTTGATTCACTATGTTATCAGGTCATCATAAAAGCCCAATAATTTTGATAAACCTGACTGAAAAACACAATCATTCATTGTAAACCTTGGCAAGCTAAGAATAAAACAAGTTATTGCAGAGATAGCAGGCCTCTCCTACATAACTTAATACAAATATTAAACTATCGGTAAAATGCTAGAAATATTCTTGTTAAATTCCAAGACAACACAAAGATATCTGCCTCAAAGCAACTAATTCTTTCCATTTGATGAATGATTTTGGGAAAATCATCATTTCCATGCTACACTGGAAAAAAAAAAATAAACAATTGAATGTGTACATACTTGTAAATATAACAAAAATGTCTAAAGAAAGCTGACCAAATGTATTAACTCAACTTGCCTCCAGAGATGGAGAAAGGCAGGCATGGCATGGTATCCTTTATTCTGAATTAGTTTAATCTTTACCAAGCAGACATATTTTTGTAATTTGAAAAGATGTTAAGTAGCTATTTAACCAAAGAGAACTGTTCGTTTAAAAATTCAAGTGTTAAGAGTGTATACAGGTCTAGACAAAAATGTAGTTTTCTTCCATTCTAACATCAACTTTGGGGAACTCCTAATTGAAAGTTTCACATGTCTTAGTTTTTTTAAATGTGAATCCATACTACACACCCTAACTCAGTTTCTGGTTTAGATGTTACAGAAGAAACCATTGGAGTAAGTTCAAAAACCAATAGAAAGTCTTCGTGCATTTTCATCTGGCCAATGGGGGGAAAATTTATGATAAAGTGTAAATTACATATAAAACACTTTAAGTAAAATGGAGTATCATTTATCATACTGAATTAAATTGTAAGATGACAAGTGCATAAGGGATGAGAAGAAAAATAAAACATGTAAGTCTGATTAATACCTCTATAAAAACCTGAGGTTTGAAAGACTAAAGAAATTGACACAAAAATAAGCCGGGAGAGGAAAAATATTCAAATGCAAGCAATTATTTCTCTCACAAGAAAGCACAAAAATCTTTAAAATTCTTTTCAACTGGTTGTCAGAAAACCATGAGTAAGGAAATAAGTCCAAGTCCTGCAGTTTCACAAATATGATGAAGTTTTTTAGAGATAAAATATTTCAAAATGGTTGATTTCATTTTGGCATTTTGTTTAGAACTCCCCTCGATGATGAGAATCATCTGGGTACTTGTGAAAAGATTGTTTTTACAGATTCTCTTACCTGTGATTTATGAAGCCTGGAATTTCTCCCAGGTATTTTTATTTTATAAGTTACCCAGGTGGTTCCTATCTTTAGGGATTTTAGGAAACCTTGCTTAAAGAAGCTTTGGAAATCAGTCATAATGAATCAGTATATACAACTAAAATTACTTAAAAAATTGCGGTGCCTGGGTGGCTCAGCTCATTAAGTGTCTGACTTTGGCTCAGGTCATGATCTCACGGTTCGTGGGTTCGAGTCCCACATTGGGCTCTCTGCTGTCAGCACTGAGCCTGCTTCAGATCCTCTGTCTCTCTTTCTCTCTCTCTCAGCTCTCCCTCCACTACATGCATGCCCTCTCTCAAAAATAAATATTAAAAAAAAAAAAAAAAACTTGATTGGAGTACCTGGGTGGCTCAATTGGTTGAGCATCCGACTCTTGGTTTCAGCTCAGGTCAAGAACTCATGGCTTTGTGGGTTCAAGCCCCACATTTGGCTCTGCACTGACAGTGCGAAGCCTGATTGGGATTCGTCTTCTCTCTCTCTCTCTCTTCCACTTTCTCTCCTCTTTCTCTCTCTCTCTCCCCGCTTCTCTCTTTCTCTCTCTCTCTCCCCGCTTCTCTCTTTCTCTCTCTCTCTCTCCCCGCTTCTCTCTTTCTCTCTCTCTCTCTCCCCGCTTCTCTCTTTCTCTCTCTCTCTCTCCCCGCTTCTCTCTCTCTCTCTCTCTCTCTCCCCGCTTCTCTCTTTCTCTCTCTCTCTCTCCCCGCTTCTCTCTTTCTCTCTCTCTCTCTCCCCGCTTCTCTCTTTCTCTCTCTCTCTCTCCCCGCTTCTCTCTTTCTCTCTCTCTCTCTCCCCGCTTCTCTCTCTCTCTCTCTCTCTCTCTCCCCGCTTCTCTCTCTCTCTCTCTCTCTCTCTCCCCGCTTCTCTCTCTCTCTCTCTCTCTCTCTCTCTCCCCGCTTCTCTCTCTCTCTCTCTCTCTCTCCTCTCCCCGCTTCTCTCTCTCTCTCTCTCTCTCTCTCTCCCCGCTTCTCTCTCTCTCTCTCTCTCTCTCTCTCCCCGCTTCTCTCTCTCTCTCTCTCTCTCTCTCTCCCCGCTTCTCTCTCTCTCTCTCTCTCTCTCTCCCCGCTTCTCTCTCTCTCTCTCTCTCTCTCTCCCCGCTTCTCTCTCTCTCTCTCTCTCTCCCGCTTCTCTCTCTCTCTCTCTCTCTCTCTCCCCGCTTCTCTCTCTCTCTCTCTCTCTCTCTCTCCCCCGCTTCTCTCTCTCTCTCTCTCTCTCTCCCCGCTTCTCTCTCTCTCTCTCTCTCCCCGCTTCTTTCTCTCTCTCTCTCTCTCCCCGCTTCTTTCTCTCTCTCTCTCTCTCCCCGCTTCTTTCTCTCTCTCTCTCTCTCCCCGCTTCTTTCTCTCTCTCTCTCTCTCCCCGCTTCTTTCTCTCTCTCTCTCTCTCCCCGCTTCTTTCTCTCTCTCTCTCTCTCCCCGCTTCTTTCTCTCTCTCTCTCTCTCCCCGCTTCTTTCTCTCTCTCTCTCTCTCCCCGCTTCTTTCTCTCTCTCTCTCTCTCCCCGCTTCTTTCTCTCTCTCTCTCTCTCCCCGCTTCTTTCTCTCTCTCTCTCTCTCCCCGCTTCTTTCTCTCTCTCTCTCTCTCCCCGCTTCTTTCTCTCTCTCTCTCTCTCCCCGCTTCTTTCTCTCTCTCTCTCTCTCCCCGCTTCTTTCTCTCTCTCTCTCTCTCCCCGCTTCTTTCTCTCTCTCTCTCTCTCCCCGCTTCTTTCTCTCTCTCTCTCTCTCCCCGCTTCTTTCTCTCTCTCTCTCTCTCCCCGCTTCTTTCTCTCTCTCTCTCTCTCCCCGCTTCTTTCTCTCTCTCTCTCTCTCCCCGCTTCTTTCTCTCTCTCTCTCTCTCCCCGCTTCTTTCTCTCTCTCTCTCTCTCCCCGCTTCTTTCTCTCTCTCTCTCTCTCCCCGCTTCTTTCTCTCTCTCTCTCTCTCCCCGCTTCTTTCTCTCTCTCTCTCTCTCCCCGCTTCTTTCTCTCTCTCTCTCTCTCTCCCCGCTTCTTTCTCTCTCTCTCTCTCTCTCCCCGCTTCTTTCTCTCTCTCTCTCTCTCCCCGCTTCTTTCTCTCTCTCTCTCTCTCCCCGCTTCTTTCTCTCTCTCTCTCTCTCCCCGCTTCTTTCTCTCTCTCTCTCTCTCCCCGCTTCTTTCTCTCTCTCTCTCTCTCCCCGCTTCTTTCTCTCTCTCTCTCTCTCCCCGCTTCTTCTCTCTCTCTCTCTCTCTCCCCGCTTCTCTCTCTCCCCGCTTCTCTCTCTCTCTCTCTCTCTCTCTCCCCGCATCCCCCCACTTGTGCTGCCTCTGTCTCAAATAAGTAAGTAAATAAATAAATAAATCTTTAAAAACATTTAAAAAATTAAAAAACAAACTTGACAAAATTCAACCATCCTCCTGCAAAAGGAGAGTCAAGGTCACATAAAACTAGCTCTAGTCAAATAGGCTTAATACTCTTGCTAGTCAATTAACATTTTTCCTATACCAGAGTATTTGAAGGCTAAGAGTAAAGGATGTTGATCTTTGTTTTTTAGAATTCTATTTCATATTTTAATACTCAATTTCAAATGTTCTTCTAATTATGATAGTTGAAGATAAATTTTAGACACTAAAATTAGATTAAAATTTTTTTTATCTGATACAGAACAACATTTCTTCTGAATTACCTCTCTGGAATATACAAATCTTAAGAGAACACTGAATTTATGGTCTATTTAAAAGAAAAGTTCAGTTTTTTATTGACTAACATAGTTTGATTAACCTCTAAAAACCTACCTGGTAAATAACTTTGACAGGGAATTCAATTTCCAGTTTTTAGGGAAACTGACTTCAAAACCATCTTGGAAGACAAGTTCCCAATCTTAACTTCAGAAATGCCCAGAAGAGGTCACAAAATCCTTTAATAACACATACTAGCATTTAATAATTTAATTTAACATTTAATAAATTAACATTTGTTTTTTCCTGCCAGAAAAAAATTCTCTTTCCCAACTGAACCTTTCTTTTCATGACTCCACTATGAATCCTTTACAAAATTTCCATAGAATATCCTCAATTATTGACCATGCCTATATTCAGTGCCCTAGTGTAGTCAGCAGGATTTTGGCTCACAAACACATAACACATAATAAACGTGTTATGTTACATAGCAAAATAAATAAAGAAATAATATGTAGACATCATTAATAAAGCTAACACACTGACCTTAAAATAGGGAAAATTATCTTGGTTGATTAAGGGTCAATGTCATCCCATGGACCCTTAAAAGCAGAAGAGGAGGGTTGCCTGGTGGCTCAGTCAGTTGAGCATCCAACTTCAGCTCAGGTCATGATCTCACAGCTTGTGAGTTGAGCCCCACATTGTGCTCTGTGCTAACAGCTTGGAGCCTGGAACTTGCTTTGGATTCTGTGTCTCCCTCTCTCTCTGCCCCTAACCCACTCGCATTCTGTCTCTGTCTCTCTCAAAAATAAACATCAAAAAAAATTTTTTTGAAAATCAGAAGAGGAAAGCAAGAGTCAGAGATGTGGAAAAAGCAGAAGGAGAAATGAGTCTGAAGAAGTCAGAGATTCAAACCATGAGGATTCAACTACGTATTGCTAGCTTTGAAGATGGAGAAAGGAAGCCATAAACCATAAAAGCTGACCTTTTCCCAGACAACAATCATGAAGTAAATGGGTTTTAGTCCTACAATAATATGGATATTAATTCTGTCACAGTGGATTCTTCCCCACAGCATCCAAATAATAGCTCAGGCTGACTGAAACCTTGATTTTTGCCTTTATGGGTCCTGGTACATAGAAATAAGCTGAGCCTATAGGACTTCTGATCTACAGAACTGTGAGGTAATAAATTTGTGTTGCTATAAGCAGTCTGTGGTGATTTGTTAGGACGAAAATCTAATACACTCTATGGGGTCTAATCAACCAACGGTCATTTACTGATCAACTACTATAACTCTTAATAATACTAGTTGAACTTTAAGGAGTATACTTTACTCACAGAGACTACTGAATGAGACTCATGACAAGTGCTTCAGTTTTTTGCACCAAAGAAGTTCCAACTCTCTAATTTCCTGAAATAAATTGAAGTTAAGTGGATAACCACATTTCTCTAGATATGTACGATAAAAAGCTGTGAAGTGTCTGATATTTTACCCTGCTTCCAAGCTGACTAGTTTGCCACAGTTGGATGGATGCTGGCAGAATACACAGATTCTATCTCTTTGGTTAGAAACACTGGATAGGGTTGGTTGTTTTTGTTTTTGTTTTTGTTTTACAGCAATAGCAGTAGCCACAGTCCCATTTCTCACAGGGTCATGTGAAGCAGGAGAAGTGGTGTTTTTCATCTGGGGATTGTATTACAGGAGAAGAACATCAAGTTTAGGAAATCTGATTCTTTTTAGGCAGTATTGCTTGAATACTGTCCCAGAGAGAGAAACTATATTTATTACACTGCATAGTACACACACCTACTCTTTGCCCCATAGGAAGACAGTATCTTTATCTTCCAAAGCTGTCTTCTTACAAACATTGTTGGAAAGATAGTCTAAATAAAAAAGACAGTCCCCCCCAATTTGCACAGTTTTCTAGGTCAGCACCTTTGTCCCCATCCTTCAGTGACTTTGTATAACAATTTTGTAACACAGATTGTTTTGTCACATTCTGCATTTTAACCTCAGAAACCCCAATCTTCTAAATGACTCTTTTATTTGCATAAATTAAGATCCTCTGTATATGCTGTAAATTTATGCATATATGTCATGTATCCATCATTACAATGTCCAACAGAATAGTTTCACTGTTCCCCAAATTCCCTGTGCTTCACTATTAACCTCCCTCCCCATTTCCCTCAGCCCCTGAAAACTCGTATTTTAAAATACATATATAGTTTTATCTTTTCCAGAATGTCCTATAATTAGAATCCTACCATATGTAGCTTTTTCAGACTAGCCACTTTACCAAGAAATATGCATTTGAGATTCACCCATTTTGTGTGTGTGTGTGTGTGTGTGTGTGTGTGTGTGTGTGTGTGTATTGATAGCTTATTTCTATCACTGAGTAATAGTTTGTTGTATGGATATGCCACAATTTCTCTATCCATGCACCTACTGAAGGACTCCTTGTTTGCTTTCAATTTTGGTAGTTTTAAATAAAACTGCTATAAACATTCACATGAAGTTTTTCCTGTGAATGTACATTTTCAAATAAATTGGATAAGAACCTAGCTGTATAATTGCCAGGTCAAATGGTAAGACTATATTTAGCTTTGAAAGAAACTGCCGAAATATCTTCCAGAGTGACTGAACCAGTTTGCACCTTCCACCAGGAATGAATGAAGTTTCTTGTTACATTGCTTCTTTACCTGCAACTGGTATGGTCAGGGTTTTTTTGTTTTTGTTTTCTGTTTTTGTTTTTTTGTTTTTTTGTTTTTTTGGATTCTAGCCATTCCAATAGGTTAGATTAATAGGTTACATCATTGTGTTTTCATTTCCTAATGGCAAATGATGTTGAGCATATTTCATATGCTTATTTTCCTTTCTCTATATTCTTCAGTAAAATCTTAGTTCAGATCTTTTGCCAGTTTTTAAGTTGGGTTGTTCTCTTATTATTGAATTTAAAATTCTACGTTTTGGAAACTAGTGCATTATCATTTATGTGTTTTGCAAATATTTTCTCCAAGTCTGTTGGTCGACTTTAATTCTCTTTAATTCTCTTAACTTCTTTAACAAAGTGGAAGTTTTAGTTTTAATAAACTCCAACTTACTTTTTTCTTTCATGGGCCATACTTATTTAAGAACTCCTTACCAAATCCAAGGTCACATAAACTTTCCCCTATGTTTTCTTTTAGAAGTTTTATAGTTTTCATTTTACGCTTACATCTGTAGTCCATTTTGAGTAAATTTGTGAGAAAGATGTAAAATCTGTGTGTAGATTTTTTTTTTTTTTGCATGTAAATGCATATGGATGCCCAATTGTTCTAGCACCACTTGTTCAAAGACCGTTCTTTCTCCATTAAATTTCATTGCCTCCTTTATCAAAAGTCAGCTGACAAGGTCTATTTCTGGTTCTCAGCTCTGTGCCATTAGACGATGTGTCTATTCTTTCACCAGCACCATGTTTTCTTGCTTACTGTAGTTTCATAATCTTGAAACTTTCTATTTCAAAGTTCCTGTATTTTCAAGTTCAAAATCCAACTTTGTTCTTCCATATTGTACTGGCTATTAAAAGACTTTTGCCTTTCCATATAAACTTTAGAAACATTTGTCAGTATTTTCAAATTGCTTGCTAGGATTTTGAATATGATTCCTGTGAATATATAGATCATTATGGTAAGAACTGACATCTTAATAATGTTGTTTTCCAATCTATGCATGTGGAGTATCTCTTTATATATTTAGATTTACTTTGGTTTCTTTAATAAGTTTTGAAGTTTCCCACATATAGATTCAGCAAATATGTTGTACTTTTATATCTAAGTGTTTCATTTGTTGGTGTTATGGTAAATGGTATTTTTAAAATTCTAATTTCAATTATTTAATGCTGGTATATAGAAAAATGATTGACTTACATACTTTTGCTTATTCATCACAAAATTTATTCTTGAGACTTTAATTTTCTCCATAGTCAAGGCACATGTGATAAATACAGTTTTATTTCTTCCATAAAATTTTCATTTTTTTGTCATTGCATCACCCAGGACTTGCAGTGTAATTTTGAATAGTAGTCAGAGGACATCTTGTCTTCTTACCATAGAGGCAAAATATCTCATTTCTTACTATTAAATGTAACATTAGCTGTAGACATTTTAGTAGATGTTCTTTATCACATTGAGGAAGTTCTTCTGTATATCTATTTTTCTGAAGGTATTAGTCCTGAAAGGATTTAGAGTTTGGTCAAATTAATTTTCCTGTATCAATTGATATGATCATGTAATTTTTCTTTAACTTATTGATGTAGAAAATTACATTGTTTTTTTTAATTTTTTTTAATTTTTTTAAAGTTTATTTATTTTTGAGACAGAGAGAGACAGTGCATGAACAGGGGAGGGGCAGAGAGAGAGGGAGACACAGAATCTGAAACAGGCTGCAGGCTCTGAGCGGTCAGCACAGAGCCCGACGCGGGGCTCGAACTCACAGACCGTGGGATCATGACCTGAGCCGAAGTCAGATGCTTAACCGACCAAATCAATTACATTGATTTTTTTTTTTAATGAGTTAGCTTTGCATACCTGGAATTTATAGTATGTAATTGTTCATAGTGTATAATTCGTTTTAAACGTTGTTGGATTTGATTTGCTAATATTTTGAAAAATCTTTCATCTATATAAGATATGGTCTTGCTTTAAGATCTGGTCTGTACTTTATTTTGAAAGTAAGGTAATGTTGGCCTCATAGAATAAGTTAGAAAGTGTTTCTTCTGTTTCTATTTTTTTTTTTTTTCTTTTTTGGAAGACACTGTGCAGGATTGGAATAATTTCTTCTTTAGGTGTTTAGGAAAATTCACCAGTGAAGTCATCTGAACCTTGAACTTTCTCTCTCAGGAGTATTAAACATTGACTCAATTAAAATATATATGTATATGGATATGTATTTTTTTATTGAGTAAATTTTGGTAGTATGTCTTTCAGGAAAGCAGTCTATTTCATTTATGAATATAATGCTGTAAATTTTCCTTTAGGTTCTATTTTTACCATATTCCTTCAATTTTAGTAAGTTGGATTTTATTTGAATCTCATTGAAGATTTTTTTTTTCTCATTACCAATATTTTAAAATTACTCTTGATTTCCCTATGGATCTCTGGGTTATATACAAGTGTTTGTTGTTGTTTTTTTTTTTTTTATCTCCAGATATTTGGGGATTTTCCAGTCATCTTTCTTTAATAATTTCTGCTTTAATCCCATTGTGGTCTGAGAACCTATTTTGTGTGGTTGATATCATTTAATTTAGGATGTGATTTATAATACAGATTGTGGTCCAGCCTGGTGATTACTCCAGGTCAGCTTAAGAACATGATTTAAAAAAAAAAGAAGAACATGTATTTTGTTGTTGTTAGAAAAACTGTTTTATAAATGTCAATTAGATCATGTTGATTTATAGTCTTGTTCAATCAACTATATCCTTACTGACTTCCTGCCTGCTTGATATAACAATTACTGAAAGAGGTGTGTTGAAGTCCCAAGTATGATAATATGACAGGGAAAGATAGGATAAAATAGGCAGAGAGGGAAAAGTTAGGACCTGAGGACTCTGGGTTAGAAAAACACTTATTTTAAAGCAATGCTGGGAGTATCTAACCAGGAGCAAGCTCCCTCAGGCATAAGGTTTTCCTTAAGAATGTAACAGATACCATCTACTCCCCTTCACCTTTCCCTCAGGAATTTGACAAACAAAAGACCTGACCAAAAATAAGTAGACCATAAAACATATGACCCACAAGGAACCTATGGCTGTATACCACCCCTCATACGATGGAAACAAGCCAATCAAAAAGGAATGAATGACTAAGCACTTAGGGTTACCTAGGGTAGAACCTAAGAAAGAACAGAGGGGAAGGAAAAGGGCTGACTACAATCCTATAAAACAAAGTCTCTTGCCTATAGTTGCGGATATTCACTTTTGAATGCCCCGTCTCTGTAAAGAGAGCCTTCATACTATTCTTACTTTCTGATCTTATACTCTAATGTACTTTTGCCTGCTGCTAATTTTCTTCCATGTCCACCTCTTCAATCTCCCAAGTGGTGAGACAGTGAACCCTGAGTATTGAAGTAAAGAGTCCTGCAACAGATTTGTCTATTTCTCTTTCAGTTCTATTAGTTTTTGTTTCATGTGTTCGAAAGGTATTTGATAATGGAGTATTCTCAATTTCTCCCTGTTAACCTTTGTGACATTGGTCTGTCTACAGTCTGTAATTTATCCACAGTCTATAATGAGCCAATACATTGTTACTATTATTATCTTCAAAGTTTTAGAACAATTAAAAGTAGAAAAATATAAAATGCTTTGTTTTCACAGCCTGTTGTGCTAGGGATTAAAGAAAAGAGATGTAATATAAGGTTAAGGACTTGAGGGGAGCAGGTAAAAAATTCTTAGAATTTCAAGTATGAAATTTTCTCAATTATGAGATTCAAGATTTATTGAATGTTCCTTGAAGTGATAGAAAATTGTTTATCAAATTTCAAGATTATCAAGAGCACAATAAATTTTCTTCAATTTATTTTTGGATAGATTCTGTTTTAATAGTTGCAAAGAATACATTTATGGGAAATTAACTGGGTAATGTCTAGTAAAGTGATCAATAGAGTATATATACATATCCTTTTGAATATATACACATATATGCATGTGTGTATTTAAGATATTACACTGATTATATATATATATAAATGTTATATCTACACTAATTATATACATACAATTATATACACTATATAGTGTATTATATATTGTATATTATATATAATTATACAATATTATATTGTATATATAGTATATATAAATATACTATATAATTGTATATATATTGTATATAATTATATACAATATATATACAATATATATAATTATATACAATATATATACAATTATATAGTATAATTATATATACTAATTATATATATATATATATATATAAGTAGTGTAGACATAGATACAAATTTTAAAGGCTAAGATTCTTCCTTAGCATTTCAACGTAGTAAGTACTATGAAGTGTCCTTGTGTATAAGTAATTAGTTTTGTTATTTCAGTGAACAGGTTTAAGATTTTACACTAATACTTTATTAGAATTTTTTTATTCTAGAAACTTAAATGCAACATGTATAAAGAACAGGCAATTATGACTGCTGTGTCTATGGCAGTTACTGTCATTAATTCTTGATGAGCATGTAATTAAGCGATGTCATCACTGTATTAATCAGAAATAAGTCTAGATGTTTCAACATTTGGAAAACACACACACACACACACACACACACACACACACACACACACACACACACACAATAGGAGCATAAAGTTCACTTCCTGGTGCTGACTTGCTGCCAGATATTTGGCAAGTGTCATCTTGCAGAGTTAAGACCTCAAGAGCACAAGACGTTAAAGAGCTTTTCTACTCAGCACACTGGAAAGCATAATTATTACCAAACCTTTGCTATTAAAACATCATCAAATTATGTTTATAGAATATAATTCACTGAGAACTTCATAGCTGTTTCCCAACAAAAAGCCTGACGGTATTAGTGCACAGGGAATGCAAGTATTGACTTCTTCAAACTAATAAAAAGCCGATGTAATAAATTATGGCTACAGAGTGAACAAAATAACCCTTACTGGCCATATGATGTTAATGTAGCCATAAAAGATTTCCTCCCAACTCAGCAGTAGATGCTGAACCACATCCATGAGGAAAATACAACACAGGAATTCCTTTATTGAATAAAATAGAACAAAAACAGAAATACATGAAAACTATTTTCCCCATATGTTTTTGGTTATTTAGAATTTGTACAAATGTTTTAATAAATAAGTTTCTTGAAAAATACTAAAAAATGACTAATTGATAATATCTTTTCTATGTCAATCACTGCACATGCTGTTGACTTGTTTGATCACCACAGCAAACCTTTAAGCAGTGTATAAATAACCTTCTCCATATTTCTGAAGATGTGAAAACTGAGGCTTAGAGCAAATAAATCACTTGTCGAAAGTTCTAATGCTGCCAGTGAAAAATCCGGGTTTGCCTTATCATATTCTTGGTTTTGTTAATGTATTGTTGTTTTCCTGTTATTGTTATTGGACATTGTCTTAGAATATTTCATCATTGGACTTATTTGGCAATAAATCATTTACCCACTTTTTTCTTGTGAAAAATCCATTGTTGAAGTATAGTTGACATACATTGTCATATTAGTTTCAGGAGTATAGCATAGTGATTCTGCAATTGTATATTTTACTCAATGCTCACCACAATAAACATAAGATACCACCTGCCACCTACAACATTATTAAAATATTATTGACTATATTCCCTATGCTATACTTTTAATCTCAGTGACTTAATTCTTTTATACCTGGAAATTTTTACCTCTTAATCCTCTTTCATATGGCATTCATCTTTCTCCATCTGATTATTTCACTCAGCATAATAGGCCCATACATGGAGTCACAAATGGCAAGATTTTTTTCTTTGTAATGGTTGAACAATATTCTGGTGTGTGTGTATATATACACACACCACTTTATCCTTTAACTGTCAATGCATACTTGGATTGCTTCCATATCTTGGCGATTGTAAATAATCCTGCAGTAAACACAGGGGTGTATATATATATATATATATATATATATATATATATATATATATATATCTTTTTGAATGAGTGTCTTTGTTTTCTTTGGGTCAAAATAAATGGTAGTGGAATTCCTAGATCATGCGATACTTTTATTTTTAATTTTTTAGGAACCTCCATGCTGTTTTTCAGAGGGTCTGTACCAATTTACATCCCTACCAGCAGTGCACAAGGAAGGCTCTTTTTCCACATTCTTACCAGTACTTGCTATTTCTTATCTTTTTGATACTAGACATTCTGACTGATGTCAGATGATATCTGATTTTGTGGTTTTGATTTGGATTCCCCTCATGATTAGTGATGGTGAACATATTTTCATGTGTCTATTGGCCATCTATTCTTTGGAAAAATGTCTATTCAATTCATCTGCCCATTTTTTTAATTGGATTGTCTTTTTCTGATATTGAGTTGTATAAATCCTTTATATATTTTTAATATTAACCCCTTAAAGATATATATTTTGTGAATATCTTTTTGTTGAACAAAAAGGAGGTTGCCTTTTTGTTTTGTTGATTGTTTCCTTCACTGCACGAAAGCTTTAATTTTGGTACAGTCCCAAAAATTTATTTTTGATTTTGTTTCCTTTGCTTGAGGAGACCTATTCACAAATATATTGCTAAGGCTGAGGTCTGAGAGATTACTGCCTGTTTGCTTTCAGGAGTTTTATGGCTTCAAGTCTTAGACTTAGGTTGTCAATCCATTTTCAGTTTATTTTTGTATATGGTATAAGAAAGTGGTCCAGTTTCGTTCTTTTGCATGTAGCTGTCCAATTTTCCCAGCACCATTTATTGAAAAGACTATTTTTACCGCATTGTATATACCTCGCCTCCTTTATCACAGGTTAATTGACCATATATGTGCGTATTTAGTTTGGGCTCTCTATTCTGTTTCACTGATCTATGTGTCTATGTTTGTGCCAGTTCTCTTACCTGTTTGAACTAAGTGATAGACACAAAGTTTGTAGAAAATTGATACATTTAGTCTACAAACTTCTTAGATTTGTGTTCCATTTTCATCTACCACAGGTAGAGAAGGAATAAAATAAGCTACTAATTTAGGCTAAATCATGTTTGCCAAAAGATACCTGTTTGAAAACATTGAGGGAATATGTACCTTGGTAGAAAATGAGCACATCTTCTGAGCATTTATAAACTGTTTGATCAAAGAAAGATACACTGGAATTTGCTAGACATGTAGCCTACTTACTGACTATAGACTTGTTTGAGATTGAGATATGTAGGGGAGAAAATCCCTGGGTTCAATTACAGTTAACAATTCTACATCTTATTCGTTGTCTCTCCAGTCTAAGATATAAAAGATGGGTATTGCCTAAGAGGTAGTTCCTTGTCAAAGTTGGAAGACTTTGTTCATGTAATTCTCTCTCATTATTGCCCATCTGGTTTTTCCAGGGTTTTATTTTCTTACTTTTAAGGGAGATATAACTGACATATAACAGTGTTTAAGATGTACAACATACTGATTTGATATACATTTATATCACGATATGATTGCCATCGTAGTGTTAGCGAACATCTTTGTTGCGTGATATAATTACCGTTTCTTCTAGCAGTGGGAACAAATAAGGCCTAGTCTCCTAGCAAGTTTAATGTTTGTAATACAGTTTTGTTGTCTATAGTCACTGTACTGTGTATTAGCTCTCCAGGCCTTGTTCTCTAATAGTTATAAGTATGAAATGTTCAATTTTTAACCCAGTAAGAGATTCTGAAGTTTCAATCCAAAAAGAAATAAAACTCTGTCTAATTATTGCTAAAATTATCTTTAATATACAAGAAAATCTGTATAACGGTGTCATTAACTGTTCAAAATCTGTATTGAAAATTATGAAGAAAAGAATTAGATAAGAATTAAGTAAATGTTTGCTTACTACTGTTTAATGTTTGTGTAATTTCTATAGTCTCAGTAATAAAACATTACAAAACATAGGGGCAAATAATTTTAGAGATTTAGACCTTATTTAATAAATTATTCAATTATTATGTATATTATGAAAATGTTTTATGTATCAGTGGAGAAGTAATATTTAATATATACCTTTTTATCATTTAAAAAAGCTTAATTCCAGTGTAGCTAACATACAGTGTTGTTAGTCTCAGGTGTGCAATATAGTGATTCAGCGATTCCATAGATCACTCAGTGCTCATCAAGATAAGTGTACTCTTAATCCCCTTTACTTATTTCACCCATCCTCTGACAACTGTCTATTTGTTCTGTTGGGGTAGTAGTGTACTTTTTGGTTTGTCTCTTTCCCCCCCTTATTTATTTTGTTTCTTAAATTCCACATATGAGTAAAATCATACAGTTTGTCGTCTTTGACTGACATTTAGCTTAGCATTAGACTCTCTAGATCGATTTATGTTGTTGCAGATAGCAAGATTTCATTATTTTTTATGAGTGAATAATCTTCTTTATCCGTTCATTTATCAGTGGACACTGAGACTGCTTCCATAATTTGGTTCTTATAAATAACGCTGCAATAAAACATTAGGGTGCATATATTCCTTTGAATTAGTGTTTTTGTATTCTTTGAGTAAATACCCAGTAGTGGGATTCCTCCATAAATGGTAGTTTTATTTCTAATTTTTTGAGGAATCTCCATACCATCTTCCACAGTGGCTGCACTAGTCTGCATTTTATGATGAGTAATACTAAGCCATTCAATGCATTTTAGTTAAATATCCACTCAACCTCCAAAATTTCCTTTGAAGTTTTTTTTAATTTTTTTTTTAATTTTGTTTAACTTTCTATTTATTTTTGAGACAGGGAGAGACAGAGCATGAATGGGGGAGGGTCAGAGAGAGAGGGAGACACAGAATCTGAAACAGGCTCCAGGTTCTGAGCAGTAAGCACAGAGCCCAACGCGGGGCTTGAACTCACGAACAGTGAGATGGTGACCTAAACCGAAGTCGGACGCTTAACCGACTGAGCCACTCAGGCGCCCCTCCTTTGAAGTTTTATCATTTAGATGTTACTTCCATATTGCGTGCAGTCTACAAATACTGTGCAAGCAAAGTTATGGAGAGAAAACATGTAAGAATATCAATAAACTAGTGTTGGTATAACCTCTCACATTTTGCTTGATTCAAAGAACAAACAGAAAATTGTTACTGATCTCTCACCTTGAATACCTACAAGCAATATTTAATCCTGATTTAATTAATTATATAGAAATAATACTTTATAACATTTTTTTGTTGTTAACCCCAAAATTATAATATACTATAATGAAAAATAATTGTTTCAGTAGTGAATGTGTGCCCTTCCTTTAAGCTATCAACTGAAATTAAAACAAAGTAATGTAATTGAGAAATTGAAATTTCCCTGTTGATACACCAAAGCCAAATTTTCAGAACACTGACCTTTGTTTTAAAGTATTAAATCTTGAATAGCAATTATAATTCTTAATGAAATTTAGATGATGGATTTTACTTTTATTTCTGGGTGTTACTTGTTAGCAAGTGGAAAAATAGGAGAAAAGCCTTGAAATATATGAAATATTTAAAAAAGCATATTTCCCAAATTATTCCAAATGAAACCTCAAAATTGGTAACCTGGAATATTATATACATATTTTTCTTTTCAAATGATATTGGGGCCTCTATCCATATGGGCCGAGTCTTTCAGTAAATATTGTCATAAGTATAGCATATACCATGTAAGCTTACAGAATTATTACAATTTCGATTGATATTAATGTTTACAAAAATATATTTTCAAACATATTTTGAAAACCATATAAATCAATAAGCTATGTGATACTTTAAAAGCTGTTGAGATTTAGATTGTCAGAGTTATAAAACAAAACAGGAAGGAAATACTAACTTGGGGATCTAGTTAGGCAATTTGAATGAAGAGTTAAAGGTACAATGAAGCTGAAATAGATCACCTAGATTGTCAGCACTGAAATTCTCCCATATTATATTGTCAGAGGAATGCAAGTTGAAGCAAATGAAGACATAAAAATTACACTGCAGTATCTGGGATTGTAGAGACAATATACAAATCATAAGAAAAAATGTGTTATTGAAAGCACATTGTTTTGGGAAGGGAGGAAGATGGTGTAGGAGGTTGCTGGGCTCACCTCATCCCACTGATCGCTTAGATTCTACCCACATCTGCTTAGGAACCCAGAAAACTGTCAGAAAACTAGCAGAACGGACTCTCCAGAGCCAAGTGTAGACAACAGGCCCCCAGAAGAGGGTAGGAAGGGTAGAGAGGCAGTGCGTGCTACACAGACTGGCAGGAAGGAGCCAGAGGGGTGGAGGGGCAGCCGGCCAGGCAAGGAAGAGCCCCCGAAACCTGGCTTGTAAAAGCAGAGGGGCCGGATTCCATGAGTTCTGACAGCAAGCGGGACTTAACATATGGAATGTTATAAGTCAACAGCTCTGCTTGGAGAGCGGGAGGGAGAAGGGACAATGGGAGGGAGAGGTGTTGAGCCCCGGAAGACAGAACTCAGCTTAGTGAGGAACAAAGGTGCTGGCAAGCACCATCTCCCTCTCCCATCCCCAGCCAAAAACCCAAAGGGAACCAGTTCCTGTCACCGAATTTGCTTGCACCCCACAAACACCCAACGCTGTTCTTCTGTAGATCCATCCTTCTGACGGGTGTGCCTCCCTCCAGGTGCTGCAGGCCCCTCCTGCAGGGGACCATCAAAGGCAAAGCAAGCTAAGCCTGCCCCTCCTGCCCCTGTGCACCTTGCAGATCCACCCTGTCAAATACTCTAATACTCTATTGGCCAGATCCCATCAAAGCAGCACCACAAGCCTGGCAGTGTGCAAGAAGCCCTGACAGGGGCCACACCATTCCACAGTGAGTCCTGCCCCTGGGAGAGGGGAAGATAAGGTACACACCAGTCTGACTGTGGCCCCAGAGGTGGGCTGGGGGAAGACATCAGGTCTGACAGCGGCCCTGTCCCCCAACACAAGTTTCTCCAAAGAGCACAGGAGAAGTGCCCTGCAGTTCCCCTGGGACTATCCAAAATGATGAAACTGAAGAATTCTCCTCAAAAGAAACTCCAGGAAGTAGTGACAGCTAACGAATTGATCAAAACCGATTTAAGCAAAATAATGGAACAAGAATTTAGAATCATAGTCATAAAATTAACTGCTGGGCTTGAAAAAAGCATAGAGGACAGCAGAGAATCTATTGCTACAGAGATCAAGAGACTAAGAAATAGTCATGAGCTAAAAAATGCTATAAATGGGGTGCAAAATAAAATGGAGGCAGCCATAGCATGGATTGAAGAGGTGGAGGAGAGAATAGGTGAATTAGAAGATAAAATTATGGAAAAAGAGGAAGCTGAGAAAAAGAAAAAAATCCAGGAGTATGAGGGGAGAATTAGAGAACTAAGTGATGCAATCAAACGCAACAATGTCCATATTCTAGGAATTCCAGAAGAAGAAGAGACAGAAAAGGGCTGAAGGTGTACTTGAACATATCATAGCTGAGAACTTCCCTGATCTGGGAAGGAAACAGGCATTGAAATCCAAGAGGCGCAGAGAGCTCCCTTCAGTGTAACTTGAATCCATCTTCTGCAGGACATATCATAGTGAAACTGGCATAATACAAGGATAAAAAGAGAATTCTGAAAGAAGCTAGGGATAAACAGGCCGTAACATACCAAGGTAGACTCATAAGGGTAGTAGCAGACCTATCTACTAAAACTTGGCAGACCATAAAGGAATCGCAGGAAATCTTCAATGTGATGAACAGAAAAAAACATGCAGCCAAGAATCCTCTATCCAGCAAGTCTGTCATTCAGAATAGAAGGAGAGATAAAGGTCTTCCCAAACAAACAAAAACTGAAGGAATTCATCACCACTAAACCAGCCCTACAAGAGATCCTAAGGGGAATCCTGTGAGACAAAGTACCAGAGACATCGCTACAAGCATGAAACCTACAGACATCACCATGACTCTAAACCCATATCTTTCTATAATAACACTGAATGTAAATGGACTAAATGCTCCAACCTAAAGACATAGGGTATCAGAAGGGATAAAAAAAAAAAAAAACAAGACCCATCTATTTGCTGTCTACAAGAGACTCATTTTAGACCTGAGGACACCTTCAGATTGAAAGTGAGGGGATAGGGAGCTATCTATCATGCTATGGGAAGTCAAAAGAAAGCTGGAGTTGCCATAGTTACATCAGACAAACTAGACTTTAAAAGCTGTAACAAGAGATGAAGAAGGGCATTATATAATAATTACAGGGTCTATCCATCAGGAAGAGCTAACAATTATAAATGTCTATGCACCAAATATGGGTGCCCCCAACTGCATAAAAAAATTAATCACAAACATAAGCATCCTTATTGATAAGAATGTGGTAATTGCAGGGGACTTAAATACCTCACTTACAATGGATAGCTCATCTAGACACAAAATCAATAAAGAAACAAGGGCCCTGAAGGATATATTGGATCAGATGGACTTGACAGATATATTTAGAACTCTGCATCCCAAAGCAACAGAATATACTTTTTTTCTTAAGTGCACATGGAAAATTCTCCAAGATAGATCACATACTGGGTAACAAAACAGCGCTTTGTAAGTATAAAAGAATTGAGATCATAGCATGCACACTTTCAGACCACAATCCTATGAAACTTGATATCAACCACAGGAAAAAGTCTGGAAAACCTCCAAAAGTGTGGAGGTTAAAGAACACCCTACTAAAGAATGAATCGGTCAACCGGACAGTTAGAGAAGAACTTTAAAAATATATGGAAACAAATGAAAATGAAAATACAACAATCCAAATGCTTTGGGATGCAGCAAAGGCATTCCTGAGAGGAAAATACATTGCAATCCAGGCCTATCTCAAGAAACAAGAAAAATCCCAAATAGAAAATTTAACAGCTCACCAAAAAGGAACTAGAAGGAGAACAGCAAAGACACCCCAAACCCAGCAGAAGAAGAGAAATAATAAAGATCAGAGCAGAAATAAACAATATAGAATCTAAACAAAGAAACAAACAAAAAACAGTTAAGCAGATCAACGAAACCAAGAGTTGGTTTTTTGAAAACAAAAACAAAACTGATAAACTTCTAGCCAGGCTTCTCAAAAAGAAAAGGGAGAGGACCCAACTAGATAAAATCGTGAATGAAAATGGAATTATTACAACTAATCCCTCAGAAATACAAGCAATTATCAGGGAATACTATGAAAAATTATATGGCAACTGGACAGCCTGGAACAAATGGACAAATTCCTAAGCACCCACACACTTCCAAAACTCAAATAGGAAGATGCAGAGAATTTGAACAAACCCATAACTAGTGAAAAATTGAATCAGTTATCAAAAATTTCCCAACAAATAAGAGTCCAGGACCATATGGCTTCCCTAAGGAATTCTACCAGACATTTAAAGCAGAAATAATACCTATCCTTCTCAAGCTGTTCCAAAAAATAGAAAAGGAAGGAAAACTTCCAGATTGATTCTATGAAGCCAGCATTACTTTGATTCCCAAACCAGACAGAGACCCAGAAAAAAGAAAGAGCTACAGGCCAATATTCCTCATGAATATGGATGCAAAAATTCTCAACAAATTATTAAGAAATTGAATTCAACAGCATATAAAAAGAATAATTCACCATGATCAAGTGGGATGCACTCCGGGGATGCAGGGCTGATTGAACATTCACAAATCAATAAATGTGATATATCACTTTAAGAAAGGAAAAGATAAGAACCATATGATCCTGTCAATCAGTGCATAAAATGCATTTGACAAAATTCAGCATCCTTTCTTAATAAAAACCCTCGAGAAAGTCGGGATAGAGGGAACATACTTAAACATCATAAAAGCCATTTATGAAAAACCCACGGCTAATATCATCCTCAATGGGGAAAAACTGAGAGCTTTCCCCCTGAGATTAGGAACACAACAGGGATGTCCACTCTCACCACTGTTGTTTAACATAGTGTTGGAAGTTCTAGCATCAGTAATCAGACAACAAAAGGAAATTAAAAGCATCAAAATGGCAAAGATGAAGACAAGCTTTCACTCTTTGCAGATGACATGATATTACACATGGAAAACCCAATGGACTCCACCAAAAGTCTGCTAGAACTGATACATGAATTCAGAAAAGTGACAGGATAAAAAAATTAATGTGCAGAAATCAGTTGCATTCTTATACACTAATAACAAAGCAACAGAAAAACAAAGAAAGTGATCCCATTCACAATTGCACCAAGAATCATAAAATACCTGGGAATAAACCTAACCAAAGATGTAAAAGATCTGTATGCTGAAAACTATAGAAAACTTATGAAGGAAATTGAAGAAGATACAAAGAAATGGAAAAACATTTGGTGTTCATGGATCAGAAGAATAAATATTGTTAAAATGTCAATACTACTGAAAGCTATCCACATATTCGATGCAATCCCAATGAAAATTGCACGAACATTCTTCTTGAAGCTAGAACAAGCAATCCTAAAATTTGTATGGAACTACCAAAGACCCCGAATAGCCAAAGTAATATTGAAGAAGAAGACCAAAGCAGGAGGCATCACAATCCCAGACTTTAGCCTCTACTACAAAGCTGTCATCATCAATACAGCATGGCATTGGCACAAAAACAGGCACATAGACCAATGGAATAGAATAGAGACTCTAGAATTGGACCCTCAAAAGTATGGCCAACTCATCTTTGACAAAGCAGGAAAGAACATCCAATGGAAAAAAGACAGTCTCTTTAGCAAATGGTGCTGGGAGAACTGGACAGCAATATGCAGAAGAATGAAACTAGACCACTTTCTTACACCATTCACAAAAATAAACTCCAAATGGATGAAGGACGTGAATGTGAGACAGGAAACCATCAAAACCCTAGAGGAGAAAGCAGGAAAAAACCTCTCAGACCTCAGCCGCAGCAATTTCTTACTTGACACATCCCCAAAGGCAAGGGAATTAAAAGCAAAAATGAACTACTGGGACCTCATGAAGAAAGAAAGCTTCTGCACTGCGAAGGAAACAATCAACAAAACTAAAAGGCAACCAACAGAATGGGAAAAGATATTTGCAAACGACATATCAAAGGGCTAGTATTCAAAATCTATAAAGAACTCACCAAACTCCACACTCAAAAAACAAATAATTCAGTGAAGACATGGGCAGAAGACATGAATAGACACTTCTCTAAAGAAGACATCCGGATGGCAACAGGCACATGAAAAGATGCTCAACGTCGCTCTTCATCAGGGAAATACAAATGAAAATCACACTGAGCTATCACCTCACGCCAGTCAGAGTGGCTAAAATGAACAAATCAGGAGACTATAGATGCTGGAGAGGATGTGGAGAAACGTGAAACCTCTTGCACTGTTGGTGGGAATGCAAACTGGTGCAGCCACACTGGAAAACAGTGTGGTTGTTCCTCAAAAAATTAAAAATAGATCTACCCTATGACCCAACAATAGCACTGCTAGGAGTCTACCCAAGGGATACAGGAGTGCTGATGCATAGGGGCACTTGTACCCCAATGTTTATAGCAGCACTTTCAACAATATCCAAATCATGGAAAGAGCGTAAATGTCCATCAACTGATGAATGGATAAACAAGTTGTGGTTTATATATACAATGGAGTACTACTTGGCAGTGATAAAGAATGAAATATGGTCTTTTGTAGCAAAGTAGATGGAATTGGCAAGTGTTATGCTCAGTGAAATAAGTCATACAGAGAAAGACAGATCCCATGTTTTCACTCTTAGGTGGATCCTGAGAAACTTAACAGAAGACAATGGGGGAGGGGAAGAAAAAAAAAAAGTTAGAGAGGGACGGAGCCAAAGCATAAGAGACTCTTAAAACCTGAGAGTAAACTGAGGGTTGATGGGGGGTGGGAGGGAAGGGAGGGTGGATAATGGGCATTGAGGAGGATACCTGTTGGGATGAGCACTGGGTGTTGTATGGAAACCAATTTGACAATAAATTTCATATTAGAAAAAAAGAAAGCACATTGTTTTGGAAATCTAAAAAACAATGTATTTATTACTAGCTATGCCACCTTATAGTTTTGGATGTCATTTCCTCACTTATATACACATGGATTAGAATTTATTATCTCAGATTAGAAGCACCATTAAGAGGTAAAAGCACCATTAAGAAATGAAAGGTAAAACATCTACCTTGGGACGGGATTTGTAGGTGTGTACATGGGTACACATATACTTAAGTGAAATTTTTCAAGTTTTAATACATATACAGACACTTTTTAAACATGGCTTCCTTTAGATCTTAATACATTTAAAATAGATTCTTTAAAGTCTTGAAAAGTATCACATCTGGGCCTCCTTGGGGACAGTTCAATTGGTTACTTTCCTTCCTGTATATAGACAATATATTCTGTTTCTTTGCCTGACTCATAATTTTTTTTGTTAAGAGCTCGGCATCTCTAATATCATAATGTGACCATGCTGGAAATAAGATTCTTCCCCAGGATTTGTTGTTGCTTTTTGTCTTATGCCATTTCTGAACTAACTTTACAATGTATGTTCTTTGTATGTGTAGCCACTGAGGTCTCTGCTCCATTAGCTAAATGGTCAGCTCTTCACTGTATAGAGATTTTCTTACAAGCCTGGAACCAAAAAAATTTCCCAGTCTTGGCAAGGTTTCTATGGATGTGTTGGGGGTACACTTTTCAGACTCAGGCAAGTAGTTTACAACTCTGCCTTCCTCTTTGATTCCTGCCTGCAGACGGCCTCAAAGTTAGCCAGAGGTCTTAGTTTAGCATTGTCTTATGTCTTTCCTGAGCATGTCCCAAACCCTGGGCATGCATACAGCCTTCTAGATTCCCAAGGATATGATGTCTTAGAACTCTTATTCTCCCACAGCATCTCATTCCCTCAGGTCTCCTAAGCTTTTTGGTTAATCTATTGTTTGCCCAAATTTCTATCCATTACCTCAGTAACTGAAACATCTACCCGCAGATGCTTTTGACAAATGCCTCCAGATAATGGTTTTAGTGCAGGTTGAGTTCTGAATCAGGGAAGATAAAGATAAGTTTTTTGACTGAATTTTCCTAGGAGTCACCAGATAGATTGAAATAAGGATATTTATCTGGAAAGAAGATTAATTGTTTCTTCCATTACTGGTAGCAGAAGTGTTTTATTACTTTCACCTGTACCACTGGGCTGGGAAGTGGGGGAAGGGACTAGTGTACATTATAATGGCAACAAGACTTAGAATTCTTACAGATTTCCAGCCATTTTTCCTGAACAAGAATTTCCATAATTGCTGCAAGCTTTTGGTTATTTTCCAGAGTTCCAAAACATTGGACTCTGAGAAGTTTTATAATTTTGGTTATTGCTTCTACAGAGGGACATAAATTTGCATTTCCTTATTCTGCCATAATCACTGACATCCCCCATTTTGATTTTTTTCTTCTATTTGCTCGTTTTTAAATATATCTCAAAGTTTGCCCAGAGAAGTTGTATGCAATGTTTTTTGTCCTCATTGAATTTTTAATCACTGGATTAAAGCTTTTCTCAAATAACTTGTTTATTTGAGAATATTATTTTAGCTTAAAAATTTTTAAGTTTGTTTATTTTTTGAGAGAGACAGACAGCGTGAGTATGGGAGGGGCAGAGAGAGAGAGAGAAAGTATCCTCAGCACGCTCTGTACTGTCAGCACAGAACCCCATGTGGGCTCAGTCTCACAACCATGAGATCATAACCTGAGCTGAAATCAAGAGTAGATACCCAATCAACTGAGCTATCCAAGTGCCATGATTTTAACTTATTTCTTAATAACTTTTCATGTGCATCTGTCCTAACTCAGTTTCTAATGCCTAGCAATTTTCCATTTGATGCAGAAGTATTGAATGATGTGTGATAGTAACACTCTCATAATTTCATAGTAGAGTTTTAACATGAAGATTTTTTTCAGAATTTCTATAAAATCCATCCCATTTCTTTTAAATTCACCAGTGAACCTGTATTCTACTTAGTATGGAGTTAACACAACTTCACCAAGGTGCACTATATTTCTACCTATAATCATTGACCCAATCATTATTTAATGCTTTTTTGTTGTTTAATTTGCCACGTGTTAAATAATGAATGAAATAAGAGGCAGGGGTATGTTACTGACAGAGGAAAAATTCTCTGTTAACCCAAAAAGCAATACAGAAGATTATCAACTAATTTGATTTTTTTATCTCTCATTTTGTTTTTTTTTCCTTTTCTCTTTTTGTAACCTCTATTTCATTAAGAACAGGATTGTGCCCTCAGTTATAATATTCCATCCAGTTCTATATTTTTGTGAATTTTGCATGAATTTCCTAAAGATCTTTTAACTAGTTTCAGACATAATATATTGTGTTTTCTATGAATGTTTAGATATTTTAGGAAGGAGTTAAAGAGCCTGTTAACCATATGAAATTTCCTACCAAGTTTTAAGATGGAAAGTAGCTTGGCAAATCTGTAATCAATACAGAATTTGAAATAGGGAAAAAGCACCAGGAAAACAACTTGGTAGGAAATCATGGTAGCTTGTTTGAAAGAAGATGGTAAGGATGATATCCTTTAGAGACCAGGATCCTAGAACACACGTGAGACAAAACTTAGGGATGTACTGACTTACATGATTATTTGCTGATTAATTGTAAGTCGAAAGATGGATGAGCCAAGGCTAGTATCACAATTTATATTTTGATTTTTATAAATAGCATTTTTATTAGTCAAGGGAGGAAATAAGAAATGAGCAACATATTTGAATGGTATAGGAGGAAAATGGTGATTTTCTTTTGGAACATAAGCCAGCAGAAATAGCCCATATTTAGAGACAGATGTGTAGTAGTTGAGGTAATGGTGGAGGGATATGGTTTACTGATGGAGGAGGGGAAAGTGCTTCCTAATGTAGGTCACACTTTTAACATATCTAACATCTAATTACCAATCTCCTTCGTATATGTCGCCCTAATTTTTTTCTTTTTGTTAAATTGTAACTCCATTCTCCTAGTTAATGTGGCCACATATATGAACGTATCCATGATTTTTTTTTCTTTTCTCTCATATTCCAGAACCAATCTGTTAGGAAATCGTGTCAGTGTAACTGTTTACTATCCTGCTCCCGTCATTCTGTCCCTTGGCACCATTATTCTCGCTAGGATTATTATATCAACATTTTAACTAATTTTCCTAAAAGCGTATTTACCCTCTTTCAAACTAGACTTTTCTCAACATAGTACCTCGACAATAACACCTTACTACTCTGTACATAATCCAACAACTCACATTTCATTGTATAAAACATTACCTACAAGACACCTTAGGAAGCATTGGCAGGCATCAGGCTATGTTGCTAATCTTATTTCCCTCTATCACCTTCACTCATACTGGCCCACCCACATTGTTGTCCTTGCTGCTGCTTTAATAAACAATTTTTTTTAATTTTTAATGTTTATTTAGTTTTGAGAGAGAGAGAGAGAGAGAGACAGAGACAGAGACAGACCATGAACTGGGGAGGGGCAGAGAGACAGTGGGGGACACAGAATCTGAAGTGGGCTCCAGGCTCTGAGCATTTCAGCATAGAGCCCAACACGGGGCTCAAACCCACAAACCATGAGATCATGACCTGAGCTGAAGTGGGCCGCCCAACCAACTGAGCCACCCAGATGCCCCATTACTGTGTTAATATATAGCTGTGTTCTGCATTTTTGTTCTCTGCACTCGAAAATGTCTTCCCCTAGATTTCTACATTGCTCAGTCCCTTTCATCTTTCAAGTTTTTAGCCAAATGTCATATATTCACATTTAAGTTTGCATTTTCTTACATATATTCATAATCTCTAACTTTCTTCTCTCTCTTATTCAATGGTACTTCTCAGCATCTTGACTCTATCAGTTCAGGAGGCCATAAGTCCAAAATCAAGGTGTTGGCTGAATTGCTTCCCTCAGGAGTCTCTAAGGGAGAATCCGTTCCTTACTCCTATCTTCTGATGGCTGCTAATGATCTTTTGGAATTCCTTAGCTTGGGACTCCATAACTTCAATCTCTGCTTCTGTGTTCACATGGCCTTTCTTCAGTATTTCTTTGTCTTTTCCTTTTCTTATAAAGACAACTGTCATTACTATCATTGCATTAGCACCTCTGCCCCCAATCCGTCATGACCTCATCTCATGATTCTTAAGTTAATTAAATATGCAAAGACTATTTTTCCAAATAATGTACATTTATTGGTAACAGGGATTAGGATTTGGACATAACTTTTGAAGGGCTATAAATCAACCTATTATGTTAAATTAGTATAAGTTAATTATTATGTATTTATTCTCAGCCTCCCCCAACTGGAATGTCAAGTCCATGACAAAGATTAAATATATTATTTATATATGCCTTGACCAATTTCTGGCACACAGTGGGAGCTTAATAAATATATGTTCAATAAATGAGAAGATAAAATATGGACAAGAACTAGAAGTTACCAATATCATTGGAACCAAAATTTAAAAAAAATAAAAAAGGAAAGGAGAATTTGGAAAAGAAGTCAAACTTATGTGAAAATATGCAAAAAAAAAAAAAAAAAAAAAAAGAGTAGGGCCCCTGAAGTCAAGAGTGTGTTTGCATAATTAGGGAGTGGTTGCTAATGTCAAATGTCAAGTTGAAAGAAGCATGGAAAGAGCCCTCCCAGTGATTTGAATATTTGAGTTGTGTGGTACTTATAAAGATTTTCATAGCACGTGGAAATATGTCCAAATCTAAGAAAGATTTGTACTCTAGAATCTTAGTGGCTGTATTATAGCTCATTAAAAATGACAAGATGATAAACATCAAGAAGGAAATCTCTGTCACTGATTCAAACTCTTTGACTTTGTTTTTTGGCACTATGCTTCTGAAATCTCTTACCTCTTGCACGTGTTGAATTTTCAGTCTACTACACTGTACATGTTTTGATGTTTGATGAATAATGGGACTTATCAATATGTGTATTGTTTCCAGACTATTCCTTTAAACTGGACTCAAGTTTTCATCCTTACTAGTTATATTCTACTAATTCTAGCTCATTCATCCTGTTGTGATCATTTATATAACATTTTTTTCCATTGACATTATCCAAGCAGCAGAATTTAAAAATAACTCAAAAACTTAAATTCAGCCAATTCTTAATAGAAGCATAAGTTATTTATAGTATGTAAATAATAGCACTTCAAAATGAAAAGTAAATATAGATGTATGTTTTTCATTAAATCATTACAAGGGCTATTTAAATATTGAGCAATAGTGCAACATGACCATAGGTATCATTTGCCATTATATGTTTGCTTTTCTAGTGAAGAGAAACACTGCAAAATAATATAAGCAGTTCAGCTTTGACTGCAATGGAGATGAGTTTATTATGTGCAAATATTTCAAGTATGTTACCTTAAAAGTTTTTCTGATTATTATAACTTAACTTTAAATATACCCATTATACGTAGTTTGCATAACTCACATTTTACCTAGTATAACTTAACAAATGTAAAATTATCTAAAATTTGAAAATAGTTTTACCCAATAATAAGTAGAGATTATATATTTAGAAAAGCAAATTAAAAAAAAAAAGCAGGGTGCACCTGGGTGGGTCAGTTGGTTAACCATCCTACTTCAGCTCACGTCATGATCTCACATTTCCGGGTTCAAGCCCTGCATCAGGCTCTGTGCTGACAGCTCAGAGCCTGGAGCTGGCTTTGGATTCTGTGTCTGCCTCTGGCTCTGCCCCTCCCCAACTTGCTCTCTGTTTCTGTCTCTCTCTCAAAAATAAATAAACATTAAAAAAAAAAAAAAGAAAGAAAAGAAAATTGCTTTATTTATCATTATAATGATTTGGTCCTAAAAGCAATTAATCTAGAAATCTATGATTTTTCTTTCTTTTCCTCCTCAATTCAGATTCTATAACTCTTCAGGAAATATTCCAATCTTTGTATAAAAATGTAGGTAGAAGTTGTTTTGTACTATCCTATTGGTCTAGAGAACTCCTAATCAGATACTGAAGGACAAAGTCACTATAAAAGAGAAAAGCAATTAAAATAATATAAGAGTTGAAAAATTGCTTCAGTCGCTTGTTGATTTAAGTCAATATAATTTTACTGTAGGATTTGGAATTTGATTAGAGGGGACATAATTCTTATTTAATTATGAATGCCTTGGCAGAAAAGAGAAAGGAACTCAAAAACTGAGGGCAGTAAAAGGTTGAACTTCCAAACTCAGTCAAAGCGGAGAGAGAAGTGTATTATTGAAAAAAAGTGAACTGTAACAAAATGTTCTTCAAGCAGACAGATAAGAGACAGGAGGAAGTTAGGAAACTTACCATGGACACAAACAAACCTCAACTAAATTAATATAAAATTTAAAATTAATAATTAATAATTATTATAAATTAGTAATTAATTTATAATTTATAGAACCATCCAAAAATGACTTAAAATAGAAAAAGTAATACACAAATGATCAGAATACAATATACTAGTTTTTTTTTTCATTCTATAACTTTATTGGTCTGGGATAAAACTAATACCAACAGTACTATCATAAGATAGTTTTGATATCATATCATAAGTTTTGATATTTGTACAAATATTTTTCTGGGTATCTTTCTGAATATCAATATTGCAAATCTATTATCTTTTATTTATTTACACTCAGTTTGTTCCAGAAATGACTGGAGAGGGAGTTAATACCATTTATATATTATAATTTTCTTTAAACAAAGTGTTACTATATTCCATTAACCTTCTGGTAGATCAGCATATCATTATAGAAATAAGCTGCCAATATTAAATCCATGAATACTAAGATTCTATTGTGTTTGGTTCAAAATGTGATCTTTTTGGTTCAAAATGTGATCTTAGTGCCTAACTTACATATAGATTTCTGGCTTATAGTTCATCTACCCTTAAAGCTGACAATTCATAAGTATGAGAAGAAGCTAAAAACCATGAGTTCACCAATAATTAAATAAATTTGGATAAGATAAAACCAGGGTAGTTTAGGAAAGCTGTAATTCATTCAACGAAAGAACACTAATTCAGCAGTTACTTTATGTGCAGTCAGACACTAAAGGATACAATTAAACAAGGTCTAGGGAAAGATTCAATAATGTGAGTAGAGAAATTAAAAACAATGAGGAAAAAGTACTATGATAAAGAAATATAGTCTTAAGGAAACCCATTGAAAAACCTCCTTACCTGGATTTAAGTTAGGTGGTGGTCAATAAGAATGTCCATGAGAAATTTTATATAAATGAGACCTGAAGAGTCCAGTCATGTAAATGAGTAGGAGAATCATCTCTGTAGAGACAAAGAAAACATTATATGGAGAAATCTGGATGCTAGAAACGCATGTAGATTAAGTAAATGAAAACATTTAGTATGTGACAGTATGCTCACTTAGAGCTACATGAGAAAGGAAATAGAAGTCATCTGGAGCCCCCTGTTAACGAGGTTGGATCATCTGAGGGCAAAGATGGGTGAAGCAGTAAAGTAACTTGATCAGATTTTAGATTCAGTAAGATTATTCTGGTACCAAATTCATATGGTAGTCAATAAGTTTAATTTTTGTTTCCTCCAAAAATTAGAAGGTCAAAGATAAAATATGTCCCCAAATGATTTGATACATAGAGCAGAAACACTGAAGTGGAGGTCTGAAGATAGAGTAAGGCCAAATTCTGCTATTGACTAATTGTGTGGGTTTAACTAAGTTATCTTTTATTTTATTATTTTTGAGAGAGAGAGCGTGCATGAGCATGAGTGGGGGAAGAGCAGAAAGAGAGGGAGAGAGAGAATGTTAAGCGGGCTCCACACCCAGGATGAGATCTCACAATCATGAGATCATGACCTGAGCTGAAATCAAGACCTGGATGCTTAACCAACTGAGCCACTCAGGTGTCCCATTAACCAAGTTATTTATTATCTTTTTAAATGTAATTCCACAAATTAAAAATATAAAAAATTTAATAACTTCATTCACAAAGTGGTTTTAAATAACAAGACCTTGAATGTGTTTTGAAAATAATTAACAAAATACTGACTATTTTTGGGAATATTTTTATGAATAAAATATCTAAAATACCTTTCAAAAATGATGAGCAGTCTGTTAAAACTGAAAAGCTATAAATCTAAGAAAAAGGAAAATATTTTTACACTTATGGATAAAAGTTCTTTGAAATAAAGGTATATGAATAAAAGTTCTTTGAAATAAATATATATAAATATATATAAATATATATAAATAAATAAATATATATAAATATATATTTGAAATAAATATATATAAATGAATAAATATATATAAATAAATATATATATAAATATATATAAATGCGTGTGCTCTCTCTCAAAAATAATATATATATATAAATATATATATAAATATATATAAATAATATATATAAATATATATAAATAAAATAAATATATATAAATTTGTAAATCATAATACACAGGTTAGAACCCACCTATTATGTAAAATGTAACTATTGGCAGTTTTCACTTATTGATAATTTTGTATAACTTATTGAAACTAGCGGGCCCCCAATTATAGTTTTGCAGCTATTACACCAAGCATTTGGTTATAATGACATTTATGTAAAAAAAAAAATAGGTTATAATGAGATTAGTACCTTAGGCATATGATTTAAACCAGCATGACAGTTTGATTCATTTTTCTTATTTTTAAAATTAATCTTACTCTATTACATGTACTTGGCAGTTCCCTTTAGAAAATATTCTACATATTTTTTACAATAAGCAGATGATAAATAAATAAAACCATTGTTTCATTATCATTTATTGAATAACCAAATAGAAGGAGCTATATACTTTAAGTCAGGTATAAATATTGTGGTTTTTAAGAACATACAAGCTAAATGGTAAGATAGAATAAAATGCCATTAAATAATATTGAAAATTAGGGGCTAGGATAATATTTGAGTTAGAAGATGGGTTGGAAAATACAATGAATCCTACTTGGATAATTGAACTTGAAATGCTTGAATGGCATTTATGAGATCTACAAAGAAATCTGTAACTGGCTTTTAGAAATAGAGGTCTTTAGTTCAGGTAAAGAGCTTAAGGTAGGTAATTTTGGCTTTAGCTAGAGCTTGTCAATGAAGGGAACCCTGCTTTCAAAATCTGGGAATAAGGAAATAGAACAAGTGTGTAAGGTTACAAAGGAATATCTGACAAATAAGAAAACAAAGGAAATCCAATGTCCTAGAAACCAATGACAAAGAAAATGTCAGGAAGGATGAAGGAGCTTAATGTAGAAAGTAGATTAGAAATAAAAATTAAAAGTGATCATGACATTTCAACCACTGAATTCTGTTTTAAAAGGGGAAATTTTAAAGATAAAGTCCAACACAAAAGTAACAAATGTACCAAAAGAAGAGTAAGTAAATTTTGGAACATGCAGAGCAAAACTGGCAGAGGAAGAAATTATCTTTCATATCAAAACCACAGAAAAATGTGCAAGTTTAGAGACATTTTATAGAAAGTACAGTGAAGAAAAAGAAGAATCTAGAGAAGTTTGGCTCAAAGATTGTTCCAAGAATAAGGAATAGCATGATATAAGGTGCTCATCCTATTTTTTTTTATATCTAGTGTGATTATATCTATTAAATTACACTCTTCCTCTAGTAAAAATAATACCTAATTCTCTGAAAGATTATTATCTTTAGTAAGCACTTAATGAATGTTAGGTATTTTATTGTAGGCCCTTTTCTGGAGGCATTACATGTTACTCTCTCATTTAGTCACCATAAAAACTCTCTGGGAGACAGTATTAATGTCATCCCAGTTTCATAGCTGAGGAAACTGAGGCTTGAAGAGCTCAGTATGGCCCAGTAATTAGTAGTGGAGGCATTCAGGAATCAGGGCTTGAACTGTTAGTGGCTAATTCTAGAAGCCTTCCTGATATATTCGTTGAGGAGTTTACTGAGCTTTAAAAAAAAATCTTATCAGAAAACTTTGGAATTAAGAAGCATTGATGTTTCTCTAGTCTAATCCTTATTTTATAGACCTAGAGTGGCTTTAATTTACCCAGAGCAGTGAACACCGAGCCTGAGAGCACAAGGCTGCTGTACCTAATTTGCTTCTCTTTAACTACTATTTACATTTCTTATAATTTCTGAACTTTGAATCTTACTTGAAGATTCCACCATTTAACAGAAGGGGAGAAAACTTCATATGACTAATAATGCTGTAATATAGATATATGTATTCAGTATAGGTAGCTTATAATTATCTTTCATATTTATTTTGCAGTTTGCATTCAAACGCTGTCTCCATCTTTTTTTTCCCAGTGTGTCTAGATTTTGTGTGTGTTTTACCTATATCAACAGTAGCATGGACAGCCTTAGATTTCAATTTTTGAGAAGAACGGGTTGCACAGAATAATGCATTTCAAGTTATTATCTCATTTAGTTCCAGGTTTAGAGAAAGAGTAAACTAATATGCTTTGAAGGTTTAAAACAAATGACCTGAATTTAACACTATGTTCTAATTCCTGCTATTAACTGAGAAATTTTAGGCAGTTTACTTACATTTTCATTTCATTAACTTTCATAAGAATAATGATAAAATAATATTAATAATTATAATAATATCATTACACTAATATTTTCTATACATGCTTTAGACTTTGCTGTAGGAAAATAAGAAAATGAATACCAAAGTTTTGTGGAATGGAAAACACATTTCATTTTAAACTGTCAAAATGGAGGGGCACCTCAGTGGCTCAGTTAGTTAAGGATCTGACTTCAGCTCAGGTCATGATCTTACAGTTTGTGTGTTAGAGCCCCGCATCAGACTCTGTGCTTACAGTGCAGAGCCAGCTTTAAATTCTTGGTCTCCCCCCTTCCCTCCCCCTCCCTGCTTACTCTCAAAAATAAACATTTTAATAACTAACTAACTAAATAAATAAATAAATAGTCAAAATAGAAGGATCAAAGAGTGATGGGCAGCAAATGGGAGGTATTTATTTACTTATTTATTTTTATAGTTTCAAGTTTTTGTTTAAATTCCAGTTAACGTACAGTGTATTATTAGTTTCAGGTGTAGAATTCAGTGATTCATCACTTACATACAGCCACTCAGTGTTCATCACAAGTGCCCTCCTTAATAAGATGGGAGGCATTTAAATACACTGTTTTCTGTTCAAGACATGTGGGACATAAGCAAACAATTGTGTTTTAATGTTAAAGGCAGGGAAGACCATAGACTCTTAGAAATCAAACGGATTCAGAGATTAGTTTGTCAGCTTCCTTCTTTTATAATTCAGGGAACTTTGAGAAATAAGGCCACCCGGCACAGTCTCACAAAAGTAGAACTAAGACTCTGGTATTGTGATTGTCAATATATAGGTGTGTATGTATACACATTTTCCCAGTGTAACTTATTGTCTCACAGAGACAAACAGTACATTTAGTCTCGGTGTCTAGATGGGAAACAGATGAATGGTCAATGGTTGCATCACAATTAGTCATCGATTCAAATGACTGACATGTGCAAAATCTACTCCAGGCAATACACTAGCAATGTCAGATAAAAGACTCATTACCAGTACACAACTAAGAATTGCTGAGGATTGTAGATTCCCTTAATAATGTGAATGCTTGGTCAAAGTTCCAATAGCCAGAACACTGAAGTTCCATTCTGTGATCAGCCAGCACCTACCTTCCTCGTGCCTTCAGCAGCTTAAGAACTATCAGTCAACACTTTGCCAGAGTTGACAGCATCCTCTTATCCGACACAAAACAAAGAAAAATGTGTTTCCCAGATGTATTAACAGCAACATCTGGTCCTATCAATGTAGGAAAAAGCATAATCCTCTGAAAAGCAAATGTATAATATGTACTCCAAGGCCAGTACATATCTTGCATTTCAATATGACACAAGTTTCGGCTCTCATAATTTGGCTTGAGTCTCCGATTGAAAGGTTGCCAGCTGCAACAAGAGTGTTTGGAGGAGTCAACCTGGGACCAAAGATAAGTCGTTCTAGTATGAATGTTTGCTCTTGCTGAACATCGGGATCCTACAAGTCAATTTAAAAGGAGAGAACATGTCATTTTGCTTCAAGAAATTCAATTATAGATTCAAATGCATCTGCTATTCATCACTTTTAATCATTGTTATTGTTTGATAAGAGAACGAAAGAAGGAAAGCAGTGTGGTGCTGACAGATCTCAGTCTCCAGAAACATTCAATTTGTCAACTCTTTTCAGAGGGAAGAAAATAGATGAAGTGGCATCCTATGTACCTTTTAATGACTTTGGGTTGCCGAGACATTTATATTACATAGTGCTAAAAATTGAAGAAATCTTACCGTTTTAATTACATTTTTTTTTTTTGCTAAAGGGATGCACAAATCCTCAAAATGATAACCTATGAATTGTGATTTCACAATTCTGGAATAGAAATTACACGTAAAATTAAAAAAAAAAATCACCAAATGACTTGCTTGAAGTAGTTGTGATCAGTTTTAGAATTGAAAATAATTTGAGTTTCACATGTTAATATGCAATATAGGAAAAGAGAGATCTAATTCTATAGTTCTATTGTAATATTACAATATTGTATTATTCAATAGTGAAATATTGTAATATTCTACAATATTAATAAATGCTGATTATTGAGTACATATTACATTTCAGGTACTATATTAGCTCTTCCCCATTTATAGTGAGGGAGATAGAATAAAATATATTCAATAATTTGGTTACATAAATAGCTAGCAAGTACCATAACTGGGATTTAAATAATTGTCTAAAATCTAAATCTCTACTAAAGTCATCCTCATTATAGATCATGTTGGAATACAATCCCTAAAGCAATTTTTCTAGGTATTTCACAGATCATTGTTTTGCCCATCAAAGAAATGTTCACACCAACAATATTTCATTCTTTCATTCAAAATACTTTCCCTGGACTGAGTATTCAGTACGGTGGTAAAGCCAAAAACCATGGCACTTATCCACATGGACTTTTTCTGTTTCATTCGATTTTGCTTTTTAGAAAAATAAACAAATTCCAATCAAATAGTTAAATAGATACACAATTATAAATGGTGTAAGTGATATGAAGGAAAAAATAGCAGTAGAAACTTGATTCAGAATGTGATCAGAATGAGATCTCAGGGGAAGCTGCTTTGAGGAAGTGACATTTAACCAAACACCAACTGACAAAGCATTAAAAAGAGCAGAGGAAGACTGGAGAAGGAGTCTAGACAGAAGAAATAATGATTATGAAATCCCTGAGTTCAAAAGAAGTGGGTTCGAAGACAAATGAAAACAAAAGGGAGGCCTGGGTGGCTCAGTCGGTTAAGCATCTGACTTTGGCTCTGGTCGTGATCTCAAGGTTCCTGTGTTTGAGCCCCATGTCAGGCTTTGTGCTGACAGCTTGGAGCCTGGAGCCTGCTTAGGGTTCTGTGTTTCCCTCTCTCTTGGCCCCTCCCCCGCTTGTGCGCGCGCTCTCTCTCTCTCTCTCTCTCTCTCTCTCTCTCTCTCAAAAATAATCATAAAAAAAATTTTTTTTAAAAAGAAAGTGGTGTTAGATCATCTTGATGGAGGAGAATTTATCAGGTGATGAGATTGAAGGAATTGGAGTAGAAGAGAGTAATTATGATTATGGGTGAGAGGCTTACTTATAGCAATCATCTATAAGAAAGGTATTGGAAAAAAGGGCAGAAAGTGTAGAGTGAAATACCACACGTGATTGTTTAATATTTAAACCATTTTGACCAACCAGGACCATCCAGTTATTTTTAGTTAGCATCCACACAGTTTCATAATGGGGCAGTCACAAATTCAGACTATTAGTAAACTAGGTACTACTGAGGCAAGCATGTACTCTGTGTCAAGCATGTGCTACCAATAAGCATTTTTAATAGAAATCGATTATGAATGTGTCAAAGTACATTGGTTAGAAATATTTTAGTGGGAAATGTAATTATAATGTTTAATATTTTGCTTAAATATGTTGACTTTTTCAGCACGTGTCATATGTACACATCATAATTATTAGAAGTGTATTTAAGGTCTGAAACCTTTATTTTATATCTGTATGAATTCCGAAACCTGTATCTTGAGGCAACTATCATCTATCTGAAAAAGATCTATTTTAGCATAGATCAATTACACAGGAATGTCAGTAAAGCCCATACAAGTTCCATTGTGAAGATGACACATATCTTAATTATAAATCATTACAAGCATTCTGATACTTAGCAATCGTTTCTAGGGATTTTGAAATGTTTTATTTTCAAATGCCAAAAAAATTTATTAAGAGGGTATAATTTTTTATTTTTATTATAATCTTTTACAAAACAGCATATATTTTTCAAGTTTGTGTGTGTAATAGGAATCACAATTTGTCATACCATGACTTTCTTATTTTTACGGTCTTTAGCAATCTCACTTATAACACATTCATAGCCTGATTCTCCTTGAGCCCTCATGAATCTTGATTTTACAGCATAAGCACAAATGCAATAGAACACGGTCCTCATTTAAATTATGTGAAATTGATATTGTGCTGCTTTCAAATGCCATAAGAAAGAATGTATCCGGTCATGGCAAGGGTGTCAGAGACAATGGAGACTGAAGCCCTTAAGAGAAAATGTTCTATACTTTGCCTTTTCATGAACTTCAGTATTCCCTCCAACGAGAATTTCGATACTGTCGGGGTACTTCTAACACTAGATTTTATTACAAGTCATAATGCAGCCTTTTTAATATAAGTTCACAAAACCCATTGAAAGTACAGATGTTTTTAAATTGTCTATTCTTGCTAGAGATCAAAAGTTTATTTTATATGAAAGTGGAATAAGTCTTCCTTCTTCTGGTTCTCAGAAAACCCATTTGCTTCCAGCTTATTCTCCAATGACATTAATATATCTATAATTTTGCAAGACAGAGAATTGAACAGTGTAAATAAGAGCTGCCTTTGGGAGATTAACAACGTGTATAGTTAATTCAGGGTAAAAAATACCTGTCAAGATCATCTTTTAAGTTGTTCAGAATGCTGAAAAAGAACTCAATTCTACATTGCTGTTTCTCTTCTATCAGAAAGTGACAATTAGATCAGGAATGTTCTTCACTTAGGACAACTTTGGTATTTGTAAGATTAAGGCCAAAAATGTACTCTGAAGTGTCCAGTGATTTCTTCTAGACCACCCCAATTCTATTATGTCTAGTTGTTAATGTATTACTGTCATTTTACTGATGTTTAACCCTTGTTATGTATGTTTTCACTTCTGCTAAAAGAATAATCCATCCCAAACTGCTTTTAATGTGATGAAAATTTAGGAATCATTGGAATCCAACCAAAGTTTATCATCAGAGTTAAAATATGACCAAAATATGATTAACTATACTGTTGTATAAAAATACACTACGTTATGATGTCTATATATAGTTATATACTTAGCATGTATTTGCCAGGTGCAGAACAGTACTCTGTGAAATAACAGATACCTTGTTTTACTAATACTTTCCCTAGTGAGGGTGAGTGAGTTGTAAGGATTTGAATTTTAAGTAGATAAGTGTCTGAATCCTAGTTATGGTACTTCTTACCTCTGTGACAGTGAACAAGTTATTTACCATATTTCATCCCAAATCCCTTATCTATAAAATGTAAGATAAGGGATAATCAATAAAAAGAAACTAACATAGTGTCTAGATAAGTGAAATAGGTTTATCAGGTTAATCTTACGTTGCCCAGTAAGTTTAGGACCTGACTATCTGCCAGACATGAATATGACTGTTCTGGAAGAGAATGTTCTGCAGCACAGTATGGATAGTGGCTTTCCCATGGCCTGGAAGAAATCTCTTTCAAAACTGTTAGTTCTCAAACTGCATATCAAGACTACCTAAGGAATTTTTTCAAACACACATGCTGATTAGGGTGTATTTGTTTTTGTAAAAACTGTACATGCTTTATTATTCTGAGTTTCTATCAAGTGTTAGAATTAGGAAAAGAATTAGGTAGATTTGTAATCTCCCCAGGTAAATTTGAAACTGACTGACCCATCCCTAAGTCAACACCATTTAGAACAACCTGTTCACAGCCATCTATCTCCCTTTACTTGCATACTATGTTCAAACACAATTGGCAGATTCGGGTTATGAATTTGTTTCCCTGTGGTCTAGATAACATAAGGTGTTATGGGTTGGGAAACCATGAATTTCTGGGTAAAGTTATACCTCCTACAGCTAAGCAATGAATAGAAATTTGCTTTAGAATCTTTATCTAGTAAATGAGCATAATTCAGTCTCCTTAGATCAGATTCAAATCAAGTGTCAAACCTGGAAACATTGAGAACCAGACCCTGGCTAATGACCATCTATTGTGTTACTACACATTATCTCACTTTGCCATTTTGAGCTTTCAATCTCTCTCCCTAAACTGTTTGCTATTTCTACATTTAATAAAGAATGGATATAAAGTTATAGGGAGGTCCCAAATCATTTGCATGATATTATGATTTTTCAGTAAAAACAAAACAACTGAGATTTAGATTTCATCCAACATAAGCACTTAAGGTAACGGATATTTTTCTGAGGGGTATATGTACCTATTTAGATGGATTAGATGGATTTTTATATCTCAGATATGCTGATAGATGACTTTGGAAGATTATTTGGAGTTTATTCTACTTTTAACTTCAGTATTGATAGTCTTAACACAAATATGAGTTTTCTTAGGTCCATATTTTTACTTTTAAAGATATTTCTGCTTGTAAAGTGATAAGACTAGTTAACACCCATTTAAAGAGGCGGTCCATGGTCAAATTAAGTAAAGACTACATTAATTCATTTAACCAGAGCATTAGAATTCTTTCTCTATATTTCACATATAATTAGCTCATATTAAATTTATGTTGAATATCTATACTAATTTAGTTACAGTAAATTGCATAGCAAAATACTCCATATCTAGAATTTGTACAGAAATATATATTATCATAAATAAGATTGTACAGAATCGATTGGTTATTGGGTAGAGGGACCTTGAAAACTCTCCTACCCTTGTTAATATTTTTTTATAGGACAGTGTGTTTGGAACCAGCCATAAAGGAGAAGGATTTCATTTTTTATTGTTGTTTTTCTATTTCTGTTAATCCTGTCTTATTTTGGTGGACCACTGATACCTGAAGATTCTAGCCACTTCCCTTATACTGGACTTAGTATAAGGCATAGGGAAAATATCCAACTATCCTCTCATTCTATAATTTTGAAATGAGAACCACAATTAGATCTATCATTTCTCTTTCATATCCCATATCATAAGAGAATACTCAACATTAGAAGGACGATTTTTGAAAATGGTATTGAGTGTGAAAGACTAGGATTCAAGGTCTATTTCTGTTTTTACCAATACTGAGTAAGTTTGGATATGTGATTTTATCTCCCCGTGCTCCCATTTCTTCATTTGAACAAAAGGCACATGGCAACAATTGACTTACTACTTATTACATGCTAGTATAATGCTAAGCACTTAACATGCTTAGGGATGGGTAATGTTATATATTTTCAAAGAAGGGAACACTGAAGATCTAAGATATTAATGAACTTATCAGAGATGGTACAACTTGAAAATTGCAGTGCTGATTTTAACCAGGTCCACTTCTATCCTAAATCCACACAGTTCTGTTATTAATATCTACCTCCAAAATATTAATAGTGGTTGTATTTTTCTATAAAATATAACATATAAAAGCTGTAGCTATTATTGGAACTTCTAGTACTCTGATATTCTTTAGTCTCTCAAGGCTTATGCATGTGAGTTGGGCATTTAACAGCACCCAAATTTAAAGTATAAAGAGAAGATGAAAATTCTATTTCCAAAATGTAGTGCCTTTGGAAGATTTAAATTATAGGAATGAGGAGATTGTAAACTGTGGAACTCATTTAAACTAGGTATGAAGATACTATGATCAGTTATGCAGTTTAAAACATTAAAAAAACTTAAGGATCATATTTACTATGTATTTGCTGTAGCTTATCAAAACATTAAGAAAACAGTTGTATGAACATATATATCCAGTGTATATGTATGTGTATCTGTATATTTTAATAACAACTTACAAATTATATATTCTGAGTTATAGATTTTGTGAGATACAGGTATTATGTATTTATATGTATTGATTACATATTTACATGTATTACATATTTTATATAATATATATATGTATATATATATATATATTTCTTAGAAAAAGTTTAGAATGATCCACTTCAAAGAGATGATTCTTCTCAGATATTGGATTTTAGGCCATTTTGTTTCTATCATTGAAATTATCTCAGTTTTCTTTGCATTCTGTGTCAAGTAGAATTACTTCATTAAATAGCAAAATACTCTAAATATTATTAACAAAAAGTTCTATTAGTGAGTTATGCAGAATTTTTCTTATGCTTAAAATAGACAAGAAAATAGCAATCTATGAAAATGAGCGTTTTTAACATAAAAAAAGAAATTTGTAGCAGTTTAAAAGAGAAGAATGTACACTTCTTTGTCATCTGCTATTATGTTTTTAATTTGATCCTATGCTAACCTTTTGCAAATATAGGATTATATATTTTACTTGTGAAGAGAGAGAAAGAGGTTGTTTAGTTATTAACCACTGCATTAGATCAGTTAAATACAAGGTGGCCTTTAGAAAATATTTTCTAAAATGGTGCACACTGACAGCACTTGGTATATAAGAATATTGAAATCAGACTTAGAATGCAAAAAAAAATAACTGCCCTGTGCATCTACACTAAGAATTCTTAAATTTGATACTGCGGGTGTATAAGATTAGCAAATCCAGAAAACACTCTGAAAAGCATTTCATAATGTTTCTGAAACAGGAGTTTGAGTACTATAGGAAATTTCTCTAACTAATGACTACAATGGAATTTTGCTAAAAAATCCTTTTCATACAAAATCATTTTCATGCTAAATTTAACAAATAGCATTCTACAAATGGTTTGAAATAGATTTTTTTGTGCCTTTAATTTTATTTATCTTTATGCTTTTGTTTGCCTATGGTGAAATTGTTGCTTTCACACCAAATTATTTAACTGAAATTAACTATAAACATCAGGAGATAGGACTTGGCATTGTATTTTTTTCAATTATAAAAGGGGCTTGACGATGCTGTTTAAATTCTTAGTCACCCAGTGCATGCAATTAATTATTTCATATATACCACTTGGAGCCTGACTAAATCCTCATGACTGTGACAGTTAAAAACAAATGTATTTAATAAAGTACACATCACCCAGGATATGTATTAATTATTATGTTTCTTATTCAGATAAGAAGATATAAACAAGATACGTGGGATTAATTTACTAAAAAGGGGGAAAGTTTTCTTAGGGAATCCCACATATGAGGTCATGCTACCTCAAGGTGGGAATTTAGTTTAAAACAATTAAAAGTTGGTAGTGCTCCCACATATTTTTAAAACAAAGCAAATATATATACATATATATATATGTATATATATATGTATATATATATATATGTATATATATATATATTTTTTTTGAAGGCTCTCACCTTCTATGGTGAGAATTTCAGGAATTTTGAGAGCTAAAGCTTGAAAATAATAAGATCACAGTGGCAAAATCAAAGGAAAACAACCACCAAACAAAACATAGGCTACCATGAGTGAAAGAAGAAAAAAGCCAAGGCTGAGATACACAAAGATTTCAAATATTGGAATTATCAAGAATAATGTTAAAATAGATTTTAAAGAAATAAGAAATTGAAATTATGAGTAAAAGGATGAAGATTAAAAATTGGCAGACATAGGTGAATAAAATGTAAATATATGTAAAAATCCTGGAAATTAATAATATACATATAACATTGTTTTTAGCAATGGACTAAGAGAAACTATAGGAAATCTGTATCCTGAAAATTAATGTAAAGAAATTATCAAATGAAAAAATGAAAAAATTTTATTTCATAAAGATATGAAAACACTGAGTAGACACCTTATGAGAAGAGACAGAATATATAAAGCACACCCAATTGGGGTTTCTGAAGGAGATGTGAAAGAAAATGAATACAATATTCAACAAGAAAATGGATGAGAATTTTTCTTCATTGGTTAAATACAAGTCTCTACATATTTGAAAAGGCTGCTGAATCACCTAAAAAATAGCAAGAGTAATATACACCTATGCACAACAAATTAAAATATAGAACAGCTAAGTTAGAAAGAAAATCCTGAAAGAGTCAAGAAATAAGCTTACATTAGAAATAATGGAAGCCAGAATACAGTTGATGCTTAAACAATGCAGGGGTTAGGAGTGCTAATCCATGTATAAGTTTTGACTTTCCCAAAACTTAATTACTAATAGCCTAATTTTGACTAGAAGACTTACCACTAACATAAACAGTTGACTAACATGTATTTTGTATGCAATATATTTTATATACTGTGTTTTATAATAAGATAAGCTAGAGAAAAAAATATTAAGAAAATAATGAGAAAACACATGTACAGTACTGTGCTGTGTTTATAAAAATTCAAGTATAAGTGAACCTGTGAAGTTCAAACTCATATTAAAGGGTCAACTGTATAGTGAAATAACATCATTGCAGTAAGAGAAAATGGTCAACCTTAGATATTACATGAAGCCAAAATACTTTCAAAAGTTATGACAAATAATGTGTTAAACAAACTAAACATTTTAAAACTAGAAAAAACTGAGAAAAGAAAATTCTAAAGGATATACATAGAAATAAAAAAGAAATTACCCTAAACAAAAAGTCTGAAATATATTAAGGAATACTTTGTAATAATAATTACAGATGTGAAGATTAATACAAGCTTCTACGTTTTTTCTTTTCTTTTCTCTCTCTCTCTCTCTCTCTCTCTCTCTCTTTCAAATTCTGTTGCCATTTAGTTAGACTTGAAACAATGAAAGTGTGGAAAAGATCATGGACTGATTTTGAGACCTGTTGAGTTCCAGGTGCCTTTGAATGATCTGTATGCATGCCAAGTCCATGGATCCAAAACTCATGAGAGATGCTTTGGCTGGATATAAAATATACAGTTAGTGTGCATATAAGCAGTGATTGGAATAGTGGACATGTATGAGATTATCCCAGAAGAAGAGATTGCAAAATGAAAAGGAAATATACCAGGAATTAAGACTGAGGGACTCCTACATTGAACAAAGAATATTGCCTGTGAGAGGGATCTGGGTATCTCAGTTGGTTGAGTGTAAGACTCTTGATTTTGGCTCAGGTCATGGGACCCAGCCCCATGTTGGGCTTCATGCTGGGTGTGGAACTTGCTTCAGATTGTCTCTCCCTTTCTCTCTCTGCCCCTCCCCTTATCATGTGTTCTCTCTCTCTTTATCTTTCTCTCTCTCTCTGTTGAAATGAATCAATAATTTTTTTTTTTAAAAAAGGAATATTGCCTGTGAGTTAAAAAAAAAAAAAGTGGCATTTCGTTTTCTAAAGTAAGTTTTACTTCAGTGAGATTCAGGTCATATTACTATATTTCTCTACCCAAATGTTAATTCCAATAAATCCCCTCAATATGATATGGAGCCAAACATTGCTCTAGAATCCATAGAGATCCTTAAATTAGACACAAATATAAATTATTACATTATTGGAAATCATTAGTCAAATCAATGAGCCTTAATTGTATTAATAAAACCCATTAAAGAACTGATGCCTGGTTCATTTATCACTTCTCTGAGGAATATTGCCAAGCCTACACTTCAGGATCTTATCAAAAGTTACTGATAAGCATTGGCAACCCTAGAATTCCCATCTGCCCATTCGAGGGAAGGAAAAAGTGTTCTTTGGCATTCTGAGAGCATTTTGTAGGCTTGACCACCCTAGCTCAGTGGATGTGAACTATAATATGGTCTAACTGAAACGTATAAAACAGGATAACAGATTTGTAAGCTATGTATATACTGCAAAGTATATTTTTCTTTATAAAATTTGGCATGTTCTTGCCATTATTTTGAAACTCTTTGGTATCGCTTTTCAAGAATATGTCATCAGTTTCATATTACCCTCCCTAATCTATTATACTTATTGCTCATTACTATCTGTGCAGAATTTCTATTCAAGACCAGCCAGTGTGATTGTTTTGCTATTAATATATTTTGAATATCGTTCTTGAACTTTGTGTAAATCTTTCTCTAGACTGGAATCTACTCCACCACTACCTCAATTATCTAAACTTTAAAACATCTATTTAAAAATCTCTGGTTAGTACACTCATTTTAATAGTTACTAGACTTTGGAACATATAGTTATCTCAGTGAACTCAGTTTCTCTTTCAGAGCTAAAGTACATAATTTCTTCTGCAGGCATTTGGAAAATTTTGTGTTCTACACTTTAACATGTGTTCTCTGTATTTCCTGCTTATGTATGTATTTCAATTACCATTAATATTCTTCTTAATAGAACCTAATACAATGCCATTCACAAATCAGGAAACAGCAAATCATCAATGTTATCTTTTCTGATTAATTGTTGTAGCTTCTTTTTGTAATTAATCTATTAACTTTTGGTAACCAGCAGATATCTAAAATTTGATATCATTATATTGATAGATGATAAATAGATGGTAGATGTCATAGGAAAAAGTTGCATTTATACAATCCACGTTTTTATCTGTGATAATGCAAGACAGACACACTAAATATTTGCTATACTAAAGTATTAAAGTGCATAACAATGCATGAGGTAATTTGGTTGAAAATACTTCAATATCTTACTTCACAGTGATAGCCCTGAATACATGCAAATTGTTAAAGAAGGTAAGTCCTTATAAATAAAGGTGTGTCTTTTTGATCTACCAATGACTATTTAAACTCCCTTTTTTGAATAGTAAATCATGTTGAAAAAATATAAGTTTTGTTAAAACATAACCTGGAATGGCAAAGATTGTCAGCACATTTATAGATGCCATTATTAGAGTAAATGAATGGTTGATGGAAAAAAGCACTGAAAGAAAGCTTAAAAAACTTTTAAAAGAAATTGCACTATATAACCTCTTCTTCATAAGTTCATTACCTTCAGGAGCAGGAGACATAACTGGCTTTTCCAACACAGAGAATGCAGAGACTTAGACAAATTTTAAGTCAGAGGAATTTATCCCAAATAAAAGAACAAGATTGTGGCACCTGGGTAGCTCAGTCAGTTCAGCGTCTGACTTCAGCTCAGGTCATGATCTCGCGGTTTGAGTTCAAGCCCCACGTCGGGCTCTGTGCCAACAGCTTGGAGACTGGAGTCTGCTTCAGATTCTGTGTGTCCCCCTGTCCCTGCCCCTCCCATGCTCATGCTCTCTGTCTTTTCTCAATAATAAATAAACATTAAAAAATTTAAAAAGAACAAGATATGGCCATGGCCAGAGATCTAAGTGAAATAGATATATGTAACAAGCATGACGGAGAATTTAAAGCAACAATCATAAAGATCATCACTGGGGTTGAGAAAAGAATAGAAGATATCAGTGGGAATGTTACAACAGAGATAAGAGAATTAAAAAAAAAAGAATCCATCATAAATGAAGAATACAATAAACAAAATTAGAAATGGTTTTGGTGCAATGAGCACAAGGCTGGAAGAAGCTGAGGAATGTATTAGTGACCTAGAAGACAGTAGTGGAAAATAAAGAAGCTGAACAAAAGAGAGAAATACAAATTACACAATACAAGAAGACACTTAGGGAACTCAGTGACTCCCTCAAATATAATAATATTTGTATTATAGGAGTCCCAGAGAAGACAGAAAAAAGGGGCAGAAAATTTATTTCAAGAAATATTAGCATAAAACTTCCCAAATCTGGGAAAAGAAACAAGTATCCAGATCCAGGAGACCCAGAGAACTCTCATCAAAATCAACAAAATCAGGCTAAGCTTTTACCAATTTCAACAAATGTCTTGTTACCAAGTCATATTGTAATTAAATTTGCAAAATATATTGATAAAGAAAAATCTTAAAAGCAGCAAACAAAAGAAGTCCTTAACTTACAAGAGAAAACCCATAAGTCTAACTGGAGATTTTTCAACAGAAGCTTGACAAGCCAGAAGCAAGTGACATAATATATTCAAAGTGCTGAGTGGGAAGAGTCTTCAGCCAAGAATACTCTATCCAGCAAGGCTGTCATTCAGAACAGAAGGAGAGATAGAGTTTCCCAGACAAACAAAAGCTAAAGGAGTAAGAAATATTAAAGGGGACTCAGTGCAAAGGAAAGACTAAAGTGACACAAGAAAGAAAGGACCAGGGAAAGTCTCCAGAAACAATGAGAAAAAAAGTTATAAAATGGCAATAAATGCATATCTATCAACAATTACTTTGAATATAAATGGACTAAATACTTCAAAGACATTAGATGACAGAATGGATACAAAAAACAAGACCCATCTATACACTGCCTTACAAGAGACTCATTTTAGACCTAAAGACATGTGCAGATTGAAAGTGATGGGGTGGAGAAATCTTTATCATACAAACGGATGTCAAAAGAAAGAGTAGCAATACTTGCATTGGACAAACTCAACTTTTTTGTTTTTGTGTTGTTTTTATCCTCCTTTGGTACCACTGTAATGCTGGCTCATAGAACGATTTTGAATGTGCTATTCCTTCCTTTCCATTATTTGTAATATTTTGATAAAGATTGTTGTTAATTATTTTTAAACTTTTTTAAGTTTATTTACTTATTTTGAGAGAGAGAGAGAGAGAGACAGAGAGAGAGAGAAAGCACCGGTGGAAGAGGGGCAAAGAGAGAAGGGGAGAGAGAGAATCTCATGAACAGTGAGATCATTACCTAAGCCAAAATCAAGAGTCAGACGCTTAATTGACTGAGCCACCCAGGAGCCCTGTCGTTAATGATTTTTTTTTTTTTTAATGTTTGATAGAATTCACCAAAGAAACCATGTAGTCTTGGACTTTCTGTGTTGGTAAATTTTTTATTCATTTTTAAAGTTTTGTTATTGGCCTAAGAAGATTTCCTATTTCTTTATTCAAGATTCATGATTCAATTTTGGTAACTTATAAATTATAGGAATTATATGAGTTTTTTCCTAAATCATCTGATTTGTTAATATATAATTATTCATCTGTTATCACATTGTTATCACACTATGCATTTCTTTGTTTTCTTTTCCATTTATCATTTTGGTTTTGAGCCTTCTTTTTTTTTCTTGATTAATGTAGTTAGAGCATTGCCAAGTTTATTTTTTTGGAGAAACTAGTCTTTACTTTCAATATTATGTTATTGTTTATTCTGGTCTCTATTTATTTCTGATTTTTCTTTGTTATTTCCTTCCTCTACTAAATTTCAGCCAAGTCTTCTTTTTCTAGTTCCTTGTGGTATAAAGTTGTTTACTTACATTTTTTTTAATATAAGCATTTATAACATAAATTTCACTCTATTAACTTCTTTTGCAGTATCCCATATTTTGGAATATTGTGTTTTCTTTTTCTTTGTTTTGAGACCTATTTTGATCTGCCATTTGATTTCTTATTTGGCCCATTGCTTGTACAGTAGTGTATTAATATTTTCACATTAATATTTAACATTTAAAAAAATAAAAGAAACTGTGCCAAACTCCAGACAACTACATCCAGTATTCATAGGATCACTATGGTTAGGTGCTGTTTATATTTGCACAATATAATGGCATATGATAGATTCCATAATATTATTAGCACAGCAGCAAAGCTGATAAGGGAAACATAATAGCTTTAAAAAAGTTATTAATAGCTAAATTTAAACTGTCACTAATTCCAACTATCTAGTGATATTACAGTGAGGCACGGTCACCTAGAAAGTACTTTATGCTATTCTAAAGGAAGATATTATACATTTCTAAAAATTTTATATCAAAGTCATTAAATATGTTGGACCCTAGAAAGGTAAATATAAGCTGTATAGAGAACAAACAAAATAAAACTGTAAAACAAATTAACCATGTTTACTTATTATGATTAAATTAAAAAGAATAACGGTATTAAATGGGCACATTAACTCATCTTCAGAACTATTCAAGAATACAATATATAAATATTGTCAACACAAATATAGTGAAATCCACAAATGTGTACTACAGTTATAGAGCAAAGACACTTTGTGGTAGATTAATAGTCCTTTGCAACTAATTAAGAGAAAAAAAAATAGGAAAATGTAATTCCACTAGGGCTGTTAGTTACTGATATTGCCTGTTTTCATATTTAATTTTCTTTGCTCCTAAATAGCATTGAGCTTTTGACGTTGCACTAAAAATAGATTTTCCCCTTGACTGGGAAAATCTTCCCCCCAAAATAGAACTTTATTTAAAAAGAAAAACCATTCCTAAATGTTGGGAACTGATTTAGGCCTAATCTTATTTATTTTATATTTTGCTTTTTCTTTTCATTGTTTTATTAACTTTATATTTTAGAGTGCACATGTGCATGTACGTGAATTAGTAAGAGGAAGGGTCAACTCTGAGTGGCAGAAAAGTATCTTTTATATTCTATCTCATTGTCCTTGATCTCAGCAATGAAAACTATTGTTTCCTATGGATCTCTCAATCTTTTCCTATAAAATATTTGTTTTATTCATTCTGTGCTCCAAGTAATTGAATGTGTAGAAACTTAGTCATAACCCAGCAAGATCATTGCAATAGCATTTAAGGCTGCTGGTGTTAAATGCATATTTTTTTTTTAAATATGAAATTTATTGTCAAATTGGTTTCCATACAATATCCAGTGCTCATCCCAACAGGTGCCCTCCTCAATACCCATCACCCACCCTCCCCTCCCTCCCACCCCCCATCAACCCTCAGTTTGTTCTCAGTATTTCAGAGTCTCATATGGTGTGGCTCCCTCCCTCTCTCTTTTTTTTTTCCTTCCCCTCCTCCATGGTCTTCTGTTAAGTTTCTCAGGATCCACATAAGAGTGAAAACATATGGTATCTGTCTTTCTCTGCCTGACTTATTTCACTTAGCATAACACTCTCCAGTTCCATCCACGTTGCTACAAAAGGCGGTATTTCATTCTTTCTCATTGACACGTAGTATTCCATTGTGTATATAAACCACAATTTCTTTATCCATTCATCAGTTGGTGGATATTTAGGCTCTTTCCATATTTTTGCTATTGTTGAAAGTGCTGCTATAAGCATTGGGGTACATGTGCCCTATGTATCAGCACTCCTGTATCCCTTGGGTAAATTCCTAGCAGTGCTATTGCTGGGTCATAGGGTAGATCTATTTTTAATTTTTTTGAGGACCCTCCACACTGTTTTCCAGAGTGGCTGCACCAGTTTGCATTCCCACCAACAGTTTCTCCACATCCTCGCCAATATCTGTAGTCTCCTGATTTGTTCATTTTAGCCACTGTGACTGGCATGAGGTGGTATCTGAGTGTGGTTTTGATTTGTATTTCCCTGATAAGGAGTGACTCTGAGCATCTTTTCATTTTCCTGTTGGCCATCTGGATGCCTTGTATATTCATGTCTTCTGCCCATGTCTTCACTGGATTATTTGTTTTTTGGGTATGGAGTTTGGTGAGTTCTTTATAGATTTTGGATACTAGCCCTTTGTCTGATATGTCATTTGCAAATATCTTTTCCCATTCTGTTGGTTGCCTTTTAGTTTTGTTGATTGTTTCCTTTGCTGTGAAGAAGCTTTTTATCTTCATAAGGTCCCAGAAGTTTTGATGGTTTCCTGTCTCCCATTCAGGTCCTTCATCCATTTTGAGTTTATTTTTGTGAATGGTGTGAGAAAGTGGTCTAGTTTCAACCTTCTGCATGTTGCTGTCCAGTTCTCCCAGCACCATTTGCTAAAGAGACTGTCTTTTTTCCATTGGATACTCTTTCCTGCTTTGTCAAAGATTAGTTGGCCATACTTTTGTGGGTGTAATTCTGGAGTTTCTACTCTATTCCATTGGTCTATGTGTCTGTTTTTGTGCCAATACCATGCTGTCTTGATGATTATAGCTTTGTAGTAGAGGTTCAAGTCTGGGATTGTGATGCCTCCCGCTTTGGTGGTCTTCTTCAATATTACTTTGGCTATTGGGGGCCTTTTATGGTTCCATACAAATTTTAGGATTGTTTGTTCTAGCTTCAAGATGAATCCTGGTGCAATTTTGATTGGGATTGCATTGAATGTGTAGATTGCTTTGGGTAGTATTAACATTTTAACAATATTTATTCTTCCAATCCAAGAGCACAGAATGTTTTTCCATTTCTTTATATCTTCTTCAATTTCCTTCATAAGTTTTCTATAGTTTTCAGCATACAGATCTTTTACATCTTTGGTTAGGTTTATTCCTAGGTATTTTATGCTTCTTGGTGCAATTGTGAATGGGATCAGTTTCTTTATTTGTCTTTCTGTTGTTTCATTATGAGTGTATAAATGCATGTTTTAAAGCTGTTATCACAGTCATCTTGATCTGTATCTTAATTAATTCCAGGTTGCCTTAATGATTTGATTTTTCCCATGAAATAATGTCTGAAAGTTTTTTAGAGTACTTGCAAGTGATTTACTTCCTTCTCTTTTATCTATTAAGTGTATATTGCATTCTGAAGGCTACCTAACAACATGACTGACACAGCAAAGAAAACTTCAGGATGGACTCGTTTTATGCTAGAAAAAATAAGCTACATAGTAACTTGTTTAAACATTATATGAAATAGGGGGAAAACCCTGGCTAAAAGAAGAGTTTAGATGATTATTATTCTATTGTACCGTTGGGATATTTATTATCAAAGGTCAACATACCAATTGAAAAACAAAAAGTAGGGATGTCTGGGTGGCTCAGTCAGTTAAGCATCCAACTCTTGATCTCAGTTCAGGTCTTGATCTCAGAGTCATGGGTTCAAGTCCCATACTGAGCTCCATGCTGGGTGTGGAGTCTACTCAGAAAAAAGAGATAAAAAAGAAAACTAAAAACTAAGTCTTATACCTAAAGATCTAGTATAGTGTTATACACACAGAAGTTATTTAATAAGTGTTTATTAATGATTGTGCCCACATATTCTTCCAATGGTTTTAATATTGAAAGATGTTTTCTGTATCACCTGCAAAATTGTTTCATTTCCAGCATACTGTAGATAAAAAAAAATAATAATTCTTTAGTGTTGGTACCCTGAAATTTATCTTCAGAAAGCCTTCCCATACAGAGGCAAATCTTTATTGATTTTGTGATTTAAGCAAAGGCCAATGTACTCAATACAATTTCCCACTGGCTTTGTTGAATTGTATAATATATTATGTCTTTGTACATTGTTACTACATATTATTTTTCCTAGAGGAATACATCAGCTCCTAGACTCTCAATTACTTTCTATTATATATAAAATATCTCCACAAGATTTTTTTATTTCTTTTAAGAAAACTTACCTAAAATAAAGCTCTATAATTTTCCTCCAACTTACTCAAACTTCTTTGTGGCCCACTACTCTGTCTCCCGAGGTTGCCTCCCTGTTTCCAATCTCAAGGGTTCATAATTTTTAATCCATCCTATACTTTACATTTAGCCAAACAGCAAATTCCATTGATATCAACAAAAGTTCTATTTATAGGAGCAAATGCCCTTGAAAGAAAATATCATTCAATGTGCTTGAAAGTCCCATGCAATAATTGATCAAATAACTATTTTAAATAACTTTACTAACTGAAAATCAGAAAAGAAGAGTATTTTATTGATATTTTTCCTAAATGAACTCAAGAATATTTTTAAAAGATACACTAAAAGTCTATATCATTTTAGTAATAAATACATGATTTTTAAAATTATAAGAGCAAATTAATATAACATAATAATAATGAAACTTGTAGAGGCTGGTATATTTTTTAATGTTAGTTGGTAATATAATGCTCTTTTCTATGTGGATAGAATACTTCACCAAGAAAAAGTTACAAAAGTAGTAAAATGAATTTTTTTCAGTTTGTTGACATATAATTGACATACATTACTTTTTAAGTTTATGGTGTACAGCATAACTTACATATACTATAGGAGGATCACCATAACAAGTTTAGTTAACATCCATCATCTCTTATAGATGCCAAGAAAAGAACAAGAAATAAAAAATTCCTTGTGATGAGAATTCTTAGAATTTACTCTCATAACAACTTTCAAACATATCATATAGCTGTGTTAACTAGTCATCATGTCATATATAACACCCCTAGTACTTATTTAATCTGTAACTGAAAGTTTGTACCTTTTGACCATATTTATCCAATAACCCTCCCCCACTCTCTACCTCTATAAACACAAATCTTGTCTCTTTTTCTGTTTTGTTTTTCAGATTGTATATATAATTGAGATCACTCAATATTTGTCTGACTTATTTCACTTAGAATAATGCCCTCAAAAGCTCATCTGTGTTGTTGCAAATGGCAAGGTTTTTTTTTTCCTTTTTTATGTTAGTATAATATTCCTGTGTGTGTGTGTGTGTGTGCGTGTGTGTATGCGCGTGCGCACATGTGTGACTGTGACAATTCTTTATTTATCTGTTGATGGGCACTTAGATTATTTCCATGTCTTGGCTTTTGTAATAATGCTATATGAACATGGGGGTGCAGGTATCTCTTCAACTTAGTATTTTTGTTTCCTTTAGATGTATCCTCAGAAGTGGAATTTCTGGATCGCATGGTAGTTCCATTTTTAATTTTTTTTAAGGAACTTCCATACTCTTTTCCATACTGGCTGCACCCATTTACATTTCCACCAAATGTGTACAAGGTTTTTTTCTCTTCACTTCCTTGCCAACATTTGTTATTTCTTGTCCTTTTTTCTCTTTAATACACATATGAATAAGATCATACAGTATTTTTCTTTCACTGTCTGACTCACTTTCTAATAGCATAATGCCTTCACAGACCATCCATACTGTTACAAAAGGCAAAATTTTCTTATTTTTTATGGCTTAGTAATATACTATTCCATATATACATATGCATATATATATGTGTATATATATATATATATATATATATATATATATATATATATATAATGGAATATTATTCACAACCTTTTACAAATTAATTTACAACTTTTATATCCATTTATCTTTTGACTGACACATAGGATATTATCACGTCTTGGCTATTATAAATAACATTGCAATTAACATGAAGATGCAGATATCATTTTGAGGTAATGTCACCATTTGCTTTGGATAAATTCTAAGAAAGCAATTGCTGTATCATATGGTAGTTCTATTTTTAATTTTTTGAAGAACCTCCATATTGATTTCCATAGTGGCTGCACCATTTACATTTGCACCAAAAATACACAAGGATTCCCTATTCTCTACATCCTTACCAACACTTGTTATTTCTGGTCTTTCTTTCAATAATGGTCATCCTATGACATGTGAAGTGATATCTTATTGTAGTTTTCATTTTCATTTCTCTGATGATTAATAATGTCGGGCATCTTTTCACATACCTGTTCACAATTGATGTGTCTTCTTTGACAAAATGTCTATTTAGATTGTCTACTTTTTAATCACATGGTTTGTTTTCCTTAGCTTTTGAGTTGTATGAATTCTTTATATATTTTGGATATTAACCCCTTATCAGACATATGGTTTGCAAATATTTTCTCCATTCACTAGGTTGCCTTTTCATTTGGATGATGGTTTCCTCTGCTGGGATGGTTTCCTTTGCAGAAGGTTTCCAATTTGATATGATCTCACTTACTGATTTTTGCCTTTTTTTGGTGTTGCTTTTTGAGTCAAATCCAAAAATCATTGCCAAGACTAATGTCAAGGAGTTTACTGCTTATGTTTTCTTCTAGGGGTTTTATGGTTTCAGATCTTGCAGTTGAGTATTTAATCCATTTTGAGTTAATTTTTTTAGGGAGTAAGATAATGGTCCAATTTCATTGTTTTGCATATGGATGTCCAATTTTCTCAGCACCATTTAGTACTGAGACTGTCTTTTCCTCACTGTATATTCCTGGCTCCTTTATCATAAATTAGTTGACAGTATATGATTTGGTTTCTTTCTATGCTTTCCATTCTGTTTTGCTGATCTATGTTTCGGTTTTTATATCAGTACCATGATGTTGTGATTAATGTAGCTTTGTAATAGTTTGAAATCAGGAAGTTAGTATGATGCCTCCAGCTTTGTTCTCCTTTCTCAGTATTGCTTTGACTATTCAGAGTCTTTCATGGTTCAATACAAATTTGTTTATTCTACTTCTGTGAAAAATGTCTTTGTACTTTTGACAGGAATTTCATTTAATCTGTTACTATTTTGGATAGTATGATAATTTTAACAATATTAATTATTCTAAACCATGAGCATAGAATATCCTTTAATTTATTTCAGTAATCTTCAATTTCTTCAACCAATGGTATAATTTTCAGTGTATAATCTTTAATCTCTTTGGTTAAATTCATTTCTAGGTATTTTATTATTTTGATGTAATTTTAAATTGAATTATTTTCTTAATTTCTCTTTCTGATACTTTATTAGTGTATAGAAATGAAGTAGATTTGGGCGCCTGGGTGGCTCAGTTGGTTGAGCGTCCGACTTCGGCTCAGGTCATGATCTCACGGTCCATGAGTTCGAGCCCTGTGTCGGGCTCTGTGCTGACAGCTCAGAGCCTGGAGCCTGTTTCAGATTCTGTGTCTCCCTCTCTCTTTGACCCTCCCCGTTCATGCTCTGTCTCTCTCTGTCTCAAAAATAAATAAAACATTAAAAAAATTTTTTTTAAAGAAATGAAGTAGATTTTTGTATATTTATTTATGTGTCCTGAAACTTTACTGAATCCAATTTATTCTGTTTTTCTGGTGAAGTCTTCAGGATTTTCTATATATAACATATAATGTCATCTGCTAATCGTGACAGTTTTACTTTTTTTTTTTACATTTTTCTTGACTAATTTCTCTGATTAGGACTTCCATCATTATATTGAATAAAAGTGGTGATAGTGGGAATCCTTGCCTTGGTCCTGAACTTACAGGAAAATCTAAGTTTTTCACTGTTCAGTATGATGTTAGCTGTGGGTTTGTAACATATGGCCTTTATCATGTTGAGGAACGTGTTCTCTCTACCCATTTTGTTGACAGTTTTCATCATAAATGGATGTTAAATTTTGTCAAATGCTTTTTCTTCATATATTGAAATTATTGTATGATTTTTATCCTCATGTTAAAGTAGTTTATCACATTAATTAATTTTGGAACGTTGAACCATTCTTGCATCAGTGGAATAAATCCTACTTGATCATGTTGTATGATCCTATTAGTATATTGTTGAATTTGGTTTGCTAATATTTAGTTGAGGATTTTGCATCTATGCTCATCAGGGATATTGGCCTTAATTTCTTGTTCTTGTGGCATTGTTATCAGGTTTTAATATCAAGGTAATGCTGGCCTCATAAAATGTGTTTGGAAGACTCTTCTTCTATATTTTGGACAAGTTTGAGAGAGACTGGTATTATTTATTAAATGTTTCAAAGAATTCACCATGAAGCTCTCTGGTCCTGGGTTTTTGTTTGTTGGGAGATTTTTTATTATTAATATCATCTCCTTATTAGGAATTGTTCTATTCAGATTTTGTTTTCACAGTTCAGTCTTGGTAGGTTTTATGTTCCCAGGAACTTATCCATTTTTTCTTTCTTGTCCAATTTGTTAGCATATAATTACTCATAGATATCTATTATGATCCTTTGTATTTCTGTGGTATCATTTGTAATGTATCCTGTTTTATTTTATTTTATTTTATTTTATTTTATTTTATTTGAGCCCTTCTTCTGTTCTTGGTGTGTCTAGCTAAAGTTTTGTCAATTTTGTTTATCTTTTTAAAGGACTGGCTATTTTATTGATCTCTTCTACTGTGTTTTTAATCTTTATTTATTTCCACTCTGATCTTTTATTTCCTTTCTTCTATTGCTTTTGAGCTCTGTTTTTTCTTTTTCAAGTTCCTTGAGGTATATATTGAGATGGTTTATTGAGATCTGTCTTCCCTTAATATGTGTGTGACTCTAGCCTTGAGAGAGATCAGAATCAAGAAAGTCAGGAAGGGAAGATTGACCTGTGAAGTTTTTAAAAAGTACCAGTTGACTCTAATATACATACTTTTCACATTTTAAGAACTTCTGTTATAAATAATTCATATTTTCTGAATATAGAACTGTATATGTGTAGTTGATTGATATTCTTTTGGAAGTAAAGTCCTGCAGCTCAACAGCCACTACAATAGCCTCCTAATGTTTGTCTCCACTTCCATTGTGTGTGTGTGTGTGTGTGTGTGTGTGTGCATGTGTGTGTGTGTCTTTCATTGCATCCACTAAATCAAGAGCAATAGTTTTGATATGGATATTTGCTAAAGCACTTGACCCTGTTTAAAAACAGATTTTCATGGTGCCTGGGTGGCTCAGTTGGTTAAACAGCCGACTTCGGCTCAGGTCATGATCTCCCAGTTTGAGTTCAAGTCCCGCATCGGGCTATGTGCTGATACCTCAGACCCTGGAGCCTGCTTTGTACTCTCTCTCTCTCTCTCTCTCTGTCTTTTTGTCTCTGTCTCTCTCTCTCTTTCTCTCTCCCTTTCCCCCTCCCCTGCTCACTTTCTCTCTCAAAAAAATGAATAAATGTTAAAAAATTTAAAAAAAATTTCTTTCCACTATATTTAGGATAATGACCAAATTCATTGACATCAGTTAATGAAATAGCTTGGGATGACTACCATATACCTCAATTTCCTTGTCCTTTGTGTTCTCTGGAACTCTCCTTTCCATTCCTTAATTTCCTTATCTTCCTCAGACCTTTACACATGTAGAACCCTTTACCTTGACTGTTTTACCTGCCCTCCCTCAACTCCATATACACACTCTTCCTCTCTAACATTTTCTTCTGTATCAACTCAAACTCACTTCCTTGTGGAATCTCTATTTTATCTATATAAACAGGTCAATTCTTCTTACTCTGTGTTGTCATATACCTTGTACCCTTCAGTTATAGCACATACCACATATTAATTTTAATTTATTATTATATATGTGGTTGTTTCTTTAGTGTTTAACTCATCTACATGATGATTAGCTCTCTGAGTCAGGTACCATACGTGTGTGTGTGTGTATGTGTGTATGTGCGCGCATATATATATATATATATATATATATGTATATATTTGTGTGTATATATATGTGTGTATATATGTGTGTATATATATGTATGTATTTAAGTGTGTGTATATATATGTATGTGTGTATATATGTTTATATCTATATCTATATCTATATCTATATCTATATCTATATTTATATTTATATTTATATTTTTTCTGGTCCAACATGTATTCCTGTTGCCACCTCATTAACAAGCATATAGTAGATGTTCAGTAGATATTATAGAAAAAAAAACCAACTAGCATTTCTACCTTTAGTGGTTGCTCAATTATGTTAATTTTTTATGTTTTATTATTACCTAACAGGTTTATAGGTACTCTAGTTTATGGTAATTAAAGTTTCTACTCTCTAGAATTACAAACATATATACCATTCTCAAAGTCAGTTTAGGTCCAGAGATGAAGATCCAGGGTATCTCAGAGCTTTTAAGAATTGTCTGTAAGTCCCTTAGGTGTTAATATTTCAATATTTCATTTCTTTCTTAAGTAAGATCTTTCCTATGTGTATTACCAGATCAAGGTTTATTTAATGTAAGAATGATAATGGTGCTATTTGACTTTTATTAAAAAATTGGGTTTTATATAATTAAAACTGACAATAGCTTTCAAGAAAGTCACTACTTACCTTCCAAATTATCATTTGCCTGCCAAATTCTACCTTAATGCTTATCTTTCTTATTGTTTTTCTGAATTCATTGGTGTAACTGTTCTTCACATGCTATCTGCCTTTGATTTCCATGAAATACCTTCTGGTTACCACACATTAACAATCTTTCCTATATCCTACCCATGACACATTGGGGTTTCTTTAAGGATTGACCCTTTAGCATTCATTTTAACTCTAGATATTTAACCTATACACTTTCAACCATGGCAATGATGTGTAACACCAGAAGTGCTCTGTTTATGTCTAGGTATTATATTTCTCCTGAGTGCCAGATCAATATATTTAATGTATTTAATTAACAACTGTTTTGAAAATGTCCTATTTGCCAGACATTGTTGAGGTATCAGAGTGCCTACACCTTCATTCATACATAAACATTCATGCATGTTTAGATACCATTGATATCTGACACTCAGTGTAGCCCATACTGAATTTGTCATTACCTTCCCTGAACTACTACCAAGCCCTCAGAAAATCCTTTTGTCTTTTTTTTTTCAGTTTTAGTGAGATATAATTTATATATAGCACTGTATATATTTGAAATGTACAGTATAATAATTTGACTTACATACAGTATGAAATGACTACCACAATTGCTTAGTTAACATCCATCATCTCATATAGATAAAAAAGAAAAAAGATGGGTTTCTGTGTGTGTGTGTGTGTGTGTGTGTGTGTGTGTGTATGTGTGTGTGTGTGGTGAGAATTCTTAGGATTTACTCTCTTAACTTTCAAATATACCATATAGTGGTGTCAACTATAATCATGTTGTACATTACACACCTAGTACTTATCTTGAAACTGGAAGTTCATGCCTTTTGGCCACCTTTATCCAATTCTCCTTCCCCCAACCTCCCACCACTAATAAACACAAATCTGATCCGTTTTTCTATAAGTTTAACTTTTTTTGTTTTTCATTTTCTATTTTTTTTTAGATTCTGCATGTAATTAAGATCATGTAGTATTTGTCCTTCACTGTCTAACTTATTTCACTTAGCATAATCCTTTAAAGATTCACCCATGTTGTTGGAAATGGCAGGAGTTCCTTCTTTTTAGTGGCTGAATAATATTGTTTGTGTGGGTACAGTTTCTTTATCGACTCATCTATTGATGGACACTTAAGTTGTTTCCATTTTTTGTCTGTTGTAAATAATAATGCCGCTGTGACCATGGGGTGCAGATCTCTCTTTGACACAGTGTTTCTGTTTCCTTCAAATATACAGTAAAATTTGGATTACAAATGACTTGTTCTTGGAGTGTTCCACAAGACAAGCAAACATTTCTAATCAATTTTAACTTTATCAATGAGCAATGTCTTGTAATACAAGTAGTATGTGATGCCAAATGTCACATGATCACAACTGAGCCAATGGGTCCTGAAATTTGCTTTGATATACAAGTGCCTTAGATTACAAGCATGTTTCCAGAACAAATTATCCTCACAAGCCAAGATTTTACTGTATTCCAGAAGTAGAATTGCTGTATCATAGGCAGTTCTATTTTTAATTGTTTTAGGAACCTCCATACTATTTTCCACAGTGGCTGCACTCATTTACATCCCCACCAACAGTGCACAAGAGTTACCTTTTCCCCACAGCCTCATCAACATTTACCTCATTTTTTTGTTTTATGATAACCACTCCAACAAGAATCAGGTGATATCTCATTATGGTTTTGATTTGCATTTCCCTGATGACTAGTGATGTTGGGCACATTTTCATGTACATGTTAATGATTTGTATATCATCTTTGGAGAAATATCCAGGTCCTTGCTCATTTTTAATTAGATTATTTTTCTGTCTTTGTGTTGTAGAAGTTCTTTATGTGTTTTGGATATCCTCTTATCAGATACATGATTTATAAATACTTTTCTCCATTCTGTAGGTTTTTTTTAATTTTACTGATTTTTGTTTTTAATTTGTTTGTTTTTGTGCTGTGCAGTAGATTTTGTTTTGGTGTAGTCTCATTTGTTTATTATTGATTTTGTGGCTTGTGGTCCTCTTGCTCTAATTGCTGCTACACCAACGTGTGATTTTGCATCAAACAAAAATATATTTATGTTTCTCTAACCATAACGACTGTTACTGGTTTTCTTCAGTCCTAATGTGTTAATTACAACAACTGAGAAACTAAACATATAAATGGTCAATGACCAGAACATGTATAAAAGCAGAATTCTGTCCCATAACCTGCAGCTAACTTCCCAGGAAATCAACTCTCCTATCTACAGTAAATAGCCCAGGAAGCCAGCATGCTATAGGTCAGATTTTTAGGAAGTCAGAACACAATCTCCAGTAACAATACAGGGGCTAAACAATAACTTCTATAACAAGTGGCACCAAATGACCAATACTTGGTTGTTAATTGACAGCTTTCTTAATTTTTGTCCCTTCTTCTAACCTAGGACCAACCAGAGAAAGTGAAATATGTACCCTAAATCGATCACATAGGATTCCTTGCTTCCAATTAGAACACCTTCTGCTTCCCTATGTCAACAGCCTCCAGTAAGGGCATAGCTGAAGCTTCCCTTTTTTCCACTGCTCACTCATCTGCCTACATTTGAGTCTCTACCAAAACACAAATGATAGTGCTGATTCCCTGGTTGTGATAAGCTCTAAATAAATACCCTTGGCTTGTTCTCATTTGGTTAGACTTCATTTATTTGCACACAACAAAGTCCTGGCTAGTCTTTGCCACAGTATAGATACTTCCAAACAATTTCATGCAACGAGTGATATTCCCAAACTCATAACCTGTATTGTCATTGATTTGAGTATTTTTCAGTGGTTACTTGGGGATAAAACTGAAATTCTTAAGCTAAGCACATGAAGCCCCAGACTCAGGTCTTATCATTCTCTCAAGTAAAACATCTTGTAGATATCACGATATGCCAAACACTATCATCCTTCCAATTACACAATATGGTGTAATTCCTTTTAATGAGTTTTCTGCTTTATCCACCTGTTTAATTCCTTCTTGACTGGGTCAACTATCTTCTCCTTAAAGAATTTTGCACTATCTTCAAGCATTATTAGATTTTTTTCTCTTTTATATTCTGATAGTACCCTATCACTTGCATTGCTTTCCATACATTCCCGTTTTACTTTCCATTTTCCATCATTCTTGTTGCCCTGGGATTGTACCTCCTCAATCAAATGCTAGTAATAATCCTTGCCTCAGGTTTTTTTTCCCCTGGGATCTAGGTCTAAAATAGGATGGATATAAACATTAGCCTGCAAAAAGACCTGATAATTTAAGTGAATGAATAATGTTGTGTAACCAATCATAACAGAAATCTGGTCTTTGTCAACATGGGAATTTTAACTGCTTTATATTGTTACATATAGAACCAATGGGATGCTAAAGTTAAATTCCTAAGAATTTGTGCATGTACTCATTATTCTATGGATAGCCTGTGCTAAGAGAGTGAAAAATCTCAATAGATGTCTGCTAAGAAGAGTAAAGCTAGCAATGTGTTTATATTAACTAACCAATTTAGAAGGCTATTTTATTCCATATATTTGGATTGGATTCAAAGGATAGAAAACCCAGTGATCCCTGATCTTATAAGCCATGTTAGTGGCTAGACCAGGTCTGAGAATGTAAGCCATGTGCACATCTGGCTTTCCATTTGCCCTTTCCTGTGTTAGTCCTTGAGGACCTCTGACTTAAAGGCTTTGAGGAAAAGCATGAACAAAAGGTATAATCAAATACAGAAAAGCAGTCATTTGCTGCAATTGAGGCCTGACAAAGCCATAAACCGTACGTGAACATTGGAGACATATGCTTGCCTCAGTAGGAGTAAATAGGCCTGCTACTACAGAGCCCATGAAGGCAGGGATCCTGTGGAGTCTTTTGGAAATTCTATATAGAAAGGGAGGTGTTTGTTGTGTCCAAATATGTGCACTGCTTGATTTTTATTTTTATTTTTTTTAAGTAGAAAACCATCATTTCTACAAGAGTAGGCTGTTTATCAATATGGGCACTCTGAAGACACCTTAATCTACTTGAAAATGACATTAAATTTGATGTCATGATATGTTTCAAAAGAGTATCTCTGCACATGGAGGAAGGCCACACAGTTCAGCAATCATAGCTTCACATGACAGGTAGAAAAATTTAACTAAACTGTGAGTATAGGGCTGTGTGTGGCTGACAGAGCTCTCCCTGTTAACATTATGAAATATAACAAGAGAAAAGAAGAAAGAAAGGTTCATTGCTAGATGCTAATAACAACTTCAAAATTGATGATAAAATTGTAGCTTTTTAAGGCATTGATTCATAGGATTCTAAGCCATTTTTTCAAAGTGAAAAAAAAATTCAGAGACTTTAAGTTTATTTTGAGAGAGAAAGAAAGAGTGTGAGTGGGGGAGGGGCAGAGAGAAAGGGAGAGAGAGAGAGAATCCCAACCAGGGTCCACACTCACAGCGGGGCTTGAACCTATGAACCATGAGATCATGACCTGAGCTGAAACCAAGAGTCAGATGCTTAACTGACTGAGCCACCCAGGCACCCCGTAAGAGAATCTTCTCTACAAAATTTAGACTGATATTCTAGTATAATATTTCTATTTATAGATATTACTAGTGTGTTTTTAAAATATATTTGAAAGAACAATGGGACATTTTTTATTATTTACGTATTTTTACAACCTCAATATCATGAAATCTAAAGCCCTTATAGGTAGTGGAGAGAAAGTAAGCAGCTGTACAACAGGTATTAAAATGAGCTCATTTCAGAAAAGACCATTTGTTTACTCAGTCATAGGTCACAAAGTATTGATAGCAAGTTCATGGTTAGTTACTTCTCTAACACAGGTTCTCATGATGACCTGAATGGGGAAATTTTTAGAATTTGCTTCTGTAAGTCATTTTGTAAGAAACAGTATAGGTGCTCTACCTGAACAAAAATCTCTAGAAATTAGCTGAAATTGTATGGCCTAAAAAAAATAATAATAAAAGTATTTACATGTTTTCTTTTTAAGTAAAGGACTTTCTAGTTTTCTATAACTATTATTTAATCTTCCAATTAAAAATGATTTTATAAAAATAAAAAAGTCAATTATAAAAATATTGTTTTCTTTAGGTAAAGCCATATTTAAGGCCAATCACCATGCCAAATTCCTAACTTACATAGTCACATTAAATTCTTACAACAACCCTGTGACACAGGTACATTACATTTTACAGATAAGAAAGATGAGATGAATATCCTCATTATACCAGCTACTAACTAGCAAATGTGAAATCAAGATGTGCTTGATTCCAGAAGACTGTTTCGCATATCTCCAATATAAAAGCCAGTTTCCCATTACAGGATTTATACACTCTACTGTTCAGGATGTCAGTAGGCACTTAGTAGGTACTAAGGATGGGGAAAAAGTACCCTCTCAGGCTAGCAGAGCTTTAATAAATTAAATCTTTTCAAACCCAAAAATCAGACAAGGTTTTTGATTGACACATAAAGTCACTCTATTTAAAAAAAAAGTTTATGATCTGTTATGTGTCTGCCTCAATTCAACAATATACAATTCTTTCAGCATAACCAAGTATGCCTTATTAAATGGATACATGGTATTAAAAATTAGAAAAAATTTGCATCTCTTACATTTTTTTTTATAAACTGGAAATAGAAAAGGTGAGTGATTGGCAGACAAACTATTCAATCAAATATTGAGTTATTTCAGGATTTTTTTATAGGAAAATTATATGCAAAATACTGAATTGAGTATTCTGTTATCCATGAAGAAAACCTATACAATCAACCCTCCAAAATCATATTATTTCTACAGGGCATTTATTTATTCCAAGTAGAGACACATGGTTAAAGGATAATTTATAATTCATTTAAAGAAGTCTATTGCTGAGGACTGTGACTGGAATAATTTAATGAGAAAATCACAGAAATGATTAATGGACAGAGAGGAACATCAGAATTAACTGTGGCTGAGTGAAAAAAAAAATATTTAGCCTGAAAAGTGACAATTGTTTAAAAAACCAAAAGGATATTGGCTGAAACTGGTTAGAGCAGTATTTTTGGCCTATAATTTCCTCTATTTACCAGAAAAATATATTGTTATATCCAAATTGTGAAGGCAAAAAATTATATATCCATAGAATTATATGTTCAATTACACTGTCATTTATATGATGAATACTAAAAATCTTAGAACTGAAAATCTTGCAAAGACAGAATCATTTACAAGTACCAAAACCTATTTTGAAAATAAAAGCTTACTAAACTTTTAGAAAATATACACTAAGGAGGCATGTAATAAAAGCTTATTTTTTATCACTCCAACAATATTTAACTGCACAGTAATCATGGTAATCCCTGTAGTAGGAGCAGAGTATACAAAGATGGCCAAGATTCCACTGTTTTTTTTTTTTTTTTTTCATGAAGAGCTCAGGAAAAATAATGCAATAGCAAATAATACCTTTAATTAGAGGATTAAATAAGAATAATTATAGACAAGTAGGAAGTCCTTCTCTTTGCTTTATAAAAAGATGTTACATATATTTTTTTAATATGAAATTTATTGTCAAATTGGCTTCCATACAACACCCAGTGCTCATCCCAACAGGTGCTCTCCTCAATACCCATCACCCACTCTCCCCTCCGTCCCACCCCCCATCAACCCTCAGTTCTCAGTTTTTAAGAGTCTCTTATGTTTTGGCTCCCTACCTCTCTAACTTTTTTTTTCCTTCCCCTCCCCATGGTCAACAATAGCCAAATTATGGAAAGAGCCTAAATGTCCATCAACTGATGAATGGGTAAAGAAATAAAGAAATTGTGGTTTATATACACAATGGAATACTACGTGGCAAAAGATGTTATATTTTTAAGCATTTGGAAGACTTTCTTAGAAAACAAGTGGTTTAATTTCTCTGCTTGGTGGCAGCTCTTTAGGGTAACGTTAAGATGTGTTACATGAAGTGATCTAAGTTCTTTCAGAAAAGCTCCCTTCCCTCCCCCCTGCCAAAAAGAAGCCAAATAACTTTGTAAATTTCACAGAAGTTTAATTGTTTTTCTCTGTTTTGCTAAATAAACTGTTTGCTTCACCCATCCTTTGCTATCCTCCCCCTTACTTAGGGGCGTTTCCAGTGATTTGGCAATTTGCTCGTAATAGGGAGAATAATATATAATCAAAACTTGATTTCATGCCTGATTTGATTACAGGGTACTGATTAAACTAATGCTAGTGAATTCTCTTTAATTCAGTGATTAGGAGAAGGGTGTTTTCCTATACATCTTTGAGAGACCAATCACCACTAAGACAAATTCCTTGTCCTTAGTGATGGGGACACCTGAATCAGGCATTAACTAAAGTATTCATTCTTTTAGATATAAATTTATTAATAGGCTTTTAGGTTTTCCTCAGAAACTGTTACTTTAGGTCCCTGGGTAAATGAAAGGAAAGCTATCTCCTTGTCTCTTGAGTTTAATGACATTTATTACTTCAGAGTCATGACAAGTCCCATTATTACATTTCACTTTTTGAAAAGTGGCAGCATGCAAAGCCTAATACCTGACATAGCATTATATATCTTGTCCAGTAGGTTTACAAGTTAATTCATTAAACCAAATCATTTTCATTAGAACACTGGCTTCATGTGTTACTACTAGCACTAAAATAAATCATTTTATTCTGTCCATTATGGTAAGTGATACATCTGATACATTTATTAAGTTCAAGTGTTCTCTGGAATTCTCATGTTCAATTATTCTTGTCACCACTCACTATGCTGATGATTCTCTCAGGAAGCATTACCTATAAGAATAAATTCCAACTTTGTTTCCTGTCATTTATGTTCCTCCACTGTTTGGTCACAGCCTACTGTTCCAACCTCATCCCCTACTATTCTGTACCCAAATCTTCCACAACCAGGCTGCCCTATTCAGAGTCTGAAGGTCTGGTAGGAACCCTGATGCCTGCATAATGCTTCTCCCTCCAAACAGAGACTTCACTTCCTCTTTGTTTAGGCAAATTGTGCCATTCCTTTGAGATCAAATCCAACCCCAACTCTATTTCTTATTTGTAGCTCTCCTTTGCACATTGCAATACATTCTGATGACAGTCCCTTTACTGCTGTCCTTCCTATGGTATTGACAGATATCATATGCTCATCTCTCAGGTCACTACTCCTTGAATTGCAGTTTAGTTTTTATGTTGTATAAGAATATGAAATACTCTGTTAGTTTTCTCTAATCACCCAACAGTTAGTCCTAAATGCATAGAGAACAGTGGTCACACATTAAAAATGTGTCAGTACTTACATATCATATTTTACCTGGGATCAGAAGAGACGTAAGGCATCTGTACCAAAGGCACTCTTAATAAATCAGCTCAAAGCTCCTTCTTCATATATCGGTGGTCACTCTTTTCATTTCTTTGAGTCTACAGAGGAAATGACATGCCTTAGACCATACATTCCCCAGCTACATTTTATATAATTATTGAGTAATATTCCCAGGAGAAGTGATATTTATTGAATCTCTAACACATACGGAGAATTCTATAAATCCCTAATTTTCAATACAACTTGAGCTCTGTGTGTGCTATATACTCCTTGAATCTTTTGAAATTCACTTTTTCGATTCACTAAACAGTGCTATTGTACTATCACCAGAACACTTTTTTTTCCAGGCACTATGTTGCAAAAGTATTAAATCAGAAAATATTGACAGGAAGCCACAGTAAACAGCAGAGACTTCACATCTTACTGAATTTAAGATAGCTGAATCTAGCACTTATTGGCTAAGTCTCAGTAATATGGTACAAGAAAATTTTTGACCAAAAACAGGTACAGCAGTTTATTTACTAGCTGCCATTGGCTGAGAAATAGGACAAGAATAAAATGTAGATTAATGGCTTAACCTAATAGACTGGTACATATATATTTAATATATATGTTTGAATGTATATACATGTATGTGTATATTAAACTTTTCAGAGAAAATAGCATTATAATAGTTCCCTCAGGATGCTGAAAAATAGGTTATGCTTATATTAAAAATTAAAACAAAAATATATGAGTAAATATGTTTGGATAATTACTTCAGTTATATAAAACCAATGATTCACAAATTCAATGTTTTTCATGAGTATTCAATATTATTGTGATAATACTTATTAATACATAAAAATATTTGAGAATCCAAGGATCCAAAAACTCAATCCTGGGCATGAGATGCTAACAATATTGAGGAAAAGATATGTGACATTAAGTAACTATAAAATAATGTCAACTTCTAAACTTACATACTATATACAGTTTTGTGATAGTTTTTTAATATGTGATTTCACTAGGCTACAGTCCCTGGTTAGCCAATCAAACACTAATGTAGGTGTTGTTGTGAAGGTACTTAATCACAAGTGTGATTAAAATCTATATCAGTTGACTTTATATAAAAGAGATTTTTCCCAGATAATCTGAATGTGCCTGATTTAAACGTTTGAAATGCCTTAAGAGCTGAGGCATCTCTGATGAAAAAGAAATTGCATCTATGGACAGTAGTTTCAGCCATGGCCATCGGGGTTCCAGCCTGCCTTTCCTGACCCTGCCTCATGTATTTTGGACTTGCCCTACCAGCTCCAGCATTCCTTCATGCTAATTCTTTGCAACAGACATCTGAATTTATAACTTCTGCTCATCTGTTTCCATAGCTGATGCTTGAGTGACTGAACTGTGCCTACTCAGTGTGTGTGTACAAGTATATACGTGTGTAGGTTTATGCACACTGATGCGTTCAGATATATTAATAGAGTGAACATATAATCTATCTCCCTTCCAATAGGCCGACTCTTTTTACAATTTTTTTATGCTGAGGACAAAAAAGCAGCCAGCAATCATCCAGATGAAGGGTTGAAGGCTGGACGGCATGTCCATAGAAGCACATGAAACAGCCTATTCACTGGCCTAGAGATCAGTATGACTAGGCTGCTGTCTAGGAACATAAGCTGGATATGAAGCCAAGTATGCAAGTTACAGAGAAACAAGACTTGTACTGGCCAGGTCTCAATGAATTTAGCATTCCTGAAAAATTTGTATTTTAAACCAGGTTAATGTAATTAAATCCTGAATGTAATCCTTCTGGGATCTGAGAACGTGGGCAAGTCACTTAGCTTTGGTAGTATCAGAACTCTGTTAGTTTTGCCTTTGGTGTTAACTTTCGCTCCAGTACTTTTCAAAAATGAATAAAGAAGTAACCTGTTTTTCTAAAGGCCCGAACCTAGTAGGTATACCCAGGAAAGCTGGTTGGTTGGTGAGTGTCCAGGGTTCTGTAGTGAAGGAGGACAGCATTTCAGGCTTATTAGCCATGACCACAAAAGGTGGCTGAGACCTATGCCCCTCACCATGTCTTGGCAGCTGAGTATACTGCAAAGGCAACAATCAGGATGGAAATTTCCCCTTTCCTAGTTCTTGAAAACTGTAGTGCAAGGTGGCACCTGGTAGCTTATTCCCTGGAGCTCCTGTGAAATGGAAGAATTTTATTTGTATAATTTTAGGCAAGAGAAGTATGCTTTTTCTTGAGGGAAAATAATAGTTTATGATTAGAGGGATAGTTCTTTAGGTTTTGTTTTTTTTTTTTGAGACATCACTGATGTATAACATTAGTCTCAAGCATACAGATAATGACTTAACATTTATATGTATTGTAAAATGAGCACAGTAAGTCTAGTCAAAAGCCAACACCATACAATTACAATTTTCTTCTTGTGATTAGAACTTTTAAGACCTACTCTTAATTTTCAAAGATACAATACATTATTATTAACTATAATCACCATACTATATATTACATCCCCTTGACTTAATTATTTTGTAAGTGGAAATGTACTTGAACCTTTTGATCCTTTTCACCTATTTTGCCCACCCCCTACCTCTCACCCTCGACATCTGGCAACCCCATTCTGTTCTCTGTCTATGAGCTTGGATTAGGTTTTGTTTTGTTTCAGTTTTTCAGATTCCATATAAAAGTGAGATCAAAAGGTATTTGTCTTTATCTATCTTACTCATTTCACTCAGCATATGCCCTGAAGGTTCATCCATATTGTCACAAATGGCAAATTCCTTCTTTTTATGGCTGAGTAACATTCCATTTTCTTTATCCTTTAATGTATTGATGGATACTTAGGATGTTTCCATATCTTGGCTATTATAAATAATGCTTCAATAAACATGGAGTGAAGAAAACTTTTCAAGTTAGTGTTTTTATTTTTTTTCTGATACTCAGAAGTGGAATTGTTGGATCACATGTTAATTCTATATTTAAATTTTGTGGAACCCCTTACTGTTTTCCATCATGGCTGTCCTCATGTGCAGTCCCAACAGCATTGCATGAGGGGTCCTTTTTCTCCCTATTCTCACCTACACTTTTTATTTCTTGTCTTTTTGATGGTAGCTATTCTAATAGGTGTGAAGTGATAACTCATTTTGGTCTTGATTTTGGTTGCATTTCCCTGATGATTAGTGATGTTGAGTATCTTTTCATGTACTGGTTGGGCATCTGTATGTCGTCTTTGGAAAAAATTCAACTCATTTGCCCATTTTTAATTGAAATTTTCTTTGCAGTTGGGAGTAACACATATTTTGGACATTAACCACTTATCAGGTAAATGACTTGTAAATATATCTCCCATTCAATAGATGTTCTTTCCATTTTGTTCATGGTTCTCTTTGTTGAGCAAAAATTGAGGACTATTAATAGTTACACACAGGTGTAAAACATGGGACACAGGTGTAAAACATGACTCTTCGGGACAGAGTGGATAAATATTATCCTATATTAAAAAGAAAAACAAAACACTCATGAGATCGAGGAAGGGCTTTAGATGGTATGTAATTACCCTAAATTGAAAGCAAATATCACTGGATGTGTGTATGTGTGTGTACACACTCATTCATGCATATATGGTCATTTTTTCTCAGTCTCTCAAAAGGTTCATAATTCTAAAAGGTTAAGAATCACTGAAATTTCTTCTCTTCTGCAAGGGCATTTCTCATATTATCCTGTATTGGATTCTTTTTGTATCATGGTCGCAGTTTTGTGATATGCCTATCACATACTCTAAAGATTTCATGTTCATCTTTATTCTCTAATCCCAATAGGACTTCACTCATTGCCAAATATTTAATTAGCACTTATATTCTAACACATACTTCACTTTACCTTGGGATATGAAGGTGAATAAAATTCACATCAGTCATTGCAGAACTTCTAACTGCTGAAAACGTAAACAAAAAAGTTGTATTCCTCAAAATTTTCTGATGTTCTACACTTATCAGATTTAATGAAACCACTGAAAATGGTGAGAACAGTAGTCTCAGTTTGTATTCTCAAAAGAGACAGCACTTTGGGTTACATAGTCTTAAGCTTTTTTTTATCTCAATAGACATTTTTCTTCCTGATCTTTGTAAATGTACCACACTGTTGCTTCACATAGATCACTTTGTGTCCTGTCTTAAACTGACTATCATTTTCCATAGAAAAGGGTTCCCACATTCAATTAGGACATCTTCCGTATATCTTTTCTGCTATTGATCTGCTCTCTCAGCATATTCAGCATGTTATGGGGTGTGGTATGTATGTATGTTGTTTATTTAATTTTATTTTCACTATAGTTACCATACCGTGTAATACTTATTTCAGGTATATAATATAGTAATTCTACAATTCTCTACATTACTAAATGTTCATCATGATAAGTATACTTTATATCCCCTTCACCTGTTTCACCCATCTCCTCACCCAGCTCCACTCTGGTAACCATCAGTTTGTTCTCTACTTTAATAGTCTGTTTTTTGGGTTGTCTCTTTTTTCCTTTGTTCATGTGTTTTGTTTCTTAAATTCCACATATCAGTGAAATTATACAGTATTTGTCTTTCTCTGACTGACTTATTTCAATTACCATAATGCTCTCTAGTTCCGTCCATGTCATTGCAAATAGCAAGGTTCCGTCCTTTTTTATGGCTGAGTAATATTTCATTGTATATATATCACATCTTTATTCATCTATTGATGGACACTTGGGCTGCTTCTATAATTTTCCTCTTGTAAATAATTCTGCAATAAACATAGTGATGCATATATCTTTCCAAATTAGTGTTTTCATATTTTTGGGTAGATACTCAGTAGTGGAATTTCTGGATTGTATGATAATTCTATTTTTAATTTTTTTGAGGAAGCTCCATACTGTGTCCCGCAGAGGCTGCACCAGTTTGCATTGCCACCAACAGTACATATGGGTTCCTTTTTCTCCACATCTTCAACCAACACTTATTTCTTGTGTTTTTTATTTTAGTCATTCTAAAAGATGTGAGATGATATCTCATTGTAGTTTTGATTTGCTCTTGCCTGATGATGACTGATACTGAGCATCTTTTCATGTGTCTTGGCCATCTATAGGTCTTCTTTGGAATAATGTCTCTTCATGTGTTCTGCCCATTTTTCAGTTGAATTTTTTTTTGGTGTTGTATAAGTTCTTTATATACTACGAACACCAACATTTTATCAAATATGTCATTTGCAAATATCTTCTCCCATTCAGTTATTTGTCTTTTAGTCTTATTAATCATTTCTTTTGCTGTGAAGAAGATTTTATTTTGATGTAGTCCCAATAGTTTATTTTTCCTTTTGTTCCCTTCTCTCAAAATATTTCTCTAGAAAAACATTGCTACAGACAACATCAGACAATTTACAGCCCATTTCTCTTCTAGGAATTTTGTGGTTTCGGGTCTCACAGTTAGACCCTTAATACATTTTAAATTTATTTTTCCATATGGTGAAAGCAAGTGATCCAGTTTTATTCTTTTGCATGTAAGTGTCCAGTTTCCCTAACACCATTTTTGAAGAGACTGTATTTTTCCCACTGCATGTACTTGTCTCCTTTGTTGAAGATTAATTGACCATATAATTTTGGATTTATTTCTGGGTCCTCTTTTTTCTGTTACACTGATCTATTTTTATGCCGGTACCATACTCTTTTGATTACTACAGCTTCATATTTGGAAATCAGGAATTGTAATACTTCCAGTTTTGTTCTTTTTTCAAGATTGCTTTGGCCATTCAGAGCCTTTGTGGTCACATAAAAATTTTAGGATTGATTCTTCAGCTCTGTGAAAATTGATGTTGGTATTTTGGTAGGGATTAAATTATATACCCAGATTGCTTTAGGTTGTATGGACATTTTAACAATATTTGTTCTTCTAATCCATGAGCATGGAATATCTTCCCATTTGTTTGTGTCATCTTCAATTTCTTTGATTAGTGTGTTATAGTTTGAGTATAAGTCTTTCCTCTCCTTAGTTAAGTTTATTTCTAGGTATTTTATTCCTTTTTGGAAAATTGTAAATGGGATTTTTTTCTTAATTTCTCTTTCTGCTACTTCATTATTCATGTATAAGAAGGCAACCCATTTTTGTGTATTGATTTCTTGCTATGCAACTTTGCTGAATTCATATATAAGTTCTGATAGTATTTTGATGGAAGTTTTAGGGTTTTACTTGTGTAATATGTTATTCTGAAAATAGTGAAAGTTTTATTTCTTCCTTAACAATTTGGATGCCCTTTTATTTGTTTTTATTGTCTGATTGCTGTGGCTAGGAATTTCCGTGGTGTATTGAATAAACGTGATGAGAATGGACATCTTTGTTCTGCTCCTGCCCTTAGGGGAAAGGTTTTCAATTTTTCACCAATAATGTTATCTGTGGGTTTTCAAATATGGCCTTTATTATGTTGAAGTATGTTCCCTCTAAACCTACTTTTTGAGAGTTGTTATCATGTATAGATGTTGTACATTGTCAAATGCATTTTCTTCATCTATAGAAATGATCATAGTATTTTTATCCTTTCTCTTGTTGATGTTACACATCACATTGATTGATTTGTGAATATACCCTTGCATCCCAGGAATAAATCTCACTTGATTGTGGTAAATGATTTTTTTAATGTACTGTTGGATTCAGTTTGCTAATATTTTGTTGAGGATTTTTTCATCTGTGTTCAACAGAGATAGTGGCCTGTAGTTCTCTCTCTCTCTCTCTCTCTCTCTCTCCCTCCCTCCCTCCCTCCCTCCCTCCCCCCCCCCCCCTTTATTTGTGTAGTGTCTTTATCTTGTTCTGGTAACAGGTTAATGCTGACCTCATAGAATGAACTTGGAAGTTTCCTTCCTCTCCTATTTTTTTGAAAAGTTTGAGAAGAATTATTATTAACTCTTCTTTAAATGTTTGGTATAATTCACCTGTAAAGCTGTCTCCTCCTGACTTCTGTTTCTTGGGAGTTTTCTTTTTTTTCTTAAATTGATTCAATTACTGATTACTGATCATCAATCTGTTCAAATGTTCTATTTCTGACTCAGATTTGAAAGTTTATATGTTCCTAGGAATTTATCCTTTTTTTTTCTGGGTTGCCCAATTAGTTTGAACATAATTTTTCATAATATTCTCTTATATTTCTTTGTATTTCCGTGGTATCAGTTGTTATCTCTCCTCTTTATTTTCTGAAATTGTTATTTGGGTCTCTCTCTGTCTCTCTCTCTCTCACTCCCTCTCACTCCCTCTCTCTCTTTCTTTATGGGTTTGGCTAAAGATTTATCAACTCATTTGATCTCATCAAAGAACCAGCTCCTGGTTTCATTGATATGTTCTATTGTTTGCTTAGTTACTATTTTACTTAATTTTGCTCTAATCTTTATTATTTCCTTCCTTCTATTGGTCTGGAGGGTTCTTTGCTCTTCTTTTGCTAGCTCCTTTAGGCATAAGGTTAGGATATTTATTTGAGACTTTTTTTCTTGCTTCTTAAGGTAGGCCTGCATTGCTGTTATCTTCCCTCTCAGATCAAATTTTGCTGCATCTGAAAAATGTTGGACCATTGTATTTTCATTTTCATTCTTCATATATTTTTTAGTTTTCTCTTTGATTTCTTTATTGACCCATTAACTATTTAGTAGCATGTTATTTAACCTCCAAATATACATTTTTCTTTCCAGATTTTTTCTTGTAGTTGATTTCTAATTTCATAGCATTGTGTCATCACTCTTGTAGGAGTCATGCTAATCTTCTGTGTATTGTTCCAATTTTAGTATATATGCTGCTGAAATTAGCACACTAGTTTCATTGCATTGTGATTGGAACAGATGCATGGTATGACTTCAGTCTTTTTTTAATTTGTGGAGGCCTGTTTTGTGACTTAATATGTGTTCCATTCTGGAGAATGTTCACATGCACTTGAAAAATAATGTGTATTCTTCTGTTTTAGGCTGGAATTTTCTGAATATACTGTTAGATCCATCTGGTCCAATGTATCATTCAAAGCCACTGTTACCTTGTTTTTTAGGTCGTTATTTAAATTCCAGTTAGTTAACATACAGTGTAATATTAGTTTCAGGTATATGATATAGTGATTCAAACCTTCCATACAATACGTAGTTCTCATCACAGTAAGTGTACTCCTTAATCCCCATAACCGATTTGACCCATCTCCTTAGTCTCCTCCCCGCTGATAACCATCAGTTTTTTCTCTACAGTTAAAGATCTGTTTCTTGGTTTGCTTCTCTCTCTCCCTTTTTTCTTTGTTTATTTGTTTTGTTTCTTAAACTCCACATATAAGTGAAATCATATGATATTTGTCTTTCTCTGACTGACTTATTTCACTTAGCACAATACTCTATAACTCTATCCATGTCATAAATGGCAAAATTTCATTTTTTAAGGATGAATAACCTATTATATCATCTCAGATCTTTATCCTTTGCATCCTTTTATTTTGTGGATCCTTTGCCTAATTTTTATAGATATATTTATTTTACTGATTTTGTGCGTCCTACTTTTCTTACTCCTACTTGTGGTCTTTTCTTTGCACTCGAAAAATTCCCATTAACATTTCTTGTAGGGATGGTTTAGTGGTCATTAATTGCTTTAACTTTGTCTGGGAAACTCCTATTCTGAATGATAGCTTTGCTGGATAGAGTATTCTTGGCTGCAAGTTGGGTTTGTTTGTTTGTTTGTTTGTTTGTTTTTTTCTTTCAGCACTTTGAATATATTTGCCACTCCCCTCTATCCTGTAAAGTTTCTGCTGGAAAATCATCTGATAGCTTTATGGAATTTCCTCTGTATATAATTTTTTTTTCTTTTCTCTTGCTGGTTTTAAAATTATCTTTATCATTACCTTTTGCATTTTAATTACTATATGTTTTGTGTGGACTTCCTTGGGTTGATTTGTTAGGGGCTCTCTGTATGTCCTGGATCTGGATTTCTACTTTCTTTTCCAGATTTGGGGAGTAACTATTATTTTTTCAAGTACATTTTTTTACCTCCTTTTCTCTCTTCTTCTCACATCCCTACAATGGGAATGTTATTACCCTTGATGATGTCAATGTTGTTCCCTACATCTATTATCATTTTTATTTTGTTTCTCTCTTTCCTATCCGGCTTGATTGGTTTCTATTATTCTGTCCCTCAGGTCACTGATACGTTCTTTTGCTTCCTTTAGTCTATTGTATATTTGATCTAGTGTATTTTTTATTTCTGTTATCGATTTCTTCATCCCTGGTTCCTTTTTTATATTTCCTATCTTTGTTAAGCGCCTCACTGATGTTGTGCACTCTTTTCCCAACTCCAGGGAGTATCTTTATTACCATTACTTTCTATGTCAGGCATATTACATAGCTATATACTAGCTCTCTTGTCTTGATTTTGTCCTGTTCTTTCATTTAGGACATGTTCTTCTGTATCCTCATTTTGTCTTACTCTGTCTGTTTCTATTGTTAGGAAAATAACCTATATCTCCTGCTCTTGAAAGTAGTGGCCTTATGCAAAAGAGGACCTGTAGTGCCCTGCAGTATGATTTCTCCTGTTCACCAGAACCTGGCACTTCAGGGCTATCTCTTGTGTGTTGCATGTGCCCTACTGTTATATCTGAGTTGTGTTTGCCTTCAGTCCATTAACCTAAAATGGCTTTCTTTACATATTGTATGCAGGGTTTGTTCCCTGTGTTGTTAGTGGGCTAATCTAGGGCTTCCTTGGATTTGTGTTGAGACAGACTGGGCATTTGCCAGAACTGCAGTAGCACCAAACTGTAGGATGCTTTATCTGTGTTGTGCTCTGAGAAGTTTTCTTTGGTGGGTGAGGCCTGCAGTCAGACCAGCTGTCTTCCTCCAGCCCACTTCTGGGCTGAAGTGAGACTGGTGTTTTTGATTATCTTCCCCTCTCCCTGGGGCAGGAAGCAGCTCATGGTGGTGCTGACCCCTATCAGGGATTCTTGTCCACTGCCAGGCTTGTGTCACTGCTTTGGATGTACTCTTGCCAAGAGTGTACTGGAAGGGGCAGGTCTGCAAGAAAGTGCAAAGATGGAGTGCAGTGTTAGCAAGATTAGAGCAGATCTGCTGTGGGAGAAGACCTATAGTCACTTTAGAACACTCCTGTGGCAGGGTTGGAGAGAGTGGGTCTATAGTTATGCAGTGACAGCAAGTTCCACACTGGCCCACTATAGGAGGGAACTTGCACCCAGTCAAAACTCCTGCTAAAGCCATATGGGTTGGAGGGGACAGATCCATAGAAGCTTGGGAATGGGATGCTGTTAGTCAGCTATGTGGATAATGTGTGCTGTCTTGGTTGCTGCAGATGTCTGTATGTCTAGGCTGTCAGGCAGAGAAGGGAAATGGGGTCTGCCAGTTTCTTTGTTCCTGGATAAGTCTCCCAATGATCCCTGCCCCACCAGCATATGCTTTGAGATTACTAAACAATGCGTCTTCCCAAATACCCCAGATGTTTTCCCAACTTTCTATGTTGTATTTCTTTGGAGCTGATTGTTGTTTTGTCTCTTTAAGGGTGCAGACTCAGTTTTCTCCGTTTTTCTCCCAGCTCTCCTAGAGCCAAGTCTGCTGCTTTTTAAAGTTCCAGGTGTTGGGGCACCTGGGTGGCTCAGTTGGTTAAGCAGCTGACTTTGGCTCAGGTCATGATCTCAGGGTCCATGAGTTCTTGCCCTGCGTCGGCCTCTGTGCTGACAGCTCAGAGCCTGGAGCCTGTTTCAGATTCTGTGTCTCCCTCTCTCTGATCCTCTCCCGTTCATGCTCTGTCTCTCTCTCTGTCTCAAAAATAAATAAACATTAAAAAAATTTAAAAAAATAAAAAAAATAAAGTTCCAGGTGTTAAGACTGCTGCTTGTAAAAACTTGCAAAATAATGCCCCTCTGATTTTCAAAGCTAAATGTTATGGATATCCATATTCCTGTGGGGTTCCCTGTGCCTGGGGTGCCTGGTGTGAAGGACTCTTTCTTTTCTCTTTTTGTGCTGAAAACATCCCTAGCTACTGGGATAGTCCTGTGGGTCATTTAGTTCCCAACCATGTCTTTATCCTTCCTACCCTTTTTGATGTGGCTTCTTTACATTTGGCTATGGACAATCTGTTCTGCCAGTGTTTGGGTTATTTTCAGGGTTATTTGAACTGTCTAGTTGTATCCATGGGATGAGGTCAGCTTAGAAAACTTCTACTCCACCATATTCCCCAGATATCCCATGGTATTTCTTTTTGTGTGTCTAGATTTTTCTATAGAAAACCGTCAGATACACAACAACCTTCGATTCGCCCACTATCATTTCCAGAATTACAAAAATGTTTCTCTGTGGTCACTTGAGTTTCTCAATTTTAATCGCCCATGAATTTGTAGGAGTTGGTTATCCAAAGTAACCTGTCAGTGTGTTTTAAGTCCTCAACCTCCCCCACTTTTAGCATTACTATCTCTAAATGTAGTCCATATATCTGTGCTATTATTTGCAAATAATTTTATGATTTAAACACACATACTAGTCATCTGATCTTGATATTTAATTGCATATTTAATTCACACAGTAATCATGTGATTTAAGAAAGAGATGTAGTTTTACTAACTAAAGACAGAGTCCTACTAAAAACTCTCTGTGTTCTATGTATTATACCAAGTTGTTACACTGAACTGCCTTAATTTTAAGCCAATAAAATACCAATTTTGGACTTCCTGGTGATTCAGCATCTCCCATGCTTCTGCAACTTTGCCATTATTGTGGTACCTGAACAGTAGGAGGTATATATTTGGTTTGTCTTCTTATATTTTTAAACTGTTCTGAAAGGAGGCTGTTAAAACAGAGGATAAAAAACATTACTGAATGTAACATGAAATTTCAAAAAAGTATATGTAACCTAGAATTGTCAAAATTTTCTAGGCAGCTACTCATCAGTGGAATGGGACCTTTCTATGAGTTATATTGTCAAGACTAGGGCAGCATTCTTGACAATTTTTAAGGAAATTAAGTCAAATACAATTAAAGTATGTAAAGCAATGTGAAATGTGCATACCAATTTCCAAGAAGACAGTCTGGCCTTGGAAATGTTTTGATGGACTTGACATCACAGAATTCAATTTTACATCTGTCATCCTATGAAAATGTACTCATATTTTAGAACCATCATCTATAAACTTCTGAAGAGAAGGTGTGTCCCAAATCAATTTTGTGATTATTATCTACTTTGTAAACTTTGGATATATTCTTAGCATAATGTAAGTGATTATACATAAAAATTAAGAAGACTCAAAACAATAAGACTTCTTTTAGGCAATAGTGTTTTAAATGTTTTAAGAAAGTTGGTTCTGCTATCTAACATGGATTACTATAATTAACAAGAGCTGTGCAATTCATCCATGGTATCAAAGTTTTTTATGGTTTCAGTGCTGAGAGATTAGAAGTTGCATACATTTTTTAACAATCCCTTGTATAAAGAAAAAGAAGATATTATTTTCATAACAAACTGTTTTAGAGAATTTAATTTTTTGTAAAAGATCCATTCCTTTGCTGTTTCAATTTTTCCTTGCTTAAACAGCAAAGTATTCTTTTTTGTTTGTTTGTTTGTTTTGTAAGAGCACTATAGAAAAACTCTTGAAAGAAATCTTAAACAGGAATCTGAACTTTCCTTTGAAGGCTACAGTTTATAGAGGGAAAATATGTACTTGAAAGGCAAACAAAAACCACAACAAAATTTCTTTAAGCCAAAAGACAAAATAAAAAAAAAAAAAAAATATATATATATATATATATATATATATATGTGACATATATGAGGCTTTGATTTACCAAAGTTCTTAAATGAATTTTTAGTGTGATATTTTCCATAATTTATAAAGTCTCTTTCCTCTATGAAAATGCAACACTCATGGTTTTGTTTTATTCATTGGTCTTTATCTTTCTCACTGGTTCCTTTTTCTTCTCTTTAAGAATATATTCTTCAAGGTGAAAAGTATTGACATCACTTCTTTAAACTCTATACTCTGACCCTTAATAAGACTATTTTCTTTTTTTTTAATTTTTTTTAACATTCATTTTTGAAAGAGAGAGAGAAAGACAGTATAAGTGGGGGATGGGCAGAGAGAGAGGTAGATATAGAATCCAAAGCAGCTCTGGGCTCTGAGCTGTCAACACAAAGCCTGACATGGGGCTTGAACTCACGGACCATGAGATCATGACCTGACCTGAAGTCAGACACCTAACTGACTGAGCCACCCTGGTGCCCCAATAAGACTATTTTCAAATTTTCAAATATTGACCTCTATCTCCAATTTCACGCAAACATTGAAATTAAATGATTCCTAATACTTCTTTATACCATAACACCAAACTCATATCTGTCTAAAATGTCCTTTTTCTCTCAATTCTTTTATCTATCTGTTGGGACAGGATTAAACTAATACTTGATACAATGTCTCAGTCTTCATTGATACTTAGAAAAGTAGAATGAATTGGATCACATTTTTTCCTACACTGAAAACTAGTATTTTTTTCATGCCCCATTCTCTCTTTTCAAAGATTGAAGTTTGACTTCTTTTTTTTTTTAATTTTATTTTATTTTTGAAAAAGAGAGTGCAAGTAGGGCAGGGGCAGAGAGTGAGGGACACAGAGGATCTAAAGTGGGCTCTGTGTTGACAGCAGTGAGCCAGATACGGGACTCAATCTCACAAAACTTGAGATCATGACCTGAGCCAAATAGGATGCTCAACTGACTAAGCCACCCAGGCATCCTGAGGTTTGATTTCTTCTAATTTTTTCGTAGCACCCTTCTTTTATATTCACTGCATGAATAAATTATTCCAAATTATAGCTAAGAAAAATAATGGTCGTATTATATGTTACCTCACATTCCTAGAGAATATCAACATGAGATTAATCTCCTAAAATACAAGTTTCAAGATATTCTTTATTAAAATTACTCAGTGGTGAAGTGGGGAGAAGGGATGAATAGTCAGAGCAGAGAAGATTTTTAGGTAGTGAATATAGCTGTATGTTATTATAATGATAGATATGTCTCATAATATATTTGTTCAAACCCACAGAATGTAAAACACCAAGAGTAAACCCTAAGATACACTATGGACTTTGTGTGATTATGATTTATCAATGTAGGTTCATCACTTGTAACAAACGTACCACTTTGGTGGGGGGATGTTGGAAATACAGGAGGGATGTTGGATGGAGGCAGGAGGTATCTGCAAAATCTCTGTATCTTCCTCTCAATTTTTCTGTGAACCTAAAATTGGCATAAACAATTCAAATATCATAAATAGGGGCACCTGGTGGCTCAGTCATCAAGCATCAGACTTTTGATTTTGGCTCAGGTCATGATCTCACTGTTCATGAGATAGAACCTAGGTTTGGGCTCTGCCCTGACAGTGTGAAGCCTGCTTGGAAGTCTCTCTCACTCTCACTCTCTCTTTTCCCATCCCCTGCTTGCTTTCTATCAAATTTCTATCAAAATAAATAAACATTTAAAATTATAAATACCTTTAAAGTTATTGTTATTAGTAATTTTCAATGGCTACTTACATTACTCTTCTTGGTTTCCCACCTAGAAATCTAAATATTATAAGTACTGAACAATGTGCTTGCCTTCCTGTTTGTATCTGCTTTAGTACCCAACATGTCACCATAATTCCAACCAAACTGATATTCTCACTGCACTTTAAATTTCTTCTAAAGATTTCCATTCCTTTAAGTGCATTGTGCTTGCTATTGTTCCAAATCTTAATAACGTCTCTCCTATCTCCTCACATATCCAAATCTTACTAATGCTGAAAGCCCAACACACATTTGACCCACTTCAGGAAAGTTTTCCTAAACTTGCTGTTTAATGGTAGTTTCCCCCATTATTGAGGCATTAAAACATGGTTGCCTTTGGTAGCAGATAGAGTAGGAACTAAATGTTTATCTCTTACTATATTGTGACTTTGGACACATTTCTTGATTTTTTTGTATATTCAAATTCCTTAGGCATTGGATAATACGTCAAATTCACATCATTTTGTGAAGACTGGTTTAACTTCATATGTATATAAGTGTGTATAGGTGTGTTTGCATACAGTGTCTTAAATATAGACATAACAAGTGTTCAGTAAATTATACCTATAATTGTTTCTAAAGTACTTCTTATCTTTTCCACTCATTTAATCACTGATCACATATTTAGCAGGTATAATGTCACATTTATGGATGCTGTCCCAGTTCTCTCCTCTTTTCTAACTCTATGTATGATTTTAGTATTTTAGTTATCTTAAATCCCTCACAACACCAAAGAGAGAAGTCACTTAATAAATATCTTTTGACTTCCATGGAATAAAATCTCTCCCTCAACCTCTGCCTAGGATCATAAAGTTTTATACATGGAAGCACATCCTGAAAAGTACATGCCTAGATTGTAGATTTAGGGAAACTCAGAGATAATATCCGTAAGTATTGATACTAAGAATATTGCAAGAATAATTTCTGATTAGAATATTGCCCTGATGCAATATTCAAAAAAAGCTTTGGCTTAGAGTTAGTAGAGTTAGTTAGTTATCCCATTCATTGGATATCAGCTCAGTGACATTGGTCAAGTGATATAAATTCTCTAGGTATCCACTTTCTTCTCTAAAATTATGGGCGTGAGAACAGAGTCTCCAGAGCCAAGCACAGACTAGAGGCCCACGGAAGAGGGTAGGAAGGGCAGCAAGTCTGTGCACGCTACATGGACTGGCGGGAGGGAGCCAGGGTGTAGGGGTGGCCCGCCGGCCAAGTGGAGACCCCGAGTCTGGCTTGCAAAAGCAGAGTGGCCAGACAGAGTGTGTTTGGACAGTGAGTGGGACTTAACATCTGGAAGGTTAGAAGCTAACAGCTCTGCTCGGAGAGCAGGAGGGCTGGAGGACAACAGGAGGGAGAGTTGCTGAGCCCCAGGACAACAGACTTCAGTTTGGCTGGGAACAAAGGCGCTCGCCAGCGCCATATCCCTTGCCCATCCCCCAGCCAAAATCCCAAAGGGAACCAGTTCCTGCCAGGGAACTTGCTTGCACCCAGCAAACACCCAAAGCTGTGCTTCTGCGGATGCATCCCTCCAGCAGCGGGTCTGACTCCCCCCCGCTGCTGCAGGGCCCCTCCTGAAGTGGATCACTGAAGGAGAAGCGAGCTGACCCTGACCCTCCCGCCCTGTGAACCTTGTCGATCCACCCCAGCTAATAGACTAGATCCCCAGCACCACAAGCCTGGCAGTGTGCAAGTAGCCCAGACGGACCACGCCACCTCACAGTGAATCCTGCCCCTAGAAGAGGGAAAGAGAAGGCACACACCAGTCTGACTGTGGTCCCACGGGTGGGCTGGGAGCAGACTTCAGGTCTGACTGCGGCCCCTCCCACCAACACAAGTTATTCAAGACAGCACAGGGGAAGTGCCCTGCAGTTACGCACCACTCCAGGAACTATCCAAAATGACCAAATGGAAGAATTCCCCTCAAAGAATCTCTAGGAACTAACAACAGCTAACGAACTGTTCAAAAACGATTTAAACAATATAACAGAAAGTGAATTTAGAATAGTAGTCATGAAATTAATCGCTGAGCTTGAAAACAGTATAAAGGACAGCAGAGAATCTATTGCTACAGATCAAGGGACTAAGGAATAGTCAGGAGGACCTAAAAAATGCGATAAACGAGCTGCAAAATAAAATGGAAACGACCATGGCTCGGATTGAAGAGGCAGAGGAGAGAATAGGTGAACTAGAAGATAAAATTATGGAAAAAGAAGAAGCTGAGAAAAAGAGATATAAAAAAATCCAGGAGTATGAGGGGAAAATTAGAGAACTAAGTGATGCGCTAAAGAGAAATAATCTATGAATGAATAATTGGTATTCCAGAGGAGGAAGAGAGAGGGAAAGGTGCTGAAGGTGTACTTGAAGAAATAATAGCTGAGAACTTCCCAGATCTGGGGAAGGAAAAAGGCATTGAAATCCAAGAGGCACAGAGAACTCCCTTCAGACATAACTTAAATCGATCTTCTGAACGACATATCATAGTGAAACTGGAAAAATACAATAATAAAGAGAAAATTCTGAAGCAGCGAGGGATAAACATGCACTAACATATAAAGGGAGACCTATAAGACTCGTGACCGATCTCTCTTCTGAAACTTGGCAGGCTAGAAAGGAATGGCAGGAGATCTTCAATGTGATGAACAGGAAAAATATGCAGCCGAGAATCCTTTATCCAGCAAGTCTGTCATTTAGAATAGAAGGAGAGATAAAGGTCTTCCCACAAAAACAAAAACGGAAGGAATTTGTCACCACTAAACCAACCCTACAAGAGATCCTAAGGGGGATCCTGTGGGACAAAGTACCAGAGACATCACTACAAGCATAAAACATACAGACATCACAATGACTCTAAACCCATATCTTTCTATAATAACACTGAATGTAAATGGACTAAATACTCCAACCAAAAGACATAGGGTATCAGAATGGATAAAAAAACAAGACCCATCTATTCGCTGTCTACAAGAGACTCATTTTAGACCTGAGGACACCTTCAGATTGAAAGTGAGGGGATGGAGAACTATTTATCATGCCACTGGAAGTCAAAAGAAAGCTGGAGTAGCCATACTTATATCAGACAAACTAGACTTTAAATTAAAGGCTGTAACAAGAGATGAAGAAGGGCATTATATAATAATCACAGGGTCTATCCATCAGGAAGAGCTAACAATTATAAATGTCTATGCACCGAATACCGGAGCCCCCAAATATATAAAACAATTACTCACAAACATAAGCAACCTTATGATAAGAATGTGGTAATTGCAGGGGACTTTAACACTCCACTTACAGAAATGGATAGATCATCTAGACACATGGTCAATAAAGAAACAAGGGCCCTGAATGATACATTAGATCAGATGGAGTTGACAGATATATTTAGAACTCTGCATTCCAAAGCAACAGAATATACTTTCTTCTCGAGTGCACATGGAACATTCTCCAAGATACATCACATACTGGGTCACAAAACAGCCCTTCATAAGTATACAAGAATTGAAATCATACCATGCATACTTTCGGACCACAATGCTATGAAGCTTGAAATCAGCCACAGGAAAAAGTCTGGAAAACCTCCAAAAGCATGGAGGTTAAAGAACACCTTACTAAAGAATGAGTGGGTCAACCAGGCAATTAGAGAAGAAATTAAAAAACATATGGAAACAAACGAAAATGAAAATACAACAATCTATACGCTTTGGGATGCAGTGAAGGCAGTCCTGAGAGGAAAATACATTGCAATCCAGGCCTATCTCAAGAAACAAGAAAAATCCCAAATACAAAATCTAACAGCACACCTAAAGGAAATAGAAGCAGAACAGCAAAGGCAGCCTAAACCAAGCAGAAGAAGAGAAATAATAAAGACCAGAGCAGAAATAAACAATATAGAATCTAAAAAAACTGTAGAGCAGATCATGAAACCAAGAGTTGGTTTTTTGAAAAAATAAACAAAATTGATATACCTCTAGCCACGCTTCTCAAAAACAAAAGGGAGATGACCCAAATAGATAAAATCATGAATGAAAATGGAATTATTACCACCAATCCCTCAGAGATACAAGCAATTATCAGGGAATACTATGAAAAATTATATGCCAACAAACTGGACAACCTGGAAGAAATGGACAAATTCCTAAACACCCACATACTTCCAAAACTCAATCGGGAGGAAATAGAAAGCTTGAACAGACCCATAACCAGCGAAGAAATTGAATCAGTTATCAAAAACCTCCCAACATATAAGAGTCCAGGACCAGATGGCTTCCCAGGGGAGTTCTACCTGACATTAAAGCAGAAATAATACCTATCCTTCTCAAGCTATTCCAAAGAATAGAAAGGGAAGAAAAACTTCCAGACTCATTCTATGAAGCCAGTATTACTTTGATTCCTAAACCAGACACAGACCCATTAAAAAATAAGAACTATAGGCCAATATCCCTGATGAATATGGATGCAAAAATTCTCAATTAGACACTAGCAAATCGAATTCAACAGCATATAAAAAGAATTATTCACCATGATCAAGTGGGATTCATTCCTGGGATGCAGGACTGGTTCAACATTCGCAAATCAATCAACGTGATACATCACATGAATAAAAGAAAAGATAAGAACCATATGATCCTGTAAATCGATGCAGAAAAGGCATTTGACAAAATTCAGCACACTTTCTTAATAAAAACCCTCGAGAAAGTCGGGATAGAAGGAACATACTGAAAGATCATAAAAGCCATTTATGAAAGTCCCACAGCTAACATCATCCTCAATGGGGAAAAACTGAGAGCTTTTTCCCTGAGATCAGGAACACGACAGGGATGTCCACTCTCACCGCTGTTGTTTAACATAGTGTTGGAAGTTCTAGCATCTGCAATCAGACAACAAAAGGAAATCAAAGGCATCAAAATTGGCAAAGATGAAGTCAAGCTTTCACTTTTTGCAGATGATATGATATTATGCATGGAAAATCCGATAGACTCCACCAAAAGTCTGCTAGAACTGATACATGAATTCAGCAAACCTCAGGATACAAAATCAATGTACAGAAATCAGTTGCATTCTTATACACTAATAATGAAGCAACAGAAAGACAAATAAAGAAACTGATCCCATTCACAATTGCACCAAAAGGCATAAAATACCTAGGAATAAATCTAACCAAAGATATAAAAGATCTGTATGCTGAAAACTATAGAAAGCTTATGAAGGAAATTGAAGAAGATATAAAGAAATGGAAAAACATTCCGTGCTCATGGATTGGAAGAATAAATATTGTCAAAATGTCAATACTACCCAAAGCTATCTACACATTCAATGCAATCCCAATTGAAATTGCACCAGCATTCTTCTCGAAACTAGAACAAGCAATCCTAAAATTCATATGGAACCACAAAAGGCCCCGAATAGCCAAAGTAATTTTGAAGAAGAAGACCAAAGCAGGAAACATCACAATCCCAGACTTTAGCCTCCAATACAAAGCTGTCATCATCAAGACAACATGGTATTGGAACAAAAACAGACACATAGACCAATGGAATAGAATAGAAACCCCAGAACTAGACCCACAAACGTATGGCCAACTCATCTTTGACAAAGCAGGAAAGAACATCCAATGGAAAAAAGACAGTCTCTTTAGCAAATGGTTCTGGGGGAACTGGACAGCAACATGCAGAAGGTTGAAACTAGACCACTTTCTCACACCATTCACAAAAATAAACTCAAAATGGATAAAGGACCTGAATGTGAGACAGGAAACCATCAAAACCCTAGAGGAGAAAGCAGGAAAAGACCTCTCTGACCTCAGCCGTAGCAATTTCTTACTTGACACATCCCCAAAGGCAAGGGAATTAAAAGCAAAACTGAACTACTGGGACCTCATGAAGATAAAAAGCTTCTGCACAGCAAAGGAAACAGCCAACAAACCTAAAAGGCAACCAACGGAATGGGGAAAGATATTTGTAAATAACATATCTGTCAAAGGGCTAGTATCTAAAATCTATAAAGAGCTCACCAAACTCCACACCCAAAAAACAAATAACCCAGTGAAGAAATGGGCAGAAAACATGAATAGACACTTCTCTAAAGAAGACATCCAGATGGCCAACAGGCACATGAAGAGATGCTCAACGTCGCTCCTCATCAGGGAAATACAAATCAAAACCACACTCAGATATCACCTCACGCCAGTCAGAGTGGCCAAAATGAACAAATCAGGAGACTATAGATGCTGGAGAGGATGTGAAGAAACGGGAACCCTCTTGCACTGTTGGTGGGAATGCAAATTGGTGCAGCCGCTCTGGAAAGCAGTGTGGAGGTTCCTCAGAAAATTAAAAATAGACCTACCCTATGACCCAGCAATAGCACTGCTAGGAATTTACCCAAGGGGTACAGGAGTACTGATGCATAGGGGCACTTGTACCCCAATGTTTATAGCAGCACTCTCAATAATAGCCAAATTATGGAAAGAGCCTAAATGTCCATCAACTGATGAATGGATAAAGAAATTGTGGTTTATATACACAATGGAGTACTACATGGCAATGAGAAAGAATGAAATATGGCCCTTTGTAGCAACGTGGATGGAACTGGAGAGTGTGATGCTAAGTGAAATAAGCCATACAGAGAAAGACAGATACCATATGGTTTCACTCTTATGTGGATCCTGAGAAACTTAACAGAAACCCATGGGGGAGGGGAAGGAAGAAAAAAAAGAGTTTAGAGTGGGAGAGAGCCAAAGCATAAGAGACTGTTAAAAACTGAGAACAAACTGAGGGTTGATGGGGGGTGGGAGGGCGAGGACGGTGGGTGATGGGTATTAAGGAGGGCACCTTTTGGGATGAGCACTGGGTGTTGTATGGAAACCAATTTGGCAATAAATTTCATATATTGGAAAAAAAAAATAAATAAAATAAATAAATAATTAATTAAAAAGAATAAAAAGAAAAAAACTGGGCATAATATAATACCATTATTACATAGAACCTTAAAAACCAATTGAGAAATAGTTGACATCAAAGTGTTTCATGAAGCTACAGTATAACATAAAAAACATTCTCATAAGTACTTGTGCTTAGACCTGAAGAAAGTAAAATTTATTTTCATTCACAGCACTTTGTACCTGGGTATTGATTACTGTGGTCTAAAATGCATGGGAATGTAGTATGTCCTACAGAAGGACACAGGCCATTAGAACTGAGAAGGAAAGGAGATAGCACAAGGTCCTGGAAGTCACAAGATGTTGGGAGAAGTTCATAAAAAATAGATAAATAAGGAATAAATATGGATGTGAATGATCACATTGAAATGAAAAACAAATTAGAAGTAGAGACAATTGGGGAGCGTGAGTGGCTCAATCAGTTAAGTGTTCTACCTTGGTGTAGGTCATGATCTTGCATCTCCTAGGTTCGAGCCCCGCCTCCAGCTCTGTGATGACAGCTCTGAGCCTGGAGACTGCTTCAGATTCTGTGTCTCCCTCTATATCTGCCCTTGCCCCACTCACGCTCTGTCTCTTGCTCTCTCAAAAATAAATAAATAAATAAATAAATAAATAAATAAATAAATAAATAAAATTATATATTTATATGTAATATATTTATATTAAATATGTCTTGTATTTATATGTATAATATAAATATTATATGTAATAATTATATATTGTATTGTATACATATAAAAATATAATTATATATGTATATATATTATTTATTTTTGTTTTATATGTGTGTATATATATATGTAATATATATATATGTAATATATATGTGTAATATATACACATGTATATATATGTAATGTATATATGTAATATAAAATGTATATATTACATATATATTACATATATATATTACATATATATTACATATATATATTACATATATATGTATATGTATGTATGTATATATGTATATGTAATATATATATATGATATATATATGTAATATATATATGTAATATATATATATATATCATATATATATATATATAATTTTTAAAAACAGAGATGATTGGAGGATAATCCATTAAGGTCATTTAGGTTCCAGACAATCAATAAAGCTTTAAGTTTGAAGAACACCTAGATGGATTTCTGTATGGCCAGAGAATTTTAGGGAAAGGGTTTTCCAGATATACAGCTATACAGATACAGTAACAACTTTTTCAAGGCTGGGAACATGAAAACTTAAAGGATCAGCCATGGAAATAATGTAGCATTTTGTGTTTTAAATATATTAGCTGAATATGTTATTCATTTGTGCAGAGCTCTTACATATTAAGAACTATCTAAGTATAAAAGTATTCCTAAAAGTAGAATTTATAGAAGAGGAAAATCTTAACAAGTTCTAATCATGTAGCCCCTTGACTCAATACAGTACAGAGATCAAGAGCAAATACTCAGATCTGAAACATTGGCTATTTAGTATTTATTTTAAGCAAGAAATAATGAAAATTTGATAGAAAATAAAACATAAAGCCAAAATCTATTTTATCATGGGTGGGTTTTAATATCCTTCAACTAACAGATGTCAAATACTACTACTTTTTTTCCCTGGAACAGAAAATATAAATATATGTATTTTTTTAACTTGTGTTTATTATTTTTTTTATTTATTCATCACTTCTCTATTTTTAAATGTGCAGAAAACTATTTTATAATTCACTAAAAATAATTTCTAACAGCTTCACCAGTGCTTTTTCTCTTTTTCCCTATGACATGGGTCTTCCATTAAAGTGGATTGATTGAATGGCTTGATTTTCATTATGATGACTCTGAACTATTCCAAACAGGTTAACCAGAGTCTGCCCAAAGTAAGAGGCTATTGTGAAATATGTATGTTAAATGAACACTGTGATTCATCAGAGTTTTCTGATGTTGGTTAGAAAATTTCCATGATTGGATAAGACTGTAAAAGCTCTTTCAATAATAAAGCATTAAACCGGCTGACCAGACTCAGAAACAGCTTATAAGACAGTAAGGAAGAATGGAACTTAATCAACATTTGACAAAGAGAAAAGTGAACCTGTAGATGGGGTTCTGGCAAGTCCTCATGTAAATTATTTTAAGCAAAAATTTGAAATGAGATTGATTGAAAAGCTATTTGGGGAAATATATTGATATTTATTTAGGCATTAAAAATATCATCTGTACAGAAATCATTTAAAAATCAATTAAGAGACATCAAAATAGGAAGGGAGGGCTACATTGCAATTTATCCTAGAAAATAGCAGAAAATGGTATACATTAAGATGTTGAGATCACATTTTATAAGCAATACCAAAATACCCCAAAAGTAGTTTCCATACACTTAATGTAAATGCTAATTTTGGTAGATTATTTTATTACCAAAACACATAACTATTTATACCTAAGACATGCGTCAAATATTTTAAAATAGTGTATAACTTTTTTACATAGAGGAAAGCTGAAAATATTGCCCAGTGATGATGCCCCACACTGCTACAAACTTCTCATTTTTCTTAACAGTGTATCCAAATTATATTAGTAGCAGTATAAAAATAGGTAACTTTTCTTGTCAGATCATACTCTAATTATCTTCCATGATATAGAAATAATATTCTTTGTAAAAGGCAAGGTAATGATTTGTCCTTTGTATCAATAAGAGAGGGAGATAATGACCAAAGTGTCCGAATAGTGTGTACATATTCAGATATTACAGTTCCAAATAGTTTTGGTTAAAACTCTCAAACTCATACCTCAAAATCAAAGGACTGTTTAAAAAATAACTCAGCACACTTTAAGCAAAAATATAAGTAGATTTATCAATTAGTTAAAAACAGGAACTAAGTACAATACTTATTTAAAAACATAAACTGAATTTCCATTGCCTCTTTACCAAAGAACTCTAATTGTTCACTGATCTGGGATACTAGCTCTGTACTTCAAGCCATTTATTTCAGCCCTTTGGCCTTGACTGATTGTTCTTTCAGTTAATGTTATGGGGTACAATGAAGGATAGTAAACTGATTTCCACTGCAAGAAACACCATTTCCCACTGCTAATATCATAAATAGATCTGACTTTTCCAAATTCAGAAATTCTGGTTTGTCCTTTGCTTTTACTTGCTCCTTTTTTTTTTTTTCTTATTTTCTGCCATGTTTTTCCCCCTTCTGCTTGTTTTTTTTTTTTTTCCAGACTCATCTATTAGCACACTTTGTCTCTCTTTCTCTTTCTGATGCTACTTCTCTTCCTATCCACATTTCCTTTTTCCACAATCCTTTCATGTTTCAAGAATTCTTCTCAAAAAAAAAAAAAAAAAAGAATGCTTCTCAGTTTCTTTCAGGTGTTGCCCTCCTTTATAGCTTGGTGGGAGGGGCTACTTGCCCTTCAGGAAACCTCCATTACAATAATTTGAGAAGAAAAACTGACCATCGCCACAAGGAAGACAATTTTTGCTAAGAATCAAACAAATCTTCTACACTGTTTTCTGTTTCTGCAGTTCAAGGTAACTCCCAGTAGACTAAAAGCCACATATGGAACATAGCTGCCTCAAGGAACTGCAGAAATTGAGTTCAGTGTATTTGAGGCATGGCAATTGCTGTTTTACATTTACCTTCTTTTTTCTTACTTTCAGTTCTCTTTTCATTCCTTTTGACTAGTCTTGAGAGTACATTGACACCGAATCATGCACTCTTATCTTTGGTGGGAGGTTGGAATGGGGAATATGGTAATGAAGAGAAAGAAAATACTGATATGGTAACCTCTGGACAGAGCTGATAATCTCCTCAATGGTAGAGATGTCCTTGGTGTTTCCTGAAATCTTCACTCCTCAGGAGCACTTTCTTGGCTACACAGTAGACTCTTGGGTAAGCTAAATAGTGAGCATAAGTTAGAATCCCCAGTAGGAAGATACTATATAGAGAACTTAGAATTCATGGAGAATTAAGCAGGGTAGGGAGAGAGAAAAGGTAAAACAATGAAAGAGTTCAAGAGAAAATCATATTCAGTTTCAAAAGTGGTATTTTATTCTGCTGTTTATATCAGTAATATCTATATCTGCTATCCAGTACGGTAGCTGTTGGTCACATGTGGCTATATAATTTAAAATTAAATTAAAATTAAATAAAATTTAATTTCCTTAGTTGCACTAACCATATTTCAAGTGCTCAGTAAGCACATATAGCTAGTGGCTACTGTATTGATCAGTGCAGATATAGAACATTCCTGTCATCGCAGAATGTTCTGTTTGGGTAATCATGGTCTAATAGAATGCATTTATTTAGTGTTTGAGCAATAACCATTATCAGTTGGTGATAATGATTTAATTGATTCTACTGATCCTTCTGATTATTTTGTTCTTTCCTCTTTTTTGACAAAATTCCCCATCATTTTTGTAAGTCTATCATCCTTCATTTCCTCATTCACTTTATTCTTTGCTCACTTCATTTTTATAAATATTAATTAGTTAGTTTCAGAAGTAGAATTTAGTGATTCATCACTTACATATAACACCCAGTGCCCATCACAACAAATGCCCTCCTTAACACCCATCATCCATTTAGCTCATCACCCTGCCCATCTCCCCTCCAGCAAACCACAGTTTGTTCTCTGTAGATAAGAGTCTCTTTTGGTTTGCTTTTTTGTCTTTTTTTTTCCTTCCCCAATGTTCATCTGTTACATTTCTTAAATTCCATGTATGAGTAAAATCATGATATTTGTCTTTCTCTGACATTTTATTTAGCATAATACTCTCTAGCTCTATCCACATCGTTGCAAATAGGAAGATTTCAGTCTTTTTTTTTTTTTTTTTTTTTGGTTGAGTAATATTCCATTGTGTGTATATATCACATCTTCCTTATCCATTCATCAGTAAGTGGACACTTGGGCTCTTTCCACAGTTTGGTGATTGCTGATAATGCTGCTATAAACCTTACGGTACATGTATCCCTTCCAATCAGTATTTTTGTATCTTTTGGGTAAATACCAGTGATTGCTGGATCCTAGGGTAGTTCTATTTTTAACTTTTTGAGAAACTTGCATACTATTCTCCAGAGTGGCTGCACAAGTTTGCATTCACACCAACAGTGTAAGAGGGTTCCCCTTTCTCTACCTCCTTGCCAGCACCTGTTGTTTCTTGTGTTAATTTTAGCCATTCTGACAAGTATGAGGGTTAATCTCATCATAGTTTTGATTTGTATTTCCCTGAGGATGAGTGATGTTGAGCATCTTTTCATGTGTCTGTTAGCCATGTGGATGTGTTCTTTGGAAAAGTGTCTGTGTCTTCTGCCCATTTCTTAACTGGATTATATGGGGAGTGTTGTTGTTTGGTTTTGAGCTTGATAAGTTCTTGATAGATTTTGGATACTAACCCTTTATCAGATGTGTCATTTGCAAATATCTTCTCCCATCCCATAGGCTGCTTTTGAGTTTTATCAATTGTTTCCTTCACTGTAGAGATTTTTATCTTGAAGTCCCAGTAGTTCATTTTTACTTTTATTTCCCTTGCCTTCTTTGCTTACTTCAGTTTGACTTCTGTTCCTATTCTCTTCAGAAAAGGTAATCACAGAGGTAACTAGTGAGCAACTGATCACAACATCCAGGCAGCCCTTCTTGGACTCATTCTCCAGGCAATTTCAGCACATTTAGGAGTCACCACTCTCCTTTCCAAAACTCTCCTTTCCCTAGTTATGTGTAATTCCCACCTGCATTTTCTTCTATCTCTGACCCTTCCTTCTGTTTTGTTAATGCTTCTTCCTGCTTCAGCCTTACCCAGACTTGATTAGAATTCTCCAACACTCATTATTACTCCAAATAATTTTTCTAAACGTGAAATTCTTTCTTCAACGGCAAACTTACCCAGGACTATAAACAAATAAAAAAGACCTTCAACACTACTCTGTTTGATAAAAAGATGAGGTATCCATAGGACCACACCTTATATCCCTACTTTAACCATTGCCTTGGCATAAACTAACTCTTCTACTCTCAAATCACAATTAGCCAGGGTTAATTGACTGATTATTTTCTTATCCAAATTGGCACTTGAGTTTTAGCTCCCCTTTTTCATTGGACATTTCTTTATATCTTTACTAACCAATGCCCCTCTGAAATAGGCCATGTCTTAGAGCAACTTTATAATCCTGCTAAATGGAACCCCATCTGGCTTTCCTTATTTATCCCTTTTCAATAATCTATTACTACTTAAGTCAGTCATAATCCTATGCAGCTCTTTCTTTGATGTCTTTCATCATCACTTTGATCAACATTATACTTTCCACTCTTCAACAATAGTAGAACCTCTTTTGGAACCATATATGGTCATTGAATCATACTATATCTTGATTTGCAATTAAATGTTACCGTGTAATTAGGGAGAAAAAAAAGTATCTAAATGAGCAGGTACCTGTATTATAATGCATACTAAAAATGTTAGCTGTCAACATTATTACGTATACATCTTGTCTTGAAACCTAGACAATAGAGCCCTTAATAATAGAAAAATGTATCCAATAATTTTAGTATATACCAACAATGCCTGCCAGGGTTTTATATACATATTATTTATCTGTACAGCACATATTGATTAAAGATGATACTTTGTTCTACACATTTTGGTAATCAGTAAACTTCAAAGATTTTAATTACAACATATGCAAACGATTTGAATGCAAATAGGAACAATAGAGTATAATCCTCTGCTAGATGAAAGAAGAATATAAAGGAAATCAGCTCTGAATTTTTTAACATCAATGCATGTTGTTTATTTGATGTTTAACTCCCATGTAAACAATATTTAAAAGAAAACATAAGAGCCCATTGTCAAATCAAACACACTTTCTTGAAACAAAGAGCTAGGACACAATGATTCAAGTTGCAGTTCATCCTACAAGCTAACTGCTCCAAGCAGCCTTTTCTCTCCCCTTTGGCAGATGGTACTCGTTATGATTGCTCTCAAATGAGAGTGGTTTGAAGCAGGCTTGTATTTACAATTATGACTCTCACATAAGGAGGTTTACTAGGGTTCTAAAGCTAATTAACTCTGTCCACATCTCAATATTTTTTTTGTTCCTCTAGCCCACAATCATTTTGGAAATCATGGAGAGAGGGCAGCCTTAGTAAAGGGCAGAGAAAAACCGAGAATATAGATAAGCCTCTTACAATGTGTTTTTCTTTTTTTTTTTTTTTTTTTTTTTGAATGTTACGTTAAAAGAATGATCTTAAAAGCATTGCTATAGTTACAAAAACTCATGGGGCGTACAACAATTCAAGATACAAGGAGATGTGAATATTTCTACCTAAGAAATAAATATGTAAAATATAGGTTTCAAACCTATGCTTGTCTATATTTTCTGACGCAGCCATAGTGCAAAGAAGGTTTGAAGTGATGTATATACATTCATGGCTTCTTAAGCACAGAAAGTTGGAGCTCCATTGCGGAAGATCTGACTGATGATATATGTCACTAAGGAATCCTTTTGGTTGTTGTTTTCTCCTAGCCTCAAAAAATAAACATGAATGTACCAATACTGAGATATATTGTTATAAAATCTTGAGAGTGTGAGGACAGGAAAAATATGTGAAGACTGACTTAAGTTTAACAAATGGGAGCAGCATTCTTGAACAAAGTTAAGCTAGTGAGCCAGTCACCATCCGTCTCCATACAGAGCAAAATTCAATCAAAAAGCAAAAGTATATTAAAAAGTAAGTTGCTACATGTCATTGATTTTTAATAGTTGTCATATAAATAAAATCTCCATAGTCAAGATTCAGTAGACATATCCTCTGGCAGGCTCACAAAAGGAAAAGAGTCTCAAACAAACCATTTATATCGATACAATTATGGAACTTGGCCTTGTAAAGCATAGAATTCCTCTGTCCCTTCCTACATTTACTAGACTGCATTACTAAACCTTCATTTCTATCCCTCAAAAAAAGAGCATCTTTATACTTAATTATTAGTATTTTAATTCCTATTCACTAGTTAGATGAGGAAATTTCAAAAGAAATTCATTGTAATGGACATATTCTGCCCAGCAACAGCTTTACATTTACTTTGTCCCAGAATTCATTGAACCGAAGTGCTCTTCCATATAAGCAACCAATAGGTCCTTCTTTCTTCCTCCCTCCAATTCTAGTTTGATATCAGTGAGGAACATTTTATTTCTGGATACATAGGTAACTCTTGCTACTGTACCCTAAACACTTAGATACTGTTTTGTTTCTTAATTTTATGCTAAGGATCTGAAATGTGAGAATACAAAAATGAGTATTTCTCAATCATTTGTTCTCTGTTGTTCACACTTTTACCTAAATGCCAAGAATTCAGGTAACGACTAATAGTCAAGCAAAATTTTGAAATGTGTGAATCAAAGCAACTTTCTTTACAGAAAGAAAATGGCAGTAAATAGCAGAAAGGATATTTTTTATTTATTTTTTTAAATTTTTTTAACGTTTATTTATTTTTGAGACAGAGAGAGACAGAGCATGAACGGGGGGGAGGGTCAGAGAGAGGGAGACACAGAATCTGAAACAAGCTCCAGGCTCTGAGCCGTCAGCACATAGCCCGACCGGGAGCTCGAACTCACGGACCGCGAGATCATGACCTGAGCCGAAGTCGGCAGCTTAACCGACTGAGCCACCCAGGCGCCCCCAGAAAGGATATTTTATTTTAACATTTATGAATATGCTAACTTGGGCTGAAGGGATCTTAGTAATATATGGAATTGAAACCTTATATTTTGTAGAACAAAGATTTATCTCCTGAGTATGCCATAGCTCTTAGTAATTTTCTTAAGAGAGTTACCACTAGTATTTAGCTTAGTTTACAGCTCTGGTATTGCAGTTTTAGTTGTTAAAAAGAAAAAAAAAAAAGGTTCAAATGAGAACAGAGAGATATTTATAAAAGTAAGAAGTTACAAAAGAAGTACAAACATTTCAGTGAGTTGCATATTTGGAAAAACAAATTTCCAAAATTTAGTTTTAGTTTTGAGAATGAGAGAATGCCATATTTGGCTCGTTGATCAAACTGAGCAAATTTAAGCATTGAGAATTAACACACTGTTGTCCACAAAATTATTTCTAAAACTTATAAAATAAAACAGTGAACCAAATGTCAGCATGAGTGAGTAACTCTAACACAAATAATAGATAAAATCTAGACTAGTGAGACCATCATTAAACCAGGATCTGTATGACAGTCTATAATCCTTACTAAGAAATTCCTAAACTATATTTGGTTTAATTTAGGTAATTGTCATAAAACCATAATTTTTTTCAATTTTGTAAGGCTTTAAAATTTTTTATGTTTATTTATTTTTGAAAGAGAGAGCACAAGCAGGGGGGCAGAGAGAGAGGGAGACACAGAATCTGAGGCAGGCTCCAGGTTCTGAGCCATCAATACAGAGCCCAACACTGGGCTTGACCCACAAACCGCGAGATCATGGCCTGAGCCAAAAGTCAGACACTTAACCAACTGAGCCACCCAGGCACCCCAATAAAACACTACTTTTTAAAATTAACTTTTTACATGTAGAGGGTTATTGTTGTTTTAAGCTTTAAAGGCACCATATATTAACATTTGGATTCAGCAATTCTTTATTAATTTGGCCTCAGAATTTGATGTCATATTTTTAATCTTATTCTATAATTTTAAATGTTATTCTATAACTTTAAATAGTCAAAAAGACTCTATAATTATATATTAACTTAATGTATTAAATCATAATTTTATAACTTAATCCAGTTCCAAAATATGTACAATTACATAGTACTTTATTCAAAGCACTTAGAAGCAAGGAAAATGCTTTCTGTTTGCTAAAATGTTGACTCCTACACATTTTTACATATAAATGAACGCAATAGAAAATTGTTGAATTGCAAGAACGATAATTTTGTAAGATCGTTTTGATATAAATATCATATTATATATTTATGAGATTTATTGAGAAATAGTAAATATTTTTGGTTAAATATTTTCGATATTTTAGCAAATGTGCATAAACCACAATAATTTATTAAATAACCTATTTAAGTAAGCTACTGGAGGGGATTTTTCTGAAGTAATTGCTGAAAATTATTTTCTTTTGTGTAAATAAGAGTGACAAACTAGAGGTTTTCCTCAGCTTTCTTCTTATTTGGAAACTTTTGATTCTATGACTTTTCCTTACATGTGTCTACACCTCAGTTGGATCCTAAACTAGGGGAAACATGGGCCAATTGTGTGCATTTTATGAAGACTTCAAGGTAGCCAGGTAGAGGTTTGGATCTATCAGTAGAACAGAATATGAAGTTATGGATTTAAAGCCCAAGAATTTCAATCTCACTCTGAGTCTAGTTTGAGAAACCTCTAAAATACTAGACTAGTTTCAGGGCAATTATGGCACATTTAATTCAATGGAGAAAATGAAGACAAAGGGCCCTATGCTTCTGGGAGATAATTTATATAGGTTTTAGCATATAGGCTGAGGATCTTAAGGTTAAGAGAAATGTTCCATTAAGCGGTAAGCTCAACACTTCCCAAATAAGAAGGAAGTGCAAAAAAACAAGCAAATTATCCATTTCCTCTGAGCATACTTTGAGTTGTGTTCTGTATTTACTCCTAGGAATAGGATGGGGAAACTGCCAAGACAGCTTCTATAACACTTCCATACTTAGACACCCACCCCTGAACCCCTTAGAACAATTCTGTACCCTCTTTGTCCCGTCTTGAGGTGCCTTATAGAAAGTCAGCATTTTTATGTCCTCTTGACCAAGATTGTTAGCAGAATATATACTGGTAGAATCTGGTTCCCTTTTTTGCCCCAGGAATTTGACCTGGCTGGTGGTGATGGTAGGATTGGAGGAAGAGCGGCAGTAACAGATGTAACATTTTAGGAGTCTACACTGGCCCTCTTACCTATTCTATGTAAATTAGTCTCTACACAACACTGTGAGTTAGGTGTTATTTTCATTTTAAAAGTGAGGAAAGCAGAAGCTCAGAGACATTAAACAAGGTGCTGAAGATTATAGAGCTGGGAAATGTAGTTCTTACATTAAGCCTTGAATATATATATCTGATATCCAAAGCTTATTCCCTTTCTGATGTACTATGACAAACAAGGAGACAGCCCAAGAACCTTAGCCTAAGAGAATATTGGAAATATAGTTGTGAACTTTTTATTCTGGCCATTATGAGAGAAAAAGAGTTAATTTTTAATAGCTCAAGGCCAGTCAGTATTAAACAGGTATGTTTATTCAATGATAAATAAATCCAACTTAATTTATTAAAAGTCCATATCTATACATTTATATCTTCATGCAGTTGGTACAAATCCCTGATAATAATATACAAGAAGAAATATTTATGCAGATGATTGTTTTATATATATATATATGTGTGTGTGTGTGTGTGTGTGTGTGTGTGTGTGTATACACACATATATATATATTTAAATAAACAGGTGATGTGCAATTTTTAATTTGTCAGTGGGAAAAATCATATTCATTTCCATTAAATCATTAAATAGTAAAGAAAAACAAAATATGGGATATTTAAAACAAATAGGGCTGTATTTGTTTTCTTCACAGAAGTTTTATTTCATGCACTTACACATTTATAAAGCTCTTCAGCCAGGTAGTAAGAGTAGGTAAGGACATAGTCTCTTGAGTTAGACTCATTGAGTTTAAATCCTAACTATTAAAGTTGTGTGACCTCTGGCAATGTACCAATTATTTCTATGCCTTTTATTTCCTCATTATTAAAATGATACTTACCACATAGGTAGATTAAATATTTTTATTAATTTATATTAAATAAATTATGTTAAATAAATTAATACTGTAATATGCCTTGTGCATAGTAATTTTTCTGTAAATGTCATCTACAAATTATTGTGAAAGTCACACAACATATAGCATATTTGTGTATTTTAAAAGCTTTCATATATTATTATACATAGGGATTTTTTGTTATTCTATAAACTTCATTAAACAGAAGTTAATGATTACACAAAATTAAAAAAATATCTTTAGAGCCCTCAAGTTTTATTATAAATCATAAAATGGGTTAATTATGTTAATTCACCTTCAAAAGTGTATTTGGAGGTAATCCATATTTGTGGAGGTAAGAGTCAAATACTCCCTATACAAGGGTCACTTTGGTGAAAACTACACAGAAGGCCAAAGAAATTAATATAGATGACCCAATAGGTTGAAAACCTGCCAGTTTTCTAGATATGGTAAGAAAAACATGGATACATTTTCCTGTTAACTTCTCACATTAAAATTTCTATAACTTTTTTGACTTGAAGCATAGTGGATGCACAATGTTACATTAGTTTCAGATATACAATATGATATCTCTACAGCTCTATACCTTATGCAATGCCCAAAGCCAGTGTAGCTACCATCTGCCAGCATACAACACTATTACAATACATTGATTATATTCCCTTTCATCCTTGTGACGTATTCACTGCATAACTGGAAAACTGTATCTCTCACATCCCTCATCCAGTTCGCCCATCCCCTTACCCCCCCCCCCCATATGGCAACCACTAGATCTCTGTATTTATGGGTCTGGTTCTGCTTTTTTGTTTGTTTGTTCCTCTGTTTGTTTTGTTTTCTATATTCCACATATAAATGAGATCTTATGGTATTTGTCCTTCTCTGACTTATTTCACTTAGTATAATACCCTTTATGTCCATCCATGTTGTCACATATGAAAAGATCCCATTTGTATGGTTGAGTAATATTCCATTGTATATGTATGTATATTGATGGTTGATGGACACTTAGATTGCTTCCACATCTTGACTGCTGTAAATAATGCTGCAATAAACATAGGAGTGAATATATCTTTTTGAATTAGTGCTTTTGTTTTCTTTGGGTAAATACTTAGTGGTGGAATTACTGAATCACGTAGTATTTCTATTTTTAATTTCTGGAAGAACTTCTATACTGTTTTCCACAGTGGCTGCACCGCTTTGCATTCCCACCAACAGTGTAGAGGGTTCCAATTTCTCCTCATCTATGCCAACACTTATTATTCTTGTGTTTTTGATACTAGCCATTCTAACTGGTGTCGGGATAACAAATTGTGGTGTTAATTTGCATTTTCCTTGTAGTTAGTGTTTAGTATCTTTTCACGTGTCTGTTGGTCATCTGTATGTCTTCTTTGGAGAAATGTCTATCCAGGTCCTCCGTTAAGTTTTTAATCAGATGATTTGGTGTTGAGCTGTATAACTTCTTTATATATTTTGGATATTAATCCCTTATTGAATGCATACTTTGCAAATATCTTTTCCCATTTAGTAGTTTGCATTTTGGTTTTGTTGATAGTTTTTTTCTGCTGTGTGAAAGTTTCCCTTACCTGAAGAGAAATATCTAGAAAAATGTCCCTAAGACCAGTGTCCAAGCGATTACTGCCTATGTTTTCTTTTAAGAGATTTAGTTTCATGCCTATTCAAGAGAATCGTTTCATGCCTCACATTTAGGTCTTTAATCCGTGTGGGGATTATTTTTGTGTGAGGTGTAAGAGAGTAGTCCAGTTTCTTTTTTTTTTTTTTTTTTGGCATGTAGCTGTCCAGGTTTCCCAGGACCACTTATTGAAGAGGCTGTCTTTCCCCATTGTATATTCTTGCCTCCTTTGTCATAGATTAATTTACCATATAAGTATGGGTTTATTTCTAAGCTATTTTTCTGTATTGATGTATATGTCTATTTTTATGCCAGTACCATGCTGTTTTGATTACTATAGCCTTGAAGAATATCTTCAGATCGTGATATTTCTAGCTCTGTTATTATTTCTCAAGATTGTTTTGGCTATTCAGGATTTTTTGTGGTTCCATAGAAATCTTAGTATTTGTTCTAATTCTATGGAAAATGTTATTGGCATTTTGCTAGGGATTGCATCAAATCTGTAGATTGATTTGGGTAACATAGATATTTTAACAATATTAATTCTTCCAATTCATGAGCATGGAATATTTTTCCCTTTGTTTGTATCATCTTCAATTTCTTTCATCAGTGTTTTATATTTTTAGAGTACAGGTCTTTTACTTCCTTGGTTAAATTTATTCCTAGGTATTTTGTTTTTTGGTGCAATAGTAAATGGGATTGGTTTCTTAATTTCTCTTTCTGCTACTTCGTTACTAGTGTATATAAATGCAACTGTTTTCTGTTTACTAATTTCTTATCTTGCAACTTTACTGAGTTCATTGATCAGTTCTGATAGTTTTTTGTGGAATCTTTAGGGTTTTCCAACTAGTATCATGTCATCTGCAAATAGTGAGAGTTTTACGTCTTCCTTACCAACTTGGATGCTTTTCTTTCTTTTGTGGTCTCATTGCTGTGGCTAGGACTTCTAGTACTATGTCGAATAAAAGTGGGGAGAATGGGTATGCTTGTCTTGCTCCTGATCTAAGGGGAAAAAACTCTCAGTTTTTCTCTATTGAGTATGATGTGAGCTCTGGGTTTTTTCATATATGGCCTTTATTATGTTGAGGCATATTCCATCTAAACCAATTTTGTTGAGAGTCTTTATTATGAATAGATGTTTAGTTTTGTCAAAGGCTTTTTCTGCATCTTATTGACAAAATTATAAGATTTTATCTTTACATTAAAATGTTTATATCAGAATAAATGTTCGTCTAAGTATTTATTATAGTATTTTAAACAAATGCTCAACAGTTCAGTTATTTCCATCTTTTGCATAGAAGTATCACCATTGGTTGCTATAGGCTTTAGCATTTAACGTGCTATTCATATTCAAATCTCTGAATTAGTTCAAAACATGAAGCCACACCTATATGAAAAGCTTTAAGCTCCATTTAAAATAGGTTTTCTCAGCTTCCCTACTAATGACATTTTGGGCTGAAAATCTCTTCTTGTGTGGGGCATCTAGTGCATTATAGGATACGAACATCTCTGTTTTCTACTTACTAGATATATGGTAGCCTTTAGTTGTGATGAACAAAAATATCTCCAGACATTGTTAAGTATCCTTGGTTGAGATGACTGCTCTCGAATCACTCTTGTCCTTAATCAGGGCCTGAGTAAAGAATCCTGGTTAATTGTGGTGAATTCAACATCCATATTTTCCTCCATTCCTTCATAAGATCTCTTTATAATTACATAAAAAAAAGTCACAAAATAACAAGGGAAAAGACAAGTAGGATGGTTTGAAAAAATTTATATGAGGCAGTTTTCCAGATAAAGTTTCTTAAACTCCAGAAGAATAGAGTTTATTGTGAAGGAATTGAACCATGGGAATTCTGAAGTAGAGAACCTCAAGAAAATCAAACGGCAAGAATCTAAGACTCTTATAGTCAACAGATAATATCTGATAATAAAATTGCAAACTCACAGAATATCATATAAGCATTCTATTTGGAAATACATAGATTATTACTGGAAGAAATTTTTTAAACAGCTGCCTCTGTGAAAGCACGGATCAAAAGTGGAGAGAAATAGGGAAGGTGCTGCATTTTGTTGCTGTTATAAACTGGTAAAATATACGTTGTATATTGGATAATTAGACCAAAAAAAATAATTTGAAAAAGACTCAGATGACTCTGAGCAGAGTCAAGTGCACTGGTAATCCTGATTTGAGCTCATGGTGTTTTCTGAGCATTTCTGCTTGTTGCCATGGAAAGCCCCAGCCTTTTGACCCAGTTGTCCTTGAGTGAGACCTCACCAGCCAAACTGGGTTTCCAGTAGTCTTGTGTGGTTATATCCTTGGATCCTCTTTTCATATAAAATGGTTCTTGAAAATTCTTATATTGGAAATCAGATAAGTTTCTTTGTTTCCTATTTCCAGGTAGGAACCCAGGAACAAGACAGAAATTCATTTATTTCAACTGGTGTCCTGAATCAGAACAGAAAACATGTCTCTTTATCACTCTTCTGAATAAGAGTCTTAAAATGCCCCTGGCTAGGAACAAATGAATAGTCTGAGGAACTAGGTCTGTCTTATTGCTGCTTGTCTGTGTTGCAGTTACATAAACTCTCAGCAATGGCTTGTTCTTGGCACTTGAAATGAGGATTTACTATTGAACTCAATTGCTGGTTAGAGTTCACCTACATTCCTCCTTCCTTCCTGCCTTAATTCCTTCTTTCCATCCAGCCATTCATGAATCATACAATGTATAGTGCCAGCTTATCTGTTGTCAGGCCACACTAATGACATCCTTTAAAGAGGATGTGCAAAATCTCTGACTCTGTAACCTGTGCATCGACACTCAATGGCTAGCGATTTGCTGATCTGACTGCCTGAACTGAATACTGTCACTTCCTCTCAACACTATTTTGAACTTCTCTCACATAAACCACTGATTAAAGTCATGCTGGACTTCAGCTAACTTCCTTAAAATAAGTATCATATAAACTTCCCTGCCTGAAGACAGGAAAATTTGAAAAAAACATGTCTCGAAGTTTGTTCTACCTTCAAAAATCTTTGTTCTTAAATTTTATTGGTCTTTTCAGACATAGCTTGCTATAAAAATATACCATACTAAGAAGTAACACAGAAGTAAAAAAGAAAAGAAAAAGGAAAAAAAGCTCTAAAGCTTCTGACAATAACAATAGACAGGATAAATATTTTAAGAAAATGTTTCCAACTGTTATTCTTTGATTACCACTGACGAACTCACATTCAGGAATAGACAGAAGGTTTTTGGCAATTGAGTGCTTGAACAAAGAACGCTGATGGATTTCTCAGTGGGAAAATAAGAGAAGAGACACATCGTTGGCTCCTTTTTAGATCTTGTAAGTACGTTAATGAGCCTTGTTCTCTGGTTCTTAAGAATATAAAACGCTCATTGGCCTGCACACACTTCAGTATTTCTAGACTGTGGTTGGAGCTCTGCCTGGGAAAGGACAGAGAACACCACTTCTGTACGAAAGGTCATTAGGGATCCGTAGCCCTAGCTTGTACACAATTCCTCTACCTGTGTTCCACTGTGATAAATACTTCTGACATTACGGAATCATTCCTCTTGTTTTGTCCCTTAAACATGTTATATCTTTATAAATTAGAATCTATGTCAAATTATGAAATTATATATATGCTATTTTTCAGTATCATTTTTTCAAATTTCACTGAGGACATTTCTACTGAATAACAAATGTTTGCTTTCTAGAGGAGCAGTGCCTCTAAAATAGCAAAGAGAACAAAAGCATTTTGACCTGCAAAAGACAAAAGTTTGCCCACATGTTCTATTAGAGGTTGTAAAGGCTAAAAACTCAGTTTCTAGTTCCATGATGGCCATGTGTCCAAGTCTTGGCCAACGAAACAGGATTCTGCTTCTCCTGCCACTTCTACTAGGCCTGCACTTTGTGTACAATGCCTGAAGGTACAGCAGTCATAGCAAATATGGTGGAACAGGAGGGAGGACACTGGTTCTTGATAACATATTAAGCACATAGTGATGGCCTCAATTTTGGCTGGAAACTTGTCTTTATTAAATGTTATGTGCTGAATTTTTATGTCTCCCCCAAAATTCATATGTTAAACCTAATCCCCAATGTGATGGTATTTGGAGGGGAGGCCTTTTGGAAGTGATTAAGTTATAATGGCAGAGCCCTCATGAATGGTATCAGTGTCCTTATCAGAGACTCCAGAGAACTCCCTCATTCCTTTTGCCACATGAGGATATAATGAAAAGACAACCATAAACCAGGAAGCAGGTGTGTACCAGATACCAAATTTCCCAATTCTAGATCTTGGACTTCCTAGCCTCCAGAAAGAACTATGAGAAATAAATTTCTATTGTTTACAATCTACCCAGTCTATGGTATTCCATTAAGAGTAGCCCAAATGGACTAAGGCAATAAAATAGCTGCAGAATATAGTCCACACATGTAAATGTGGTCAAGTATAGAAATTAATGTAGAATCATGGTTTACAACAAGGCCAAGACCTGTCACTTCCTGTCAACACTATTTTGAACTTCTCTCACATAAACCACTGATTAAAGTCATGCTGGACTTCGGATAACTTCCTTAAAATAAGTATAGTATAAACTTCCCTGCCTGAAGACAGGAAATCTTGAAAAAAAATGTCTCAAAGTTTGTTCTACTTTCAAAAATCTTTATTCTTACATTTTATTGGTCTTTGATTTGATTCTCAAATCACTTGGCAAGCCCTTGGTAAAGCAATGTAATCTCTACAGACCTATAAGGTGAGTTTACCAAACTGTTCAATGAACCCTTGGCAGTATATATTTGAGGAAAAATTATCTCATACTGGACAAAAGCCTTGGCTTGCTTCCTGTCTATTTTGCTTTCTAGCACAATATGCAAATTTAACATTTGAGTTAACTTGAAGAAAAAGGAATATTTTTTAAAATATTTTTTAGAACTTTGCTAGAAAAACTCAAGGGTTTGTGTGCATATTCTCAACATTAGCACCAAAGTGAGATCATATTAATCATGTTAATACATATACCTGGGGTGTAACTGCTATATAGATAAATATCACTTTACCTATAGAAATTTGGGCTACGGAGTCTGCTCATCATCCAAACTGATACTCATTTGCTGCTGACGAGGCAGTAGAGATTCCCCGTGCTAAGTTATTTAAGCAGATGTCAATTGGAGAGGATCACATAGGGCAGTGTTTCTCCCCCTCTGCCTATATTATTTCCTGCTGAGAGATCACCACTCATTAGTTGCTGCTTAAGGAACAGATTTACAGTAAAAGAAATTGATGAGTGGAAACTGACGAGCTGGGCAGAAAAGTCTCAACTGCTAATACACCCACAAGCATGTATTATGTATCTGAAAATGTCAATGTATATATTGAAATACTAAATGATTACTTCTGAGTACACACATTCACATAGACACACACACACACACACACACACACACACACACAAGAACACATATATGGAGGTAACAAGCGAAATGAGAATGACTAGGGAGAGAATTCTTTTCTTCTGTACTTTTTTGAGGCAAGGCCTGAATATGTGAATTAGTATTGACACAGAGAACAGGCACTTGTAGTCCTATGGGTTAAAGTTCCAGTGGGCACTAATGAGCATGCCTTCTAGCATTTCCTCATTAGACTCTGATTCTCTTCTTCCAGTTTCTGAACTCTTTCCATTACAAACTCCAGGTTCAATTAATATTAAAATATTCAAGAATCACTATTTTCAGAAAAAGTCAGCAAACTGCATCATCTTCAGTGTTTTCAATAATACATTGCACAGTGACCTTCCTTCACAAATAATTCATTTGCCACCTAAAATGTCACATTCTGAAACTAGCTATGTAATCTCAAGAAATCTTCCACAAAGATATTGCAAACAAGAGGAAGCTTTTCAAAAAATTGTTGCAGTTCATGTCCATGTTACTTTCTGAGCCAGTGCAAAAGGAAACACAAGTTAAATAAAGACTTTCTCACCCAGCCCCCAAAACAGTAAGTCATGACAACTTCAGTTATGGGTAATGAAAACAACTAACACGTATAGAGCACTGAGGTTTAAAAAGGCTTGCACATACATTGCCCCTTATGAAATACCATTTTTCTAATAATTATTTTGCCAGATAGCTACAAAACAGGATTCCTTGAGGCATCTTATTACTTGTCAGGCTAACTAAACAGTGATTTGTAACAGTTGGTCAGATTTTAAGATGCAAGAGATAGCCACACATTTTGCAGAATTTTCAGTTTCATTGTTAAAAGGAAAGGGAGCCCCCTACTTGATGTCCAAGCAGCGATTTGGAACCTCTTCAGCAGTGTCCATCAAGGTCACTTTTAAAGCGATCTAAACAGCAAACAGCAAAACTGCCATTTGCACCCCAATTACTGACATTATAAGATATCTTAGCTGAATTGGGAGTTGTTTAAAGATGATCCCAAGGATTTTTAGACTTGTCAAAGTAGAGGAATTTCTGGCATTTAGACAGGTTTTAATTTTAAGAGCAACTTTACAGATTAAAAATTAAAAGGTAGTTCTCAAGGAGTTCAGGATTAGGTGAAGTCTAGATCTGTTTTTGGTAGATGTGAGGAGGGTAGGGAGTGGTCTACAACGTGGGAAAAATACAAAGGCAGAGGACAAGTAGAAGAGTGATTGGCCATAGGGGATACTTTTGATTTGCTTTTAAAATTGGAATTCCAACTTCCGCCCTCAGAGCCATTCCAGAATAGAACTTGAATTTTTATTCCATTTTTTTTCTTTTTTTTTTTTTGGTGTACTTCATTATTTTGCTTCTTGGTTAAGAAAAACATGAGACAGAAAAACAACTATCTTAATCATAAAATACAACAGGATCTGTCTAGTTTATCTTCTAAAAATGTTTGCATTCTTATTGTTTTGTCTCCAGAAAAATACTCATCAATTGCTTCTTTACTCATTCTTTCCCATGAATTAAAAACAAGTAATCTCCATCTCCCGTGGGGACTATATAGTTAGTAAAGAGCAAAGGAGATCATGTTGAATTATGTGGTTGATATTCCAAACTTTTGTCTATTGACTTGAAAGTCAAGAAGTGATTATTCTTACAACAAATATTTTGTGTTTATTGTGTGTCAAGTACTATTGCTAGACCTTTTAGATTACAACAGTGAATAAATTAGACAAAAATCCTGGCTCTTGTGGAAATTACATTTTAGGGCCACAGTATTAACCAAAGTAACATGCAGAATGTCCTGGTAATACTGGTGTTTCTCTGTAAAATGCAAGCTAAAAAAAAAAAAAAAAGGTAACTTTCTTATCAAATCTTCAGTGAAAATCCATTTATTATAGCTTTTGGATTTTTTATTACAATTTTTGAAATTTCATTAGGTACTTAATTCATATTTGTAAATCAGACATTATGTATTTAGCTTAATACAGTCAGAATAAACTGCTACTTAAAAATGCAACACATATTCAGCCTACAGTAGTTATAACAGCACCAATAGATTCAAATGCTTGAAGATAAAATATATAAATGATGAGTTAATAACGGAAGAGTTAACAACACTTAGAGAAAATATTTTTACCAAAACTTGAGATTTTTTTTTAGTTCTTCAAAAAATAAAGGTTAAAGAGTGGTTTTCTTAATGTCTTCTAGATTATATATATATATATATATATATATATATATATATATATACACACATATATATATATATATTCTAAATTTCATTCTAACAATGACTATAAAAATGGCAATTTGACTTATAGATGAAGTGCAGTATTTTGAAATTTTTATTTTTTTTATTTTATTATTAGCATAAATGTTACCATAGCAGAAATATGTGTGGGTCGAAGCTTTCAAAATCTGTTAGCTAGGGACTATAATAGAAGGATCCAGGGAATTCCCTAGAGTGATCTCACTTGTCGCTTCTGAAGGAATATTTGTTAAAATAGAGTGTTTGGAAAGGGTAAGTTAAAAATACTCTGGATAAAGAACATTACAAATGCAATAGACTAAATGCAAGCCCTGAGTGTCAGGAGCCTATATTTGTATTTGCTCTAGTATATATTGCTATGAAACAAATGTCTGTCCCAGGACAGAATGTAGAAAGAACCATCTGGAAATAGTGTCACTAAATTTCTTCAACATAATAATATATTTTTTTTAATGTGTCAATGAAGTTGCTAATGTTAGGACCATGGAAACTTTTTAACTGAAAATATTCCCAGTTAAGTAGAGGCACCTAAGAAGAAGAACAAGAGAACAATGAAATTATTTGATCTAGATCTTTTGTTTGTTTGTTTGTTTATAGTCATAATTGGCTTCATGCCCAGAGGAAATACTCTAGTTTCCAATTCCAATCACACTTACAATGATCTCTTAAGTTCTTATACATTCAATGAAAATTCTGCATTAGCCTCTATGAAGCCTGAAGCCCAAGAGCAGTAGGGGAGTAGAGCTGTCTGTTACTGTGATGGAGATCCTAGCTTGGCTCAATGTTTACTCTTTTACGTTCATACCAAGACAGATGGGAAAAGAAAGGGGAAAATGATTATATGTATTCTATAATATTAATAGCTAAGACATTTTGAGAATTTAGGAATGAACATTATTATCAAGTGAATATAGAGAGAGAAAAATAGCAGATTTGCTTAAAATCACATAAACAAATATATGGTTAACACATTTTTCAAGGCCAGAAACCAAAGACAGCGTTACTTGATTTACTTAATAAAATGTAAATGTGTCGGCTTTAAATCATAATTTGACTATGAATAGATCCTTATCTTTAGTGAGCTTAAAATCTAGTGGGAGAGAAAAACATATACCATATTAAGAGTGGGAGAGAGAAACATAAAAACACCTTTTTAAAAATGCCATAATATCAGAACACACTGGAAGATCCTCTACCTAGGTAGCAGTTACAGAATTGGGAAGAGAAAAAAAAAAAGACTAAAGTATGAATATGTGTTCTAGGTTGATAAAGAAGAAATGGGTATTCTAGACAAAGAGCTTCAAATGTACAAAGGCAAGAAACAAAGACAAAGTTTTTTTTTTTTTTTTTTTTTTTTTTTCAGAAAAATATAACTAGTTCAGTATGATCCAGTCATAGGTTATGAATTTGGGGAAATTGTTGGAAAACCTTTATAGGTCCACGTCATAGTGTCCCTTGTAGCCAAGAAAGAAACTCAAACTTTTCTACAAGGGGTGGTATGCTCATTATGGATCTTAAGGAAGGGTAATCCTAATTTACTTTATGATTATTATTATTATTATTATTATTATTTAAATCACACAGATTAGGTGATGGTAGAAAACATAGTATTTAACGCATGGGTTCTACATTAGTTTTCTCCACTTTGTTATAGAAATTCTTCAGGTCTATTTACCATCTGTAAAATGGGATGAATAATACTTTATAGTATTAGTGTGAAGATTAAATGAGATGTTTATTTAAAGTATCTGGAAGCTGGATATATTGAATAGATATGAGGAAAGATGTTTAAGATAAAAATTTACATATGGACATTAGTTGATATAGATGAGAATTGAAGTTGTTGAAACAAAAGAAGGTGAAGGAAAAATAATGGGAAGAGAGCAGAGTTTGCAGACCTACTGAGCCCTCAAGAAGAAAGAATGGTCAGGATAAGAGGACTCAACAAAAGAAATAGGGATAGCGTAGTTTACAAAGCAAGAAGAAAACTTAAGGAATATGTATTAGTGGACAGACAGACAGTTAAGATTTATTTCTTTCAGGAATTCAGCCGACTGAAGTCTGGGACACAATTCATACCACCTTTTGTAACTGGATGACTCCCATGGAAGGAACAGCCACCTTCTGGGTGTGTATAATTAATGAATTAGTTATCCCTCTGGGGATTTCTCTTGTAACTAAGGGTGGCCTGTTTCAAAGATATTCTTATAGAGCATTGCATAATCTACTAGTTCATTTTAATAGTTGAGGGTCTCTTATGGCTGTCCCTATGATGAAAGCTACCATGGTCTTGGAAGCAGACAATCGAATGCTGGCTTCTACACAAGGTGTACAATGCTAAGTGCACACATGTCTCTCTTGGAAAGAAAATGTCATTAGAGTTCCTAGACACTTCTCCCACATGTGACCTTCATGGTTGGTATACCCAGGTTGAATTGCCTTCCACACAGCCTCCCTCTCTGGTGACTGGTAAGCCTTAAGGTTCCCAATTCTGCCTGAAAGATTGAATCGAGGCCTTGACTTTGGAAGGACTACGTCTCAGTCTATACAGGTTGCTGTGCCAAAATACCAGCAGACTCAGAAATTTATAAACAACAGAAATTTATTTCTCAATGTTCTGGAGACTGGAAGTCTGAGATCAGAGTGCCAGCATGGTCAGGTGAGGGTTATATTCCATGTTGCAGACTTTTGTTGTATCCTCACATTGCAGAAGTTGTTAAGGGACTCTGTGTGGCCTCTCATAAGAATACTAACCCCATGCATGAGAACTCTGTCCTCATGACATAGTAACCTCCCAATATCCACCTTCTAATATCATTGTATTAGGCAATAAGATTTGAATACATCAATTGAGAGGGGAGGAGGGAATATAAACATTCAGACCATAGCAGACTGCTTGACCACAGTCAGTTTGATGAGTCCTATTTCCCAAACCACTAACAGGCTATTGGGTCAGGTGTTTAGTTTTGATGAGAGCCCAGTAGCAGGCTTTTATGGACTGAAGGTTTATGTCCTTCCAAAATTAATATGTTGAAGCTCTAACTCCCAGTGTGATGGTATTTGAAGACGGGGTATTTTGGAGATCATTGGGGTAAGAAGAGGACATGATGGTAAAGCCCTCATGATGGGATTAGTGGCATTTCAAGAAACGACACTAGAGAGTCTCACACCTACCCCCTTCTCTCTTATGTGAAGATACAGCAAGAAGGCAGTCCTCTGCAACCCAGGAAAGAGGTCTTACTGGAAACCAACCATGCAGGCTAATAACTGCTTTTCAAAGAAAGAAAATCTGACGGGAAATAATCTCTACAGGGAAAATTATGAATATAAAATCCAAAGATTTGTCATTTGTAGTTTGATGTTCCAATTGCAAAAACTGTCAAAGAGACTTGTACTTGCAAGAGGTCCTTTGAGTTGTGTGGCCCCATTGATGGAGGGTGTGGCATGGCTTGGCAGGAAACTTCCCCTGCAGATGGCTGGTTTGGGCTCCACTCAAAAGATGGTGTAGGCAGATAAGTCCACAGAAAAAGCCAAAGAGCACACCTAAGTGGGACACGTGTTGTCTCTGATACCCAAGAATCAAACAAGGTCCTGGACTTACTTTTTAGGAGGAGACCTGAAGGGACAATGGTTTTTTCTTTGATTGGTGGAGAGATTGGGTACTGTGAATCTGCTTACATAGCCCCAAGGAAGTTTAATTGGTGGGCAGGTTCCTGAATTTTATTCTGAGTAGTTCTGTTTTTAAATTACCCAAATTAGGTTTTAAAATAACGTCATCTTAGTTCCAGGAAAAGTAAGTATATTTACTTATAGTTTAAAGTGTGTAATTAAAGGGGGCACCTGGGTGGCTCAGTTGGTTGAGCGTCCGACTTCGGCTCAGGTCATGATCTCACAGTCTGTGAGTTCAAGCCCCGCGACGGGGCTGACAGCTCAGAGCCTGGAGCCCATTTCAGATTCTGTGTCTCCCTCTCTCTGACCCTCCCCCATTCATGCTCTGTCTCTCTCTGTCTCAAAAATAAATAAAACATTTAAAAAATTAAAAAAAATAAAGTGTGTAATAAAAGGATAACAACAACAAAAAGCTTGCAAAAGTAGATTTAGGACAGAAAAGGGTGATATCTTATTATTGGCCACCAAAAACAAAGTCTGAAGACATAAATGTATTTATAACATTTTTGATGTAGAAGACTAATAAATATTGTGTTTTCTTAATTTTTGTTTTAGTGAAAAGTCAGTTAAATATAACCATTGGATTTAACTTTTCTTTGTACAAACTGCTCCAAAACATGTCAAATTAAAATGGAAGCAAGCTTGGCCATGCAGCTTCAAGGATCTAGTTGGAAAGGAAAAATGAATGAACAAAACTACTAGCATCTGCCCTAGTGAATACAGTAATGCTACTGGGGCAGTAATGACAAAAATTACAAGAAGGGCTCTTTAATGTGGAGTACTGGCAAGAAGCCTGGCTCTTTACCTTCGTTATTTCTAATCCTGGCAGCAATCTCAGAAGATGATTATGATGATCTCAGTTTCACTGGGAAGGAAACTGAGACTCAGAACAGACCAATTACTTGTCCAAGACCATGTAGGCAGCCGGAGACAAACCAGGTTTAAACTGGACTCTCTCTGGATCCATTTCAGAAGGCATACCTTATGTGGTATTGCTTCACTGCCCAAAAGAAAAGAGTAAAATGGGATTGGAGGGAGAAAATGGGAAAGCTCAAACATCTGGGGGATTACAAAAAGTGTTGAGAAAAAGGGAACAACTGGTTAGCGAGGTACAAGCAAGAGATAAGAAAAGAAGACAGCACTGGGGAGCCTGAGCAAGGAAGGAGGCAGGTGGCCTGTGCCTCCCAAGAAATGTATTTTCCTGAATTAGTGGGTGAAAAGAATGGTGTTAGGTAAGACATCAAAAAGAACAAATGGAGAGAAATACCAAAGGAAAAGAAGGGAAAGGGCCATCAGAAGTAGAAGTAGGGGCACCTAGGTAGCTCAGTTGGTTAAGGATCAGACTATTCATCTCAAAGTTCTTGAGATCAAGCACTGTATAGGGCTCCAGGCCGAGAGCTCAGAACCTGATTGGAACTTTCTCTTCCTCTCGCCCTCCCCCACCATGTGCATGTGTACTCCTGTCTCTCTTTCTCTCTCATCTTTCTCTCTCTCTCATCTTTGTCTCTCTCTCTCTCTCGCTCTCAAAACAAATAAATAAACTTAAAAAATAGAAGTAAAATCTAATAGGGGGAGAGGGAGAGAGAGGGAAGGAGGTAGGGAAAAAGAGAGCAAGTAACCGAGCCAGTAAGAGTACAAGTATGCAGGTGCACATATAAGCCAAGGAACTGAAAAATAATTCAGACTCAAAAGAAGTGAGTTAATGCAAACTGATAAAAAAAAAATTAAAATGACTTTCATAGTTTGAGCCAACCCAGAAAGCAAATGTAACCAAACACGCATAACACAGATGCAGACAGAGGGTACTCAAGCACATATCCGTGCTCTCACTCTATAGTTAGCCAAAACAGAATTTTGGAAATTACTGTGAAATAATTTGAAATTTTATTAAAAATTCCAAGCAATCCGAGGCCTATGTGTAATGTTTAAGTGACATAGAAGAATCCTATGTTTTCTATCTAGAACCAACTCCTTTGAGAGATATAACAAATCCAGTAAGTAATTAGATACCTATTGTTTTATATCATTAAAATGGTCCATTTAAGGTCATACAGTCCTAATCTTACATACCTAAACAAAAAGGCCACTATTTCCACACATTTTAAAAAGGTAAGGCTTTGGGTGGCTGCATTGACTTCCCTTGAATCTGTAACTGCTAATTCTTGTGACTGTTGTTAGCGAAAAGTATACTGGTTTCACACAAACATTTCCCAACTTCATGGGAATTTACCTTATGTTTCTTGTGTGTGTGTATGTGTGTGTGTAGTTTTTGTTGTTGTTGTTTTGTTTTGTTGTTTTTACTTATTTTATTTTTAAGATTTTAAGTAATCTACACCCGACATAGGGCTTAAACTCATAACCCCAAATTCAAGAGTCTCACACTCCACCAGCCGAGCCAGCCAGGTACCCATACCCTGTGTTAATCTATGCACAAAAGATATTTGGACGGACTAAAAATATAGACATAGCAATCCAGGTTCTTTGTTTTAGATGCTCAGTGTCACGCAGGCTATGTGTTGAGTACTACAACTAGGATACACAGTCTTTTGTGTCCCATCAGACTTTGAATGTTTACTATGAACTTCCTACATTTAACACTCTACCTCTCAAAAAGTAACAATTTATATCTATCTGATTTACTATGCTATCCTCATCATTTAAGTTTGCATGTTGAAAAAGTGGAAAATAATCTTGGAAAAAAAATTGAGAATCTTCCACTTCTTGAAAACTATCTTTCACTCAATATCCAATAGTAAATGTTTGAGCAGCTTCTATTTTCCAAATTCTGTATTAGATGCAAAGAATCTGAAGTTGAGCAAGGGACACATGATACATTCACAAAGATTACAGTGTATCTGGATATAAAATAATTAAAATATATTTTATGGATTATAAAAAGAAGTACAAGTTTCAAAGCAAATGTATTTTGAGGAACATCTAAGCAAGGTCTGTAAAGTTAGAGAAAACTCCTGGAAAGAAATGACCTCAAAGTTGAGTCTTTCAAGGTGAAGAAATACTAGCTAGATATAGAATATAAGGTGACGTTTGTTGGGTAGGCATATCCAGGGATACAAGGAAGCTGATCACCATTCATTATGATTGCCTCACAGATTGCAAGTGGTGAGAGAAGAATCCGGGAAGACAAGTATATGCCAGAACTTAGAACTTTGTAATTTACCAAAGAGGAATTGCTCAATCAACAGTTCTGATTTCAGGAGTTTGTGGTTTATGCAGTCTTATAGGAATGTCAGCTTAAAGAAGGCCTGTGCCTGGTTTAATGTTCTGATGTTATTACTGGAAGGTCATAATAATTTTTGAATAAGGGGCCTTGCCTTTTATTTTTTTTTATTCTTTCTGACAAATTATGTAGGTAATCCTGCAGTTGGAAATATATTTCACTGCATCAAACAAAAAACAAATGTGTGGTTAAAAAAGACAAATTTTTTTTCTCTCTCTTATTAAAAAAAAAAAAAAAAACTTCAAAGCTGAGAAATCCAGGGCTGGCGTGGCTCTTCTGTAGACATCCAGAACTCCCTTCTTCATAGCCCCTTCACCATCCTTAGTGTGTAGTTCCTATCCTCATTCATTTAGTCAGGGAATGCCAGGATAAGAGTTCCATTCTGGAAAGATCATCCTGGCAGAAAAGTGAAGACAAGTTGAAATCAAAGGCAAAAATTCTATGTTGTTAAGGTGATCTTGGCCTGAGTTGGTGGTGGAATTGAAAGGAGATTGCCAGTGGGGCCAGAAAAAGTGACAAATATTAGCTATCTGGGACTAGAATACTTGGAATTTGGTGACTGGAAGTGAACAGCAAAGATGAAGGAATCAAGCTAAAGGCCAGGTTACTTAAGAAATTTGGTGGTTCATAGTGCCACTCAATGAAATATAGAACAAAACAGGTCAGGGAAGCAGAGCTATTTTTAAAAACCCATGGGATAGTTCAGTGACAGGATTTAGGATTTGGTTGTATCTACAGGCCTGGAGCTCAGGAACAAGTTGGGAGCTAGAGACCAATTTGAGGGAAGCATCAGTATAGGGAGAGTATTTGAGGTAAGAGTAGTTGAGATCCCTTAGGGAGGCATTAACCTAAGAAGATCTAAGAAAACACATACAGCCAAAATTCTGACTTAAAGTGTTTGTAAGCAGCCTATGGAAAGGAAAACTAGTCTAAGTTTTGATTGATTTACAAGAGAAGACCATACTATACCTATAGTTGAAAAAATAATTATTCACATTAAATATCTTTAGTCCTGTGCCATCACTGCATAAAGAGAAGGAACTGAGTATCATTCAGAGTCCACCTGCATACTATTTCCTCTGTCTGGAAGGCCACTGCTTCAATTCTTGAATAAGTGTTATTCTCGTCATTCATCAAAACCTAATTTATATGTATCACACAATGTGCAAGGCACTCAGGCTATTGTGGAGAGCAAGATAGACAAGGTCCTGCCTTCATGGACTTCACAAAAGAAAACCATTTTTTTGGAAAAAGTCATTATTGTTGTGTCAAGTGATAAAAGGAGAAGTACATGGGTTTCTTCAACCTCTAAGAAGACACACAGACAAAGTGCCCTTTCCCTTGGGTGACCTCTCTGCCTGTTACTATTTTTTTCTGCCTTGTACTATTATAGCAATTATAACATTATATTATATGCATCTTTACTTACACATGTTTTCTTGTATTTTGCATACATATCCAGACTGATGATTTCAGAGCATAAATCATAGTGAATTCCTCCTCTGCTAAAAATAACATCATTGGTAGTAAGAGCTAAAGTCTTTACAATAACCTACATATTCTGCTTCTTGTTATCACTCTGACCTCACCTCCTACTTTTCTCTTTTCACATTAATCCATTCATACTGGCCTTCTAAATTAAAACATACCAAGAGTTTGGCCTGGTTCACTTTAACCTTTGTTCTAGAAGTTCCTTCTGCTTAGAACTCCCTTTCTCCAGACATTTACTTGGGTAATGCCCTGACTGCTTTCAAGTCTTTGTACAAGTCTTACCTTCTCAATATGGACTTCCTGCCTAGCCTGTTCAATGCCATACACTTCTTCCCACATTCTAATCTCCTTTGACCCATTGTAATTTTTCTAAAGCACAATGTAATATATTAAATACTTTACTTATTATTGTTGCTTCTTGCTTGTTTACCCCTCCCCCAAAAAATATAAGTCAAAAGGACAGGAATATTCACTTCTCCTGTCTCCATTATATCCCACCTACCCAGAACAGTGGTTGGCACATAATTAGATGCTCAATAAATATGTATTGAATGACAGAATGAGGGTCTCCTCACTATACTGTGAGCTTCTTGAGACCAGACACTACATTTCCTTGACTTTGTATCTAGAACATCTGCCATCTCATATCTGTCATACTCTCAAAACAATGTATGCAGAATAAATCAATAACCAAATACAATAATCAATTAATGAATGATTATAGCATTTACCCAGAATAGTTTTACTGCATATATATATAGATACTGGGAATATACATAAAAATATTTTTTTTTATCAAATGTCAGGAGCCAGGATGGAAAATATCAGGGTTCTAAATTTGTATGCCATCAAAAGCAGATGAGAAAGAAAATCTCTTTAAATATATGATGTCATTTCTACACTTAAGACTGTTTTAGTACTGAAAAGGCATTTAAGCTGAATCTAGAAGAGGATGAAAAGTAAATAAAATCCTATCGTAGTCAACATCTCATGCATTCGACTGCCAGAACTTTTCATCACATAACTGGAAGTTTGCACCCTTTGACCAAATTTCCCCATTTTCACTTCCTAGCCCCTTGTGCCTGGCAACCACTATTCTACTCTCTTGTTTCTAGAAGTTCAGCTGTTTTTAGATTTCACATAAAAGTGAGATCATATAGTTCTTGTCCTTTTCTGTTGATTTATTTTACTTGGCATCCTCAGGTCCATCTATGTTGTCACAAAAGGCAGGAATTTCTTCCTTCTCATGGCTGAATAACTATCCATATATAACATATATACATACAGACACTCATATTTTTTTTAATACCTTGGTATTGTGAATAATGCTTCTGTGAACATGAGAATGCAGATACCACTTCAAGATCCTTATTTCCTATAGATACATACTCAGAAGTGGGATTGCTGGATCACGTGGTAGTTCTATTTTTAATTCTCTGAGGCACCTTCATACTGTTTTCCATAGTGGCTGCAAAAATTTACATTCCTACCAACATGCACAAGAGACCCTGTTTTTTTTTTCTAAATTCTTGCCCACACTTGTTATATTTTGTCTTCTTGATAATCATTCTAAAAAGTGTGAGTGATATCTCTAGTTTTGAATCATATTTCCTTGATGATTAGTGATGTTGAGTATCCTTTCAGGTACCTATGGGCCATTTATTACCTTCTTCGGAAAAATGTTTTACTCAGACACTCGGCCTATTTTTTAATTAGATTTTTTTTGATATTGAGTTATATGAAGCTCCTTACATATTTTGGATATTAAACCCAATATAAGATATATGGTTTGCAAATGTTTTTCCAACTCCATAGATGACCATCTTCTTTTGTTGATTGTTTCTTTTGCTGTGCGAAAGCATTTTAGCTTGGTATAGTGCCACATATTTTTTTTATTCCTTATGCTTTTGGGGTCATAGCAAAAAGCTTGCTTCTCAGATCCATGTCAAGGAATTTTTCCTATATTTTCTTCTAGAAGCTTTATGGTTTTGGGTTTTATGGTGACTATAGTTAACAATACTGTATCACATACTTGAAAGTTGCTAAGAGAGTACCCCTTAAAGGTTTTCATCATACACATTAAAATATAATTATGTGAGGTGATAGAAGTGTTAACTAACCCTACTGTAGTAATCATTTTGTAAAAGATACTTGCTGTACCCTTTAAGCTTATATAATATTATACACCAATTAGGTCTCAATAGGACTGGGTAAAAACATGTTAAAAATCCTATTGTATCAGATGATAGAGCCATTCTATAAGAGTAAAGGATTGAATTAATGTTTCTGGATATGAATTCTAACTGAATACAATATACTAACAAAAGATGTATATGAATCAGCAGAATAAAAAATACTTAGAAAATCATAATGTTGGCAATATAAAAATATCTACTTTTTCCAACACAGAGATAAGTATAAACTGGGAAATCTAGAGTATTTGGAGGGGGAAAATTCCTATTTATATGGAAATAATATTTTTAACTGTTTGAGTAATAAGTAAGGTAGGCACTTAATCACCTGTTCAAGAGTCCATAAAATGATGGACCAGAGTTTCCATATAAGAGAAAGTTTGTAAAAAGAAGTTAATAAGAGCAAGATTTCTAACAAACAATAGTATTCCATTTATTTAAGTAAGAAATGAAAGATAGAGATATTTTGAATAGGGCAAAAAAGGAAAAAAAAAAACCATAAACCATACAATTAATTAAAGACTTTTTTAAGACAAAGGTAAAAGGAAAACAGGAAGAGACCTATATAGAAAACCCAATAAATGATAGACTTTCCATATATATAGACCTTTTCCATTCATGAAGAGAGTAAAGAGTGGTGATCAATTTCTGAGGTGGAAGGTGGAGGTAATGAGAAAACTTAAGAAACTATCAATAATGTAGAAGTTATTCGTGGAAGAATTTCAGGAAAAAATAAATGAAGAACAGGGTTAAGAATGTCACCTATCACTAGGATACCATTCTGGAGAAGCCAAAGTGTATGTGGTAGGCAGTTTTTTTTTAAGGGGACAAATATTTCTAGATTCTACAAGACTCAAAAGCTGCATATATTAAGGTTTATTTATTTTAATTCCATTGATAACAAAAAATATGAAAATAAGAAAAAGGAAAAGAGAAAATATAAATACTAATATATGATATCATTTTTTTGTCTCATCTCTTCTCTTCTTTTTTGAGGGGAAGACAAAAATATTACAACATAGAAACATTTTACAATATTGATGACATCACTATGTTCCAGGCATTTGCTATGTTCTTGGAATAATAGCAATTAAAGAGATACATAGAGTCATTTATGTGTATCATCCATTTGTGCCTCATTGCAGAATTCTTTGTCCACAGTGGAATAGCTACTGTGTCTATTGGTATATCCACACTAAGGAATGCTAGATATTTTGAGCTTATCAGACTTTTGTGAGACACATACTTAGTCTCTTTTGTTTTTCCCTCTTTCTTGGAAAAGTATGAAATATTAACTACCTCAGCTGCTTTCCAAGGGGATGTTATACTTTTGCAAAGTATGAATTACCTTTCCCTACCCCCCAATAATAGAATCCTTCCCGTGTATTACCTGATTACAATACACATACTGTAGTTCTCTGATATATCAAGAACCTGTTCCTGGTCTCAATTTCTTTATCAGTCAGGAAGGAATAAACTACAAATATCCTGGATATTTCAGTGACCTAAAACTACAAAGTTTATTTCTAGCTCATACTGCATGTTTACCGGATAGTGAGGAGGATATGTTCATCTCAGTCACTTAAAGGAGTCTGTATCTCAACACAGCTTTAATGTTCAAAGAATGGTGGGAAGTCATCATTAAAAAAAACACACAATGGCTTTTAATACTTACTCACTTATGCCTGGAAGTGACACCTGTTACTTGCATTCATATTTCATTGGTCAATGCAGGTTATATTTCCATCCCAGAATTTAAAAGCATGGGAATGTATAATCTTGCTTCAGAGAGAACATTAAATATATCTTCGAAAATTAATACAGTCTACCATGTTTGATTCTCTTACCTGACAGGCCCAGCACATGTTGACCTTGTCTCTCTACTTACTTGCTCCCTAATCACTTTTTAAATAACTGGTCTGGCCCCACAATTTTAGTAATCCATTAATCTCCCCTCTCTGGTTTTTTGGATTAAGGTTGTTGCTTGATTCTCATCAGTACGTTTCCCTAATATTATTTGCACCACAGCTGTGTCCCATATCAGCCTCACTCTAGATTTCACTGAGAAAGTTTTGACCCTCTCTTCCTTCCTTGTTTCCCAGGATATGTCCTTAAGTGTCATAGCAGAACTCATGCTATGTGCTTTACAAATTCCTATTTTCCTCTTCCTCATCACAAAAGACAAGTCGATTTTTCAGCTTTGTTTCTTGCAGTTGGGTTGAGGCTGTGTAATGGAGTTCTGCATAGGTTGACCAGCTGGAAAGAAGTCTCAGTCAGCCCAGCCTTCCTACCTGAAGCTATCATAAACAGGCCAGCCTTATCCAACATATCAGCTAACCAAAGATACATGAGTGAGTTCAGGTAATATCAAACAAACCTGTTATACTACAGAAAAAATAACCATCTGAACTCAAACCAATCTGTAGAATAGGAACTAAACAGTTGCTGTTTTAAGCCCCTAAATTTTGGAGTGGCATATTATACAGCAAATACTAATTTATGAATCAGCTTATGACATACAAATATCTAATTCTTAAAATGCATAATGCTTGTGTTTGCCAATACCCTCCAACATAAAATAGGCGCTTGTTTAAACTACATTTGTGTAAAACCTTATTAAAGTTCTCTGATAAACAAAAGCCATCTATTTCATGTCTTTACCTTTTAAAAAAATTTAAATCTTTTTAATGTTTATTATTGAGAAAGAGAGAGAGAGAGAGAGAGAGAGAGAGAGAGAAAATGAGCAGAGGAAGGGCAGAGAGAGAGAAGGGAGACACAGAATCCAAAGCAGACTCCAGTATCCGAGCTATCAGCACATAGCCTGACCTGCAGCTTGAACTCCAGAACCACGAGATGATCATGAGCTGAACTGAAGTCAGATGCTTAACTGACTGAGCCACCCAAGTGCCCTAACCTTTTAATAGCACAAAGAAATATCAGCAATATTGAAACTGAATTTAACCTTTTAATGTGATAGCATTTTTAGCCAAGTTTCACCTTTTTTCAGGAATTTCTAGAAGCAGAAATATTGTTTAGAAATTTGTTTTTCCTAGAGAAAATTTCCTGGCATATAATTATTATTTGAATTTTTTCCACATAAAGTATCCCTATATCAATGTTAATTTCTAATATTATCATTGTATTCATCATTTATGCAATTACTTTAAAAAACTGTTGGATAATACTGTTAGCAAATCCATGACTTCCAAAGTTTATTTGCCAGAATTCTTTTATCTCTAACGCAGAAAGAAATCAACTAAGTTGTCTTCAAAATACTAAGAAAATGTAAGTTCAAGTAGCTTACGCTATTTCTAAATGAAAAGAAAATCATTAAACAAAATAAGATGTGTTCTTCAATATCATTTTAAAAGGACTTCAAGCAATTTTATAAAGAAACACAATGAATAATAAGCTATTATGAAGTTACACGTGGCCATGACTGGAGACCCCAAAGGATCATATGTGAATAAATTTAGTCAGCCCAATTAGACACCATGTTCAATTTCTTTCAGATATCACAGCTGGATGCAAAGTACTAATAGGGAAATCTATTATTTCAAGATGTGTACCAGCAATCATAATTTTATTATTTTGCATTCCACCCATAGCACAGGCAACCACCAGAATGTTTGTTGAATAAGTGCGAACTATAATAGGAAAGGGAGGCACATGGCCAGTAGAATTCAAAAGGAAACATGGCAGGTCTTCATTTCTGGATTTACTTTTTCTGTTCTGTACATATTCTTTCAAGCTGTGCCATTACCAACTCAATTCAGATCTATTGACCTGTAAATACAATTACATATTTGATTACTAAATTAACAAAGTAAATTAACTTTTAATGAGTTGCATTACCCATTGAACCTTGGAAAAAGGAAAATCTTTACTAAAATGCATCTCATTCCACATTGACTTCTTGTCAAATGGGCATTTTGACCCAGATAATCCTTTGGTTGCCAAGGAATGCGGAAATTGCTGCATGCTATGAATCATTGTCTAAAATAAAATGAAAATATATATATAATTAACTCCATATGGCATTTTCTTTGACTCATTTGATATAGGACAAGTTTTTATACTTTTCTTAATTAAGCGTCTCAAAATAAATTCCATTTAAAGAACTTATGAAAGTAACCTTGCAGACTCAATATAAGAATACTTGGAAATATGTAGTCAAGAATATTCTGTAAGTAATTAATACTCATTTGTTAATAATTTCTCTAGAAAGTCAGAACTAGAGCAGAGTTAATACTATTATTTCATGTTCCAAAAAAACAAAGATAAGGGTTTATCATTTTTAGTATGTTTAATGGAACATACTGCAAAATTTCCACAGAGCTTTAATATTGTACTTTAAAGGCATTCTAAGTTAATTTTTTAAAGTGGTCTTAAAAATTAGATCACACTATTTTAAATATAACTGAGACCAGAAATGAACAGTCTTTGATTTAATTCTTAGTTTCTTTCATAAACTAAATATATTTGTATCTGTACAATAGTAATATTGTTGATATACCAGTTATAATAATTTTGGAATACATTGTAATAACTGATAAAAAATGTTTATCATACTATGATTCAAGTCATATTTAGACTTTCCATACAGTTTTAGTTAACATTTAAATTTTTTTCAAAAACGATAGATAAGGATATTTCCTATATATCCTTCATTTATATTATTCTGATATTATATAATAAAAATGCCTTTATCTTATTTCTGCCTTGGAAAAGATTTAATATGCAATTCACTTTGGTGACTTCATAATTTCTTAATCAAAATCTATAACAAATATATTTTATATTTTGAACCAGTATACACACAGAAACAGAAACGCACAATCACAAATACAACACAGAAAATAATTTTTATACCTGAAGTTTCCTCTTATTCATTCTAATCCTTTTACTTTTTTTCATTCAGTTTAATTGAGATATAATTGACATACAGCACTATAGAAGTTTTAGGTATACAGCATAGTGACTTCACTTACACATATTGAGAAATGATTACCACATAAATTTAGTTAGCATCCATCATTTTATATAGAATGAAAAAAATGGTTTTTTCTTTGCAGTGTAAACTTTTAGGATTTGCTGCTAGAAACTTTCAGATATACCATACAATAATTTTAACTATAGTCATCATGCTGTACATAACACCTCAAGTACATATTTATCTTATAATTGAAGCTTGTACCTTTTGACCACTTCTATCCAATTCCCCAATCCCCTACTCCCTACTAATAGTAACCATTGAATCTGATCTCTTTTCATACGAGTTTCGTTTTTTTTTAAGGGTTTACATATAAGTGAGGTCATACAGTATGTGTGTTTTTATGTCTGATTTATTTCACTTAGAATAATGCCCTTAAGGTCCATCCATGTCTTTGCAAATGACAAGATTTTCTTCTTTTTTTTATGGCTAAATACTACCCTAATACATATACATGAAACACATTTTCTCCATTCATTTCTGTCCTCCATTTTATCCATTCATCTGTTGATGGATACTTAGGTTATTTTCATTATGTTAATAATATGCAAATAACACGGGGATGCATATATCTCTTCAACATAATGATTTTATTTCCTTCATATGTATACCTAGAAGTGGGATTGCTTGAACATATGATAGTTCTATTTTTAATTTTTTAAGGAGCCTCCATACCATCTTCTATAGTGGCTGTACCAATTTACAACTCCACCAACAGTGCACACTGTCCCTTTCCTCCATATCCTTGCCAACACTTTTTTCTCTTGTCTTTTTGCCATTCTAGCAGGCATGAAGTCATTAGTATCTCATTGTGGTTTTATTTTGCATTTCTCCAATGATAAATGATGTTAAGCATCTTTTCATGTACTCATTGTCCATTATATATCTTCTTTGGAAAATGTCTATTCCATTTTTAATTGGATAACTTTTTTGTTGTTGTTGATTTTCATGAGCTCTTCATATACTTTGGAGTTTACTCCTTACCAAAATATTGTCTCCCATTTCATAGGTTGCCTTTTCATATTGTTGATGGCTTTATCTGTTCTGTAGAAGCTTTTTAGTTTGATGTACTCCCACTTGTTTATTTTTATTCTGTTGCTTGTACTGTATGTGTCATATCCAAAAAATTATTGCCAAGACCCATGTCAAGGAGATTTTTCCTATGTTTTCTTCTAGGATTTCCAGCCTGACATTTAAGTCTAATCTCTTTTGAGATAATTTTTGTAATCGGTGTTAAGATAAGGGTCTAGTTCCATTCTTTTAAATGTGACTCTCCAATTTTCCCAGCAGTGTTTATTGAAGAGACTGTCTTTTCTCCATTGAGTATCATTGGTCTGCGTGTCTGTTTTTTCGGCAGTGCCATACTGTTTTGATTATTGCAGTTTTCTATTATGGCCTGAAACCAGGAAGTGTGATGCCTCCCACTTTGTGCTTCCTCAGGATTGCTTTGGCTATTTGGGGTCTTTTGTGGTTTCATACAAGTTTCAAGGATTCTTTTTTCTATTCTGTAAAAATTGTCATTAGAACTTTGACAGAGATTGTGCTGAATATATAAATAGCTTTGGGAAGTATGCACATTTTAACAATGTTAATTACCCCAATCCAGGAACGTGGGATACCCTTCCATTTATTTGTCTTCTTTGATTTCTTTCATCAGTGTCTTGTGGTTTTCAGAGTAGAGATTTTCACCTCTTTGGCCAAATTTATCCCTTAGTATTTATTGTTTTGATGCTATTGTGGATAGAATTATTCGCTTTATTTCTTCAGATAATTTGTTGTTATTATATAGAAACATTACTGATTTTGTGTAATAATTTTGTATCCTATAATTTCACTAAATTCATTGATTATATATAGTAATATTTTGGTGAAGTCTTTAGAATTTTTTATATATAAAATCATGTCATCTGCAAATAAAGAAATTTTACTAATCTTATTATCATGAGATGAAACTATAATCATTAATTGGTCTTTTTAAAAAGTGTCACATATAAGGAGTCTTCTCAAAAGGTACCCTGGAAGGAGAAAAATTTTCTAAAGTACAAAACAGCAATCACTTTTTATTGGGAAATATATGTATTGGAATTTAAATACACATAGAGATTTCTCTTTTAGAGAGACTAATTTATGGAAAAATAAAACTTTGTGAAAATTGTTTACTTTCTAAAATTTGTATTTTTTGTTAAAAAGATTAAGTGTAGAGGGAAAGAACTTTAAAATCTTAGAGTTAACAGAGATTGGACTTGAACTTCTCTGCAACTCTGTGAGCTGAACTGAGAAAGGGCCATACGTGAGAAACCAGCTGTCACATGGCATTGAGTGTTGCTTCAGTGTTCAAATCAAAGAAATGGACTTAAAGAAATCAGAGTAATCAAGAACAGTGTTAAAATACAGGGAGTTATTAGAAAAAAGAAGCTAAAAATGCTATATGTCTACGAATTTTTACTGATAGAAAGCCAAACTAAGCTGTCAGAGAGCTGTAAGAAGAGGGACACAACAAAGTCAAAGAGGCAGGTGTCATTTTTTCGCATTCACAACCACATTTGAAGGTAATTATTTCTTTTAAAATGTACATGCCCTAGCTAAAGTCTGCATCCTTATCGAAGGACAGTGGTACTGTGTATGTGTGTGTATATATGGTAAGACAGAGAAAATCAAGAAAAGTATGCTCTCAGTCATGAACCCCATACCCCATTATTTTCTAAAATAACAATATATTTTGACTGTGGAAAAACAATATTGAAGTGAAAATTTACCTGCCATCATTTTAAGTTGATACATTGATATGCCATACATTGAAATGTTGACAGATGAGTATATTTAATGCAAAATCATAAACAGTATGCCATATAATGGTTACTAAGACATTAGATTTACTTAAATTCTCACAAAGCAATGTTTTCTTCAATGTTTTAGAGAATTGTTCCTTTGTGAGTTAATAAATTTTTTTAATACAATCACACCCACTTTTCTGCCATTCCTTAAATGTGACCCTGTCATCCTCAACGTCCTGATGTACACATGAGCCTGATTCCTCTCCAGTAACTGTGGCAAAAGAAATTGGTTGTCTATTCAACATCTGTGTCCCCTTTTCCTTTTTTATAGATGCCAGTTTAGTTGAGATGTGAGACAGAATGCCCTGTCCCAGGCAGTTAATGAATTGGTTTGAGCCAACTGTAATATTCTCATCCCTCTTTGAAACTCTAGGAGTAATCAAGTGAAAAACTTCTTGACAATGGGCATAAGGGGCTTAGGAAAAATTTTAATTTCTGGCATAAATAGAGAAAAGAGGGGCAAGTGTTTTTTCCCCATCCCCTTCCTTCCTATGTGGGAAACACTTTGGTGGATGCAGTGTTCAGAGTGTCACTGAGGACAAAGTGAAAATATAGAAGGACCTAGTCCCTGTTGATATGGTTGGGCTTCTACACTAACCCTATAAAATTCAGGTCTCACGTTTTACTGTTCAGTAAAGTAATATATGTCAACATTATTTAAGTCATATTTGGGGTATTGTGTTTCATGAAACTGAAAGCATGATAATATTAGTTCAATAGTCTTTAAAACCAAGTAAATGTAAAAGAAAAAACTTCTGTCAACAAATTAAAATTTCTATAAGTACATTTTTTTGAGAATTCTAAATATTTCATTCAGTGCACCATTTTCATGATAGTTGAAAATACAATTCATAGTACAACATTTCACTATATTGCCTTATTATGTCACATTTCCCACCCCACCCCCCCATGGAAATAAGTTTTATCCTACTATGTTGTAAACTTCATAAGATCAGATAGGCGATGCTGCAGTGTACTAACCAGATGACCCCTTAGACATTGAGACACTCATCCTCCCAGCTGCTTAGAGAGCTGCAAGCTGACAGCTCACAAATAAAAGTTTCCTTCAACAAGGAAGCTGCCTGCACTAAGCGTATGCCCTGTGCTGAGGGCAACTTGTATCTGAAGATTGAACATAGAACATCACTGAAGAACAATCCCACTTCAGTGTTTACTATGGGACTGGCTGAAGTCTCTTCTGTTCTTGTACCAAAGTTCAAAGTCTTTTACATTTCAATCTTGACTCTCTCACTCTCTCAAGGTATTGTTTCTGAGAGCACACTGGAGTAATCCATCTCTTTACGGATTCTGATTCCTGAGATATCTGACACACATCAGTTGGGATCAGGAGTTCTCCTAGGAAACAGATTCTAAACTGGAGTTTGCAAGTCAGCCAGCAATGAAGACCAGCTCACAGGTAGGAAAGGGGTCAGTAGCTCTTACCATATAGTGGTAAGTAGTGGTGAAATTGTGGAAGCTTTTACTGGTGATAAGTTGGGATGGTATACCAATATAGAGGAATGTACTAGTAAGGAGAATACATCTCAGGTGTTAGTGAGGTCTGGGGAAAAAAGTACTTATAAGAACTATGAAATTGGATGGTTATTTTAAAGGACTATATATCCTTCAGCAAAAGAAAATAAAATGATGAGGGTGACAGTGTCCTCTTGGATCTCATTAAGGAAACTATTATCTTCTGTAGCCAGAGAGTAGAGAAAATTAAAAAATCTTGCCCAGGATTTTATTTTAACGGTAGTGGAACTAATAAATTAAAACCAGGGTCCAGATTGGGAAGGAGTAATACCCTGAGACTTGAGATAGAAGAACTGGCATTACCATACTTGAAACTTTTTGAATCTTAAGTCTTTCTGAACCCTCTGGGCTTATAGACTTGACTCATTTCTCTTAGTTAAACTAGTATCCTCTACTTCCATGAAGACGATGCAGAGGCCCCTCCAGACACAACTTGCCAACATCCCCTCAGATTGTATCCTCATCTTATATCCTGGTCACTAGACTAATAACTAGAATTAAGTGCAAATACAGTTTGATCAGAAAATGTCAGATGTGCTATGGAAGGAAAGGAACTATAACCTAAAGGGGCTGCAGTACATGTACCAGCAAGAATAGAATGAATGTATTTGGGAATGGATCCTAAGGGTGCTGGATTAAGAAGAACAGAATATAATGTTGAACAAATCAGAATTTATCAATATGGGTCACTCTCCCATGAGGATTTAACGCCCCAATAAGGCCTCAGGACACAGTGCTAATGCACAGCTAGGATGGCTTTTGGAAGCAAGCAGTGATTTATGACACAGAGTGTGTGAAGTAGAAATGCCAGAGCTGCCACAGTAGAGAATGGAAGAAAAGATCATTGGCTCAGAGAAGCTGGAATGCTAGAATAGATATACAGTTTAAGCCACCTAATATCCATAAGAGAGTCCAAAGGGTACTGCATTTACCACAGAAATAAGAAATGCTCTGGAGAAAACATCTTAGTGAGAATCTCAATAGGGGCTGTCCTCTATAGGCTAGAAATAAGGGTAGGAGATGATATTATAGAACTGAAACCCCCTAATAATAGAGGCCAAGTGGAGGCATAATAACTGGGAATAATATTTGTATGGGTAGGCAGGTCAGATGGAAGCCAAGGTAGTCTAAGACACACAGTTATAGACATGGTTAATAGAACACAGCAGAGAATACCTCTCTACTTGCTAGATGTGATGGTGTCCAATCCATGAATCACTTAGTAAAGTCAACTAGATCTTCAACTTTAAAAAAATAAAATAAAACACAGCAAACTTGGAACAATATAGATGATCAACAAAGGTGTTAAGCTATATAATAAAAAGAAATCAAGGTTGAATAACCAGTTGCTTAGATCCCCAAAGACCTTGAGTCAATTTTCAAACTTGGAATTCATTCACTGAGAGACATGATTCTCTAAGAACAAGGACCCTGCAAGACTGTAGCAAACACATAAGGTAAAAATTCTACATTCCTTCCCCATGGGAAGGAATTTATTCACATAACTGTGCATGGGGGAAGGGGGATGAAAAGTAGCAGAGAATACCCTGACATTTCAAGGATTGTTGGACCCAGGGTCCAAGTTGAAATTGATTCTCTGTGACCTGATATTTCAGGAGAAGGTAGGCTGCTATTATACCAAGGGGCCAATAAAAAATATGTTTGCCATCCATAGGTGCATCTATGGGTATTCCCCTGCCCAGATTTTATCATAAATTGACAAATATAGCAGATACAGCATGAGAAAGGCATGATGAGAAGGGTACAGGAATGAGGGCTTACCAAGTAAGGCACCCAGACCATCAGAGTTTCTAAATGGAAATGAGGAGACTCTAGAATGAGTAGTAGAGGAGAGAAATGATAAATGTCAGTTGCAGTCTTAAAACCATCTGCAGTAAGATAACTGCTCATAGTTTATCCCACTAACTTTTTTCCTGGAAGTTTCTGCAGAGAATAGAGACTCATCAGAATTCCTGAGAATCTGTTCAAAGATGGGATCCATTTATTATATGAAGAAAATGGATCTTAGTGGCACAAGTGAGTTGCAGTAGATATTATAGTGTGTTTTTCCAGATACCCCTTAAGAGTTAGGCATTCATTCTCCAAAAACTGCCCTTGACCAAATAGATACTTCTATTTGTATCTACCAAATAGACACATCTGAGGCTATCTTGTCATTTGTTTTAGGTCAATCCAGGAGTTTGAAATCCTGACCACTTTGCTTAATATAAGGACATCTCCAATTCAGAGCTTCCTACAGAACTTTATAACCTCCACTCATCCCAGTCTTTCCTTCCTCACTCCATAATAGACATTGATCCTAAAGTACTCCCTAGTAAACTACAGGCATGCCAATCTTCATGTCTGTGTCTGTTTCCCAGGAAACACTATTTAAGACAGGGGTTATTTATTTTTACTTTCAGAATTCTTAGAATATTTTTAGACATACTGTTATTCATTTTGGCTGAGGAAACTCTAAATACCCAAGTTTAAATGCACAAGTCCTTTCAAAGTTACCCATTCAAAACATATTTACATAAGACTAATTTTTTTTTCACACAAAGTGTAACCAACATCTCTAATAACTTTCAGGGAATAAGCATTTGATTGTAGATTATAGGTAAAGTTAGATGCTAGACATCTTTGAATATGCTTAAAGATTGACTCCTTTGTGAAAGGAAGTATGATGTACTCAGGGTCAAGTATGCCTACCCAGAATGCCTTGAGCCTTATAAAAATGGTAAGGTAGAAAAGGAGAGTGAGGTTGAGATATTGCTAATTACACCAGAGTAAGAAAAACAAAGAAAGGTACGCTCATGGTTTGGAGTAGTAACTTTAGCAGACAGAGGGAGTTATGAAACCTGAATTTTACTTCCCTTGCCTCTGTCAAAAAGCAGAATTTCAGCCTAGAAAAGGTATGATTAATGTATAATCTGAGCAGAAGTTAAAAATTATTGAGATAGTAAAAAAAAAAACTTACTATATTCTTCAGTGAATTTAGTCTTCAGCTATAGAAACAATTGTACTGAGAAAAGTTGAATTAAGACTGTAAATGCATTGGTAGTAATTTTTTTAATGTTTATTTATTTCTGAGAGAGGGAGAGAGCATGAGCAAGGGAGGGAAAGATAGAGAGGGAGACACAGAATCTGAAGCAGGCTCCAGGCTCTGAGCCCGGCGTGGGGCTCGAACTCACCAACCATGAGATCATGACATGAGCCAAAGTTGGACGCTTAACCGACTGAGCCACCCAGGAGCCCCTAGGTAGTAATTTTTGAGTAATCATGACTACCTGGAAATTTGTGAAAGAAAAGATATGCCGATATTTCACTTTTTGAAAGGGCAAAAATGAGAGAAAAAAATGCAGATCAGTGAACCTGGAACCAATGAAATCTTCAAATGGATTAATTAAAGAAGAGCCTGTAAAGTATTTGGAAAGGGGAGTGGTCATGGCTAGGCACTAGACATGCTAGACTTACTTCAATTCCCTTACTGATTCCTACTTTAGGACAAAAGATCAGGTGGACTATAGACATATAGTATTTCAGAATTTTAACAAGATGATAACAAAGCTTCATGGTAATCTTGCATACAAGGATTTCATCTTTTATGAGCTACGTGATGAAGTTTGAATCTCTATATAAAAGGAATACAAACAATGTACTCAGGTCAACTGGGAAATAAGTCCAGAGTATGATGGCCTAAGCTCTATCCACTGCAAAGACATATAACACATTTAACAAAAATATTTTGCACAATGATATATATGGCCCACATATAACTTTTAAAAATAATAACAAATAGAAAAAAAGGCAAAAATTAGATGAGATTATTAAACACACACACACACAGACACACACACACACACACACATTTAAGTAAGTGGCAACATTCCAGGATGAAGGCACTGACTTCCTGCCACTACTCTGGTGAAAGAGACTGAGGTTTCATTCAGGGGATGATTAGAAATATTCACTGAATCAAAAATAGGAACCCGGGCACCTGGGTGGCTCAGCCGGTTGAGTGCCCGACTTCGGCTCAGGTCATGATCTCACAGTTTGTGAGTTTGAGCCCCGCGTTGGGCTCTGTGCTGACAGCTCAGAGCCTTAAGCCTGCTTCAGATTCTGTGTCTCTCCATCTCTTGGCCCCTCCCCTGCTCGTGCTCTGTTTCTGTCTGTCTCTCAGTAATAAATAAACATTAAAAAAAAATTTAAGAACCATTCCAAAAGGATAATTCACAGGTCTGCTATATTAATGGTAGAATTATTATATAAGTTAACAGAAAAAGAAAGAGGCACCAGCATCAAACAGCATTTATTGTATGCCACATACTCTGTTAATTACACCAGAATAGCCAATATTTATTATTTCATTTAATTTTCATCATAATTCTTTAATGTACATAAAATTATTCTAGCTTTATAGCTGAACAAAACAAAGCTCAAATTGTTTAATAGATTTGGCTAAGCAAACCAAGCTATATACAAGTGGAAGTGGTGAGATTTAACCAAAGTCTGTTAAACTATAGAATTCTTCTAACGTACAGTCTCGGATACAAAACTCTTACATCCTTAACGAAGAAACTAAAACCTATGGAAGGTGTGGCTTCTGTAACCTACAATAACTGAGCTCCCAGCACTTCTCTTACTATCAGTGTGACTATTGTAAGACAGTCATAATTCTCTTGCTCTATATTATTATTTATTTTTCTTCTACTATGCACAATTCTCTCCTCTCCACGTTCTTGCATAGTCTCTCTGTCCCCTCTCTCTCCACCAGTGTGAATACATGCTAAAATGTTAGTTATAAAAAAATAAAACTATGACACAAATGCATATGTCTCCAACTGTTTTTAATTCACTGGGATTCTTATCTAGAGGTGAATGATTATCTTCATTTTAATACATGATTCTTTAAGTAAGCTTGTTCTGTGTGTGTGTGTGTGTGTGTGTGTGTGTATAATCTCTATGCCCATATGGAGCTCAAACTCATGATCTTGAGATGAGGAGTTGCCTGCTGTACAGACTGAGCCAGCCAGGCACCTCTCTCTATATTTTAAACATCAAATTGAAACATTGATAAATGCCCATATATTCCTTCACATTATTTAACTGCAAATATTTTTGCTAAGTAATATCTTGGGTTTTTTTTTTTTTCTGTATCTTTGTATGTTCATATACACACAATTTTTTTCACAATTATTTTGAACTTCAATTTCTTAAATTTCATTGGGACCACTGTAATACAAAATCCAGATGGAAGTGACCACAGTGGTAAGAATTCTGCAAGACCAAATACTTAGTCTGCAGGACATTCAGACCTTCCAGTTTTTGTTTTTTTTTTTTAATTTTTGACTGCCATTTAAGCAGGTGGCCAGTGATGATGGAGACAATCAGATAGATTTTCATTCTTCGGACTCGAAAGAAAATATATCTGTAACCGAAGCCATTTATTTTTGACATGAGGTCTCTTGACTTACGACTACAGACTTTAAGAAGGCTACTGCATTTATATTTGACCCCAGTCCATAGCACACTCCTGCAATCATTTAACGTGGTTCATTTATTCATTGGAACACAAAGGCCACCACTCCTTCAATTTTGGAATACTACCTAGCTTTGGGGTGCTTGACCTACAATTTCCCTGTGTCATTTATTGTCTTGCCCTTGTGTTTAACCAGATAGTCCTCCACTGAAGACCCAGAGGCATTATAACAACAGCACCTGTTGCCTGTCTGGCTTACGAGCCATAGTTTTTAGAACTCGACTATTTAACATCTGCTACTTGGTAAGAATGATTTACAAAATATTTATTTATTTACACTGTTTAGGACAGCTTCTTTTGCTTTGATATGGTAGAGAATCTGATTTACAATTAAGCTGATACATACTAAGCTGGTACTAAAATATTCAAATGTTACATGAGTAAGTATGTCTCAGGATTTAAGAGCGTAGTGTAGTGGGTTGTGTTAGCAACCAATGGATTGTTACTATTGCTTCCAAAACTAAGTTCCCACAGAGGCAGTGGTTTCATAAACCAGAAACTAACTGAACTATCAAAATCCTAATTCTGAAAGGGTTCACATTTGGAATGGAAAGTGCATGTTATTAACTTTGAAAAGAGAAGAATTATTAAAAGCCTAAGTATACCAGGAAAATGGAATAATTTTCCAGACCTTAAGCATGTACTGTGTTTTTATTGCTGTGGCCTATGATGTTTTATTTATTGATGATTTATATTTATGAAGTAAAGTGAGATAACTCTAATCTGTTAAATATGAATTCAACTATTTTTTCTTTAATTTATGAAAAGATGAAGCCAGAGAAGCATTTCATACTGTTTTATTTCAAAAGGAAAACACACACACACACACACACACACACACACACACACACACACACCCTGAAAATTTATGGTGTTTCTGTTGAAAATAGATTCTGACCATTTTCAATTCTTAAATATTTCTTGCATTCTGGTGTAAATGTCTTCACTCAATATAAATAGTACTGCTGACATTACAATTTGTGTTATTCTTAACTTGCTCAGTAAACTGTAGCCTCTGTACATATTAGTATAATTAGAAGTCACTGTCCTCAACACCACATAGGAGCCAGATGTGGCATTTGCTTCTGTTGCGCTACTGGAGTATGTAAACAGCTGTTGCCACAGAGCGCAGAAATCAATACAAATGAAAATCTAGCTTGAGTTGTTGGAAAAGTGAAAATTATTACAGTGATATGAATGATGAGTGTACAAATCCAGTACTATATATAATGTTCTTTATATATATGGCCACCACTTAGTATTGATTAATGATACCAAAAGCCAAAATTAATTGATGTGACAAAAATTTAGCTCTTCTGTGCTAAGCCCTTAGTCCTAATAGAAACTCTATGAGGTAGTTATTATTTATTTTTACAGAAAAAGTCTGAAATTAAGAATTTAAGGAATTTTTTCATTATCAGCCTGAAGATAAATGAAGGATCAAGATAAAACCCAAGATTACTATATTTAGCATTCCTGTTCTTGAATATGCCCTCACTTTACTCTAAGCAAGTAATTTCTTCTTAAGAATCCCCATACTTTTTTTTAACTTTATTTATTTTTAGACAGAGAGAGAGAGAGTGAGAGAGAGAGATGAGAGTGGGGGAAGGGCAGCGAGGGAGAATCCCAAGCAGGCTCCACACTGTCAGTGCAGATGCGGGCTTGAACTCACCAACCATAAGATAATGATCTGAGCTGAAATCAAGAGTTGGCCATTTACCCAACTGAGCCACTCAGGCATCTGAAGAACACCCATACTTAATCAAATATTTTTTAAAGAATATAAAAGAATACATATGGGTATGTATGTATGTATGCATTTTTGTATATGTAAAATCACTACAGCAAGAAAAAAAAAGATCTCAAGAAGACTGATTTAAGCTCTATGCAAAATAAGATGTTTTAGAATAAGTTCATAAATAATATAGAAATCTACTCTTCTAATTAAAGCTATGTCACAGTTTTCCCATGTACATTAATTCAACACAAAAGTATTTGGCACCCAGTGAGATGCTTTGGAAACAGATGAAGATGAATCAAACACCAGCCTATCTTCAAAAATCTTATTATAATAGAAGAGATAATGGCTTATACAAAGAATACAAGGAGAACTCAATAATAAAATGCATTAAGAAAGTATGAATAAAATAGATATTGTGGGAGTTCTACCAAGAGAGACATCTACCTGGGCGATGAAGAACAATTGCACTTGAAAAAGGGGGAAAATGACATTTCAGCTAGCTGTGAATATGGACAATTCAAAATGGCAGGAAAAGAACGACCGAAGAGAAGGAGGCTGCATAAAGGGTCTGGTTCAATTTAACAAGATATATTAAAGGGCATAAGCGTAGGAAATTTTAAAGAAGTCTGGAGGCTGGGCAGCAGGGGCTTGAACTTTTTTCTGTTATTAGTGGGAAATCCTATGAAGATGTTTTACAGAAAACAAACACTTTCAGAATTATATACCAGGCCAGCAGTTTGTAAAAAAAATCAGGGTTTAAAATGTCTGAAAGCTACCTAGCAAGGTTGCTAGTGTCATATTCCACATACATGCAGCCTCGCATGAACTGAATGTAATGTGAATTTAATGGCAGATACTATATTGCATAGATGACTAAATATCTCTCTGGTAGAGAGCAAGAGTATTAATTTTGCTATCCTTTAGAGCAGAGATTCATCAACTATGGTCCATGGTCTAAATCCAGCTTGCTGCTTTTTTCTGTAAAAAAAAAAAAAAATACAGGCATGTTTGTTCCTTTATATATTGTCTATGGCTGCTTTTACTCTAACGTGGCAGACAGAGTTAAGTAGTTGTTACAAAGACCCTGTGGTTATACCACTGTCTCAATAAAAAGTGGGAACATTTATTTTGATGGAACAAGAAAGCATTTTGGAAAATATTTCCCATGTGTTTAGGATATAAGCATCTCATGGGCTTCATTCATTTAATTTGCCCAGATAGCACCCAAAGGCAATAAATTGTCAATTACTCTTTCTGCCTGTGATCTAACCTAGAGTGTTCTTGAACTCTGTTGGTTTGTTTGTTTGTTTGATACCTTCCTCAGTATATTTTGTTCTCCTGATTTTTTCTTCTTTTTCTACCATGTTATACATTTATTCTTTTATGGAGAAATATAAATGTAGATGTAATTATAAGAATAAATATATAGATATGGATGCAATGATATACATGTATGTGTAGGTAGATACATACCTTTTCTGCATGAACTCAACGTATAAGACATTAGAGATACTTTTCAAAAAACAGAGAGGGGGGACGCCTGGGTGTCTCAGTCGGTTGGGCGGCCGACTTTGGCTCAGGTCATGATCTCACAGCTCGTGAGATCTGCTCAGGCTCTGTGCTGACAGCTCGGAGCCTGGAGCCTGCTTCGGATTCTGTGTCTCCCTCTCTCTCTCTGACCCTCCCTGGCTCATGCTCTGTCTCTCAAAAATAAATAAATATTAAAAAAAAAAAAAACACAGAGGCACATAAAACTAACCTTGGCCATCTCCCCTCCATTATAGATACGTGCCCTAGGTATGTAACTGTTTGATGGAGTTTTCTTTCCTTTAGAAGTTATATTAATTTCCTTGGACTGTTGTAATAAATTAAAACAAAATCAGTGGCGTAAAACAACAGACATTCATCCCACTTCTTTCCCTTTTAATCCAAGAGTGTAGTATTTCTGCTGGTATAAAATTCTCAAAATCCTTGCTTGTCTTCTGTTACTGTTGATGGACTCCATTCCACCAGCAGGGTTCTTCACAGATTCTTTCTAGATAACTTCATCTCCTATTCCTGGTTTCTGCTGAAAAAGTTGTTGGATCCGTAAGTCACATGACTAATCACATGCCTGTTACTTTAGTAAGTGGATTGTCAACTACACCCTTGGCCTTCTTTCCAGGGCATGCTCTTTGGATAGGCTGAGCATTTTCCAAATCATCAAGTACTGGTTTCTTTTTATCTAACAATTCATTCCTCAATTTATCTCTTTCCTCTCACAATTGACCATAAGCAGCAAGGAGAAATCAGGTTGTATCTTCTATACCTAACTTAGAAATAGTCTCAGCTAAATATCCAAATTAATCACTTACAAATTTTACCTTCTATTTAACATCAAAAAACAATCCAGTCAAGTTTTCTGCCTCTTTATAATAATGGTAGCCTGTCTCCAGTTTCTAATGCCATGTTCCTCATTTCCATCTGAGACTTCACCTGAAAAACCATTAATGTTCATGTTTCTAGCAACATTCTGTTTATGGCAATATATGTATTCCCTAAGATGCTAGGAGCTTTTGTGCAGCTTTGTTCATTTCTTTGATTCCTTACCAGAATTACCTTTAATGCCCATATTTCTACCAATGGCCCCTTCAAGATGGTTTGGGTTTTACTATAATGTGCTTCCAAACACTTTCAGCCTCTGCCCATTACCTTTGAGAGGAGAGAACATTCTCCCTTTGTGCAAATGAAAAAATATATCTGTGCTTAATATAGCCACTTTCACATTTTTGGATATCTGTTACAGTAGCACCTCATTTCCCAGTACCAAAATCTGTATTTGTTTCCTAAAACAAATGCAGGGACTTAAAGCAACAAAAATCTCTGTCTCACTTCTGGAGGCTAGAAGTGTAAAATCAAAATATCAGCAAGACCACACACTCCCTCTGAAGACTGCAGTGGAGAATTCTTCCTTGGCTTCTCCCAGTGTCTGTTGGTTGTCAGCAAATTTTGGTTTTCCAATCTTTGTCACCATTGTCACATGGCCTTCTTCCCATTGTGTCAGTCAGTATCTCTGTACAGATTTCCCTCTTTGTATAAAGGACGTCTGTCATGTTAGACTTAGGGTCTACCCTAATCTTAACTTGATTCCATTTGTTGAGGTCTTGTTTCAAAATAAAGTCACATTAACAGGTTCCAGGTGGTCATTAATTTTGCAGGGCCACTATTCAACTCGGTATAGAGGTTAATAAAACTGCATTGAGAAAACCATGGGAATCCCATTTGCAATGGTCTAGCTCTAAAATATTAAACTTTCCCAGCAAAACCATTTAGCCAACTCTTCTTAACACTCATTAACCCCTTTTCAAAAAAAGACAATTCAGGCTGTATGTGAGTTTCAAGTCATGGTTTGGGTCTTTTACAGAGGAAACCCAAACATGAGGGTTTTTGAGACCAGGCCCAGAATCTCTTACTATGTGAAAGGCAAAGAAAGTAACCATTTTTAATGAATAAATCCTCAGGAGAGTTGATATCAACAACAAAAACCTAAATTCAATCCGAGCCTCAGGGCCATTTATGCCTCTAAAAGTATCAATTACCATTTACACACAAGCTTGATCAAACCCAACAAAGGAATAAAAACACCCCATTCTCTATTCCTCTTTTAAGCCATTTTATTGCAGAGGTTGCTGGGCTTCAAGGATCGGTGCCCCTGTGCCAAGGGTCTTTGTGGAGACATCAGAGTTTGTTGTGGGTCTATATGATAACAGATTTTCTTCCTTTCCAGGTGATTTTGTTGGCACCCCAGATGTGAGCTGCCTTCATCAGTCACAAATCAAACTCCAATACAAACTGAACTTCAGAGTCACTAAAAAGAGATTTCCTGAAGGGAAAAAAATTGGCACATGATGTGCCAGATGGGTTGCCAATACCATTGCTTTATTTCTGTGTGTCACTTTATGCTATCCCATTATAATGTGTGACTGGTCACCCAGAGATTACACTTCCCTTTCAGCCCATTCCACCCCAAAGCAAATCTAAGATTCTCACATTACAAATGTGAAACATAGGTCTGCTAATGCAGCAGCAAATAAATAAAAAAGGGAAGTCTTATTTTTTATTATATTTACTAGTTATTTCTGGTGTCAAAAACACAGTTTTTATATTGATCTAACATTTAACAAAATAAACTTTTAATTACAATTTGTCAGTAGTTTTATGTCTATATGGACAATGATACACTATGGCAATATTAATTCTTTTCTTGTTTTGCTGTCTATAATTTTTATTTATTTTCTTACTGAGTTGCCTAAGTCTTCCAGGGAACTATTGAATAAATACCATTATAATGGCTATCTTTGTCTTTTCTTAATTCTACAGGTAATTATTCTTAAACTTCCCCACCAAATATGTTTGCTATAAACTTCTGAATTGACATTGTTTATAAGATTGTGAAAGTTCTCTCCTCATCTAATTTGCTTTTTCTCATGAGTAGATGTTGTGTTTTAACTTAAGATTTTTTTCCTGCATCTATTCAATGAATCATTTTTTCCACCTTTATACTATTAATGGAATACATTGCAAGGTAGTCAATATTTTTTTTTCTAACTTTATTTAAACCGCTTTTATACTATTGGATAATCCTCATTTGGTTAGGATGCATCCGTTTAAAACACTGATGCAATCTAGTGACTCTTTCATTAAGGATTTTTGCATCTATGTTTATGAATCTGTGTAATCTCAATCTCCTCATCTGTATGGTAGGCAGCCTTTAAAATGGTCTCCTATGAAGCCTCGCCTCCTGGTATTGACATAACATGAGTAACGCTCTCCTTTGTAGACTAGACAAAGTTACCACTCACTTTTAATGAGTAGAATACTGCAAAAGGGATAGGGCGGCACTTTCAATGTTAGCGCCTAAAATTATTGTGACTTCCGCCTTGGTTACTAGTGTGCACCCTTCCTCTCGGGTACCTCTCTTTGGGAGAAGCCGCTGCCACGTGGTGGGGAGCCCCACAGAGAGAACCATGAAGCAAGAAGGGATGTTATCTGCCTCCAGCAATCAGCTGGGGCCGGCCAGCAGCTTCCAGAGTCAATTTAGAAGTGGACACTCCTCTAGGTGAGTCTTGAGGTGACTGTAGCCCCTGCTGACCCCTTGCTTGCAGCCTAGAGAGAGATGCCGAGTCAAAACCTATCAGGTAAGTAAATGCTGAGATTCCTGACCCACAAAACAGAGAAGAAATGTTTAATGTTCCAATCAGTAAGATTTGGGACAACTGTGACATCTGGTTTTGAGAATTAAATTTACACTAGAATTAAAGAATTTTTATTCCCTCTTTGTCTACTCCCTGTTGATGAGTTTGTAAAAGATTAAAACCATGTCTTGATTGTCTGATAGAGTACAATATACATTCAAAACTCTCTGACTGGGGTTTCTTTGTGGAAACTTTTTAAATTACTGATTTGATTACTATTGATTATAGGACTTATTTGGAATTATTTCTCTTGAGTTGCTCATGATAATTTACTTTTTTTCTAGGAAAGTATATAATTTCTCTAAATTACTGTTACTAAAGTTATATCTCTTATATTCTAGTATTTTTATTTATGCTTTTTCTTTTCTTGAGTAAACTACAAGTTTTATCACTTTTGTTAGTCTTTTCAAAGAACCACATTTTTGTGAGTCTTAAAATCTTTTTGGATCTTGATTTTCCTTTTTTTTTATCAATTTTTTTTTTCACATTTATTTATTTTTGAGACAGAGAAAGACAGAGCATTAATGGGGAGGGGCAGAGAGAGAGGGAAACAGAATCGGAAGCAGGTTCCAGGCTCTGAGCCATCAACCCAGAGCCCGAGGTGGGGCTCGAACTCACGGACCGTGAGATCATGACCTGAGCTGAAGTTGGCCGCTTAACCGACTGAGCCACCCAGGTGCCCCTTGATTTTCTATTTACTTTACTTTTTCTTATGCTTCTTTCCCCTAATTTCTACGTATGGTATAGTGGTGTTCATTTTCTAAATGCTTAAGGCATATTCTTAGTTTACTTGTTTAGCCTTTCTCCTCATTGAATATATGCACCTTAGGTGGCAAATTTCCCTCTAATTACTGTTTTATGAACATCTCACAAGTTTGATAAGCAGATTTTTTCATTATGGTAGCTTAATTTTCATTTTGACTCCATCTGGACTCAGATTTTATTTAGAAAAGTATATGGTATGTAGATTCATGAAAGTTTGTAATTTTTGTGGTTTTTGATTTAACAATTGCATTTTGGTTAAAAAAAAAACAACCCTTGAGCCTGTATAAAATTAGTTCTTTGGGATTTGTTGGCTCACATTTCAATGCATGATTTATGCTCAATTTCATAACTGATTTGTACATGCTTAAAGAAAATATTTGAGGCGCCTGGGTGGCTCGGTCGGTTAAGCGTCCGACTTCGGCTCAGGTCATGATCTCACGGTCCGTGAGTTCGAGCCCCGTGTCGGGCTCTAGGCTGATGGCTCGGAGCCTGGAGCCTGCTTCCGATTCTGTCTCCCTCTCTCTCTGACCCTCCCCCGTTCATGCTCTGTCTCTCTCTGTCTCAAAAATAAATAAACGTTAAAAAAAAAATTTAAAAAAAAAAGAAAATATGTACTCCCTGTAGTTGGCTGAAGATTCTATATATTAATTGGATCACATATGTTAATTTTTGTACCTTTTATGTCTTTAATATATATGTTGCTGCTATGTAAATTGCTGGGATATGTTCCAATATGATGATAAATTTATCAGTTTCTTATGCAATAGTCTGATATTTATTTTAAAGCTTCCTTATTAGGTTCATAAAAAGTATAATAGCTATATCTTTCCAGTGAATTAAAACTTTTCCTATGATATGAATATATACTAATTTCTATTGCTTCTTGCAATTCTGAATGGTAATTCTGGATTGTAATACAAATATCTGTTATTGTAATACCAGATTCTGCATGGTAATACAAATATCAAATGAAATAGATTTTAAAGCATGGTAATAATTAACATTTTTCTAGTACATCTTTCCATGCTTTATTTTAAGCCTTTTTCTGCTTTCATGGTTTAGTGTCTCTTGATAATAACATATAGTTGGAGTGGGTGTGTTTGTGTTACCCAATCTGTTAATCTATGCCTTTTTAAACTGACAGTTAAATCCATTTATATTTATGTTGACTACTATTTGTCACTACTTAAATCATCTTATTTTGTGATTTCTATCTGACATGCTCTATCACTGGATGTTTTATCAGTTATTGCATAGTTTCAAACTGATGTACTTTTTTACATTCTGATCCTCAGTTCCTTTTTCTACCATTTTGGAAAATAAACATTTTATTTCTATTCTTTAAGTAATTACCATTGAAATGTTAACATTTCAGTGTTACAGTGTCTTCTTTTTACCAGTAAGTTTGCTCTCTGCTCAATACATATAAGGATCATAAGCCTCTATAATGCCAATCACACTTCTCTCACTCCACTTATCTACTAACATTTCCAGAATTTAATGTATTTTTAACCACAAAACGTAGACATTATTCAAGTTATCTTTTTATACACTAAATACTTGGAATATACCTACACATTTGCCAGTAGCCTATTTCTTTCCTTTTTTTCTCTTAAATCTTTCTGGAGTCAGTTGTTTGTCAGAATAAGTCCTTTAAGAATTTTCCATACCAAGGTTCTCTTGTTTGTAAATTACACATTTTTCTTGCACCCTTTTTTTTTTTTTTGAAAAATAGCTTTACTTGATACACAATTCAAGTTGGCTGAGATTTTCTGCAGTATTTTTATTTCTTCACTATCTGAATACCATTGATGACCTTAAGAAATCAACTTTCATCTGAATCATTTTTCTTTCTTATTTCTGATTATGGTTAAAATTTTCTATAAGCTTTACAGTATGACTATAAACTTTTCATCTGTGAATATTTGTCAACAATTTTTTAAAAACATCTGCTGTTATTGCTTTTGCTATTATTTATGTCTATTATCCCTTTTGGATCTTGATTTAGAAATATTTTTTGGACTTTATCCTCCTAACCCCAATGTTGTTTGTTTTATTTCAGTTTTTTTTTTTTTTTCTTTTCCAGAGTGCTAATTGCTTCCAATGAATTCTTTATTTCAAATGTAGAAATCTCCACTTCTGTAATTATATTTGCTTTTCTTTTAGAGAATCCATTTCTTCTCTGAAGAAATTTCTCTTCACCAATTCTGCCCATCTTTACATGAAATCCTTTAATATATTGTTTTAATGTATTTAGCTGGTAATTGCAAAACTAGAGTCATTTGTTGATCTCTTTCTATTTTTTGTTTCCTTTTTATGCATTATATTTTTCTGTTGCTTCACACATCTAATAATTTGTTCATTTTACATTAAACTGGGTAACTTAACTGATATATTACAGTGAATATGGGTTATGCTCTCTTGTTCTAACGAATGTTGAATTTTGTTGCATTCTGGCAGTTCACCTGGATTTGAAGGCTTAGCTTCGATTTGTTAGTGCAGAAAAATTTCAGTTTATCATTTTTTCCTGAAAATTTGCTGATTTTCCTGACTCTTACTAAATGTGCCTTGTCGTTTTTGTGTTATGTGATTTTTGTTAATTTTAGTTAAATGGTTAATTTCAATTTGGGGGACTTCCCACAGAAAGGTACCAGCAGACATCTTTTCTCTAACTATTGTTTTCCGATGATAATACAAGGGCCGCTGTAATATACAAATGCTCCTTTCAAATTGTTGTTGCTGTTGTTTTCCGGTGAGAGAGGGAGGAGAATATATAAATAGTGGGCATTTAGATACCAAACCCAAGTGAAGATAAGCTAGTGACTTTAAAAGAAAACTCACAAAGGTTTTGTTGATGTTACTGTTGTTGCTGTTGTTGTTTTGTCTTTTTGAAATTACCACTGTCACTACTATCCAAAGCTCAGCAAATTTTCAGGAAAAAATGATAAACTGCTTCTATTGGGTAAGTTTTTTCTGACTAGCTTTTTTTATTCTCAGACTGTAGCACTTTTAGAATCTTGTCTTTAATGTGTTGTGTAGGGTCTTCTAACTAGCTTCTCATCCTGAGAGTGAGGGTAGTTTATCTACAACCATACCCCAAAAAAACTTAGTCTTTGGAAGCATTATGTCACTTGACTTTACACACATACTCCAAAACCACTGGGGGGTTCATCACCATGATATATACTTGGAGTGCTGTCTGTGATTACTTCTTATCTTCTAAGTGATTTTCCTTAATTCTGGTAGGCTTTGCCACTTGTTAATTAATTTAAAAATACATGTGTGTCCTAATATTTTCATATGTTTTATAAATACTCAGTGGATATCTGAAAATTATATTCCTAGAAGAAGAGTTCTCTTTCTTTGTTTCTCTTTTACAAAATCCCACTTGAAATTCACAATCAAGCTATGTCTTTTTTAAATCTACCTTAACTTACTCAACTGCAATTACTCATCTACTCCTCTTTCTTGCCAACACACTTAGCACATCCCCAAATCTTAACAACCATTAATCAAGTCTGTCATCAGAGATAAATTAAATAAGAAAGAAGGATTTCTAATCACTAAAAGAATCACATGAACCAGTTGAGGCAACTTATTTGTCCAGCTACTAAAAAGAGAAAGAAAAAATGAAAAGACGTAAGTGGGATAGTCATTGAGAAAGAGCAAATGTTAGACTTTGCTGCAATTCATTATGAATCAACTTGATCAAAAACAAGTTTTTAAATTTGGCATAATTATGTTAATTCAAATTTTAGGTATAGTTCATTTTTTTAAGTACAGACTTTGAGGGACAATTTTTTAAGACTTAAATAATGTCCAAGTTTCAAAAAGAATTCAGCAAGCTAGCAATACTGGATAGCAGATACCCTAGCTTAGCCCCAAAAGAAGGAAGTTTTTATCCAATAGCATGCTCAATATTTTTCAAAGAATATTTTATAAACTATATGGTCTTATTTAGGTGTGAGACACTTGGAGAACACTAATTACCAAGTCAAAATTATAAAAATCTTCGTTTTAGTCCACATATAATGTGAAAAATGTGAGAATCTAAGAGGAAACATCAATTAAATATTCAAGAAAGTGTCTAATCTCATTAATCCAGAAGGAAAAATATATGTTCAGCTGAATATATATCAACATAATAGCAAATCTGAAGGCATGTTCATATTGCAAATATTATAAAGCCACAATAATAGAAAAGATAATCCTATTGTAAAAAGTAAAACATATAGGAGGTGATTGTGCTTATTAAATAGCTTGTGAAATGTTTATATTAAAAACATATCATATATGTACTATTCTTTTTTAGCTACACAATCAATCCTCCCTGCATATCACTCTGTATTCCTGTAACAGCCTATGCCTATCTTTATCTTCAAAGTCAACCCATAATATTAATATTTTCTATTTGCTTGCTTATTTTCTTTGACAATTGTGTGTTGGGTAAAGGTATGAACTTCACTTATCTAGTTTATTGTCATATCTTTATTCCTGGCACAAAGCCTAACAGATAAAAATGTTCACACCAAAGGTATTAAATTTACTTTATGTGGGCTAAGCAAGTATGGAAAGAAAAAAGAAAAAAAAAATGACCAAATGAATGCAGGCAAAGGCTGTATTCAGAGCTTACTCTAGCAAGGGAGTCAGCCTCTGTCACTTGCATTTTGACAGAAATTCAAAGGCGAGAAGATGAGTAGGAAAGCTTTATGGGAGGAAAAATGGAAGGTTTCAGGTGTGTCCTGATTGGAGGCTGTTGATGTAGGGAAGTTATCAGCAGGCTTATTAGAAATGAGGTATTATGTGTGTTTGTGTAGGCGTGCATATTTAGCTCTCACTGGTTGATATTAAGTTGGAAGCAGGACAAATATTAGGAAAGCTATCAATTATTAATCAAGTCCTGACTATTTGGGGCCAACTGCTACAGGGGCTATTCTTTGGTTTTGCAGAGTATTGTCTAGAGATGGTGGTCTGACTTTCTACAAGTCTGACTTACAAATAATAGGATGGTTCATGTACTGCTTACTCTAGATAATGAGTTGGTTTCCTGGGCTGCTTATCACAGGTTGTGGGTCAGAGTCCTATAGTGATATATGATCTGGCCATTGTTTGTATATCCAGTCTCTCACAACTATCTAGTTGAGGACATTAGAAAAGTTTTAAACATTAGAGAGTTTACTGGACATTGGCATGATACATAATTTTTCACAAGAATAGCATTCTTCTAATCTTGTATCTATAGAAAAACCTAGAGTTGCATAAAAATAAAGCATGAACTCCCTCAGTTTTAATATCTGATCTAACTTAAGCTGCAATATAAAGCAATTTTAAGTTCCATTTGAACATGTATAAGATCATGAGTCTTTAAAAACTTCCCACAGTGAACCAGAATATAATGTTTTAGACCTAAAAGTGGAAATAGTAACTAATTGAAGGGGGAAAAGAGGTTGGACTGGTATTCATCTGTGTTAAGTCACATATTAAAATTTGCAGACAAACCTTGATGTGAAATACATTTGTTTATTATGAGTCACTGCTAAGTAGTTCAAATGACTTTATCAGGTTCTAGAACATCAGGAAAAGTTGGCTTAGCACAGGTAGTCATAATGACCAAACTATAGGGATTAGTATGGAAAATACTAGTTCTATTACTCCATTGATGTTTGGAGACCAGTGAGCAAGAGAAACTTTGTCACAGAGGTCTACATTTGGTTGTGTCACAGTAATTATAAAAATTAATATGTAAATTATATTTAAATACAAAGGCTCCCAGCTAAGAAGAGGCAGATTTGATAACAGTGACCACAGAATTAACATAAGGCTAGAAAACCTTCCAGATAACTCATAGATATTGTAGTATAAATACTACATTTCATGGCAAAAGGTCAAAAGTGAGTTAATTTCAACAGCATAAAAAAAACAATTAACAAATTTTAAAATGGCATTTAATCTCACCCAACTTTCTGAGGAACTTGTTAGATAAAAAAAAAAAAGACTTTCCCTTGATTATAGTTTAGACTTATATAATGTATATGGAATTCAAACCACAAGAGGCAGTAATAACTTCTCTATCCTCTAATGAAAACCTGAAACCCAGTTGGCTAATCAAAAATAAACCAGAAAAATTCATTTTTCTTTATGTACGTTGGGTTATTTCCTTTCCTTTGAGATGTGCTTCTTCAACTCACTGACACAAGTCTTCTTAAAATATTCTACACATCCCTAAATCATACGTAGTCTTCTATCCAAATTTACAAACTCTCCCACGTATTCTTTCAGAGTACAATTTTGTTAATATTATTCAAATTCAATAAGGAGGCATTTTTAGGGACAACATAATTCAAGATGTGGCATCAAAATATGAACAAACAAGATTCCTGCTATCCTGGAATCTGATAAAGTCATTTGAGCAACTTCCTAATGAATCATAATAAACCAATGTATTCCATGTCAGAGTTTATCTGTTTGTTTTTAAAGTAAACTTGTAATTAGGCTAATATTTATTAACTTCTTACAATGTGCCAGCTACTTTAATAGGTGTCTTCAAAAGTTATCGCATCCATTGTTTATATCTGGAAGAATAGTAATCTCCATTTAGCAGATTTTAAAACTGAGTGCCTGGAGGTTAATTGCTTTAATAAAGGTCTCACAGGCAGTAAACAGTAAAACTGTTACTCAGTCTAGTTCTTTTCTGGTCTTCTAATTCCAAAGCCAACATTCTTTATGCCCTCCCTACTGGCTTGTGCTATAGACACAGAAAAGTGGGGTAACAACAGAGCTCAAACATGGCCTGGAAGGAAAATGTATTAAGAATAAAACAATATTTCCTACCATCCTTCCGTAAATTTCATTGCCTTCCAGACATGGGTGAAACTTTAAACATCATATGTCAGTATCCTCTTTCACTTTTTAGAAACCAAAGCTAGAAAGCGTATGAGTCTCTCCCAACTTCCAAGAGCTACTATACACATAGAGTCAGAACTAGGACTCTGCTCTCCCAACAGTTCGCTCTGAATGCCACAAGGCCGTACTGAAATCACACCTGTGGTGGCATGATTATCATCTTAGGAAGGAGTGCTCCTGAGCCATTGTAAATGTTCATTTGTTAGTATAATGCCCTCTAAATTAACGTAAGTGTGATGGGCTGTTAGACCCAGGGTTCTTGAAATATATTTTCTTAAGTGCTTGTTTATATATTTAATGATGATCATTTAAATGTTTAGATAAATTTAACTTGGAGGATTCCCGGAGAAGCAGGAGGCCTGAAAACTTTAGTCCAATGACAAAAACACAAATATTTTGCTTTGCTCTTGCCTAAATAACTGCTCCAATGTAACTAATTTTACATAATGAACAGGGAGAGTATTCTTATGACAAGAAAAAGATGAAGCAGCAAGTTTTTATCTCAGAATTAAAAGGTTCCTTAATATTCAATCAAATCTGTCCCTCTTTTGTTATATTTAGTATTTTAATAAGGAATTGATGATTAAAATTAAATTATTTTAAGGTTGGTTAAGCAAAAGCACTTAATAAAGTAAATTTGGCTCTCGGTAAAAGGATAATAAATGCAAAGCTGTATCTCTTATCATAGTTTGGTTTCAAAAGGTGATTGAATTTTTTATGACTATAGATCCCCATGTCCTCTCCATAGAGAATCACTAAAAAGTACATCATCATTATTTTCTGTAGTACCATTTGGATCCCCTATGCCTACATCATGCCAAAACACTGTTGAAATGTGAAAGGTTTACTTGACGTTTTTGTTCATATATTCCAAACAAGCAGTACGAATCACATTTTATTCTGTTGTTTCACTGTACAGACCAAGGACACCATCCTGGCCACATGAAACACAAAATATTCAAACACATAAAAAATCAAGTTGTATGCAACCTATATTAATAAAGGTATATCGTAGAAATATCCATTTCCTGGTGTCTTTTTCTAGTACAAAACTTCTGAGTATATTTGCCACAGTCCACATTATGTGACGTGAAGTCACTGTAAAATAAGGCAATTTATTATCATTTTGTGATGAATAAGTGTAAGTTTGTATAACTGGATATAGTAATAGCATTTATTTTATTTATTTTTTAATATGAAATATATTGTCAAATTTGTTTCCATACAACACCCAGTGCTCATCCCAACAGGTGCCCTCCTCAGTGCCTATCACCCAACCTCCCCTTCCTCCCACCCCCATCACCCTTAGTTTATTCTCAGTTTTTAAGAGTCTCTTATGGTTGGCCTCTGTCCCTATCTTTTTTTTTTCCCTTCCCCTCCGCCATGGTCTTCTGTTAAGTTTCTCAGGATCCACATAAGAGTGAAAGCATATGGTATCTGTCTTTCTCTGTATGACTTATTTCACTTAGCATAACACTCTCCAGGTTCCATCCACACTGCTACTAAAGGCCATATTTCATTCTTTCTCATTGCCATGTAGTATTCCATTGTGTATATAAACCACAATTTCTTTATCCATTCATCAGTTGATGGACATTTAGGCTCTTTCCAGAATTTGGCTATTGTTGAAAGTGCTGCTATAAACATTGGGGTACAAGTGCCCCTATGCATCAGCACTCCTGTATCCCTTGGGTAAATTCCTAGCAGTTCTATTGCTGGGTCTAGTCAGAGCTATTTGTAAAAGTTAGGGATGCATTTAGTTAAAAATAATAGACACACACATATGCACTTCATTTAAACAAATTAGTAGGCTTTTTAAAAATTTATTTATTATTCCCTATCACTTAACAACAAATTTAGAGGAAGACAATGCTGGCTTAGTGGTATCATGATGTCTTCTCTGTCCCAGGCACCTTCTACTGCCTTTATTCAGCATCTTTTGAGTATGCACTTCACAAAGTGGTTCTCCATTTCAAGCATCATACCCCCATTGCAGAAAAGGTTTAAAGGGAAAGAGATGTGCATAGCAAATGATCACAAGACATTAGACAGCCAATTTATAAGGTCTTTTCCTAAGGCCCCACATGTGAATTATATCTCTTGGGCAACTATGGCTAAGAGAACTACATGGATTTCAGTGGGAACCTCTACTCAAATTGGGGGTCTGTCTTTAAGAACAGAGAATAGATACTAAGTAGGTACTTACTGATCTCTGCCACAATATTCTATTCCGCCATACAATGGTAAAAATACTTAACGTATCCAAAATGAATCCATCTAACTGAGTGAAAAATAAGTAAAATCTTACATTCTTTCTGCCTCTCCCCAAAAGAAATAACATATAGTTATTAATAAACTGAACTTTTTAGTGAAACATAAATGAACCACATTGTCTCATGAGTAGATGTTAAAAGTTGAAGAATGAAGAAAGATGAACAGATACTTGACTGGAAAGGTATACATGACAAAAAATGTTTTGAATTCTATGTGCTTATCAACAGAACCGACTTTATGATAGATAAAAATAGGTCTTTTTAAATAGAAAACACAAAATATTAAACTTTTTCCCCTTGGCTAAAAAGGGAACATCTCCTGATCTACAAAGTCAAGGAGATAAAAATAATGATTTCTCATAGATCTAGAAAAGATCATCTTTATCAATGATTGTAAATGAACACAAAAAAAGATTCAAAACTTTTCATTAGTGGAAGTTACATAACCATGAGAAGCAATACTATAACTGAGTTTCATGTTTGATTGATCAACGACAGATCACTACAGTGAACATTCTTCTGAAAATAAATCAATTAGTAGTTGCCTCATATTTTGAAAGTCAAACAGATCTGTGGTAAGACTCACTTTAGTCAACAAAATTTTGTAGGTAATTTGACTCCCCTCCTTCCTTTGAACCAACACAAATATCTTCTGAGGCAAAAATCAACTCAGTCTTTCCTCAGCAGGCAACACAATTCCAGAAAAAACACCCCTCAAAATCCCCATATAAATTTGTCTGGATTGTGAAGATCTTTTCTGTTTGGGGGGGTACTTTTTTCTTTTCCTGTCTCTTTTTTTCCCCCTCTCTTTAGTTCAGGTTTTGGTCAAAGCTGTAATAGAGATCAGCAGAGATGGTCCATAACTTCACTATGGTTGTTGATTCTTCTGAAGAAAGGTTTCATTTGCAGGTCTTGGTTTATAGTTCAAATGTCATTTAAGATGTCTTCACTATATGTTTACCTTTGAGTCATTTCCTGGAATCATTTGTAAGGACAGCAACTACAGAGAGGCAGTTGAGTCTTTGAACAACAATGAGAAGTTCTTAGAATAACAAGTATTACTCAAGTTGATAGATTCAATCACAATATGTTATTCTCTGAATGTTGGCATAAATCTTTTCATAAATCTTTATGAATTTTGCATAATATTCATAACCAAGATTTGTTTATAGTTTACATGAGAGGGCTCCATTCTTTAAGTTCAAGTATCAGTTTCTTAAAATCTGGAACAATTTATGTAGCAATTCAGTTGTCTGGTCTTTTAAGTGTTACTAAACATTCCCAGTGAAATCGTCTGTGTATCCCCAGTGAATCATCTGAACTTGGTAAATTTTTGTAGGGTATATTTTTTTATAATTTTATCTCTTCCATTAATTTTTTGTTTAATTTTTCCCTCCACTATCATCAAATTTGATTCATGTATTTTTCCAAAAATTATCTATTTCATCTAGATTTTGAAAAAAATTTTTTACAGGATATCTAATTTTTCTTAATTTCCTGCTGGTATACTTAGTTTTTCTTTGTAATTTTTTAAATATTTGTTTTTCCCCAATTCTCTTTGCTTGTCTACTTTTTAAAAAAATTTTGATTTATTTACTATATTATTTTTATGTTTTCTGTCTCATTAATTTCTTCCTTTATTTCTGAAACATCCTATCTTGACCTTTTGATTTACTTTGTACTTTTTCTGTTTTATTGAGTTGGAAATTAGTTCATATCTACATTATTTACATTTCATTGATAGAGTATTTAAAGCATTATTTTTTCTCCTGTCCACTGTTTTAAATGTATTCTGTTGCTATTAAGTGTTTATATTATTATCATTTATAAGTTCTACATTTTGGTTTGCATTTTCCTTTTCTTCTAGAAGTTCTTTTTTATTACTTTTTTTAGGTAGAAGTTTTTTAAGCTTTATTGAGATATCAATGACAAAATTTTAAGATATTTAAAGTCTGTGGTATGATATTTTAAAAAATGTATACATAGAGCACCTGGGTGGCTCAGTGGGTTAAGCCTCTGACTCTTGATTTCAGGTCAGGTCATGATCTTACAGTTTCGGGTTTTGTGGTTTTGAGACCCACATTGGGCTTTGCTTGGGAGCATGGAGCCTGCTTGGGATACTCTTGACTCCCTCTCTCTCTCTCTGCCCCTCCCCCACTGGCTCTGTCTCTCAAAGTAAATAAACTTAAAAAAAATTTTTTTAAGTATATGTTATGAAAGGATTCCCCATCAAGTAAAGTAACACATCTAGAACCTCACCTTTAATTTGGATATTTTGCTAACAGTTTTTGAGGGGAAAAAAAGTGAGCCTTTTGTTTCAAGGAAAACAGCTAACAGTATTTATGGTGGCTGACAAAATAAGAGCTTCCAAGTGAAAATTAGAATTTTTGAAAATTTATATTTGCCACTGTGAGCTTGACAACCTCCCAGTACTTTAAGTCTTTTCCGTTGCAATCGTTGGCAAAATTAACAACTGTACTTTTAAAATATTAAATAATGAACTATATCAACATTGTAAGATGTGCATAACTTAGCCGAGATTTTCCATATTATCAATGCATGATGTTACAAAATCATGTCAGATTCCTTCAAAGTCTAAGACAACCATATGATTTTAATGTGAGAGGACAGAAGCTGATTGAAATGGTTTCAGATCCACTTTGCAATTAACATTTAAAAAACTACCAAGTTGCCTTTTTTTTCATTGAAGTACAATTGAAACACAATGTTACATTAGTTTCAAGCATACAACATAGTTATTCCACAACTCTATATGTGATGTTATGATCACAAGTGTAATTACCATCACCATAAAACACTGTTATAATACCATTGACTATGTTCTCTATGCTGCACTTTTATCCCTATGATTTATTCCTTCCATGATGGGAAGACTGTACCATTCACTCCCCTTTACAACAGACCCATCACCCCACCACCTTTCCCTCTGGCAACCACCAGTTTGTTTTTTGGATTTATAGGCTTGTTGCTTCTGCGTGTGTGTGTGTGTGTGTGTGTGTGTGTCTTGTTTGTTTGATTTTTTAAGATTCCACACTAACTGAAATCATATGGTTATTGTCTTTCTCTGACTAACTTATTTCATTTAGCATAATACCCCCTAGGTCTACTGATGGTGTCCCAAATGGCAAGATCTCATTGTTTTTTTATGGCTAATATTCCATTTTATATATCTCACATCTTCTTTATCTATTAGCACTTGAGATGTTTCCATATCTTGGCTATTACAAATAATGCTGCTATAAACATGAATTATTTATATGAATATGTGAATCATGTTTTCATTTACTTTGTGTAAATTTACTAGTAGAATTACTGGATCACACAGTATTTCTATTTTTAATTTTCTGAGGAACTTCCATAGTGTTCTCCACAGTGGCCGCACCAATTTACATTCCCACTAACTGCACAAGATCTCCTATTTTTCCACATCCTTACCAATACTTGTTATTCGCTATCTTTTTGAAACTAGCTATTATGACTGGTGTAGCGTAATATATTGTGGTTTTGATTTATATTTCCCTGATGATTCTTGATGTTGAGCATCTTTCCATGTGTCTGTTGGCCATTTGTATGGTATGTGTTCTTTGGTAAAATGTCTATTCAGATCTTCTGCCTAGTTTTTACTAGAATTTTTTGTTTGATTGTTTGGTGTTAAGCAAAGTCTTTGTATATTTTGGATATCAACCTCTTATCAGATATATCATCTATAGATATCTTCTCTCATTCAGAAAGCTGCCTCTTCATTTTGTTGATAGCTTCCATCACTGTGCAAAAACATTTTATTTTGATGTAGTACCAATAGTTTAATTTTGTTTTGTTTCCCTTGCTGGAGGAGACATAACAAGAAAAATTTTGCTAAGGCCTATGTCAGAGATTACTGCCTATGTTTTCTTCTAGGAATTTTATGGCTTCATGTATCACATTAAGTCTTTAATCCATTTTGAGTTACTTTTGTATATGGTATAAGAAAGTTATAGAACTTGTGAATTATTTTTGTATATGGTGTAAGAAAGTGATCCGATTTCATTCTTTTGCATGTAGCTGTCCAGTTTTCCCATCACCATTTATTGAAGAGACTGTCTTTCCCCATTGTATATTTTTGCCCTCTTTATCATAGACTGATTGACCATATAAATGCAGGACTATTTCTCTTCTATTCTGTTCCATTGATCTATGTGTCCATTGTTGTGCTACTACCATACAGATCTGATTCTTCCAGCTTTGTAGCATATCTTAAAACCTGCAATCATGATATCTTCAGGTTTGTTCTTCTTTCTCAAGATTGTTGTGGCTATTTGTTGTGGTTCTATAGAGTAGTTCTGTAAAAAAAATGGTATTGATATTTTGACAGGGATTGCACTGTATCTGTAGATTGCTTTGAGTAGTATAGATATTTTAACAATATTGATTATTCCAATCTGTGTTCATAGAATATCTTTCCATTTGTTTGTATTGTCTTTAATTTCTTTCATCAGTGTCTTACAGTTTTGAGAGTATAGGTCTTTCTCCTCCTCAGTTAAGTTTATTCCTAGGTATTGTAGTCTATTTGGTGCATTGTAAATGGAATTTTTTCTTAATTTCTGTTTCTGCTACTTTGTTATTAGCATATAGAAACTCAACTTATCTGTGTATTAATTTTGCATCCTGCAACTTTGCTGAATTCTTTTATTACTTCTAATTGTTTTTTTTTTTTTTTTGTGGAGTCTTTAGGGTTTTATATGTATAGTATCACATCATCTGCAAGTAGTAGACAGTTTTACTTTTTCCTTATGATGTGGATGTCTTTTTTGTTTTATTTTATTGTATTATGTATGTCTGTATGTATGTATTTATTTATTTATTTATTATCTGACTGCTGACTGTATTGAATAAAAGTTGTGAGAATGGATATCCACATCTTCTTTCTTATTTTAAAGAAAAAGCACTTTAGTGTTTCACCATTGAATATGTTAGCTGTTTTTTTTTTTATGGCCTTTATTATGTTGAGTTATGTTCCCTCTAAACTCACTTTGTTGAGAGTTTTTATCATGAATGGATGTTGCATTTTGTGAAATGCTTTTTCTTCATCTGAGATAATCATGAGATTTTTATCCTTCATTGTGTTTATGTGGTGCATCGTGGTTGATTTGAGAACATTGCACTATCTTTGCATTCCCAGAACAGATTCCATTTGTGAATGATCCTTTTAATGTATTGTTGAATGCAGTTTCTATATTTTGTTGAGATTTTTTGTATCTATCTTCACCAGAAATATTGGCTAGTATTTTTCTTTTTTGTAGTGCCTTTGTCTTAGTTTGGTATCAGGGTAAGGCTGGCCTTGTAAAATGTTATTGGAATCTTTCCTTCCTTTTTTTGTTATTTTTTTGAGTGGTTTGTGAATAATATGTATTAATTCTTTAAATGTCTAGCAGAATTCACCTATGAAGCCATCTGGCCCTGGACTTTTGTTTGTTGGGAGTTACAATACAACTTTGTTATAAGTAACTTGTGTGTTCAGATTTTCTATCTCTTCCTGATTCAGTTTTGAAGGACTTTATGTATCTAGTAATATATCTATTTCTTCTAGATCCTCCAATTTGTTAGCATATAATTTTTCATGGTAGTCTCATAATCTTTTGTATTTCTGTGGTGTCAATTGTTACTTTTTTCCATGTCTAATTCCATTCATTTGTATCCTTTCTCTTTTTTCCTTGATGAGTCTAGTTAAAGGTTAATAATTTTGTTTATCTTTTTTAAAGTACCAGCTCTTGGTTTCACTAACTTTTTCTATATTTTTTTCAGTTTCTATTTCACTTATTTCTGCTCTGGTCTTGTATTTACTTCCTTCTACTAACTTAGGATTTTGTTTGTTATTCTACTACTAGTTTCTTGAGACATAAGAATTTTTTGAGGTAGGCCTATATCACTATAAACCTCCCTCTTAGAAATTCTTTGGCTGTGTCCCAAATACATTGCATCATTGTTTTTTGTTTAGTTTGTTTGTTTTTTCACTTCCATTTGTCTCCATGTATTTTTAAAATTTCCTCTTTGATTTCTTCATTGACCCATTGGATGTTTAGTAGTATTTTGTTTGGCCTTCAGACATTTGTGTTTCTCAGTTTTTTGTCTTGTAATTAATTTGTATCTTAATACCACTGTAGTTAGAAAGGATGCTTTTGGGGCGTGTGGGTAGCTTAGTAGGTTAAGTGTCTGACTCTTGGTCTCTGCTCAGGTCTTGATCTCACAGTTCATGGGTTCAAGACCCCCATCATGCTCTGTGATGACAGTGCAGAGTCTGCTCGGGATTTTCTCTCTCTTTCTCTCTCTCTCTCTCTGCCACTCCCCTGCTCACATTCTTGTTTGCTCACTCTGTCTCTGCAGAGAAAGAGGGAAGGAAGGAGAAGAAAAGAAAAGATGCTTGCTATAATTTCAGTCTCCTTAAATTTATTGAGACTTGTTTTGTAGCCTAATGTGATCCATTGTGGAGAATGTTCTATGTGTACTTGAAAAAATATGTATTCTGCTGGTTTGGGATAGAATGTTCTGTGTGTATCTCTTGAGTCCATCTGGCCTAAAGTGTTGTTCAAAGCCACTGTTTCCTCATTGATTTTCTGTCTGGATGATCTACCGTTGATGTAAGTCAGGTGTTAAAGTCTCCTACTATTATTCCATTACTGTCAATTTCTCCCTTTATATGTATTAATATTTGTTTTATGTATCTTGCTGCTCCAGTGTTGAGTGAAAAGAGATTTATAATTGTTATAACCTCTTGTTGGATTGATCCCTTTATCATTATGTAATATAATGGTCTATTTTTCAGTCTTTTTTTTAAAGTCTATTTTGTCTGATACAACTAATGCTAACTTTTTTTTTCCTTTCATTTGCATGAAATGTCTTTTTCTATCTTTCATTTTTAGTCTATATGTATATCTTTAGGTCTGAAGTGAGTCTCTTATAGGCAGCATATAATTTTTTAATCTATCTGTCCCCTTATGTCTTTTGACTAGACCATTTAAACTATGTATGTATGTATGTATGTATGTATGTATTGATTGATATTTTGGTTAGTAGAATATTTTTTATTCATAAAAAGAAAAACATTTTCCAACCACATACAGTAGGGGTATAGGTAGGAGAATTCTTTCCATCCAGCCCCAGCCTTTGTGGTTTAGGCAGCATAACGGGTGTGGAGTGATGGCCCCCAAAATAAAAATGGGGTATGTGTGTGTATGGGAAGGAGAGGGGTGCAAAAAGCAGTGGGGAATTGTGGGAGAAAGGGACAGACAAGGTCAGTTACTGGAAACACCACAGGTGGGAAGCCATTTTGCAACTTTTCTTTTTGATCAAACCACTGTGAACACCCTCCTTTTTTTTATCAGCAGAAGTCTTAGCAGTCATTGTGACAGTGATGTTGAAAGTGAGAGCTCCACAGATGACAGTGCCCAGATGGAGTGCAAGTCCTTATAGCCTACAATGGCCAAGTCCTTACAGGTCCTATCCACCATGATGTTGTCAGTGTAGCAGTCAACCCAGCCATGGCATTGCTCTTGGGGCTGCTCTCAGCACTGTTCCTGAGCCATGGGCTGGGCTCTGGGTCCCAGGGCTGGCAGGCTACACAATTTACATTTAAAACAATTCTTGATACGTATGTACTTATTGCCATTTATTGATTGGTTTTGGTTGTTTTTGTAGTTCTTCTCTGTTCCTTTCTTCTCTTGTTCTCTTTCCTTATGATTGATGATTTTCTTTACTATTATGCTTGGCTTTCTCTCTCTCTCTCTCTCTCTCTCTCTCTCTCTCTATCTATTATAGCCTTTTGGTTTATGGTACATGATGTTCATATATAATATCCTAAATATACAGCAGTCTAAATTAAGTTGATGTTTACCTAAGTTCAAGCACATTATCTAAAAGAACTTCATTTTTATTACCCCCTCCAAATTTTATGCATGTGTTGTCATCTTTTACATACTTTTATCTTGAGTTCTAACTGATTTTTAGATAAAATGATGTTACTATTTTTGTCTTTAAACCTTCATACTAGCTTTATAAGTGTTCCTCTACTATCTTCATTGTATGTTTGCTTTTATTCATGAATTGTTTTCCTTTTATAATTTCTGCTTCTCATAAATTTGATGAAATGATCTTTTATATGGTTACCCCCTGTGTAGACTGTCCACTTAGTGGCTGATGACTGGACCTGTGACTGTAATGGGCTGCGGGGGTCTTGGTGCACTCTGTGCTAGGGCTGCTCTGGTGGGATAGCTGGAACTGAAGTGGTCATGGGCTAGGGAAGTCCTGGGACTCTGCAGAGTGTACCCTCGCCAGAGTGGTTGCAAGCCAGGGTGTCCTGGGTTCTTTGTGCAGATGGAACCCTGGCCAGACAGGTGAAGCTGAAGTAGATGCCAGGCAGGGTTTCTTGGATCATTTTTGTAGGGGACCCACTAACAGGTGCCTGGGGCTGGAGTGGACATCAGCCAGGGAATCACAGGGTGCTTTGTACAGGGGGTGCTTTGGTGAGGTAGATGGAACAGAGGTGAGAGTGGGCTGGGGTGTCTCAGGACGCTCTGTGCAGGAGGCATTCTGGCAGAACAGCTAGAGTCAAAGTAGTACAGCCTTGGTCTGTTCCAGAGTGCTTTGTGCCTGTGCCACCTGGGCAAGACAACTGGAGCTGTAGTGAAGACCGATCAGCACTGATCACTGTAGTGTGCACTGCACTGGGGCTGCCTTGATGGGATGGCTGGGGCTGGTGTGGGTCAGGAGCCCAGGTCTCACAGGGGCAGTAGGCCAGCTATGGAGCCCAGACCTTGTTCCAGTCCATGCTATCAAGGTGGAGGGAAGACGTAAAACATTGCGATCTCTAGCTCCTCAGACCTGCAGAGATGTCTAGTTGTTCATGGCTGTTTGGCAGGATTCTAGGTCTGGTTCCTTTATATTCTAGTTGTCCCTTTAAACCTCAGCTCTTTTTGAGTGCCCCAGAATAAATAAAGCTGCTTATAGTCTCTGGCACTATCCCTCTCCACTGCAGTTCACAGCATCAGAGGTGGGGACCTCCCTTTGTTACTGTCTCCACCTCTCTTGCCATTCTCTATGTGGCCTCTCTATCTTTTGTTGTGCAAACACTATTTGGCCAGCAGTCAGTTCTTCTTCAGGAAGAATTGCTCTATAAGTAGGCGTACATTTGGTGTGTCTGTGGAAGAGGAAGTTGAGGGTCTTCTTACATCTCCATCTTGGACCAGAGCTCCCCATTCAAATGTATTTTAATAGATAGCTTTCAAATTTCCAGGTGAAAGAATCTTTCTGAATTTTTACTCTATTAATTTCTAGTGTTGTAACTTTTCTATAGCATGGAACTTAATATTGCTTCAAAATATAATGTATAGGCAAACTGTCAGTGTTGCATGTTTACTTAAGCAAAAGATATAGTCTCTCTTATAGAGTATAATATTTGAGACACGACCTTAAAATCTACTTTAAGGATATGCTGTTAATGACGTTATGTTCATATTATTTGATTCACGCGAGATGTATTTAACTATGAGTGAGTTAAGTCCCGATTAGTGTGTTTCTGTTTACTTCTTCTTGAATCTCCTGATTATGAAGATTATTGCTATCTTATTTTGAATATAGATATTCAAAACTCAAAATTTAATAAAGGATATCAAGGAGGTACTTTAAAATCTACAGAAATGTGTGGATGAAATAGAGGAAAGTATAAAGGGCAGAAAAAAAGACATTCATACATAGTACAGGGCTAAGAAAATTATATTACACATAATTAGAGTACCTGGAAGAAAAAAAAGGAAATAACAGGTAACATTTTAATGTTATTATGAATTGGGGCTCTCAGAAGCTCAAGTTGTATTATTCAACACATTTCTGTTTTTATCCTGAATTTCTGAGTTTGATATCTAGCAACCTCTAATTTTGTGATGTTTAAATTATTTTTCCAGCACACCTTTGCGCCTTTATTTTTAGGTTTCATGAATCCTTCTATTATAGGTAGGTGTTGTGTATACAACACAGAGCTTAATTTTGTGTGCCAATTTGAAAATCTTTTAATAAATGAGTGACACTCATTTACATTTATTTATTTATAGGATTTATATATTTTTGTCCCATCTCTGCCATTTTATGGTGTTATATTTATGTATGTGTACATAGGTATTGTATTCCCTTATCTGGTCTAATTCCATAGCTTTCTTTTTAATTCCTTTTTATGTGTAGATTGATGATATTATTATATATTATTTATTTCACATTGTTTTGTTTTCTTTTGGTTTTTCTTCCAGGTACTCTAATTATATGTATTATAGACTTTCTTAGCCCTGTACTATGTATAAATATCTTTTTTTTTATGACCTTTATACTTTTCTCTACTTCATACTCACATTCTTGTGGATTTTCAAGCACCTCCTCGATGTCCTTCATTAAACTTAAATGAGCATATTGTCTCTTTGGTGGTTGGAATTTAGTCATCATTTTTAAGATGATGTGGTATTTTTGTTCAATATTTTTCCTGAGTTTGGTTAATTCTTGTTTTACATTGTTCTGTTTGTTTTTAAGATTTATGCTCTGAGCTTTTTCTGACTCAAGACATTATTTATATTTGAAAATTCTTGCTTAAATATATTTTATTCAGATTAGAATGCTGTGGTGTAGTTTTCTTCAGTCTTATGTTGGTGACTGGTGGAAAAATTTTTCCTAATTTGAAATACTTTTTTTTTCCTAGTTTTTTTTCTTCTTTCTGAAGTATTGTATGAGTGTTATTTTCCACCGTCTGTTCATTTCCTAATTTTATTTCCTTTTGGACCAGCTACAACAGTTGTGTGCATTCACAGGTGCAATTATGGAAGACTAACAAGGTTTCTTAATTCAAGACTGCTCTCTTCCATTGGTGTAGTAAATTGAAGTTTATTTATAGTGCTCTTTTGTCTGGGAATGGGGGAGGATAAGTTGAACAATGGCACCCAAATATGTCCATGTCATAATCCCCAGAACCTATATTACCTTATATGGAAAAAAAGGGGTTTTATGATCAAGGCTTTTGAGATGGGGAGATTATCTTGGGTTATGAGAATGGATCCAAGGTAATCACCATGGTTCTTATAAGAGAGACACAGGAGGAATTAGAAACAGAAAGAAATGTGATGATAGAAGCAGATTTTTTTAGTGATGTACTTTGAAGCTGAAGAAAGGAATTGCAATCTAAGGCCACTGGCAGCCACTAGAAGTTTAAAATGGCAAGAGACAGACTCTTCACTAGAGCCTCCAGAATAAATCAGTCCTGTAATACTGTGATAACCCCTTGACTCTAGCCTAGCGAAAATGATTTCAGAATTCTGGTCTCAAGACCTGTAAGAGAAAAGATGGGTTGTTTTAAGCCACTAAGTTACGACAATTTATTACAGTACCAGTACAGTGGGAAATTAATGAAGGGTGTGACTTATGAATATGTAATCTGCTGTGTTTCAGCAGGATAATTTCTTTTCCTATTTGCTTCCTTGTATTTACCACCAAATTTCCAAAAGATGCTTCTTCCTTCCAAATTATCTCTATTCCACAAAAATGGTACTTTTTGATACTGTTCCCTTGGGCCTCACAACATTTAACCTTCTTCCTTCTGATTTCTCGAGGACATTATCTATGTGACATCAGATTTGTTCTCCATGTTTACCATATTGAGTACGAGTATTACTCCATATTGAGTATGGGATTTTTTTTTCTGAGTGAATGCACTTGTGATCAATCACCCCTAGGTGTGGACTCTCGAATTTTTTTCCAGTGGATTCGTGTGTTTATTTTTCACATGTACAAGTAGTTTGAAGTTCACAATGTTCTCCATCTTGTAGTTATGCCAAAGATACAAATTACAATTTTAGGGGGTGGGGGATGGATAATGAGGCTTTAATTCGGGTTATTATCATTATTATGTGGTACGCCAGAACTCTAGGGAGAATCTACACATTGCTTCACATGAATGAGGATTTTTCTATCTTTAAACAAGAAATTATATATACATATAATTTTTCTATTAGTTATAACTGAAAATAATACAACTGAACCTCCATCAAAATATGAAAAGTTCTTTTTGCTCAATACTGGGTCAGATAAGAATATTAATAAGCAACACTATTTTTTTGTCCTTTTTACCACCCACATTCTCTCAGCTACACATCTACTTTTACTTTTACATTGCTATGGTGACATTTACCTTGTGTTCTCCAACAACTTAATTTTTCTTAAGGTTGCTCTAAAATTTAGTTCCCAATAATTTGTATTTATGTCTTTAGGATTTTATGAATCTTATTCAATATCAAGTTTTGAGTTAGAATGATAGCATTTATTTATCCATTGGAAAACAAAGTCTGGCCCTCTAAGGTGACATTGGACCTAGGATCAAAATCAAATGAAAATTTGGGTTATTCTTTTTAAGTGATGCCATATTTTAGAAAATTAGTCCTTCTTGCACATAGTTTTTATAAACCCTTTGTTTTTCTTATCATATCCTCATCTTTTCTTTAGTTCTTACTATTGGTTTTCCTATGTCATGCATTGTTCTTATTGCTTTATTTACAAGAGTTCATTTAATTGTTTTACCATAACCCTATCATCCCAATTGCACAGATGAAGAAATTGAAGTACAGAGCTATTAATGAATGTAACCTAGCTACAGAATTGATGACCTTAAGTGAACACTTCTATCCTGACTCTAAATCACATAATCTATTAAGTCCCCCTTTGCCTTTCACACTGACCCCCCTCCCCAGAAAGCCCCCTCTTGTTCTTCCAATTTGTGATGCTTAGAATATGTCAACTGACATTGCTGTCCTGAATTCCCTTGCCTTCCTTCTACTGTTCTTCCTAATTAGATCCAGAACTAATTATTGACCAGTGCTACAGTATACCTGCTGGCATCCTGATGGTCTGTGCCTGAGTTCTACAAATACATCTGATTTTACAAATACATCTAGTTTTCCTGGGCTATATCCCAAAATAGTTTCCTACATGTCAAGTGAAGGTATTATGTCAATAATATCTTAAAAATAGCTTTATGATGTATTAGCAATTAGTTGATTACTGAGGTGTGGATTACAGGTGAAAATTTGTTTCCTTATGATTTTTTTAATATTGCTATAGTACCAGTCAAAAAATATCAGTTTTATGTCCTATTTACATTTAAATCTGCTAAACCACCATTTGTTTTTCTTAAGTATCTCAATAGAATAAAAATTAGATACAAAAGACTGATATTTTTCTAAGAGAAAAAAAAAAACGTTAACTTTTTTATAGTCCCAAGTAAGATTAACACAGTTCATTAACTTATTTTCCTACAACAGTCTATAAAGTGAAAAATAATGTTTTGCAATTTAAATAAGATCCCTTTTGTACTTGTCTAATATATTAATAGATGTCTGTTTTTAGCATGCTCTTGAGGTTATAGACTTGAAATATCTGTATCTTACCAGCATAATATTTTATTCCCAAGGCCTATCAAATATCTTTAAGACTATTATTTTAACCAAGGTGAAATCAAAGTATTAACTAATAATTTGTTTCATTGGTCTTTCAACATCCAATATCCCCAGTGAGAACACATACCAGTCTGTTTTTGTTGTTGTTGTTGTTGTTGTTCTCTTACAGAAAACTTGTTCAGTTTCATTTAGTTTAGTTTTATTTTGTTTGGTTTCTCTCTGCAAATTTTTAAAATCTCTTCTTACTTCTTGGCGTTGTGAAACTTCACAGTGATATAATTATATGTAGGTAGGTATTCTGTTATTATGCTGGGCACTAAGTAGATTTTTAAAATTTGAACATATGCATTAAACTTTGAGAAATCCTCTTGTGTAATTACACTTCTGCAATTTTCAAAGAAAACTTGTTTTTTCTGGTAACAGTCCCTTGGATTGGCCCACCATGTCCTTTATCTTCTCCCATTACCTACCTACTGTATTTTGTTTGTCTATCCTATATTCTGGAATATTTCTTTTTTTTCTTTAATTTTTTAGAGAGATCATGAGTGGGAGAAAGGGGCAGAGGGAGGGAGGGGGAGAGAGAGAGAGAGACAGAGAATACCAAGCAGGCTCCATGCTCAGCATGGAGCCCAACATGGGACTCAATCCCATGACCCTAGGATCATGACCTGAGCCTAAATCTAGAGTTCGATGCTCAACCGACTGAGCCACCCAGGCACTCCTATTCTGGAATATTTATAAAATGCATTTTCTTTTATTTTGATTTGTTTTTCAACTTGTCAATGTTCTTTTCAATTTGCAAAAGCCATAACCTCTAATTTCTTTAAGTTTTATATATGTATATATATAACCACATTATATTTATACCATATATAAATATATATACCATATAAGTTAAATTATATATATGTATTCCTATATTCATAAAAATAATCCTTATTTGAATATATTAATTTAGCTCTGTTAAAAAAACTGTTTTTCCAATTACTTGAATAGTTTCTTCTAGAATTATTTTTGTTTTTCTACTTGCTTATTGCCATGATCTTTTACATTCTTATTTATTTTTATATGCCTGGGGATCCTCAATTTTCCATTACTGGTGGATGCAAAAAATCACTTTCTTTAATGTTATTTACCTGATAGGAGTTCTGAATATGTAGTGTGAGGCAGAAAAGGCATTCCAATTCACAGGTTTTCTTTTAGAGTAGGCTTCCTATCAAGTGTCAACTCCCATCCCTCCAAACACACCAAATTTGTTGTTTTTTTTTTTTCTCTCTTCAGTCCCCTAAAATATGTTTCTCTTTGGACAGTTTCCCCTCCTGATTGATTATTGTAGTTTTTTAGTCTGGAGCACCAATGTATACATTAAAGCTTTATCTTTCTCCCAATTTGCTTTACTATTTTAACAAATATCTGTTCTGCCTACTTCCCTCTTCTGGAATTCACAGGGAAGAATATCTCGGGAGTTGCAATGCCACGCATTTTTGTCCCTTCTCCACTACCCACTTATACCCACAGATTATTTTCCTGCATCCCCTCAACTACTGGCTATGTTTTTTCTTATTACAGAAATGTATTGAAATGTCTCATCCAATGTTGAATTACCTACCTAATTCTCCTCTTCATAGAGATTGTTTGAATCATTTTCATAATTTCAAAAATTTATTTTAGTAGAATCAGAGAGAAAACTAAAGCTAAGTACACGTGCCTAGTTGGCCATTCTGATGTTGAACATGCCCTTAGTAACTGTATGACTACAACTTATTGACTGATGTCCTAGGTCCCCAAAAAAAGATGCAAAATAAAAAGATAAATCTTTGGGGAATTTTTTAGTCAACTATGAAGAGAAATACTCAAAAATTCCTTTCCAAATAGGAATATTTATAGGGACTCATCTCAGATCATGATACTGTCATTCCAGAGATTCCAGAGCATAGCAGAAAACTCTGTCTTGAACTTGTAGTCACCCTTGAAAATTCCCAGCACCTTTCTACATAGCTTGCAGTTCTAAGATTCAGATACCTTGTCTTTCTCAAGGTTGCATAAAAAAAAATTCAAACAGGTAGATACTGGCTTTAGCCACTCCCCAAATCCCCATCTTTCGCCCCCTGGCCACAAAACAAAAATCTAGATGCTAAAAATGTAAGCAGCTTCAAATCTTTAAAACAAATCTCTTATTTCCAAACATCTCCTAGAAATTCTGGAGCATCCTCTGAAAAATACATCAGCTACTTCTCTGTCATTAACATTATTGGCCCTTTAGCTTCTAATTCCCTATCAACCCTCCCCCTAAAAAATAAAACTAGAGGAAAACATCCACATGACAAAGTCTTAACTTGAAATTTTATATTTTTAAATAGATATACAGAGGTATGATAATTGCATTAGAATTGTGCAAAGGAGGAATTATCAGTCTTGGTGATATTACAATAAATAGAAATGGTTACAGTTTCAAGTTGTTTCAGAAGGGAATTCCAGTTAGAAAGCACATCTAAAATAAATTTCTTTACTGTAAGAGATACATAATAAGCCTATTTCTTTGCATTCTGAGGACCTGAAAATGATAAAACACTCAATTTTTAAAAGTGAAAGGTTGCTCCATTTGTACCAACTACAAGATTTTAACGATGCTGCTATTTAAGCACTTGTCTCCAATGGAAATATTGTGAAGGAAAATTACTCTGGGTAAATTTTCTGAGAGCACTCATTAGTGTTCTTGAGGTTTATCCCTCCTTTATATGTGCACCAAACTTGAGTACTGTTAACAAATCTGTGGAAAGATAGTGTTATTGTCTTCAGTATGATGGAATAAAATTATTTTTGATATATAAATATGTAGGAGAGCCTGGGTGGCTCAGTCAGTTAAGTGTCCAACTCTAGATTTAGGCTCAGGTCATGATCTTGCAGTTCCTGGGATTCAGCCACTTCAGGATCTGAGCTGAAGGGATCCTGCTTAGGATTGTCCCTCAGCCCACCCCTGCCTCCAGAATAGATAAATACCCTTAAAAAATCTGTACACCAGCAATGGTAATGTCTAAACTATCAAAATGCTGCAAAATGCATACATTAACATGAAATGTTATATATAAGGCCTCTTTTGGAACATCTCTACTTTTTCTAAATAGTATATTGTTCTAAAAACCTATCTATTTCAAAGTAAAAAAAAAAATGTTTAGACTATCACTGCAAAATAAATGCTCTGTCAGAAATGCATTACATAACAAAAATACACTAACATATCTGTAAACAAAACCTAAACACAGAACTCATTCACATGTTTTAGCACTGTGTATACATTTACCAAACTATTCATCTTCAAAGCTCATATCCCAGCATTTTTTCCACAAAGAGATGGCTCTTTGAATATTCTGATAAATTGATCAGTTAATTTGCCAAAGCATCATTCATCTAGATTATAAATCCTCAAATATCACATTTCCTAAATAAAAAATACTGGCTCCAACTATGAAAAATTTGTCACTCATTTTGCATGTGGCTACTCCCTCTGAGCAACATTTTATTATTATTATTATTATTATGAGATAAAATACCTACTCTAAAACATTATTCTGGTACTTTTTGTGCACTGACGTAAAAAGTGCATGTTCTAGATTGAATCATAACTTAACCGAAGAATTTCAATTATTCTTTAAACATAGTAATTTTTTAAGTAGTAAGCTTTGTGTTTTGCATGTGAAGAAGTCATTTGCCTTAGCAATGCTTTTTTAAGATAAAATTGACCTGTACCATTATATTAGTTTCAGGTGTACAACAAGATTTGTGTACATTGTGAAATTACCACAATAAAACTAGTTAACATCACCCACCACACAGTTACAATATTTTCTTATGCTAAGAACTTTTAAGATCTACTCTTCTAGCAATTTTCAAATGTATATACTACAGGATTTATTATTAAATATAATTTATTGTCAAATTGGTTTCCATAAAACACCCAGTGCTCATCCCAACAGGTGTCCCCTCAATGCCAATCACCCACTTTTTCCTTGCCCCCATCCCCCATCAACCCTCAGTTTGTTCTCAGTTATTAAGAGTCTCTTATGGTTTGCCTCCTTCCCTCTCTATAACTTTTTTTCCCCTTCCCCTCCTCTATGGTTTTCTGTTAAGTTTCTCAGGATCCACATAAGAGTGAAAACATATGGTATCTGTCTTTCTCTGCCTGACTTATTTCACTTAGCATAATACTCTCCAGTTCCATCCACATTGCTACAAATGGCCAGATTTCATTGTTTCTCATTGCCAAGTAGTATTCCATTGTATATATAAACCACATCTTCTTTATCCATTCGTCAGTTGATGGACATTTAGGCTCTTTCCATAATTTGGATATTGTTGAAAGTGCTGCCATAAAAATTGGGGTACAAGTGCCCCTATGCATCAGCGCTCCTGTATCCCTTAGATAAATTCCTAGCAGTGCTATTGCTGGGTCATAGGGTAGATCTATTTTTAATCTTTTGAGGAACCTCCACACTGTTTTCCAGAGTGGCTGCACCAGTTTGCATTCCCACCAACAGTGCAAAAGGGTTCCTGTTTCTCCACATCCTCTCCAGCATCTATAGTCTCCTGATTTGTTCATTTTGGCCACTCTGACTGGCGTGAGGTGATATCTGAGTGTGGTTTTGATTTGTATTTCCCTGATGAGGAGCGACGTTGAGCATCTCTTCATGTGCCTGTTGGCCATCTGGATGTCTTCTTTAGAGAAGTGTCTATTCATGTTTTCTGTCCATTTCTTCACTGGGTTATTTGTTTTTTGGGTGTGGAGTTTGGTGAGCTCTTTATAGATTTTGGATACTAGCCCTTTGTCCGAATGTCATTTGCAAATATCTTTTCCCATTCCATCGGTTGCCTTTTAGTTTTGTTGATTGTTTCCTTTGCTGTGCAGAAGCTTTTTATCTTGATGAGGTTCCAATAGTTCATTTTTGCTTTTAATTCCCTTGCTTTTGGAGATGTGTCAAGTAAGAAATTTCTGTGGCTGAGGTCAGAGAGGTTTTTTTTCCTGCTTTCTCCTCTAGGGTTTTGATGGTTTCCTGTCTCCCACTCAAGTCTTTCATCAGCTTTGAGTTTATTTTTGTGTATGGTGTAAAAAAGTGGTCTAGTTTCATTCTTCTTCATGGTGCTGTCCAGTTCTCCCATCACCATTTGCTAAAGAGGCTGTCTTTTTTCCATTGGATATTCTTTCCTGTTTTGTCAAAGATTAGTCAGCCATACATTTGTGGGTCCAATTCTGGAGTCTCTATTCTATTCCATTGGTCTATGTGTCTGTTTTTGTGCCAATACCATGCTGTCTTGATGATGACAGCTTTGTAGTAGAGGCTAAAGTCTGGGATTGTGATGCTTCCTGCTTTGATCTTCTTCTTCAATATTACTTTAGCTATTTCAGGTCTTTAGTGGTTCTATAAAAATTTTAGAATTGTTTGTTCTAGCTTTGAGAAGAATGCCAGTGCAATTTTTATTGGGATTGCATTGTATGTGTAGATTGGTTTGGGTAGCATTGACATTTTAACAATATTTATTTTTCTAATCCATGAGCATGGAATGTTTTTCCATTTCTTTGTATCTTCTTTAATTTCCTTCATAAGTTTTCTATAGTTTTCAGCATACAGATCTTTTACATCTTTGGTTAGGTTTATTCCTAGGTATTTTATGATTCTTGGTGCAATTGTGAATGGGATCAGTTTCTTGATTTCTCTTTCTGTTGTTTCATTATTGATGTATAAAAACGCAACCAATTTCTGTACATTAATTATGTATCCTGCGACTTTGCTGACTTCATGTATCAGTTCTAGCAGACTTTTGGTGGTCTATTGGGTTTTTCGTGTAATATCATGTCATCTGCAAAAAGTGAAAGCTTGACTTCATCTTTGCCAATTTTGATGTCTTTGATTTCATTTTGTTGTCTGATTGCTGATGCTACGACTTCCAACACTATGTTAAACAACAGCAGTGAGAGTGGACATCCCTGTCATGTTCCTGGTCTCAGAGGAACGCTCTCAGTTTTCCTCCATTGAGGATGATATTAGCTGTGGGCTTTTCATAAATGGCTTTTAGGATGTTTAACTATATTCCTTCTGTCCCCACTTTCTTGAGGGTTTTTGTTAAGATAAGATACTATATTTTTGCAAATGCTTTTTCTGCATTGATTGACAGGATCATATGGTTCTTATCTTTTCTTTTATTAATGTGATGTATCATATTGATTTATTTACGAATATTGAACCAGCCCCACAGCCCAGGAATGAATCCCACTTGATCATGGTAAATTATTCTTTTTATATGCTGTTGAATTCAATTTGCTAGTATCTTGTTGAGAATTTTCACATCCATATTCATCAGCGATATTGGCCTGTAGTTCTCTTTTTTGTGGGTGCCTCTCTGGTTTGGGAATCAAAGTAATGCTGGCTTCATAGAATGAATCTGGAATTTTTCCTTTCATTTCTATTTTTTGGAACAGCTTGAGAAGGATAGGTATTATCTGTGCTTTAAATGTCTGGTAGAGTTCCTTAGGGAAGCCCTCTGGTCGTGGACTCTTGTTTGTTGGGAGATTTTTGATTACTGAATCAATTTCTTCACTAGTTATGGGTCTGTTCAAATTTTCTATTTCTTCCTGTTTGAGTTTGGAAGTGTGTGGGTGTTTAGGAATTTGTCCATTAATTCCAGGTTGTCCATTTTGTTGGCATATTCTTTTTCATAGTGTTCCCTGATAATTGCTTGTATTTCTAAGGGATTAGTTGTAAGAATTACATGTTCATTCATGATTTTATCTATTTGGGTCCTCTCTTCTTTTTGAGAAGCCTGGCTAGAGGTTTATCAATTCTGTTTATTAAAAAAAAAAAAACAAAAAAAAAAACAACTTTTGGTTTCATTGATCTGCTCTACTGTTTTTTTAGATTCTATATTGTTTATTTCTGCTCTGATCTTTATTATTTCTCTTCTTCTGCTGGATTTGGGGTGTGTTTACTGTTCTGCTTCTAGTTCCTTTAGGTGTGCTGTTAGATTTGGATTTGGGATTTTTCTTGTTTCTTGAGATAGGCCTGGATTGCAATGTATTTTCCTCTCAAGACTGCCTTCGCTGCATCCCAAAGCGTTTGGATGGTTGTATTTTCATTTTAGTTTGTTTCCATATATTTTTAAAATTCTTCTCTAATTGCCTGGTTGACCCATTCATTCTTTAGTAGGATGTTCTTTAACCTCCATGCTTTTAGAGCTTTTCCAGATTTTTTCCTTTGGTTGATTTCAAGTTTCATAGCATTGTGATCTGAAAGTGTGCATGGTGTGAACTCAATTCTTTTATACTTATTAGGGGCTGTTTTATGGCCCAGTATGTGATCTATCATGGAGAATATACTATGTGCACTAGAGAAGAAAGTATATTCTGTTGCTTTGGGATGCAGAGTTCTAAATGTATCTGTCAAGTCCATCTGGTCCAATGTATCACTCAGAGCCCATGTTTGTTTATCGATTCTCTGTCTAGATGATCTATCCATTGTTGTAAGTGGAGTTTTAAAGTACCCTGCAATTACCACATTCTTATCAGTAAGGTTGCTTATGTTTGTGATTGTTTCATATATTTGGGGGCTCCCGTATTTGGTGCATAGACATTTATAATTGTTAGCTCTTCCTGATAGATAAACTCTGTAATTATTATATAATGCCCTTCTTCATTTCTTGTTACAGCCTTTAATTTAAAGTCTAGTTTGCCTGATATAAGTATGGCTACTTCATCTTTCTTTTGACTTCCAGTAGCCTGATAGATAGTTCCCTATCCCTCACTTTCAATCTGAAGGTGTTCTCAGGTCTAAAATGGGTCTCTTGTAGACAGCAAATAGATGGGTCTTGTTCTTTTATCCATTCTGATAAACCATGTCTTTTGGTTGGAGCACTTAGCCCATTTACATTCAGTGTTATTATGGAAAGATATGGGTTTAGAGTCATTGTGTTATCTGTAGGTTTCATGCTTGTAGTGATGTCTCTGGTCCTTTGTGGTCTTTGCCACATTCCACTCACAGAGTCCCCCTTAGGATCTCTTGTAGCGCTGGTTCAGTGGTGATGAATTCCTTCAGTTTTTGTTTGTTTGGGAAAACCTTTATCTATCCTTCTATTCTGCATGACAGACTTGCTGGATAAAGGATTATTGGCTGCATATTTTTCCTATTCAGCACACTGAAAATTTCCTTCCACTCCTTTCTGGCCTGCCAAGTTTCAGTAGATAGGTCTGCTACTTCCCTTAAATGTCTACCCTTGTAGGTTAAGGCCATTTTATACCTGGCTGCTTTCAGAATTCTCTCTTTATCCTTGTATTTTGCCAGTTTCACTATGCTATGTCTTGCACAATATCGGTTCAAGTTATGTCTGAAGGGAGTTTCTGTGCCTCTTAAATTTCAATGCCTGTTTCCTTCTCCAGATCAGGGAAGTTCTCGGGTATGATTTGTTCAAGTACAACTTCAGCTCCTTTCTCTCTTCTTCTTCATCTGGAATTCCTATGATACAGATATTCTTCCAATTGATTGCATCACTTAGTTCTCTAATTCTCCACTCATACTTCTGGATATTTTTATCTTTTTTCTCAGCTTCCTCTTTTCCCATAATTTTATCTTCTAATTCACCCATTCTCTCCTCTGCCTCTTCAGTCTGTGCTGTGGCCACCTCCATTTTATTTTGTACCTCATTTATAGCATTTTTAAATTCATCATGACTATTTTTTAGTCCCTTGATCTCTGTAGCAATAGATTCTCTGCTGTCCTCTATGCTTTTTTCAAGCCCAGCAGTTAATTTTATGACTATGATTCTAAATTCTTTTTCGATTATATTGCTTAAGTTGGTTTTGATCAGTTCGTTAGCTCTCACTACTTTCTGGAATTTCTTTTGAGGAGAATTCTTCCATTTCATCATTTGGCTAGTTTTTAGTCCCTTATGCGTTTTAAAACCTCGTTATGCCCTCTGCACTTGTGAGCACTGCTATATTAAAGGAGGGTCATACACTTTCCAGGGCCTGGTCCTCTAGGAGGTGTTTTTCCAGAGATTGTTACTTGCTCTCTGTTGTTGTGACTTTGGTCATTTTATTACCCTACTTGAAGTGATATTTTGGACCCTCCACCAGGTGTGTTTTATTTGTCCTTGGAGTAACCCTATCTTTTTTCCAGTTTTCCCATTTTCTTCATGGTAGATCAGTATCTTTTCTTCCCAGGCTCTGGGCTTCAAAGTCCTTTGGCTTCTGTACTTCTCTGAGAGACACGGGAAGTATGGATCCCCCTACTTCTCTGTCATGTTGGCCCCTAATACAGGATTATTTACTGTAATCATATACTATACACTATATCCTCATGAGTACAAAATTTTATAATTTTGTACCTTTTGACCCCTTCACTCACCATCTACTCCCCTCCTCTGGCAACCAGTAATCTCTATTCTGTATCTATGAATGTGAGCATTTGCTTTGTTTTGTTTTGCTTTTTGGATTCCACATTTAAGGGAGATCATACAGTATTTATATTTCTCTGTCTTCTTTCACTTAATATAATGGCCATAAACTTCATCCATATTGTAATAAATGGCAAGATTTCCTTCTTTTATATGGCTGAGTAGTATTCCATTGTACATATATAGCACATATATTTTATCCATTTATCTGTCACTGGACACTTAAGTTGCTTCCATTTCTTGGCTATTATTAATAATATTTCAATGAAAATTGGAGAACATATAACCTTTTGAGTTGGTATCTTCATTTACTTTGCATAAACACACAGAATTGGAATTTCTAGATTATATGGCAGGTCTATCTTCATTTGTGTGGAACATCCATATTGTTTTCATGGTGGCCGCACCAACATGCATTCCCACCAACAGTGCACAAAGGTTCCCTTGTGGTAATAGCCATTCTAATAGGTGTGAGGTGATATTATACCACAGTATTGATTTACATTTCTCTGAGGATTAGTGACATTGAAAGCACCTTTTCATGTACTAGTTGACCATCTGCATTGTCTTCTATGGAAAATGTCTACTCAGGTCCTGTGCCCAATTTTAATTATATTATTTATTTTTGCTATTGAGTTGTATGAGTTCCTTATATATTTTTGATATTAATACTTCATCGGATATGTAATATGCAAATATCTCTCTCATTTAGTTGATTTCATTTTCATTTTGTTAGTTTGATGAGGCCCCATTTCTTTATTTTTGCTTTTGTTGCCTTTGCTTTTAGTATCAAATTAAAAAAAAAAAATCATCACCAAAACTGATGTCAAGAAGTTTAATGCCTATATTTTCTTCTAGGAGTTCTGTAGTTTCAGGTCTTATGTTCAAATCTTTAATCCATTTGCGTTAATTTTTGTATATGGTGTAAGAAAATGGTCCAGTTTCATTATTTTATATCTGGCTGTCCAATTTTCCCAACTCATTTATTGAAGAGACTGTTCTTTCCCCATTGTATATTCTTGGCTCCTTTGTCATAAATTAACCATATATTCATAGGTTTATTTCAGGGCTCTCTATTCTATTCCACTGTTGTTTGTTTTTATGACAATACTATACTCTTTTGATTACTATAGCTTTGTAATGCAGTTTGATGTCAGGAAGCATGATTCCTCAGCTTTGTTCTCCTTTCTCAAGATTTCTTTGGCTATTCAAGATCTTTTCTGGATCCATACAAATTTCAGGATAGTTTACTTTTGTGAAAAATGCCATTAGAATTATGATAGAGATGCCCTGAATCTGTATATTGCTTTGAAAAGCATGGATATTTTAATTTTATTATTATAATCCATAAGCATGGAATATCTTTCAATTTATTTGTGCTGTATTTAATTTCTTTCATCAGTGTATTCCAGTTTAGTGTATAGGTCTTTTACCTCCTTGGTGAAATTTATCCTTTTTTATTATTTTTGATGCCATGGAAATGTTTTCTTAATCTGTCTGATAGGCCCTTATTAATGTATAGAAACACAGGTGAGATATGTGAATTGATTGTACATTCTGCAATTTTACTGAATTTATTTATTAGTCCTAACAGCCTTTTGGTGAAGTCTTTAGGATTTTTATGTATGATAAAATAGTTGCACTTTTAATTCTTCCTTTCTGACTAAGATGCCATTTATTTTTCTTTTGCTTAATTGCTCTATGACTTTTAAACTATGATGAATAAAAGTGGCAAGAGTGGGTATCTTTGTTTTGTTCCTGATCATAGAAGAAAAGCTTTCAGCTCTTCACCACTGAGTAAGCATGTTGCTAGCTGTAGGCTTGTCATATATGGCCATTATTGTAGTAAGATAAGTTCCCTCTATAGCCAGAAAGCTCTCAAATGTTGAGAGTTTTTATTATAAATGTATTTTGAATTTTGTCATATGAGTTTTCTACATCTATTGAAATAATCATATTTTTATCCTTCATTTTGTTAATATAGTGTATCACATTGATTTGTTGGATGTTGAAACATCCTTTCACTCCTGGAATAAATCACATTTAATAATGGTGTTTGGTCCTTTAAATGTATTTATTGTAGAATTCAGTTTGCTAGTATTCTGCTGAGAATTGTTGCATCTAAACTCATTAGGGATATTGGCTTGTAATTTTACACTCTTATGGTATCTTTGTCTGGTTTTGGTATCAGGTTAATGCTGTCCTTGTAATATGTGTTTGAATGTGTTCTCTTCTATTTTTCAGAAGAGTTTGAGAAGGATTGGTACTAATTATTTTTAAAATGTTTAGTAGAATTTACCAGGGAGGCCATCTAGTCCTAGATTTTATTCTTGGGAGGTTTTTGATTACTGATATAATCTCCTTACTAATAATCACTCTGTTTAGATTTTCAATTTCTTCATTTTCCAGTCTTGGTAAGTTCTATGTTTCTAAGAATTTATTTCTGCAAAGTTGTCCAATTTGTTGGTGTATAATTATTTATATTACTCTCCAGTGATCCTTTGAATTTCTGTGGGTATTTGTTGTAACACGCTTTTATTTCTATTTGAGTCCTCTCTTTTTTTCTTGGGGAGTCTAATTAAAGGTTAATTTTTTTTTCTTTACAAAGAACCACTCATATTTATTGATTTTTTCTATTGTGTTTTCAGTCTTTATGTCATTTTGTTCCTGATAGTTGTTATTTCCTTTCTTCTAACTTGGGATTTATTGTTCTTTTTCTCGTATTTTTCCTGAGGTATAAAGTTTTATTTGAGATTTTTCTAGTTTCTTGGGGTAAGCATTCACTGCTATGACCTCCCCTCTTAGAACTGCTTTTGCTGAATCCCAGAAGTTTCAGTATTTTGTATTTATAGATTCATTTATTTCAAGTTATTTCTTTTTTTGGTTTTAATTTTTTTTAATGTTTTTATTTATATTTGAGACAGAGAGAGACAGAGCATGAGCAGGGGAGGGGCAGAGAGAGAGAGGGAGACACAGAATCCAAAGCAGGCTCCAGTCTCTGAGGTGTCAGCACAGAGCCTGATGCAGGGCTCGAACTCACCAACTGTGAGATCATGACCTGAGCTGAAGTCAGATGCTCAGCCAACTGAGCCACACAGGCACCCCTTTTTTTTTTTTTTTTTTAATATTTTATCTCAAAGTTATTTCTCGATTCTCTGTTGATTTCTTCCTTGATCCATTAGTTATTTAGTAGCATGATATTTAATATCTACATACTTATGATTTTTTTCAGTTTTCTTGTAATTGATTTCTAGTTTTGATTTCTATTGTGGTCAGAAAAGATGCTTGATATGATTTATTTCTCCTGCCATTTATTAAGATTTGTTTCATAGCCTAACATTTGATCTATCCTGGAGAATGTCCATGTGCACTTGAGAAGAGTATGGATTTTGTTGCTTTTGGATGCAATGTTCTGTGTTTGTCTATTATGCCTATCTGTTCTAACATATCATTTAAGGCCAGTTTTTTAAAACAAATTTTAGTTTCCATGATCTATCCATTAATGAATGTGGGCTATTAAATTCCTCTGTTATTATTTTATTGCTGTTCATTTCTCCTGTTAGTTCTGTTAATGTTCATATGTAGGTGCTCCTATTTTGGGTGGAGAAAAACTTTCAAATGTCATATCTTTTTGTTGAATTGACTCTTTATCATTGAGAAATGACCTTCTTTGTTTCTTATTACTGTCCTTGTCTTAAAATCTATGTCGTCTGATATAAGTATAGTTACTCCAGCTTTGTTTCTGTTTCCATTGCAAGGAATATATTTTTCTTCCCTTCACTTTCTGTCTGTATGTGTCCTTAGATCTGAAGTAAGTCTCCTGTAGACAGCATATATGGGTCTTTCTTTTTTGTCCATTCAGCTACTCTGTTTTTGGAGAATGTAATCCATTTAAGTTAATTATTGATAGATATGTATATTGCTATTTTTTTTAATGTTTTCTGGCTCTATTATAATTCTCTGGTATCTTTTTTTTTCCTTGCTCTCTTCCTTTGTGACATTGTTTCCTGTCCTGGTATGCTGAGATTCCTTTTCTTTTTGTGCTTCTATTATAGGTTTTTGCTTTGTGATTATCATGAAACTTATATAAACCTCCTTATAACAGTCTATTTTAAGTCAATAACTTAAGTTTGAACACATTCCTAAAGCTCTACATTTCTACACACACCCTCCACACACTTATTTTTGATGTCATAATTTACATACTTTATCTTGGGTATCCAACAAATTATTCTGGTTATTTTTACTACTTTTGTCTTTTAATCTTCAAAGCTGTTAAGTGTTTGAACCACCACCTTTACAACATTAGGTTCTTCTAAATTTTACTAAACATATATTTATCTTTAACAGTGAGCTTTATACGTTTATATTTCTGACAATGTCAGTTGATGGTGATAAACTCCTGGAACTTTTGCTTATCTGGAACACTCATTATCTTTCCTTTAACTCTGAAGAACTGTGATGTAGCGTATTCTTGGTTGGCAGATGTTTTTCTTTCAGCACTTTGAATACATTATTCCATTCCTTATGGCCTGCAAAGTTTCTGCTGAAAAATTTGATAATCTTATGGAGGTTCTCTTGTAAGTACACAACAAATTGTTGCTCTATTGCTGCTTTTAAGACTCTCTTCTTGTCTTCCACTTTGACACTTTAATTTTAATGTACCTGGATGTAGATCTCTTCGGGTTTATCATTTTGGAACTCTGACTCTGGATGTCTATTCCTCCCCAAAGTTAGGAAAGTTTTCAGATATTACTTATTGCAATAAGTTTTCCACCCCTTTTTCTCTCTTTCCTTATTCTGGGACCTATAAATTGTGAATGTCTTCTGCTTGATGTTGTCCCATAAATCCCTTAAGCTATGTTCATTTTTTTTCTTTTTTTTTTCTTTTTTTCATGCTCTGTGTGAGTTCCAGTGGCCTGTCTTTGAGTTCACTGATCTATTCTTCTGATTTGTCTGTGATTGAACCCTTCTATGATTGTTTTCATCTCAGTTAGTCTTAAGCTCTATGACTTCTTTTTGGTACATTTTTATACTTTCTATTGCTTTTCTGAAATTAGCACGTTGCTCAATTTACTCCCAAGTTCAGTGAGCATCTTTAGGACTATTATTTTGAAATCTTTATCAGGCAAATCATGATCTTACACTAAGCCCTTTTCTGAGGTGTTATCTTATTCTTTCATTTAAAACATATTTCTCTGTTTCTTCATTTTCCTGGACTCTTATGTGTTGGTTTCTGTGCACTAGATAAAACAGCCACCTCTCCAAGACTTTAAGGACTAACCTTATGTAGAAGAATAATCTTATCATTCGATGCTGCTCCATCTCTTATTTGTCTCTCAAACTTCTGTAATTGTGCAAGCAGCCCACTTTACTTCTAGTGTCTCCCAGTAGTTGAGAGTGTGCCAAAACATGTCAGTGTCCCAAAGGGGAGTATCTCAGTCATTACCTGCATTCAGCCTAATTGGAAGCCAGACTTTCAGGCAGCACATTTTATTTTTTGTTAAGAGATAGAGAAAGCAGGGGAGGGGCAGAGGGAAGGAGGGTGGGGAGAGAGTCCTAAGCAAGCTCCACACTCAGCACAGAGCCTGATGCAGGGCTCTATCTCACCACTGTGAGATCATGACCTCAGCCGAAATCAAGAGTAGACACTTACCAACTGAACCACCCAGGCACCCCCGCAGTGCCTTTTAAAGTATACACAAATACCTCTTTCAGGGGAAGACTAGAAGGTGAGTATTTTTCCTCCCTCAACACTGAGTCCTGGGTTGATAACTAATTAAGAACTGTTTCTTTCTTTGCCACCATCCCATCTAACTAGTGAACAGAAGCCCCACTAGCCACCAAAGCCAGAAAATCAAGAGGTGTCCCCTGGGCAGCAGCCACAAAGACTAAGGTACCAGACATAACAAACACGGCCTAAGACACATGCACATACTCCCCTCTGGGAGATATTGTCACTGAAGCACAGGACAGGAACAGGGCAAATAGCACCCACCCTGTATTCCAATGGAGAAAATTACACTCAGTCTTTGATGTGTGCTTAATAAGAAGCCTGATTTTCAGGTCACAACTATAAAAATAAGACTCTTTCATTATAGAAAATCTGGGATTTTCATTCTGCCATGCCTCTGCTGTGCCTTGGAAGTGGTAGTAACCATTTAAAAACTCCATTTGTTACAGTCCTATGGGGCCCATGAACATAAGCCCCACTACCCACCAGAGCCAGTTGATCTAGAGGCTTCCCCAGAGTTAAAGCCACAAAAATTGGGGCTCCAGACAAGAGTGCAAGCTTCCTTCCAGGAGATACCAACAAGCTGTAGTGAGGCAGAAAGAAAATACAAAGATGGCACCCACTTGCTTCTATCTTTGGAGAAAATTTTGTTAGGCTCTTAAATACCTGCCTGCAGGCCGATGCTTTAAAATAAACAAATAAGCTTTTTCACACAAATAAGCCTTGTCCCTCCCCTGCTTTCTCTATCTCTTAACAAAAAATAAAATGTGCTGCCTGAAAGTCTGGCTTCCAATTAGGCTGAATGTCCCATACTCCCCTATGGGACACTGACATGTTTTAGCGCAGGCTCTAAATCAACTGCTATTGTGCTCATCCCTGGGGTGGGTGAGGCTGTATGTGTCAGCCTTTAAGAATCATTTCTCAGTTTGCTATGGTCTTGTAAGTCTTGTGGCTATACGCCCCATGGCTTTCAAAGATCCTGCAGGTTCAGATCTTAAATGATGGGGTGTCAATGTGGGGTTCACTTCTCAGGAAGAAGCTCAAGTTTGTGAGTTCCCTCCTGATTTGGTTTACCATACCAGGGGCAAGATTGTGTCTCAGCCTCTCCTGGCTTCAATGTAGGTTTTTCTCTCATTCACACAATATGTAGGAGTTGCTCAGCTGGCTTGGGCTTGTTTTGTTGTTGTTGTTTTTTGTTTTTTTCCCAGAGGAAATTATTCCATATGTAGCTAAAGATTGGGGCATTCATGGGAGGTGAGTTCAGGATCCTCCTATTTCATTATTTTGGACTTGAATCCCCTGCAAGGATTTATTTAAAATAAGCAGTCATATATTAAATATCTTCAAGATAAGTATTTCTTTTTAGTGTATAATTTGATCATAAAAATAAATTCATATAACGTATAAGAGTCAAGTATAATGTTTATTAGACCATATCTTTTTGCCTCATTAAAAGCATTTTTAAAACTCATGCAGATGTCCAAATACCTGTCTTCTCTATCTAAATTGGTATAAATTTAACAGAAAGAAATTACTGTATATTCTTATCTACACTGTTAAGTTTCCATCATGGTGTTTCCAATAAATAAGTTAACAAAGTTATTTTTATAGCAGCCATATTAACTAGTTAGATGGATTATATTATTTTAATATGCTAATAAGACAACCTAATTGTGTTCTCTAGAAAAATGAGTATTAATTGGTAGGAGTGAGGAAGTAGGAATATCATTCATCGCCCTTAAAATCTAATAAAACTATCAGGAAAATACAACTATGTACATACATACAAAATTTGCACACATTTTCTGGAATTTATAGATATTGATCTCTAAGTATGTGTTTGAAAAGTGTTATCAGAGGTTGCGCTTTGGTAGACTGGAGAGTGAGGAGAAGAAACATCATAATATCTATAAATTTCCCTGATGCTGCAAACAATAAATATTTTGGAAGTGAATAATAGAAGCCAGTAGGCCTTGTCATCCTCAGATGATTTAATGGCACACTGAAGGTCTTTTAGAAGTACAAAATAGGAATGATCTTACCTGAATTTCTAGAATATATACCTTCCTGGACAAAGATAAAATTTCTATTTTGCTCTTTAATAGTTGATTAAGTCATCTCAATTTGGAAAGATTGTATACAAATTGATGTAAGAAAGCTTTAGTGCATTTCCATTCATCAAAACTGAATAAAGTAGTCAGTCGCATTGTAATCTGACTTTTGACAAGTGAAAAGTCTCATGAAAATTGACTATAATGAAGAGCAGAATGTGAACTGTGAACAGAAACACAAAAAAGCCATGAAAATATCTGCAGAATGAACAAAATGTTTATCAGACAATGTTGACAATGTAAACCTCCATGCTTGTACCTACCATTTCAGCTTTAGAAAATAAGCCATACTCTATGAAAATATTATGAACAGGCAGATGGTGATCTGGATATCAAATCTGATAGAAGCCTTGTTTGAGAAAACAATTACTATTCAAGAGAATCAAGTTTTAAAACAAAGCCTTTTGGTAAAGGAAATAACTTGGAGTGCAAGAGAAATGTTCTATGAGAGTGCTAAGTTAGGAAATATTTCCAAGAAAAAAAGAACTGATTGTGTGTACGATATGATCCTAATATTTCCCTATTGACATAAAGTGTAATGATTTTTATAGCTTTCTGCTGATAAATAAATATTATTTTCCATAAGGAAAAATAAGGAAAGGAATAAGGAAAACATACAACCTTTGTAGTTCTTTTTCCGTGCTGGATGTTTTTCTGTAATTTTATTTTGTGCTATATTTTTAAGATATGACTAAACATTTACTCACATACAACACCACAGCATTTTCTCTTGAAGAATAAAGTGTGGATCAGTGCCTTGTTGGGAAAACTTCCTAGGTAGTAACCACTTCTTCTCATAGAGTTTTCTATTGGGGCAACTGTAATGAAAAAAAAAATCATGTTTGGCTGAGCTTATTGTATGTCATAGGTATGTATGAAACATGTGTTAAAGTGTTTCATAAACTTCTAAGTGTGATACAAGTTTATTTATTAGAAACAATAACTGGGGAGGACTTCTCACACCCTCCTTTATGTTATCATTTTTTAAATATTATTTTCATTCCCTCTTTCATGCCTTGAGAAGCCTAAATTTTTGCTTTTTTTAATAATGTTTTCATTGAGAGTTTTTAGAATAAGTAGTGTTTGAAGTGTTAAATAATATATAACATTATTCTAGCATATTAGCCCATTGCTGATAGATAAAATTATGACATAAATCATTTGATTCTTCTTAGTCACTGTTCAAAATATTCTGAAATCCTTACTAGTATTGACAGGTTAAGTAAATATAGTGAAGTTGACAAAAGTACTATATTTTAACAACTCTAAATTTGCTAAAAATGTTAATTGCAAAAGATAACCAAAAATGCCAGGATCTTATAAGTTTCTAATGAGTTCATAGGTATATATTATATGTTCACTAAAGATGATTTATTTTGTTTTGTTTTGTTTTGTTTTTTTAGTTTATTTATTTTTTGAGAGAGAGAGAGCAGGGGAGGGGCAGAGAATCCCAATCAGGCTCTACACTGCCAGCACAGAGTCCTATGTGGGGCTTTAACTCACAGACTGAGATTATGACCTGAGCTGAGATCAAGAGTGAGACACTCAACTGACTGAGCCACCTAGGCACCCCAAGATAATTTGTTTTATAGGGGGGAAAAACACAAATCCGGGCTACAGTTCTGTGATTTAATTTCTAAATTTTCCATCATTATCATTAGTAATAACAGAGTCTTACCTTTAGTGACAGCATTACCTTCAACTCATTTTAAATATTTCTTTAAATGAAAGAAGTAAAGTCTACAACTATACTTCCTGTCTCTGGGCTCCAGGCTTTTGTACCACTGCTGAAGTAATGTAAAAGTACTCCTTCCAGTAGACAGTAGGGAGGAAATTGTACATGTATAAATGTTAGTATATCCCAGAGTTCCTAGGAAAGCATTGAGCCTTTTATCAGTCAGGGTTGGCTAAAGAAATAGAAACAATGTAATACAGATATACAGATAGAGATATGTAGATTTATTTTAAGGAATTGGCTAACACAATTGTGGAGACTGGTAAATTAAAAATCTGTGGCTCAGGTTGGTAGGATAGAAATTCCAGTAAGAGTTGATGTTCACATCTTGAGTACAAGATCCACAGAACAGATTAGCAGGCTAGAAATTCAGGCTAGCTTTCTAGATTAGGCTTCAGGAGGAATCCCTTCTTCTGCAGGAAACCTCCAGTTTTGCTCTTAAAGCCTTTAAATGAATGAGGCCCAGTCACATTATCATGGGAAATTTGCTTTAAAGACAACTGATTATAAATGTTAATCACATTTACAAAATACCTTCACAGAAACATCGAGACTAGTTTTTGACCAAACAACTGGGCCTAGCCAAGTTGACACATAAAATTAACATCATATGTCCTAAAAGTACCCAATAAATATTTGACTTTTACTTTGTAATTTTAATTGAGAGGTAGTTGAAGGATATTTAGGGGGCAATAAGGCAGGAAAATAATATATGAAATTTCTTATTTAAAAATATAAATGATGTCAGTTAGAACCTAAACTAGTTGTGAGTTATTAACACACTCTTGATGATTAGTTTCACAAAAGTTTGAAGTCAGTGAATTTGGGCAAGATATGAACCACATATCCACTGCTAAAGGTTAAGTCTTTTCTCCTTTCTTATTCATCTTTCCATTGCAGCTTAAGTAAGGACTTATGTATAATTCATCATATTATGCAAGGAAAAGCAATTGTGTGTGTGTGTGTGTGTGTGTGTGTGTGTGTGTGTACGTATATCTACAGTAATGTGTTACCATTTTATACACTGACTGGCTTAGTCAGTCAGTGTAGGCTGCTGCAAGAAATTACCATAGACTGGATGACTTAAAAGCAAACTGGATGACTTAAAGGCAAACATTTATTTCTCACAGTTCTGGAGCCAAAGAAGTCCAAAACCATGCCAGGTTCAGTGTCTGGTCAGAGCCCTCTTGGTTTGCAGATGGAGGCCTTCTTACTGTATCTTCATATGACTGAGAGACAGAAAGAGAGAGCAAGCCCTTTGGTCTCTTCTTTATAAGGCACTAAGCATATCACAAAGGGTCTACCCTCATGGTTTTATCTAAACATAATTACCTCCGACAGTCCCCACCCCCAAATAATCTTCACACTGGCGATTAGGGCTTTAACACAGGTCAAATAAACGTTGCTTTCCTTTGGCAAAAGTCTTTTAACAGCTTGATGACTTCATGATCTGCCTCTTTCTCTACCAAGCTTGTTTTGTTATAAATTTGTAGACCTGCATGCCGAGCTTTCCTGGAAAGTGGTGTGTTGGAGATGGTTGCCCCTATTCTTTAGATTCTTACAAGATACCTTTCTCTTTGGGAAATTTAAAATTGGTAAAAACCCAACCAGAAAGCTGAGCAAAGAAGAGCAGTTACTCCCTTTCATGTGGCACGTAATGTCCTATCACCCTTTTTGCTCAAATTTCATTTATATTATCTTTTCACTCATGTCTCCTTTGTCAACTCTCTTTCTCATCCCAGTGGGCAAACAGATAAAATTTAAAGACACATTCAGTCTTCAGGTCTGTTACAGGGAAGATTCATAAATCTTTGTAAGATATAGATTTACTGCTATTTACAGTGTGGGGATTTTTGAAAAAATAAATCTATAGCCTTAAGGTTTTTAAAAATATTTCTAATTTCAAAGTTTTTATAGTGCCCGCCTACTTATTAACATGTACAAAGGTCATTTTCATACTTTCCTTTTCCAAACTGTTCAAGGTTTTAAACCTGACAACATAGCAACAGATCTGTGGTGTTTTATTAGACTTCTCCTTCTAATTAGATTCACTGTGGCTATTTATAGACTTTCAGGCACTTTTAATACTGAATGAGTTTCCATACACCGACCAGTAAAACATCATGTCTTGAGGACTGTTCAAAAATGGTAAGTGCATAAGGCAATACTTTGAAAATCACAGAAAATAAGGCTGACAGGTCCCACTGGTTTGCATATGGTAAATTTTTCTAATTACTACTCTTTTATCTGCTTTTTGTCAACTGACAATTTTTCAAGGTCTTTATTTCTCACTTGTCTACACTTTAATGAGAAAATTGACAAATAACATGACAGTACTGTTCCAGTTTAACATCATCATTAATGTTCTTACTTTCTAGAGTATTTCTCTGTTAAAATATCTCCCGTGAGTATGTCCCTTGTAAATATCTCCCCTGTAAATGCTTTTTTATTATAATCTTAAAAGCTATTTATGAACAATAAACTCATTCTATATTTGGCTTTCTACTTTAATTTTCTTTTCTAAACTCTAAGTAACTCTTTATATTCTGTTTCTTTCATCTCTTGTTTCATTTTCAGAATATCTATATTCCCTTTTCCTTTTATAGCAGAGTCTGATAAGTCACGTCCTTTAAAAGTGGAATTATAGAGCACCTGGGTAGCTTAGTTCATGAAGCCCAGCTTCAGCTCAGGTCATGATTTCTCAGCTCGTGAGTTCAAGGCCCACGTAAGGCTCTGTGCTGACAGCTCAGAGCCTGGAGCCTGCTTCAGGTTCTATGTCTCCCTCTCTCTGCCCCTCCCCTGCTTGTACCCTGTCTCTCTCTCAAAAATAAACATAAAACATTTTTTTTAAGTTGGAATTAGGGGCACCTGGGTGGCTCAGTCAGTTAAGCCCGACTTCAGCTCAGATCATGATCTCACAGCTTGTGAGCTCAAATCCTGTGTCAGGCTGTGTACTCAGCTCAGAGACTGGAGCCTGCTTTGAATTCTGTGACTCCCTCTCTCCCTGCTCCTCCCCTGCTCAAGCTCTATCTCTCTCTCAAAAATAAACATTAAAAAAAAGTGGAATTATAATTTAACTACTTGTAAAATAGTTTTTTTATAATATCTAATTTTCTAGATTTCAATACTTTTCTTTGTTATAGATTATAGATGCCTTAATTCCCTTAACTTTAACAAGTCAAATTTCACTTCCTCTGGTACTTAAAAATAATATTCTGTGTTAAAATAAAGTAATATCTGGTACAAAGCCTATTTTAAAATTTGCAATCAGGCATTCATAATATATTTGGTATAGTAGACTTACTTGCATTTTTTATACAAAATACCTGATTGAATAAAGAATTATAAACAGTTGAACAGCAGTCAGTACACATATCCTCAGAAGTTGACTGTGTTTCTCATGCCATCGTCACAACTAAATAAGAGATAAGAACAACATGTGTATATTCATTATGTTATTTATTCATTAAGTAGCGATTTATCCATCATGTGTCAGGCCTTGGCCTATATTTGGAAGACAAATGAGACACTGGACAAAGCTCCTAACCTCACAATAAAAGTAGGAAACAAGTCAATAAGCCACCAGATATGTGCATTGAGAAAGAAGAAAGGTGAAATAATAGGATTAAGGGGAAAAAGGAAGAAATCACTGGGAGTGACTAGGTGACTTATGAGAGTAGGTATTTAGCAAGCCTTTTTGGAAGAAGCAACATTTGAGCTGAGATTTGAATTCTAAATAGGAGACAGTCTCACAGGAATTCTTTCCAGACTCAGAAACAACAAGAATTAAAGTCCAGCATAGCAAAAAGTTTGTCACACTTGACTATTAGAAACAAAACTATGTAGTGGGAGCTTAGGGATTGAAGGCAGATAAGATGCAACACAGTTGTTCTGTTCTGTTTGAAATAATACATCATCTCTTCTAAATACCAGGTCTTCAGATATTTGGATATAAGAGCAGACTCCCAGTTAATTCTTCTCTTTAGATACCAGAATAATGGAGTAGTAATGAAGGACATTTATTTAAACTGAATAATCTTGAAAGAAATTTATAGAATCCTGCCTCCCTTGCTTGCTGAGAGTTCTGTGCTTTGCCCCTGAAGAGTGATATTTGAGTGGCTGAAATGGCCAGCAGAATGGGAAAACTCTCAAGTTTGGAAAATAAGAATATTTTCAAGGGATGTATCTTAGGCCAAATGAAACAAAGATCATGATAGAATTCTGTACAACAGCAGCAGGTCCAGCAGGGGAGAGACCAGTGGCCAAGATCAGATAAAAGACAATCTATAACTGAGAAGCAGCCAACAGAATGGACTAAGAAAAACCACTTCCAATATTACTAAACGCTGCTTTTTAGTAAGCGAACTTGTATTTGACAACTTAGATTTCCTTGGGAGAAAGAACAGGGAATAAAAATATCCCTGAACTGGAAAGTGACTAAAGGGGAATTGACTCTTACTAATCTTAGCAAATTTAGAACACTGAAATCATATCAAGTGTCTCTTCTGACCACAATGGTATGAAACTAGAAATCAACAAAAGAGGAAATCTAGAAAATTTACAAACATGTGGAAACAAAACAATTCACTCACCTTTGAACAACCAATGGGTTGAAGAAGAAATCAAAATGGAAATAAAACAAATGAAAGTGGAAATACAGAACACCAAAATCTATGGGATGCTGCAAAAGCAGCTCTGAGAGGAAAGTTTATCATAATAAATGATTATGTTAAGAAAACATTATCTCAAACAACCTAACGTTATGCCTTAGGAAGTAGAAAAAGAGTAACAAACTAAGCCCAAGATTAGTAAGAAAGAAATAACAAAGATCAGAGTGGAAATAAATAGAGACAAGAAAAATGATAGAAAAGAACAGAACTAAGCTGGTTAAACTGACAAAACTTTATCTAGACTAACTTAGAAAAAAAAGACTAAAATAAAGAGGATAAATTGTAACGGACACCACAGAAATACACAGAATCCTAAGAGACTACTATGACTATGCCAATAAATGGAATAACCTAGAAGCAATAGAAAAATTCCTAGAAACATACAACCTACCAAGATTTAATCATGAAGAAATAGAAAATCTGGACAGACAAATAATGAGTAAAAAGACTTATCAGTAATCAAAACTTCACAACACAGAAAACCCTGGGACCAGATGGCTTCACTGGTGAATTCTAACAGACATTTAAAGGAGAATTAATGCCAATTCTTATCCAAATCTTCCCCAAATATTGAACAGAGGGAATATTCCCAAACTCATTCTACAAGGCAAGCATTACCCAGATACCAAGCCAGAGAAAAACACTACAAGAACAAAAAGTTGTAAATCCGTATCCTTGATTAATATAGATGCAATTTTAATATTGAAGTGTAGTTTACATGTTATATTAGTTTCAGGTGAACAGTGATTCAGCAATTCCATATATTACAAAAATACTCACCATAATAAGTATGGTCACCATCTGTCAACATAAAATATTATTGGTTACATTTCCAATGTTGTACTTTTCATCCCTGTGACTGGTTTCATAACTGGAACTTTGTACCTCTTAATTCCTTCCCCCTATTTAGACCATTCCCCCACTCCCCTCCCCTCTGGCAATCACCGGTTCTCTGTATTTATGAGTTTGCTTTTATTGTTTTAACTTTTTAATTTTATTTTTTTATGTTGGCTCCACGCCCAGCACAGAGCCCAAAGTGGGCTGTAGCTCACAACCCTTAGATCAAGACCTGAGTTGAGGTCAAGAGTCATTTAACCAAATGAGCCACGCAGTCGCCCCAAATGTTTTTATTTTTGTTTGTTGTTTTTAAATTCCACATATAATTGAAATCATGTTTTTCTTTCACTCACTTCACTTAATATCTTATACATCGATCCATGTTGTTGCAAATAGTAAGATTTAATTTTTATGGGTATTATTCCATTATGTGTGTGTGTTGTATGTGCATGCACGAGCACACACACACACACACCACATTTTCATTATCCATTCATCTATCATTGGCCACTTAGGTTGCTTCCATATCCTTTCAAAGTAGTGCTTTTTGTTTTCTTTGGGTAAATACCCAGTAGCAGAATTACTGGATCATATGGTATTTCTATTTTTACTTTTTTTTTTTTTTTTTGAGGAAACTTCATACTGTTTTTCACAGTAGCTGCAGCCATTTACATTCCTACAAACAGTGCACAAAGGTTCTGTTTTTACCACATAGTCACCAATACTTATTTATTTTTTGTTTTTGTTACTAGCCATTCTGACTGCTGTGAGGTGTTATTGTGGTTCTGATTTGCATTTCACTGATAATTAGTAATGGTGAGCATCTTTTCATGTGGCTGCTGGTCATCTGTAGGTATTCTTCTGGAAAATATCTATTCAGGTCCTGTGCCCATTTTGAATTGGATTATTTGTTTTCTGATGTTGAGTTGTATGAGTTTTTTATGTATTTTGGATATTCACTCCTTACCAGATATATTGTTTGTAAACGTCTCCTATTAAGTAGGTTGCCTCTTCATTTTGTTGATGGTTTCCGTCACTGTGCAAAAGCTTTTTAGTCTGGTATAGTCACAGTAATTTATTTGTGCTTTTGTTTCCCTTGCCCAAGGAGACATATCCTGAAAAATGTTGTTAAGGCCAATGTCCGAGAGATTACAGCCTACATTTGCTTTTAGGATTTTTATGGTGTCAGGTCTTTCATTTAGATCTTTAGTTACATTTTGAGGGTTTTTTTTGTGTATAAGAAAGTGGCCCAGTATCATTATTTTGCATGTGCATAAATGCACACCACCATTTATTAAAGAAACTGTCTTTTCCTTATTGTACGTTGATGCCTTCTTTCTCATAGACTGACTACATAAGTGTGGTTTATTTCTGGACCTATCCTGTTCCATTGATCTGTGTCTTTTTTGTGTGTGAACCACACTGGTATGATTACTCCACCTTTGTAGTACATAGTGTAATCTGGAATTGTGATACCTCCAGCTTTTTCATTCTTTCTCAAGAGTGCATTGGCTATTCAAGGTTTTTTTGTGGTTCCATACAAATTTTAGGATTACTTGTTCCAGTTCTGTGAAATATGCTATTGATATTTTTATAGGGATTGCATTGCATCTGTAGATTTCGTTGAGTAGTACGGGCATTTTAAAAACAGTAATCCTTCCAATCCATATGTGTGTGCTCTCTTTCCATTTGTTTATGTCATCTTCAACTTCTTTCCTAAATATCTTATAGTTTCAGAGCACAAGTCTTTCATATCCTTGGTTAAATTTATGCCTAGATTATTTTATTCTTTTTGGTGCAATAGTAAATGGAAGTGTTTTCTTAATTTGTCTTTCTGCTAATTCATTATTAGTGTATAGAAATACAATAGACTTCTGTGTATTAATTTCATATCCTGCAACTTTAATGAAAGCATTTATTACTTATAATAGTTTTTTTTTGGTAGAGTCTACATTTTTTATAGTGTCATGTCATCTGCAAATAGTGACAGTTTTACTATTTTCTTACCAATTTGGATTTTTTCCAGTTTCCTTTTCTTGTCTAATTACTGTGGCTGGAATGTCCAGTACTGTTTTGAATACAATTTGTGACAGTGGACATACTTGTCTTATTCTTGACCTTAGAGGAAAAGCTTTCAGTTTTCCCCCATTAAGAATAATGTTGTAGATTTGTCATATTTGATCTTTATTATGTTGAGGTATATTTTCTATAGACCCACTTTGTTGAGAGTTTTTATCATAAATGGATGTTAAATTTTGTCAAATGCTTTTTCTGCATCTATTAAGATAATCATATGCTTTTACCCTTCATTTTGTTAATGTGATGTACCATATTGATTGGCTTGCAGATATTGAACCATCATTACATCCTTGCACTACTCCACTTGACTTGGTTAATGATCTTTTTAATGTATTGTTGAACGCAGTATGCTTGTATTCTGCTGAGGATTTTTACATCTATGTTCATCAGGAATATTGGCATGAAGTTTTCTTTCATTTTTCTTTTCTTTTTTTATTTACTTCTGGATTTGTTTATTTAATTTTTGTGTGTCTTCCTGGTTTCAGTATCAGGGCAATGCTGTCCTTGTACAATATATTTGGAATATTTTTTTTCTATTTTTTGAAATAGTTTGAGAAGAATAGTATTAACTCTTCTTTAAATGTTTAGTAGAATTCTCCTTTAAAGCTATCCAGTGCTGGCCTTTTTTTTTTTTTTTTTTTGGGGACGTTTTTTAGTACAGATTCAATTTGGTTGCTAGTAATCAGTCCATGCAAATTTTATATTTTTTTCCTGATTCGATTTTGGAAGGTTGTATTGTAAGAACTTATTGATTTCCTCCTAGGTTATCCAATTTATTGGCACATAATTATTTGTAGTAATTTTTTATAATCCTTTGTGTTTTTTGTGCTGATTGTTATTTTTCATTACTGACTTAATTTGAGTTGTCTCTTATTCTTCCTTAATGAGTCTAGATAAGGTTTATCAATTTTGTTGTGTCTTTTCAAATAACCAACTGTTGGTTTCATTGATCTTTTCTTTTTTTTTTAGCTTCTATTTAATTTATTTCTGCCCTCATCTTTATTTCCTTTTTTTTTCTACTAACTTTGGGATTTGTTCTTATTTTTCTCATTCCTTTAAGTGTATGGTTAGGTTGTTTGAGATTTTTATTTGTTGAGTTAGGCCTCTATCACAATAAACTTCCATGTTAGAACTGTTTTTCCTGTGTTCCAGAGATTTTACACCATTGCACTTCCATTTTCATTTGTCTTCATGTTTTTTATTTCCTCTTTGATTTCTTCACTGGTTGTTTAGTAGCATGTTATTTGGCCTCCACATGTTTGTGTTTTTCCAGTTTTGTTTTTAAGTGATTGATTTCTAGTTTCATACCATTGGTCAGCAATGTTGCTTGGTATGCTTTCAATCTTCTTAAATTCACTGAGACTTGTTTTGTAGCCTAATGTACTAAATCCAGGAGAATATTCCATGTGCACTTGAAACGAATGTGCATTCTGCTATTTGGGGATGGAATAGTATGTATGTATCTGTTAAGTCCCTATGGTCTAATGTTTCATTCAAATGCACGGTATCATTGATTTTCTGTCTAGATTATCTATCCATTGATCTCAGTAGGATGTTAAAGTCACCTATAAATATTATTTAACTGTAAATTTCTCCCCTTATCTCTGTTAATATTTTCTTTATATATTTAAGTCCTCTTGTGTTGGGTACATAGATATTTACAATTTTTATACCCTCCTTTTAGACTGATCTATTATCACTGTGTAATGTCCTGTCTTTCTACAGTTTTTGCTTTCAAGTCTATTTTGTCTAAGTATTGCTACTCCAGCTTGTTTTATATTTCCATGTGCATGGAATATCTTTTCTATCCAATAATTTTCTCTATGTGTCGTCAGGTCTGAAGTGAGTCTCTCATATGCTGCATCTTGTTATTTTTATGCAGTCACCCTATGTCTTTTAACATGAGCATTTAGACCATTTACATCTAGACTATTTAAAGTAACTATAGCCAGGTATGTACTTATTTTCATTTTGTTAATTGTATTTTTGTTGTTTTTGTTGTTCCTCTCTGCTCCATTTTCCTTCTCTTGCTCACTTTCCTTGTGATTGATGATTTTTTATAGTGTTACCCTTGGAATCTTTTCTGTATTATTTACACATGTATTACAGGTTTATGTTTTGTGGTTACCATGAGGTTCATATATAACATCCTAAGTGCATAGCAGTCTATATTAAGTTGATGGTTATTAAGATCAAACACATTCTAAAAGCACTATATTTTAATGCTCGCTCCATGTTTCATGAATATGATTTTATATTTTATTTCTTTTTATTTTGTGAGTCCCTTAACTAATTTTTCAGATATATTTGATTTTACTACTTTTGCCTTTCAACTTTCATACTAGCTTTATAAGTGACCGATCTACTACTTTTGGTATTTGTTTGCTTTTACCTATGATTTTTTTTCCTCTGATAATTTTCTTCTTTTTTAAAAAAAATTTTAATGTTTATTTATTTTTGAGAGAGACAGAGACAGAATGTGAGTGGGTTGAGGCAGAGAGAGAGGGAGGCACAGAATCCGAAGCAGGTTCCAGGCTCCGAGCTGTCAGCACAGAGGCTGATGCGGGGCTGGAACTCACGAGCTGTGAGATCATGACCTGAGCCGAAGTTGGACGCTCAACCGACTGAGCCACCCAGGCGCCCCATCTGATAATTTTCTTCTAATTATGGTCTTCCTTTTCTTTGCTACTTAAAGAACTCCCTTTAATATTCTTTGTAAATCTGGTCAAATTGTGATGAACTCTTTTAACTTCTGTTTGAGAAATTCTTTATCAGTCTTCAAATTCTGAATTATAACCTGGCCAGGTAGTGTATTGTTGGTTGTAGGTGTTTTCCCTTCAGCACTTGGAAGTCCAGAAGGAAGTGACATGATATACTCAAAGTTTCTGCTAAAAAATCAGCTGATACCCATATGTGTTTTCCCCTTGAGCATAACTAATTGCTGTTCTCTTGCTGCTTTTAAGATTCTTCCTGTGTTCTTAGTTGTTACCATTTGAATTATTATGTGTCATTGTGTAGACCTCCATGGGTTCATCTTGTTTGGAGCTATTATGCTTCCTATACCTGAATATCTGTTTCCTTCCCCAGCTTAGGAAAGTTTTTAGCTATTATTTCTTCAAGTAAGTTTTTCTGCCCCTTTCTCTCTCTCTGCTCCTTCTGGATCCTCTATATTACAAATTTCAGTACACTTGTTGTTGTCCAAGATGTATTTTAACCTATGTTGTTTGTTTGTTTATTTTGCTGTTTAGCTTGAGTGCTTTCCTTTAGCTTGTCTTCCAGATGGCTAATCCATTCTCTTGTATCCTCTAATGTGCTATGGATTTACTGGTGCATTTTTAATTTCAGTTATTGTATTCTCCAACTCTGGTTGGTTCTGTTTTATATCTTCCCTTTCAGTTCTCACTGAATTCATACCCACTTTATTTTCAAGTCTGGTGAGCATCTTTACTTTGAACTTTTTATCAGGTAGATTACTTATTGCTATTTAGTTATCTTTCTGACATTTTCTCTGGTTATTAAATTTGGAGCATATTCCTTTTCTCTTAATATTGTTTTACTTTCTGTGCTTATTTCAATGAATTAGGCAGAACAGCTACTTCTCCTAGTCTTGAAGGAGAGGCCTTATGTAGGAATATCCCCTGTGTAGATTTTCTGTGCTTGGCAGCTTTGGCTGGAGGTATAGCAGGTTAAGACTGGTATTCCTGGGGTATTCTACTCTGATTCCAACCTGTGGAACAGCTAGAGCTGAAAAGAGCTCAGGTTAGGAGTTCCTGAGGCATTGTGCACAGGGATACCGTGTCAAGATGTCTGGAGCTTCAGTGGGCATGGGCCAGGAGGTCTTGGGGAATTCCACACAGGTGTCACCCTGGCAGTTGGCTTGAGAAGTGGGAGAACCATGGTAGGAATGCAGGAGCTAAAGCAAGTGTGGTATGGGAGCTCCCAGGTTGATTTGCACAGGGATGCCCTGGTATGTTGTCTGGAGATAAGGTGGGTACAGGCCTGGAGTGTCCAGCAGTGCTTTTAGCCTTTTTCATTTTGGCAAGACAACTGGAGCTGTAGGGGGCGCTCTCTGGAGATGTCCTGGTATGTGCTGTGCTGGAATCATTTTCCTGGGATGCCTGGAGCTCAGGTGGGTGCAGGAGGGCTTTCCTTAAGGAGAAATATAGGGTTGGTGTGGTTTAGGGACCTGGGACTTTTGAGGCAGAACACTGACTAGATCCTGCTTTTGTGTGTGCTAACTGGATGAAGGGAGTATGTAAACCTTACAGAATGCCAGCACCTAATCCCAAAGAAGGGTCCAGCAGACCCCCCACCATATGGTGGAAAATCAACCCTTACTTATGTTCTAGCTCTTCTGAACTACAGCTTTTTTTTAAATATAACTTATTGTCAAATTGGCTAACATACAATGTGCAAAGTATGCTCTTGGTTTTTAGGGTACATTCCCGTGGTTCATTGCTTACATACAATACCCAGTGCTCATCCCAACAAGTGCCCTCCTCAATGCCCATCACCCATTTTCCCCTCTCCCCTATCTCCTCATCCACCCTCAGTTTGTTATCTGGCTTTAAGAGTTTCTTATGGTTTTCCACCCTCCCTCTCTGTTTGTAACTATTTTTTCCCCTTCCCTTCCCCCATGGACTTCTGTTAAGTTTCTCTAGATCCACAAATGAGTGAAAACATATAATACGTATCCTCTGACTGACTTATTTCAGTCAGCATTATACCTTTCAGATCCATCCACATTGTTGCAAATGGCATGATTTCATTCTTTCTCATTCCCAAGTAGTATTGAATTATATATATAAACCACATCTTTATCCATTCATCAGTTGATGTACATTTAGACTCTTTCTATAACTTGGCTATTGTTGAGAGTGCTGCTATAAGCATTGGGGTACATGTGCCCCTATGTGTCAGCATTCCTGTATCCTTTGGATAAATTCTCAGTAGTGCTATTGCTGGTTTGTAGGGTAGTTGTATTTTTAATTTTTTGAGGAACCTCCACACTTTTCCAGAGCAGCTGCACCAGTTTGCATTCCCACTAGCAGTGCAAGAGGATTCCTATTTCTCCACATCCTTGACAGCATCTATAGTCTCCTGATCTGTTCATTTTAGCCACTCTGACCGGTGTGAGGTAGTATCTCAGTGTGGTTTTGATTTGTATTGCCCTGATGAGACGTCGAGCATCTTTTCATGTGTCTGTTGGCCATCTGGATGTCTTCTTTAGAAAAGTGTCTATTCATGTCTTCTGCCCATTTCTTTACTGGATTATCTGTTTGTCAGGTAATGAGTTTGGTGAGTTCTTTATAGATTTTGGATACTGACCCTTTAATGAATATGTCATTTGCAAATATCTTCTCCCATTCTGTCAATTCTTTTTACTTTTGTTGATTGTTTCCTTTGCAGTGCAGAAGCTTTTTATCTTGATGAGGACCCAATAGTTCATTTTTGCTTTTAATTCCCTTGCCTTTGGAGATGTGTCAAATAAGGAATTGCTGCAGCTGAGGTAAAAGAGGTTGTTGCCTGCTTTCTTCTCTAGGGTTTTGATGGTTTCCTATCTCACATTGAGGTCTTTCATCCATTTTCAGTTTATTTTTATGTATGGTGTAAGAAAGTGGTCTAGTTTCATTCTTCTTCACGGTGCTGTCCAGTTCTCCCAGCACCATTTGCTAAAGAGACCGTCTTTTTTCCATTTGATACTCTTTCCTGTTTTGTCAAAGATTCGTCAGCCATACATTTGTGGGTCCAATTCTGGAGTCTCTATTCTATTCCATTGGTCTATGTGTCTCTTTTTGTGCCAATACCATACTGTCTTAATGATTACAACTTTGTAGTAGAGGCTAAAGTCTAGGATTGCAATGCCTCCTGCTTTGGTTTTCTTCTTCAATATTACTTTAGCTATTTGAGGTCTTTTGTGGTTCTATACAAATTTTAGGATTGCTTGTTCTAGCTTTGAGAAGAATTCCAGTGCAATTTTTATTGGGATTGCATTGTATGTGTAGATTGCTTTGGGTAGCATTGACATTTTAACAATATTTATTCTTCTTATCCATGAGCATGGAATGTTTTTCCATTTCGTTGTATCGTCAGTTTGCTTCATAAGTTTTCTATAGTTTTCAGCATAAAGATCTTTTACCTCTTTGGTTAGGTTTATTCCTATGTAGTTTATGGTTCTTGGTGCAATTGTAAATGGGATAAGTTTCTTGATTTCTCTTTCTGTTGCTTCATTATTGGTGTACAGAAATGCAACCAATTTCTGTACATTGATTTTGTATCCTGCTAATTTGCTGAATTCATGTATCAGTTCTAGTAGTCTTTTGGTGGAGACTTTCAGGTTTTCCGTGTAGAGTATCATGTTGTCTGTGAAAAGTGGAAGTTTGACGTCTTCTTTGCCAATTTTGATGCCTTCGATTTCCTTTTGTTGTCTGATTCCTGATGCTAGGATTTCCAACACCATGGTAAACAACAGTGTTGAGAGTGGACATTCCTGTCATATTCCTGATCTCAGGGGGAAAGCTCTCAATTTTTCCCCATTGAGAATGATATTAGCTGTGGGATTTTCATATATGGCTTTTATGATGTTTAGGTATGTTCCTTCTATCCCGACTTTCTTGAGGTTTTTTTTTTGTTTGTTTGTTTTTTTTTATCAAAAAACAATGCTGCATTTTGTTGCATCTGTTGACAGGATCATATAGTTCTTATCCATGCCTTTATTAATGTGATGTATCACATTGATTGATTTGTGAATGTTGAACCAGCCCTGCAGCCCAGGGATGAATCCCACTTGATCATGGTAAATACTTCTTTTTATATGCTGTTGTATTCGATTTTCTAGCATCTTGTTGAGAATTTTTGCATCCATGTTCATCACGGATATTGGCCTCTAATTCCTCTTTGTTGTGGGTCTCTGTCTGGTTTGGGAATCAAGGTAAGGTTAGCCTCATAGAATGAGTCCAGAAGTTTTCCTCCATTTCTGTTTTTTGGAACAGCATGAAAGAGATAGGTATTGACTCTGCTTTAAATGTCTGGTAGAATTCTCCTGGGAAATCATCTGGTCCAGGACTCTTATTTGTTAGGAGATTTTAGATAACTGATTCAATTTCTTTATTAGTTATGGGTCTGTTCAAATGTTCTATTTCTTCCCATTTGAGTTTTGGTAGTGTGTGGGTGTCTAGGAGTCTGTCCATTTCTTCCAGGTTGTCCAGTTTGTTGGCATATAATTTACATAGTATTCTCTGATAATTGTTTGTATTTCTGAGGAATTGGTTGTGATAAATCCAGTTTCATTTTTTATTTTATCTATTTTGGTCCTCTTTTCTTTTTGAGAAGTCTTCCTAGGGGTTTATCAATTTTGTTTATTTTTTTTTCAAAAAACCAACTCTTAGTTTCATTCATCTGTTCTACTATTGTTTGTTTTTTTGTTTTGTGATTTTTTTTTTTTTGATTCTATATTGTTTATTTCTGTTCTGATCTTTATTATTTTTTTTCTTCTGCTGGCTTTTGGGTTTCGTTGTTGTTCTGCTTCTAGTTCCTTTAGGTGTGCTGTTCGATGTTGTATTTGGGGATTTTCTTATTTCTGGAGATAGGCCTGGATTACAGTGTATTTTCCTCTTAGCACTGCCTTTGCTTCATCCCAAAGAGTTTGGATTGTTGTGTTTTCATTTTCATTTGTTTACATACATTTTTTAATTCCTTCTTTAATTACCTGGTTGACCTGTTCATTCTTTAACTTCCATGAATTTGGAGGTTTTCCAAACTTTTCCTGTGGTTGACTTCAAGCATCATAGCATTGTTGTCTGAAAGTGTGCATGGTATGATCTCAATTCTTTTATATTTATTGAGGGCTGTTTTGTGACCCAGTGTATGCTTTATCTTGGGGAATATTCCATGTTCACTCAAGAACATATTCTGCTGCTTTAGAATAAAAAGTGCTGAATGTATCTGTCAAGTCCATCTGTGGTAGTGTATCATTTAAGGCCATTGTTTCTTTATTGATTTTCTGTCTAGATGATCTGTCCATTTCTGTCCCCTGCAATTACCACATTCTTACCACATAAGACTGCTTATGTTTGTTATTGTTTTATATATTTGGGTGTTTTTGAATTTGGTGCATAATCATTTATAATTGTTAGCTCTTCTTGATGGATAGACCCTGTAATTATGACATAATGTCCCTTTTCATCTCTTGCTACAGCCTTTAGTTTAAAATCTAGTTTGTCTAATATAAGTATGGCTACTCCAGCTTTCTTTTGACTTCCAGTAGCATGATAGATAGTTCCCTATCCCCTCACTTTCAATTTGAAGGTGTTCTCAGGTCTAAAATGGGTCTCTTGTAGACAGCAAATAGATGGGTCTTTTTTTTTTATCCATTCTGATAAACCATGTCTTTTGGTTGGAGAATTTAGCTCATTTACATTCAGTGTTATTATGGAAAGATACGGGTTTAGAGTCATTGTGTTATCTGTAGGTTTCATGCTTGTAGTGATGTCTCTGGTCCTTTGTGGTCTTTGCCACATTCCACTCACAGAGTCCCCCTTAGGATCTCTTGTAGGGCTGGTTTAGTGGTGATAAATTCCTTCAGTTTTTGTTTGTTTGGGAAAACCTTTATTTCTCCTTCTATTCTGAATGACAGACTTGCTGGATAAAGGATTATTGGCTGCATATTTTTCCTATTCAGCACATTGAAAATTTCCTTCCACTCCTTTCTGGCTTGCCAAGTTTCAGTAGATAGGTCTGCTACTTCCCTTAAATGTCTACCCTTGTAGGTTAAGGCCCGTTTATCCCTGGCTGCTTTCAGAATTCTCTCTTTATCCTTGTATTTTGCCAGTTTCACTATGCTATGTCTTGCACAATATTGGTTCAAGTTATGTCTGAAGGGAGTTCTCTGTGCCTCCTGGTTTTGATGTCTGTTTCCTTCTCCAGATTGGGGATGTTTTCAGCTATGATGTGTTCAAGTATAACTTCAGCCCCTTTCTCTCTCTCTTTTTCTGGAACTCCTATGATACAGATATTGTTCTGTTTCATTGAATCACTTTGTTCTCTAATTCTCCCCTCATGGTCCAGAATTTTTTTATCTCTCTTTTTCTCAGCTTCATCTTTTTCCATCATTTTATCTTCTATTTCACTTAATCTCCCCTCTGTTTCTTCAATCCTTGCTGTCACCGCCCCTAGTTTATTTTGCACCTCCTTTACAGAACTTTTTACCTCATCATGACTAGTTTTTAGTTCCTTGATCTCTTCAGCAATAGATTCTCTGCTGTATTCTATGCTTTTTTTTTTAGCCCAGTGATTAACCTAATGACTATTATTCTGAATTCTTGTTCAGTTATATTGTTTACATCTGTTTTGATCAATTCTTTAGCTGTCATTTCTTCCTGAAATTTCTTTTCAGGAGAATTCTTCCATTTCATCATTTTGGCTAGTTTTAAAATATGTATCCCTTATGTGTTTTAAAATATTATAATGTGTCCTGCACCTGTGAGCACTACTATATTAAAAAGGAGTCATACAGTGTCCAAGTTCTGGCCCTTTAGGAGGTATTTTTTAAAGAGTGTTACTTGCTCTCTGTTGTTGTGACTTTGGTTACTTTATCTCCCTACTCATAGTGATGTCTTGGACCCTCCACCAGGTGTGCTTTGATTTTTTCATTAAAAGAGCCCTGGAAAGGAAAACAAACAAACAAAAAACAAATGAAAATAAAAAAACAGAAACACCAGCTACAAGTAAACAACAGGGTGCTGATGGAAGAGGCCTTATCCCATACAAAGAGAAAAGACACGGGCAGGGGAAAAAGAAAATAAAATAAAATTGACCAGAGATACTCTATGGCTTAATCCAGAAAGAGAAAAAGGAAAATAAAAAGGGAGGTGTGGAACACATATCAAGAGAATGGACTAAATATGTCTGCTTAAACAAACCAACAACCAGAGTAACCAGACTAGAGGACAGAAGAGATAAGAAGGAGAAAAGGAAGGAAGAATATATCTATATAATAAGAACTTCCCAAGAATTAAACCACGCAATGCAGCAGTGCAGGTCTGGAGGAGGAGCTGTCTGTTTAGTCAGCATCAGTCCTGCTCTAGTAGATAAGCAGTTACCAGGAGTGGAGAGGTGTGGTTTAGTGTAGGTGGGTCCTGCCTCCCCTGTGGGCCCATGTCCAATCCCTGAAGCTCCACCTTGTTGGTGATGAGGAGAAAAATGGTGAGACCCCAGTCTCCCCTCCAGGGACCAGGTGTCCCAATCCACCCTGTTCAGGCTATCCTCACTGTGCCGCACGTGCAAATGAGGCAGTTTGTCCTGCTCTGCCTATTCTGGTGCCTCCCTGGTGCTTGGCTGGGATTTAAACCCCAATGTCTTAAATATTCCCACTCTGTGTGTCCTAGTTCTGGGGAAGAGCCTCCCTGCCACCTCACAGTGCCGTGCATGTGGTTTTTCTGAACTATAGCTTTTGTCTGTGCTTGCTTGTGATTCCTTAGTATGATCCCTTTCCATTGCAGTTTGCACCACTGGGAATGGGGTTCCCATTGTTACCACATCTCTGTGTCTCCTGCAATTCTTTATATGGTCCCTGTATCTTTTATTGTATAAAAGCTGTTCAATAAGCCCTTAGTTATTCAGGAGAAATTGCTCTATATATAGGTGTAGATTTGATGTGTCCATGGAGGAGGTGAGTTCAGAGTCTTACTCTGCTGCCATTTAGACCCAAAAGTTCTTTAAAAATACAGCATAATTCAACAACACATTAAAAGGATATACATCATGATCTAGTGAGAATTATTCCTTGGATGCAAAGATAGTTTAACATATGCAAATCAATAAATGTGATGCACCACATTAGTAGAATGAAACATAAAAACCACATGATCATCTCAATAGATGTAGAAAAGACATTTGAAAAAATACATATTAAAATAATAAAAGAAAATAATAACATTAAATAGTAAACATTAAATAATAAAATAACCATTAAATAATTAAATCTCTGAGTCTGGGTGGCTCAGTTGACTAAGCATACAACTCTTGCTATCAGCTCAGTTCGTGATCTCACCAGCACAAATCAAGCCCCATATTGGGCTCCATACCCACTGGGTGTGGAGCCTGCTTGGGACTCTCTTTCCCTCTCTCTCTGTTCCTACCCAGCTCATTCTCTCTCTCTCTCTCAAAATAAATAAATATTTAAATAATAATAAAATCTCTCCACAAATTGAGTACAGAAGGAATATACCTCAAGATAATGAAGATCATATACAACAAAAGCACAGCTAACACCACACTCAACAGGGAAAGATTTTCCTATAAGAACAAGACAAGGATGCTCACTCTCACCACTGTTATTCAACTCAGTATTGGAAGTCCTATCTTGGGCAAGTAGGGATGGAAATAAAAGGCATCCAAATAAAAAAAGGAAATAAAATTGTCATTATTTGTAGATGATATGATCTTATATGTAGAAAATTCTAAATAATCAACCAAATAACTGTTGGAATTAATCAACAAATTTAGTAAAGTTATAGGATTTAGAGTCAACTTGCATAAATCTTATGTTTGTAGACACAAATAAGAAAAATTCTGAAAAAGAAATATAAAAAGGTGTCTCTTTTACAGTAACATCAAAAACAATAAAATATTTAGGAATAAATTTAACCAAGGAAGTGAAATATCTGTATGATGAAAATTACAAGATTCTCATAAAAGAAACTGAAGGCACACACAAAAAGTGGAAAGACACCCCATGCTCATTGACACGAATAATATTGTTAAAATGTCCATACTACCCAAAGTCATCTACATATTCATGCAATCCCTATAGAACTTCCAGTGGAATTTTTCACAGAAATACTATATATAATTCATGTGGAACTACAAAAGATCCAGAAGAGCCAGAGCAACCCTGAAAAATGAGAATAAATCAAGAGGAATCATACTTCCTTGTTATTTCAAACTGTATTACAAAACTATGGTAATTAAAGCAATATAGTACTGGCATAACAGACACACATTCCAATGGAATAGAGAGCCTGAAAATGAGTCTTCACATATGGAGTCAACAAATATTTGACAAGGGAGCCAAGAATGTTCAATGGGGGAAAATAGTCTGTTTAACAAATGGTGTGGGGGAAACTGGATAAATATATGCAGACAAATATTAGATCCTTATACCACTCACAAAAATTAATTCAAAATAGATTAAAGACTTAAAAAGAAGACCTGATACTTTAAAATTCCTAACAGAAAAAAAGAAGCTCCATGACATTGGTTTTGGCAATATTTTTTTTAGATACAATACCTAAAGAACAAGAAACGAAACCAAACATCAACAGTGAGACTAAATCAAACTTAAAGAATTCAAATAAAAAGAAACAATAGACAAAATGAGAAGGTAACTTATAGAATGAGAGAAAATGTTTGAAACTATTGCATAAGGAGTTAATATCCAATATATAAAGAACTTAACAAAAACCATCGGATTGAGAAATGGGCAGAGGACCTGACTGTGCTTTTTTTTTTTTTTTTTTTTTTCAAAAAAAGACATACAAATGGCCAACAGTTACCTGAAAAATGCTTAACATCACTAATCATCAGGGAAATGAAAACTGATGAAATATCACCTCACATCTGTTAAATAACTATCAGGAAAACAACGACAAGTACCGTTGAGTTTATGGAGAAAATAGAGCTCTTTAACATTGTTGTTTAGAATGTAAATTAGTTCAGTCACTATGGAAAACATTATTGAGGTTCCTCAAAAAACATAAAAATATAGAACAACTATGATCTATATCATAATATGGTCCAGCAATCTCACTTCTAGGTATATATATGAAGGAAATGAAACACGATAATGAAAAGATGTGCATTAGCATGTTTATGGCAGCATTATTCACAATAGCCAAGATATGGAAACAACCTAAGTGTACAATGACAGATGGATAAAAAGATATGTGAGATACATATATAAAATATTACTCAGCTATGAGAGAGAAAGAAATCCTGCCATTTGCAACAACATAGATGTACCCTGGGGTCATTAAGCTAAGTGAAATAAGGCAGCTAAGTTTAATGGTCTCTAGCTAACAACCAGCAACACACACACAAAAAAAAAAAAACAAAAACAACAACAACAATAAAAACCCCCACAAAGTCCCCAAGTCAGAAAACCACAAGGAAATAATTTCTCCAACAACTTATGTTTAGCTTGATAAGCTTGGAAGCAGAATCTTCCTGGTTGAGCCTCCAGCTGTGAATAGTTCCACTGATGCTTGACTGTGGCCTCATGAGGCTCTGAACAGAAAACCAAGCTAAGCTGTGAGTGGACTACTAACCTACAGAAACTACGACATAGCAAATGTGTCTTGTTTTAATCCACTAAATCTGTGATACCCTTTTATGTAGCGAAAGATAACTAACACAGGGCTTACATTTGGCATTTTCATCTCTCTACAAGCATGGCTTATTGGGACATGAATTGTTTGTATTCCTTAAATATAATTCATCTTGATGTTTCTCATAAAATCTAATTAATCAGAATTACTTAAAAATAAAGAAGTGTATAATCTTTCCTATTATCATCATACCCATCGATATGATCCAACAACTATACAAAATTGTAAACATGTCATCATAAAGTTAGCATGGCTATGCTTAAATTATGTACATCTAAAATCTACATTCCTGTGTTTGGTTTTTGATTCCACTAATTTCTTGCAGTTTATTGCACAAATATCTTAATTTCTCTGTGGTTCAGTATCCTTATTTGTAAATTAAGGAGAATAATAGTAATTACACTCAGATTAAGTTAGAAAAATGTCAAATATACATGTTCTCAATGAATATTAAATTTTTTTAATTCATGTTGATAGTGTCACTATTAATAGTATATCTAATACATATCTACATTCTTCTCAACATATAAAGGAAGAACTATATAAATGTTCTTTTGCAATTATTTCATTAAATTGTATAAATCACCTAATGTTAAATTTTGAAAATTGTAGAGCCAATAATGAGGTGGCTGGAGATTAATTTTATATATTATTGATTATTCATAACTTTTATTACATTAAAATCACTACTTCTTTGTTGCCATTGATAACCACAGATAGGTCTTCTGTACAGGCTGGAAGTATAATACAATTCAAAATAATATAACATTTAATGTTGAATATATTATCTGCAAACTATATGTTCTTACTTATCCTTCATATCATTATTTACAATTGTCCTTATTCATTCATCCTTTATATCATTGTTTATAATTTCAAATTATAATTAATGATTATATTGGAAATCTAATGCAGAAAATTGAGTAATTAAAATATGTGCATTCATCTCACAGAGTGACCCATAAAAATGTAAATAAGGTGTCTTAATCTTCTGTAACCAAAGTATACAACTAAAAACAAATCAAAACTAAAGAGCAAAGATTTTAATAAAAAGATTCATTTATGAGTAGGTATAAAACATAAATCTTTCTTAGATATGATGCCATCCAATGGCTTTATAAATCATCGTATGATTTTTCGTATGAAAATTTTGCCAGATTGTATGAAAAATACAATCCAGTCTACTTCTGTTTATATCAGCATTTATTAGACATATATTTTTCTAAAATAGAAGTTTATTGTTTAAATTCAGCAGTAAATGCAAAGGATACACTTCTATATTATTTCTAAAAAAGATTTTATAAATCCTAAAAGAAGAGTCCTTATAATTTGCTACCAAACTTCAAGTTTCAAAGTAAAGAATACACCCAACTTTCCATCTTGAGTCCAATTATCTTCTACGATGTTACTATAACAATTTTAACTGATTCTGTTTGACCAATTTCCTCCTCTAAAATATGATGCAGTGGGGGGTTATGGTCCAAAAGAGTGATGTACAGAAATATTCCTCCTGAAGAAGAACTAAGAGCTGAATAAATGGCTTCTTTTGAACAACAAAAAACAGAGAGACCCCAAAGAAAATAACAAGAGGGATAGAGATACAGTACTAAAGGAAACCACTGTCGCCGATGCTGCACTGCAGTGGGGAGGGATAGCACTGAGAGACTGTGAGCAGACTCATTGCTCTGAATTACAGAAAAAAAAAAAAAAAAAAGCCACAGTATAAAAGGCCAAGTTGAATAAAAAGGAACCATGTTTAGCAACCTACCAAACAGTTGGGGAACTGTGGTAACTTTCTCTGCATTTCAGTGGCTGGCAAGTGCCACAGTTTATATTCTGCCACCACCTTGATAGTTCAGATGGGGGCAGAGTCTGGGCACCATACCTCTCCTGCCTCTGCATTGAGTTCCAAGCCCCTAACTCAAGTCAGCCCTAAGAGCACTGGGGCACATAAAAAAAAGCTGAAGTTTAAAACAGCCACTAGATAGACTTCCAGGGAAGATGGTGGAGTAGGACGACCCTAAGTTCACTTTATCCCACAGATACAACCAGATAACACCCACATCAGTGTAAATAACCTAAAAACCAACCTGAAGGCTGGAAAGACAGACTCTCCACAGCTAAATATAGAGAAGAGGTTGTATTGAAGAGGGTAGGAAAGGGGAGAGAAGATCAGGAGCCAAATGGACCTAGAGGACTACCCCAGGAAGCAGGAACATCAAAGGTGTGGAGAGGTGAAAGAAACTGACCTTCATACCAGGGAGCTCCCATGATGAAGAAGAGCCCCCATAACCAATAGCTTGGAAAATGAGAGGGGCATAATTTCACAAATTCTTACAATCAGTGGGGCTTAACCCTTGAAACTTTAAAAATCAACATGCTCAGCTCTGGGAGAACCAAGGTGAGAGGAAACTGAGCCCCTGCCCCTAGCACAACTAATATCCCCGTAGAGATACAACATAGAAGCAGCTGTTTGAAAAATACCTGGATTATGTGGAAAGATTTATTTACTAATATCAGAGAATATGCTGGAGGGGTAGAGATCTTGGGAGAAAGCTAGGGGGCACCATTGCCTCCCCAATCCCCAGCACAGACACATGGCCATAAGTGGAAACCAGTGCAATGCCACACTCCTAACCTAACTTGCTAGCACCACACTCACTCCCACATTGTCCTGTGGACCTGTCTTCTCCAATATGCTCTTGGCCAGAGCCCATCCACAGGGCTGGCAGTGTGCAACCGTCCAGACAGCACCCCTCCAAAGTGACTACTCCTTTCGGGGAGGGGAAGTTAACCACACACAGCAGTTCCACTGAAGTGCAACCAGTGGGCTAGGGGCAGACATCTGGTCTGACTGAAGTCCCCATCCACCAATAGAAGCTTCTCAGGGTACAACACAGCGTAAGTCATGTTGTTTAGTACTACTTGTAGTTTAGTACTACTGCACCTCTCGCAAATACTTAGTCTGACTGAACTCAAGCCCAAGGCATCCCCAGACTGGCCCGCTAACAACACAGGGAGCAAACCCTGTCCACAGCAGGCAAAGGGAGCCACTGCAGATGATTGGATTCAAGACAACAGGTGGCTCAGCCATGGGACGCCTGGTTGGCTCAGTCGGTTAAGTGTCCGACTTTGGCTCAGGTCATGACCTCAGTTTGTGGGTTCGAGCCCCGTGTCAGGCTCTGTACTGATAGCTCAGAGCCTGGAGCCTGCTTCAGATTCTGTGTCTCCCTCTCTCTCTTCCCCACCTCTAGTCTCACTTTATCTCCCTCTATCTCTCAAAAATAAATAAATGTAAAAAAACAATTTTTTAAGGTGGTTCAGCCACAACAGTTAGGATACCCCTCTGAAGTGACAGGTTCTGATGAAGAAGGGACATTGCACTTCAGGGCAAGGGACCTCTTCATAAGGCCACTACTTTCAACAGCAAGGCATGTAGCTGACTTTCCTAATATACAGAAACAGAAACAGAAATAGAATTAGACAAAACAAGGAGACAGAGTAAGATGTCCTAAATGAAAGAACAGGACAAAATCACAGCAAGAGAGCTAAATGAAATGAAGATAAGTAATATTCCTGATAGAGAATTTAAAGTATTATAAAGTATTATAAAGATACTCAATGGACGTAAGAAAAGAGTAGAGGATATTATTGAGACCCTTACCAAATATAGAAATCATAAAAAAAGAGCCTATTAGAGTTGAAAAACTCAACTGAAATTAAAAATACACCACATGGAACAAATAGTAGACTACAGAAACTAGAAGAATGGATCAACAACCTGAAACACAGAGTAATGGAAAGCAATTAAGCTGAACAGGAGACAGAAAAAATAAAAAGTGAAAATAGATGCAGGCAATTCAGTGACAACCTCAAGTATAACAACATTTGCATTATAGGAGTCACAGAAGGAGAAGAGACAGAAAGTGGAGCAGAAAATTTATTTGAAGAAATAGCTGGAAACTTCCCAAATCTAGGGAAGAAAACAGAAATTCAGATCCAGAAGGCACAAAGCTCTTAAAAAATCAACCCAAGGAGATCCACACCAACACAGTGATCAAAATGACAAAAAGCAGTGGTATAGACAGAATTGTAGAAGTAGCAACAGAAAAGAGAACAGTTGCATACAAGAGAAAGCCCATAAATATATCGGCAGATTTTTTCAGCAAAAACTTTTCAGGCCAGAGGGAGTGGCATGATATATTCAAAGTGCTGAAAGAAAAAGAAAACAACAACAACAACAACAAACAGCCAAAAATACTCTATCCAGCAAGGCTACCATTCAGAATAGAAGGAGAGATAAAGAGTTTCCCAGATAAAAACAAAAATAAAAACAAAACAAAGAAAAAGTTAAATTCATCACCACCAACCCATCCTTACAAGAGATGTTAAAAGGGACTCTGAGTCTGAGTGGAAAGGAAAGACCACAAGCCAGAGTAAGAAAAGTAGGAAGCACAGAGGAAATAAAATTAAGTATATCTATAAAAATCAATCAAGGTATTCACAAAATAAAAGGATATAAAATATAACAGCCTATTCCTAAAATCCAGGACTGAGAAGAGGAAAGAACAGGTTCAAACTTAACTGACCATCAACTTAATATAGACTTTAATATGCATAAGATGTTATATACAAACTAATAGTAAATACAAATAAAAAAAAACAGTAACAGATATGCAAAAAATGAAGAGCAAGGGATGTAAGTACAGTAAAACCTTGGATTGCGAGTAACTTGTTCTGTGAGTGTTCTGCAAGATGAGCAAACATTTCTAATAAATTTTAACTTGATAAACAAGTGATGTCTTGCAATATAAGTAGTACATGATGCCAAATGTCACATGATCAAAATTGAGTCAATGGTTCTTGAAATTCGCATTGATATACGAGTGCTGTGGATCACAAGCATGTTTCCTGAACAAATTATGCTTGCAAAACAACGTTTTGCTTTATCACTAAAGAAAGTTAGCAAACTGTTAGAGAACGAGAGAAGAAAGGAAGAGAGAACTACAAAAACAATCATAAAATAAGTAACAAAATGGCAATAAGTACATACCTCCCAACAATTACTTTGTATGTAAATGGACTTAATGCCCCAATAAAAAACATATGGTAATGGCATGGATTAAAAAGCAAGACCTATCTGGGATACCTGGGTGGCTCAATCAGTTGAGCGTCTGACTTCAGCTGAGTTCATGATCTCATGGTTCGTGGGTTCAGGCCCCACATTAGGCTTGTTGCTGTCAGCGCAGAGCCTGCTTCAGATCCTCTGTCCCTCCCACATTTATGCTCTCTCTCTCAAAAATAAACATTTAAAAATATAAAAAGCAAGACCCAACTATACACTGACTAGAAGAGACTGGTTTCAGACCTAAAGACACACGCAGATGGCAAGTGAAGGGACGGAAAAGTATTCATCATGAAAAAGGAAGGGAATATTATTATATAAACGTGTTGGTAGCCCAATTTTACATATATTTTGAAAAACATTTTAATTATGAATAATTAATTTTTAGATTTAGTTCTGACTAGGTGTTTTAGTGATTAAAAAGTTGGTATTTCAGTGTGTTTCCAGATAATGGCTCCTGTGATTGTTTTAAGAAAATTCACCTCAGATACTTTCCTGGCTAAAGGAAGAAGGTATCAAATATAGAAAAGAAAGGAAGAAAGAAAGAAAGAGAGAAAGAAGAAAAATAAGAAAGAGAAAGAGAAGAAAGAATAAAGAAAGAAAGAAGAAAAGAAAAGAACAAATGGAATGGAACAGAAATTAAAGCTGGGCTACCAATACTTACATCAGACAAAATAGACTTTAAAACAAAGACCGAAACAAGAGACAAAGAAGAACACTGTAATCATAAAGGGAAGAATCCAACAAGAATACATAATAAATGTAAATAATTATAAACCCAATATAGGAGGACCCAAATACAAAAAGCAGCTAATAATATAAAGGAACTAATTGATAGTAATATGATAATAGTAGGAGATATTAACACCCCACTTACATAAATACAAACAGAAAATCAACAAGGAAACATTGATTTTGAATGACACATTTGACCAGATAACAGATGTGTTCAGAACATTCCATACTAAGACATCAGAATACACATTTCTTTCAAGTGTACATGGAATATCAGGCCACAAAACAAATTTCAAAAAATCACAAAGATTTAAATCATATCATGCATCTCTCCTGACCACAAATGAATGCTATGAAATCAGAAATCAAAAACAAGAGACTATCAGGGGCACCTGGGTGGCTCAGTTGGTTGAGGTCATGATCTCATGGTTTCTGAGTTTGAGCCCCATATCAGGCTCTGCACTATCAGCACAGAGCCTGGAACCCACTTTGAGGTCTGTGTCTCCCTCTCTCTCTGCCCCTCCCCTGTTCTCTCTCTCTCTCTCTCTCTCTCTCTCTCTCAAATATAAACATTTTTTAAAAAAAGAAACTATCTAGAAAGAACACAAATACATGGAGGTTGATTAATATGCTACTAAACAATGAATGGGTCAGCCAGAAATCAAAGGGAAAAAAAATTATATAGGGAGACAAATGAGATTGAAATCACAGTGGTGCAAAACCTTTGAGACACAGCAAAAGCTACTTTAGAGGGATATTTCTGGCAAAATAGGCCTACCTCAAAAAGCAAGAAAAATCTCAAATAAACAACATAACCGTACATGTAAAGGAGCCAGAAAAAGAACAACAAAGTCTAAGCCAGCAAAGGGAAGATTAGAATAGAAATAAAATAAAAATTAAATTAAAAAAATAGATCAGTGAAACCAGGACCTGGTTCTATAAAAGATAAAAAAAAAAAAATTGATACAACTTTAGCCAGACTCATCATAAAGGAAAAAAAAAGAGGGTGAGATGTCAAACTAAATTAGAAATGAAAGAGAAAAAATAACAACCAACACCACAGAAATACAAAGGATGAGAATATAAAAGGATAAAAATTTTATTTATTTTATTTATTTTTTAAATTTTTTTTTAAAAACTGTTTATTTATTTTTGAGACAGAGAGAGACAGAGCATGAATGGGGGAGGGTCAGAGAGAGAGAGAGAGAGAGAGACACAGAATCCGAAACAGGCTCCAGGCTCTGAGCTGTCAGCACAGAGCCCGACACAGGGCTCGAACTCATGGACCGTGAGATCATGACCTGAGCCGAAGTTGGACGTTTAACTGACTGAGCCACCCAGGCTCCCCAAAAGGATAAAAATTTTAAAAAGAGATAAATAAAAATTAAATGCCCATAAATTGGACAACCTACAAGAAATGGATAAATTCCTAAAAACATATAACCTCTCAAAACTGAATCAGGAAGAAAGAAAAAATTTGAACAGATCATTTAATAATAATGAAATTGAATCAGTACTAGATCCAAACATTCCAAACAAACAGAATTCAGAAACAATTAGCTTCACTAATTCTACTAGACATTTAAAGAAGAGTTAATACTTACTCTTCTCAAACTATTCCAGACATAGAAGAGGAAGGAAAACTTCCAAATTCATTCAATGAGGCCAGCATTACGTTCATACCAAAACCAGATAAAGACACTACAATAAAGAGAAGCATAGGCCAATATCTCTGAACATAGATGCAAAATCCTCAACAAAATATTAGCAAACTGAATCCAACAATATATTTTAAAAAATTACCACAATCAAGTGGGATTTATTCCTGGGATGCAAGGTTGGTTCAATATTTACAAATCAATTTGATATATAATAGCAACAAGAGAAAGGATAAAAACACTATTATCATATGTATAGATGACAGAAACATACCTCAATATAATAAAGGCCATCTATGAATAACTCACAGCTAACATCAATGGTGAAAAACTGAGAACTTTTCCCCTAAGATAAGGAGCAGGACAAGGATGTCTGCTCTCACCAATTTTATTCAACATAGTACTGAAAGTCCTAGACACAGCAATAAGACATGAAAAAGATCTAAAAGGCATACAAATTGGTAAGGAAGAAGTAAAATTTTTACTATTTGCAGAATAACATGATACTGTATATAAAAAACCCTAAAGACTCCACCAAATAATGTAATGCACAAATTCAGTAAAGTTGTAGGATAAAAAATTAATACACAGAAGTTGGTTGGATTTCCATATACTAATAATTAAGTAGCAGAAAGAGAAATTAAGAAAATAATCCCATTTAATATTGCACCAAAAAGAATCAAATATCTACGAATAAACTTAACCAAGGAGGTAAAAGACCTGTACTCTGAAAACTATAAAACACTGATGAAGGAAATTAAAGACAACACAAACAAATGGAAAGTTATTCCATGCTTATAGGCTGGAATAATTAATATTGTTAAAATAGCCATACTACCCAAATCAATATACAGATTTAATGTAATCCCAGCAAAATATGAACAGCATTGTTCACAGACCTCGAAGAAACAATCCTAAAATTTGTATGGAACCACAAAAGACCCCAAGTAGCCAAAGCAATGTTGAAAAAGAAATTAAAAAAAAAAAAAAAAAAAAAAACTGGAGGTATCACAAAACCAGATTTAAAGTTATACTACAAAGCTGTAGTAATAAAAATGTTATGGCACTTGCACAAAAATAGGCACATAAAACAGAATAGAGAACTCAGAAATAAGCCCACATTTATTAAGGCAATTAATTCTTTGACAAAAGAGGCAAGAATATACAATGGAAAAACGTATTTTCCAATGGTGTTAAGGAAAACTGGACACCTACATGGAAAAGAATGGAACTGGTCCACTTTCTTTCATCATACACAAAAATAAACTCAAAATCGATTAAGGACCTAAATGTGAGACCTGAAACCATAAGAGTCCTAGAAAACAGCACAAGCCGTAATTTCTCTGACATTAGCCACAGCAACATTTTTCTAGATATGTCTTCTGAGGCAAGAGAAACAAAAGTCAAAATGAACTACTGGGACTCCATCAAAATAAAAAGCTTCTTCACAGAAAAGCAAACAATCCCCCAAACTAAAAGAAAACCTACTGAATGGGAGAACATATTTGCAAATAACACATCTGATAAAGGATTAGAATGCAAAATATATTAAGAATTTGCACAACTCAACATCAAAAGAATAATCCAATTAACAATAGGCAGAAGACATGAATAGATACATCTCTAAAGAAGACATACAGATGGCCAACAGACCTATGAGAAGGTGCTCAATATTACTAATCATCATGGAAATGAAAATCAAAACCACAACGAGATATTGCCTCACACATGTCAGAATGACTGGAATCAAAAACACAAGAAATAAGTGTTGGCAAGCATGTGGACAAAAGTTATCTTTCTGTACTGTTGGTTGGGATTCAAACTGGTGCAGCCATTGTGCAAAACAGTATAGAGAATCCTCAAAAAATTAAAAATAGAACTATCATGTGATACAATAATATATTACTGGGTATTTACTGAAATAATATGAAAATACTAATTCTAAGGGATATATGCACCCCTATGTTTATTGTAGCATTATTTACAATAGTCAGATTATGGAAGCAGCCCACATGCCCATCAATAGATGAATGGATAAAGAAGATGTGAGATATGTATATATACATGTGTATATTATACACACTAGATCCATCCATATTGTTGAAATGGTAAGATTTCATTATTTGTTATGCCTGAATAATATCCTAATATATATATATATATATATATATATATATATATATATATATATATATGTATATAGGTATATATATATATGGGTACATATATATGTATATATGTGTATATAGGTATATATATATGTGTATATATGTGTGTATATATACACGTATATATATGTATATATGTGTATATATGTATGTATATATACATATAGTAGCATATTATTCAGCCATAAAAAATAATGAAATCTTACCATTTCAACAATGTGGATGGATCTAGAGTGTATAATAGTAAGGGAAGTCACAGAAAGACTACCATATGACTTGATTCATATGTGGAATTTAAGAAACAAAAAATGAAAAAAAAAAAAGAGACCAAAACACAGACTCTTAACTATAGAGAATATACTGATGGTTACTAGAGGTGAGGTTGGTGGAGGGAGGGGTGAAGTGGATTAGGAGGAGGACACTTATCATAATGAGCACTGAGTAATGTATAGAATTGTTGAATCACTATGTTGTACACCTGAAGCAAATATAACACTGTGTATTAACTATTATGAAATTAAAATTTAAAAACAATAAAAAATAAAAGAGCAACTAAAGTACAAAGGGACTAAGCCCATAACCCTGCCAAATGAGGAGAGAGCTAGCTACTTGAATTCTTTCCAGGTGAAAAGGACTGGTGAGTACCACAGTTTACTATCCCACTCCTGCTCCACCTTGACAGTATAAATGGGAGCAAGGTCCCTGTATACTAGCTGGCCAACTGCCTAGCCCACATCAACTCCAGCCATCCCACCAAGATTTTCCCAGCATTTCATACTTTGGGATAACCCTGTCAGCTCTCACTATAGTTCCAGCTGTCTTACCAAGATGATACAGACACAAAGCACACCAGAACACCTCAGGCCCAAATATGTGGGCTCTACATGACTTTTTAGGGCATCCCCAGTGCAGAGCACTCAGGGACCTCCTGGCTTACACTTGCTATGGCTCCAGGCACTCCACCAGGGTGCCCTGCATGGAATACACTCTGACACTCTGGCCTGCACTAGCCTTACCTCCAGTTGCACTGAGGACCCTGGGACACCCAGGACTGCATCTAGTTTAGCTATCCTGCCATGTTTCCCTCTGTGTAAAGAGCCCTGGGACCGATCAGTTTGCACCCACTTCAGCTTCACCAGTCTTTCTGGGGTACGTTCTGCACAGAGACCTGGGACTGCCCTGGTCCATGTTTATTCAGCTCTAGATAATACTAGGGCAGCCCAGTACAAAGTGCAACAGGACCCTAGCCCATGCAAGATGTACCTCAGCCAGCCAGCCAGCCATAGTCATCAGACACACACAGTCTACCTTGGGGATGACTATACATGAGAACATTCTTTCAAGTTTAAGAGAATTAGGCTTTATACTTAATACATAGAAACAAACACAGGAAGTCCAGAAAAATGGGGATATAAAAATATTCAAACAAAAGAACAAGACAAAACCTCAGAAAAAGAACCAAATGAAATGGCGATAAGCAATATGTCTGATAAATAATTTAATATATTGATCATAATGTTGCTCACTGGGCTGGAGATGAGTGATAGAACTTAGTGAGAAGTTCAACAAAGAGATAGAAAATATAAAAATGAACCAATCAGAGTTGAAGAATGCAATAACTGAAATTTAAATACACTAGAGGGAAACAACAGGAGATAAGGAAGTGAAGAACAGATCAGACATGTGTGGAAGACCATGTATTGGAAAGCACCCAGCTGAACAAAAGAAAACAAAAATTTTAAAAAAAGATGATAGGACAATGTTTCTCGTGGACAAAATCAAGCAAACATTCACATTATAAGGGTATTAGAAGAAGAAATAGAGAAAGAAGCTATTTGAAGAAATACTTACTGAAAACTTCCTTAACGTAGGGAAGGAAGCAGGCATCCAGGTTCGGTAAGCATAAAATTCAAAACAAATTGAACCCAAGGAGGTGCACACCATGACACATAATAATTAAAATGTCAAAGAGTAGGGGTGCCGGGGTGGCTCAGTCAGTTAAGTATCCAACTTCGGCTCAGGTCATGATCTCACAGTTTGAGTTCGAGCCCCTCATCAGGCTCTGTGCTGACAGCTTAGAGCCTGGAGCCTGCTTTGGATTCTGTATCTCCTTCTCTCTCTACCCCTCTCCCACTCGTGCTCTGTCTCTCAAAAATAAATAAATGTCAAAAAAAATAAATAAATGTCAAAGAGTAGAAGATAAAGAGAGAAATTTAAAAGCAGTGATAGAGAAACAAACAAAAAAAAAGTCACATACAAGGGAAATTCCATAAGGTTATCAGCTGATTTTTCAGTAGAGCCTTTACTGGGCAGAAGGGAGTTGCATGATATACTTAAGGAGCTGAAATGAAAAAAAAATAAATAAAACCAGAAATACTCTATCCAGGCAGGTTTGGAATTGATAAGATAACTTAAAGAGAAATAAATAGTTTCCCAGACAAACAAAGTTTAAGGAGTACTTCACCACTAAATTCATTTTAAAAGAAATATTAAATGGACTTCTATAAGAGGGAAAGAAAAGCTCTTAGAGTGGAGTAATGGATTACGAAAACAAGATCCATCTATATGCTGCCTACAAAAGACAATTTAGACCTAAAGACACATACAGACTGAAAGTAAATGGATGCAAAAACATAGTCCATACAAATGAAAGCAAAAAAAAAAAAAAAAGCCAGGACACCAATACTTATATCAGAAAAAACAGGTCTTAAATCAAGGACTATTACAATAGACAAAGGCATCACATAATGATAAAGGGGTTAATCTAAAAAGAGGATATAACAATTGTAAATATCTATGCACTGAACATTGGAGCACCTAAAGTCATAAAAAAAAATATTAACAGACATGAAGGGAGAAATTGACAACAATACTTAGGTGACTTTAAACCCAAGTTACAGCAATATATTGATCATCCAGCCAAAAAAATCAATAAGGAAACAGTAGCTTTGAATGACATATTAGATCACATTGACTCTACAAATATATACAGAACATTACATACAAAAAAGAGAATAAACATTCTTTTCAAGTACATATGAAACATTCCCCAGAATAGATCACATGTTAGACCACAAAACAAGTGTCAATATATTTAAGAAGATTGAAATCCTATCAGCCAACATTTCTGACCATAACAGTATGAAACCAGAAATCAATCACATTAAAAAGAATAATAACTGGAAAAAAACACAGGCAGAAGGTAAACAACATGCTACTGAACAACCGATGAATGGATCAATGAAGAAATAAAAAAATAAATTAAAAATGCATGGAGACAAGTGAACATGAAAAACAATAATCCACAATTTTGCGATGCAGTAAAAGCAGTCTTAGAAGAAAGATATATAGTGATGCAAGCCTACCTCAGGAAACAAGATCTCAAACAATCTAAAATTATATCTAAAGGAACTACAAAAAGAAGAAACAAAACCTAAAGTTAGTAGAATGAAGGAAATAATGTCAGATCAGAAATAAATGAAATAGAAACTAAAAACAAGCAGAACTGATAAATCTTTAGCCAGATTCATGAAGAAAAAAGAAGAGAGGACACGAGTAAATAAAAAACTAAATAAAAGTAAAAACTGACACCACAGTAATGTAAAGGATCATGTATAAAGGAATACTATAAAAAGTTATATGCCAACTAACTGGACACATAGTAGAAATGGTAGAATTTCTAAAAATGCACAATCTTCCAAAACTGAATCAAGAAGAAACATAAAATCTGCACAGAACAGTCAGTAATGAAATTGAATTGGTAATCAAAAATTCCCCAAAACAAAAGTGTAGGAACAGATGGATTCACAGTTGAATCTATAAAACATTTAAAGAAGGGTTAATACTTAATTCTCCTGAAACTATTCCAAAAAATAGAAAAGGAAGTGAAGATTCTGAATAAATTTTATGAAGCTAGCATTATCCCAATACCAAACCTAAGATACTATAAAAAAAGAAAACTAGAGGCCAATATCCCTGATGAACACAGATGCAAAAATACTCAAAAAAATATATTAGCAAACTTAATTCAATGTTAGAAGGATCATTCACTAAAATCAAGTGAGATTTATTCAGGGATGAAAGGTGGTTCAATATTCTTAAATCGTTCAATATGATGTGCCACTTCAGCAAAAGGAAGGTAAAAATCATGAACATCTCAAAAGTACAGAATAATCATTTGACAAAATTCAACATCTGTTCATGGTAAAATCTCTCAATGAAGTGGGTTTAGAGGCAACATACCTCAACATAATAAAAGCCATCTATGAAAAATTCACAGCTAACACCATATTCACTGGTGCAAAACTGAGAGCTTCCTCAAAAAATATATATGCCCCCCTGTTTATTACATCATTATTTATAATACCCAAGATATAGAAGCAACCGAAGGGTCCATCAAAAGATGAATGGAGAAATAAGAAGAGGTTCACACACACATGTGAGCGCACACACACACACACACACACACACACACAGCACTGGAATATTACTCTGCCATAAAAAGGATGACATCTTGCCATTTGCAAGAACATGGATGGACCTAGAGTGTATTATGCTAAGTGAAATAAGTCTGAAAAGACAATTACCACGTGATTTCATTTATACGTGGTATCTAAATAAAAAACAAATGAATAAACAAGCAAACAAAAAAAACCCAGAGAATACAAAATACAGAGAATAAACTGAAGGTTGCCATAGGGAATGGGAAAAACAGGTGAAAGGAATGAGCAATACAGGCTGCTAGTTATGAAATGAATAAATCATGGGGATAAAAGGTACAGCATAGGCAATATAGCCAATGGTATTGTAATAGTGTTATATAGGGACAGATGGTAGCTGTATTGCAGTTAAGCATAGCATAAGGCATAAAGGTGTTGAATCACTATGTTATACCTAAAACTAGTGTGACATTGTGTCAACTATACTTCAATTTAAAAAAATAAAATAAAATATTTCATACACATTTGGAATTTAAGAAACAAAAGGGGCAAACACAGAGACAGACTCCTAGATACAGAGAACAAATTGATGGTTGCCAGAGGGGTGGCGTGGGGAGAGGGGTAAACAGATAAAGGGGTAACAGCACACTTATCTTTATGAGCACTGAGTAATATATAGAACTGTTAAATCATTATATTGGATAACTGTAACTAATGTAATAGTGTATATTAATTACACCTCAAGAAAAACAAATTATTACAATTAAAAAAGATTGTTTAAAATTATGTGGTATGTTATTTCGCCTTCGAAATTAAAAACAAAATGATATGTAATACTTTCTCCTTACAGTGAGGCCTTTCTGTGGTGTGTTCCAATGCTAGAATTCGAAGATATTTGTTGGTTAAACATTTTCCAAAAAAACAAATAGTTTTCTTATATTAGGTTCACACAACAGATCCTAATTTTTTGGTGGCTTGAAGATATACTCATTATTACATAGTAAAATAGAAAATATACTTGTCTTAGAAAAATCATAAAAGTTGGAAAATTGCCAATTACCTGTTGGCTGAGAAAGGAAGCTAATCTCAGGGGTCATTTCCTTCCATTGGTGGTGTTTTCTACAGAAATAGAGAATAATACTTCCCACGATGTCACTCCTATGTTGTCAGGACTGGTAATGTTAATAGTCTAGAATAAAAGATGGTGCACTGTTTGTTGATTTCTCTCCCATCATAAAATGGCTGGTATCCAGAAGGCAGTCTTTGGTAACTAACATTGAAATCGGAATGGCCTATAGTAAATGTTTCCTTCAAAACCCTGTTCTGACAATACTGATCAGAATAAGATAGGGATGCTCAAATGACTAATGTGTGTGATCTAAAATGCTTTGTGTTTGTCTGAGGAATGTCATGGAAAAAAAATGTTTTCCTCACCTTTTCATCATCAATAAGGCAGGAGATAACAAATTCTGATGAGGATGTGGAGAAAAAAGAATACTTGGGCCCTATAGGTAGGAATAGGAATGTAAATTGGTATAGCCACTATGGAAAACAGTATGAAGGATCCTTAGAAAATTAAAAATAGAATTACCATATGATCTAACAATTCCACTACTGAAAATATATTCAGAAGAAAAAACACTAACGCAAAAAGATATCTGCACCCCCATGTTCACAGCAGCATCATTTATAACACCCAAGATATAAAAGCAACCTATGTATCTCTCGATGGATGAATGGATAAAGAAGTTATGCTATATATATATATAGTTGTGCTATATGTGTGTATATATATATATATATATGTATATATATGTATATGTGTGTGTGTGTGTGTGTGTGTGTGTGTGTATATATGGAATGTTATTCAATAAAAAATGAGGCAATTCTGTCCTTTGCGATGACAGGGATGAACCTTGAGGGCATTATGCTAAGTGAAATAAGTCAAAGAAAGACAAATACTGCATGATCTCACTTATATGTGAAATCTAAACAAACAAAAACCAAACTCATAGAAAAAGAGATCAGATCTGTGATTACCAGAAGCAGGGTCTGGGGGAGCATGGAGAGAGGCAGAACTAGAAGAAGGTGACCAAAAAAATACAAACTTGCACTTAGAAGATAAATAAGTACTAGTGATACAACATACAACATGATGACTACCATTAACATTGCTGTATGATATACAGGAAAGTTGTTAAGAGAATAAGTCTTAAGAGTCCTCATCAAAAGGAATATTATTTTTTTCTTTTCTTCTTTCTTACCTTTGTATTTATATAAGATCAATGTTAGCTAAATTATTGTAGTAATCATTTCACAATATATATAAATCAAATCGTTATACTGTTTGCCTTAAACTTACACAGTGATATATGTTAATTATCTCTCAGTATCACACAATAAAACTGGAAAATTTTGAAAAATAATTTGATGTAGTGGAAAAAAATAATGTAGATAAATTCCAGTGTTTTGGAGTCAAGAAACATGCTCTCATGGCTACCTAGTGAGCAAATACATACCACAACTTCTCTGATGATGATTTTCCTCCTTAAATCAGGGATAAAATATTATCTTTGTTTTGGTTTTGGGTGGGTTTTTTTTTGTTAAGAAATGTATATAAAGTCCTTGGCACATAGGTGGTACAAAAATTTTTAAAAACTGGAAGTTGATATTACTAAATATAAATAAGACAAATACATCAGTCCATGACTTTTTTAAATTCTCATCGACACTATTTAAAATAGGATCAAATTAAGAGATTTGTAAATTGACATGAGAAAGAGTTGAGGAGGGCTAAACACAATTTTGTAATGATGATTAGAGAATAAACATTGAAAACATTTAAAACACTGTAACAAAATAAGAGAAAACCAAAGGATAATATTTACTCATATTTTTCTTCATTGCTTGTTTTTGTTTTCAATTCTAATACCTTTGCACTTATGCTTCCTTATTCTGTAATTACATAATTCCAAAAAGGTTGAACTTCTACATATTGGTACTACATAGTGGCTTGATGAGAAAAAAAGCAGATCTTCTATCACTCAAAAGATGTCATACATAGAAACTTTGGTGGTAATCATACTGAAATATGTAAATGGGGCAAATCCACATGTGCACCATAAACTTACACAATATTACATGTCAGTTATATCTCAAAAAGAAAATTGTCGCCCAATAGATGCCATCTACAGAAGCTGACCAAATCCTCAGTAGTTCCTTTGAGATGGCAGATACCGGTGGAATAGTGGGTAGTTCTTGAGTGGAGTAAGAATTTGAAAACTATTACCAATGCAAATGATCCTCATGGCTCTGAAGAAAACTACTTTATTCATCAGGTAAAATTGTAAAAATGTATGTGAAAATAAATGGGCTGGTTGACTCAGTCATTGGTATTCTTATTAGCTTCAAATACTTTTCATACCAAAGGATGTTAAATTACATGATGTAAAATTTAGGTAGATAAGAATTTCCTTTTCATAAGAGTAGTCAAACATTAGAATGGCATATAGAATATCTTTCCTTGGCTGTTTCTCAAAGCAGATTAGAATCTAAATTGGTGGCAGTTAATTAAGATTATTAAATAATTTTCCAAAATTCTAACTACCTGTAACATAATAGATGTTCAATATGTTTTTGTTAAAAATAAATAACATGCTAATTTGTGGGTGCTTTAGAGTAAAAATAGCAACAAAAATTAGCTTCAGGGAGAAGTATTAATTTGCTAGTTTCTCTTTCTTCCCATTATAAAGGATATAAAATGAAATCTATTAGAAAAGTTATAACTTAACAAAAACATGTTAAGGTTTTTTGTTTGCTGAACACTGAGAGTAGTCACTGTAAACAGAAAAGTTACCAAGATGATATGAATGACACATGCTTGAAACAAACAAACAACAACGAACTAGCTACTGTCAAATCTAGATGTTCTTTCTAATTTGCAGTAAGATTCAAAGCATTAATTGAATAAGTTTTAGTGCATTCTTATTCAACAATACTTCTATAGCTACAGGGTTCAATCACTTTTTTCCAACAAAGGTGTGTAATGTCATGAGAAACTACAATTCCTTGTACACACTTCAATCTTGCTTTGCTCAGAGCTATTCATGATTAACATAATTAAATGTAAGCCCATCACAAAATTAAGCATATTGTACTGTAGTATTTTAGACTTAACTAAAATACTTCTGCATAGGATACTTTTACATATTCATTTGATTTTGTAAAACTTTGAATTGATTAAATATTTTAACTTCTGTGATCTTCATAGAGATCTTTAGACTCTTGCAATCAATATGAGGTTTTATAAAGATTACTTCCACAGTCAGAAAGAAAAAGAGAATTTATTGCTTTATTATGTTCAACAAAAAACTTTATTTCTAAAAAAAAAATACCACTGCTCTGTTGTATGTTAAAATCAATTAAGTTATTGTATTGTTAAACAATTCACCAAATATATAGAGTATCTATAATGGCATAAACATTGTGCTAGGTACTTTGGGCAGCATTAACTAGAATTTTATACCTAGTGACTATCTTTTCAAGTGAAACACCAGCTGTTCCACACTAGTGAAAATACTGAAGGAGTTGTAGTACATAGAAAGTTATTCCAGATGTGACTATAAAGAAGGAGGAATAGAGAACAGGAGAGAAACAATAATAAATATGTGATTCAATCTAATATGTAGCTAAATACATGGGTAAATCTATTTGCTACTTAAATAATAGTAATGATTTGTGGGGTTTGAAAGTATTTTAGAATTAAATTACATAGCCACAGTGACAGAAAGGGGCAGAAGGAAGGGTAGTTGGAGTTAAATGTTTTCCAAGGCAATGCCCCTTGAATTTAAGGTGCAATAAGTTATATCTGAGATTCTTGTAAAACTTCTCTGATTCAGTATATCAGGGGCAGGTCTCCAAGAATTCTGCATTTCTAACAAGCACCCAGGTGATGCCAGTATTGTTGGTCTGTGGACCATACTTGGAAGAGCAAGGGTCTAATGTTCCCACATTATCTAAAACATGCTTAACATACTACTGCATATAATAGTTAAAATTAGCTAAGGCATAATATAATATCCAAGGCACTCTTAAAATAGTAGTCATAGAATGTATACATAACAAGGTAATAAAGAGGAAAAATATAAAAACAAAAGTGCTAAATAATCTCCAAAATGTCAAGGAAGGAAAGAAAGAGGAGTACAGAACAAGTGCACACCAGTGAATAACATATAGGAAGATATTAGGTTTAAATACAAACTGTAAGTGGACTAAACACACCAATTAAAAGACAAGCATTTTCATACTGTATTTAAAAACAATACTCAGTTTTATTTTTTAAGAGACATCCCCAATTAAGGATACAAGATGGCAAATGGCAAGCCTACGGAAAAAATATAAATGACTAATAAAAAGTGAATTTACATTGAGGTACCTGGGTGGCTCATTTGGTTAAGCATCTGACTTCGGCACAGGTCATGATCTTGCTCGTGGGTTTGAGCCCCATGTCAGGTTCTGTGCTGACAGCTCAGAGCCTGGAACCTGCTTTGGATTCCGCATCTTCCTCTCTCTCTGCCCCTCCCTTGCTCATACTCTGTCTTTCTCTATCTCAAAATAAACATAAAAAAAACTTTTTTAAGAGAGTTGACATTGAATCAATAGTCATTACTAGAAATAAAGAGGAATCTTTTTTTTTTTTTAAATGTTTGTATCCTTTTGAAAGAGAGAGAGAGACAGAGCATGAGTTGGGGAAGAGCACAGGGAGAGAAGGAGACACAGAACCCAGAGCAGGCTCCAGGCTCTGAGTTGTCAGCACAGAGCCTGATGCAGGGCTTGAACCCAGAAACTGTGAGATCATGACCTGAGCTGAAGAAGTTGGATGCTTAACTGACTGAGCCACCCAGCTGCCCCAAAAGGAATAGTTTTTGAGTAATATAGGAGCCAATCTACAAAAATTCTAGTTTTATAAGCACCTAATATCATTTTTAAATATATAAATTAAGAATAAAGACAATAAATATTGGAAAGTATAACCAAAGTGAGGGTTAACTTTTTTCAGTAACTGACCAAACAACCCAAAAAGAGACAATACTGTAAAATACTTGAAAAAGTTTAACCAATTTGACTTAGCTGACACATGAAAATGCTATACTCCAGAAAATTAAAAATAGACCTACCCTATGACCCAGCAATAGCACTGCTAGGAATTTACCCAAGGGATACAGGAGTACTGATGCATAGGGGCACTTGTACCCCAATGTTTATAGCAGCACTCTCAACAATAGCCAAATTATGGAAAGAGCCTAAATGTCCATCAACTGATGAATGGATAAAGAAATTGTGGTTTATATAACAATGGAGTACTACATGGCAATGAAAAAGAATGAAATATGGCCCTTTGTAGCAACGTGGATGGAACTGGAGAGTGTGATGCTAAGTGAAATAAGCCATACAGAGAAAGACAGATACCATATGTTTTCACTCTTATGTGGATCCTGAGAAACGTGAAAGAAACCCATGGGGGAGGGGAAGGAAAAAAAAAAAAAAGAGGTTAGAGTGGGAGAGAGCCAAAGCATGAGAGACTCTTAAAAACTGAGAACAAACTAAGGGTTGATGGGGGGTGGGAGGGAGTGGAGGGTGGGTGATGGGTATTGGGTAGGGCACCTTCTGGGATGAGCACTGGGTGTTGTATGGAAACCATTTTGACAATAGATTTCATATATTGAAATAAAATAAAATAAAATAATAAACAAAAAGAAAAAAAGAAAAAAAAGAAAATGCTACACTCAAGAAGTGCAGAATGCAGGGGTGCCTAGGTGGCTCAGTCGTTTAAGTGTCCAACTCTTGATTTCAACTCAGGTCATGATCTCACTGTTCGTGAGTTCTAGCCTTGCATCAGGCTTTGCACTGACCACATGGAGCCTGCTTGGGATTCTCTCTCTCCCTCTCTCTGCTCCTCCCCCACTCAAACTGTTTCTGTCTCTCTCAAAATAAATAAATAAAAAGAATTTCAGAATGCAAATTGTTTTCTAGTAATCTTGTAACATTACATTGGCATTCTGTACATTCAAATGGCAATTCTTAGCAAAGTTCAAAAATATGCATTGCATTCTGAAATTAAGCAAGAAAATAGTAAGATACCCAAAAATCTCCAAATATTAGCAATGCAGTTTTAACCCATGCATCAAAGAAACAAAAATCAAAGCAGAATTTTTTATTATTATTATCAGCATAATTAAAATTTGTGCAATGTAGTTGAATCAGATTAAAAGGAGATTTGTTGGTGCTTCTGGGAAGATGGCAGCGTAGGAGGACGCTGGGCTCACCCCGTCCTGAGAATCACTTAGATTCCACCCACACCTGCCTAAATAACCCAGAAAATCGCCAGAAGAATAGCAGAACGGATTCTCCAGGGCCAAGCATAGACAAGAGGTCCACGGAAGAGGATAGGAAGGGCGGAGAGGCGTGGGTGCTACACGGACTGGCGGGAGGGAGCTGGAGCGGAGGGGCAGCCCACTGGCAAAGCAGAGCCCCCAAGTCTGGCTTGCAAAAGCAGAGGGGCCGGAAGGAGTGTGTTCTCACAGCAAGCAGGACTTAACATCTAAAAGGTTATAAGCTAACAGATCTGCTCGGAGAACCGGAGGGCTGGAGGACAATGGGAGGGAGAGTTGTTGAGCCCTGGACAACAGAGCTCAGCTTGGCGGGGAACAAAGGCGCTCCTAAGCACCATCTCCCTCACCCATCCCCCAGCCAAAATCCCAAAGGGAACCAGTTCCTGCCAGGGAACTTGCTTGCACCACGCAAACACCCAACGCTGTGCTTCTGTGGATCCATCCCTCCCGCAGGTCTAACTCCCTCCAGGTGCCACAGGGCCCCTCCTGAAGCGGATCACTGAAGGAGAATCAAGCTAAGCCTGCCCCTCCCGCCCCCGTGCACCTTGCCTATCCACCCCAGCTAATACGACAGATCCCCAGCACCACACGCCTGGCAGTGTCCAAGTAGCCAAGATGGGCACACCACCCCACAGTGAATCCTGCCCCTAGGAGAGGGGAAGAGAAGGCACACACCAGTCTGACTGTGGCCCCAGCGGTGGACTGGGGGCAGACATCAGGTCTGACTATGGCCCCGCCCACCAACACAAGTTATTCAACACAGCACATAGGAAGTGCCCCACAGTTCCGCATCACTCCAGGGACTATCCAAATGACCAAATGGAAGAATTCCCCTCAAAAAAAAAAAAAAAAAAAACCTCCAGGAAATAAGGACAACTAACAAACTGATCAAAAACGATTTAAACAATATAACAGAAAGTGAATTTAGAATAGTAGTCATAAAATTAATCGCTGGGCTTGAAAACAGTATAAAGGACAGCAGAGAATCTATTGCTACAGAGATTAAGGGACTAAGGAACAGCCAGGAGGACCTAAAAAATGCTATTAATGAGTTGCAAAATAAAATGGAGACAACCACGGCTCGGATTGAGGAGGCAGAGGAGAGAATAGGTGAACTAGAAGATAAAATTATGGAAAACGAAGAAGTTGAGAAAAAGAGAGATAAAAAAATCCAGGAGTATGAGGGGAAAATTAGACAACTAAGTGATGCACTAAAGAGAAATAATCTATGAATAATTGGTATCCCAGAGGAGGAAGAGAGAGGGAAAGGTGCTGAAGGTGTACTTGAAGAAATAATAGCTGAGAACTTCCCTGATCTGGGGAAGGAAAAAGGCATTGAAATCCAAGAGGCACAGAGAACTCCCTTCAGACATAACTTAAATTGGTCTTCTGCATGACATACCATAGTGAAACTGGCAAAATACAAGGAAAAAGAGAAAATTCTGAAAGCAGCTAGAGATAAACACATTCTAACATATAAAGGGAGACCTATAAGACTAGTGACAGATCTCTCTACTGAAAATTGGCAGGCCAGAAAGGAATGGCAGGAAATCTTCAATGTGATGAACAGAAAAAAAAATATGCGCCCAAGAATCCTCTATCCAGCAAATCTGTCATTTAGAATAGAAGGACAGATAAAGGTCTTTCCAAACAAACAAAAACTGAAGGAATTCGTCACCACTAAACCAGCCCTACACGAGATCCTAAGGGGGATCCTGTGAGACAAAGTACCAGAGACATCGCTACAAGCATGAAACCTACAGACATCACAATGACTCTAAACCCATATCTTTCTATAATAACACTGAACGTAAATGGACTAAATGCACCAACCAAAAGACGTAGGGTATCAGAATGGATAAAAAAACAAGACCCATATATTTGCTGTCTACAAGAGACTCATTTTAGATCTGAGAACCCTTCAGATTGAAAGTGAGGGGATGGAGAACTATTTATCATGCTACTGGAAGCCAAAAGAAAGCTGGAGTAGCCATACTTATATCAAGCAAACTAGACTTGAAATTAAAGTCTGTAACAAGAGATAAGAAAGGCATTATACAATAATTACAGGGTCTATCCATCAAGAAGAACTAACAATTATATGTCCATGCATCGAATAACGGGAGCCCCCAAATATATAAAACAATTACTCACAAACATAAGCAACCTTATTGACAAGAATGTGGTCATTTCATGGTACTTTAATACCCCACTTACAACAATGTAGATCATCTAGACACGCGGTCAATAAAGAAACAAGGGCCATGAAGGATACATTGGATCTGATGGACTTGACAGATATATTTAGAACTCGGCATCCCAAAGCAACAGAATATACTTTCTTCTCGAGTGCACATGGAACATTCTCCAAGATAGATCACACACTCGGTCACAAAACAGCCCTTCATAAGTATACAAGAATTGAAATTATACCATGCATACTTTCAGACCACAATGCTATGAAGCTTGAAATGAACCACAGGAAAAAGTCTGGAAAACCTCCAAAAGCATGGAGGTTAAAGAACACCCTACTAAAGAATGAGTGGGTCAACCAGGCAATTAGAGAAGAAATTTAAAAATATATGGAAACAAACGAAAATGAAAATACAACAATCCAAACGCTTTGGGATGCAGCGAAGGCAGTCCTGAGAGCAAAATACATTGCAATCCAGGCCTATCTCAAGAAACAAGAAAAATCCCAAATAGAAAATCTAACAGCACACCTAAAGGAAATAGAAGCAGAGGAACAAAGACACCCCAAACCCAGCAGAAGAAGAGAAATAATAAAGATCAGAGCAGAAATAAACATTTTAGACTCTAAAAAAAACCGTAGAGCAGATCAATGAAACCAAGAGTTGGCTTTTTGAAAAAATATAAAAATTGATAAACCTCTAGCCATGCTTCTCAAAAAGAAAAGAGAGATGACCCAAATAGATAAAATCATGAATGAAAATGGAATTATTGAAACCAGTCCCTCAGAGATACAAGCAATTATCAGGGAATACTATGAAAAATTATATGCCAACAAACTGGACAACCTGGAAGAAATGGACAAATTCCTAAACCCCCACACACTTCCAAAATTCAAACAGCAGGAAATAGAAAGCTTGAACAGACCCATAACCATCAAAGAAATTGAATCAGTTATCAAAAATCTCCCAACAAATAAGAGTCCAGGACCAGATGGCTTCCCAGGGGAGTTATACCAGATGTTTAAAGCAGAGATAATACCTATCCTTCTCAAGCTGTTCCAAGAAATAGAAAGGGAAGGAAACCTTCCAGACTCATTCTATGAAGCCAGTATTAGTTTGATTCCTAAACCAGAGACCCAATAAAAAAAGAGAACTACAGGCCAATATCCCTGATGAATATGGATGCAAAAGTTCTCAATAAGATACTAGCAAATGGAATTCAACAGCTTATAAAAAGAATTATTCACCATCATCAAGTGGGATTCATTCCTGGGATGCAGGGCTGGTTCCACATCACAAATCAATCAACGTGACACATCACATTAATAAAAGAAAAGAACCATATGATCCTGTCAATCGATGCAGAAAAAGCACTTGACAAAATTCAGCATCCTTTCTTAATAAAAACCCTTGAGAAAGTCGGGATAGAAGTAACATACTTAAACGTCATAAAAGCCATTTAGGAAAAGCCCACAGCTAATATCATCCTCAACAGGGAAAAACTGAGAGCTTTCCCCTGAGATCAGGAACACGACAGGGATGCCCAATCTCACCGCTGTTGTTTAACATAGTGTTGGAAGTGCTAGCATCAGTAATCAGACAACAAAAGGAAATCAAAGGCATCAAAATTGGCAAAGATGAAGTTAAGCTTTCACTTTTTGCAGATGACATGATATTATACATGGAAAATCCTATAGGCTCCACCAAAAGTCTGCTAGAACTGAAACATGAATTCAGCAAATTTGCAGGATACAAAATCAATGTACAGATATTAGTTGCATTCTTATACACTAATAATGAAGCAACAGAAAGACAAATAAAGAAACTGATCCCATTCACAATTGCACCCAGAAGCATAAAATACCTAGGAATAAACCTAACCAAAGATGTAAAAGATCTGTATGCTGAAAACTGTAAAAAGCTTATGAAGGAAATTGAAGAAGATATAAAGAAATGGAAAAACATTCCGTGCTCATGGGTTGGAAGAATAAATATTGTCAAAATGTCAATACTACCCAAAGCTATCTACACATTCAATGCAATCCCAATCAAAATTGCACCAGCATTCTTCTCGAAACTAGAACAAGCAATTCTAAAATTCATATGGAACCACAAAAGGCCCCGAATAGCCAAAGTAATTTTGAAGAAGAAGACCAAAGCAGGAGGCATCACAATCCCAGACTTTAGCCTCTACTACAAAGCTGTCATCATCAAGACAGCATGGTATTGGCACAAAAACAGACACATAGACCAATGGAATAGAATAGAAACCCCAGAACTAGACGCACAAACGTATGGCCAACTCATCTTTGACAAAGCAGGAAAGAACATCCAATGGAAAAAAGACAGTCTCTTTAACAAATGGTGCTGGGAGAACTGGACAGCAACATGCAGAAGAATGAAACTAGACCACTTTCTTACACCATTCACAAAAATAAACTCAAAATGGATAAAGGACCTGAATGTGAGACAGGAAACTATCAAAACCCTAGAGGAGAAAGCAGGAAAAGACCTCTCTGACCTCAGCCGCAGCAATTTCTTACTTGACACGTCCCCAAAGTCAAGGGAATTAAAAGCAAAAATGAACTATTAGGACCTCATGAAGATAAAAAGCTTCTGCACAGCAAAGGAAACAATCAACAAAACTAAAAGGCTACCCATGGAATGGGAAAAGATATTTGCAAATGACATATCGGACAAAGGGCTAGTATCCAAAATCTATAAAGAGCTCACCAAACTCCACACCCAAAAAACAAATAACCAGTGAAGAAATGGGCAGAAAACATGAATAGACACTTCTCTACAGAAGACATCCAGATGGCCAACAGGCACATGAAAAGATGCTCAACATCGCTCCTCATCAGGGAAATACAAATCAAAACCACACTCAGATATCACCTCACGCCAGTCAGAGTGGCCAAAATGAACAAATCAGGAGACTATAGATGCTGGAGAGGATGTGGAGAAACGGGAACCCTCTTGCACTGTTGGTGGGAATGCAAATTGGTGCAGCCACTCTGGAAAACAGTGTGTAAGTTCCTCAAAAAATAAAAATTAGACCTCCCCTATTACCCAGCAGTAGCACTGCTAGGAATTTACCCAAGGGATACAGGAGTACTCATGTATAGGGGCACCTGTACCCCAATGTTTATAGCAGCACTCTCAACAATAGCCAAATTATGGAAACAGCCGAAACGTCCATCAACTGATGCATGGATAAAGAAATTGTGGTTTATATACACAATGGAGTACTACATGGCAATGAGAAAGAATGAAATATGGCCCTTTGTAGCAACGTGGATAGAACTGGAGAGTGTGATGCTAAGTGAAATAAGCCATACAGAGAAAGACAGATACCATATGTTTTCACTCTTATGTGGATCCTGAGAAACTTAACAGAAACCCATGGGGGAGGAGAAGGAAAAAAAAAGAAAAAAGCAGTTAGAGCGGGAGAGAGCCAAAGCATAAAAGACTCTTAAAAACTGAGAACAAACTAAGGGTTGTTGGGGGTGGGAGGGAGTGAAGGGTGGGTAATGGGTATTGAGGAGGGCACCTTTTGGGATGAGCACTGGGTGTTGTATGGAAACCAATTTGACAATAAATTTCATATATTGGAAAAAAATTCTAAGAAAAATATATAAATTACCAAAACCAACAGAAAGAAATTTTGAAAAATCTAAATAATCCTTTATCTATTAAAGAAACTGAGTAATTCAATCTTTTCACACCAACTAAACTCCATGCCTAGATGGCTTCACCAGTAAATCCTTACATTTAAAGAAGAAATAACCAAAGTCTAAAGACTCTAAATAACCAAAGACTAGGAATAAAGCGAACTTTTTTCAGCTGATTTTATAAAGCCAGAATAGGAATGATCTCCAAGGAAAGTGATATTAGTAATAAAACTTATAGCTATTTTTTTATGAATAGACAATCTGAAATCATAATTGAACTTTTAGCAAACTAAATCAACAATTTTTAAAAGTATGAGTATCCATTATAATAAAATTTGATTTATTCAAGGAATACAAAATTGTTTTACCAGGCAAGACTGTTCACTTTTATCACCTATATTCAAACTTATACTTGAGGTCAAGAAACAGAAATATGTCATAAAAAGTGGGAAGAAGTAATACTGTCTTTATTCATAGATAATATGATTGTTTACATCAAAAATTTCAAAGCCATCCTAAAAATGTTAAGTAAATCACAAGGTTAGGATTAGTAAATAAAGAATTTAAAAATGGCATTTGCTTACTAAAGTACATTGCATTAAAAATCTATTTTGAAGTATTAATATGGGGGATGGGAAAATGGTGATGACTAAATGTTGCAGAATGTTAACATTGATCTTAAATGATTAAGAAACTTTGAGATCATCTTATGATTTCAAGTGTCTGGTGGAGTCAAACATATTTGATATTTCACAATTTTTTCCAGAACTATTATTTTCTGATTTAACTGCAAACCCACTACCTTTACTCTTTCTCCTTTAGATTAATTCTGTTTAAGAGCATATTAAAGTTGACTATATAATTTCAGAAAGGACTTAAACTATGTTGTACTGCCTCAAATTTAAGTTTTGAAAAAAAAAATCACATAAAACTAGAAATGTTGGCATACAGAGCTATAACCCTAAGAAAATATGAGGATGCCAAATTTTTCTAACATAACACACAGCAATATACTATATTAAATAGTATATATATTTGATAAAACTTGGAAATAAAATACATTTTGAATGACAATGTTTCTACTATATTCTAAGCTAAGATCAAATCCAGGAAATACAATTCTTGTCTAACCTTTACATAAATTTTTCATGAGATAACATTAGTAAGGCTTGTTTGTAATGTTAGTCTTCATGAACTATTTATCAGATTTACAAATAATATTTTCAAGGCATATAACCCTTTCTGCCTATGTTGTTAATCTGTAAGTGCCCAACCATTTAAGAACTTTAATGACATTTCATTTCTTTCCCTGATGCTTGAAAGATATCATTTTCTCAGAATACTCCCTATAAAAGGGCATTCGATTTTCCCTGACAGTGTGAAAACTTATGCTGTGTATTGCAAAATATGCCACAGCATATTCCAAGGGTCTTAACCTTACCCCAAATTTTATTTTTTTTCTGAAAAGTTCTCTTAAATAATTATAAGGAAAAGTATGGGAAAAGGTTTCCTTTTTGATTCATAAAGATATGTCCATTGTTTGAAATTTCTTAATAAATACTCCTTTTAACTCCTTTTATCCCACTGATGGACATAGAGATACCAAAGAGAGTCACACATTTCCATATTTGTGCAATGACTCAAATTAACATCGTTCAAACTTCTGACAGTCCTCTCTGCCTTCAAATTATAATCAAAAGCTGCGATCCAAAGATGTTTTTGTTTTAATGCATCCACCAAATTTCCATACCTCTGTGACTGTGTTGCTTCATGGTCACTGATTACTGAAAATGCACATTCAATCTCTACCCCTAATTTACTCTACTCCCCTTTATCAGGGTTCAGATAGTCTTGGCTGTATCTTAGGAAGGGCAAAGTGGGTGCTGGTGTTTTGTCTTCAGTAATATCCTTTATTTTCCAGGTCTCTTTATTTTTTGGATCTTACTATTGCCTTCCCACAAGAGGTTAAGTACTACAGTTTTAAATCTCCTCTGTTATAGATGATTGGGATAAACTCAATCAGAATTATAACTAAAACAGGTGCTACAGTTCTAGGACCATGACTCAGCTAGTGAGGTGGGTGGTTTTATACATTGTGCCAACTATTCTTATACTACCTTGAATCACAAGCCTTATTCTTAGTGAAATATCACCTGCAAAAATTCTTCTAATTCTCAACTTATCAATAATAGAGCACTTAGTCCCTCAGTGTTCTGAAGTTATACTATCACCATTTCATACTTTTGTAGTGGAGAGATGAATAATCTTGAAGTAAACAGCCCTGAGTCCCTCTCTTCCCTTCTTACAGGCCCCTCACATTTAATTGTATACTTAAGGCTCTACAAAGTAACATTATTTTAAATTTGAGAAAATTATTCTAATAACATTTCTTCAAATGTATACATTTTCACATATATTTAGTACTGATATGTTGGGATTCTCCAATATATGGTGTATCATGATTAGAGGCAGATATTATCATGACGATCCTAATTTATTCCTACACATTAGGAAAGAAACATCAATGTAACACAGCTTCAGCAAACCAAGACAAGACAGGGTCAGTTCTGATGATTCCAGAAGCTCCAGAAATGTGGTAATGTAAACAGATCTGCCTATCAATAACCATTCATGGAGTTTGTATTTATAAGGTATGATGAGTAAAAGAAAGATAAGTGATATAATATCAAGGTATATATACATTTAGCTGACCTAAAAAAATTGATTTCTATATGGATCTTCTACTTACTAAGTTATATACAAGTAAAGAAAATAATAATAGATCCATTAATATTAAATATGTACAAGGCAAATATTGCTATGATTTTTTACTTGCTATTCATTCTAAACACAGATTTTTTTCTTTAACCAAGTCCATCCCCATTCCTTCCTAAATGCTACACTTCTGTCACTGTCCATTGCTTTCCCCTCACGTTGACCTCAAGTTTTTTTCCCCCTATGGGTACTTAAAAATAGCCTAGGAATTTTCCAAGGTAAAACAATGGTGATTTTTCCTCCTGAGCTTTTACATTTGCACAATATTCTACCTACTAAAATTTGAAGTGTTAATATCAAATTTTATAAGTACTCAAACTCTAGCTTCTTAAATAAGAAATTCTCCTAGGGTGAGAACTTTTTATTATATCTTTTTAAACACTATGACACACAAGATATACTTCATAGGCATTGTACATAATTACTTCACATCAGCTAAGTTAATGATTGGCAGAGAAAAATTTTAAGCAATATGTTAATGTGAGTTTTATTTATGTATTTGTTAAATAAGTTTCATGTTCTGTCTTCATCTTCAGTTACCATAATTTTTAAAATTGTATGTTTTACTATCTAACGTATAAAACACTGTTGCAGTATTTATGTGAGTCTATTAAGAAAACATTTATGAATTGCGGTTGTGACCTTGAATGCAGGTTACAAAATTATAATTTTACTGCAGTTCAGAATTGTACAGAATCTCTTCATTTAGTCTATAACTAACCTGGTGGTTCCATCTAAGCATTACCTATTGCTGAGGTGGGGAAACATATTTGAGTGTCTAATTTGGTGTAATGGTAAACCAATGTGATAACTGTAGGAATACGTGCAAGTACTGCTCTTTTTTAAGTAGAAGAATATTCCGTCTATCATATAGTCAACCTTATGTCTGTATCCTCCCCAAATGGCCTCGGGGTGTATGGACTGACAGAGGTGTGACTGTGCATCACTAAAAAGAAGTAAGAGAGACTTTATCCTGGACTTTGGTCATATGCTACCTGCATCAGCTCATCTGCCTGATGTCACATGTCCATTCATCATTAATTTTCCTGCCACTTTCTGATGCTGAAATCTAAAAAAAAAAAAACGAACTTTTTTTTTTTTTAATCCAGGCAATGGTATTGTGATATTCCCTTTCAGAAATGAAATCTTTGGTTCCAGATATCTAACTTTGCAACTATTTCTTTTATCCAGTCCACTAGCCCAGAGGTCCACACAGCCTTTGCTGCAAGGTTGCCTCATTCTGCACACATGGCCCCACAGCAGTCCTAATAGCTCTTAGCCCAGTTCTCAGTGTCACTGATAGACACTTAGTCTGCCTGAGAGGAGCTAACTCTAAAATCCTACCTCCACCTGACTTCTGGGCCTGCATCCCAGGTTAACACAAAGAAGCTTGGAATTCGGATTCCCTCCAGAGTTCCAAAGAGAAACCAGAGGTAAGTTCTATACCACTTTTGGCCCTCACACCCCTCATTTCATTTAATACACTTTTTCTCTCAACCCAGAGTCAAAAAGATGGAAACCGAGTATCGACCCGGTTGTTCCAATCTCCTATTTGTCTTTATCCTTATTGTCATTCCATACAGGCAGAGAGAATTGAACTTTGAATCCCTTATATTGTATATTGTCCCCACTTTTCCATGCCTTAGCTAAATTCTAAGTGTGTACTAGAGCATTCCACTATGTTACTGACCTTTGGGTGCTTAATACTGCAAACTAGGTGATAACTGAAGTACAAATGAGGGTAAAAGAAATTTGAGAAATCTTCCCTTAGGATAATATCTGGCTTGAAAGGTTATTGTCCAATCACATCATCCTTGTTTTGAATGTCAGAAGCTGATTATTAAATATTACTAATATATTTCTTTCTTTCTACATTTCTTCTTTTACAAATTCTAATCTCTTCTTGCTGTCTCGCTATCCATGTACTTATTCTCACAGATAGGTACCTGGATAGCCTTGTAAAAAGTCTGATACATTTTACAGAGAAAGACAAGCACGATATATTTTAATATCACTGCCAGTTCTATTAATCTGCATTAGATATTATTAAAGTTTTGTTTATATTTACAAAAATGAGTATAATTGCAATGTATCTTACCATCTTTTAGATTTAAGTTTTTCATTGTATACAGAGACCTCAAAATCTTATTTAAACTTATCAGCTGTTAAAAGCACTTTGAACATATAGTTATTAAAACTAAAAGTTTCTTAGAATACTATTCCTATCTATTTAAAAATTGTTCAGTTTTGATATTTGGTGCTATTTCTAATTTTCAGTTTAAAAATGCATTTGACCACTTATTTTTATTGGAATACTATTTCAAATTATTAACTAATTTTTTTTTGGTTTTTGCTGCCCTATGCATAATTTTGAAATAGTACATATACTTGCTATGTAAAAAATTGTCTAAATAGTTTACATTTTTAATTTAAGTTCCAAATTATTGTATGCTGTGTTTTAAGGCTCTATTTATATAAAATATTATTATCTTAATTAAAGTGCTATGAATCTATACTAATGAGATCTTCTAATACACTGTCAGACAAGGTCTTCAAACACCATATAAATATGTATGGTTTTTACTATTCAAAATGGTAATATAATACAGCAGGTGTCACGTCTTCATTTAAAAGCTAGCTGAAAATTTGTTCAACATATTCTTTTGGTAGACGAATATTTTAGTCATAAACTCAAACTTGATATTCCTTTTCAAATTTTCACTCTCATTAATTAAATTCCATCATTCTACCACTGTGTAGACAATCATAATCAGGTGGGCGGCCCAGACAAATTGTCAAGCAAGTATGGAGTTCATGACTCTCTTCTATAAGGAATATTTTCCTCATCATGGCTTTAAGGTATGCTTTTTCTCTGAATGGTATTTTTATAAAAGACTTAAAATCTTTTAAATAAGAGGTTGCCAAACTGGCCTGTGGGCCAGATCTGACCCATCACCTGTTTTGTAAATAAAGGTTTATTCAAACACATCCACACCCATTCATTTATGTACTGTCAAAGACTGCTTTTGTGCTTTTCATGGCAGTGTTGAGTAGTTGCAACAGAAACCCTATGGCTTGCAAAGCTGAAAATATTTACTACTTGGTCCTTTATAAGAAAAGTTTGCCAACCCATATCCTAAATTAAATATTTAAAAGTATATTAGTTCAGAAATAAAATGAGTGTCCTTGTGATATAATAGTAATACTTTATTACTATTTTATTTATGGCCTTTATTATGTGACACCCTATTCTGAATAATTTTGATTTATTAACACATTAAATCTTCATAATTTTATGAGGTGTAGTAAATGGCAGAACTGGCATTCAAACAAAAAAATCTGACTTCAGAGTCTTTGCACTTAACCAGCAGTCTATACTAACTTTAGTACATGATAAGTTTCTTAGCATTGGAGACATTCAGCTGGCTTAATGAAAACTTGCCCAAGATTGTTAGAAAAGAGAAAAATTATAAGGTGATTTCCCACCATAAGACTCCATGAATTTTTCTGTCTAGATCAATGGAGAGAAGGAAAGAGGGAAGGGGAGGGGAGGGAAGGGAAGGGAAGGGGAAGGAAAGGAAAGGAAAGGAAGGGAAAAGGTGTGCCTGGTTTGTTCAGTCAGCTAAGTGTCAGATCTTGATTTTGACTCAGGTTATTATCTCAGGGTTCTGGGAGATCCTGCTCCTTGGCAAGCTCTGCAGTTAGTGAAGAGTCTGTTTGGGATTCTTTCTCTGTCTTTCTCTCTCTCTCTCTCTCTCTCTCTCTCTCTGCCCCTCCCCTGCTCATGCTCACTCTCTCTCTCTTTCTCTTTCTGTCTCAAAATAAATAAATGTTAAAAAAATCAACTTCTGTAATTTTAAGATCCACTGTTTGATAGTTTTATGACACAATAAAATTTAGATACTTCTAAAATTAGAAGACAAGCTAAACATCTAAAATGTCAAGTATTTGAACTTTTAACCTCATAAAAAAAAAAGGTCCCAATGAAGAAAGAGAGCATTAAAAGTACTTTTCCACAATTCACTTGGTCTCTGACCCAGTAAAGGCTTATTACTATATTACATGGAATTTTCCAACCTAATAGAACGTTATTTTCCTTATTAAAAATTAATGTATAAAACGTAACATCATTAAAACAATAACATATGACTATTGACATCTTGCCACTCTACTTAAAAACAGATATCTATTTTAGTAATATCCAGGATAATTTATAGTTCAGACACATTTTAGATGCATTGTTGTCAAAGAAGATCAACTTGCTCTGTTTTCCCAATCAGATTTATAACAGTTTCATATAGCAACTGTCTACCACAGTCACCATTTTCTCAAGTCGGTGTCAGACAAGACAGCTTAGAACCGTGGATCCCAAGAATATTTATCTCCTTTTGATTCACTATCTCTTTCTCAGGGAAGGAGATTGAGAATGGCAAGACACTCTTATTCCTCTTCTGTGGTCTCCGAGCATTGCTTTAACCTCTGTCCTCAACATCCTGCTTCATCCTTGATCTCACAGAAAAATCTGACTCTTTGGGGTTCTTTGAAAAGAGAATTAGACCTGTAAATTAGAGGGTCAGGTGCCATATTCATATTATGAAAGATTCAGTGTGTCCATTGGTGGTTCACTTCTTTGTACATACTTTTCATGTTTATTACAATCAGAGCATAATAATATCTACCTTATATGCTTTGGAGAAGATAAATGCAAATGGATATATAAAAACTTCTGGGGAAAAAAGAATCATGAATTATTATGTATTCAGTACATACTTGTTCAGACTAAAACTGAATGATCAGTTTCTTACTAAAACTCAGTCATGGGTACATTCTAAGTCATGATTGTATTCATTCTATTCTTTCTCATTTAGGGTATGGTTTAAAATTTCTGTAATAAAATCATTAAAATGAAGTCTTTTAGGATGAGTTGTAGTAAGAATTAAAATGCTAGAAGAAAGTTACATAGTCACATCACATCTAAGAAAAAATGTTATTTAGATTTCAGTGGAGCACATGAATTTAATGTATAACATTTAATATTTTTTAGTAGACTCTAGATGAGACTAAGTTTCTCACCTATATACATATTAGCCTCCAATTTGCATGTGCATGAAACTATTACCCATTTCATCTAACAATACCTTATGATTTTCCCAAATATTTTTTTTATAATAGTTACTATAAGCAACGAAGCATAGTAGTAGAATGCTGGAGAAAAATAAAACAGAAAAACAAAAACAAAAACAAAACCAGTAAGATAAGACAAACTCAACCTTGAGCCAAAAGCAATGGTATGACTCATTTTAAGGGAATGTATACTTCAGCAAACTTCAAATTTAAAATATATTAAAAATCAGAAGTCCTGCACAGCATCAGCTCCCAGTCATACCTTGGCCTTTGTAGGTAGATCTACTATCAAATAAGGGGTGAGGTAAACTATTACCATATGATTCTTTAAATTAAAAAAAATGTATATGTATCAGGTTCACTTTTCCTTATACCCATAGGCAAGATTCAGCTCTTCTGAGTTCAACAATGTTTTAGCTATACCACCTGCTTTCCATGGTTCATAATTGACCAAAGGATTAAAGAGAATGGCAGGTATGGCTTATTTTTGTCAATGTCTTTTCATCAGTCACAAAATTAATATGATACTGGAATAATCCAAAGTATCTTTGCTTTGAAACATCTCAAAAACTAATACACAATGTAGGCCCATACTGAAATGTAGACTTGGCTGGCAGGGTGGAGATTATGAGCGTTCTACCACTTAAAAAAAAGAAAAAAAGAAAAAAGAAACAGAAAAAAAAAAAAAGAAAATGAATTGTGGATTGGTAGGTATTATAGATTTTTCATATTCTTAATACTTTGAGTACTCAATTTATTTTCAAAAATAATAACTTATAAATAAATTTGAGTTCTTAGCACCAAAGCTGTGATTCCTGAAGAAGTCACAAAAGCAAAAACAGATTTTATGAATATAAGCTTCGACAATATAAATGGAATCTCCTTGAGGGGCACCTGGGTGGCTCAGTCAGTTAAGCATCCGACTTCGGCTCAGGTCATGATCTCGCAGTTCGTGGACTAGAGCCCTGCATTAAGCTCTTTGCTGACAGCTCAGACCCTGGAGCCTGCTTCAAATTCTGTACCTCCCGCCCTCTCTCCCCAGTCTCATGCTCTGTCTCTATCTCTCAAGAATAAATAAACTTAAAAAAAATATATAAATGGAATCTCCTTGAGAATTCTGTACTAAGTGCTCTATTTTGAATTAAGTATTCATATTAAGCATAAGAAAATCTCTCTGCCTGGTTAAATGAGTTTTGCATAAGAGCAAAAGATTGTTTTACACCATTATTAATCCAATTATATGCAGTATTTGTTAATGTTTATCATTAATATTGACACTTCACACACATTAATTCAGCTGTCACAGCATTGTCAGAAATCTATCAATTCTTTCATTATGATGAATTTACATTCATTTCCATGGCACATCCATTAAAGCATTAAACTAGGCCATAAATTAAAATATGAAATTATTTTATAAATCCTCTGTTCAGACATATCTATTCAGCATTCCTTTAAAAACTGTTACAAACACACAGTTGTAGATAACATTTTATTGCTCCCTTTTGGGTTCTATTAATCCTCAACTCACTTTTTAAAAGATATTTTACCTACAGTTCAAAATAAAGTATACAAACTGATGTGTAAATAGTACTCCAAAAACAAGAAAACTGGAACATAATTTATACTTTGAAGACTTCATGCCATTTTACAATAGTATATGTTACCTGGCTAATTAGAGGATCATATAAGCAAGTAATAACATTATATGAGATAAGATATGTCTTCCTAGAAGTCCTCATTTATAGAATTCTCTCATATAATGTTATTTAGTATATTTCTTATGGCCTTCTAGGATCAGAAATGTATTCCTTGCTAGTTAAATTAATTTGTTTAAATTAAATGTCACATAAGTAATCTCAAATGAAATATAAGTTACTAGTTACTTAACTATAACTACTGAAGTTATATTGTTTGTAATATAATACAAGTATATTAAAATGGATGAATCCACCCATAATTATTTGTAAAATGATCTAAAATTTGTCAATTTTTTTGTATGAAGAAGTCTTATGGAAAAGCTGAAAATTATTTTGAGAAAATAACCAGATTACTACTAGCTTTTTTAAAAATGATCTTCCCTATTATTTTTACTCGCAGGAGCCAATGAAACCAAATCAATATTATTTTAAGGCACAAATTGTGCCACCTAACCCACTTTATCTTCTTGTTTACCCCTTAAGACCATTTTCCATACTGTTCAATTTAGATGTACAATTCAAGTCTCCAGGTCCCAAAATGATTTCAAAGAGTTATGTTTCCAACAAACTTCCTAAATTATTTGATTTTAATCTTGTCTATTTTCATAAGACTTAAATTAAATTAATGAAGAGAAAATGCCTTATGTGTGCCTAACTAGAAAAAAATCTAAAATATTAAAACAATGTGACACAACCTGATTCACATCATCCAGTGCTAGGGACCTTGGGTCAGGCATCCTAGCCCCCTGTGCTGCTCTTGTTCAGTGGGGACTATGCCAGAAACAACTAGTCATTGTGAAGAATTGTTTAAAAATGAATGTGCTGAAGATTTTCTGATTCACATTCATTATCCACTGACCTGTTCTCAATGGATTTCACAAAGAAAAGCAAAACTAATTACCTCAGACTAGGCTCTCTGGAAAATAATGGCACAGTGATTTAGAGAAAAGCATTTATGCAGTAGAAGCCTTTTGGAATAGTGTATATTTTTAAAATTAAATATCACACTTTTTTAATGATAAAACTTTTGCATTTGAACTAATGCACCATCACTTTTTTTTTCTTCAAAATCAGTGCTAAACAAAAAGGTCTCTGTGGGCTAAATATCAATACCATTAGTTAGCTTCATGTTAAGTCATCTGAACATACTTGAAGAGAGGCTTAAAAACTATAGGGGATTGTATGTGTGAAGAGGAGATGGGCACTTCAGAAATGAGGAAAGAAAATAACATGATAAAGCATAGGGTAAGTTGTTTATTAATCCCATTTATTATCACTGTCTTAATTTGCCACAAAATAATTGCTTATTTCTTAATAAAATATGCATAATGGATAATGAAAATGTTTTCCAATGAAGCCTGTCTTGTTACAATTGTTTACTGATCTTATTGATAATCAAGGAAATTCTGCAAATCTCTATTGCTTAGTGTAGAATAGGTAGTGGTGACAACATTGAAATCTGTTGTTTTGAAGGACAGCAAGCTATTAAATTAGAAATATAATGTGTAGACTCAGTGCATTCTGGAAACACAGAGGTCACAAGACCTCAGCAAAAAATAGCCAAAATAAAAAGGAAGGCTATCTATAAAATTATTACATCTTATGACCACAAAAGTGAGAGAAATCAAGAACACAGTGGGAGTTTGACCAAATACTGGAGAAGAGCAGCTCCCAGTAGCCCTCAAATGGAGTCCTCTCTCACTGCTAAAAAATAATCATACGAAAATTAGTAAAGAGAAGTTAGAGATGGAAACTTAGTCTAGTGGTTCAGTTTGCTCTACTTTGGATGAAGTCTGAAAGGGTCTGGAAGTAAATTATATTGCATTGAAAAGCTAAAGTGAAGAGGAAAACAAATTGGATTATATGCAAAATGTTTTTTGTAAATCCTCACACTGGGAGGAGACTGGGAAGTTGCCAGAGTAGGAGGATCCTATACTCATTTTATCCTTCAGATATACCCAGATAACAGCCACATCTGTGTAACTAACCCAGAAAACCACCCAAAGACTGGTGAAACAGACTCTCCACATTTAATCATAGAACAGAGACCACATTGAAAATGGTAGGAAGGGTAGGACACCTGGTCAGGAACTAAAGGCACCTTTGAGACTAACCACAAGTGGGAGGGACACCATAAGCACAAAGGAGAGAGAAGCAGATGCCACACCAGGCTCCCCAGACACAAGGTACTCATACGGGGAAGACATGGTCCCATAATATATAGTTATGAAAACCAGAAAGTCTTAAACTTTTGAGTTCTTACAATCAGTGGGGCTTAACACCAGGAAGTTTATTTATTTATTTTTATTATATATTTTTTTAAATTTATCTTATTTTTTAATGTTTTTTTAAATTATTTTTTTATTTTTGAGACAGAGAAATACAGAGCATGAGCAGGGGAGGGGCAGAGAGAAAGGGAGACACAGAATCCAAAGCAGGCTCCAGGCTCTGAGTTATCAGGCACAGAGCCTGACGCGCGGGGCTCGAACCCACGGACTGTGAGATCATGACCTAAGCTGAAGTCGGATGCTCAACCGACTGAGTCACCCAGGCACCCCACACCCGGAACTTTAAAAATCACCTGGTTTAGCTTTGGGCAGTGAGGGCTCAAGACTGATAGGAAATAGTCCCCACCCTTACAGAGACAGCATAACAAATAATCCTGCAAAGATACAGCATAAAAGCAGCAGTTGGAAATGTACTTGGGGTATATGAATAGATTTATTGACTAATCTCAGAATTTGTGCACAGGAGGGGCAGGGATCTTTAGGAGGCTTTTCCAAGAACAAAAGAACTGGCTGCATCATTTCTCTGCCCGAACCCCCAGGCTAGATACCAGACAGTTGCTAGAACCAGCACACATACACTCCACACCTAGCTTGTTAGCACTGTGTGTCCTACCCCTGTATTCTCCTATGGACTGCCCCATCCAACATGCCCTACTCTGCAGGAATTCAAATAAAGCAGTGCCAGACGTCTATCATTTTACAAGCAGGCCCAATATTGGCCAGCACCACTCCAAAGTGACTCTTGCTCTGGGGTGAGGGGAAGATAATATAGACACATACACCAGTTTGAATGTAGTCCCGGCAGTAGGCTGGGGGCAGACATTTGATCTGACTGCTGATACTGCCCACCAACAAAAAAACCTCACAGGGGGCAACACAAAGAACCCTGTAGTTCAAGGTTACTGCAACACCAATAGACAGATTGGGGGCAGGCATGTGGCCTGACTGGAGGCCCTGCCACCAAGGAAACGTCTTAGGGAACAATGCAAAGAGAGCACCCTGCAGTTTGATGTGACCATAGTTTTTTTTTTAACGTTTATTTATTTTTGAGACAGAGAGAGACAGAGCATGAACAGGGGAGGGGCAGAGAGAGAAGAAGACACAGAATCTGAAACAGGCTCCAGGCTCTGAGCAGTCAGCACAGAGCCCGATACGGGGCTCAAATTCATGACCGTGGGATCATGACCTGAACCGAAGTTGGATGTTTAACCCACCAAGCCACCCAGGCGCCCCGATGTGACCATAGTTCTGATGCCTGGACTGAGGGCAAGCATTTGGTATAACCTAACACAAGCCCAAGAGACCCTCAGATTGGCCCCTTAACAGCATATGGACCAAACCTTGACCAAAACAAGCAAAGAGGGCCACTGCAGCCAACTGAACTAAACCAAAATAGTAGGGCATGTGCGTGACACGTAGGAGACATACCTAAAGTGCCAGGTTCTGGTGAATGAGGGACACTGAACTGCAGAGCACTACAGGATCTCTTCTTCATAAGGACACTAGTTTCAAGAGCAGGAGACATATATAACTTTCCTATACAAGGAACAGACACAAAGAATGAGACAAAATGAGAAAAAGAGATAATAAAATGGAGATAAGTAACATGTCTGATAGACAATTCAAAGTCGTGATCATAAAGATACTGGACTTCAGGGTGCATAGGTGGCTCTATTGTAAAGTGTCTGACTTCGACTCAGATTATGATCTCACAGTTCGTGATTTCCAGTCCCATATCAGTGAGCTCAAGCCCCACTTCAGGTGAGCACAAGCCCGTCATTGGGTAAAAACATGAGTCCCACTTCGGGTGAGCCCTGCTTCTCTCTCTTAAAAAAAAAAAAAAACAACTCACTGGACTTCAGAGAAGAGTAGACAATCTCAGTGAGACCTTCAACAACAACAACAACAAAAAAATAGAAAATATAAAAAAGAACCCATCAGAGATGAGGAACTCAGTAAGTATAATTAAAAAGATACTAGACAGAATAAATATAGACCAGAGGAAGCAGAAGAATGGATCAGGAAGCTGGAGGACAAAATAATGGAAAGCAACCAAGCTGAGCAGCAAAAAGAAAAAGTAATAATAAAAAATAACAATAGGTTATGGAAATTCAGCAATATTATCAGGCATAATAACATTCACATTATATAGATCCCAGAAGATGAGAAAGGGAGCATAAATTTTAAATATAATAAACAAAAAGAAATAATAGCTGAAACTTCTCTTATCTGGGGAAGGAAGCAGAAATTCAGATCCAGGAGGCACAGAGAACCCCCAACAAAATCAACCCAAATAGGGCCATACCAAGACATTTAATAATTAAAGTGGTAAAGATTAGGGATAAAAAGAGAATTTCTAAGACAACAAGATAAAAGAAACAGTTACGTACAAGGGAGAACCCATATAGTTATGAGCGGAGTTTTCAGCAGGAACTTTGAAGGCCAAAAGGGAATGGTATAATATGTTCAAAGTGCCGAAAGAAAAAAATACAAAACTGTAGCCAAGAATACCTTATCCATCAAAGCTATTATTCAGAACAGAAAAAGAGATAGAGATTCTTAGTCAAAAAAAAAAAAATTAAAGAAATTCACCACCACTAAACTAGCCTTATAAGAAACATTAAAGTGAATTCTTGAGTGGAAAGGAAAGGACATAATCAGGAGTTAGAACATCAGGAAAGAAATAAAATTGCATAGGTTCATGCAAACATAATAAAAGTAGTAGATTAATGACTTATAAAACCAGTATGAAAATTAAAGAATAAAAACAGTAAACTACATTGTATGTATAAAAATCAGTAAAGGGATACATAAAATAAATGGATGTCAAGTATAACATCATATACATAAAAATTGGGCAGGTAGTAAACATTTAGCACTTTTAGAATGAGTTTATACTTCTGCAACCATCAACCTAATATAGACTGTTGCATGCATAGGGTGTTATATATACACCTAATAGTAACCACAGATTAAAAACTGGTAATAGATATGCAAAAAATAAGGAAAAAGAATCAAAGATCACCAAACATACCCATCGAACCACAAGGGAGGAGAGCAAGAGAAGGAAGAGAGAAGAACTACAGAAACAACTATAAAACGAGTAACAAAATGGCAATAAGTACATACCTATCAATAATTACTGGATGTAACTGGACTACATACTCCAATTAAAATACATAGGGTAACTGAATGGATTTAAAAAAAAAAATAACACCCATCTATATATTGCCTACAAGACACTTCAGACCTAATGATACATGCAAATTGGCAGTAAAGAGATGGGAAAATATTTATCATGCAAATTAAAGTGAAAAGAAAGCCAGAATAGCAATACTTACATCAGACAAAAATAGACTTTAAAACAGACTGTAACAAGAGAAAAGAAGGACATTACACAATCATAAAGGGAACAATCCAAAAGAAAACGTAATGATCATAAATATTTATGCATCTAACTTGGGAGTACCCAAATATATAAAGCAACTATTAATAGACAAAAAGGAAGAAATCAATAGTAATACAATAATAGTAGGGAACTTAAACATCCCACTTATACCAATGGATAGATGACCCAGACAGAACACAAAGCAACACTGGCTTCAAATGACACATTAGACCAAAATGTATGGATCTAACATAGAACATTCCATCCAGAACATTCCATCCAAAAACAGAGGGAATATACATTGTTTCAAGTGTGTATGTAACATGCTCCAGAAGAGATCACATGTTAGGCCACAAAACAAGTGTCAATAAATTGAAAAAGATTGAAATCATATCATGTATCTTTTCTGACCATAATGGTAAAAAGCTAGATATCAACCACAAGAAAAAGTCTGTAAGGAACACAAATACATGGAGGTTATAGTACATGCTACTAAACAATGAATGGGAGAACCGCGAAATCAAAGATGAAATAATACATAGAAATGAATGAAAATGAAAACACAACAGTCCAAGATCTTTCAGATGCAGCAAAAGTTGTTCTAATAGGTAAGATTGTGCAATAGACGCCTACCTGAAGAAGCAAGAAAAATCCTCAAACAACCTAATCTGACATCTAAAGGAGTAAGAAAAAATAAAACAAAGTCCAAAGCCAGTACACAAAAGGAAATAATAAAGAATAGAGAAGAAATAAATAAAATGGAGATTTCAAAACAATAGAACAAATTGATGAAACCAGGAGCTGTTCTTTAAAAACACCAACAAAGGGAAGATGGCGGCGTAGGAGGACGCGGGGCTCACAGCGCGTCCTGCCGATCACTTAGATTCCACCTACACCTGCCTAAAGAACCCAGAAAACCGCCAGAGGATTAGCAGAAGGGAGTCTCCGGAGTCAAGCGCAGACTAGAGGCCCACGGAAGAGGGTAGGAAGGGCGGCGAGGCGGTGCGCGCTCCACGGACTGGCGGGAGGGAGCCGGGGCGGAGGGGCGGCTCGCCGGCCAAGCAGAGCCCCCGAGTCTGGCTGGCAAAAGCGGAGGGGCCGGACAGACTGTGTTCCGACAGCAAGCGCGACTTAGCGTCTGGGAGGTCAGAAGTTAACAGCTCTGCTCGGAAAGCGGGAAGGCTGGAGGACAAAGGGAGGGAGAGCTGCTGAGCCCCCGGACGGCAGAGCTCAGTTTGGCGGGGAACAAAGGCGCCAGCGCCATCTCCCCCGCCCATCCCCCAGCCAAAATCCCAAAGGGAACCAGTTCCTGCCAGGGAACTTGCTTGCTCCGCGCAAACACCCAACTCTGTGCTTCTGCGGAGCCAAACCTCCGGCAGCGGATCTGACTCCCTCCCGCTGCCACAGGGCTCCTCCTGAAGTGGATCACCTAAGGAGAAGCGAGCTAAGCCTGCCCCTCCAGCCCCCGTGCACCTTGCCTACCCACCCCAGCTAATACGCCAGATCCCCAGCAACACAAGCCTGGCAGTGTGCAAGTAGCCCAGACGGGACACGCCACCCCACAGTGAATCCCGCCCCTAGGAGAGGGGAAGAGAAGGCACACACCAGTCTGACTGTGGCCCCAGGAGTGGGCTGGGGGCAGACATCGGGTCGGACTGCGGACCCGCCCACTAACTCCAGTTATACACCACAGCACAGGGGAAGTGCACTGCAGGTCCTCACCACGCCAGGGACTCTCCAAAATGACCAAACGGAAGAATTCCCCTCAGAAGAATCTCCAGGAAATAACAACAGCTAATGAACTGATCAAAAAGGATTTAAATAATATAACAGAAAGTGAATTTAGAATAATAGTCATAAAATTAATCGCTGGGCTTGAAAACAGTATACAGGACAGCAGAGAATCTCTTGCCACAAAGATCGAGGGACTAAGGAACAGTCACGAGGAGTTGAAAAACGCTTTAAACGAATTGCAAAACAAAATGGAATCCACGATGGCTTGGCTTGAAGAGGCAGAGGAGAGAATAGGTGAACTAGAAGATAAAGTTATGGAGAAAGAGGAAGCTGAAAGAAAGAGAGATAAAAAAATCCAGGAGTATGAGGGGAAAATTAGAGAACTAAGTGATACACTAAAAAAAAATAATATACGCATAATTGGTATCCCAGAGGAGGAAGAGAGAGGGAAGGGTGCTGAAGGGGTACTTGAACAAATTATAGCTGAGAACTTCCCTGAACTGGGGAAGGAAAAAGGCATTGAAATCCAAGAGGCACAGAGAACTCCCTTCAGACGTAACTTGAATCGATCTTCTGCACAACATATCATAGTGAAACTGGCAAAATACAAGGATAAAGAGAAAATTCTGAAAGCAGCAAGGGATAAACGTGCCCTCACATATAAAGGGAGACCTATAAGACTCGTGACTGATCTCTCCTTTGAAACTTGGCAGGCCAGAAAGGATTGGCACGAGATCTACAGTGTGCTAAACAGAAAAAATATGCAGCCGAGAATCCTTTATCCAGCAAGTCTGTCATTTAGAATAGAAGGAGAGATAAAGGTCTTCCCAAACAAACAAAAACTGAAGGAATTTGTCACCACGAAACCAGCCCTACAAGAGATCCTAAGGGGGATCCTGTGAGACAAAGTACCAGAGACATCACTACAAGCATAAAACATACAGACATCACAATGACTCTAAACCCATATCTTTCTATAATAACACTGAATGTAAATGGATTAAATGCGCCAACCAAAAGACATAGGGTATCAGAATGGATAAAAAAACAAGACCCATCTATTTGCTGTCTACAAGAGACTCATTTTAGATCTGAGGACACCTTTAGATTGAGAGTGAGGGGATGGAGAACTATTTATCATGCTCCTGGAAGCCAAAAGAAAGCTGGAGTAGCCATACTTATATCAGACAAACTAGACTTTAAATTAAAGGCTGTAACAAGAGATGAAGAAGGGCATTATATAATAATCACAGGGTCTATCCACCAGGAAGAGCTAACTATTATAAATGTCTATGCGCCAAATACCCGAGCCCCCAGATATATAAAACAATTACTCATAAACATAAGCAACCTTATGGATAAGAATGTGGTCATTGCAGGGGACTTTAACACCCCACTTACAGAAATGGATAGATCATCTAGACACACAGTCAATAAAGAAACAAGGGCCCTGAATGATACATTGGATCAGATGGACTTGACAGATATATTTAGAACTCTGCATCCCAAAGCAACAGAATATACTTTCTTCTCGAGTGCACATGGAACATTCTCCAAGATAGATCATATACTGGGTCACAAAACAGCCCTTCATAAGTTTACAAGAATTGAAATTATACCATGCATACTTTCAGACCACAATGCTATGAAGCTTGAAATCAACCACAGGAAAAAGTCTGGAAAACCTCCAAAAGCATGGAGGTTAAAGAACACCCTACTAACGATTGAGTGGGTCAACCAGGCAATTAGAGAAGAAATTAAAACATATATGGAAACAAACGAAAATGAAAATACAACAATCCAAATGCTTTGGGATGCAGCGAAGGCAGTCCTGAGAGGAAAATACATTGCAATCCAGGCCTATCTCAAGAAACAAGAAAAATCCCAAATACAAAATCTAACAGCACACCTAAAGGAAATAGAAGCAGAACAGCAAAGGCAGCCTAAACCCAGCAGAAGAAGAGAAATAATAAAGATCAGAGCAGAAATAAACAATATAGAATCTAAAAAAACTGTAGAGCAGATCAACGAAACCAAGAGTTGGTTTTTTGAAAAAATAAACAAAATTGACAAACCTCTAGCCAGGCTTCTCAAAAAGAAAAGGGAGATGACCCAAATAGATAAAATCATGAATGAAAATGGAATGATTACAACCAATCCCTCAGAGATACAAACAATTATCAGGGAATACTATGAAAAATTATATGCCAGCAAATTGGACAACCTGGAAGAAATGGACAAATTCCTAAACACCCACACTCTTCCAAAACTCAATCAGGAGGAAATAGAAAGCTTGAACAGACCCATAACCAGCAAAGAAATTGAATCGGTTATCAAAAATCTCCCAACAAATAAGAGTCCAGGACCAGACGGCTTCCCAGGGGAGTTCTACCAGACATTTAAAGCAGAGATAATACCTATCCGTCTCAAGCTATTCCAAGAAATAGAAAGGGAAGGAAAACTTCCAGATTCATTCTATGAAGCCAGTATTACTTTGATTCCCAAACCAGACAGAGACCCAGTAAAAAAAGAGAACTACAGGCCAATATCCCTGATGAATATGGATGCAAAAATTCTTAATAAGATACTAGCAAATCGAATTCAACAGCATATAAAAAGAATTATTCACCATGATCAAGTGGGATTCATTCCTGGGATGCAGGGCTGGTTCAACATTCGCAAATCGATCAACGTGATACATCACATTAACAAAAAAAAAGAGAAGAACCATATGATCCTGTCAATCGATGCAGAAAAGGCCTTTGACAAAATCCAGCACCCTTTCTTAATAAAAACCCTTGAGAAAGTCGGGATAGAAGGAACATACTTAAAGATCATAAAGGCCATTTATGAAAAGCCCACAGCTAACATCATCCTCAACGGGGAAAAACTGAGAGCTTTTTCCCTGAGATCAGGAACACGACAGGGATGCCCACTGTCACCGCTGTTGTTTAATATAGTGCTGGAAGTTCTAGCATCAGCAATCAGACAACAAAAGGAAATCAAAGGCATCAAAATTGGCAAAGATGAAGTCAAGCTTTCGCTTTTTGCAGATGACATGATATTATACATGGAAAATCCGATAGACTCCACCAAAAGTCTGCTAGAACTGATACATGAATTCAGCAAAGTTGCAGGATACAAAATCAACGTGCAGAAATCAGTTGCATTCTTATACACTAACAATGAAGCAACAGAAAGACAAATGAAGAAACTGATCCCATTCACAATTGCACCAAGAAGCATAAAATACCTAGGAATAAATCTAACCAAAGATGTAAAAGATCTGTATGCTGAAAACTATAGAAAGCTTATGCAGGTAATTGAAGAAGATATAAAGAAATGGAAAGACATTCCCTGCTCATGGGTTGGAAGAATAAATATTGTCAAAATGTCAATACTACCCAAAGCTATCTACACATTCAATGCAATCCCAATCAAAATTGCACCAGCATTCTTCTCGAAACTAGAACAAGCAATCCTAAAATTCATATGGAACCACAAAAGGCCCCGAATAGCCAAAGTAATTTTGAAGAAGAAGACCAAAGCAGGAGGCATCACAATCCCAGACTTTAGCCTCTACTACAAAGCTGTCATCATCAAGACAGCATGGTATTGGCATAAAAACAGACACATAGACCAATGGAATAGAATAGAAACCCCAGAACTAGACCCACAAACGTATGGCCAACTCATCTTTGACAAAGCAGGAAAGAACATCCAATGGAAAAAAGACAGTCTCTTTAACAAATGGTGCTGGGAGAACTGGACAGCAACATGCAGAAGGTTGAAACTAGACCACTTTCTCACACCATTCACAAAAATAAACTCAAAATGGATAAAGGACCTGAATGTGAGACAGGAAACCATCAAAACCTTAGAGGAGAAAGCAGGAAAAGACCTCTCTAACCTCAGCCATAGCAATCTCTTAGTCGACACATCCCCAAAGGCAAGGGAATTAAAAGCAAAAGCGAATTACTGGGACCTTATGAAGATAAAAAGCTTCTGCACAGCAAAGGAAACAACCAACAAAACTAAAAGGCAACCAACGGAATGGGAAAAGATATTTGCAAATGACACATCGGACAAAGGGCTAGTATCCAAAATCTATAAAGAGCTCATCAAACTCCACACCCGAAAAACAAATAACCCAGTGAAGAAATGGGCAGAAAACATGAATAGACACTTCTCTAAAGAAGACATCTGGATGGCCAACAGGCACATGAAAAGATGTTCAACGTCGCTCCTTATCAGGGAAATACAAATCAAAACCACACTCAGATACCACCTCACGCCAGTCAGAGTGGCCAAAATGAAGAAATCAGGAGACTATAGATGCTGGAGAGGATGTGGAGAAACAGGAACCCTCTTGCACTGTTGGTGGGAATGCAAATTGGTGCAGCCGCTCTGGAAAGCAGTGTGGAGGTTCCTCAGAAAATTAAAAATAGACCTACCCTATGACCCAGCAATAGCACTGCTAGGAATTTATCCAAGGGATACAGGAGTACTGATGCATAGGGGCACCTGTACCCCAATGTTTATAGCGGCACTCTCAACAATAGCCAAATTATGGAAAGAGCCTAAATGTCCATCAACTGATGAATGGATAAAGAAATTGTGGTTTATATACACAATGGAATACTACATGGCAATGAGAAAAAATGAAATATGGCCTTTTGTAGCAACATGGATGGAACTGGAGAGTGTGATGCTAAGTGAAATAAGCCATACAGAGAAAGACAGATACCATATGGTTTCACTCTTATGTGGATCCTGAGAAACATAACAGAAACCCATGGGGGAGGGGAAGGAAAAAAAAAAAAAAAAAAGAGGTTAGAGTGGGAGAGAGCCAAAGCATTAGAGACTGTTAAAAACTGAGAACAAACTGAGGGTTGATGGGGGGTGGGAGGGAGGGCAGGGTGGGAGGGAGGGCAGGGTGGGTGATGGGTATTGAGGAGGGCACCTTTTGGGATGAGCACTGGGTGTTGTATGGAAACCAATTTGACAGTAAATTTCATATATTAAAAAATAAAAATAAAAAAATGAAAAAATAAAAAATAAAAAAATAAAAACACCAACAAAATTGATAAATCTTTAGCCAGGTGAAAGGAAGGAAGGAAGGAAGGAAGGAAGAAAGAGAAAGAAAGAAAGAGAAAGAGAGAAAGAAAGAAAGAAAGAAAGAGAAGAAAAGGAGAGAGGAAAACAAGGGAAGGAAGGAAGGAAACTACAGGTCATTAGATCTGATGAACAAAGATGCAAAATTTTTCAACAAAATGTTAGAAAACTGAATCCATCTATACAGTAAAAAATTATTCACCACAGTCAAGTGAGACTTATTCCAGGGATGTGAGGGTAGTTCAATACTGGCAAAGCAAACAACATGATATATCACATTAACAAGATAAATGACAAAAGAAACCATACGATAATCTTTATACTTGCAGAATAAGAATTTGACAAAGTATAACAACAATTCATGATAAAAACTCTCATAAAGTAGGTTTAGAGGGAATATACCTCAACATTCTAAATGCCATATATGAAAAACCCATAGCTAATATCATATTAAATGGTAAAAAACTGAAAGATTTTTCCCTAAGAACCAAGATAAGGATTTCCACTGTTACAACTTTTATTCATCAAATTCTGAAGTCCTGGCCACAGCAATCAGACAAGAAAAAGACATAAACGGCATTCAATTTGTAAGGAAGAAGTAAAACTTCCATTATTTGTAGATGACATGATAGTGTATATTAAAAGCCCTAAAGACTCCATCAAAAAACTACTAGAACTGATAAATTTATTAAAGTTATAGTATACAAAATCAATATACACAAATCTATTGCATTTTTATATACTAATAATGAAGTAGCAGAAAGAGAAATTAAGAAAACAATCCCATTTACTATTACAGCAAAAATAACAAGGGGTGTAAAGATCTATACACCAAAAACTATAAAACACTGATGAAAGAAATTGAAGATGATACAAACAAATAGAAAGATATCTATGCTCATTGATTGGCAGAACAAATATTGTTAAAATGCCCATATTGCCCAAAGCAATCTCACAGAACCAGGGCAAATAATCCTAAAATTTGTATGGAACCACAAAAGACCCCAAATAGCCAAATAAATCTTGAAAAAAACAACAACAAAACTAGAAGTATCATAATCACATATTTCAAGGTATATTACAGCTGTAGTAATCAAAATTAATTGCACAAAAATATACATGTAGATCAACAGAACAGGATAGAAAGATAAACACAATGATATGGTCAATTAAACTATAACAAGAGGCAAGAATATACAATGAGGAAAAAGACAGTCTCTTTAATAAATGGTGTCATGAGAACTAAATATCTACATGCAAAAGAATGAAATTGGACAAATATCTTACACTATACACAAAAATAAATTCAATATGGATTAAGACCTAAATGTGAGACCTGAAACCATAACATTTCTAGAAGAAAACATAGGCAGTAATCTATCTGACATAGGTCTTAGTGACATTTTTCTAGATATGTCTCCTGAGGCAAGGGAAACAAAAGCAAAATTAAACTGTTGAGACTACATCAAAATAAAACACTTTTACACAGTGAGGGAAATCATCAATAAAACTGAAAGACAACCTACTGAATGAGAGAAGATATTTGCAAATGATATATCCAATAAGGGGTTAATATCCAAATACATAAACAACTTATACAACTCACCATCAAAACGGCAAATAGTTAAAAAATTGGTAGAAGACCTAAATAGCCATTTTTCCACAGAACACATAAAGAGATGCTCAATACACTCATCATCAGGGAAATGCAAATCAAAACCACAATGAGATACACCTCACACTTGTGAGAATGGCTAAAGTTAAAACACAAGAAACATCAAGTGTTGACAAGGATGTGGAGAAAAAGGAACCCTCTTACACTGTTGGTACAAAGGCAAGCTGATGGAAACACTATGGGAAACAGTATGGAGATTCCTCAAAAAATTAAAAATAGAATTACCATATGATCCAATAATTCCACTACTGGGTATTTACCTAAAGAAAATGAAAACATTAATTCAAAAGGATGTATGCACCTCCATGTTAGCTGCAGCATTATTTACAATAGCCAAGACATGGAAGTAACCCAAGTGTCCATCCACAGATGAGTGGATAATAAAGAGACACACACACACACACACAGACACACACACACACACACACACGTGTACAATGGAATTTTATGCAGCCATAAAAAAGGATGAAATTTTTGCCATCTGCAACATGATGATAGATCTGGAGGGTGCAATACTAAGTGAGATTAGTCAGTTAGAAAAGGAAAAATACCATATAATTTCACTTAAACATGGAATTTAAGAAATAAAAACAGAGACAAACAAAAAATGGACTCTTAAATATAGTCAACAAACTGGTGGTTGATGGAAGGGAGAGGGTTAGGAGATGCATTAAATTGGTGAAGGATATTGAGTATATTTATCATCACGCACCACACCAAGCCATGTACCCCCAAACACCTTCATGCCATGCCAAGCTGCCGCATGCCACAACTGTTGCCATGCACCACACCAAGCTATAGTGCTATGCCCAGCCATCACACCATGCCAGCCACACACCTCCAACCACCAGCATGTATCATGCCTGGCTTTGCACCACTCGCCACACTGGCACACAGTTACCAAACATCATAGCACTTTGGAAATCTGGCATAGGACTGGTGGCCCAGTACAAATTTTGCTAATATTGCTTCCCTGCTCCCAAGTTTTGCAGGAGGCATGGCCCTCAGAGCCAGCCTTCCTGGGTCCCACTGCCTGATATCACAGAGAACAACCATAGCCCACAATAGGCAGAGCATAAGTCCAGGCAACTGCACTGAAGAGAAAAGTGACTCGGACACGACAAAAGGATATAAGCAACATACATAGAATATCCCCTGAAGTGCCAGGTTCTGGTGAATAGGGGACTCTGTACTGAAGGGAACTCCAGGACCTCTTCTTCATCAAGTCACTACTTTCGAGAGCAGAAGACACAACTGGCTTTTTTTAACACAGAGACACAGGCATAGAGGCAGACAAAATGAGGAGACAGGGAAGTTTATTCCAAATGAACAAACAGGACCAGGCCACAGTCAGAGATCTAAGTAAAACAGATATAAGTAACATGTCTTATAGAGAATTTAAAGCATTGATTATGAGGACACTCACTGTACTTGACAATAGAGTAGAAGACATGAGTCAGACCCTTAACACACAGATAAGGAATAACATAGCAGAGGTAAAGGGTTCAATAAACGAAATGAGAAACATGCTCAATGGAATGAACAGCAAGCTGGAAGTAGTACAGGATTGAAGTAGTGACCTAGAAGACAGAGTAATAGAAAGTTATCAAGCTAAAGAGAGAGACAGAGAGAAAGAGAGAGAGAGAGAGAATTATACAAAATGAAAACAGACTTAGGGATTTCAGTGATTCAATTGAGTCTAATAACATTCATATTATAGGAGCCTTAGAAGAAGAAGACAGAGAAAAGAGGACAGAAAATCTATTTGAAGAAATAGCTGATATCTTCCTTAATCTGGAAATAGATATCCCAATCCAGGAGGTACAGAACTCTTATCAAAATCAACAAAAGCAGAACCACACCAAGACATATTGTAATTAAACTGGCAAAGTATAGTGATAAAAAATTTAAAAGCAGCAAGACAAAAGAAGTCAGTAACTTACAAAGTAACTTACACAGGAAAACCCATAAGGCTAGCAGGAGATTTTTCAACAATATCTTAGCAAGCAAGTGGCATGATATATTTAAAGTGCTGAATGGGAAATATCTGCAGCCAAGAATGCTCTATCCATCAGGACTATCATTCAGAACAGAAGGAGAGATAAAGAGTTTCCCAAACAAATAAAAATGACAAGACTTCATGACCACTAAACCAGCCCTGCAAAAAATATTAAAGGGGACACTTAGAATGTAAAGGACACACCAAAAGTGACAGGATAGAGGTAGGAAACACAAAATCTATAGAAATGAATATTTCTTTAAAAATTCAGTCAAGGATTTCACAAAACAGGATATAAAAATATAATAACCTAACCCTAAAATGTGGGGAGGAGAGGAAAACAGAGTGGGTACACACTTAAATGACCACCAACTTAATAGAGACTGCCATATGCAGAAGAGTTTATATACAAACCTAATGGTAACTATATATGAAAAAACATTAATAAACATTCAAAGAATAAAAGGAAAGAAATCCAAATATGTCACTAAAGAAAATCAGCAAAATATGAAAGAAAGACAAGAAACAATCAGAAATATCTTCGGAAACAACCACAAAACTAATAATAAAATGGCCATAAATACATATCTATCAATAAGTACTTAATGTAAATGGAATAAATGTTCCAATAAAAAGACATGGGGTGACAGAGTGAATAAATATAAGACCCATCTATATGCTGCCTACAAAAGACTCATTTTAGACCTAAAGACACCTACAGATAGAAAGCGAGAGGATGGAGAAACATCTATCATGCAAATGGATGTCAAAAGAAACCCAGAGTAGCAATATTTATATCAGACAAAACAGACTTTAAAACAAAGACTGTAACAAGAGACAAAAAAAAGACACTCTATAATAATAAAGGGGACAACCCAACAAGAAGATATAAGCATTGTAAATATTTATGCACCAACATAGAAGCACTCAAATACATTAAACAATTATTAACAGGGAACTTTGCAGAATGTTCAGGGAGAAGGGGAAGAGTGGTGGCTGCCAGAGTTGTCTGCATCCTTCCTCCTCCCCCACACTGGCCTCAGCCCACTCACCAGCTGTAGAAAATGGTGAAAGAAACCACTGAGTATGATGTTTTTGGGAGTCAAACCCAATGCCACCTAGGAAGAATTAAAAAAGGCTTACAAGAAACTGGCCTTGATGTACCACCCTGATAAAAATCCAAATGAAGGAAAGAAGTTTAAAGAGATTCAAGCTTATGAAGTGCTGTTTGATGCAAAGAAAAGGGAATTAAATGACAAAGGAGGAGAACAGGTAATTAAAGAAGGTGGAGCTGGTGGTAGTTTTGGCTCCCCCATGGAGAACTTTAATACATTTTTTGGAGGAGGAGGAAGGATGCAGAGAGAAAGGAGAGGTAAAAATGTTGTATATCATTCTCAATAGCCTTATATTTATATAATGGTGCAACAAGAAAACTAGCTCTGCAAAAGAACATGATTTGTGACAAATGTGAGGACTGAGGTGGTAATGATGTTGTCCCAATTACCAAAGTACTGGAATGCAAATAAGAATTCATTAAATAGGACCTGGAATGGTTCAGCAAATCCAATCTGTGTTCATGGAGTACCAGGCCATGGAGAATGGATCAATTGTAAAGATAGATGTAAAAGCTGCAGTGGAAGGAAAAAAAAAGTTGCAGTTCAAGAGAAGATTTAGAAATTCCTATTAACAAAGGCATGAAAGATGGCCAGAAGATAACATTCCATAGTGAAGGAGACCAAGAAGCAGCACTGGAACCAAGGGATATTATCACTATTTTAGACCAGATGGACCATGATGTTTTTATTGAGCAAGAAGACCTTTTCATGTGTATGGATATACAACTGGTTGAAACACTGTGTGACTTTCAAAAGTCAATATCTACTCTTGACAACTGAACCATCCTCACCACCTCTCATCCTGGTCAGACTTTCGAGTATGGAAACATCAAGGATATGCTAAATGAAGGCATGCCAATTTATCATAGACCATATGAAAAGGGTTGCCTAATCATGCAATTTAAGGTAAACTTTCCTGAGAATAGCTCTGTCTCCTGATAAACTCCCTTATCTGGAAAAACTCCTACTCGAGATGAAGGAAGTAAAAGAGATCGATGAAATGGAGAAGGTGGAACTGGTGAACTATGATCCAAATCAGGAAAGGAAGTGCCATCACAATGGAAAATCATATGAAGATGATGAACATCATTCTAGGGGTGGTGTTCAGTGTCAGACCTCTTAATGGGGCCAGTGAATACCACTGCTGGCATTTTATATGTAGTGGTGAATGAGTAAAGGATTATAATCATAGCTCACTACTTGCTATAGTTTTCAATATTCAACTATAGTTTTTAAGTTAAATGAAGAATAAACTCAAATATAAAAGCTAAAAAAATTTAAAAATTAAAAGTTAATAAACACATAAAGGAACTAATTGATCATGATACAGTAATAGTAGATTTTAACACTCCACATACATCAATGGGCAGATCATCTAAACAGAACATCAACAAGAAAAAAAATGGCTTTCATTGACACACTGGAAAGAATGGTTTTAACATATATATTCAGAAAATTCCATTCTAAAGAAGCAGAATAGACATTTTTTTTTCAAATGGACATGGGCCACTCTCCAGAATAGATCACATAATAGTCCACAAAACAAATCTTGACAAATTTAAGTAAATAAAAATCATAACATGCATATTTTCTGACTACAACACTATGAAACTAGAACTCAACCACAAGAATGAATCTAGAAAGATCACAAATACATGGAGGTTAAATAGCATGCTACTAAACAATGAATGGGCCAACCAGGAAATAAAAGAAGATATAAGAAAAGTCATAGAAACAAATCAAAATGAAAACACAACACTCCAAAACCTCTGGGATACAGCAAAAGCAGTTCTAAGATGGAAGTTTATAGCAATGCAGGCCTACCACAAGAAACAAGAAAAAGCTCAAATAAACAACCTAACCTTACACCTAAAGGAACTAGAAAAAGAACAAAAAATAAAACCTAAAAACACCAGAAGGAAGAAAATTATAAAGATTTGAGCAGAAATAAATGGTATAGAAACAAACAAAAAAAGAAAACAACAACAACAAAAATAGGACAGATCAATGAAACTAGAAGCCATCTCTTTGAAAAAAAATAAAACAAAAAATTTGATAAACCTCTACCCAGATTTATCAAGACAAAATATAGAAAGGACTCAAATGAGATAACACTGACGCCACATAAATACAATTATAAGAGAATATTATGAAATACTATATGCCAACAAATTGAACAACCTAAAATAAATGGATAATCCCTGGAAAAATAGAAAATACCAAAACTGAAACAGGAAAAAATAAAAAATTTGAATAGACTGATTACCAGCAAGGAGATTGAATCAGTTATCAAAGCACTCCCAACAAACAAAAGTCCAGTATCAAATGACTTCACAGGTGAATTCTATTAAACATTTAAAGAAGAGTTAATACCTATTCTTCTCAAACTATTGGAAAAGAATAGAAAAGAGGGAAAACTTCCATATTCATTCTATGAGGCCAACCGTACCCTGATACCAAAACCAGACATAGATACCACTAAAAAAAGTACAGGCTAATATCCCTGATGAACACAGATACAAATATTCTGAACAGAATATTAGCAAACTGACTTTAACAATACATTGAAAAATAATTCACCATGATCAAGTGGGATTTATTCTTCTGTTATAGGGTGGTTCAGTATTTGAAAATCAATCAATGTGATATGTCACATCAATAAAAGAAAGGATAAGAACCATACGATCATTTCAATAGATGTAGAAAACGCTTCTGACAAAGTAGAACATCCATTCATGATAAAAACCCTCAACAAAATAGACAGGTTTAGAGGGAACATATCTCAACATTCTAAAATCCATATATGAAAAACCCTTAAGTAAAATAATCCTTAATGGGGAAAAACTGAGAGCATTTCCCCTAAAATCAGGAATAAGACAAGGATGTCTATCCTCAACACTTTTATTCAACATAGTACTAGAAATCCTAGCCACAGCAATGAAACAACAAAAGGAAATAAAAAGCAACCAAATAAATAAAGAAAAAGTAAAACTTTCACTATTTGCAGATGATATGATACTGTATATAGAAAACCCTAAAGACCCCACCAAAAAAACTGCTAGAACTGATAAATGAATTCAGTAAGGTTTCAGGATACAAAATTAATGTACAGAAATATGTTGCATTTCTATATACCAATAATGAAGTAGAAAGAGAAATTAAGAAAACAATCCCATTTATAATTAGATCCAAAATAACAAGATCCCTAGGAAAAATCTAATCACAGAGGTGAAAGACCTCTACTTTGAAAACTATAATATCTTGATGAAAGAAACTGAAGATGACACTAATGAATGGAGAGACATTCCATGTTCATGGATTGTAAGAATATTGTTAAAACGTCTGGGGCATCTGGGTGGCTCAAGTCAGTTATATGTGTGACTGGCTCAGGTCATGATCTCGCAGTTTGTGAGTTCGAGCCCCGCATCAGGCTCTCTGCTGACAGTTCAGAGCCTGGAGCCTTCTTTGGATTCTATGTCTCCCCTCTCTCTCTGCCCCTCCCCCACTCACACTCTGTCTGTGTCTCTCTCTCAAAAGTAAATAAACATTAAAATTTTTAAAAATGTCTATAGCACCCAAAGCAACCTACAGATTTAATGCAATCCCTAGCAAAATACCACCAGCATTTTTTCACAGAGCTAGAATAAACAATCCTCAAATTTGTATGGAACCACAAAAGACCCTGAGTAGACACAGCTATCTTGAAAAAGAACAAAGCTGAAGGCATCACGATTCTGGACTTTAAGCTATATTACAAAGCTATAATAATCAAACAGTATGGTACTGGTAAGTACCCATAGTAAAGTATGTAAATAGAGTACTGGTAAGTACCCATAGTAAAACAAGTAAATAGACCCGTACATCAATAGAACAGAATATTAAAAAAGAAGTCCACAACTACAAGGTCAATTAATCTTCAACAAAGCAGGAAAGAAATCCAATAGGAAAGAGACAGTCTCTTTAACAAATGGAATTTGGAAAACTCAACAGCAATATGCAAAAGAATGACACTTGACCACTTTCTCACACCATCACAAGAATAAACTCAAAATGGATCAAATACCTAAATGTGAGGCCTAACACCATAAAAGTCCTATAAGAGAACACAGGCAGTAATTTCTTTGACATTGGCTATAGTAACTTCTTTCTAGATATGTCTCTTGAAGCAAGGGAAACAAAAGAAAAAATGAAGTATTGGGACTATTTAAAAATAAAAAGCTTCTGCACAGGGAGGAAAACAATCAACAAAACTAAAGACAACTTATGGGAGAAGATATTTGCAAATAACATATCCTATGAAGAGTTAGTATCCAAAACATACAAAGAATTTATAAAGCTCAACACTCACTAAAAAATGTGCAGAAGTCATGAACAGACATTTTTCCAAAGAAGACATCCAAATGGCCAACAGACACATGAAAAGATGCTCAAAATCACTTATCATAAGGAAAATGCAAATCAAAACCACAATGATATAGCACGTCACACCTGTCAGAATGGGTAAAATCAACAACACAAGAAACCACAGGTGTTGATGAGGATATGGAGAAAAATGAGTCATCTTACACTGTTGGTGGGAATGCAAACTGGTACAGACACTCTGGAAAATGGTACCGAAGCTCCTCAGAAAATTACAAATACAACTACCTAATGATCCAGCAATACTACTACTGAGTATTTACCCAAAAATAGAAAAACACTAATTTCAAGGGATATGTGCACCCTGATGTTTATAGCAACATTATCGACACTAGCCAAGAGTCTATTGACTGATGAATGGATAAAGAAGATGGGGTGTATGTATGTATATATACATATACATATATATATATTGTATATATATATATACAATATATATATATTCCACTATATATACAATGGAATATTATGCAGCCATAAAAATAAAATCTTGCCATTTACAAAGACATAATGCTAGGTGTAAAAAGTCAGAGAAAGACAAATATCGTATGATTTCACTCATATGTGGAACTTAAAAGAACAAAACAAATAGCAAAGGGGAAAAAAATAACAGAGTGAAAGAGACACAAATCAAGAATCACACTCTTATTTACTGAGAACTGATGTTTACCAGAGGGGAAGGGGGTAGGGTGATGGGTTAAACAGGTGATGGGAAAAAAAACAAAAAACAAAAAGAAACAGGTGATGGGGATGAAGGAGTGCCCTTGTCATGATGAGTACAGGGTGTTGAATCACTATATTGTATGCCTGGAACTAATAACAATAATAATACTCTATGTTAACTAAGTGGAATTAAAATAAAATCTTAAAAAACTAATCAACAAACTTAAAAAAAATCATAGTATCCTTACGATGTGTGCCAAATATTTTAGAGAGCTGTTGACTCATTATATTTTACACCTGAAAACTAATATAACACTATGTTAATTATGCTAGAATTTTAAAGGATAAATAAAAACTACAAAAACAGAACTTCACACTGGAAGAACTAGGTTAGATCCACACAAGTTGTTTTCTCTGAATGACACTCTAAAGTCACTTTAGGTAGCAAATCATATAATGGACCTCTACACTGTTTCACCAGTGCTAACACTACCTGAACATTTCCTTGTACCAGTCGAGAGCAGAAGCCCCATTGGCTTCCTTTGGATGGGGTATGGAATGCTGATTCCAGTCTTCTTTCTGCCTATTTTCATACTAGAGAGGACTGTGTGATTAGAACTGGAAGTCAACTGGTAAAAATTATATTCATCTTTCTTTTTTTCCCCCTTATTCTATCTGCCCTGTCTATAGAGGAAAACAACTAGAAGTTTCTCCTTTAATAAAGAGAAATTATAACAGTACTATTTTACCTAGGTTTAATTCGTAGACCCTGACAACTCTCATAAATTCCAATGATCACAGGAGAGGAAAACTTATTTCTTGAGCCTAAAAAGAAAAAACTATTAGTATTTCCCAGAATATGAAAGTATGTATATAATCTTTGATAATTCACAATTGGTATAAATAAAACTGTCCTCTTTCCTTTAATGGTAAAACTAAACATTCACATAAATATTCAAATGCAATGCATTACATATATTATACTAAATATGCACATTTTATAACACATATTTGACTGGTTGTACAATCAACACAGAAGACATAATGATACCTATACAAAAATAATACAGTTTTATTACAGTTGTAAATATAACTGTAGTAACTCTTAATTTTGTGTCAAATTGGTTATCACTATTCCTTGTTTCTTTCTCAATACTATTATAAAAGTGACTGCTGTTTGAGAAACTGTTATTCAAAACACTGGTATAGAGCTTTTCTTGATTTCCTACCACAGAATCTACTGCCTACTCTATTTATTACCTGATAATTTTAGTAATAAATACACTAATGCAGATTAGTGTACCACATTGAAATTATAGATATGCCCTCAATACACTTTTTGATTGAATGCCAAATAGTTGGATGTTAAAATCAATATTTAGGGGAGGCCAACTAATACCATCATAGAATGAAGTGATGAGACTTTAAAATTTTTTCAAATTTCCCTAAGTGATAATTATAATTTCACTCCTAACCATGTAAATATCAATTCAAATAGTTTGAAATTTTAATTTGGAAAACTTCACTCACTTTCAGTGTGGTTGGTAGGTGTGCAATTGGGGGATAATTCTGTCAATGTAGGATACTGTTGATGATAATGTTTGCCACTAACTTTGAAAGTCTTTTATCATCTAGGTAGAGATTTATCAGCTCTTCAATTCCTGTAATTTCATCAAATCAATTTCTCAAATTGGAGTTGTTTGCACTGCTTAAAGAAGATTCTGCCTATTTTCAGAAGACTTAAAAATGTCTTCACATATTATTTTATCAGGAATATTTTTGCTTAGCTGTTGTTTTACACTTACTGCCTGAGATAAAATTTCTTTTAATCTTGGATCTAAAAATATAGCAATGGAGAAATTTAATTGGTTTCAATATAACAAACCTCCAAATTCCCACATGCATCTCAGCTTTCATTCCATGCACATTAATTTAGCGTGTTCTGTGAAGCAAACTTTTGGGAGACTCCTTAGAGCAGACAGAATGTAAGAAATACTTTTGGTCTCAAGTCACACTCATTTGGTTATTTCTTTAGCAGATTCCAACAAATAAACTATGTTCTCTATAAGCAAGCTGTCTTGAAAGTTGGCATTGTTATTGGCAGAGTATGGTGTTAAATCTTTAATTCACTCTTCGTTAAAAAATGTGATCACTTCTCTCCCATCTTGTTTGAACATCTGATATCTGACAAAGCAGTTCCATCATCTATTTTATATCTTATAAATGTGTCTGGATTAGGTAGTGGTAAGTATTTTCCTGCTTAAGGGCGGTACTTTTGTTACATGAGAATGTGTTATAATTACTCTAACGTACAATTGAAGAATGTGAAAAAATACTCATCATCTGTTTATTTACATGTCACTCCTAGGTTTCACTACATTTACTTCATTGTCAGTCACAGTTGTATGACATTTGTTTCACTGATTTTCCATTTGATAAATAGTTCATCAATCAGATTCATGCGGTTTTTAGCTATGTGAGACCTAAAAGTTTCTTACCAAGTAAACGAGAAGAATTAAATCCTTCACAACTCAGCATAATAAAACTTAAAACAAATGTATGGTTGTATCTTTATGTCTAAATTTGTTATTAGGAAAATAAGAAAAATACCAATTCAATAATATTCCTCACACTTTGTTGGTACATACAGCAGAATGTGAATCAAGAACTAGTGTTTCTGCACCAGTTTCAAAGATAGAGTTCTGTTTCTTGGAATTTATAGCTTGGGTTAAACTAAAAATTCTTTGAAATTCATCCACAGAAAATGATTGACATTCTACTGCACTCAGTTCAATAAGATTTTGTTCAAAATATTTGACTTGATAGGCTTAAAAGCATCAGAAAAAATATTTCTAAATCACTTGTGGAAAAATTTTCAAGTTTGATAAGTGAAAACAAAATATGTTTTTTAGTACATCATTTTTCTCTAATTTAAATTTTCTTCTTACTATCTTTTGTATCAGATGATTTATCATAGATGTTTTGGAATCTTTCTTCCTCATGATATTTTATAGTGGCATTCTGCTCTTAATTCATTTTCTCAACTTGTATAGAATTCCCAAAAAGGAATACTAAAGCCAAAGCAAAATTTTCATGCTTCCGCAAATACGTATTTATGCAAATACTCTCTCACTAGACTATGAGAATCATAAAGAAAGGGACTGCATTTTATTTCTCTCTCACTGTCAATAATAGAGCATGATAGGCACTAAGCACTCAATGAACACTTGTTGACTAAAAAGATATATATGTTTAAAATGATATAGCAAATGTAATATTTTTCTATTACATCATGCTGTATTTTTCCCTTTGCCAGTGTTGTGATATCGAACAATTTATTTAATATCTCCAAACAAATATTTCCTCATGTGCAGAATATTCCTGAAACTCCTTGAGATGTTTTGATATTTTTAGTGTATTTTAAAACACTAGCACAATTCTCGCCATCGAGGAGGTGCTCAATATGGCAACTAATAAGAAGGAAGGAGGAAAAATGAAGAATATTAATGTCTGCTTTATTAAAGAACTATTTGATATCCAGTATATAAGCACATATTTAAGAATCTAATTTACTGAACAGAATTTATTGAGCTGAAACAAACAAAAACAGTATTCCTCCATTAAAATGAAAACTTTTTTCTTTGTCACAGGATAGCTCAGGATTACATATCAAACATCAGATATTTTCTAAGAAGTCTCTTGAAGTTTATCCATTTAACTCCTTGGTATCAAAAATTATCAAATCTCATGCACCCAAGGCCTGTAAATGAGTGTTCTGCATTTGGGTCATGTTTCTGCCAAATTATTAGGAAAGCCCATAAATCATTATATTATCTCCTCACAGTCTCTCTTATTTCTAATAATTAGTAGGGCTATTTCTTAGCTTGCAACAGCAAACTCAAAGGAATCTTTCTACTTATGTGAGTTCTGCAGTCTTCTAGATTTATCTGAGAAATGACTTTAATTACTCACATTCTTCACTTTTTCCAATTCCCTTAAGTATTGCAAAAGGACATTAGAACGATGTTCCCAATATTAATATACCTATCACTCATTGCAATTTCCTCAGTCTTAATTTCTGGTACCAATCACTTTTTGTGTAAATACTAATTAGATTCAGGTACAAAAAATATGCAAATATCTAAGTTAATGAGACCTGCTATACAAAGCCTCTAGTAAATATTTCCCTATTGATATTTCAGTGGGTGATGTTCCCACCAAATATATATGTAGCTCCAAATTATTTTGGGTGAAATTTAGGGCACTAGATCCCCAGTAATCTAACCCTATACAATTCAACAACCACTTTCAATTGTCAGCTATTTTAATTGCCTAATATTTATACAATCTAAACAATATGCTGATGTTGAGGATTGCTCAATTTTATTTTTTTTATGAATTCTTTTAAAGTTTATTTTTTAATTTTGAGAGAGAAGGAGGGAGGGAGGGGCAGCGAGAAGGAGGGAGAGAAAGAGAGAAACAGGTTCCATGCTGCCAGCACAGAGCCAGACACAGGGCTCAAGCTCACAAAACTGTGAGATCACCACCTGAGCCAAAACCAAGAGTCTGTGACAGTTCACCAACCGAGCCACCCAGGTGCCCCAAGGATTGCTCAGTTTTAAAATGTCATTTGTTTCCTTAATGGTAGAGACAAATTAGCTCTCTTACAAACACTCCCTCAGTACTCTTCTTTGCATTTTTCAAATATGTATATATAAATATCTACATAAATATATGACAAAATTATGTTAAATTGTTGGTTAATATTTACATTCTTTGACTATGGAAGTATTGATTGATATTTTGGTTAGGTAATATTTTCCCCATAATTCTGACACTGATGCTCCCTGTATTTCTAATTTCTAGATATAGCAGCTGAGAATTTCTAGTATCAGGTTCATGATAATTTATATGAACCAGTTTTTTTTTCTTCCTGAAAACATTTAGAATCTTCTCCCCAGGCTCTATTTTCTACAATGCAAAAAGATTTTTACCAATTTTCCATGATCTCATTTTCTAGAACTCTTAAAACTTGAACATTTAATATTCTGAATTGATCATTTAATTTTTCTATCTTTTCTTGAATTTGTTTCTATTTCATCTAGTGCATTTTTATTCAAAACTAATGCATCTTCATTCAAAACTATTACAAAATGCTTGATTTTCACTATTTTTTTTTTCAAATTGCTCTTTCCTGTTTTGATTCTATTTTATAATGTGTAATTCATTTATGGGTGAAAGTCTAATTCTCTATCTCCTCAAATGGATTTTTTTCTTTATATTCTGAAGTTCTTTTGCTGTCTCTGTTATCTATTTACTCTCCAGTTCCTTTAATGTATATGTTTGTTTCTAAATAACTCACATCTAGAAAACATAAAGAATTCTTACAAATCAGTCAGGAAAAGAAAACACTAAGTTAAAAGTGGGTGAAATACTTGAACAAAAACTTCCAAAAAGAATATTCCCAAATAGCTAATAATTATATGACTAGTGTTCAGTGTCAATCACGAGAGAAATGAAAAATAAAGTTTCTAAACCTCAGTGTGATACTCCTACACACTCCCAAATACCAAAAATTAAAGGTTGACAATAACAAGTGTTGATAAGAATGTGTAACCATATAAACTTGCAGTAGAATAGCTTCCATTTTGGACAGCCATGCCACACTTGACTAAAGCCTACAAGATGCTATTTATAACCATGATTTTTTTTTTTTTTGTCTACTTGTTTTATGTTGCAGGAATGGTGGTAGTCAGGCCCCTACTGCTAGTCTATATAGTCACTTCTTTTTTGTAGTGTTAAGAGTTTTTACTTAACATGCTTTGATATGTCATTTAGCACACTGACCACTAATATCTCCAGTATAGACTATTCCATTTATTATCATAAAATAACCCTCTTTGTGTTGTAGATTTCTTTCTTTCTCAAATACTTTATCAGATACAAATGTTGATCCTGTTGCTTTAAGCATGAATGTTTGCTTGTTATTATTTTGTTCCTTTAAGCGTTCTATGTTCATTTGTTTATGTGTCTGTCATTTTTTAATGTTTATTTATTTTGAGAGGGGGAATGGACAGAGAGGGAGAGAGAATATCAAGCAGGCTCTACACTGAGACAAAATCAAGAGTCAGATGCTTAACTAACTGAGCCACGCAGGCACCCCTGTGTCTCATTCTTAACATAATCTGAACAGTCTTTTCCTTCAACCCCTTTATCTTTATTTTAAATACTCACTCGACTGCCAATTTAAGCATCCATTCACTAGCCTACCCACAAACACATAACCAAACAAAACATTGCTCTGGAGTCAGATCTCAGTGAGATCTTTAGACTACATTTCTTAATAAGAGATTACAATATCTTGTCCTTTTACTTTTTTTGTTTTCTGCTTTCTACTTAGAATCTTTTTTTTTTCCAACAATTTGGAATAGGCAACTGGAATTGAACTAACTCTTTGGCTAGGAATTCAGAATATTTCATAATACTGCTTTCAGTCTTATTTCATCAAGCCAGAAGAATGGTACCAACATAACCAAAGTGAGACTGTTAAATATGGTACTTCACAAAGAGTAACATTAGCGTCATGGAATCGTAAGTCATTCCTTTTTTCTCTCCCCTTTTTTTGTTAACAATTACATCCATAACTGAACAAAACTGCCTCAGCAAATTACACTAAGGGACTTAACAGTACTCTTGCTCACCTGTGAATCTGAAAATAAATAAGACCTCAGTAAGGGCTGTGGACCCAAGGGAGTTGGCAAACCTGCCCCACCCCTACTTGCAGCAATCAGGGGAAAAAAACCTGGACAGATACCCATAGGTGAAAGAGAAATTTTAGAAGTTCATATTGCCTGAGAAGAGATTCCAACATGACACTGGTGTGATGAGAAAAAAAAAAAAAAAAAGTCTGGATACAGAGGAGAGAGATGAACTCTCCAGAGCCACCCTTGCCCAGGGTGACATTTCAAGGATGAAGCTGTTTGGCAGGTAGCAGCAACCTCTCCCATAGAGGAGGTGGAAAGTGAATTGGTGAGTAACTGCTTGGTTATCCAAGTTGTGTGGATTGTGGCTGGGAAAAAAAAAACATTTCTCTTTAGCAACACCAAGATTTCTGAAGGGCAACCACTATAATTGGGGGATAGGAGAAGAAAGAGAAAGAAGTAGAGAAAAGTATCAAAGGATATGAAAGGAACCCATTTTCTGCTGTCTGCTTCAAGACTTCAACAGGAAGTCTGCTCACAAACCTCTGGGAATGCCCCACTAGAAGATCTCCTCACCAGGTCTGTTGGCACCCCTAAAGTTCCACATAATAAATGCACATCTCCCTACACTCTGGGGACAGCTCCTTATTTATTCTACCCAATGCATTCAGGAGAGGGAGTGTTGGTAGACAGGGAGCTTATTCAGAAAATAAGCAATGATCAGTGGCCAAGGAAGAAGCCACAAACCTGAGCTATACTGCTACCTTTTGGAATACAAAAGAAAGGATTCTTATAGCCAGCCTGATGAATTATAAGAAACAAAACAAAAGTTTACTCAAGAAAATATCTATTTCAGGGGCACCTGGGTGGCTCAGTTGGTTGAGCATCCAACTTTGGCTCAGGTCATGACCTCACAGTGTGTGAGTTCGAGCCCCGCATCAGGCTCTGTGCTGACAGCTCAGAGCCTGGAGCCTGCTTTGGATTCTGTGTCTCCCTCTCTCTCTGCCCCTCCCCTGCTCATGCTCTGTCTCTCTCTGTCTCAAAAATAAATAAAAACATTTTTAAAAATCTTTAAAAAAAAGAAAATATTTCAAATGCAAAAGCCAGAGCACATAGTGACAAACAATATTTTAAAATCAAGAAAATATGGTATCACAAAAAGAATATGACAATTCAACGTGGTTTGCAAACACATACACAGACTAATAAAGAATTCAAAATCGTGGTTATGAAAAAAATTCAAAAAGCTACATGAAAACTCAGAAAAACAATTCAATGAAATCAGGAATAAAATTAATGAGTAGAAACCATTCATTATCAAAGAGATTGAAATGGTAAGAAAGAGCCATATGGATACTGGAGCAGAAAAAAATCAATGAATAAAATGGAGAATGAAAAAGATTGCATCTGTATCAAGGCAGACCAGATGGAAGAAATAATAAATGACTTGGAGTATAGGAATAAAGACAATTCAGTCAAAAGAAGAACGGGAACTAAGATTTTTTAAAAGTCTATGAGTACTATCAGATTCAATCAAAAAGAACATATTAGAATAATTGGGATTCCAGAAAAAGAGGAGAGGGAGAAGACATAGTTTATTTAAAGAAATAATAGATAGTACATCCCAAATCTGGGGGAAGCACTTGTACATACAAGTCCTCTAAGCTAATAGAGCACCTCATTATTTTGATGCAAAAACATCTTCCCTAAGAGACATTATAATGAAACTGTCAAAAAATCAATTTTAAAGAAAGAATCTTAAAGGCAGCCAGGGGAAGAAAAAAAGAAAGTAACCTACAAAGGAACCCAATTAGTCTATCAGCAGATTTCTCCGCAGAAACTCTACCCACTAGGAGAGAGTAGAATGACATATTCAAAATGTTGAAAGATGTTGGTTTGCAAACTGGTTCCTGTACACAGAGGGAGAGACTGAAGAAATGCACACCACTCCAGATTGGTAGGTGACAGATTTAATACGCAAGGAAACTTATAAGGTGTGTCTTAGGTGTCTGCAAGATGAGTAGATCTGCACACCTGCCTACCAGAATCTTGTAAGTTTATATAGAAGCCTTAACTGAGTTCATTCACATATACCATCCAGAGGGTCTCCAAACATAATGCACTCTCAAGGGTGTGTCCTTGAAAAATGGTTCCCTCTGTGGGAACAGCGGGCAGAGCATACATTCTAAGGACAGGGGAGATAAGGAGCTTCCAATTGTCCAGGTCCAGCTCACAGGTTAAGGAATAGTCACACCTTCTCAATTACTCCCTCCAATAGAGGAAAAAAAAAGTTTCCAACACTGGACCTGCCTTGCAAGAAATGCTGAAAGGTGTTCTTTAAGCTGAAATGAAAAGACATAATCACTGACACGTAAATATGTGAAAGTGCACAATAAGGTGAATAGACAGTCAAAAAACTGTAACGCTATATTTGGATGGCATGTTAATTGCTCAACAATAGTATAAAAGTTAAAGAGTAGTAAAAATAACTATAGATAGTATAAATTATTAATGAATGTACAACATAAAATAGGTGAACTGTAACATAAATAATATAAAAGGGAGAAGTAAAAGGGTGGCTTCTTTATAGCTGTTTAAAGATATGTTGCTACCAGACTAAAATGGACTGTTTTATCTATAAAATGTTTTATGCAATCCACAAGGTAACCAGAGAGCAAAACTGAGAGTAGAGCCACAAAAGACAAAGAAACAAAGTAGAATACACCTCCACAAAAAATAACCAATTTACACAAGTAGGCAAAGACAGAGGAAAAAGAAACAATGGAAATACAAAATAATCAGAAATTAATAAGATGGCATTAGTAAGTCCTTACATATCAATAATCATTCTAATGTAAATGTATTGAATTCACCAATCAAAAGGCACAGAGTAACTAGATGAATTAAGAAAAAAAGGACCCAATATATGCTACCTACAAGAGACTCATTTCAGCCTTAAAGACACACATAGTTTCTAAGTGAAGGAATAGAAGATATTCCATGCAAATGGAGCCAAAAGAGGTAGTCATACTTAAACAAAATAGACTTTACTAGACTTTACACCAAAAATAGCAGCAAGAGACAAAGGAGGTCATTACATAATGATAAATGAATCGATACATCAGGATATAATAACTGTCAATATATACATACCCAACATCAGAGCACGTAAGTGTATTAAGCAAATACTACCAGATATAAAGGGAAAAATAGACAATAAGAAGAAGCAGCGACCTCAGCAATGGATAGATCACCCAGCAAAACAACAAGGAAATGCTGGATTGAACCTATACTTTAGACGAAATGGGCTTAGATATTTACAGAACATTCCATGCAAAAGCAGCAAAATACACATTCTTTTTAAGGGCAAAAAAAAATTCTTTAGGATAGATTATATGATAGGATACAAAACAAGTCTTAGTAAATTAAAGAATGTTGAATCAAACCAATAACTCATTATGAACACAACAGTATGAAACTAGAAATGAACAGCAAGAGAAAAGCTGGAAAATCTATAAATATGTGGAAACTGAACATTACACATCTGAAAAACCAATGGGTCAAATAAAAAATTAAAAAAAAATCAAATATCTGAAAAAGTGATGTTGTAAGAGTTTTGAGAGAAGAGTTTAAACTATAAATGTTTATATTAAGAAATTAGAAAGATCCCAAATGAATACCCCAGCTTTACCCCTCAAGGAAGTGGGGGGAGGTGGGGAGAACAATTTAAGTCCAAAGTTAGCAGAAAGAAGGAAATAATAAAGATCCAAATGGAAGTAAAGAGGGAGAAATAAGAAAAACAAAATAAAGTATCAATGAAACTATGGGCTGATTTTTCAAAAAGATAAAATTGATGATTCTTTAACAAACTAAAAAAAAAAAGAAGATTCAAACACATAAAATTGGAAATGAAAGAGGAGACATGCTGTAATGAGAAATCTATTTGTGGATGATAAGAATGAGGATGATAAGAATCTACTGTGAATAATCATATGCCAACAAATTAGATAATCTGGAAGACATAAATTCCTAGAAATGCACGATATACCAAGATTACATCAGGAAGAGATAGAAAATCTGAACAGACCAATAATAAGTTAAAAGACTGAATTGGTAATTGAAACATCAGAGCCCAGAACTGCAGGGCCAGACAGCTTCACAACAGCTATCAAACATTTAAAGAAGAATTAACACTAATAATTTTCAAACTCTCCTCCAAAATTGAAAAAGAAATACTTACAAACTCATTCTATCAGACCAGCTTACCCTGATAACAAAGAAAGATAAGGACAGTATAAGAAAACCATAGACTAGTATTCTTGATAGATAGAAACATGAAAATTCTCAAAGTATTAGCAAGCCCATACATTAAAAGGATTATATACTATGACCTCATGGAATTTATCCCTGGGATGCAAGGAGGATTCACATATAAAAAATTAAATATGTGATACATCATATCAATAGAAAGATAAAAATCACATGATCATCTCAATAGGTACAAAAAATGGATGTAATAAAATACAACATCCCTTCATGATAAAAAAAAAAAAAAACAGGAACAAATTGGGTATTAGAAGGAACATAATTCAACATAATAAAAGCCATATATGACAAACTCACAGCATATACAATGGTAAAAAATTGAAAGCTTTTCCTCTGTGATCAGGTCCAAGACAAGGATTCCCACTCTCAACACTTTTATTCAGTACAGTACTAGAAACCTAGCTAGAGGAATTAGGGCAAAATTGTCATTATTTGAGGATAATATGACTTTTACATAGAAAATCCAAAGTCTAAACCAAAATCTGGTAGATCTAATCAATGAATTTTATAGAGTTACAGTATATAAAATCAACATACAGAAATCATTTGCAATTCTCTATGTTAATATCTGAAAAAGGAACTTTTTTTTCATTATACCATCAAAAACAATTAAATACTTAGGAATAAATTTAACCAAGAAAGAAAATGCTCCCTATGACAAAAACTACAAGATTTTTTGAAATAAATCAAAGACAACACAAACAAATGAAAGGACATTCCACGTCCATGTATCTAAAGAATTAATATTGTTAAAATGCTCATACTACCCAAAGCCATCTACAACTCAAACACCAATTCCAACAACATTCTTCACAGAGATAGAACAACCAATCCTCACATGGGTATGGAATAAGCAAAGACCCTCAATACCCAAAGTAATTCTGAGAAAGAATAACAAACCAGGAGGCATCACACTTCCTAATTTCAAACTATGCCACAAAGCTATACTAATTAAAACAATATGGTACTGGCATAAAAATAGACACATAAGTCAATGGAACAGAATAGAGATCCAGAATTAAACTCCCATATATAATGTCAACTAATATATGACAAGAGAGATAAGATCAACCAATGGGGAAAGGATAGTCTCTTCAACAAATGATGCTGAGAAGACTAGCACATGCAAAAAATAAATTTGAATCCTTATCTTACACTACTCATAAAAATTAACTCAAAATGAATGAAAGACTTAAACATAAGATATGACACCATAAAATGCCTAGAAGCAAGCACAGAAAAGAGGCTCCTTGGCATTAGTCTTGGCAATAGTTTTTTTGGATATGACACTAAAAGCACACACAACAAAAGCAAATATCAACAAATGGGACTACAATAAATAAAAAGCTTCTGCACATCAAAAGATATGATCAACAAAATGAAATGGCAACCTATGAAGTGAGAGAAAATATTTGGAAACCATATATCAGTTAAGGGATTAATATCCAAAATATATAAAGAACTCATACAACTCAATAACATAAAACAAAAACAAAAACCTGATGAAAAAAATGGGCAGAAGACCTAAACATTTTTTTTCCCCAAATGACCAACAGGTACACGAAAAGGTGCTCAAATTCATTAATCACCAGGAAAATGCCAATCAAAATCACAGTGAAACATTATGTTACACTGTTAGAATGGCTATATTCAAGATAGCATGAAGTGAGGATGGACAAAAAGGGAACTTTTTGCTTGTGCACTATGGGAATGTAAACTGGTGCAGCCATTATGGAAAAAAAATATGGAGATTCTTCAAAACATTAAGAAAAAAAAAGGAACTATCATACAATCTAGCAATTTCACTTCTGGTCATACATGAAAAGAAAATGAAAACAGGACATGAAAGGGATATATGCACCTTCTTTGTTGATTGCAGACTTATTCACCATAACCAAGATGTGGAAAAAACCTAAGGACCCATCACTGTGTGAACGGATAAAGAATTGTGCTGTATATATCCACAATGGAATATTTTTTTAGCCATGAGAATGGAGATCCAGCCATTTGTGCCAACATGGATGGATCCTGAAGACCTTATGAGAAGTGAGATGAGTGGAACAGGGAAAGACAAATATTATCTGATATTACTTATATATGAGGCCTCAAAAAGCTAAACTTGTAAGAACAGAAATTGAAATGAGGTTACTGGGGTCTTGGGTGTGTGACAGAATTGGAGAGATGTTGCTTAAGGAAACGAACTTGCAATGAGTAAAGAAATTCTACAGACCTAATGCATTAGTAGTGAAAACAGACTACAATTTTGAATTATAATCATTAGACTTGCTGGGACTAAATCTCAATTTTTCCAATGACTTAAAAGAAAAAAAAAATCAAGATGTGATTGAAATACTAATTATTGCTACATTAACAATCATATGACACTATGTAAATGTCTCAGGTCAACATGTTGGACACCTTAAATGTATACAAGGTTATACATCACATATATTTTAATTGAAACAAAAACAAAAACTTGGCACCTCAGCACAGGACAGAGCCCTTCTCTCATGTCACTTTTCTAGTGAAGGTAGTCAATCAAAACTGCAATGTTAAAACATCCCTGTGAAATAATATTTTTCTCTATCTAAAGGTGTTTTGTGAATATGTGTGTCAGAGATGGAAGATGATGCTCTTTTGTCCTTTTTTCCTACCTAGACAATGTCCTTTTATTCCTTATCCATGTTTGTTTATATTGATTTAGATTATAAAAATGCTGAAATAAATATTACATATATATTTTGCACATTTGTGTGAGCATTTCTATAGGATAATTTTGAGAAAATTGTGGGTGTTCCCTTCACCAGTACATATACTAAAATTGGAAGGATACGGAGAAGATTAGCATGCCCCCACACAAACTCATGAACTGTCTATATTTTTTTTATAAGACATAAATTTTTAAAAAGAAAGAAAGAAAATTGTGGGTGATAGGGTGTATATATATACTTAATGCTTTTAATAGATTCAAACTGGCCTTTCATTTATCCTTTGAGGGTCCATGTAGGAGTATCACATTGAGGTGTTATTTTGCATTTATTTTGCTTTTACAATTCTGGAAAGCTTTCTTTTTACCTTTATCAATGACATAAAAAGTACTTTTGTGTGTGTGTCTGATTTAATTTTATGAATTTACTTAATATTTGTCCTAATGTTTTTTGTTTGTTTTTCAATGACACAAAGACAAAAGAGAAAGAAAAAAATCAACTACCAACTAGATTTGACATTACAAATAGAAGTTTGGATGTAATACACCTAGGGTGTCAGAATTAGAACCATATAATGCCCAGGCCCTACTCTCAATATTCTGATTCAGTTGTCTTGAAATGATGTCTAACCTTCAGTAGTTAAGTTCCCCAGGTAATTCTAATGTGAAACCTGTTCTAAAAATCACTGATCAGCTCATGCTCCATCTCTATTCTCCAAAGGAAAGTGGTATTCTTGATAATGATAAAGGATCTTTGAGAGACAAAAGAGCTACGTTTGAAAAAAACTACTTGATACAAGATATTGAACGAGTAATTTTAGATATTGGGCAAGTAATTTAAGCTTTTTTGGTCTCAATTTTTATCTATAAAATCTAAAATATATTAAATGCCCACCTCATTGTTTGGAGGTGTATATAAGGTAATTTGTATTATATTTTTGTTATACTGATAGCTCTTAGTTATATTCTATTCATTAAATCATGTTTTTCTATTACTTCCCTAACTATTGAGTACTTACTATATACCACATATTACTGATTATTAGAAAACAAAATGAGCCTAATGCCCTATGAGAGCCTAGATTCTAGAGTTGGGGAAAAAATTAAAAATAAATAAATAAATAGATAACATAATGGTAGGTAGCATTAAGTGTCATGGAGAAAAAATAAGCAGTGGGAATAAAATTAAAAAGTGAGAGGGAATATCATTTTAGTTTGGATAATCAAAAAACTGTTGTGGAGGTACTATTTGTATAAAGACCTCAACAAGTTGAGGCAATAAGCCACTGGAATATCTGCATAGAATGTTTCATTCAGAGAGGACAATGAAAAAGCCCTGAGGTGGATGTTGTTTCTGTTGTTTGGTTGGTTTTTGGTTTTGGTTTGGAGTTCTGGGTTTTCTTGTTTTGGTTTGTTTTTGAGATTAGCTAGTAAGCTAGGAACCTAATAATGTAGCCTGAAAAGGAATATTTACACTGCTTTTTATTTTAAAAGTAGAAAGAAATCACTGCAGGTCTTTGAAAAGTTGAATAATGTAAAGCAACTTTCCTTTTTTTTTTTTTTTTTTTTTTTTAAGTATTATGGGAGTGGTGTAAAGGGCAAGAGGGCATAGAGTTAGAAGTCTCTCACTGTGTTATTATTTTGACTAAAGTAATATTGGGGAAGGTACTGAGAAATAATTTCAAAGGTATATTCTGAAACGAGAATCAACTTGCTTTGCTATTGGATAAGAAACATGGTTGAAAAAAAAAACCTGACAAATCCCAAATTTCCTAAAACTCCAAGTTTTATAATATACTAAGGAATAGACTTGATTTACATACTTATCCCAATGTTAAAATAGCCCATCAGATTCAGTCACATTACGCCCATTTTACGAATTAGGAAAGATTTCAGAGAACTTTAGTTTTTGTGCATCACACAAAGCATGAGTTGTTTGTTTCATTTTGTTTTTACTCCACATTCTTGATATTATGAGGAGTGATAAAACTGTTACTGTATTTTAAATGTTATTTTCACTTTGCTGATACTGTTTTCAATCTCATTTTCAATGATGTCATGAGGTGGTAGTAAGAATGGGGAAACTCAAAACCAGGTGAGATTATAAACAGAAATTCAGATCCAAGAGGCATAAGAAGTAGACAGATAATGATCTGTACATTGTTGTTTCTGAAGTGTACAGAGTGAGTGACATGGTAAACTCTGACAAGATAGGTTGGGGCCTCTGGGAGAGATTTGTCCACCATAATGAGTAACATAGACTTGGCCTTTGCACCAGTTATTCTCTCAAAACCAAAATCTTTTGTGGTATATATTAAGGTCAAAAGTCTTGAAATTGCTAACTGCTTGACAGACTAGGAGAAATCACAAGAAAATGAGTTAATTATTTAAAACTATGTATATTACAACAAAAAATCACTTTAGAACTTACCAAAACAAATCACAACTATTACAAATATTGCCATTTGCTGCCCAATTTAAGCTTCATTTTTTTTTATCCTTGGATTGATATAATTTACTGAAGAAAAATTACCTCTAGTTCCTTTCTTTAGTATTTCAAAGGTCAATAATTAATTGTTGTGGATTAATACATAAATTATAGTCCTTAAAAGTCTACCAGTTTCAACTTTTTTATGTTTAAATAGAGAATCTGTTTTAACTTTCCAGGAATCTGTCAAAACTTTGAGTATGGTTTAACTACCATGGTAACTGGCAACCGAGTCTGCTAATATAAGTCAAAAAGTTACAATTAGTTGCTTGAAGAAAATATTTGACTCTTTTCTCTCTTTCTCTGTATCTCCATAACTTTAAATTTTTCTGACAAGCAGCACATAATTTCTTTGGAGTGGATACTCCTTATATAAGGAAATCACAGTAAAGAACATGAAAATAGTTGACAACAATGACCAGATTTTCACACATTCCATCTATTTTAAGATTGTTGCTAAGTCTCAGCACAGCTGGTTTTCCAGAGTATAAAGAAATAATTCACCATTCTCATGGTATTAATACACTGTACCACTCTCTTTTGCTGCCCAAATGAACTTAAGTCTTCCATGTCATGGATTGGTATAATAGCAAACCTCTATTTTGGCCTCTGTGTGTTACACTTTGTGAAATACTTTAGTGTTGTTTGCTTTGGTTTGGTCAGCTGTCTTCTACACTTAGAAAAAGGAATTGCAAAATAAGTGGTATTATTTACGATTTAAAAAGCTTGGCTTCTGGGATACTTATTAACATGAAAAAGTCAAGTCTGTAAACAAAGGAGAGAGTTAAAATAATTGTTCATCGTTCTGTTGTACACTGAAAGTTTTCCTCAGCTGCTCACCTGTATCACTATTATTTTAGCACAGTATTATGGACTTGCAGCTAACTCTCCTGTTCTGATAAAGTCTGAGGCATTAGCCTATGGTAAAATATAAAGTTATTTCATATTTTAGGTGTTATTTTCATTCTTGTCATTTGGTACTTTTAAGCTTCGTAATAGGTCGTATTGTCTCTCTATCCTCCATTAACACCTCATTCCATGGAAGTTTTATTAGCTATTTTGAACCCAACTCTTAATGGAATATGGAACACTGGAGTTTTATTGTTACAAAATGATCTCAAAGTGGCATCATGACATGCTCTAATCCATCTCTTGGGTTCTCTGGAAATGCCTCTAAGTGAAGGGGACTGGCAAAAACCCTCACAGCATATACAGGTACAAAAGAAGGATATGTGAAGAAAGCATGACCTCTCTCCCAGGAAGCAAAAGTTTATGAGGCTGAACCAGTATATGACAGAGATTATTATAAGATGAAACTAAAGAAATAAGCTGGAATCAGAGCTTGCAAGATCTAACAGAGCATACAAGGAAACCTCAGATGTCAGGATTTGGTCCTAGACCACTGCAATAAAGCAAATTACACAATAAAGTGAGTCAAATGAATTTTTTGGTTTCCCAGTAAATACAAAAGTTACATTTACACTATATTGGAGTATATTAAATATGCAACAACAGCATTATGCCTAAAACACAATATACAAACATTGTTTTAAAAACATACTTTATTACTAAGAAAGGCTAACCATCATCTGAGCTTTTAGCAAGTTGTAATCTTTTTGCTGGTGGAGGACCTTGCCTCAACATTGATGGCCACTGAGTGATCAAAGTAGTAGTTGCTGAAGTCTGGAGTGGCTGTAGCTATTTCTTAAAATAAGACAGTGAAGCTTGCCACATTGATTGATTATTTATTTAACAAATGATTTATCTGTAGCATGAGATGCTGTTCTTTCACCCATAGTAGAACTTCTGTGAAAATTGGAGTCAATCCTCTCAAACCCTGCCAGTACTTTTATCAACCAAGTTTAGGGGATATATTAATCCTTCATTGTCATTTCAATAATCCTCACAGAATCTTCACCAGGAACAGATTACATTTCAAGAAACCCCTTTCTTTGCTCATCCATGAGTAGCAATGCCTCATATGTTCAAGTTTTGTCATGAGTTTGCAGCTAGCTATTCAGTAACATCTTCAGGCTCTGCTTCTAATTCTAGTTATCTTGTTATTTTCACCACATCTGCAGTTACTTTTGTCACAGAAATCTCTAACCTCTCAAAGACATCCATGAGGGTTGGAATCAACTTCTTCCAAACTCCTGTTAATGTTGATATTTTTACCTTTTTTCTAGGAATTAAGAATGTTCTTAATGGCACCTAAAATGGTGAGTCCTTTCCAGATGGTTTTCAATTTACTTTGTCCACCTCTGTCAGAGGAATCACTATCTATTGGAGTTATAGCTTCATGAAATACATTTCTTAAATTACAATATTTGAAAGTCAAAAGGACTCCTTGATCTATGGACTGCAGAATGGATGTCTTGTTAGTAGGTATGAAACAACATTAATCTTGGTGTACCTCTCCATCAGAGTTCTTGAGTGCCCAGGTACATTGTCAACAGCTAGTAATATTTTGACAGACTTCTTGTTTTACCTGAGCAATAGGTCTCAACAGTGGACTTAAAACATTCAGTAAACCATGTTGTAAAGAGATATGTTATCACGCAGGCTTTGTTGTCCCATTTATAGAGCACAGACAGAGGGCATTCAGCATAATTCTTAAGGGCCCCAGCATTTTTGGAATGGTAAATGAGCACTGGCTTCAACTGCAGGTCACCAGCTGCATTAGCCCCTAACAAGACAATCAGCCTTGAAGCTTGAGAGTCCCTTGAAGCTTTGAAACCAGGAATTGACTTCTCTCTAGATATGAAAGTCTTAGATGGCATCTTCCAATAGAAGGCTATTTTGTTTACATTGAAAATCTGTTGTTTAGTAGAGCCACCTTGATTAGTTACCTTAGCTAGATCTTCTGCACAACCTACTATAGCTTCTACATCAGCATTTGTTGCTTGATCTCATACTTTTTTGTTATGGAGGTGGATTTTTCCCTTAAACTTCATGAACCAACCTCTACTAGCTTCATACTTTTCTTCTGTAGTTTCTTCCTTAAGTCTCTCAGCCTTTATAAAATTGAAGAAAGTTAGGGCCTTGGTCTGGATTAGACTTTGGTTTAGGGAATGTTGTGACTGGCTTGATCTTCTGTCCAGATTCCCAAAATATTTTTTTTCCATATCAAGAATATAGTTGTTTCACTTTCTTATCATACATGTGTCCACTGGAACAGCACTTTTCATTTCCTTCAAGAACTTTTCCTTTGCATTCACAACTTGGGTAAGTGCACAAAAGGCTAGGTTTTCGGCATTATCTTGTCTTTCGACGTGCCTTCCTCACTAAGCTTAATAATTTCTACATGTTGATTTAGAGTGAGAGATGTGTGACTCCTTTCACTTGAACACTTAGGGACCACTGTAGGGTTTTTAATTAGTCTCACTTTAATATTGTTGTGCCTCAGGAATTATGGAGGCCTGAGGAGAAGGAAGGACATGTGGGAATAGCCTGTTGATGGAGCAGTCAGAACACACCCCGTTGATTAATTTCATTGTTTTATATGGGTGCAGTTCATTGTACCCCAAAACAGTTAACATAGTAACATATAAGATCACTGATACAGCTCACCATAAAAATATAGTAACTATTAAAAAATTTGAAATACTGTCTCTTTTCCTATAAAGAAAAAGAAACACTGCTCCCAATAAATTAGCAAGGAGGATAAAGAGAAAAAAAAAAACAAAACATTGAGATATTGTGAGAACTAGCAAAATGTGCCACAGAGACATGAAAGAGCAAATGCTATTGGAAAAATCATGCTAACACAGTTGCTCAATGCAGGGTTGGCACATAACTTCATTGTTTTAAAAAAAACACAATATTTACAAAGCACAACAAAGTGAAACACAATAAAATGAGATATGCCTGTATTAAAGATTTTTGTATTATTCTCAGAATATCAGGAAGCCACCAAAAGATTTCAGACTGAGAGACACATGATCTCAGTTTAGTTTTGGAAATGTCATTTTGGTTTTAGTGTAATAGGACAAGAGTAGTTGTGAGACAATAATAGTCCAAATGAATAGTAAATAAAGCCAGATTAGGCCATTTTTTGGACCAATATAAAGTTATTTCATAGCCATCAAAATCTTCCTACAGATTGAATTTTGAATCTACAGTCAAAAGAGTATCCTTTGACTTTAAGGACTTAGCATACACTAATATACAAATATAGGAAGTATAAGAGTTGTGGTTTAATAAATATATAGTTTTGTTCCAGGATAAAAAGTGTTCTAGAGATTACCTCACAACAGTGTGAATGTACTTGACCCTACTTAACTGTATTTTTTTTTGAAAAAAAGGTAAGATAGTAAATTTTATGTTATGTTTATTTTACCAGAATTAAAATTTTTTAATCAAAAAAGGGGAGATATTTGTGAGTCACTTAATTTACAAAACACTTCTATGCATTGCTTTTTATATTTGATCTTACAAAGAAGGTAATACTAGTCTCATTAACAGATTAAATACTGAAACTCAGAGCAGCTAAATAAATTGCCTGAAGTGGAATAGATTTTTAAATGGAAAAACTCCATTTTTTCCAGGATCTTTGATATATAATTATGTGTTGTTTCTACTACCGTAAAAAAGTTCTGGAAACATATTTTGGTTTGAGGAGAGGGTAGGGGAAGGTTTTACCATTGATTAAAAGTTAGAAAGCAAAAAAAAAAAAAAAAAAGGAAAGGAAAGGAAAGGAAGGAAGAAGAAAGAAAGAAAGAAAGAAAGAAAGAAAGAAAGAAAGAAAGAAAGAAAGAAAGAAAGAAAGAAAAGGTTAAAATGTTAAAATTCAGGTAAGAATGAATAATTGTAAATCTGGGAGTCTTGAAAACAAATTCATCCATTTAAGGTCATACTTTTACATGTGCTCCTCCCTGCCTGATATAATATAATCCCATTTAAAAAAAATTGTCTAGGAAGTGCCTGGGTGGCTCAGTTGGTTGAGTGTCTGACTTCAGCTCAGGTCATGATTTCACGGTTTGTGAGCTTGAGCCCCGCTTCAGGCTCTGTGCTGACAGCACCACGCCTGGAGCCTGTTTCACAGATTCTGGGTCTCCCTCTCTATCTGACCCTCCTCTGCCCATGCTCTGTCTCTGTCTCTGTCTCCCTCTCAAAAATAAACATAATTTTTTTTAAAAAACAATGCCTAGTGCTGACCCCAATACCCAAACCAATCTTGAGAAAAAAGAACAAAGCTGGAGGCACCATGGTCCCTTATTTCAAACTATATTACAAAGCCATAGTAATAAGAACAGTATGGTATTGGCATAAAAACAGCACATAGACCAATGGAATAGAATAGAGAGCCCAGCAATAATCCTATGTATATAGGATTAATTAATGACAAAGGAGACAAGAATACACAATGGAAAAGGATAGTTTCTTCAATAAACAGTGTTGGGAAAACTGGACAGCCATATGCAAAAGAATGAAACTGGAACAATTTTTTACATCATACACAAAACTAACTCAAAATGGATTTAAGATTTGAGCAGAAGACCTTAAACCATAAAACACATAGAATAAAACATAGGCAATAAGCTCCTTGACATAGGTCTTGGCAATAAATTTTTGGATTTAACACCAAAAGCAAAAGCAACAAAAGCAAAAATAAGTAAGTGGGACTGCATCAAACTAAAAGGTGTCTGCACAGCAAAGGAATTGATCAACAAAATGAAAACACAACCTACTGAATGGGAGAACATGGTTGTAAATCATATACCTGATAAGGGGTTAAAATCCAAAACATATAAAAAGTCATACAATTCAATAACAACCCAATTAAAAAATGGGCAGAGGTTCTGAATAGACATGTTTACAAAGAAGACATACTAATGGCCAACAGGTACATGAAAAAGTGCTCAACATCACTAATCATCTGAAAATGTTAATCAAAACCACAATGAGAGATCATATCACACTTGTTAAAATAACTACTATCAAAAAGACAGGAAATAACAAGTATTGGTGAGAATGTGGAGAAAAGTGACCTCTCATACACTGGGAGTGGGAATGTAAATTGGTGCGGCCACCACAAAAAGCAAATGGCAGTTCCTCAAAAAATTAAACATAGAAGTACCATATCGTTCAGGAATTGCACTTCTAGGTATTTACCCAAAGAAAACAAAAACACTAATGCAAAAAGATACATGTACCACCAAGTTCACTGCAGCATCATTTATAATAGCCAAGGTATGGAAATAACCTAAGCATCCATCGATGGATGAATGGATATAGAAAACGTGTTTCACACACACACACAAACACACACAGTGGAATATTATTCAGCCATAAAAAATAACAAAATCTCACTATTTGTGACAACACGGATGGATCTTGAGGGCATTATGTTACGTGAAATAAGTCAGACAGAGAAAAACCAATACTGTATGATTATCACTCATATGTGGAATTTTAAAATGACAACAACAAAAAGCTTATTGATACAGTGAACAGATTGGTTATTGCCAGAAGTGGGGGCCCAATGGGTGAAGTGGGTCAAAAAATACAAAATTCCAGTTATAACATAGATAAATCCTGGGGATGTAATATACAGCATGGTGACAATAGTTAATACTGAATTGTGTATTTGGAAATTGCTAAAAGAGTACATCTTAAAAGTTTTCATCACAAGAAAAAAATTGCAACTTACTCTATATAATGATAAATGTTAGACTCACTGTGGTGATCATTTTGCAAAATATACAACTATCAAATCAATATGGCATACACCTGAAATTAGCATATGTAAATTATATTTTAATTAAGACAAGAAAAAATACTTATTACTGAAGAAATACAAAATCACTTTCCTTATCATAAGGAAAATTATAAAGACTAGTGAAAGGAAAACAAATCAGTCTCAGGAAAAGAAGTAAAAAGCCTGTGGAAACAATGAACACCATTCAAATGAGAACAAGCAGAGGCTAGATATTCAGAACTTGCTGTAGAAGAGAGTCAGCCACTGTCACTTACTTTTGACAGAGACTCAAATTCAGGGAAGAGAGTGGAAAAGCTTTAGAGTGACAAAAAGAAAAGAAAAAAAGAATAAGGCTCAAGGCGTTTTGTGAATGAAAGTTGTTGGCGTAGGAAACTTGATGAGGGCTACCTAGAAGTGGGGCATTGCATGTTCCTATGTGATTAGTTTGGGAGCATACATGACTTTTTTTGGTTGATCCTGAGACACAAAAACTGGGGGAGATGTCAGTCACTAAATCCTGAATATTCTGTGCTGTTTCAAAGGCTGTGATTTGGCTTCTTGGACTATGACATTATAGGTTCAAGTTCAACTGTCACATATGGTCTGTTGTATACTCATCCTCACAATCATATGGAAAATAGAGATTTCACACGAGAATAAATGTGAGAAAGTGAGCACACTACAAGTTTATTATGTAGTGGGAAAAGTTTCAATAAGATCCAAATTCCAAGGTGCCCTCAAAAGCCAATTGTGATGCCTATAATACCTAGAATATTTATAATTCAATAATGCTCTATTAAAACCAAAGTACACAGTCTTGGTCTAACAAGAAAAAAGGGAAAAAATAGTATCAGCAAGAAATATATGGCTTTTATAAGTTATCCATATTTTATTAGAAGCAAGAATTCCAGCTTCCCATTCAAACACCTGTCAAGTTCTCAATTTCTGACTACTAGAAATTCCCACTATTAATTTAAGGAATAAATCTTCAAGTGTACACGATTTACAAAAAAAATATTATGTAAAAACTTAAGTTGAAATACATTCAATAGATTTCTAATATGGAGTTATTTTATGAAATATGTAGTCATTCAGTTGTCTCAAACCAACTTAGCTGCATTTTTCTTTACTGTTCAATGAGTCAATACATAATAAAAGTAGTTAAAGAAACTTTTATAACTGTTATTGGAATATCATGTTAAAATCATTCTGGCTTAAGAATTAGTTTAAAGGAAACAATTTTTCTTTATATTCTCCATTCTTCCTCTATCCTGTTTTCCCTGTTCCTTCTCTCCAATTACCTCTTTTTCTTTTCCTCTTTCATTTACTACCTTTTATTTCTCTCTCACTTATTTCTTCTTTCTTTGCTTCTTTTATTCTATCATAGAAACATTTTCCTTCTTTGTAATTACATTGGTCATGCTTTTTATGTTCTGTATTTTCTGATGTTTTGACATCTTGGGCCCTTGCTGACACAAAGAAACTGACATTCTTGAGTCTAGTCAATTTCTAGAGATAGCAATGGACTTGCCTGGGAGAGGGTCTTTCACTTGCAAATCAACAAGTCCAAAGCCTGTATCCTAACCATCTCCTTTGTCTAGTTCTCACAGAGCTCCAATATTGAAGGACATTATCTCCCTGTCCTAATCACCTCAGGACAGGTGACAGACACCTAGAGACAGTCCTTATGCCTCAGAACCTGCTGAAATTATTCAAACTTGTCAAACCTAAATCTATTGACTTGTCTTCCCTTGCTTTTCCTGAAGAAACCACAAGAAAGGCCACTGTTACATCTTCTTCCTGCCCCTTCAGCCTCCTGCCTGACCCGGGTGTTTCCCCATGTGGTCCTGTATAGCATGGAGTGTCTCTCCTTTTGGTACCTGTGGGTAGCAAACTATCTCTTCAATGGCAGTTGCCACCTGATCTGTTGGCCTGATAATACCTGATTAATAACATCTACGTTTTAGAATTGTGGTATCTGATGTAAGAGGTGGCAGTAGATTGCTGAGTGAGTGGAAAAGAAGCTCACAATTTTTTATAGAATTTCTTTGAGTTCAAACAACTGATTGGTTTTCTGATGAATTCTCAAGCTGTGCATGTATATAGTCCTTAATGAGCACTAATGCCCTGACCTTGTTTGAAGAAAGCATTTTGAAGTGAATTTATGGTAGATAGAAAATTACACTTAAAGCATCTGGAGCACTTTTAATTTTCTTATACTCAGAAAATAATAGAGAATTACCAGACTTGCCCCTACAACTAGTTATGCATTTCTTCAGAAGAAATTGAATAGTCTCATTCTTCATAATAGCCAAGCTAGAGAAGTGCCCAAATAATTAAACCTCCTCCCTAAAAATGAAAAATTAAAGGCAAAGACATTTCACAAGAGACACATACACAAGAAAAGCATTCCGTAAGATTACCCAGAATAAACAGCATGTTAATAGAGACCATAAATTTGGCTGGTGTCTAAAACCAGTATTCTCTAAACATTTTTGATGGCCTATATCCTCAGTACAAAATCTTAAGCACATATATAAACTTCTTTCAAAGTAGAAGCGTATGTACCTCTGTCAACTGATAAACAATAGTGAGGCACATTTTTTTTTTTATTTCTAGACCAACACAAATAGGATTTATTATGTTCTTTTTATATCTCAATGCATCACTTATGACAATTCCTCCAATGGACATACCTTTGTTTAGAGAATTTTTGTATAGGCAAATTATAGCCTGCTATCTAGTCCAGATTATTGAAATAACCTGCTTACCCTTGTCCCTCATTCTCCAGTCCCCCGCCCCATCCTCCACTATCTTTCCTCACACAGCAGCCACAGTGATATTTTTGAAACATTAGTCAGTTTTTGTCCTCCTTTATAGATTCCTCCCAAATCTTCCAACTGTCAGAATTTCAGTTTCCCAGATATAGAGTGTAAGATGAGGTTTGGTATGCAAGTGATTTTGTAAGAAAAAATTCCTAGGGGAACTAATGAGGAAGTGTTCCCAGGGGAAATTGGGAGAACAGAACAGAAAAAGAGAGATACAGGCAAGGATGTGATCACAGGCTAAATCCCAGAGAGGGCTGAGGGTTGTTTCAACCTAATCTCAAAAGAAAAACTCTGGAGAGGAAATTACCTCTCAGGGTTTCCTCAACTTGAAGCTGCACTCATGAATTACCTAATTATTGGCTGAGGGGTAATAGACATAAATTGTCAGATATTTCTCTGTTGCAGGGACAAGGCGGGCTCCAGCCAGTGAAAGGCATTCCTCCAAAAAGGAGTGGCAGGCACTGGCTCTTAGAAGAAAAGCATACTGAAGTTGAAATATGCCCAAAAATGGTCAGACAGATCCCAGGGAATTTGAGACCAATATTTTCCATTATACTATTCTCACTTACAAAAGAATCCAAACTACTTACCATGGCTTATTGAGATTTAGCCCTATTTCTGCAACCTCATTTTATATGGCTCTCCTCCACAACCCTCACCATAGCCAAACTAACCTACAGCCAAGTTTGATCCATATGGCTTTATTTCTGTTGCCTGAATTCTTTGACCCCCTTGTCCTAGACTGACTCTATTGTAGGATTCTAATTTAAACTAAAATTGTTTCTTTTCACAGAGTCCTTTCTTTACCACTAGTTCCAAAGAAGTTTCCATATCCCCATACCCCACAGACTCCTGGTCATATGAATTTATTTTCTTTACAGCACTTACTGCAATCTGAAATTATCTTATTTATCATTTTTTTGCCTCTATTTCCCCCTCATTGCAGTATTTCTCTTGCTCATTCTTTTATTCCCACCACCCAGAGCAATACCTGATATCTGGTAGGTGACCAATATATATATTTTTTTTCTTTTGATAGAGGGTTACACATGACTTACTTATACCTTGTTGTCTATACCTTCACCTCCTTGGATTCCTATCTTCTATTAATAGGGCGGTTCTTAGGAAATGGAGAGTGTCTAACCAAAAATAAATGAAGGAAAGAATTTAAGAAAAAGTTTCTCAGCATAAAATGAAGCAGCTATATAAGCTATCAGAATGCACTGCCATGTTGTTCAAACTGCCTGTTTGTGAATCTTAATTAATGAATCTTTGATTGATGCCACTGAGGTCCCTTCCCTTGAACTTCGCAGCTTGGACAAATATAAGAAACAATTTCTGTTTACACAACCTGTATTCTAGAAGGCAGCAATATACCTGTACACAACAGGAAAAGAATACAGTCTGAGATTTATGATATATAAAATGACACATGTGGATGTCAAAATTTAACACAGTATTTCACATGTACCAAGAAAAATATGCCTTAGTTTGCCTATAATCTATGATTTTTATTCCCTGAGATTCCATTCACATGTATGAGGATACACTTTCACTCCGGATGTTTTTGGTTTAAAACTTAATCCAATTCAGTGTGCCTGGGTGGCTCAGTGAGTTAAGCGTCCAACTTCAGCTCAGGTCATGACCTCATGGTTTGCGAGTTTGAGCCCCGTGTTGGGCTCTGTGCTGACAGCTCAGAGCCTGGACCCTGCTTCAGATTCTGCATCTCCCTCTCTCTGCCCCTCCCCTGCTCACACTCTGTCTCTCTCTCTCAAAAATAATTAAACATTAAAAAAAGTTTTTAACAAAAAAAAAAAAAACTTAATCCAATTCAATAAGTTAGAGTCTATTTAATAATTTAAATAATTTAAATTCAAATCCATGATTTAAAGACTGCATTTAGGTATAGTCTTCTCACTAGAAAAATTGCTCAGTCGCTCAAGAATATCTCAACTATCTACCTCTTTCCCCAGATTTTGATAGAAATGTATGGAAGAAGGAGATGTCTTATGTATATGTCTGACCTTAGGAGAGACTTAGGGCCCTTTGCAATCGTATCCTCTGGCTTCATCCCAGGACACTGTCCCTATTCTATGCCTTGGCTACTTCTCAATAGATAAAGTATGCAGCACTAAAAAGTCTCTCCCTTTAATTTGGTCTACATTCTAAGGTATTCTTTAGTTATAGGTAAAAGATATAAAGGTATAAATAGATAATTTTATAGAATATGTACAAGTCTATATATATGAAATGGGATAATATTAATAAAATCATAAATAACAATATATTTAATAACATAAGTAAACGTAAATATAAATGTCTTAATAAAATCATAAATCACATTTTGTATTTTTCTCAATCTAATGTGGATAAGGAGTCAAAGTTATTTCATTTATATTACCATATATAATTTTTTCTCTCCTGTATTTTTCACACTCAGAATTCTAACATTTTACAACTGAAAAGAGTTTTGGAAATCAATATTTTAAACTCTTTATTTTACAAATGAAAAGCAAAGATACATAGCCAGGCTATGGGACTTTTTTCCCCAAGTCTCAGAAATCTGGGCGTTTTAATAGTAGAATCTAGGTCCCAATTCCCAGTATAATTTATTTTGCTGTATTCTACAATGTTAAGCATCAGAGTCCATGCATTTTCAAAACTGATCTTAAAATACAGGGAACATTACTTAAGTCACTCTCTGATTTCTCCTTGATATTTGACAGCCTTGACAACATCGTCTTTGCTTTTATGCTGCTACACGTTACTGCATCTGCTCCGGTATTAGGTCATTTTTCTTGTTTTTAATGCTTCCTTTTCTTTTCTTCATTCTGAAATTTAACTAAAGGAACACCTAGTTCTCACCAAAGCCATTATCTGTTTTATAATATCTCTTTTTTCTCAGGACTTTCTCTATGAGTCATTGATTCTATCTTCTTAGTGGTTACCACTAAGTAGATGATTCACAAATCATCTTTTAAAAAATCTATTTCAACTTCCTCTTGTCATTTCCCACCTACACAAACTGAATTCCTTTCCAAGTAATCACATTCCTGTCAGTAGAGAGCAATTTTTCCACTATTTTAGTATCTGGTATACTCTAGTCACTAGCTTAACAGTGCATTCAGGATTAAAATTAATATCTCAACAGATATTTTGTGCCTGAGTTCTTACAGCTCTTTTTTTTTCCTTCTGGTTCAAAGGAAGTAGGCATTTCTGGTTGGAGTGTGTGTGTGTGTGTGTGTGTGTGTGTGTGTAGAAGGCAGGGGCACTTGCAACTGTGAACAAATCTCATATGCTAACCACACTGGAAAGAATAGAAAAATTCCATTTTTATTATACCTGTTCATAAGCCTCCTTTTTTATGTAATTGTATTTTACCTTATAAAGTCACATTCTCCTTTGCCACAGATATATGATCATATGACGTCCAAACTCAAAATTATGAATCACCAGCTTCTTAGAAAAATTAACAGGTAACTTCTATTTGGACTATACAGAGGTTGATCCGAGACTAGTAATTGAAGCTATGATATCATGTAGCTATTGAACTATATATTTCTAGAGACTATTTTTAATGTTGAGTATTTTTTTAATGTTGGAGAATATTTAATATTATGGGAAAAGCATAGAATAATATCTATAAGAAAACCTGAATGAAAAATATACCAAAATTGTAATATACCAAAATATACCAAAATTGCAAGGATGTGGAAGCAGTAGGGGACTACAGTTTTCTTTTCTGATTCTCAAAACTTCTTTTTTTGTTAAATGTTTATTTTTGAGAGAGAAAGAGAGAGAGAGAGACAGAGCACAAGCAGGGGTGGGGGCCAGAGAGAGAGGAAGACACAGAATCTGAAGCAGGTTCCAGGCTCTGAGCTGTCAGCACAGAGCCCGATGCAGTGCTCAAACTCACGAGCCATGAGATCATGACCTGAGCTGAAGTCCTATGCTTAACCAACTGAGCCACCCAGGTGCCCCAATTCTCAAAACATCTATTCATTTTCAGTTAAAAGAAATTATTATTCTTATTATCAGAAAAAAATTTAAAACAAATGAAAATACATGATTAATGTTTATTTTATTTATTTATTTTATTTATTAGGGATTTTATAAAAGAAATTGCATTAATCACACATTCTTTGTTCATTAACCTCTATTGGGAGTTCAAGAATTGTCTTTGGACTTATTTATTTGCACCATTTTATTCTGGCATATTATAAGTCTTCTGGAGTATATGCTTTTATGTATGGCTGCTTCATGTGTATTTGTATTCATTTATATGCTTAGTGCTATGCTACAAAAATAAGTCAGTTTTTACATGCTTCATTCAGAAATATGCTTTAAATATTTAGCATGTTGCTTTGTGTAAACCCTACCCTATCAGCTGCACATGGATTCTTATATCCCTACATTCTGCCAACACTTTTTCACAGTTAACTCACTCTGTTTTGGACCTTATCAACTACATTATTCTAATTTTTTCTAGGACTGGATATTATTTCTAGTTTTCAATATTACTAAACATTTTCTATACATACTTAGTAATTTGAAATACAATTAAAGGACACGCATTCTAGTATATTTGTAAATATTATCATATTCAGCATATACTTGATTTTGCTATCAATCTTCCTTATCATAACAATTGAGATAACTGTGAACTGTAGGACAGAAGAAAAACCCAATTAACCAACAGTCATATGTACGATCATCCTTTCATTAATCTCTGACAAAGCAATCTTTCTGGATCATTTTCAGAATAACTTTGAGACATTTAATAATATGGTGCACTGCCCTCCCCTAACCATGTACTCCTCATCCCATTCATTTGGAAGAAACCCCACTGACCTAGTACTAGGCATCAGGAAGTGGAAACACATTTGTTTCTTTCCTAAAGTTTTTTTTCCACATAAAATGATCATCCATTACAGAAACTGCCACAGTCTCTAGCCACATATATACTCACTTTTTCTCCAAATATCTGACCTATCTGATTACAGGACTTCAGAGAATTTGATAAACCTATAACATCTAGTTTCTCCATATCTGGGATCTGCCTGGCAGCAGAAGTCCTGCCCTTTGTCCTTCATCTCAATTGATCATTAAATTTGGTTAAATATGCTCTGATCATAGCATTAGTTTTTCAGTAGTAAAACATAGCATCATTCTCAAATGAGTGCCATATTTTTCTTAATAAATAATAAAGAAGGGGACCTATAAGAATATCCTATCTACTTGTATTTTAGTAGATAAACAATTCAATGAAATGATTGGAAATCCAAACACTGAGGAAGTTCTTACAAAATCTGTGCTTGGGATTTTCGAGTTTAGAAATAATACTTGTTCAGAGGATCAATGAGAAACTGGATTATTGGAAAATCACAGTTTAATTCTCTCATTAGGTAAACCAAAAAAAAAAAAAAAGCAAAATATTAAAGCATAAGAAACACCAATTGTTCTGAAGAAAAGAGAGAAATTTCCTCTAGGGAAAAAAACAATTTCAGAAAGATATTAAACAGATATAAATTGGAAAATGATCTGCTAGGCCAGGATAGAGAGATGCAAAAGGGGAAATGAGGTATAGCTGAATGTAATTGCTCTTGAAGAGAGGATCAGGAGAGAGAAATGTTGTTCTAAGTTGTGATCAACCAGGCAGCAAGGTTTTGGCCCCTAAATGTTAAAAATCACAGAAACACTGGAATGACTTACCAGACAAGATTCAGGGTCCAGGGAAACACTGAAATTTGCCACCATTACATGCATTTAAAGTGGCTGAGATAAGAGTAACTAAAAACCTTGCACCTAAGGATTGCTATAGGGATATAATGTGTTTGCAGAAAAGTTGAGGAGATTTTAGAGATGACCAGAAAGATTACTATAATATGCTACAAGAATGATTGAGTTGGTTCTAAAGTGATTCCTTTATTAGTGAGTGAAGTACAGGATTACCTGTGCCCTGGACACATAACTGAAAAGTGTATTGAATTAGAATCCCAGTCAAAGGTAGAGAAAACTTTAAGCAGGGCCATTACTATCCCATAAGGCAAAATTGTGCAACTAAAATATGTTGCTCTGTGTTTCAGCTAGACAGTACCATATAAGGGCACACAGCTTTCTGATGGGGATGCCGACTGAATACCTCCTTTTGCAGCTCACCATGTAAAAAAATAAACATAACAGTTCTGAAATTAGCCATACCAAAAGGAAGTCAGGAAGAGCTATAGTAAATAGAATTCAAGCTTGAAGTAGATGTTAGTTTGATGGGAAAATAGCTTACAGATAGGATTAACCAATTTAGGGTGAGTCAGAGACACAAGACTATTTGAGCAGTGGATATATTTCACAGGCCTATATTTCTCACTAAAAGAGACTTTAACAATCTAGAAAAGTATGTTAAAACAAAACAACATAACAGTGAAGAAAATGTAAATCAAAAGTAGGCACACAATTCCAGTAAACAATATCCTTGCATGTGTTAAGAAAAGGAAAAGAATCAACCTAAGGAGCCAGTTAAGATGTTAAGAACAATCATTTGATCCTTCCTAAAGGAGTAGGGAAGTGGTTTTTAACACTGCACATACTCATGTACCTAGGGTACTTTAAATAATAATTAAGGCTCCTATGCTAGCTCAGATCTATTGTTTTAAAAACGGGAAGTGAGGCTTTTTTTTAAAGAGCTAGCCTACTGTTTTCCAAGGACAGAGTCCAGAGGCACCGGACTAGAGGCATATTCTACTACTGAATAGTGGTATAGATTGGAATTCTAAACAAGGTCCACCTCATCCAAAGCTGGGAAAAGACAGTGTCTTGAGACATACATGATAAAGCTATTGTTCACTGCTGGGCCCTAGTGGAACACCTTTGGATGGATTAACAGTTCTTTCAATTTAGGGATCTTCTGGGAGAAATTCCACAGCAGAAACAGTTATGAGTACTGGGGGCAAAGTTTTCTGGGAGGCAAGTTTCCCAGGCATAAGCAATTCCACAGCAAGAGACAATAACATTGGCCAAGTGGCAGAGGACAGAAAATGCCTCATGATGAGATAATAGAAAAGCTATGTCACCAGGCAGAACTCACACTAGGGAGTTGCACTAGGGAAACAGAGACATGGAGATTTAGGGGGAAATAAAAATTAGTCATCTTAAAGTATTCTGTATTGAAACCTAGATAGGGTCTGGGGCAGATGACATTGCAAATGTCTTTTATTAGAGGGCAAAAATGATTCAAATGCCATTCTCTGAAAGAATCTAGTAGAAGTTATGTTGTACATTTTAAAACTAACCATACTACTAAAACAGGGCAGCAATACAAAACGAAAACAAGAACATCAAAAGCTGTTTTTCCTATTTTTTAAATTTTTTTTTTTTTTTTTTAATTTTTTTTTTCCAACGTTCTTTATTTATTTTTGGGACAGAGAGAGACAGAGCATGAACGGGGGAGGGGCAGAGAGAGAGGGAGACACAGAATCGGAAACAGGCTCCAGGCTCCGAGCCATCAGCCCAGAGCCTGACGCGGGGCTCGAACTCACGGACCGCGAGATCGTGACCTGGCTGAAGTCGGACGCTTAACCGACTGCGCCACCCAGGCGCCCCTGTTTTTCCTATTGATGATGCTATCACTTCTCCAGTCTTTGTGCATTGCTTATGAAATAAACCAGAAAAATGGCTTCCTGCTTGTTCAGATGGCCTTTCTCACCCTTTTTCTGCTTCTTACTCTTTTGTGAATGCTTGTTCCAGAAACTTAAAATACTGAAGGCCAGAATTCTGCCCTTCCTTCTCCTGTAAACCAGTCTTCTTCCCAATCTGTCAATGAACCACATCATGAACTGGTAAATCAGCAGTTTTAAATTAACTTACATTTGTCTTCCTTCTCCAGGCTTTAAATTTCTTCTCTCATTTAAAAATGTAATAAAATCCTTCCCATGATATGAAATGTAGGATCTAAAAATTTAATCACATAAAATGCTGGATCACATTTTTGCGAGGTTAAAGAAATGACTGGGGTAAGCCTGTCTAGCTCACTGGTCAGGGAATCTGAGCCTGTGAAATCCAAAATCATGTAAGTCCTGCCTGCATTTTGGTGCCACCTGGTGGCAGTTGTCCACTCCAGCTTAAAATATGAATGGTGATAACTCTATCCTGTGACAGGCTGGCACTTCTGAGACAGAAGCAGTGATTCCAAGTAATGGACCTGATTGGTTGACCAAACCTGCAGGCATTGGGCCAGGAGAATAATGAGCATATAAGGATCCAACTTCTTAAGATGTAGGTGTTTGCCATTTCCCTGGTTGGCCTTGTCTTCCCTCTAGACAGAAAAGACTAGACTGCTCCCATTCAAGAATAGACTTTGATCAAAAGATGGGAGCTAATCATTAATTCCACTATTTACAAACTTGGATTAATTCAGAGTGAACCATTAGAGAGTTCTTCTGTATTATGTTTCTGGTTCATGCCTTTTTCTAATTTTGCCTTTTAGCTTCTTTGTCAAGACACTGGTCATACCTTTCCTGAGCAATCATAGCAAACTCTCAGCATGTTTTCCTGAGTCTTCAAGATTTAACTCAAATATAACTTTTTTTCTAAATGTTTCCCAGTGTCCTTCCTCTGGATTTCTTTCATGCCCTTCCTTTTCTGCCTCCTTAGCATCCTGTATAAACATTTATGTAGGACATATAAGCCTCTCATAACTCATTGTGCTTAGTCATTTGCCCTCTTGATCTTGAGTTACTTTAGAATAATCTTGTAATCATTTGATTCCCAGCATTTACCACAGTGCCTAGAAAATTATGGACAATTATCTCAGTGTTACTTTAGATATTCCTCCATTTTACACATTCATAACATTACAGATCATCTCTTCATTGGCCCTCCAGTACTTGAAATATTTTACTCACGGCAGCAGAATCACAGCTTATTTGAGCATACACTGCAAGAATCTTTGTCAAAAACTTTAACATTTACACTGTTGATTTAATATAGAAGCTAAATATTAACTCCAGGATATTAATTTTAACATTACCACTGTCCATATAAAGTAATCGTACCCTTTAACTTTCCCTCTTCCTCCTTCTTCATCAGTGTCAGAGTTATTAACAACTATTTTTTTGTGCATCTACTATGAGCAAGACATAGTCCTGGGCAATGTGGACGTCAAAAAAAATATGGTAGGAGCTCTTCTCATCCCCTTGGAACTAAAATGAAGTTAGATAAATGAAGTTTAAAATGTTGAGAATGATAATAACAAAAAACCATCATCTTTTAATAAGGAGAGTATGCACCAGGCATTATATTGTTTTATAACAACCTGACAAGGCATATAAACATTTCCTACTCCATCGTTTATCAAATAAGGGAGGCAGGAAGACACCCCAAATCTGTCCAAAGGTATAGAGTAAATTAATGTAAAGCTAGTATTTGAATCGGAATTTTTAGATGGATGGCCACACTCTTGACCTTGACATTACTCATTTACATGTTAAAAAAAAAAAAAAAGACAAAACAAGCAGGGTAGAAAGTATTGATGTGGAAGATGAAAAAGAAAAATTTACCTTCAGGTAAACTATAGGAAAAGTTTCACAAAGGAAGTAGGATTCGAAATAGATACTGTAATCTATGGAGAGAGTAGTCGCAGAGTGAATTAAGAAAATGTGTCTGGGAAAGAGGTGACTAAATATTAAGCTTTATATTGCAAAATTCTAAAGACAATTTTTCTTTTGTTTTAATAAAGCTCCATTGTTTTCCTTCTCAATATGGTATTCAAATTAATTTATTGTCCCAGTAAAGATTTTCAGTGCATAAGGGATTCATCTTTTTTTTAATGTTAATTTATTTCTGAGAGAGAGAGAGAGAGAGAGAGAGAGAGAGAGAGAGAGAGAGAGAATGAATGTAAATCAGTCTCTGGGCTCTGAGCTGTCAGCACAGAGCCCAACATGGGTCTTGAACTGACGAACCATGAAATCATAATCTGAGCCAAAAGTCGGATACTTAACTGACTGAGCCACCCAGGCACCCCAAGGGATTCATCTTTTAACTAACATTTTGCCAGGAGCCTTTATGAAGGTAGGAAATAATTATTCTACATGAGGTCTAGTCTGTGATTATGAGGTAGACAATGTAACTATAGAGATCAAAAGTAAACATCATTTATACTAGTCACACTTTTACTACTCACTGAAAATTTGTATACAAAAACATCTGTGTTTCTGCATATTGTTTTTACTTTTAAGATCAGATAGTTTAAGAAGTAGTATGTGTCCTATTTTCAGTTAGAAAAATAGTGGAACTTTTTTATGGTCCTTAACGTAACAGCTAGAAAAGTTTTCGGCTGCCTTTTCATTGTGCTAATAGGTCACACAGAGCAAAAGAATGAGCAGGATAACAGAAGCCTATATTAATTATAAGCCAACTGGAGAAGAAGTAGGAGTATTAGAGTCATCACATTTTGATATATATGTGAGATCATCTGTTGCTCATAAAATATGCTTTACTGGGAAGGGGTATTAAGAGGAATAAATATGTCCCCTTTTAAAAAAAATTTCACAAAGACATCTCAAGGTTTCTTTTTTTTTTTTTTTTTGAGATTTGCTGGATTAGAGAAATATTTTTCAAATGCAATTTCTAGTTAGTAGCAGTGACTGAAAAACAATTCAGGCAGAAACCACAGTTTTACTTTTTACATTCTAGTGTAATCGGTTTTGTCAACGCTATTTACCATTTGCCAGGCTGTGTTTTTACTCTCTGTAAGAACAAGGTGTCCATGACCTTTTACCAAAATGAGAAAACCTCTTTCTGCTTCCTTTGTAGTTTATCTACCCAAAACCTTCTAGCGGTCTACACAACTATATGGCTGAATCAAAGGTATTCTTTTTTTTTTTTTTTTTGGTCCATGAATCATTTTTCAAATGAAGTTATAGATATGAAAGTACTCTGAAACTGAATGGTGATTGAGAAGTGTATGATACTGTTTTTACTATTATTTATATTATCTTCCTACTATACAAAGTTTCCTCCAAGATATCCAGTAATCATTGTTTCTCAAAAAATGTAACGAGAATTCTCCTGTTGAAACCTCTGTTCTGTTGCTTTTGCTTAGAAACATCTGTGTCTAAAATGAACATATTCTGCCATTTCATTTTGACCTCAAACATATCCCCCCCCACACACACACACACACACACAGCCAAATTGTGTGTGCAGGTCAAAGTTTCACCATGCCAACACAAGTTTTTTAAGTTATCATTTTCCTTGTCTTTCTACTTCTGTAAATACATTTAATAAAATATATTCACTGGAACATTAATTTCTCAGAATATTAATAGATATTATACTATAAAGGGTTCTCTGGTTTTAAAAATGTATTAAATTCAAGTAGTCATTTAAGTGTGGTAATTTTAATTTTAATGGCTATAATTTCTTTAAGTATTTTCTAGAGAAAATTTAGCATGAGAATAGCTTTAGAAGTACTTTCTCAATCTTTCCATTTTACAGATGACGAATCAGAAATTTATCTAAGAGCCTTCACATAAATGTTGAAAGTCACAGTTTGTAGCAGAACCAAGACCTGAATCAAGACTTTTCTACTCATTCTGAAACTTTTTATATTAAAAGAATAATTTATATGTTTCACTCCAGACAATCTTAACGTCATTAGTATGTTAGTATGTCAATGTATAACATACTGTATTATTCCAGGTTCTACAGAGAACAAGAATCAATAGAAGAGGGGCATGTATGTGTGTGTGTGTGTGTGTGTGTGTGTGTGTGTGTGTGAGTGAGAGAGAGAGAGAGAGAGAGAAAGAGAGAGAGACAGAGAGAGAGACAGAGAATGAGAGAGATACAGAGAAGTAAAGAGCATGAGAATAAAGAATTGGTTCACATACTATAGATGCTGTGAAGACCCAAGATCCAGAGTCAAAAGAACTGAGGGTGCAATTCCAATCAACTTCTGATTCCAAAACTCTGAAAACCAGGTAAATCAATGGTGTAAGTTCTAGTCCAAAAGCCAACAGGTTTAAGACCTAAAAAGAGTCAGTTTCTCTGAGTCCAAAGGCAGCAGAAAAATCCATGTCCCCGCTCAGAAAGACTGCAGGAGTTCCCTTTTAGCTCTTTTGTTCCATTCAGGTTAGTTGGATGATAAGTGCCCAGTTAACTGGATGAGGCTCACCCACACCGAGGTGGGCTATCTGCTTTATTCAGGATACTTATTCCAACACTAATCATATCCAGACACATACTCACAGGTGCACACCAAATAGTGTTTGATCAAATGTCGGTGCATCCTATGGTTCAGTCAAGTTGACAAAGAAAACTAACCATCACACATTCTCAGGACTAAAATGGGGTGGACATATGATTATTTTCTAAACATTTTTATGACAATTTCCATCTTTGTGAGGCTCAATTCCCAAGACCAACATTCTAGTCAACATATTTGAAATTTGTTGCTCAAGATTTTAGAGTCCATTACTACACATCTCACTCCCTTCATAACCTTTGAAAGATTTGTTCTTCATTCCTTTTTGAATCAATATTTCCTCAGAAAGCAATAAAATTAGTAGAACCTATTATAATGGAGGGGCTTTCTCTTTTAAGTAACTACGGTAGATTATTGCAATAATGGCCTCAAATTTGTTCATATTTCTCTGTACCAATGCCCTCAGGAGGTCCCCTCACACACTGACACTAGATTTGGGCATGTTACTTTCTTTTACCAAATAAGCAAAAGCCAGGAGACACAAGAAAAGACTTAAAAAGTGATTGAACATTGGGATTTTCCTTGTTTTTCTGATTTTGGAACCTTTCTGGGTGATACAGAGTATGCCCCTGTCTTATCCTACACCTAGGCTGATAGCTAGCCAACCCTCAGAGCTGTGACATCTAGGTGACCAGTAATTGACTGCAAATGCTTGAGTAAGCCTGGCCACAATCAGAAGAATAACCACCCAACTGAATCCAATCAGAATTTCTCACCTCCAAGGCAACCATGCTGTTTTAAGCCGGTAAGTCTTAAGGAGACTTTTTACCCTTTTTACCAAGAGTTTGGAACTAAAAGACATTGTTCTACCAAGTTCTGGCTATGTGACTCAGCTTCTGAAAATCTTGTTTCTCCGTCTTTAAAGTTAAGACAAATTTTAAAAAATACTAAATAATGTTGCCTAATAAAGCACATCATGAATTTAGGGACTGTTTTGTAAGTCCTAATCCTATACATATCAGTTATTATTTTGTAACTCAGCTTTTGAAAACCTTGTGAGATTTTACCTGTTGTTATTATTAATTATCACAATGCTAGCTATCATTGGTATCATTTGTATGATGTCATTTGCTTCCAGTCAACCAGTCCTAAACAGTTATGCAGATTATTTGGTCCCTCCACCAGACCTATATAGACCTGGCCCCTAGAACAAGGCAAAAAAAAAAAAAACAAAAAAAACAAAACAAAAAAAAAAAAAACAGTTAAGAATGGACATAAAACCAGAATCTGGTGTGCCTTGTCCAGTGAGCCCCTTATGTTGTTCACATGGATCTTTGTTCGACATCTTCAGCAAGCCCAGTAAATGTAGATTCTTGCACACAATAAAGAGCTCCAAGGACAGGCCCTGCCAGTCTCTTTTTTTTTTTTTTTTTTTTTTTTTTTTTTGCCAGTCTCTTTACTACATGGGAGAAAGAGAGGCCAATATGAGCAATCTCTTGCCATATGGTATTAAGAGTGTCCTGCATATGTTGATTTTTCTCTGCTTCTGTTTCTTCATCTACTAAAGTAGGAAAACTATTGCGTAGTATCATTGTGAGGAAGATATTAGCATCAATATAATGATGCATAAAACTAATTTGTCTCTAGGTTCCAACCTCCAATTCTTTCTCAGAATTCTAATTTTAAAATTACACTTTTAGGGGCACCTGAGTGGCTCAGTCAGTTGAGCATCCAAGTATTGATTTTGGCTTAGGTCATGTTGCCAGGGTTGTGGGATCAGGCCTCATGTGGAGCTCGCCTGCTTAAGATTCTCTCTCTCTCTCTCTCTCTCTCTCTCTCTCTCTCTCTCTCTCTCCTTCCCTCCCTCCCTCCCTCCCTCCCTCCGTCCCTCCTTCCCTCCCTTCCTCCACCTCTCTCCTGTTCATGCTCTTTTCACTCTCTCTAAAAATAAAAAGTAAAAAAAATTACATTTATATTATAGTGCACACTGGACACTAGGAAAAAGCATTAAGCCAATTTAACTTTTACTTTACTTTTTTAATTTACTGACACATCCATCTCAGAGAAGTTATTTACTGACATAGCTTTGGAAAAGTAGATTTCTTAAGATGCTGAGGTTGCCTCCAAAATGGATAATTGAACACTGACTGATTTCACTATCAAGATAGCCAGTATGGTAGTAGTAATGGAAACTCAAAGGTTGTAAATAGATTTCCAATCTAGGATACCTCATTAAATTTATTTTCTTTTTACATTGCCTGACAACAAATGGAAAAAAAAAATACTGATTTCCCTGGTTGCAAAATTAATCCAATTATTCTATAACAAGTCAATTTGCATATAAAAGAAGAAAGGACTATGAAATTGAAAAGTTGTTTATATAGTGGATATTGTAGTATGAATTTAGATTGAAATTTAACACAGATTTTAAGGGAAGAAAATGTACATAAAATGTACATAAATCATTACTTACATACATAAAAACTATCCTGATCTTTTTTAAATTTTAATTCCAGTATAGATAACATATGGTATTATATTAGTTTCAGGTATACAATACAGTGATTAGAACAATTCTGTATATTACTTAGTGTTCATCATGATAAATGTACTCTTAACCCCCCATCAACTATTTCACCCTTCTCCCTACCCACCTCCCCTCTGGTAACCACAGGTTCTTTCCCCTATAGTTAAGAGTCTGCTTTTTTGGTTTGTCACTTTTTTCTTTTCTTTTTTAAAATTCTGCACGTGGGTGAAATCATATTGCATTTGTCTTTCTCTCACAGACTTATTTCACTTACATTATACTATCTAGGTTCATCCATGTTATTGCAAATGCCAAGATTTCATCCTTTTTTTGTGGCTGAATAAATGCTCCATTGTATATATACCATTTCTTTATTCATCTATTGGGCATTTAGACTACTTATGTGATTTGACTATTGTAAATAATAATGCTGTAATAAATACATGGGGTGCAAAACTTTTTTTAATTAGTGTTTTCATTTCTTTGGATAAATACCCAGTAGTGGAATTACTGGATCATATGGTAATACAATTTTTAATTTTTTGAGGAACTTCCATACAGTGGCCGCAGTTTCGCGTCAACCAATAGTGCACAAGAGTTAATTTTTCTCCACATTCTTACCAACAGCCACTGTTTCTTGTGTTTTTTATTTTAGCCATTTTGACAGATGTAAAGTGTATCTCATTGTGGTTTTGATTTGCATTTTCCTGATTGTGGGTGATACTGAATCTTCATTTGTCTGTTGGCCATCTGTATGTCTTCTTTAGAGAAATGTCTGTTCATGTCTTCTTCCCATGTTTAAACTGAATTATTTGTTCTTTTTGTATTGGGTTGTAACCCTTTATTGCCTATGTCATTTGCAAATATCTTCTCCAATTCAATAGTTTGTCTTGTAGTCTTATTAATTATTTCCTTTGCTGTGAAGAAGATCTTTATTTTGATGTAGTCCCAACAGTTTAATCTTGCTTTTGTTTCCCTTGCCTCAGGAGGCATCTAGAAAAATGTTGCTATGGCTGATGTCAGAGAAATTACTGCCTGTGCAGTAATTCTAAGCCTTTTATGGTTTCAGTCCTCACATTTAGGTCTTTAACCGATTTTGAGTTCATTTTTGTGTATAGTGTAAGATAGTGGTCCAGTTTTATTCTTTTGCATGTTGCTGTGCAACATTCCAACACCATTTGTTGAACAGATTGCCTTTTTCCTATTATGTATTCTTGCCTCCTTTGTCAAAGATTAATTGTCCACATAATTGTGAGTTTATTTCTGGGCTTCCTATCCTTTTCCACTGATCTATACATCTATTTTAGTGCCAGTACTGTATTGTTTTAATTACAACAGCTTTATAGCATATCTTGAAATCTGGGGTTGATACCTCCAGCTTTGTTCTTCTTTTTCATGATGTCTTTGGCTATTTGGGGTCTTTTGTAGTTCCACATAAGTTTTATGATTAGTTGTTATAGTTCTGTAAAAAAATGTTGTTGGAATTTGATAGGGATTACATTAAATCTGTAGGCTTCTTTAGGTAGTAGGACATTTAAAAAATATTTGTTCTTCCAATCCATGAGCACTAAATATCTTCCCTTTTGTGTTGTCTTCAATTTCCTTCATTTTTGTTTTAGAGTTTTCACAGTATAGGTCTGTCACCTCCTTGGTTAAGTTTATTTCTAGGTATTTTATTCTTTTTTATGCTATTGTAAATTGTATAGTCTTCATAATTTCCATTTCTTCTGTTTCATTATTATTGTATAGGAATGCAACAGATTTCTATGATTCATTTTCTTATTTTGTGACATCACTGAATTATCAGTTCTAGTAGTTTTTTGTTGAAGTTTTTATGATTTTCTATATATAGAATATATATTCTATATATAGTATTCTATATATAGTATTATGTCTGCAAATAGTAAAAGTTTAACTTCTTCCTTACCAATATGAATGCCTTTTATCTATTTTTTTCTTGTCTAATTGCTGTGGCTAGGACTTCTAGCATTTTGTTGAATAAAAGTGGTGAGAGTGGACACTCATCCCATGTTCCTGATCTTAGTGGAAAAGCACTGAGGTTTCCCCATTGAATATAATGTTAGCTGTCCGTTTTTCATATGTGGTCTTTATTATATTGAGGTATAGTCCCTCTAAAACTCCTTTGTTGAGCCTTTTCATCATAAATAAATATTGTACTTTGTCAAATGCTTTTTCTGCATCTATTGACATGATCACATGGTTTTTATCTTTTCTCTTGTTGATGTGATGTATCACATTGATTGATTCGTGAATATTGACCCACCATTGCATCCCAGGAATAAATCCCACTTGATAGTGGCAAATGAAATTTTTTAATGTATTATTGGATTCTTTTCTGATATTTTGTTGTGGATATTTGCATTTATGTTCATCAGAGATATTGGCCTAGATCACTTTTTTTGTAGCATCTTTATCTGGTTTTGGTACCAGGTTAATCTTTCCCTCATGGAATGAATTTGGAAGCTTTCCTTCCTCTTCTATTTTTTTTAAATAGTTTCAGGAGTATCAGTATTAAATCTTTAAATATTCAGTAGAATCCACCTGTGAAGCTGTCTGGCCCTGGACTATTGTTTCTTGGGATTTTTTTTTTGTTACTGATTGAATTTCATTGCTGCTAATCAGTCTGTTCCAAAAATCTACTTCCTGATTCAGTTTTAGGAGGTTATGTTTCCAGAAATTTAGCAATTTCAATATGTTGGCATAAAATTTTTCATAATATGCTCTTAAAGTCATTTGTATTTCTGTGTTGTTTGTTATTTCTTGCCTTTAATTTCTGATTTGAGTCTTTTTTTTTAATGAGCCTGGCTAAAGGCTCATCAATTTAGTTGGTCTTTTCAATGAACCAGGTCCTGGTTTCATTGATCTGTTCTATTGGGTTTTTGTTTTTAGTTTCTATTTCATTAAATTTTTCTCTAATATTTAGTATTTTCTTCCTACCATTGTTTTTGATATTTGTTTATTCTTCTTTTTCTACCTTCTTTAGCTGCAAAGTTGGATTTTTTTTGAGGGTTTTTTTGTTTTGTTTTTCAGTTTTTGTATTTTGGGGGTTTTTTTTGCTTCTTGTTAGGCTTGGATTGCTATAAACTTCCCTATAAAACACCTTTTGCTACATTCCAAAGATTTGGGACCATTGGGTTTTAATTTTCATTGTCTTCACATAATTTTAGATTTCCTCTTTAATTTCTTGATTGACTCATTCGTTGCTTAGTAGCATGTTATTTGACCTCCATGCATTTGTGCTCTTTCCAGATTCTTTTTTTTTTGGCGGGGGGGGCATTGACTTCTATTTTTATATTGTTGTGGTCTGACAAGATGCATGATTTGTCTTCAATCTTTCTGAATTTGTTACAACTTGTTTTGTGGCATAACATGTGATCTACTCTGGAGAATGTTCCATGTGCACTTGAAATGAATGTGTATTCCACTGTTTTAGGCTAATGTTCTGAAAAATATCTGTTAGATTTATCTGGTCCAATGTATCAAAGCCCCTGTTTCCTTGTTGATTTTATGTTTGGAAATCTATATTTCTGTTTCCTTCCCTAGATTTGGGAAGTTTCCAGATATTATTTCTTCAAAATTTCTGCCCCCTTTTCTTTTTCTTCTCCTTCTGGCATCCCTATAATGTAAATGTTATTATGCTTGATGGTGTCACTGAATTCTTTTAATCTATTTTCATTTTCTTTCATTATTGGCTTTCTGCTTTCCATTACTCTGTTCTCCAATAACTAATCTATTCTTCTGCTTCCTCTAGTCTACTGTTTATTCCATTCCTGTTTAGTTCTTTTTTAATGTTTTCTAAGCCTCAGTGTGTTCCTTCACTCTTTTCTCAAGTCAATTGAGTATTTGTATGACCATTACTTTAAATTCTCTACCAGGCATATCACTTACTTCTGTTTCATTTAGCTTTCTTCCTGTGATTTTTGTCCTGCTCATTCGTTTGGAACTTATTTCTCAGTCTTGTTTTGTCTAATTCTTTATGTCTGTTTCTATGTGTTAGGAAAGTCAGCTTTGTCTCCTGTTTTTGAAAGTAGTAGCCTTCAGAATAAAAGGATGCATAGTGCCCTGCATTGCAATATTTCCTGTTCAGTGGAATCTGGCACTTCAGGGATATTTCTTCTATGTGTTGGAAGTGCCCTACTATTGTGGCTGAGCCACTTTTGCCTACAGTCCAGTTGTCTGCAATTGCTCTCTTTGCCTGTTGTGGGCAGGGTTGGATCCCTGTGTTAGTGAGGCAGTCTGGGGCCACCATGAGCTTGAGTTGAGTCAGACCAGGTGTTTGCCAGTGATTTGGCAACACCAAGTTACAAAGAGCTCTCTCTAGGCATCATGGTAAGCTTTTAATGGTGGGCAGGGTCTGCAGTCTGACCAGATGTCTGCCCCCAGCTCCCTGTTGGGCCAAAGTTAGACTGGTGTGTGTGTTTATCTTCTCCAAGGACAGGTGTCACTTTGGATTGGAGCTGGCCACTGTCAGAACTGCTTGCACATTGCTAGGCTTGTGGAACCACTTTGCATGGGCTCTAGCCAAGGGCATATTGGAATATTATATCCACTGAAGAACACAGGGGTGGCCTTGCAGTGTTACCAAAGTTTGGCAGATCTGCTGTGGGAAGGGATCTGGAGCTTCTTAGAGAACCCCTGCTACAGCTCTGGAGCAGGGTTTGGGGGCGGGGGGTGGGGGGTGGGTAGTGCAGGAGAGTTGCAGCAGATGTTGAGTGCAGTAACAGTAATGTCCACAAGGGTCTGCTGCAGGAAGAGACCTGCAGCCACCTGGTTAACCTTCTGCCATGGCTGACCACATGGAAAGGGCAGATCCACAGAAGCTCTCAAGAGCAGAGAATGCTGTAAGCAAGAGAGGTGTACAGTGTTGGTACTGACCTGGTTCCCACACATGTTTGTGTATCTAGGCTGTGGCATTGGAAGGGAAATGGTGCTACCAGCTCTTTTGGTCTTGGAGAAGTCTCCAAAAGATCCCCTCCCCTTCAACATATGCTCTGTGATTGGTTAAGAAATCTCCTCCCCAGCGTGCCCTAGGAGTTTTTCAAACTGCTACTTCTATACTACATCTCTCTGGGGCTCTTGGTTGTGCTTTCTCTTTAAGGGTGGGAACTAAATTTTCCATGCCCTCCAGGTTCTCCCAGAGCCAAGTCTGCTGTTTCTTTTGAAAGTGAGAGAAAAAGAGAGAGAAGTCTTCTGATTTTTAGTGTTCCAGGTGTTAAGTCCCTGATTATAAGAACCCTCAAAATGAGGCCCCTCTGGTTTTCAAAACCAAATGTTATGGGATTCATTTTCCCCATGCCAGAGGTACCTGGAGTATGAGTCTGTTCCTCACCTCTCTCTCTATACCTACCCCATCCCTCCTCCATTACTTTAAAAGGTGTGTAAGAGAATCATTATTTTTGTTTATTGGATTTTCTCTATTAAGAAATTGGAAAGAGTATTTTTTAATGGAGCTAAATTATTTCAGATGAAGAGAGGAGTCAGATTTTTTTCTTTTGCTGCTGTCATTTGCATGAGGATTTCTATTTTTTCATTCATAGTCAATATTGGGTTCATGACTTTTATCATGTCCACAAAATGTTATTTATTGATGAAGTTAAATAGGAACATAGCATTAATATATAGCAAAAGAAATCACACTACAAAACTCAACATGTTATTATAGAAAATACTATATCTATCAATATTAAACTGTATCCACTAGACGAGAAGTTATCAAAGAGAATAGATAAAACAGTAAAACAAAAATAACATAAGCAAAAAAGTTTTTTTTTCTTACCAGATATCATGAATATGCAGTTACTCATAGGATTAATCATGTAAGAAGAGATAAGCCAGTAGAAAAAGAGGCTAACACAAGTGAAACCCAAATAATTCCACCAAAATCTAAATAAGGCCATGACACTGTAGTTTCCAGAGATGGAGAGTTAAAAAGGGACAGAAAATGAGTCATCGCAGGTACAGGAAGAGAAAAGAGCCAAATGAGTGTATTGACCATTTTAAGCAGGAAGGCAGTAAGGAAGAATATAGGGTACACTTTATTGAGAATTTGGTGGAGAAGCAATTTGCAACAAATGGAGAAGTCATAATCAAGGAATTTGACTTTGAGTGGAAAAGCTGTAAGATACTATGACAAATGGAGGTAGCAATTCTAAGGGGTGCCTTTTTGGGCATTTGGAGAGTCCTACGCTACAAAAGTTAAGAACCATAAAGAAAATGATAACAATGTGGGGGATGCAATTAGAAAAAAATTAAAATACAATTTAAGAAAATGACACAAGCAAGGGAATTCTTTGAGCAGAAAGAAAAGGCCATAACTAGAAGAAATTATGAAAGGAAAAAAATTCACAAGTAAAGCCAAACATATAGTGAAGGTAGTAGATTATCACTTATAAAGCCAGTATGTAGGTTAAAATACAAAAGTAGTAAAATCAATTATATCAAAAAATTCAGTCAAAAGATACACGAAATAAAAAGATGTAAAAAATGACACTATAAACAAAAAACATGGAAGAGAAACTGAAAATTTAGTGCTTTTAGAATGCGTTCAAACTTAAACAACTATCAACTTAATATAAACTCCTATACACATAAGATGTTATGTATAAACCTGATAGTAACCACAAACCAAAACATAATAGATACACACAAAAATAAAAAACAAAACAAAACAGGAATTCACGCATATTACTAAAAAAAGCCATCAAACCACAAGGAAAGAGAGCAAGAGAAGAAAGGAAGAGAAAAGAACTACAAAAACAAGCAGAAAACAATTAACAAAAAGACAGTAAGTACATACCTATCCATATTACTTTAAATGTAAATAGACTACATGCTCCAAATAAAAAATGTGAGGTAACTAAATGAACAAAAAATACCACCTATATGTTGCCTATAAGAAATTCACCTTAGGCCTAAAGACACATAGACTGAAAGCAAAGAGCTGGAAAAAACATATACTATGCAAATGGAAGTGAAAAAGTTGGGATAGCAATAGTTAACACCTGACAAAATAAATTTAAAAACAAAGACTGTATCAACAGACAAAAGGGCACTACATAAAGATAAAGAGATAAAACCAACAGGAGGACACAACAATAGTAAATATCTACGCACCCAACATAGAAGCACCAAAATACATAAAGCAAACATTAGCAGGCATAAATGGAGAAACTGACAATAATACAATACTAGTAGGGGACTTTAAAGCCCCACTGACATTAATGGATAGATAATCCAAGCAGAAAATCAACATGGAAATAGTGGCTTTGAACAACACAATAGACCAGCTGAGCCTATCAGGTATATATGTAACACTCCATCCCAGAACAGCAGAATACATATTCTTTTCAAGTGCGTATAGAACATTCTCCAGAATAGGTCACATGTTGGGCCATAAAACAAGTCTCAATAAACTTAAGACTGAAAACATACAAGCATCTTTTCTAACCACAATGGTATAAAACTAGAAATCAATTATAAGAGAAAAGCTGAAAAGAAAACAAATACATGGAGGCTAAACAATATGCTTCTAAACAATGAATGGGTCATCTGAGTAATCAAAGGGGAAATTAAAAAATGCATGGATAAAAATGAAAATGAAACACAATGCTCAAAAATATTTGGGACAGAGCAAAAGCATATCTAAAGGGAAATTTACAACAATGCAAACCTACCTCCTCAGGAAACAAGAAAAATCTCAAATTAGCAACTTAAACTTATATGTAAAAGAGCTAGAAAAAAAGAACAAAGCCCAAAGCTAGTACCAGGGAAGAATAAAGATTACAGCAGAAATAAAGGAAATAGAGACTAAAACAATAATACAAAAGAACAATGAAACAAGGAGCTAGTTCTTTGAGAAGATAAATGAAATTTAAAAGCCTTCAGGAAAACCCATCAAAAAAAAAAAAAAAAAAAAAAAAGACAGGACTCAAAATCAGAAATGAAGGAGGAGAATGAACAGCTGACAACACAGAATATAAAGAATTTTAAGAGAATATTATGAAAAATTATATGTCAACAAATTGAACAACCTAGAAGAACTTGTTAAACTCCTAGAAATACATAATATTCCAAAACTGAATCAGGAATAGAAAAATTGAACTGATCAATTAATAATGATGAAATTGAACCAGTAATTTAAAAACTCCCAACAAACAAAAGTCCAGGACCAGATGGTTTCACAGGTGAATTCTACCAGGTATTTAAAAAGTTGATACTTATTCTCCTGAAACTATTCAAAAATAGAAGAAAAGTTTCCAAATTCATTCTATGATGCTGGCATCACCCTGATATCAAAATCAGATAAAGACCCTACAAAAAAAATTACAGGCCAATATCTCTCATAAACATAGATATAAAAATTCTCAACCAAATATTAGCAAATGGATCTGGCAATACATTTAAAAAAATCATTCACCACAATCAAGGAGGATTTATTCCAGGGATACAAGTGTGGCAGTGTTCACAAATGAATCAATGTGATGCATCACATTAACAAGGGAAGGATGAAAACCATATAATCATCTCAATAGATGTACAAAAATCATTTGACAAAATACATCCATGCATGATAAAAAAAAAACTCTCAGTAAAGTGGGTTTAGAGGGAACATAATAAACATGATAAAGGCTGTATATAAAATTCCATAGCTAACATCATACTCGGTGGTAAAAAATTGTTTCCTCTAAGATAAAGAATAAGACAAGGATGTCCACTCACTGCTTTTATTCAACATAGTACTGGAAGTTCTGCTGCAGCAATTAGACAAGAAAAAGAACTAAAAAGCATCCAAATTGATAAGGAAGATGGTAAACTGTCACAATATAGAAAATCCTAAAGACTCCACCAAAAAACTATTAGAACTGATAAATACATTTAATAAAGTCAGAAGATACAAAATTAATATACAGAAATCCATTGCATTTCTATACATTCATAACAAAGTTGCAGAAAGAAATTAAGAAAACAATCTAATTTACATTTGCACCAGAAATAATAAAATACTTAGGAATAAGCTTAACCAATGAAGTGAAAGACCTATATTCTGAAAGTTATAAAACACACATGAAAAAAATTGATGACATAAATAAATGGAAGGATATTCTATGTTCATGGATTGGAAGAATCAATATTGTTAAAATGTCCATACTACTCAAAGCAATCTACAGATTCAATGCAAGCTCTATCAAAACACCAACAGTATTTTTCACAGACCTAGAACAATACTAAAATCTGTATGAAACCACAATAGACCCTCAATAGCCAAAGCAAACTTGAATAACAAAGCTGGAGGTATCACAATCCCAGATTTCAAGATATACTACAAATCTGTGGTAATCAACAGTATGGCACTGGCATAAAAATGAACACATAGATCAACGGAAGAAGATACAGAGCCCAGAAATAAACCCACACTTATGTGGTCAGTCTATAACAAAAAAGGCAATGGGGAAAAGATCATCTCTCCAACAAATAGCGTTGGGAACATTGGACAGCAACATGCCAAAGAATGAAACTGGACTACTGTCTTACACCATACACAAAAATAAATTCAAAATGGATTAAAGACCTAAATGTGCAGCCTGAAACTACAAAACTCCTATAAGAAATATAGGCAGTAATATTCCTAAATATTCCTAAAATCAGAATTAGGAAAATAAACATTCAGAAGCATACCAGCTCTTATAAGCAATCACTACCTACCTACCACCATCTGGTGTCAAAACCGATAAATATTTCTGAGTTTCATGGATGCTTGCATGTTGTTTGGCTGGAGTACCATACCAAAACCACACTTGGCTGAAGGTGTTAACACACCCGCTAGAGACTGACTCACTGTATTCTCCAAAAATTCATAGGTTGAAAACCTAATCCTGAGGTAATAGTATTCAGGATATAGGGCTTTGGGAGGTGATTAGATCAGAAAGGTGGAGATCTTAAATATGGTATTAGTGATCTAATCAAAGAGGTCCCAGATAACCCCTTGGCCCCTCCACCATGTGAGCTCATGGCAAGAAATGGTAATCTGAGACCCAGATGACGGTCTTCACATGAAGGTGATCATGCTGGCACCTAGCATGCTTGGACTTCCAGACTCCAGAACTGTGAGAAATAAATTTCAGTTGTTTAAAAGCCACCTAGTCTGTGGTATTCTGTTATAGCAGCCCAAACAGACTGACATAATACTTAAGAATATTATTAATGGATAATTCAAGTCGACACATTTTTCTTTATTTTTGTGTAAGTTATAACTATAGTATGAAAATGAAACTTATTCATTAATGAATGAATGGGACTTAATTCTATTAATTCTAAATTCTGAGTATGTTTCCACTAGGGCTGTTAAAAAATACCAAAATATTTTGATATTGTCCTTCTTTCAGTTTTTGTATTTGGTTCTTATTGCTATGTAACAGATTACCACAAACAGAGGTACAAAATAACATGCATTAATTACCCATGGTTCAAAAGTCAGGGGTCGGCTAGCTGGGACCTCTGCTCAGGGTCTCACTGGTTGAAATCAAGATGTCAGCTATCCTTATGTTTTCCTTTAAGGATATGCATTCTCTTCTAATCTTACTGGTTGTTGTCAGATTTCAGTTAATTGTAATTATAGAACTTGAATCTCTATTTTCTTCTGGATAACCACTCTGTCTTACAGACCACCTTCAATTTCTTGCATGCAGCCATCTCAATAAGCAGTTCACAGTATGGATTTCCCCTCTTCAAGGTCAGCAGAAGAAACCTCTTCTGCTTCTAATCTTTCTGACCCCTTTTAATGGCTCATATGATTAAATTAAGCTGAACCAGGATAATCTCTCATTTGATTAACTCAAAATCACTGATTAGGAACCTTAATTACATCTTTAAAATCCCTCTGCTATATAATGTAACATAATCACAGGAGTGATATCTCATCATAGCACAAGTCCCTCTTAAAGGAAGAGATGTGATGCAAGGTACATATACCAGCTTGGTGGAATCTTGGGGGCTAATTTAGGATTCTGCCTACCAGTGCTTTAATCTGGATGTTTTGAAATGTTTTAAAGTATATTTATTTATTTTGAAAGAGAAAGAGCACATGTGCACACAAATAAGAAGGGGAGGGACACAGAGAGAGGAGAAAGAGAATCCCAAGCAGCCTCCATGCAGTCATCACAGAGCCTGATGTGGGGCTCGATCTCATGAATCATGAGACCATGACCTGAGCCAAAACCAAGATTCAGATGCTTAACCGACTGAGCCACGGAGGCACCCAGTGGATATTTTGAAATTTTAACTTGGATGTTTATGATAACTATTAAGCCACACAAATGCTCATAGTTTCAAGAACAAACATTTACCTTCTAACTCGTACTCAGAAATTGCCACGTATACTGATCACATATGATTTAATTGGCTGAAGCAATCAAAGATGGCTATTTTCTCTGAGTATATAAATAAAATTATTAGCATTTTGTTCAATTGTCTAAGCTACAGATGTTTATATTGAGAGTCTGGTTAAGCATCTGGCTACATAAGTCTTTTAAAGAAAAATATGAGACTGCAGATTTTAGTTCTGACATGTAAAAAGATTGAAATTACTGACATGTAAAAAGACTGTCATTTCTTATAATAAAAATCCGAATAAACACAAAGTCAATGACTTTTTTATTCTATCAGAGAACTGAGGTCTCAGGGCAACTTGTCACCCCAAAAGCTGGCTAGGAAAATACAGAGTCACAACTGAGATCTGCTTAGCTAGAACAAAAGATGCTGGAGCCACAGATTGGTAGGAACCCTTAAATGGCTATTCGATGAACTGCTGGAGGCTGAACATGAGACTAGCATGTGAGAGAGACAGTCCTGGACACTGAAATCTTAGGGAGCTCTTCACCATTTCTTAGGTTTTATCTGCAGATTCAGTTCTAGGATCTCACAGTGAAGTGTCAAGAAAGATCCCCTAGTGGCTCTGGAAAGAGAAGGAAAGACTAATTAGGAAACATACTCAGAGCATTTTCCTTAACGAATACCTACTCTACAGGGGAAATGTATGAGGACCTTATCTTAGGTGGGGAAAGAGAACTCCTCCTCTCCATTACCTGTAAGCTCCCCTATCTCACCAAAGGAGTAGGAGTGGGGGGTGGGGTGGCAGATAATGTATACTGGAGAAACACTTGTGAAGTTCATGTGAACCTAGAGACACAAACCCACTAAATAAATGAAGTTTAATCAGAAAATTATAGGACACTTTCCTTCCCCAACACCATACCACAACACCAATGGGGTTATATTAAAATAACACAGGATTACCACTTATCCAACTACCAGATAAGCCCTTTTCCAAATAATTCCAAAGTCAAGAGCAAAGACAAAAACAAGAAGTACAAAGCCTCTGACACCTACACCTACAGTAAATATTGAACACAGCCCAACTCCTGGCCAGGTTAACATAAAACTGCATGCTATATACGTACTTACTTCAGTTTTAAATTTCGTGATTTATCCAGATTTAAATTTCGTGATTTACATTCACCAAGATAGAGCACATTCTGGACAATAAACAACCTAACATAAAATTAAAAATTAAAATTGAATAATTAATTCATTAATACTAAAATTTGGAAGAATAGAAATCATACCAGGTATGTCCTCAGGAAATTGTCCAAATATTTGGAAATCAAAGAAAGCATGGATCAAAAAAACAGTCTGTAGGGAAATTCAGAATAGTGTGAGCTAAATGATGATGAAAACACAACCTATCAAAATTTGTGGAATGCAGTGAAAGCTGTGCTTGGAAGAAAATATATAGCATTAAATGCATGTATTAGAAAACAAGAAAGATCTAAAATCTGTGACCTAAGATTTCATCTTATAAAACTAGATAACACAGAGCAATTAGCTTAAAGGAGGTTGAAAAAAGAAAAATGTCAGCAGAGAAAAATCGATGGAATTGAAAACAAAAAATAGAGCAAACCAACAAAACTAAAAACTAATTATCTGATAAACAAATTGATAAACCTCTTGCCCGGCCAAGCAAAACAGTGAGAAGAGAGTAAGAGAAGTTCCAATATCAGAAATGAAGATGATACAATCATACAATAATTCGGCAATAAACAAAGAAAGGATTTTTCAAGCCACTAAAAGACACAGATGAATTGTAAACACATATTGCTAAACGGAAGAAGCCCGTCTGAAAATCTTAAATATTGGGCGATTCCAATTATATGAATTCTGGAAATGGCCTTAACTAAAAAGATGGTAAATATATCAGTGATGGCATTTGTTTAAATCGATTTAAAAAGCTGGGGAAACTTATTTTTTAGGAGAATAAAGCTATTCTGTCTGGTACCGTAATGATGGGTATGTAACATTATGAATTTGTCAAAACTCATAAAATATTATAGCACAAAGAGTAAACCTAAATGTGTATAAACTTTTAAAAAGTTATTCAGGAGACTGCAGGACCCCATAATGGAAATTAATATATGACAAACCAAATTCACTATATTATAAATGTATGAAACACCTTCACAGAAAGGGATGGTAAGAAAAGTTGCTGACCGGGGCGCCTGGGTGGCTCAGTCGGTTGGGCGTCCGACTTCGGCTCAGGTCACGATCTCGCAGTCCGTGAGTTCGAGCCCCGCGTCAGGCTCTGGGCTGATGGCTCAGAGCCTGGAGCCTGCTTCCGATTCTGTGTCTCCCTCTCTCTCTGCCCCTCCCCCGTTCATGCTCTGTCTCTCTCTGTCTCAAAAATAAATAAACCGTTAAAAAAAATTAAAAAAAAAAAAAGTTTCTGACCAAATTTTGAAAATCAGTAAAATATGTAAAATAGAGGTAAAAGGAACTGTACATAGCACTGAATTATAGTTGATAGAGTTGTTTTCTACAGAGGTATGGGTTAACAATTCTGATACCTCTATACATGTATAGTAGTATGTAATAATTAACTAGATGCATAGAATATGGTGAGAGTGAGGTTTCCCACTGACTACTGGAGTGAAAGATTACAAACAAGCAAGGGGAGAAGACTAGAAAGCTCCGTGTGGTAATTGATTAGAGTTGGAGATACTGATATGAACTTCAGTTTAGTATTTATTAATATGTATCAATAGATATTTATAGATGTGTGTTATTACATGCGTGAATATATTTCCTTGTTCTCTCAGCCGAGAGGGCCTGGAATCAGCAGCACTCCAGTAGCAATAAGCACAGCTAGCACCCAGATCTTGGTTTCTAATACCATTCTGCAATAAAAGGTACAAAGTCTTCTTGGAAGATGGATGGTTCTAGGGCTGGGTCAGGAAATATATAAATACAGCCTAAAACATCTTGTAGTGCCAGGGAATAAGAAATTACTAAATTAAAAAAGAAAATAAAAAAGAATAATGGGAGTATGTCAAAGAGACACAAAAGCCAAGTAAATAAAAGAGCTCCCAACGGTCAAAACTATAACAATTTGTATGACAAAATTAAGTAGTATTAGATTATAATCAAAAGTATAAAATAATTGTCCATGAGTATATACTGATATAGATGACTAAATAAATAAATGTAGAAGAATTCTAAATAATTTATGCAGTTACTTTGCTCTCTAAGACATGGAGTGTAACTCCCCACTCCTTAACTGTGGAGGCAGTGAATAGCTTCTTCCTCCTAGAAAACACAGTAGGAAATGGAGGTGAAAGTACCTGTGCGGTGGAGAAACCTGACAAGCACTGCACAGCTAAGTGATCAAGGTTATCACCAATGATGCCACATTGATACTACACACACTTTGTGATGTGATGAAAATAGCATTTTATCTCTGTGGGCTTCCACCCACAAATGCATAACCCCAGTCTGATCATGAGATAAGCATGAGAAAATTTGAACTGATTCTACAAAATACCAAATTAGTACTGTACTTCTCGAAAGTATAAGGGTCAACAAAAACAAGGAACATCTGAGACTGTCACAGCCAAGAGGAGACTTATGCAAAATGATTACTAAAAGTAATAGGATATTCTGAATGAAACACTGGGATCAAAAAAGAAGAAAGGCAGTGTTAGGCAGTTAGGCATGAGGGAGGAGGGGTAAAGCAGATTCTCATCACATCCTCAGAGTCACCTCTAACGGCTAACAGAACAGGAAAGGCCCAGCCACAGAGCTGGGTCAAAAGCCACAAGAGGCCTTCTAAGAGCTGAGCATGCACACAAAAGGTGCAACTTGCCCTTAAGGTCACAGCAAAAGCCCATTAGAAACTCATAAATATACAATACATAAATAAATACAACTGTAACAGACTGCATCATAGGTAGGCACATGCGCAGAAACCAAAATGTTACACAAGCACCAGCTGTCAGTCAAAACTGTCAATCAGAGCCAAATTTTACACATGCAGAAAGCAGGCTTAAAAGGAAGCAGCTAGAGCTTCTTGGAGCCACTGTCACTCTTGCTCCAGCATTGGCTCACTTTCTGTCTTGAAAGGGTACGACACTTTTCTACTCAATACACCATTTCCCCATACTGGTCTTGTGTCTCCAATTCTTTGCTACCTCTGGGACAAGAACTTAGCAACCTGGGAGGAAGGGAGGAAGGGAGGAAGCGAGGGAGGGAGGGAGGGAGGGAGGAAGGAAGGATGGAAGGAAAGAAGGAAAGAAAGAAGGGAGGGAGGAAGGAAGGAAGAAAGGAAGGAAGAAAGGGAGGAAAGGGAGAGATAGAGGAAGAATGAAAACAAGGTAGGTAGTAAAGATGTATGGGTAAAGTATGGACTTAATTAATGTATAAACATTAATTCATTAATTGTAACTAATATACCTTAAGATGTTAATAGTAGAAGAAACTCAGTAAGAGGCATGTAGGTATACTCTATACTATCTTCACAATTTTTCTTAAACTTTAAAATGTTTTAAAATTTAAAATTTTTTAAAATGAAAAATATAAAGAATTATCGACTGCTTGTACCACCCCGCCCTCTAAATTCATATATTGAAGCCCCTACCTCCCAATGTGATTGGGTCTTTATGGAGGTAGGTAAGGTTAAAAGAAGTCATAAGGGTGTGGCACTAATCTCATAGGACTGGTATTCTTATAAGGAGAGGAATAGACACCAGAACTCTCTTCCTCTCCCTCTCTCCAAATGCACACAGAGGAAGGGTCATGTGAAGACACAGCAAGAAGGCAGCCATCTATAAGCCAGAAAGAGAGGTCTGTCTAGAAAATGATCTGCCAACCCCTTGATCTGGGACTTCCGACCTCTAAAACAATGAGAAAATAAATGTCTTTTTTTTTTTCCTTACGTTCATTTTATTTATTTGAGAGAGAGAGAAAGAGAGTGTGTGAGTGTGCACAAGTGGGTGGAGGGCACAGAGAGAAGGAGAGCAATAGACTCCCAAGCAGCTCCTCCTGGCTAGCATGAGCCCAACGTGGGGCTCCATCTCACAAACCTTGAGATCATGACCTGAGCCGAAACTAAGAGTCAGATTTTCAACCGACTGAGCCACCCAGATGCCCCAGAAAATAAATTTCTCTTGTCTTAGTCTACTCAACCTGTGATTTTTATTATGGCTGCCCAAGCAGATAAATGCACAGTCATTTGCAGTGATATCAATTTAAGTACAATAAGTTTGGAAAGAGATGCCAAAGAAAACTTAGAGGACTAGAGGAAATATTCATTAAATATAAATATATTTGAGTTTATTAATGGATATGTTATTTGATATACAACATAAAATAAAGTAAAATGCATGTGCCTGTTGCCAGAAAACTGATTTTTCATTATGAATAAGCTTAGCATTCAAAGAAAAAACGTTGTGCTTAGGCAGCAGTCCAAACAAACTCACCCACACTCTAGTGTTTGTGGGTTTTTAGCAATTCGAGGTGATAGGGTTGTATTTAATATATTGCTTCATTCAAACAAGGCATGTTATTTTTTAAAATAAAATAACTGAAGTTAGCAATAACATGAGCTAAGCTTTGTAATTAACCTTTGTAATCTACTTAATTTGGAGATCAAATTATTACCCCACTTGTGATTTAGTGATTTTTTTTTCAAAGTAGGGAATATTTCTATGTGTCTGTACCTTTGGATAAGCCTCTCATCCTCCTATTTTGATCTGGATGAATACTCTTAAAAGAGTATATGAAGTAAATATAGTCTCACCACCACCACTGCCACCATCATCATGCATTTAATTCACAATTCTCATTTATGAGCAGTTACACCCTAATGAGAGCAATAGCCAAAATTGTAAAGTTATACTAAATTAATATGTAATAGTTTTTCTGGCTGCAAATTCAAATAATGATGCTTGGATGTATAGTGACTTTCCTTATTAAAAATATGAAATGCCTGCCCTCCTTTTTTGACTTAATTCAACAGAATTATCAAAATAATGTTCCATCTTACTTTAGAGAATATATTTCAGGAAGAATTTCCACCCACTCCAAAATCAACATTATTTGGAGGGTTTGCAATCGGAGTTTTAATTATAGCTCTTCTCAAAGAAGAATGAAATTACATAAAAAGTTCATTTGACTAGGAACAATATAAAGCTATTAACTCATTGGACTCTGCTCACTGAAGGCATGATTCTTAATAATCTTAGTTAAATATCAGCATTCTTTTATTAACTATAATAGCCAATAATTGGGGCTTGGAACACTAAAATTATTCATAAAAAAATGTACACTTCTGAAAAAGTAGATTACAGTTCACCATTTTATGTCCGGGCTGATACTTTTCTGAACTAGAACATAAGTTCTTTGGTGGAAGGGATCTTTGTTTTATCCACTACTCTATCCTTAGCCCTTGAAAAGCACTGACATACAATAGCCATTCAGTAAATACTTGCTTCAAAATTGAATGTGACCATTATGAATTTTATACACAAAAAAATAAACTTAAAAAGTATATATTTTTTTCATCTGAATAGACATTTTTCTAAAGAAGACATATAAATTGCCAACAGTTACATGAAAGTTGCTCAACATTACTAATCATTAGGGAAATGCAAATATAAACCAGAATAAGATACCCCCTAGAATGGCCATTAACAAAAATATAAGAAATAACAAGTTTTGGCAAGGATATGGAGAAAAGGAAACCCTTGTGCACTGTGGGTAGGTATGTAAGTGGGTATAGCCATTGTGGAAGATAGTTTGGAGGTTCCTCAAATAATTAAAAATAGAACTACCATATGACCCAGGAATGTCTGGGTGGCTCAGTTAGTTAAGCATCCGACTCTTCGTTTTGGCCCAGGTGATGATCTCATGTTTCATGAGTTTGAGTCCCCCATTGGGCTCTGCCCTGACAGTGTGGAGCCTACTTGGGATTCTCTCTCTCTCTCTCTCTCTCTCTCTCTCTGTCACTCTCTCCCCCTCTTCCACTTGTGCTGTCTCTGTCCCTCTCAAAATAAATAAATAAACTTTAAAAAAAGTACCATATGACCCAGCAATCCTACTCCTGATTATTTATCCAAAGAAAATAAAAATAAAAACACTAACTCAAAAAGATATCTGCCCTCCCACAATGTGTTCATTACAGCACTGTTTACAATAGTGAAGACATGGAAACAACCAGTGTCTACTGATATATTGATGGGTGGATGGATAAAGATGTGATATATGTATATGTATATGAATGTGTATATTTTCATATATACACATGTATATTTATTTATAAGATTGTATATATGTATACACACACACACATAATACTATTCAGCCATATAAAGGAAGAAAATCCTGCCATTGTGACAACACAGATCAATTTTCAGGTTACTATTCTAATTGAAATAAGTCAGACAGATAAAGAACAAATATACTCTAACCTCATTTATATGTGGAATATTAAAAAAAAATATCCAACTCACTGAAACAAAGAACAGATTGGTGGTTGCCAAAGGCGGGGGTATAAAATGTTAAGTTTTTTTCCATTTCATTTTTTTCATTTTCATTTCAATATCTTGAAAAAAATTCCATAACACAGATAGTATAGATCCGTATTGTTTTGTAGCCACTAAAGGTAAAATTGTAAGCTAGATCAAAAACAAGGCTAGGCTCAGATCATAGTTTGTCTGTCTTATTATGTTCTTTGAAAATCACCTATAAACTGGGAACCACTTTTCTAAGATATACAAAAATCAAAGGTAGGCAAACAGTACAATGAACAATCTAGAAATTTACCATATGAAGATTTAGCTCAACTTAAATTGTTGAAGGATTGTCATGTAGCAGTGAATATGACTTACTCTTTGTTGCTCCAGAGGGTATAACCAATTTTAGAGGCAATTTTGAAATCAATATATGGAATATTTAACAGCAATAGCTGTAGATTTATAGAGTACCCACTGGTAGAGGAAGAGTCCCTCATACTGGATTTAATCAAGATATGTTTGACAAGGATGCTTGATAGAGACTTGAATAAATATTCATGAAAAACATTTGTAGCCCTAAAAGCCCATGAGACTACATTTCTTTCCACATATATACAACAACCATCTATTTTGCTACTCTAGAGTCAGAAAAGCACTAGACTTTGTACGAGATATCTAAAGTTGAAGTATTTACTCTGCATACTAATTTTGAGATACTGGATTAGTATTACATCTGGAAAGGTTTATACATTCTTTGGAGAATAGTGAGTGAAAATTAAAATATATAAATACTAAAACAGGAGGGGCGCCTGGGTGGCTCAGTCGGTTAAGCGTCCGACTTCAGCTCAGGTCACGATCTCGCGGTCCGTGAGTTCGAGCCCCGCGTCAGGCTCTGGGCTGATGGCTCAGAGCCTGGAGCCTGCTTCCAATTCTGTGTCTCCCTCTTTCTCTGCCCCTCCCCCGTTCACGCTCTGTCTCTCTCTGTCCAAAAAGAAATAAACGTCAAAAAAAAAAAATTTAAAAAAAAATTCTAAAACAGGACATAAATTTTACATGTAATAAAATGAACCATTTATTAAGCATCTATGTACAATTTTACCTTATTTTCCAATTATTTAGTATGGCTACTTGAGACCAGGTAACAAACTGATCTCAAGAGATACAGCGATGAACAAGTACAGTACAACCCTCATAGATCCAACAGATTGTCATATGTCCTCCATGATCCAGTCAATCTAGTAACTAGTATACAGAACACTAAGGTTCATAGCATGTAATAACTTGCGACTACATAGCTATCTGGTAGAACAGCCAGATTAAAACAAGGTTGACAGGGGTACCTGGGTAGCTCAGTCAGTTAAGCATCTGTATCTTGATGTCAGCTCAAGTCATGATCTCATAATTTGTGGGTTTGAGCCTCATGTCAGGTCAGACTCTGCATGACAGTCCAGAGCCTGCTTGAGATTCTCTCTCTCTCTCTCTCTCTCTCTGCTCCTCCCTGACTCTCCCTCTCTCTCAAAATAAACTTAAAGAAATAAAATTTTGAATCAGGTAGATATAGCTTCAAAGCCCCTCTATGTAAAATTTTTCCAGAAATTCCAAAAGTATATATATTTTCATTTTTTAAATTTTCATAAATTTTCATATTTTTAATTTTCATTTTTAAATATTTCATATATATTTTCATTTTTTTAATTTTCACATAATTAATATTATATAGGAAATTATTTCTATCACTACCTCTATTAAAAAGATAATAAACTTTAACTTCTTGGGAGTTACTATTTTTTTCCCATTATCACTACGAGTCTGTTTACAAGGTTAGTATTTAGTCAGGAAAGTTTTGTTTAAAAGCTCCATAGTCTTGAGGTGCCTGGGTGGCTCAGTTGGTTAAGCATCTGTCTCTTGATTTCTGCTCAGGTCATGATCTCATGGTTCGTCAGTTCAAGCCCCACATCGAGCTCTGAGCTGACAGAGCCTGATTGGGATTCTCTGTCTCCTTCTCTCTCTGCCCTGCCCTCTGTCTCTCAAAAATAAATAAATAAATGTTTACAAATAAAAAATAAAAAAAATAAAAATAAAAGTTCCACAGTCTTGCCATTATATTTAGAAGCATGATTGTCAATTTTCATGAAACAAGGACTTACAAGTCTGTCATAACCTCATCCTGGCTTATGAATTATCTCCATTTTTAATGGGGAAAATTATTATAACCAGTTAATTGAGTAGGCTGAACTCAGTAGTGTGTAGTCAGGAAACAGCTTTTTTTTTCCTGGAAATATAATATGCACATAGAAAAGTAAATGTATTGTGTGTGTACAACTCAGTGAATTTTCTGTCAAGGACTGTTTTGCCAAGTTAAAAAAAAAACCTAATATTACTTAATATTACTAAAAAGAGCTCCTTTTATCCCCTGCCAGCCACAATACCCCTGCTCTTAATGATAGCCGCTAGTCTCACTTCTAACAACATAGAGGTATTTCACCCTGGATTTGTATGTTATACAGCTCAAACCATATAGTATGTATTCTTTTATCTCTGTCTTGTTTTGCTCAACTTTGTGTCTGTAAGATTCATTTCATTGTGATACCACAGTTTTTCTTTTTTTTTTTTCTACCCTACTGTCTATGGATATTTGCCTAGTTTGTTTTTGCTGATTACAAATTTTGTTGACAGAAAACATGTATCACACTGTTAATATTTCAATTATATTGTGTTATGCCTAATAGATGTCTGGTTCTGAGAATATGCATATGTTTACTTTTGAGAAATATTACCAGATAGTTTTTCAGTGTGGACATAGCCATATCCACTCCCACTAGCAAGGCAAGACTTTGGGCATTCTAAATCTCAACAAACACTTGGTATTTACCACTTTTTTTTTTTTTTTAACTTTAGGCAGTCTGATGGGTGTAGAGTAGTATCATATGTCATGTTTCTATCCATGACAACTGATCAAGATGAACATGTTCTCATGTGTTTATTGGCCATTTGGATAACATTTATTGTGAGGTGAATAGTCAAGTTTTTGTCCATTTTTCTACAGGATTTTCAGAATATAGAGTCTCAGGATTTTTGATGTTGGAATCTTAATACATGGTACTTGAAATCCACTAAAATATAAATTCCACAACAACAATATTCATTTTTTCTGTTTCCCTCACTACTGTATTCCCAGTTCCTAGACTAGCACTTCTGTTATTAGATTTTCAGTAAATATTGAATAAGTTAGTTAATATAAAAACTTTAATCATATACTTCTGTTGCCATATGTAGTTTAATACATTAAGTTAGGAATTAAATGTAGGAATAAATCTTAAAGTTTTAGTCCTTTAAAGAGTTGGCTTTTATTAAAATCAATCGATTATCCAGAAGATGGAACAGGTATATGGTAAGTATATTATTTGTTTTCTATCCACATAGAAAACCTCCAGGGATCCATTTATATTTCCTATCAAGAAATCCAACTCTATAATTTTCTTCCTCTTTAGAAAACACCTTTGTCTTCAACTTGTATATAATTGTCATATTCAATCACAGGATTAATCACAACAGTATTCTCCCTCCAGCTCTAACTGCCTTTTCAGTACAAGAGGTACAAAAGAAAACATAGCTTCTCTCAGCCCAACACATCAGAGGAAGCTAGAAATCCAATTTCCTGACTCCCAGTTCAGTTTTCTGTCTATTACAAATATAATACCACTGAGTGAACTTCAGCTACTATATCTACAGAAAGTTCTAACAGTCATAGTCACACATCAACATGTGCACAGTCTTCTTCAAATTCAAAAGGCAAAAACAAAAGAGAACACGGGAAAAACAAAACAGTTGTAAGGAATGTATTTGAGTGAGGATTTGATTTATAAACTTTCAGTTTAATTTGCTCTTGAACTCTGAATATCCAGTATTTGTGGTATTGTCACTCAAAGTTACCAGGGTGTTTGACTCAGAAAAGACAAAAATAAACAGAACTTCTGGTTAGAAATAAGACACTAGGCACAGTAATAAATAAAGGCAATGCCTGGGGTAAAGGATATAATTGTGGATTCACACACACAACCATACATAAAAATATACAGACATCATATATAATAGCGATAATACCTTTTGAAACACATAATTAATAAATCAGAAACCAAGTCTTCCACTGGCAAACTTTTTCATCTTATAGCAAAATTAGAAATACTAAATCATCAAACCTCATCAAATATTACTGTATAATAAGTATGTTGCATTGAGTTATACTGAAATTATAGAGAACACTGAACAGTATCCAGATATTGCTGACATTACTCACATAAATATTACAAAATAAAATAGCACACCAAGAATAGAGAAAGTCATTTTCATTTAAAAGATTTTTTTTTTTAAGTTGATAGGCCGTGCCATCATTGCTTTTTTTGTTGACTGGTGTGCACTGAAAGCAGGGGTATAACAGAAAACCAGGGAAACCACTGGTAACAGGTTCTAAATTCCTTCTCCCATCACAATGTCAACTACACTAAAGAATGGCCAATGATAAATATCAGGACAGAATCCTTCTTTTATAATACTCATTTTTAAAAAGAATATTTTTTTAATGCAGAAATACAAAAGTGATAGAAGCAGTGCTCTATCATTTTTTCTGACTTTTGAATTATATGTTGGCTTCGAAAATAGAAAAGTTCTCAAAAATAGCTTAAAACGCTTCAAAATAAATCAACAAATATTAACTTAAAATATTTTAATGTATACTTGAGTAAATTGTCTAAAAGCTAATTCATAGGATTTTCTGAAGCAAAACTTCTATAATCTGGTCACATTTACAGTATTTATTGTATTGGCAATATAAGATAATTTGATTTCTGGGATATCAAAAATCAATGTGTAGGGAAAATGGTATCAAATTCATTATTGATGTCTTTCAAGATTCACAGTACAATAAACCAGATAGGACCACAACAAATGAAAAAACAAAAGTCCTGTTATATACTATACAACCAAGAATATGAATAACTTGGTTTTAGGTCCAGAGAAGAGAAAAATGAAAAAAGAGAAAAATGTCTATCAAATAAGTGCCAATCATGAATCCCATTTTGACTTCACTGTGACATTTTAATGTTATAATTTACCATGGTTTATAGTTTAAATTATAAACTATATTCTAAATTACAAATTAATCTACATTTGTCAGGCTCATGTGCAAATACTCCTTATAATTATACAGTATTTATATTGTTTCTATAACTAGTGTTGCATAAAACCAACTTGAATTAAAATACTCAATATAAGAAATATTCAAAGATTTACTATCCATCAACAATAATGTGGAAAGATGTAATGGAAAGATTATTACATAATAGCTTACTTCCAATTCTACATAGAGTTACAACCTAAAAACTACACTTCCTAGACTACACGAAGCTGAAGTTTTGGATGCAAAATATATTTCACTAATTAACTGCATCTCTGTCAGATTTAGAAGACAAATGAAGCAGAAGCCCTCTTCCAGGTGTTCCTTCTGATTGCAAGCAACATCAGTAACATGAGTATTGAGAGACAGTTTTAGTGGCCATATTCCACACCTAGTGGCCAAACTTTATAGGGAAGAGGTAATTGTAGACAAAGTAGTAGCATTTTCCTGATCTATGGGTTGCAGGCATGGAGTGTTCTTGAAATCAGGTGGCCCCCGATTCTCACTCCTCCAGCCTTTCCAATCATGCTCTAAGCAATTTTCTCTATAAAATTCCTAATAATTGGGGAAATATGGCAGAGTAGGAGGACCCCTAAGCTCACTCCATCCTGTGTTTACAATTAGGTGTCACTCACATCCACATCAGTAAACTGGAAAGGGATCCAAAGACTTGCAGAACTCTCCAACTAAATGTAAAGAAGCCACATTGGAGAAGTTAGGAAGGACAGAAACTGTGGTCACTTGCCCACAGCTAGGGGGAAATCCCCCTAACATTTGGCCTTGAAAACCAGAAGGGCTGACTTCTGGGGGTTTGTATAATCAATGGGACTTGGAGCTGGAGATTTAAAAATCAGCTCACTCTGCCTAGGCAAGCCCTGGGGGCAAATGATAGACAGGTTATAGCCCTTAAAAAGACAACAACCTTGAGGATAAGCAACATAGGAGGGACATCTAGCACAGGGCAACAAAAGGGATCTGTTCATACTGATTTCTGAGCATGTCGGGGTGTTCAGTCTCCTCTGGGAACAAAGGGGCCAGCAGGTGCCATTTTCCTCCCCTGCCTCCCAGCATAAATACAGAGCCACTGTGGGAGGTGATGCTGCACAAAGCTTGCTACCTAACCTGGTAGCAGTGAACCACACCCACTAGTTCTTCTGAGGATTCACCAACTCCAAGCCTGCTGGCCTTGGCTCTGGGCTCAGCTCAATTTTTGTTAAGGCGGGGCAAGCCCAACCCAGTCACCTCCACAAGCTGTGCCTGAAGCCACTGCACTTCAGAGGACTGGCCTAGGACTAGTGGTTCAGTGAAAATTCTATCACTGCTGCCCTTCCCCCAAGCCCTTCTTCTGTCACACCCCCTCAGAGCCAGCCTGCCTAGATCTTAATGTTACAGAAAGCAGTACAGCCCACAACAAGCAAAGAGTCAGTGCAGATGTCTAAACTGAAAGGAAAAGTGACTCAAACACAATAGCAGGATGCAGGCAACACACATAGGAACTCTCCTTAAGTGCCAGATCCTCGTGAACGGGGGACACTGCACTGCAGGGCACTACAGGACTTCTTCAGAAAGTCACTATTTTCAAAAGTAGAAGACATAGTGGACTTTCCTGACACACAGACGCAGGCACAGCAAGGCAGACAAAATGAGGAGACAGAGGAATACATGTCCCAAATAAAAGAACATGACAAAATCACAGCAGATCTAATCAAAACAGAAATAAATAATATGGCTGATACAGAATTAAAAGTAATCATCATAAAAGATACACACTGGACTTCAGAAGAGGGTGGAGGACAAAAGTGAGATGGTTGACAGAGATAACAAGTAACCTATCAGAGATAAAGAATTCAATAAATCTGGGGTGTCTGGGTGGCTTAGTCAGTTAAGTGTCCAACTTCAGCTCAGGTCATGATCTCACAGTTCATGAGTTGGAGCCCCATGTCAGGCTCTGTGCTGACAGCTCAGAGCCTGGAGACTGCTTCAACATTCTGTGTCTCCCTTTTTCTCTGCCCCTTCCCTGTTTGTGCTGTCTGTCTGTCTCTCTCTCTCTCTCTCTCTCAAAAATAAATAAACATTAAAAAAAAGAATTCAATAAGTGAAATTTAAAACACAATAGATGGAATAGACAGTAGGCTACAGGAAGCAGAGGAACATATTAATTACCTGGAGGATAGAATAACGGGAAGCAATCGAGCAAAACAGATGACAAAGACTGCCTAATGAGAACAGATTTAGAGAATTCAGTGACTCCATCAAGCATAATAGCATTTGTGTTATAGGAAATCTCAAAAGAAGAAGAGTCAGATGGGGGGCGGGGGGGACAAAATGTACTTGAAGACATAATAGCTGAAAACTTCCTGAATCTGGACAGGGAAGCAGAGATACAGATTAAGGAGGCACAGAGATGCCCCAAAAATTCAACCCAAAGAGGTCCACAATGAGACACCTAGTAAGTGGCAAGAAATAGTGATAAAGAAATAATGTTAAAGGTTATAAGAGAAAAGAAGGCAGTTATATACAAAGCAAACCCCAGAAGTCTATTAGCTGATTTTTCAGCAGAAACTTTGCAGGCAAGAAGGCTGAAAGGAAAAATTCTGCAGCCAAGAATACTTCACCCAATAAGGAATCATTCAGAATAGAAGGACCAATAAGACTTTTCCAGAAAAACAAAAGTTAAAAGAATTGATCAACACTAAACAAATCCTAAAAGAAATGTTAAGCAGGACTCTATGAATGGAAAACAAAAACTATAAGTAAGAAAAACAGGAAACATGAAATAAAAAAAAATACTAAATATCTAAAACATGGAGGGGAGAGGATAAAGAACTTGTTTCAAAAACAAGCAACCATCAGCTTAATATAGACTGTGATATGCAGATGTTATATATAAACTGAATGGTAACCACAAATCAAAAAACAGTGATAGATATGCAAAAATACAAAGGAAGGAACCCAATTATATTACTACAGAAAACCTACAAACCATGAAAGAGAAAAAGAGAAGAAAATATCAGAGGAAAAACTACAAAAACAACCACAAAACATGCAACAAAATGGCAATAAATACATATGTATCAATAATTACTTTGAATGTAAATGGAATAAAAGTTCCAATCAAAAGCCCCAAGGGGACAGAGTGGGGGGGGAAAAAACGAAACACCAAAACCAAAAAAAAATCTATATACTGCCTATATGTGACTCATTTCAGACCTAAAGATACGCAGATTGAAAGTGTGGGGATTTTTATTAAATGACAGTGAAAAGAGCGCTGGGCTAGGAATAATTACATCAGAGGAAATAGACTTTAAAACAAAGACCATAATAAGACAAAGGAAGACACTATAAGGGGAACAATACAACAAGAAGATACAATTGTAAATATATATGCACCCAGCATGGCAGCACCCAAAAACATAAAACAGTTAATAACAAAATAAGGGAACTAATTGATAATAAATACAAAGGACATTAACACCCCACTTTTATTGATGAATATATCATCCAAACAGAAAATAAATAAGAAAACAGCGGCTTTGAATTACACACTGAACTAGATGGATTTAACAGACATATTCAGAACATTCCATCTTAAAACAGAATACACATTTTTTTCAAGTGCACATGGAACATTCTCCAAAATAGATCACATGTTAGGCCACAAAACAAGCCTCAACAAATTCAAAATATCAAAGTCATACCATGAATCTTTTCTGACTACAACACGAGGAAATTAGAAAATCAGCCACAAGAAAAAGTCCGGAAAGACCAACAAATACATGGAGGTTAAACCACATGCTACTAAACAACGATGAGTCAACCAAGAAATTAAAGAAGGAATCAAAAAGTACATGGAAACAAATGAAAATGAAAACACAATGGTCCCAAACCTTTCAGATGCAGCAAAAGCAGTTTTAAGAGTAAAGTTTATATTAATACAGCCCTACCTCAAGAAGCAAGAACAATCTCCAACAACCTAACCACACACCTAAAGGAGCTAGAAAAAGAAAAACAAAACCCAAACCCAGTAGAAGGAAGAAAATAATTAAGATTAGAGCACAAATAAAACAAATAGAAACTGAAACAAACAAAACAAAAAACAATAGAGAGGAGCCTCGGTGGCTCAGTTGGTTGGGCCTCCGACTTCAACCTAGGTCATGATCTTGCTGTTCTGGAGTTCGAGCCCTACGTCAGGCTCTGTGCTAACAGCTCAGAGCCTGGACCTTGTTTCGGATTCTGTTCCTCCCTCTTTCTCTCTGCCCGTCCCTCACTCATGCTCTGTCTCACTGTCTCAAAAATAAACATTAAAAAAAAATTTTTAATACAAAAGATCAATGAAACCAGGAGTTGGTTCTTTGAAAAGGTCAACAAAATTGAAAAATCTCTACCCTCACTCACTAAAAGAGAGAGAAAGAGAGAGAGAAAGAAGTTCAACAAAATCACCAATTAAAGAGGCGAAATCACAATTGACACCACAGAAACACAACTGTAAGAGAATAATATGAAAACTATGCCACAAAATAGACAACCCAAAAGAAATGCATAAATTCGTAGAAACATGTAACCTACCAAAATCGAAGCAAAAAGAAATAGAAAATGTGAACAGACTGATTACTACCAAGGATACTGAATCAATAATCAAAAAACTCTCAACAAACAAGGTCCAGAACAAGGTGGCTTCACAGGCCAATTCTAACAAACATTTAAAGAAGAGTTAACACCTATTCTACTCCAACTATTCCAAAAAATAGAAGAGAAAGGAAAACTTCCAAATTTATTCTGAGGCAAGTATCACCATGTAAACAAACCCAAGTAAATGCACCACACACACAAAAGAGAGAGCTACAAGCCAATATCTTTGATGACTATAGATGCAAATATCCTTGAGAAAATACCAGCAAACAGAATCCAACAATACATTTTAAAAAATCATTTACTACAATCAAGTAGATTTTACTTCTGGGATGCAAGTGTGGTTCAATATTTACAAATCAATTAATGTGATACATCACATCAGTAAGAGAAATGATAAAAAAAAATATGACCATCTAATAGATACAGAAAAAAAAAAAAAACATTTGACACTGTACAACACCCATTCATCTAGAACCATCAACAAAGTAGACTTAGAGGGAATATGCCTCAATATAACTAAGGCCGTGTATGAAAAACTCAGGGTGAACATAATATTGAATGGGGAAAAACTGAGAGCTTTCCTCCTAAGGTCAGGAACAAGACAAGGATATCCACTATACCTCTTTTATTCAACATAGTACTAGAAGTCCTAGCCACGGCAATTAAGCAACAAAAATAAGTAAAATGCATTGAAATTGGTAAGGAAGAAGTAAAACTCTCACAATTTGCAGATGATGCATGATACAATATGTAGAAAACCCAGACGACTCCACCAAAAAGTGACCAGAACTAATAAATGAACTCACTAAAGTCGAAGGATATAAAATCACTGGGCAAAAATCTGTTGCATTTCTATACACTAATAATGTAGCAGCAGAAAGAGAAATTAGGATAGCAATCCCATTTACAGTTGCACCAAAAATAATAAGATACCTAGGAATAAACCTAACCAAAGAAGTGAAAGACCTATACTCTGAAAACTATAAAACACTGATAAAAAGAAATTCAACATGACACAAAGAAATGGAAAGACATTCCATGCTCATGGATGGGAAGAAATAGTATTATTAAAATGTCTACACTACCTAAAGCAATCTACACATTTAATTCAATCCCTATTAAAATATCAATAGCATTTTTCACAGAATTAGAACAATCTTAAAATGTACATGGAACGACAAAAGACCTTAAACAGCAGAAGCAAACTTGAAAAAGAAAAGCAAAGCTGGAGGCATCACAATTCCATACTTCAAGTTATATCACAAAGCTGTAGTAATTAAAGCAGTATAGTACTGGCACAAAAATAGACAGATTCAGTAGAACAGAATAGAAAATCCAGAAATAAACCCACATTTATATCACCAATTAACCTTTGACAAAGCAGGAAAAAAATATACAGAGGAAAAAGACACTCTCTTCAACAAATGAAGCTGGGAAAACTGGACAGTTACTTACAAAAGAATGAAGATCACTTTGCCTCACCATAAACGAAAATAAATTCAAAATGACATAAAGATCTCAATGTGAGACCTAAAACCATAAAAATCCTAGAAGAGAGGACAGGCAGTAATTTCTCTAGCATTGATCATAGCAACATTTTTTCTAGATATGCCTCCTGAGGCAAGGAAATAAAAGCAAAAGTAAACTATTGGGATTGCATAAAAATAACAAGCTTCTGTACAGTGAAAGAAATAATAAAATTAAAGGACAACCTACACAATGGGAGAAGATATTTGCAAATGACATACCTGATAAAGGGTATTTATACATATATAAAATGTAGTATATATTTATAAAATATTTATATATATGGTTGTATATATATAAATGTTGTATATATATAGTATATATACAAATAGTATATATATATATAAAATATAATATATAGTGTGTGTATATATATATAGTGTGTGTGTATATATATATAAACAAAAAGTGATACAACACCCCAAAACCAAATAATCCAATTAAAATTGGATAGAAGAAATGAATAGACATTTGTACAAAGAAGACACACAGATGGCCAACAGACACATGAGAAGATACTCAGCATCACTCATCAAGAAAATGCAAATCAAAACTGCAATGAGATATCACCTCCCACCTGTCAAATGGGTAAAATCAACAACACAAGAAACAAAAATTCATCTAAAATGTTTATTGAATAAACATTTATCTATTTAAATACTTTCTAGAAGTAAATGCACCAGAATAGCAGTTGACTGCAGCATTAGGAGTGCTAACTTTATTTACTTTAAACTTTTCTGTATTTTCTGTAATAGCATACATTGATTCATAATCTAAAAATATAAATAATTTAATCTGTAGGTTAGATATTTTTGTTTCCCACATTGGAAACAAATACAGTATCACACCTAAAAACAAACAGCTTTGATATGGACTAAGGGGTATTAGAAGCAGAATTAGTAAAGTATCATCACATGCACAGTTTAAAAATATTTTGACTGGGCATGATCATTTTTGCTTAAATCATATGACTGGTGTGGAAAAAAACCATTAAATATTTAAAGTCTGTCATATTGTACATAATAGGATAATAATATCAAGTTGAAGGTAAATTTTAAGCTATATACCTTTGATTAATATAAAGTAGATTTAGTCACTTTTGATCAGCAATGCACCTACCCATGCCAGTTCTCTTTCCCAATTTACATCCCAAGCCCCAGGCAGTAGGAACACATAATGATATTTATATTTCCTAGTACCTGATACTCAATTTTCTCAGCCATAAAATAGAGATTATAATGTGATCCCTGTATTTTTTTCCCACAAGGTTCAAGATGGACTAAAACATAAGGCAGTGGTAGCAAGAAGAAAACTGAGGAATTTACAATAACAAGACAGATAGTCCATGTCAGATTAAATATTCAATTTACTTTTATAGTGTCCATGAGTTTAAGTCTGAGTATTTATTGAGATGCCTTTGAATACAAGTAACAAATTAAACCCGCACTTTAAGAAGGAAATGTATTGGCTGTGAAACAGAATTTTTCATTTCAGTGGAAATTTCAGGCGGGCTTGATCCTGGGATGACACAAACAATGTCAACAAAATCCCAATCCTCTAATTTTTCAGCCCTACTTCATCAGTGTTATTTCCATTCTCAGGCTAATTCTTACATCTAATTGTTTAGAATTTTTGTCTATTTTGTTCATTTCTGTATCCCACATCCTGTGTTAGGCACATAGTGGATGTTGAATATTTGTTAAATTATATGAAGGAGATGTGGCTATTGTAACCCTAGCTTCTCATCCTCCCAGCTTCAATTCAGCAGAAAACAGTTTGTCAACCTTTATTGGTAGCCCCAGTCTCAATCTTATGAGTTTTCTTATGAGTTTCAAACCAAACACGGTGATTCCCTCCCCAGGCATGGGCAGAGGCCAACTCCAAAAGGTAACTGACCTACCTCAATCAAGGATAGAGAAATGGCAACTACCCCAATGAAAATTAAAGTATTGTTACCAAAAGAATGTGGTATCATTGTTAGGAACTCAAAAGATGGCAGTTACTACTTTATCTCTGTGTTAATAAAAACATCCATACATAAACCCAATGCTAATATTTAAGTTATGCCTATCAAGCAATAAATACACTTCCCTCAATTAATAAAGGAAAGACTTAAGAAACATCCCATAAATCAATCCATATTCATGCTCTGCAAAATGCTTTGGGTTTGGTTGATTGAGCCAAGAGACTCTAAGTTTGCAGGTGGCCACTCAAAGTGAAATCAATACATGCTTTTCTTGGTAGAGGGGATCACACAGAATAGAGCATAAAACTGATGCAAACTAAAAAAGTGATGACCCGTGAAGACACATTGGTTACCTGTGTATTAAAAAGTAAAAAGAAATTACAAGAATGGATGACCCCACTCACTAAAGGCCTTCCCATTACAATTTTACCTTCAGTATCCTTCAATGGATTGGTAAAAATGCTTTTTGAACTGGTTTCAAGGCACAAATCCATTGATTTACTCAGAGGCTCAGCTATCAATACAATGTCTCCAAGATGTCTGGTACACCAGGCACCTCCAGGCAGTATTTTAAATCAAGCATTGGTAAACTGCCTTTATATTTATTGTAGACTTTTATCGATTAAGAATGATATGAAATAATGAAATATGAAATTGCCTATTGCCTAATATTTCCACATATGTTGATAATGAGACTCAATATGATACTATGAATCATTCCATAATTGTCTTTTTAAAAGTATTTTCTACATGTTTTTCATGTATATCCTTAAATTTTTTCTTTAGGATAGCTCAAATAAACCATTTCCCTATTTTGTATATGTAGAAAGTGAAATGTGAATACCAATATTTCAAACTTGAGTCTTAGACAGGATTAGTTACTTGAAAACTTACATTATATTAATTCAACTAATATCTATGTAGTTTAATCTCCTGAAGTCAGTATGCATGTGGTTTACTAAAGGCAGCATGGCATATGGACTCAGATCAAATGCTTGCTTTACCACATTCTAGCTATGTGACCCCGGTAAAGGTTTTTTTTGTTTGTTAGTAAAAAAAACACAAAAAACAAAAAACAATCTGTTTAAGTCTCTTCAACTCTAAGAGATAGGAGAAGACCTACATTTATGAGGCTTTTGTAAATAAGTTAATATATGTAAGTCACTTAGGAAAAACGGTCTGGCATAGAAGTATTCTACAAATATTGGCTAATATTACTATATATAAGGTGCTACACAATCCAACATGATAGGGATCAGTAGCTGAACATCCAAATTATTTGGAGTATAAACGTAGGAGCCCTCTTCTGTTAACTGTACACATGTAACTCAGCTACAGCTAGGGGAATCTAAGTGAAGTCTGCCAGGCCTAGAAAAACTCCCTACAATCCATTCCCAGTCTCCCTGCTGGTTGGCTGGAGTGTTAGTGCCAGAGTTAGCCTTGGAAGGAACTTGGTGAAAACTGCGGAATCTTTGACAGCCCAGCTTCCCGAATGTGTAGAGCAGAGCTGCCCAGCTAACCCATCCACTTGCCCAGGACTTTCCCATAAGCATGATATTAATTTCCTATTGAGTAGTACTCTTTTGGGGATTTTTTTTTACGGTACCCTATGCTTTTCTAATTAATATAGGTAGTAATAAATAAAAATATCAATAAGACCCATTTGGGGGCTAAAAGAACTTTTAAACTTACGGAAATGCAAGCACACACACAATTTTAAAGCTCAATGTTGTAAGAAGTTTCTAGGAGAAAAAAATATCTTCAATTAAAGGAACTCAGGGTATCTAGGAAGACAAGCAATAACATGGAGTTGGGAGATCTTTGAATATTTCTTGCAATTGTACCTTCTGACGTTTGGCTTCAAGGAAGGATGGAATCATGACAAATTGCAGCTTCTCAGGCTTAGGGAACAGCAGGAACAAAGAGGCAAGGTGAGGAAATGTCAAATATTTTAGGTGAAAACAGCAAAGACTAAATTTGCCTGCAGTGACAGAATGAGCTCCTAAGGATGAAAAGGTAGCTGGTATTAGATTTTTAAAAGATCTGTATCTCCATGTATAGTCACGATCGATTTGATATGGAATTGAGAACACCTGAAGTTATGAAAGCAGAAAAGAGTAATTATAGGCATAATTAAGGAAGATCTTATAAACCTTCCGATATGAGTCTTGATTCACTTTCTGTTTTATACTCCGTAATGCAGCAATATCTCGCTACTTGAATATTTCCAACTTTCGCTACTTCACATCTCTGTATCTTCGCATATGTTGCTCCCTTACTTGCAGTACCACCTAGCTTAGATGTTCTCTTCTTCAGGAAAACTCACCTAACTTTCTCAAGGTTAAATATTTCACGACTCAGGGGCTGCACCATGTATAGGTGTCTGGCACATAATTGGTGCCCAATAACTAGATGTTTAATGAATACACTTCTACAGATTGCCTCACACTCTGTATCTTTATTACAATAAACTCATGGAATACTCTTTTATTTTTAATGTTATTTATTTTGAGAGAGTGTGTGTGCAGGAGTCGGGGAGGCGCAGACAGAGAGGGAGAAAGAGAACCCCAAGCAGGCTGTCAGCATAGAGCCCGATGTGGGGCTAACTCTCATGAACTGTGAAATCATAACCTGAGCTGAAATCAAGACTCAGACGCTTAACTGACTGAGCCACCCAAGCACCCCTCATAGAATACTTTTATTATATCTCATCCAGCTTGTATCACCAACATTTAGCACACCATCTGGCACATAGTACAACCTTGATAATGTCTGTAGAACTAAATTGATATGTGATAAGGATTAATGTGTTGAGAAAATAGAAGTAGGAAAATTTTTAAATGTACCTAATTCTCATTCTAAGCACCATGAGTTTTTTTTCAAACTCATTGTTGACGTTATTAGAGCAACAAAAAAAGCGGCACATTACTGAATTAGTAGCTAATACAATATAAATGAGTTTGGGATGCCACAGGCCATTTTTAAAAGCATGATGTTCTTTGGACTGATGCTTTTAAATAGTGGTAAGACTAAAGTTTATGTACTCTCAGCAAACAGTGGTATCACAGCAAAATAGATGGAGACACCAAAGCTCTATTTTATATATAACACTAACTAAATCCAAGGTGGATTTAATTTTTAAGTTTAGTAGAATATTAATATAACTTAAATTCTGACTTAAGGTGTGGTGATATTACAAAGTTGTGGAGATTTATGAACCAGACTTAGAAAAAATTTTGTGAGGAATGCAGCTAAATTGATTAGCTTTTCTCTCTGGCCACTAGAATTCTAGTTATAAATATCAGTTTGGTTGGCTTTTTTCTTTAAAAAAAACGTAAGTTAGTTTTTTCTAATTGGTGAGTTGAACTTAATAGAATTGTTATAACTCGATTGTTTAAATAATAAATTTTAGTGTTAGTATAGATAGAAACTACAAAATATACATGATACAAAATCCTTTGTTCTTAGGTGTAAAACTTCCATGCATAAACCATTAGAGAACTGTCAAATTTTTCTCTTGCCATTTTACTTAACTTGGCTGATCATATCCTTATAATAGAAATGACATGCTAATTTTAAAGACATTTAAATCTATGTAATTACAAAATACACAGTCCTTAAAATACTCAGACTTCATCATGTATGCTTATATAACTCTAACATTATATTTATTTTATTATTGACCTGTGGAAATTCTGTTAAATATCATGGTTGCATACGATTGCCTGGAAATGGTTTCTATGCTGGATCAAAGCAAGTTTGTATATTTTCTCGACTTTTGAAAAGAGCAAAACAGTTTTCACACAGATCATCATAGAATATGTTTCTTCTATTCGTAAAGGTTATGCCATCTGTGATTATATCTTGTGTTGAACTATTAAGTATTTCTTCAAGTATCAATAATTAAGATTGAATAAAGGTGCTCATTTATTGCCTTAACTGTTTGTTTCTGTTTACATTTTCTGGTTTTAATATTCTTAGTCTACATAATGATAAAATACAATAAAATACGATTTTTATGAATAGACTATAGAGATATTCTACACTAAGAGGCAGGTAAAATGATTAAAAGCACCACCTCTGGTGCCAGTAGAACTGGTTGTAATTTCTGCTGTGTTATAAGACCTTGGGTAAGCTACTAATCCTCTACAACTAGTTTTCTTCATCCAGTATGAGGAAAAATAATAGCACTTGCCTTCTAGCATTACCATAAAGATTAAAGGAGTGAATGGGAATGCAAACTGGTACAGCCACTCCGCATAAAAGTACGGAGGTTCCTCAAAAAATTAAAAAAATAGAACTACCCTACGACCCAGCAATTGAACTTCTAGGTATTTATCCAAGGGATACAGGTATGCTGTTTCAAAGGGGCACATGTACCCCAATGTTTATAGCAGCACTATCAACAACAGCCAAAGTATGGAAAGAGCCCAAATGTCCATTGATGGATGAATGTATAAAGAAGATGTGGTATATATATATATATATATATATATATATATATATACACACACACACACACACACACACACACACACACACACACACACACAATGGAGTATTACTCAGCAATCAAAAAGAATGAAATCTTGCCATTCACAACTAGGTGGATGGAACTAGAGGGTATTATGCTAAGCGAAACTAGTCAGACAAAGACAAATATATGACTTCACTCATAGGAGGACTTTAAGATACAAAACAGATGAACATAAGGGAAGGGAAGCAAAAATAATATAAAAACAGGGAGGGGGACAAAATATAAGAGACTCTTAAATATAGAGAATAAACAAAGGGTTACTGAAGGGGTTGTGGGAGGGGGGGATGGGCTATATGGGTAAGGGGCATTAAGGAATCTACCCCTGAAATCATTGTTGCACTATATGCTAACTAATGTAGATGTAAATTTAAAAAATATATAAATTAAATTTAAAAAAATAAAGGAGTGCATAATACACAAAACTCTTAAAGGCAAAGCACCATAAAAGTATTTGCTATTAGAATATACAGCAATCTTTTCTTAGTGTGAGATAGCAGAATGAGTGGCAAGTTTGCATTAGAGAAAATATAAATCTCTGATTACCAAAAAGGTATGTAATTTATTTAAAGCATTGAGTCAAAACCACTACAAATTTAATTTCATTTAGGTCTTTAATACTCCCTACAAATTTTTCTTCTAGGTGTCTCTCCTATGCATTCTTAGTAGATACCCCTATATTACTTATACCTCAACTTACTTTACAAAGTAATTCAAGGATATCAGCCAAGAACTCTTTCAACTTCCTTCCAGGCCAACAAAGTTATTAGGATCTATACTTTCTCTATCTTTCCCAACATAGTCTTTCAGTGAGAGACTATTCACCAGCTGTGTTCTTGGTTTTGCCATCACTTGCCTTATTAGAGACCATGCAATAACAATCATCAATTCTGTACTGAAATAAATCTCACTGGAGGTCTACATATACCTAAAGTTTAGCATATCCAAAATTGAATTTGATCGTTAATCCTAGAAGGCCATTTCTAGGATTTCTCCCTCTTCCCAGTGAATTCACTGAGAATTCCCTTTCTCAGTGAATGAGACCAGCATCTATCCAGGTACCCAAACTTGACCCTGTAGCCATCCTTGAATCATTCCACTAATTCAGCACATTTGTAAAATTTATTTTTGATTAAATATTTTTTAATTTTTTACTTTCGAGAGACAGAGAGACAGAGCGTGAGCAGGGGAAGGTACAGAGAGAGAGAGAGAGAGAGAGAGAGAGAGAGAGAGAGACAGAATCTGAATCAGGCTCCAGGCTCCGAGCTGTCTGCACAGAGCCTGATGTGGGGCTCAAAGCCATGAACCATGAGATCATGACCTGAGCCAAAGTCAGATGCTCAACTGACTGAACTATCCAGGTGCCCTCATTTGTAAAAATTTAAAACCAAGTTATCTTTTTTGCTTTAGATCCACTCTTTATCAATTTCCATAAAATTACACTTGTTTATCTACCATCATCTATGTTCTTGTGTTTGAATACCCGAAACATCCTTCTACCAGGATGTCCTACCTCTAGATGAGGTATTCAAAACAAAACAAAAACAAAACAAAACAAAACAAAAGAAGATAATTAAAATACCACTCCCTGGCAAGTGGGGAGTTGGAATCAGCTCCTACCAATTCAGGAGAACCAGTGGTTATCTCTCAGGGTTTTTTTGGTTTTGTCTTGTTTGTGTTTTTTTCATGAATTTTCAAACCATTGATAGCTTGAAATTGACCAGAAATAGAGCAAGTATTTGTACTACAGAAATTAACAAACACTTCAGTTGATTTACCAGCACATAGCAGGTCTTCACTCTGAAGCAACACTAATACCTTGAAAGTATAACCTGATGCTGTCATTGTCACACTAAAATTCCATTAGTGAACGTGTCACCTTCTTACACAGTGGTGGTAATGGAGCAATAGACTTAGCGACCTCCACATCTTTGCCATTTTTCTTCTCGACAAACTGTTCTGGCCCTGTCAGCAAACTTAATACCCTTGTGCCTGTCCCAGCCCAATAGACTCACCACCCTCAAAATCTTTTAATGGTCTATCACCTGCATCTCCCTGTCACATATATACTTCTCCTCCAATGCCCTTTCCCCCCAAATATTGGGACGTGTTGCCATGTCTGGACTTTGGTCCCAGATATGCTTTGTAATCTATGCTATCTGCCCCTCCATCCCTTCTACCATATCTAGGGCCCCAGTTGCTATAGGGTGAGTTTAAAAATCTGACATTTCTCTAATTATGTTAATCACTGGAGACAAAGGAGGCACTGGGCCATCATCACCTGCCATCAGGAGCCAGGAAATAAAAAATGTATCTCACACCCTGGGCAAATGTAAGTTTTACTATACTTTTTACAGAGCTATAGCTAGAGTGTGATTGTTTGGAATGCTTGGATATGCTAGGGGCAGGGGTATATCACAAGATCAAATAGCTACAACAGCAAATGCTGGCTCATTCTCTCATCTTCACCACAAACATGAACAATAAACAAGGTCAAATTATGAAAAACTACTGAAGGGTATAAAAAAGACCTAAGCAGAATCACCTAAAAGATAAAGAAAGAAAACTTAAGACCTTTCTACAGTAACATCAGTCCTGATCTGTGTGCTGACTAGCGATCTGATGATAGAGGTGAGAATCTTTGCTGATGGCCAACCATTCTGTCATAAATGACTATGAGACATGCGTGTCAGCATGTGACCTGAAGATCACTTTCTAGTACTTGACCATCAGTATTGGCAACTTTACTTCAATGATGGATGCTCCATGATTCTAACCCATTGTTGTCATACACCTAGTTATACCACAAAAAAAAAAACAAAAACAAAAACAAAAAACCGGCAACAATGGACTAAGTCCTGCCAGCTTACTAGCTCCTATGTACAGGCTAAATTCTTACTCTCTAAGAGTTGATACCTTGATACCCTGAGGGCAAATTATTTTTGAGCCTATGTCTGATATCCAGGGCATGAAGGCAAACCTGACATTTTGTGATGTTCCTCTCTTAAGTAATCACAGTTGAGTAAAATTTACATGTCATAATAAAGCATTAAAATGTGGTCCATAAATGCTTATTTCTGAAAACAAACAAAACTATAAACTACATGAGGGAAGATATTTTATCTGTTTTAGTCACTACTATATCCTCATCACCTAAAAGAATATTTGACATGTTCTAGAGACTTAACAAATATTTGTTAATTTAATGACTACATGGCAGTATGAATGTGTTGTTAGAGGAATCCAGAGGAGGAAGTTGATAGTTATATTTCAAAAGTGCCAGCCACTGCTCTATCCCTCAGAATACAGAGTAAGTAATGGTTCTGCCTTTAGGCCCACTATCTTTCTGGATGAGGCCAGAAAACTGAACAAGACCTTGGTTTTCTCTTCCTCTGAACATGCAATGTAGAATTCAAGTGTCTGTTTCCAATAAATGCTTTAAGCAAAGAAAAAGCTCTAGGTGGACCCAAATCCCTTGTTTGAAATAGAGATAGTCTAGGTATTCTGGATTATACTTATACCTAAGAAATGCATCCTGCCTGTTGGAAGGACCCAGGTATTGGAGCTGGTGATGAAGCTCAGTGTGGAGTTCATTGCAGGAAGGTAGAAAGTGGTAGCACTCTAGCTTGGTTCATGATCCATGATTCATGATTCATGCCTGTATGTTGTGAATACAGGCACAGTTGGGGACTCTAGACTTAGCAGGCCACCTTGCCTCTTGGGTGTCTGGGTGGCTCAGTTGGTTAAGCATCCGACTCTTCATTTCAGCTTAAACTCATGAACCGTAAGATCATGACCTAAGTTCCACACAAGTGTCTACACTGACAGTGTGGTGCCTGCTTGGGATTCTCTGTCTCCCTCTCTCTCTGCCCCTCCCCACCTCAAAAATAGATAAATAAACATTTTTTTTAAAAGGCCACCTTCCCTCTTATAATTTTCCAGCAGAATGGTTGGAAGAAGGTCAAGAGCAATGTGGAGATAAAACGTAACTGGATAAAATTTTACAGGGACCTCATATGGCCTATAGAAAGAGACACTCTATAATCAAGAAAAAAGGCCAAATTCACTTTCCTGTTAGTGACTCATTCTCTGAAACTGGAACTGTAACCTAGATTTGAGGATGATGAGGCTTCTGACCACTGGTGTTCATGTTCTTATGGTTCTCTGGCCATGGGATCTTATATCCTCAGGCCATCTGAATTTAAAATATAGGAAGCGGCACTTGGGTGGCTCAGTTGGCCGAGTGCCCGACTCTTGATTTTGGCTCACGTCATGATCTCACGGTTCATGAGTTCGAGCCTCACTGAATGCAGAGCCTGCTTGAGATTCTCTGTCCCCATCCTCCCACCCCTTCCCTACTTGTGCTATCTCTGTCTCTCTCAAAATAAAAAAATAAAAAGATGGGACATCAACTCATAGATCTATTTTAAATGAGTCAAACGCTAAATATTCCCTGAAATTGATTGTGCATATAATGAAGACTAATAATAAATATTATTTATTGAGTCTGCCATTCTATTTTTGATGTAACCAGGTGTGTGACAACAGTGAGTTAAAATTAGAGAGCAATTGTAACTGAAGTAAAGCTACTAACAGCAAAGGTCAAGTACTAGAACTTGATCTTAATGGCATCAGCTGAAATGCATGTCTCAAATGACTTATAAAGACCTCCTAAGCTTTTGAGCTTCTCATCTCAGTCAATATGATTGATCATCTAATTTGCTTTAAGTAATCCCATAAAATTATGTCAACATTTTACAACTGAAAAGATTACAAAGCAGAAGATTGGCTGACAAGTTGATTTCGAGAAGGAGAAATAAGAAATAATTAGTAAAGAATGGGCAAAACGTATGATGATTCATCATGAATTGCAAATGACCTTTACACGTGCCTAAATTATCAATGTTAAAAACCAAATCCCGTGACTAGAAACATTTATTTTCAATCAAAATGCCATTTTAGACCTACTGCCAAGTTAAGCAATATGCTTTTGACCAAATTATTTTTAGCCGAGTCACCAGGTGCTAGTAAACAAGCAATTACAACATGTTAGGGAATACAATGAGAGCTGGGTAAGTTGAAGATGATCTGGAAGCACATCACCCAATCTGGCTGGCAGATATAATGGGTCAAAGGAGGCATCCCAGAGTAAGAAACCAGAGAGACAAATAGGAGTAAATAAGGTGTAAATAGAGAAGGAAGAAGAAGAAGAAGAAGAAGGGAGAAGAAGGGAGAAGAAGGGAGAAGAAGGGAGAAGAAGGGAGAAGAAGGGAGAAGACGGGAGAAGACGGGAGAAGACGGGAGAAGACGGGAGAAGACGGGAGAAGACGGGAGAAGACGGGAGAAGACGGGAGAAGACGGGAGAAGACGGGAGAAGACGGGAGAAGACGGGAGAAGACGGGAGAAGACGGGAGAAGACGGGAGAAGACGGGAGAAGACGGGAGAAGACGGGAGAAGACGGGAGAAGGGGGAGGAGGAGAAGATATTACATGTATAACACTCTAGACTGATAGAAACAAGCACACTCAGATACAGAAGAGAGAGAACAAGAAATCCCTTGTCAGCAAATACCACAATATGTGATATGTATCAGGCACATTATAAATATTTGTGAATTATCTTTTTTATATGTATCTTGCATCATGATTATGTATTATTTTTGCACTGGAAAAAAACCCCACAAACATTGAAAGGAAATATTGATAGTTTTCAAATAAACCTTCTGGGGCTCCAAATTACCAGTTTTGTCCAATTAGGTGACTGGGGATGTTCATTTTCACCCAACTAACCAATTCAAGCACATTGGTCATATCTACCAATGTCTTATTATAATTCTAAACTGTTGTTCTTATTGCCTAGCAGACTGTAAGCTCTTTGAAGAGAGGTGTCTGACTAACCATGGTCTTATCAGTACCTAGCATAGTACCTGTAGTGCACTGTACATATTTCACAAATAACTCTGGACTGAATAAGTAAATGCTCTTTCCAACACTTGTGTACTTAGTTTAGAATTCCCTTGTTGATTTATAAATTTATACATCCCATGACTTTTGACTATTTTCACTTGGATGTCTCATACCCCTCAACACAAAATTTCAAAGCAGGTCCCTTTTTCCATGCTTGGTGAGTAAAGGGTACCATTACCACTGAGGTCATTAACTTTTGATTACCTTAGATTTGTTCCCTCTCAATTGCTGACTCCTTTCATTAATTACTAAGACCCATAGATTCTCTCTTTCTAACTCCTTTGAAATCATTTCACCTTTGCTATTTCTCCTGTCATTCTCAGGGTTCTTATCCCTTACAAACTGGATTATAGTCCTATCCTTTTAACTCCACTAACTTCCATCTCATTGTTACTACAGCGATATTTCCAGAAGGTAAATTTGATTAGTTTTTACCCTTTTTAAAATCCTTTAGTATCACTGGGATACCTTTTAGGATAAATTTTAGACTCTAAGGTAGTCCCTCTAATAATCTTTTACATTAAGAAAATGCAGTTTTAGAAGGCATCTATAGCCCCTGAAGGAATTTGTAAATACTTCCCAAATTTTGCTATAAAGTAGGAGATACCTAATATATATATAAAATATCATGAGTTATCTCCTAAAAATAAAATGTAGGGTAATTGTCTTCATGATTCAAACATTATCAGCAGATCCACTCCCTGTGATAGCTATTCATAAAACCAATAAATTTTTCATATAGTTTTTGCTCATGCTTCTTTTTTTCCTGTGCTTATTTTGACATTCCCAGATAAATGGGTAACATCACACATCAGCATTCTATTTAACTCTAAAGTCACAGATATTTAAGAAGGGTTAATAATAACCCTTAGTGTATTTTTTCCCCAAGAGTCCTGTCTCTTTTCTTTCACTAATTTCCAAAAAGTTTTCCTGCATCATTAAGAGTTTTAGCTGCAGAAGACAGTCCATATTCTTGTCTTGTTTGTTCTATATTATACTTGTTCATGTCTCTTAACTGCAAGCTCTCTGGGGCAGCAACCTGCTATTTGTCTAGGACTGGTCCACCATGTACATTTCCTATCTTAAACTGTCAGTAATAACCACCTGGTAGCTATAATGTGAAAGAATAGCATGAACAGAGCTACAAAGCAAATCATGATTCAGAATGTGACAATCATCTTGGGCACTCACATTTGCATCAAAATGGTAGAAAGTCCAGCTCTCCATCTAAAATAGTCAACGCATCTATTTATTTCTTCATGCTATGCTATATAAGTGTTTTTTTCCTATTATATACCAAAACCTTATGTGATTAAGCCTCAATTTTGAAAGAAAACCAGTTAATTTCGTTCAACTTCTGTCATTTTTCCCCTTCTATGGACATCATATTATAGATGTTTCTTTTCTAATGCAATCAAAATTTATTGCTGAGCATCTCATTTTCAACTGACTCAAAGGCTAAATTTTCATCTAATTTTTTAAATTACATTTTATTCTTATGCATTTTCTTGCACAAACAAACTTAAGCAGAGGGAGATTTCTAGTAGAATGCCTACAACTACAAACAAATGCCCTTTATTATTTTTTTTTAAACATTTATTTATTTTTGAGACAGAGAGAGACAGAGCATGAACAGGGGAGTGGCAGAGAGAGAGGGAGACACAGAATCTGAAACAGGCTCCAGGCTCTGAGCTGTCAGCACAGAGCCCAATGCGGGGCTCAAACTCACGGACCATGAGATCATGACCTGAGCCGAAGTCGGACACTTAACCGACCGAGCCACCCAGGCGCCCCAACAAATGCCCTTTAAATAAAGCTTGGGGCGCCTGGGTGGCGCAGTCGGTTAAGCGTCCGACTTCAGCCAGGTCACGATCTCATGGTCCGTGAGTTCGAGCCCCGCGTCAGGCTCTGGGCTGATGGCTCGGAGCCTGGAGCCTGTTTCCGATTCTGTGTCTCCCTCTCTCTCTGCCCCTCCCCCGTTCATGCTCTGTCTCTCTCTGTCCCAAAAATAAATAAAAAACGTTGAAAAAAAAAATTAAAAAAAATAAAATAAAATAAATAAAGCTGTATCCACAGCACTCTCAACAATAGCCAAATTGTGGAAAAAGCCTAAATGTCCATCAACTGATGAATGGATAAAGAATTTGTGGTTTATATACACAATGGAGTACTACGTGGCAATGAGAAAGAATGAAATATGGCCCTTTGTGGCAACATGGATGGAACTGGAGAGTGTTACGCTAAGTGAAATAAGCCATACAGAGAAAGACAGATACCGTATGTTTGCACACTTATGTGGATCCTGAGAAACTTAACAGAAACCCATGGGGGAGGGGAAGGAAAAAAAAGAAAAAAAAAGAAGTTAGAGTGGGAGAGAGAGCCAAAGCATAAGAGACTGTTAAAAACTGAGAACAAACTGAGGGTTGATGGGGGGTGGGAGGGAGGGGAGGGGAGGTGATGGCCATTGAAGAGGGCATCTTTTGGGATGAGCACTGGGTGTTGTATGGAAACCAATTTCACAATAAATTTCATATAATAAAAAAATGAGATAACATCAATCAATCAATAAAGCTATATCCAGACCCCAGCTGACTACCCAAAAAAAACAAAATACTATGGAGTTTTACAAATAATTGTCTAAGTAATATACAGAAGCAGAGCTTTCCATTGTGTCTAACCATATATTGGTAGATTGCAAAAAAGAAACGTTCGCAAATTCCTCTATCCCTCTATGCACACATTTTTGCAATGTGACATTGCTACATCAGGAGATGACTTCTATCTCTCCACCTGTTGCGTCTGCATTTGGCCATATGACTCACTCTAACTGATTAGACATTGGCAAGCAGAATGTAAGAAGATACTTAAAAATCACTTTTGCCTTATGGCTTGCTCCCTCTGGCTGTTGGGAACCTTTTCATCACCGTGTGAAAAAGCCCCAGGCCAGCATAATTGAGCACAAGGAAAGACATGAAGCAGAAGCAAGTTAAGGCTCCCTGGACCTACCAAGTGCCAGCATGGAAATCAATCATCCTACACTCTTCAGCACCAATCAAGCTACCGGTTGAGCACAGATATCAACCATGCTAATCCATACCAGAATAATTACCTAGAAGCTGACCCAGAGAACTGTGAGTAAATGAAATGGTGGTTGTTTTAAGTTTTGGGCTAGTTTGTTATGTAACAATACATAGTAAATAAAATAGCCATTTGCTCTTTGTATTATGGACAGGTAGAAAAGACAATGGTGCAATTTATAGCTGCAAATTAATAGGCTATATCTTGTTTCTTCCCAGAGGAAGTAATTACCCTTTAACTTCCTTTACTCTTTCCTACGTTTGTTTGTTTTATTCTCCTTAACCTGCAAAAATTACTATCCAAAATCCCAAACCACTCAAGAAAGCCCAATGATGCTAAGGGAAAGTTCAGAAACCAGAAAAGAGAGTTGATACATACACATTTTAATTGCTATCATTTTCATTGATCCACTACTGAAATCTGATCATAATATATATTACATATATATATGTATATATATATATATATGTATTATATATTATATATATATATCTCTATATATATATTTCTAGGACCTTTAAAAGTAAAAGTGGTTTGTAGTGTCATATTAATTTTAAACAATATCATTATAAAAAAGTAACTGGCTATCTCAGAAAGTTATAAAATAATGTACCAATATAAAAAGTTATATTTACAGAGCCTTGTAATTTAAAACCATTCTAGCTTGGGTAGTCAAATAAATATTGGAAAATGAGGAGTCAAGAATTCAAAGAAAAATAGCCAAATCATTGTTCATTTGATTATATTTTCTTGTGCCAGGTAATATTTCATGGACCTCTAAGTCTTATATCTAGTCAATAAATATGAATTATTATAAACCATGCTGTAAACTATGTACATTTTATATACTGGCATTTATTATTATTATAATTTCTTACAGTCATAAGCTCCAAGGTGGAGAAGGGTCTTAAAAAAAAGTCAGGAAGTTGTCCAAAGTCCTAAAGTGAATCTCAAATAAAATAATCAAAATCACATTCTTATATAGTTTGTTTTTGTTCAAAGTATCCGATTCTAAGTATGCTTTATGTATAAAGAACTAGAAGAGTCTTTAGTTGCAAGAAATATCTTTATCTAGTATCTTTTTCCCCCAAAGAGGAAATTATTCATTGGTAACAATGGATTACAATCCTTCAATGAGCTTTCATTCAGTTCTGGGTAGAGACACACCAGAAAATAAATATTCATATATAACAATTTGTTTATTATTAACATTTGTTTTCAATTTGAGAGAGAGAGAGAGAGCTCAAACAGGGGGGAGAGAGAGGGGGAGCGAGAGGGAGAATCTTAAGCAGGCTCCATGCTGAGTGCACAGCCAGATGCGGGGCCAATCCCACAACCCTGGGATCATGACCTGAGCCAAAATCAAGAGTTGGATGTTCAACTGACTGAGCCACCCAGGAGCCCTGATACTTCTATCCAAAAGGGTTTTCTTTCTTTTTTTTAATGTTTATTTTTTTATTTTTTAGAGAGAGAGACAGAAACAGAGTGTGAGCAGGGGAGAGTCAGAGAGAGAAGGTGACACGGAATCTGAAGCAGGCTTCAGATTCCGCACAGGCTTCAGCACAGAGCCTGACACGGAGCTCGAACCCACAAACCACGAGATCATGACCTGAGCCGAAATCAGAAGCTTAACCGACTGAGCCACCCAGTTGCCCCTCTGTTTGTTTTTTCATTCTTGTATTTGTGATAGGCTAGGAACCAGCCTGCCTTGGGCCAGATGATGGCATTAAGAAACAAAAGATGGACCTAGAGAACACTGGCACATCAAGAATGGCAGAACGACCTTACTGGTGATAGTAGAGACCTTTGATTATAATTTGGATTTGTCCCCAGGCTAATAGTTAAAAAATAAAATCAAGGAAAAAAAAGAAGAGGAAGAAGAAGCAGCAGCAGCAGCCTGAAAGCCCCGCTCTCATGGTCTCCTTTTACATGATAGATTCCCTGGTCTTCAAGGACTGCATTGATGCCTGAACTTGGAGTTTTCCTCAGGAGGAATTAAGGCAATCAGCACAGAGGCTCCCCCACACTTCAATGTTGACCTCTCTTACTTTTTGCCTGTTTAGTGGTTAATCAAAATGAAAGAGAACTTCAACCAAGTATAAGGTGTCATTCTAAGGAGTCTTCTAACCTGGACTCACCATCCTCACCTCGCAAAATATATCTTCATAGGCTATTTTACAGCTACTTTGCAATATCTTCAATCAGTTGGGCTTCAGGTTTCCTAGCATCTGTTTCCATGACATGACTATGACCAAGGCAAGCATATTAATAGCATCATCTGATCTTGAAATATACCCAAAATCAGTTATGCTTTTTTAAACAATAATTTACAACCCTTACATATACTTACTATTTTCTATGTCTATGGAAATTAACTGGCACTGCAATATAATGTATTATTTATATCGCTCCTAGAATTTAAGCTCCCTGGTGCTTTAGATTATAGTAATTTACAAAATTGTCTTCTCTTATATCGCATGACCAATAAGTCATCACAATTCTTCTCTTAAACTTATTAATGTGAAAAATGAAACAGGATAGTAAGAAGTCCTGAGACCTGTGAGAACCAGACTAGGAGAGAAATGTCTACCTTTTGCTCTAAAATTTGCTGTCTGCCAAGACTGGAGTTGAGTATTTGTTTTGTATGAAAAACTTAAAGATTATGAAATTTATATGGAAAATAACCATATGTAAGAACAAACATTAACAACAATGATTTGGTTTATTTGTTTAATGGCCAGTGCCTGAGATATACTAGAAAACTTGTGCATGATGAAGACAGTATAAAACTAAATCAGGGACATAGGATAATCTACTTATTTCAAGTAAGCTCTAGATTTAGCTCCTATTTTTTTTTTTTCCTGGCAGCCAAGGCAATAAGGAAAATACGGTAAATATAGATTATCTTGTGGGACAAATGGGAATATCCAAGTGCATTTTGAAAGCAAATACATTCTTTGCACTCAAGTCTATGCAGCACCCACGCTTGCTTCCTAATATAACATTATCATAATGAGTAAGATTTTCAGATAGGATTTTGTAACAGATATAAAATCATTTTTCAAAAGGCCACATCTTCTAATAAGCACTGGTATAAAATATCCAGGACATGGAATAAAATGATACCTCAAGAAGGCCTTTGTATGAGTAACTCAGATAATATCCAGGTATTTTAATTTATCATGCCCTAAATTAATACAAGGGGTGTGTTTAGAAGAACTACCTAAAGAGAATGACATAGTTGATCTGTTCTTTATATTCTCACTTTCAGATTTCACATGTTTGCACAAAGATTTTGGCAAGCACTAAATTACATGACTCAAGGTCCAATTTTCTATTTCTATAGAATTCTATCATGAAAAATGGTTACGAGTCATATCTTATATTTTCATAGCTCTTTAAATTTTATGAAACACTTTATATCATCTCATCCAAAAAAAAACCTTAGATTACAGACATTTTTAAAAATTTTTTTATGTTTATTTATTTTTGAGAGAGAGAGACAGAGTGCGAGTGGTGGTGAGGGGCAGAGAGAGAAGGAGACACAGAATCCGAAGCAGGCTCCAGGCTCTGAGCTGTCAGCACAGAGCCCAATGCAGGGCTCAAACTCACAAACCCTGAGATCATAACCTGAGCCGAAGACAGACGCTTAACCAACTGAGCCACCCAGGCATTCCAGATTACAGACATTTTTATTTTCCATTTTACAGTTGGGAAAACTGAAGCTTTAATAAAGGTGGAATGTCCAAGATCAATTTATTTCCTTAACTGATGTTAGCAGTCTATTCACTGCCTTTTTATTTTTTTTCTTATTCTAGGCATGGTTTTTGCAGTGGGGATATATTAATAAATGATGACAAGATAGATGTGGTCTCTAAGCTGGGCCCTCCACACAAATCTCTTTCATCATCCACATTATCTGAATTCCCTCTGCAAGGCCCAACACAACCTGCATCTTTAGGCCATGCTCAGACTTCTATAGAGAGGTCTGAAATATAGCACCAAGGAACATTTACTGAAAGTTTGTCTCTACTTTTTTTTATCTAAGATTTAATTATTTTTCAGTTGTAAGAATCAGTCTTGTTGTTCACCTAATTTCTTCACATCATTGTGAATGTGAAAAGCATAATCTTTAGAGGTAGATCCTTATGTTCAAGTATGAGGTGAACCACTCTTACCAATTTTCAAGAGTAGGAGAGTATCCCTTCATATACCCGAGATTCAACGACCTCATCAATAAAAAGCATTTATTAATAATATCTGTCTCGAAGGATTTTCACGATCAGGTCTAATATATTTAAAGCACTTAAAACATCGGGCACACAATAAATGTTCATTAAAACGAAATGCTTATTATCACATTAGCCTCTGTCTTCATCATAGCAACACATGTGAGTCTTGGCTCGTGTCAAAATTTAATTTTCTCCAACTCAGCTTAATTACTCAAAATCTAGTCTGCTCAGATGATGAAACACTTCTTCTCACCCCCACACCAGGGTTATGCTAGTGGCCTGCCTTCAGCCACCTGTAGTGAAGTTCTTGGTTATGGGAGGAGGCTGAGGATATAAGGTCTTCTGTCATCAGTTGTCTCTGTTCATGAATGCCTCTGACTCTGAGATGTCCTCTGCCACCATCCCTCTTTTGAGCTTTTCTACCTCTCTATTTTAGCACCCACAGATTTCCATTCGCTCCCCTTCCATTTTTTTTGCTACCCAGAATGAGGCTTTTTCTAGACAAGAAAAATATCCATCTCATAATGCTAGTTGTAAATCCTCTTCTCACTTTGGGGTTGAATTATTTGGAGAAAAAACATCATGGAGACCACTATTTTCCCCTTTCTTCACCCATCTCCAAAATAAAGGAAAGAAAGAAAACACATCCTGTAAAGCCTCAAAATATTATTGGATCTCATAATCCTGGTCCTTCAAAGTCGGAGACCCAGTGGCCAAGTGTACCACTCTCTGTGGGTGCTCCACCTCCATTTAAAAAGTGTCAATTCCCCACTCTCTGCCATACCGTCTGCCTGCCTATGTCAGGAGCACTGCACCCCGCTTACCTCTGAAAAGTCTGGCTCCGAGCAGATATGCTGTGAAGGATTTCTCAGGCTTGACGGTAGGCAATCAGGAGGGCATCACCTGGCAGTGCTCCTGGGGAAGATGCCCCCACAGACTTGTGCACAGCCGGTGCACCGCCGTCTCTGGAGCTGCATCTGAGGTCTCAGCTAACCCACCCTGGGCGGCCCACCCTTCAGCAGCGCCGCATCCCTAACCCAGGAGCGCCCCTCACAGGCCTTTTATAGGGACCTTCATTGGAGGCCTCCCCAGGTGCCTCCGCTGAGACCTCCTTTATGGGGAAGGGAGTACCTTGAAGCACTTTTCTCACTCCCAGTGCTTTCCTCCACTCTCAGTGCTTTCCTCCACTCTCATGCTCCGTTAGTCCTTCTCTCTCCCTCCGCTCAGCCCACAGGTCCATTAAATGGCAGGAGACTTTTGTACAGGGTCCGTCGGGAGAGAGGCGATCCCCACCTTGGGTGCTGATCCACATACTCCCTATCTGGCAACAGTCTATGAGAAAAGGTAAAACACTGTAGGAGCCAGCACTCTCTCCTGTTCAGACTCTTGCTTATACTATCACATTAAGTGATTAAAGGTGTGGCTGTAACTTTCACTTTGGCTAGTAGCCTTAATCAACTACTCTGATACCTGGCAGCTTGGCTCTCTCCAGTTAAGCCCAACTCTCAACAACTCCCATGCTGAGAGCAGGTCTGGGCTTCTGTCACTACATTCCCTGGAACTACGGTCTTTCTACTTCATTTAAATTCTTTACACCTGCCACTGTGTCTATGGCCTCTTCTCCATTTCCTGTATATAAATCTGACTTTCAGTCCCAGGATGGTTTGCCCTGCTCCTCTGAAGATGCCACGGACTTCACCAGTGCGCCATGAGACTACAATATGTGGGAGAATAAGCAAGGGTTTCTCTTCCAATTCTACTAGTTTCATCTATATAAAAGTATATATGCTTTAGATATCATAAAATTCCTTTACGTTTTGAAAACATAGAAAAAATTATATGGGCCGATTATCTGTAGGTAATAACACTTGTTTGTTTCCCTCCAAGGAATTTCTCATGTAGTTTGTTGTGTTGAAATTTACATTTGCTTTGGAATCAGAGCAATGTCAATTCTGATCTCAGCTCTTCTGCCTCCTAGACTAATTTCCCTGAGTCTCAATTTTCCTAAATGTAAAAATGATTAATATCCCTTCCATAGGATTACTAAAAGAATAAAGATAAATAAAAATGAAAATAAATAAAACCAGTAACATATGTAATGTACCTAGGAATGCACTTAGCCCCAAGTATACACTCAACAAATGTTACTAACATTTCTTTCCTTAAATGGTGAGTAAACAAATACGTCTAAGAGAGATGATTAGAATTTTTGTATGAAGAGAGGAAGTTTCATTAATTTATTATCTTAATAAAATAACTTGTTGATCGATTGATTTTTGATGGCACTCTATCCTGGAGTGTCCATAACGGTGAATTAAGTATAAATAAACTCTCAAATGTCCTTTTGAATTAACATTCTCGATAGATTATTTTTCACTGATGCTCATGCTCATTTGGGTGTTGAAGAATAACTGCCTAATTTTTTTTTTTATTTTTTAGAATTTTCTTTCTGATTCTAACATGGTTACCATTATAGCTACACTTTAAGTGAACTTTAGTTCTTCATAGTAGGGTATGTCATTAGGACACAGTGGGATCCATGCCTTTCTATATACTATCATATGCAAAAATAGTTTTGGTTCTTTTAGTAGTTATGTCAGGATCTTCAGATACAAATTAAAGGACAGAGTAAGGAGTCACCCAGTTCCATATCATATTAAATTAAAGCATAAAGTCTCAAAGACTTCTTTCCTATTCTGAAACTTGATAGTATTATGATATTTGATTTGAAGAATAATTGAACCCTTAGCCAGCATTATAAAGCTTGACCAAAACACAGGCCCATTTTATGGAATTGATGAAATGTCAATAAATGTTTTAAATATTCTTATCTGCTCATTATTGAGATGAGAGAGTATGATAGTCATACTTAGTAGAATTCCACCTAACGATATACTTGCAATCAACAACAATTCAATAAACTTCTTTTTTTTCAGTTTATTTATTTATTTTCAGAGAGAGAGAGAGAGAGGAGGGACAGAGAGAGAGGGAGAGGGAACATTCCAAGCAGGCTCCAAGCTGTCAGTACAGAGCCTGATGCGGAGCTCAAACTCATGAACGGTGAGATCGTGAGCTGAGCCGAAATCAAGAGTCAGATGCTTAACCGACTGAGCCACCCAGGTGCCCCCAATTTAATAAATTTCTTAATAAAAATAACTTGCTAAGCAAAATGATATTTTAATGGATATGCATTAAAATGGCTCTAGAAGTTAATGTAATGTCAGATATCTTTTAGCAGTTAACCCCACACCAGGCCTTCAGCTCCAGGGCGAAAATGGGCTTTCTACAATTACTGTTCTTTGGGTCACACTTCTTTCTTTTATTTTTTCAACAATAGGCACAGTAAAGACTTCCAGTAATTATTGAAGTTTAAGTAAAACCACATTCCCCCTTTTGCTTCTCAAACCCTTCCAATACTTTTACAACATATTCCTTGTGATAATTTTTTCTCTGTTTGAATTTGTGCATTTGTTTCTGTTTTTCTATCTGGACAATAACAGATGTATTTGTAGTAGTTGGTGGGTGATATATACTATCACATCATCTATCTCTAACATAAAGGGATTGTATCCAAGGGATTAGGAATAATGTTTATTAATGTAAAATTAAATGATTTTTTTAAATTTTTTTTTAACGTTTATTTTTGAGAGAGAGACAGAGCATGAACGGGGGAGGGTCAGAGAGAGAGGGAGACACAGAATCTGAAACAGGCTCCAGACTCTGAGCTGTCAGCACACAGCCCGACGCGGGGCTCAAACTCACGGACTGTGAGATCATGACCTGAGCCGAAGTCGGACGCTTATCTGACTGAGCCACCCAGGCACCCCTAAAATTAAATGATTTTAATCTTGTTGGTTTACAAAGTAATTCTCCAAATATTACCTTATTTTTATATTGTTTTTATATTGTTTGAAGGATATGATAATAAGTAATATTTACAAATACATACATTGACATGTGTGACCCTCAAGAGATTAATTGATATGTGATGTGATCACACTGCTAATTCATTTATGGAATAACTATGGCATCAAGCACTTTCCACCACCAGACATGGGATGCTGCCCCTGGTATCACAGCATATCTGTAACTGGGAACAGGTGGCTTTCCGTCCATGACCAGGTTGAATGCCCCACTTTCCCTGCCCCCTTTACCAAACCCTGAGTGCTGGTAAAAAGTCGCATATTCATGCTTCAGCTGACATAAAGCTTGTAAGGTCTTGCTTAGGTTCTATGTTGCAGGTAGATTCTACCCAATTAAGGCCAATAAAGTAGAAAATTCTCTAAACCTAAGAAGGGGGTTCATATGCTTAATTGAAAAAAAAAGGGGGAAGGAAGGGGGAAAGGGAAGGAGAGAGGGAGAAGGGAAGGGAAGGGAAGGGAAGGGATAGGAAGGGAAGGGAAGGGAAGGGAAGAAGTGGACAAATGTTCTCTATAGTTAATACCAAAGCCTGTTTTTTTTTTATCTGAAGATGAAAAGATGAGTAATGGGGCACCTGGGTGGCTCAGTGACTCTTGATTTTGGCTCAGGTCATGATCTCACGGTTTGTGGGTTTGAGCCCCACATCAGGCTTCATGCTGTCAGGGAAGATTCTTGGGACTGGGATTGGGATTCTTTCTCCCTTTCTCTCTGCCCCTCTCTCACTCATGGGCACATGCACACACATGCTCATACTCTCTCTCCCAAAATAAATAAAGTTAAAAGAAAGAAAAAGAAAGAAAGAAAGAAAGAAAGAAAGAAAGAAAGAAAGAAAGAAAGAAAGAAAGAAAGAATAATACATCATTACTAGAGTAACAGCAAGCATTTGGGGGTAGGAATGGTACATTACTCATCTTTTACATTACCAAACAATATAATCCTAGGACCAGCATGTAGTTAGGGATTTCCTATAGAATTCATATCTAAGTTCTGTTATTCTGCATGTGAATAAATGGTAAACAGATTAAACTGTATTTATCTTCTTTCTTTTTTCTTAGCATCTAACTCTATTCAGTTTTCCCATGTTTCTAGATTCTAATAAAAAAGAGCTGACGGGGCTTTCAGTGGCTCAATTAAGCATCTGACTCTTGATTTCGTCTCAGGTCATGATCTCACAGTTCATGAGTTCAAGCCCCATGTCAGATTCTGTGCTGACAGCTCAGAGCCTGGAGCCTGCTTGGGATTCTCTCTCTCTCCACCCATCCTTTGCTGTCCCTCCCTCTCTCTCTTTCAAAATAAATAAACTTAAAAAATAAAAAGAGCTGATAGATATAGTGACTCAAAATAGAAAACCTTTTTTTTCCCCTCTGTCATGTAATAACCAGCAACCTAAATGTCTCAGGTGTAATCGTTGGGTAATATAGTATTCTTGCCTGGAAAATTGTTCCTTCGTGTCACCGTTTCAGTCCAGTTGAGTTTCACTGCACATAAACAGGACTTAAAACCTCTCTCTTCTTTCATTCTCTTTTTTCATCTTTTCTCCCAATATATGAAATGGATAAGGAGTATTTTACACAAAATATTAGTCTAGAAGGATGTCTGATTTAGTTACAAATACAGTAGGGGCTAAAATACGAACAAGTACTCTCTGTCATCCCCGTTGAAGTCTGTACATTATTTTAATGATGTTATTTGTACTCTATCACACCTGAATTCCTTATTCAGAAACTGCCATCTCAATATGTTTAGAACCTACAAAATCTATTTTCTTTTTCCTAAATTACATTTCATTTTTGTACTAACCATATAAACATAATGCTACTACTAACGTAACTCTTTTATTATATTAATTAGACTTGCTTGTGAATATCTTATGCAATTAAAAACTCTAATATTATAAAAATAATTTTTCCACTAAAAAGGACTTTTTTAAATAGCATTGGCTTTGGAAATAATTCCTAATTACATATTTTGTTGTATGGCTTTTTAAAACCAGTTTCATTTAATAATACTATATGTGGTGGTTGTATTAATCATAATATATATAACAAAATAAATCTCTTAGGTTTTTATATATATAATCTGAAACTGACTTATTTAAGGTCATATTCCATTCTGTCTAATCGATTCTAGTCCTGTTTCTAGTTATCTCACAATACACACTTACCAAAAAGAGAAGAATATAAATACAGCAGGAGAGAAAAGAAAAGAAAATGGAGTAAAGAAAATAAATTGTATAGTCCTACTGTTACATAGAGAGCTATTTAACCTCAGAACCTTCACGCCCCCTGGCTAGATTTCTCCAAGAGACAACATCTTGAAAACTAATTCCATTTCCTTAGAACTCTCTAAAAGCTTCAATTAAATTGTGTACATACTCAGAAGCTGAACCAAAGGTCACCTACCCAAGCAAACAGGGAAAACACATAATTGTAAAACATTCAATAAATGTGTTTTAAACAACTGCAGAATGTGCCAGGTTAACTTCCAAATTATATAGTAGAGTGAGGGTCTAGCCTAGAAAACCAGCACATATTTTGTTTCCTCCTTCAACCTCCTCCTTTCCAGTCAAGCCTACATTTCTCAATCATTAAAAAATTCCCGTCACTATTTAATGTGCTTCTTTAAAGTCCAATGAATCATGTCCATTAGCTTCATCTAGATAAGCTCATTAATGAATATATTATCATTATAATTGGCCCTGGACTCCTGAAACAAACAAAATAAGTGAAACATTGAATCTTTAACTACCTCATGTTCTATATTGTGCTTGGATTGCTGAAATATGTACCTTTTCATAATCAAACAAAAACTCATTTCAACAAAGTCAGGAAGAAGAAATAATAAATAGATAGGGAGAAAAAATAATAATCTCTTTTCACAGCAATTGTTTCTACAATATTTGGAAGATCAGAGAGCTGTCACTTCCTCTAACGTTATTTGCAATATTTTTGTAGTCAAGCCTACTACTTATCTACTTTGTTAGTGAAGTATGTGTTTTTGCAAAGCCATGGCAATAAAGACAAAATATAACTATAATGCATCACATTGTAGACCTACAGTTTTATCATCTCACAACATGTGACAATAGAATAGAGCTTATATTTTAGAAAGTTAATTTTTCAAGTTGCATAAGTATGGGCAGTTTTACAAGCAAATATTATACACTTCTCATTGTCTAATAATTAGGGGGGAAATGAAAGAAAATGTTGTTTTAGGAAGGACATTTAAGCAAAATTGTAAAAATAATTATCAAAGCCTTAATATGAAAATGAGAGATCACGTTGTCCTAAATAGATATGCTCAGTTTCTCTGAAGATCTCTGAAGGCCTGTGGCCTTCTGTCTGTTAAAGAGTAAAGGATCACACTAGATAATGAACTGGCATGGACTGCTTGTTTCCTTTTATGAAATCAATCCAGAAAAGCTACCGGAGCCAGAGAAGAACTTGGACTTAAACTAGGAAATAAAAGGAACAACAACAAAACAACAAAACTCCAGCAACAATAGAAATGACAACCCCCTGGGGAGACAGACCATTTTCTTCCATGGGTAGGTGCTAGAGGCAGGAAGAATGAGGGTCAGCGGGCCAACCCAGAGGCAAAGGCAACCATCCATGTCAGGAAGTGGGAAGCAGAGTTTTATTTTCCGTTTTTACCTCTCTCCAGCACAGACTTTAGAAAGTCATACTGGGCCCTTTCAATCAGACCAACCAACAGCAGCATTCCAGACATTAGCACAGAAGTCCATGGGAGGATTATCAGGTGAGCACAAGTCCTGCTCCCTACTGAGACGAGAAGTTGAAGGATTGACCAGAAAACCATGAAAATTCATTCCTCCACTACTTCCTTTTCAAATATCCAGTATGATTAGATTACAGCTTGGAGACAATACTCCCACAAAGCTGCTTCTCAGTAAGGATTTATAATGATACCTCACTCAAGACAATTTTTGGCAGAGTGTGGCTTTGGAGTCAGCCACTCTGGCATTCGGTGTTCAGTTTTCCCTAAACTCCTTGTGACCAACACGGATAACTCTTGACTTTTGTCCTTCCTAATACACATTGCAGACAGTGTGGCTGATAATTCTCCCTAGAAGGGCATGAAGCCACAGGACAAAGTAACTGGACACTTGAGCTACATGACTACCTTAAATATGAAGTAACTTACTAGAAAACATATCACTCCGAACAGAGTTACTGAAATGGGCACACAAGTTATTTAAAATAATACGTTTGTACATAAGTAAAGATGGGAGCAAATGTAAATCAGAAATAAATTGCAATCATGAATCAAAAAGAAGAAAAATGGAGTAAAACAAATGAGACAATATAGTGCATAAGTAGTAAGATGCAATCTGCTGAAGAACAAATTAGTGAGTCAGAAGATCAGATGCATGAACTCTCCTAAAGGTAGCAGGAAGGGATAAAGAGACATGGAAGGTATACACAGAGAGATAGAGATGCCAATATCAGATAACAGGAGCCCCAGAAAATTAAAAGCATAAAAAAAGACAAGTGAAAGATGAAAGATCACAAATCTAAGTGATCTATACATTGACAAAGGGGATAGATAATGTGAAAGGTGAAAACACTAAAGCCCATAGAAAGTGATCATGTATAAAAGTGCAAGGATCAAAGAATGTCAATGTCAGTGGATACAAGGAGACAGTATAATATTCCTCAAATAGTAAAGGAAAATAGTATTGAGCCAATAATTTGATAGCTACCTTAATTATAATTTAAATGGGTGGCATAACAGCAGTAACAAAAATCTCTGAATTAGAAGGCCTTAGAAAAGGTGCCATACAGAGACCTGAACTGGAAACACTTGGGAAATAAAACTCAAAAAATAAGAAAACTTAGAAGACTGGTATTTGAACCTCAGACAGCCTGCTTATAAAGTCCTATTCTTTTCACTCTACCATAATGACTCTATATTGATAGTAATATTATCTATTTTAAATGTATTTTTATTTAAAGCATGGTACAGAAGTTTTTAAGTTCTTAGGAGGAATTACATGATTATCTAAAATTTGATCCACTTAAATGACTTCGTTATATATTAATTAGAACACCTTTCACTAAACTGATATGATTATAACATTATGATCCTGGTATAAGTAAGTGTGTGTCTGAGAATGAATGGGAGGCCCCCCAAATAATTGGGGGAGCAGCTAATTTTCCAATTGAACTGACCAGAACATTTGTGTAGCCCTTATCATGTGCAAGATATTGTGGTGTATATAATGTGACTGAGGGGACGTGATGGTTTTGATGGCATAGTCATAAAAAAGATAGTCCTTTTACCTCTAATTTGTCAGCCCACATAAGTCCTATTTGTTCACCACCAAAATATATCCTAACTACAACCACGCCTTACAACTCCACTGGCACCATTTTGTTCCCTTATCACTGCTTCTATGGTAGTAATCTAATGCTTTTCTGTATATCTACGCATGTTTTCCATCTGTATATTTTTCCTGCAATCAGCTTGAGTGATCATTTTAACACTTTGCTCAGATGGCAGCATTCTCCTACTCAGTCTTCTCCAGTGGCTTTCCATACATTAAAATAAGCATGTTTTACATACACAGCACTGTTCTAAGTGCCAACGTGCACTAACTCGTTTGTTCCTGAAACACACTTAAGATCCTGATAAATAAATTAAGGCATAGAAATATTAAGCTTCATACCCAAAGTTATCTAACCAGTAAGAGGCAGTCAACTTTGAAGTTTATGGTCTTTTCTTCTACGTCAGTTCTATCCAAACTGGCTGACTGATTAATGCATTCTCCTCCACTATCCTGTTACTGCTGCTCTCTTAACATTAGACTCCAACTCTTTGCTGGACACATGGATGCTTCACATAAAAAAACACACTTCCAGCCTCTTATGGGGCTAGTTATGGCTATGTGCCTATGTTATGGCTGAAAGATATAAAAATAATTGTTCTGAGGAAGCTAAATGAGAAACTTCCTTACCAGATGTCAAGAAGGTGTCTTTGACTCTTCTTTTCTATCTCCTTATCCTTTCTGATTGTTGGGATGCAGACATACTTGGGCAGTCATCTTGGAGCTGGTGGAAGAGACCTGTACTTTAAGAATTAAGGAGAAAGTCAGAAAGGACCTGGCTCCCTGATCATAACCAGCCCTGGATATTCTACCTCCAGACTTCTCTTACTTGAGGCAAAAATGAACTCTATCTTGCCTATGCACCATTATTTATTTGTTTTTTTGGTCACATGTGGCCAAAACAATCATAACTAAAGAAATTCAAGTGGAAGTGTTGAGTATTTAAGTTAGATGTAAGAGAAGTTGAATCCATTTACATTAGATATGAGCTAGCTGTGTAGCACTGAGATATAAATAGCACATAGATTTGTCATGAAATGGATGAATATTTAGAATCCATACAGACATCATTATGATATTTCTTAAACCAATGAAATAAATACACGGATGAGATTATCATGTACAAGATATATGAAAGATCAGGATGTTTGCATTATGTTTTCAATTTCTCAGATAGGTATCAAAGCTAATAATAATAAAATATATACTAAGGACTTAGTATATGCTGGGTACTTTTACACATATTGTAGGGATTTCTTTGATATATACAACAACCCAATGAGTTAGATATTACTTTTATCTCCATTTGAGGAAGGAAACTGAGGTTCAGAGAGGTGAAAAACCAAAAACTAAAGCATTTGTAAGCATTGGAAGTGCAGCTGAGGCCCAGCCTCCTGACGGTGTGTACATACAGGCTTGATGCCTCTGTCAGAGAATGCATAATTCTGGTTTATCATGATTACTTGTTCAGTGTTGGTTTTTCTTTAGTTTGTCATCTTCTCCAAGCTAAGAGATAAGCCTTATGCAGCAGTAACATCAGAGCCAGTAATGTGCCTTGCACTCAGGAGTCACTGAGTAAATGACTTTGAGTGAGCAATGGGGTTATTTGAGGCAAGTATCTCAATTCTCACTTTCTTAACACAACCAAAGCAATGGGTTCTAAAGCCATTTCTATTTTTAATATTAAACGCATTTCCAACATTTACATTGTGTTTGTTTGTTTGCTTGCTTGTTTGTTTTAGGCCATAGTAAATCTATTCGTTACCATCAGTGAACTAACAAGTGACTCATGTACTACGCTGCTTGACACAATCAAAAATTATCTTGGGGTTTTCATTTAAGAACATAAATCTATGTACATTAAGCATTAAAGTCTGATTTCAATTAAAGCATGCAACTTGAGTATGAGATAGTGTAGAGGAAACGTTTGCTCCAACGAAAACCCTGTCAGTAGTATTTCTATGATGCTGATTACTTTTAAAATGTTAGAGCAGCCTTTAGAAGATCATACATTCAGTTCTGGTTTTGTGGACTTGTACGACATTGGCTTTCTTCTTCTTCTGAATCCATTTATTTTTTTGTTCTGCCTCATGTGGAGGCCACTTCATTAATCCAGCCAAGATCCAAAAGATGCTGGGATTTTTGCTCATTTTTGCCCATTTATTCAGCTTTACACCCACTTCCATGGATATAGCACAGCGTCACACAGCTAGATTTTTGGAGATGCCAGTAAATTGCACAGTTGCTTCATAGTAAATAAGAGGCCACATACCACACTCATCACTTCCCCCTCTGCCTTTGTTCACAGAGTTGCATATGTGGAAGCAAAAACAGCCGGTCTGTGTTGTCAAAAGTCAAATGCTTTCAAGCAGTTGCCCTGGCTCAATTCCTACCTCCTAGCAGATGTATGAGTATTATCCCAGCCCTCCATTACAAATCAGAAGCTGCATACTGCCAAACAGAGCCAACAAATTCCAAACCCAATTCTAGAAACTAAAGAATGAAAGACTCACAAAATTAAAATAAGTCCAAAATAGGGTTCCCAGCGAGATGGTCGAATCCTTATCAAGGTTCACCAAACTCATTCCACGTATAAACACCACTAACCAGTGCCAGGGGCTAGGGACACACTAGTGGAATAAAAAGGCCTCCCATGACCCTTTCAGAAAATCCTAATAAAGTCCTCATGACCTCCATTTGCCAAAACAGAAGCATGATGAATAAATGCAAAGCACTATATGCACTTAGACTAGCAACATTTTCAAATTTGCGCACTAAAGAAAGAAGAAGAAGAAGAAGAAGAAGAAGAAGAAGAAGAAGAAGAAGAAATGGTGGTGTCTGTGTGCCTTAGTCAGTTAAGCGTTTGACTTGGTTTCTCCTCAGGTCATGATCTCACAGTAGTGGGATTGAGCCCCTCATCAGGCTCTTCACGGGGCCTGGAGCCTGCTTGGGATTTTCTCTCTCCCTCTCTCTTTGCCTCCCCTCCCCCTCAAAGAAATAAACATTTAAAAAGGCAAAATGAAAAGAAATGGTTCACACGGCAAGATTTCCATTTTCCTCCTGTAATGAGTTGTTGAAACTTGTGAGATCCCCAGATAAAAGACATTTTATTTCATTCAGGCCTGGACTCTTTTTTTTTTAACTTTTCTCCATTTGGATATGGAATATACACCCCCAAACCTCCACTGGTATCATCACACACATACTTGAGATTCCCCAAGAGGACCCCTTTCTGAAGTTTTCTTGGCAGATCCATACCTAGCCTATAGTAGCAGAAATTCTGTTAATGCAGGCTCTCTCCCAAAACTACTGTCTTGATGCAGTACTCACTACAGTTACAAAGTCTTCACCAGCCTCTGAAAAATCAAAATCATGACGAATAGACAAAGTGAGCCTGGGTCACATCTGGAGAAAACAAAACTAGAGGAAGGGACCTCTTACTAAGCACCTATAATGCACCAGCACCATCCTAAGCATTTTACATTCTATTAAGTAATTTAATCCTCTGACCAATGTCTTAATATAGTTGTTATTATCATTGACTTCTTTTTTTTTCACAGATGAGGAAACTGAGTCCCAGAAAATTTAAGCTAACGCCTAAGATCACAGCAAGTCGTGAGTGGTATGTCCGGATTCAAATGCAGGCAGTCTCATTCCAGTGCTTTTTGGAAGCACTTTTTGGAAGACTCCAGTGAGTCTTTTCACTACTACCTATGCTACCTCTCTTTACTAATGACAGCTAACATTAGTTAAGCACTTTCTAGGTCTTTCCTAAGTGCTTTGCGGAAGTGGGATCATAAGCAGCCATCCCTCTTCAAGCCATCTCTCATCTGCTCAGCAGACTGAGAAAGAAACTTCCTGGAAAGTCAAGTCATGTTAAAGTGGTGGAGACTGCTGCAGACACCAATGTATCTTTGCAGGATGGACTTTAGCAATAGAAAGGCAAAAATATAGGGGAGCTGTATTAAAGAGGTATCTTTGGTGTGTATCACCCAAACTTTCAGTTAACCATGTCCCTTACAAAGCTAAGAAAAATAGTACTAGATTGATATTTCAATTTACTATGATTTACTATTTTGTTAATAATTGCTTTATACTACTTGGCAACCCCTTCTTGTATGCCCAGTTTAATATTTAAATATGAAGAGAAAACTACTTTGGGCCATCTGAAGGAAAATTTAATCTGAATGCAACGTGGTTCCTGTTCATTGCTTTTTAAACTGAGTTTATTCAAAAATGATTTCAATCATTGAGTTCAGAACTTTGATTAAGTTATAATTGGAATGAGGATATGGATAAGAAATCTCAACACAGGGAAAAAGAGGTAGGTCCATAACTAAAGATGTAGCAGGATTAAAAATTGCTCTTAAGGAAAGAAAATGGTTTTCATTGCTTTCACTATATTAAACACATAGTAGAAACTTGCTGAGTCCATGACACTAGGAAAGTTGAGAATGAGAACAAGACAGGAGATGAAATTGTTCTGCATGAGAAATAATAGCAATGTGAGGATTTGAATTTGGTAGTCTAGTGGAAATAGCAAAGGATATCAGGTTAGAGAAAGAGGCCCAAGGAGATGGTGAGAAGCTGAGGTCTAATGAAGCAAGAAATCCCCTATGACATAGAAGAGATGATAAATTTTCAGGTTAGTGGTTTCTATTTGAATTTGAAATTTTCTTCTTCCTTGGGCTCTAATTACCCTTTGCTACCCCTTTGGTAAGTGTTGGTAATATGCAATAACCTTGTGTAATGATTTAGGAAAATGAAGGGAGAAATCAAGCTGTCTGGGTCTGGCATGATAGCAGCTGCAGAAGTTTAGAGTGATGATGAGAAAATGGTGAAGACATGAGGCATCTGGGTGGTTCAGGTCATGATCTCCTGGTTTGTGAGTTTGAGCCCCACGTTGGGCTTGCTGCTGTCAGCACAGAGCAGGCTTCGAATCCTTGGTCTCCCTCTCTCTCTCTGCCCCCCCCACCCTCTCTTTCCTATCAAAAATAAGTAAACTTAAAAAATAAAAAGAAAGAAAAGAAAATGGTGAAGCTGGATGAAGCATCCTGTAAGTGGAGCATTGTAAGCCCTGTGCAAGTGACTGGAGACATAAAGGTGGCCCCAGAGACTCAGCTCAAGCTCAAATAATCTGTCTGAGAGTCAAATAAGAAAGGAAGAAAGGAAGGGAGGGAAGAAAGAGGGGAGAAAGGGGGATAAAAGGAAGAGAGAGAAAGTTATTTTGCCTAGGAAATTTTAATTATTTTGACAAAGGGGCTACAAAGAATGATACACACTCCCCAAACTCATGTCCATCCCCATGAACAAATATAGAAAGCACCTAAAAAACACCTGCAACTCACAGAGCAAATGATTCCCACAGTAGTTACTGCATCAAAACAGAGACCTAGATCTCAAGCTAGAAATACAATAATCACATTATCATATTTTCTCTAATAAAAACAGTGACCTCAATCTACTGGTTTTATTCAAAACAGAGTGGAAACAATTATTACATTAGGCCTATAATTGTTTATTTTTGTCTGCCAGTAACAAAGCATCATGTACATGAAGGAAACAAAACACATTTTAAACAGAGTTGACACTTTTAAACTCTGGCTGTGCACCAGCTTTCATTTAGTGACCAGGATCCCCAAAATCACATGCATACATGGAGTAACAAGAATATATTTTTGAACTGATGGTGGGGACCTTTTACACATGTTAGATAAAATAGAGTCATACAGCGCAAACAATTTCTATCTAGGAGATAAGAAGTACACAGTGTTATATTTATGAGGTCATGAAACTAGGGGATATAGACAAAAATCCAGCTTTAAATCATTGATAGTAAAAAAGAAAAGGAAAAAAAGAAATAAAAGGAAAAGAAAAAGAAAAAAAGAAGGAAAGGAAAAGAAAGGATGAAGGAAAGAGCTTATTATCTGTAAATGTTCATTTTTCAGGGCTCATAGCGAGGTAAAGCATAGGCCAAATTAATACATAAAACTACTATGCCATAACAAACAGACTTTTTCAACTCTATGTATATATTAAAATTGAATATCTTAGACTTCACCCACACCCCAGATGGATGGTGTTTAAGTCTGTTCAGGCTGTTATAACAAAAATATTACAGACTGGTGGCTTAAACAGCAGACGTTTATTTCTCACAGCTCTGGAGGCTGGAAAATCTAGGATCAAGGTGCCAGCAGGTTCCATGTTTGGTCACTTCTGGTTCACAGATAGCCCTCTGCTGCTGTGTCCTCACATGGAAGCAGCGGCAAGAGAGCTCTCTGGGGTCTCTTTTATAAGATACTAAATCCATTCGGGAGGGTTCCACTGTCATGACCTAATGACCTCCAAAAGGCCGTGGCTCCTAGTACAATCACAGTGAAAGTCAATATTTCAACATATGAATTTTGGAAGGACACAAACATCCAATTTATAACAGATGATGACACATAAATAGACATGAAGTTGTCAGTCAGTTTCTAGTGAAGGAACACACAGCTGAGTCAAAGGCCGACCTACCGGGGATAGTGTGACTGCCCATCGCACGGAGGTAAAACTGATTATGTCTGTAATTTAGCAAGGAACCAGGCCTTTCCTAACTCAGTGAAAACACAAGCCATTCGGCGGATATTATTTTTCTTGGAATTTCATGTTATTTAAACATGAGGAATTATCTCCAGTCCTGCGTCCTTGACCCTCCATTACTGTAGTGACCGAATGTCACTGCACACTCAATTTCTGAATCTTGAAGAGAGTGTTGAGTACTCATTTCATCAGGAAGACACATAGACACTTTCTTTTCTGGGCTTCAAATATCACATGCTAGCAGTTTTGGATTCATCAACCCTGTTTATAAAACCTATGTCTCACACCTCTCTGTACACATGGTAATTTGGAAATGAAGCATTAGTTCATAATAATTTAAATTTTGTTTTACAAATCCATAACCAAAAATGCTAATGCTGCAGACCTTGTCTCTTCTTCTGTTATATTCAGGACCAGTAATGTACAGCCACTTGGAATAAAGATCTGGTAGTTTTTTGTATTAAGTTGAACGTAGACTATCCGATGACACAGACATTCTACTTCTAGATTTTTTTACCCACAGAAATAAAATATACGTGCAGTTCCCCAACAACTTGTTCACAATAATTATAGTAGCTTTATCCCCTATTCCAAAAAGTGTCAACAACCCAATACTATGTGCTACATTCATACAAGAGAGTGCTACTGTAGAATAAAAATAAGCAATTCAGAGAGACACATTAATAATTTTGCAGAAAAAAGCCATACCCAAATGAGTACATACCATATGACTCAATTTATATGAAGCCCTTCAGCAGGAAAAATTAATCTATGGTAAAAAAAATACGAAGAGTATATGTCTCAGGGGATGGGTTGTATTTGGAGAGGTAAGAGAACTTTCTGAGTAATGACTTTTGTTGATTACCTACCTTTTTCCCAATAACATATTGCAGTTTTTATTTTTATTTGCTTACTTAACTTACTTTCTTACTTACTTATTGTTATCTCTCTCATTCCTAATTCCAGAGCGCGATCTCGGTAATTACTGAAATGGTAACTCAAGCAGACCAAACATGACTAAAAGAGGGAATTATAATCCATGCTTGGGCAAGCACCTTCTCTCTTGACCTTCCACTGGACACAAATAAATAAACATTGCCATAGATACTTCCAGCAGCTGTTTTAAGAATATGATGGGAACCAATATAAAAATGAAGTCCACAAGTAGGATGATAGCACAGAGATGTAGAAAGAACTTGGATTTTTGGTCACAGCCCTAACCATTAACTCAGCCAGTTCTGGAGACTGCCCTAGTCTGTACTTCTTCACATTGGAACCTTTACATATTCTAAACTGTAGAGCAATTTGAGTGAGATATTCTGCCGACAGCCAAAGCATGCTAAATGGAATGGCTCCATTTTCCATTTGCGATTCTTGTTAAATTATTTCACTAAAAATATTCTAGAACCTGGGTTTGATATCTTATTTTGCCTCATGTAAGATTTCCTCAACTTCGAGGAAATTTACACACTCCAGAATTTTCAATTATGGCCTGACCCAGCCAATTTCTAGCAAAGAATGGGGGGAAATTTATCTCTATAATCCCAAAATAGCTTCTAAATGCAGTTTTCCTGGACTATGTAAATGATATCTCCATACTTCCATTTGCTCCTGCCAAAATCTCTGGAAATATCTTTGACTTTCTTTTATATCCTCACAAACAACCCATCAGGACATCCTTCCAGGCCTGCCTTCATAATATTTCCATACTATTGTTATGTGATGAATGTTCTTATCCTTAGGGGCGATACACTGAAGTATTTAGGAATGGCATTTGTGTTTTTCTGTAAAATACTTTTAACTGAGTTGGGCTAAAAAAGAAAACAGTTGAATGTGTATAAATGTATACATACATACTTACATATATTCATAAATGGTTGGCTGGATTTATGACCTGGTTTGTCTGACCTTGAAGCCATTATGCTAAATACTTAATAGAGAGCTTTCCTGGTTTAGGTGAGATATAATGAGGTTAAGAATTAAAGTAATAGAACTATGACTGGAAAGGAGAGGATTGATTTGTCATTGGAAAATTTTGAAGAATAGTTAGATATGGAAATAAAAGACAAGTTAATGTTAAAGTTGGTCTTAATGTTTTAAATCAGAATAATTATAACATTGTTGGCAGAGATCACAAAAGTGGAAGGATTAAGAGCATGGGGGTGAGGTTGATAATGATTTAAAACATGTTTCTCAAAATATTCATTCCCGATGAAGTGAAATATAAATTACATCAGGGCATTTGGAGAGAAAAGGTGAGATTGAAGAAATGGATGAGAATAGTTTGAGATATATTAATAAGTTATATAAAGAAAGATATAAAATATAAAATCACTATTGCTCAGATAATGTACCTGTGCTTATGTGAAAAGGAAAACCACAAATTTCTTCTCTGAAAGATTATTTGTAAGATGTACGACCTTACAAATGGCATGAATAGAACAAATGATCAATATAGTATTTGTGGTTGATGATGATGCTTTTTGTGAAGAAATATCTATATCCAATATTTAGGACAAAGCTTTACATTTTTTCTCCCAAGAAGTCTAAATTATAGCCATAATTTCTGGGCAATAGATCTGTAGTGATTAGGCTTAAATGTTTTAGATTTACAAAGTTAATGTATTGCTCAGCTACAGTGCTGGGTCATATTCCCTTGGCCATAGGGAGTGAGAATGTACACCAAATGCTGTTTCTACATACACTGGTGTCAATGTGCCCTTCTTAGTCAAATGTGACATACATTCTGGCTCTTGAACTTGCTTGCCCAGTCCATCTGCCATGATGGCAATGTGCCCATTCACAAGATGCTCTGCCAGGTTTATCTGGACAAAGGTGTAGCCAAGGAGAGGCTAGAAAGGGAGTTTGTTTCACATGTAAATGGCCATACAAAGGGGAAAAAAATGTGCCTGGTCTCTGAAGGCTCTACATCTGAATTATGAACACTAAAATCATTTCACACCTCTTGATCAGGATAAATTCTCACCTTCAAAAGGAAGATCCAGTTTGTTCTTCAAAGTGTTAATCCCAGTCTCTTTATTTAAACTGTAGGAACTAACTGCTAACCCTTCAGCACTTCATTTTGGACTTTAAGAGCAGTAAGTCCTTGTAAGAGGACTTACTATAATAACTGTATAATAACATACTATATATAATAACTTACTATAATAATAACTATAATAAAATAAAAGTTATGTAAAATTAGGATTGTTGTAGAAGAGTAACAGAAAACTCAATAATCACAGTCTTCTTGACAGTGGAAGGAGATAGTGTTTAAATTGGGTATTCTACAATCTTTAGCTTGCTCCTTGTGCTATTTATAATTGTATTGGTTTCTCACCTTATTTTTCTATCGTATGAGGTCATAGGGACTCCACCACCATAAATAGGTCACACAATTTCCAATGAAAGAATAACATTCACTTGAGTAATGTTTTACTGAAAAATCTAGTTGTCTGAGAGATAATCACCATTCCCTTTTCTATCAGGAAAAGAGGTTCTTTATGGTATTTGGATATAATAATTATGTAGGTGGCCAGTTACCGGAAATAAGTCATTCTTGCTGGCTTTTCTATGTTTCTATGTTTTCAGTATTACATTCTATAAATTTAGTTGACTAAATAGCTACAGATTTCTGCCAAATTATAGGTTTTACTTATTTAACCACTCTTATTTAACTATTATTTTACTGGTGACTATAAAATTCACCAGAGGCTCTTAGTGCACCATTCAGAACCACAGAAAATGCACCTTCCACATTCTTACTAGCTAGCTTCTTTTCATCTTTCAGAGAACCTCTTCTGACTTAAATGGCTTCTTTTATTATATTATTATATCTTACTGATTTTCTTCAGAGCACTAATTATTATTCAAGCATATATTCATTTGTTTATTTACTTGTTAATTATATCTCTTGCAATAGATTTTAGCTTCCATATCTAGGGTTGATACCTATTTTAATTCACCAGTTTATATGCAGCATCTAACCCAGTGTCTTATGCTCAATAATTATTTCGAATGAATACACATATGAATAAATATGATCTTATATTAAGAAACGTTAATGAGGCTTCTGTCTTTCATTGTTCAAAATTGCTGTATTACTTCAGGATTCTTAGTTGCAGACAACAAAGTCCACTCTAGCTGACTTATGCAAAAGAGCCCTTATTATAGCCTCTTACTAACTCAAAGAACTTTGGAAAAGTCCGGGGAACTGAACTTGATGCTAAACAGTCAAAATGACCCAACTAGAAGATAAGCCTAACACTATCACCAGAGATGTCACTGATGCTACCATCTGCTGTTTGACAGTCATGAAAACCAAATGTTCATACATTCACATAGCAGAATCTTCTTAACAGGCCTTAATAAAAGGCCTCCAAGACAATTCTCATAAAAAGAAACAACTAGCCTTTGTCCCAGATGTTTATTCTTGCCTTCCTTCTCTCATATATGTGTATCTATTTGGTGGAAGACAGTCTCATTGGAATCCTGACACATTGAAATCTAATAAATATGGTATTTATTTATTTTTGTAGACTCTAGTTTAAAGGAAGGTATGCTATTAGAGAGACAACATAGGTTGAGGAAGCCTATCTACAATATTTTCCACAATCTCTGTGTTTTGGTACAGAAGAGAAGAGGGTGTAATGCAATCAGAGAAGGGGAAGAAAGCCAATGCAGCTGAGGCACACTAGGGTGACTGAATACGTACACCTTCTCACTAAATTCTCACCACCGTCCTGTAAATCAGGCAATCAACTATTTAAACCCACTTATTTGACTCTAGAACTGAATACCTAAAAATTTACCTATATTTCTTTTATTGTTACCACTGACTTGAACAACATGAACACTTAGCAATTATTTCCATGTTATATAAAAATGTAGAGACAAATAAATGTCTCGGGACATTAATAACTTAAAAAAAATTCCAATAGTAGAACTCTTTTCCAGGCCCTTAGTTGTCCTTTATTTTAGGATCTAAATTTTTAAATCCCCATTATTATCCATTTGTAACCCCTGAGTAGTCTCACGTGATTCCAGAAAATGAGCTGTCAGTGTTAGTTCGTCTTGTGGGAAATGGTCCAAAAGTATCCTGTTGGTCTACTTAAACTCAGTCATGCATAATTTACTGGATAATCACTGGTGTCCTAATCAATATCTCTATCTACCTACTCACTAATCCAGTTCAAGAACTATGTGATTTAACATGCAACAGACTCAAGACTAGCCCTTGGCAAAATTGAAATCTGTCTGTGGTACCTTCACTTTTCTCTTTACCAACTATCTTCCCCAAACTCAGACTATTGTTCTTATATAACTTAAAGAAAAGAAAAAAAAAGGACTTCAAAGGGATTTTTTTCAAGTCCTCTCTCTCAAAGTGAGGAAATCAAGGCTTAGAAAGAGTAAGTAACTGGCTTAAGGCCCTTAAATTAAACAATGACAAGGTCAAAGCTAAAACCTAATTTAGGGCCTTCTGATTCCACATTCCATAACACTGCTGATGGTCCTACTCTAAAATGTTCCTAGGATTGTCTGTGAATCCTGGCTGGCTTCATGATACAAGTTACTAGTTAAAAAAAAAAAAAAAACAACACTCTGCCAGTGGGGTGATAGGATAAGTAAATTTCTATCCATTCCATTCAGTTCCAGCTAAAGAAATACACATTTGTCTTTAAGCAGCCAGGAATACTAAAAAAAAATCACTGAGTTTCTAGTCTAGTTCTGGAACTAACCAGCTCTTATCTTGGGCAAGTAATTTCATCTCTCTGGGCCTTAAAAGCAAATTATTTATAAAACAAGATGTTGTAATTGATGGCCTCTAAATTCTCTCCCAGCTTAAGAAATTCACGAAACAGTAGCCTGCTGCTGTATTCACTACAAATGTGACCTCAGGCCAATGATGGCAAATTCACATGTTAGGTACAACAGCCATTTATCCCATACTATCCCAAGACAGTATTAGTTAATGCCTGTCGTATCCATGTAATCAAACACTTTCACTCTCAAAATTACTTTGGTTTTAAAGACAAATTTAATCACTTTATACATACATGTAGGAAAGATCAATGCTGGGTCAGACTGAAATACTTACATATCAGTCAGAGTACTGATAATAATAACAACGATTTCTTTTTTTTAAATTTTTAATGTTTATTCCATTTTTGAGAGAGAGAGAGAGAGAGAGAGCGCGTGAGCAGGGGAGGGGCAGATAGAGAGAGGGACACAGAATCCAAAGCAGGCTCCAGCCTTTGAGCTGTCAGCACAGAGCCCAATGCGGGGCTTAAACTCACAAACCAGGAGATCATGACCTGAGCCGAAGTGGGATGCTTAACTGACTGAGCTACCTAGGTGCTCCTAACAACAATTTCTACTCTTACAAGAACAAGCATGATGTCTTGGAAACTTTTTCTACATTATTTCATGTTATTGCTAAGAGGATGATCTCTTGAGTCAGATTGCTGGATTGACTTACTAACTACCTAAGTTACCAAAAATCTGTTTCCTTACCTAAATAAATACAGACAGTGACAGAGAAGAGGTCTTGTTATAGGATCTAAATTAGAAATTCAGAGCAAGCGCTTCAAATAGTGCTGGTAAATAGAACTTATCAATATACATTAGGTATTATTATTCCCAAACAAATATATGAGGCAGATCACACCAGACCTATTTTTACAGACTCTCATCTAAGCTTTCTGAAAGGTTTAAAATCTTACCTAAGAGGTGACATATTTTCCTTCATTCAACTTTCTAATGAGCTCAGCTCTTTCTTCTCATGGGCTTATAGATTACACCCTCATTGCCTCAATCATTCTTTCTGTCATTTTCCAAATGGCTGCCTCCATTACAATTTAGAGTCTCAGTTTAAATGCCCCTTCTTCAGAGAAGTACTTTCTGATCCATCAATACCAACTGAGCTACAAAACCCAAGTCCTATTACTTTCTGTTACATTGCTCTATTCTTCTTTTTCACAGCATGGATCTCAATGTTCAGTTATTTTATTTGATAGGTTGCCAGTTGGTACACATTTTCTCCACTAGACTAGACACTCAAGAAAGTCGAGAGTCTAGTCAATCTTTTTCATTATGGTATACCAAATATTAAAACACAGTACCTGGAGCATAATAAGCATTTTAATAGTTTTTTTTAATTTAATGCTTATTTATTTTTAAGAGAGAGCGAGAGAGAGGAGCAGAGAGGAGAGAGAGAATCCCAAGCAGGCTCTGTGCTGTCAGTGCAGAGCCCAACACAGGGTTCGATCTCACAAACTGTGAGATCATGACCTGAGCTGAAATCAAGAGTCGGACGCTTAACTCACTGAGCCACCCATGTGCCCCAGCACTTTAATGAATTTTTAAAAGGAGTTTGGGTGTGCGTTTGTTCAGTGAATAGACAAATTGTAAGTGCCTAATTCAGGATTTACATCTACATCTACTCATCTCACGTTCTGTCCACACTATGCAACATGCTTTGGCAGCTCCTTCCTCATACTGCACGTCTATGTTAGTTGATTAACTCAGGAAATCTTGTGGGAACATTAGAAAACCACTAGAAATAAGCTTGCTACTAGATTCCTTAAAACACAATTCCTGGGGCGCCTGAGTGGCTCAGTTAGTCCTCTGACTCTTGTTTCGGCTCAGGTCATCAACTCACAGTTTGTGTGTTCGAGCCCCATGTCAAGCTCTGTACTGACAGTGTGGAATCTGCTTGGGATTCTCTGTCTCCCTCTCTCTCTGCCCCTCCCCTGCTCACTCTCTGTCTCTCTCTCTCTCTCTCTCTCTCTCAATAAATAATAAACATTTTTAAAAAACCACAGAATTCCTAGTTAATCCTCTAGTCTGTCTACAGATAGGACAAGAAATAGTTGTATTAGTTTTAGCCTCGTGAAGATACCATTTTGTAGCTCAGTATCAATTAAATAATTTCTAGCCCAGGAGAATTATTCATCCATTTATAAAGATGTGTCTTCTTGGGATTCAATTTTCCACTATATATATAGCTAATATGGTTAGGAAAAGAAAATGATTTAGAGGCAAAGAAAGAACTAAGAAATAAGAACAAAAGGAAATTCTGCAAAGGTGGGTATTTATCACAAGTATCTGGGAATAAATGAAAGAAATTAATTTTTACTAAATCTTACTTGAGATTTTACATCTGTGCAAATGATATTATGAATTATAATTTTCCTTTGTTTTATTCTGATTTGTTTAGGTTAGGTTAAGAGATAATGTCTGTATTAATATTGCATTGATATAATTCAAGAATCATTACTATATGAAAGATAAAATGAACTAAGGCAATTATATCTGAATAAACAATATTTAATGACCAAAAATAAGTAACATGTGAGATGGTCATGATTTTACCTCTTTTTAGCAAAAGTTACTTTTGTTCCTTTATTTTTTTAGTAGGCAGTTGGCAACCTAGTTTCATGGTCTCCCAGGGACTGGGTTCTTTAAATAAAGATTAAATTAGATACCGCAGCTGATTCCAGTGTTTAAGAAAATTTATCTCTACATTTTCCCTAATTTTCTACATCATACTTAGTTTAGATCTTAGCATCTTTAATGCTGTACATTTTATATTTTAAACAGATAATTGAATAAAATTGCAACTAAGAATTAATTAACTCTTTGAAATGATCTCTCTCCTTCCTGTTCTTCCATGAATCATACACTGGAAGAAACATCCTTTGCAGGATGGGAAGATGAGCAGGAGAGACTGTTCAGTCAGTTTTCGCATTAACAGACAGGCCAGTTGAAATTACTTCCCAGACTTGATTTGGCCTGCAGCCAGATGGTTGATACTGTTAATAGAGAAAACATCTGTTTACCCTAATGTGTTAGTTTACTGTGCTTGGAGGCCATCAACATGAGCTGCTGTGCACAGGTCTTATGAAAGGAGTGAATAATTTTTTTTTTCATTTGGAAGTCAATAACACATAGAGGAATCTTGTTTTATAGTCCCCATATTAGGCCGTGCTCAGACCCTGAAGATAAAGAATTACCGATAAACCCGGGACTCCACAGTTTGCTCATTAATTCCAAATAAGTATTTCCCCTCTTTCAGTCCTGAGTGAAATCCGAAGATATTCTTATGCAATTAAGATAAAGCAATTAATAAGAAAAACATAGACATTACACATGATTAATCAGCAAATTCAACAAAATCACCTATTATTTAGTTTTTCTGTAATTGCATTAGAACAGCAGCCTGGACTTTTTTTGCATCTAAAACAGAAATGCCTAATTTAAATATTTACAGAGGCCTCCTTAAACTCACTGATGGTACCAGTAAGTCATCACTGTGAATTGATGCCTCATTGCCAACTATATAAATGTGTGAGAAAAAAAGACAAGGAATTAGAGTATCTCTTCAAAAATTTGGAAATACCATGTTCCAAGAAGTTCTTATGAAGGTCACAATGTGACCAAACTCCTGCAGTATCTTAGGTAATTATGCAAACCTTCATAAATAATTATTAGTTATTGAAGTACAAGGAAAACAAGTTTGAGCTTATATGGAGAAGGTCATCACTTAAATGTAGACTGTCTCATTGCTTTGTGGGATAGGTTAATGAAAAATGTACTTGCTCACCACAGCAAGAATCAGGGCATGAACTAAAGCCATAAAACTTTTATGGAACCTGTCCACAGATACCACATTGCTTTCTTTGCCTTTCCTCTTTGCAGTACACTTGATAGGAAAAAGCTAAGTGCGGTACCAACATTTCAAAAGGATTGCTCAAACTTCAGTTATTTTGCTTTGGAGCTGAAGCAAAGAGTCCTTCTGACGGTTTTACTGACTGCAGGTTTGGTGGGAGGTAAAGCCACGCTTCATGTAGTGTTGCAAGCATGAAGTATAAATCAGGTTTCATAAATATGCCCATTTGGTGTACTCAATTGACTGTAAAATAATTATGCTCTGCTGTGTAATTGTTGTGCTGTGGAAGAAAGCAGGACTTCTAAACATTTAACGGAAAATGATTATGCGACCTGAATTAAGGCTGTATTTTCTCCCACCATCTTCTGGATAGCAACAAAAGCATTTTGTAACAACTTCATCCAAAATCTACAGGATGCAAGGCTACCTAGGTATTAGTTGTTGTTTTTCTTTGTGTCTTTTAATAATTGTTTCTGGGTATCTATTTGTCCTCTTGTCCTACAATTTTAGATCCAGGACATAACTGTAGCACATTTTAGTGAAAGTATCAGAAATTTCTTTTACTTTAGCAGCATTTTACTGACCAACCAAAGGGTGAGATGCAAGGTAAGGGGAGAAAATATTTAGAGAAGCTAAAATATTTTGTTTAGTCCTATTGTTCTGCTTTAAAAAAAAAAAAAAAAAAAAAAAAAAAAAAAAAAAAAACACCTTACACTGGAAACCTGGCAGTTTATGTTTCAAAGTTTATGTTTCACCTGGGAAACTCTGGACATATTAACAGTACAAACATTTCACATACACTTTGAAATGTAGGTCCAATGATATGGGTAGCATCCATTTACCATTCATGGCATAGACTAACAGAACTATTTAGGCTCTGTGCCCTTTGTTATGTCTATCGAACTAAGGAAAAAAAATTATATTAGAAAGTAAGCGAGGGTTTTCAATTGTAAAATATTCAGCTCTGTGCTCTTCTCTGTTTATAAGATCAATAAGTACCCGTTGTATAAAACATACGGCAAGTTACCCACAGTCTTATTGTTAATACTTCTATTTGCCAAATGTACACTTAAATATGAAAATATTTTTCCCGTGTCAAATCGTCAAGTTCTGAACATGTGCCAGTCAGTATGTGGTCATGTTTCTCAGTACACTGAGCAATGGTCTGGAAGTGAACCAGGGGGTAGCATGTCCTAGTTTATAAATGCTATAGTCTGGGTGTATTAAAGTCCCTTTAGAAACATTATTTCATTCTTTGGCCTTTCATACCTAAATTTGCTATATGTTTTTATATTTTTCACATGAATCTAGAATCATGAATCATTTTTCACATGAATCTAGAAGTAAACTAGGAAAATAGCAACGTGTGACCTCTTCTGTCCATCACTGTTAGTTTCCTTTTTTAAAAAAAATAGGATTCTCCCCAGCTTAAGTTTATCAATTCTATTTTGTGATCTCTATTACAACATGTTACCAGTTACAACCAATCTAATATACAAATCTCAGGGCTTTCACATTTATTTGTTCCATATACGGAAAACCTATTTCATAATCTTTTTCTTATTGACCTTAAATTTTGCAGTAGCTGAGGAACTTTGGCATGTCTAGGGTGAAGCCAGTATTTTCATGTCTAGGTTTCTTCAAAGACCATCACAATCTATGGGATGGTACTTTGAAGTTTATCATTTTTCTAGTCGGCCTTTGAGTCTTCAGGGGCCAAGCAGTTAATATTTCTTTAATCCGGAGCCAAAATGACTTCCTGCTCCAGTGCTGGCCTCAATTATGGTGCTAAAAAATTATCTTCTCTTAATTAAAGGAATCACAGTGCTGTCTTAGAGCACAGAACATTACTTTTCAAGGGGGGATGACCATCTTCAGGTAGACATAAAATACTTTGTTTTTATATCATTTCTGGCCAGATTTTTGAAATAAGGATAATTTCTGGGCATTTAATATGTAAATAACATAGTAAATATCTAGAAATAATCTAATTAAAAAGACAGAGGCTAAAGATTCAAAAGAGGATGGAGTCAACATATCAGTTCTAAAAGTAATAATTTACTTAAATTGTGCGTTTTTCTGGAAAAAGAAGATAACACTAGACTATATTTCAGGAAAGTTGATTAGAATTACTTGGTGATAATGCAACATTGCTCCCTCATGTAGACATCATTCAAAAATTTATAGAATGCTTACAATATGCAAAGTATTATCTGGTTGAATGACCAATTTTCCTCATATATTATTCCCTTAGGTGAAATACTTGTCTTTGGAGGCAACTTCATTCTTTATAATCTCAATTCTTCAGAAAAGTTCTATTAAGTGTATTCAGTATTTCTGTTAGGGCAGCACTCTCCAATGAAATTTCTGTGATAATGGAAATGCTCTATAATCTATGCTGTTCCATATAGTAACTACTGTCACATGTAGCTATTATGCATTTGAAATGTGGTTAGTACAACTAAAGAACAGAATGCTTACTTTTGTTAATTATAATTTAAATTTAAATAGTCACATGTAGCTAGTACTGTACTGAATAGTGCAGACATCCATACAAATTCTCAACATATCATGCAGGCATGATCATTAAGAAAAGTCGATAAAAATATTTTTGTGTGTGCCTACAAGAGATCCATTTTAGACCTAAAGACACCTGCAGATTGAAAGTGAGAGGATGAAGAAACATGCATCATGCAAATGAACAGCAAAAGAAAACCAGAGTAGCAATACTTGACATTGGACAAAATAGACTTTAAAACAAAGACTGTAACAAGAGACAAAAGAAGGGTACTATATAATAATAAAGGGGACAATCCAACAAGAAAATACAGCAAGTGTAAATATTTATGCACCCAACATAGAAGCACCCAAATACATAAACCAGTTAATAACAAACATAAAGGTACTAACAGATAATAAATAATAATAGGGGACTTTAACACTCTACTTACATCAATGGACAGATGAACTAAACAGAACATTAACAAGGAAGCAATGGCTTTGAATGACACACTGGAACAGATGGGTTTAACAGATACATTCAGAACATTCCATCCTGAAACAGCAAAATACACATTCTTTTCAAGTGGATATGGAACATTCTCCAGAATAGATCACATACTAGTCCACAAAACAAACTTTGACGAATTCAAGTAAATCAAAATCATACCATGCATATTTTCTGACCACAACATTATGAAACTAGAAGTCAACCACAAGGACAATTCTGAAAAAAACTACAAATACATGGAGCTTAAATAACATGCTACTAAACGATGAATGGGTCAACCAGGAATAAAGGAAGAAATGAAAAAGTACATGGAAACAAATGAAAATGAAAACAAAATAGTCTAAAACCTCTCAGATGCAACAAAAGTGGTTCTAAGAAGGAAGTTTATGGGAATACAGACTTACTCAAGAATCAAGAACAATCTCAAATAAACAATCTAAACTTATACCTAAAGGACCTAGAGAAAGAACAACAAACAAAACCTAACACCAGTAGAAGGAAGGAAATAATAAAGATTAGAGTAGAAATAAATGATATAGAAACTAAAAAATAATAGAACAGGTCAATGAAACCAGGAGCTGGTTCTTTGAAAAAATCAACATATATCTTTACCCAGACTTATCAAGATGAAAAGAAAAATGACTCAAACAAAATAAAAGAGAGGAGAAATGACAACCAACATCATAGAAGTACAATTATAAGACAATAATATGAACTATGTCAACAGATTGGACAACCTACAAGAAACAGATAAATTATTAGAAACATATAAACTACCAAAACAGAAACAGGAAGAAATAGATAATTTGAACAGACTGATTACCAGCCAAGAAGACTGAATCAGTAATCAAAAAACTCACAACAAACAAAAGTCCTGGCCCAGATGGCTTCACAGGCAAATTCTACCAAACACTTAAAGAAGAGTTAATAACTTTTCTTCTCAAACTATTGCAAAAAATAGAAAAGAAAGGAAAACTTCCAAATCCATTCTATGAGGCCAATGTTACCCCAATACCAAAACCAGATAGAGACACCACTAAAAAAGAAACTACAGGCCAATATCCCTGATGAACATAGATTTGAAAATTCTCAATAAAATACTAGCAAATCAAATTTTACAATACATTAAAAAAATTATCATCACGATCAAGTGGGATTTATTCCTGGGTTTCAAGGGTGGTTCCACATCCACAAATCAATCAATGCAATACATCACATCAGTAAGAGGAAGGATAAGGACCACATAATCATTTCAATAGATGCAGAAAAAGCATTTTATGAAGTACAATATCCATTCATAATAAAAACCCTCAACAAAACAGGGTTAGAAGGAACTTACTTCAACATAATAAAGCCCATCTATGAAAAACCAACGGTTAACATCATCCTTAATGAAGAAAATCTGAGAGCTTTCTCCTAAGTTAAGGAACAAGACCAGGATGACCAGGATGACCAACATAGTACTAGAAGTACCAGCCACAGCCATCAGACAACAAAAAGAAATAAAAGGAATCCAAATCAGTAAGGAAAAAGTAAAACTTTCACAATTTGCAGATGACATAATACAGCATATAAACAACAAAGACTCCACCAAAAAACTGCTGGAACTGATAAACAAACTCAGTAAAGTTGCAGAATACAAAATCAATGCACAGAAATCTGTTGCATTTCTATACACTAATAATGAAGCAGCAGAAAGAGAAATTAAGGAAACAACCCACATTTACAATTGTACTCAAAATAACAAAATTAACAAAATATCTAGGAATAAACCTAACCAAAGATGTGAAAGATCTGTACTTTGAAAACTATAAAACACTGATGAAAGAAATTCAAGACAACACAAAGAAATGCAAAGACATTCCATGCTCACGGATTGAAAGAACAAATATTGTTAAAATGTCTATACTACCCAAAGCAATGTACATATTTAATGTAATCCCTATCAAAATACCAACAGCATTTTTCACGGAGCTAGAACAAAAAACCCTAAAATACGCATGGAACTGCAAAAGACTCTGAATAGACAAAGTGATCTTAAAAAACAAAAAAAGAAAAGAAAAACTGGAGGCATCACAGTTCTGGACTTTGAGTTATATTACAAACCTGTAGTAATCAAAATAGAGTACTGGCATAAAAATAGGCATATGGATCAATATAATAGAATAGAACATCCAGAAAGAAACCTCCAATTATTTGGTCAATAATCTTTGACAAAGTAGGAAAGAATATCCAATGGGAAAAATGCAGTATCTTAAACAAATGGTATTGAGAACAATGGACGGCTACATGCAAAAGAATGAAATTAGACCACTTTCTTACACCATACGCAAAATAAACCCAAATGGATTAAAGACCTAAATGTGAGAAAGGAACCCATAAAAATCCTAGAAGAGAACGCAGAGTAACTTCTTTGACATCAGCCATAGCAACCTCTTTCTAAATATGTCTCCCAAGTAGGGAAACAAAAACGAAAAGCAAATTCTGGAACTACATCAAAGAAAAACGCTTCTGCAGAGCAAAGGAAACAATCAACAAAGGTAAAAGGCAACCTACAGAATGGGAGAAGATATGCTCAAGTGACATATCTAGTAAAGGGTTAGTATCAAAAATATATAAAGAACTTATAAAACTCAACATCCCTCCAAAAACTAATCCAAGTAAAAAATAGACAAACAACATGAACAGATATTTCTCAAAGAAGATACCCAGAATATTAACTCACCAGCAACCCTCCAGTCATTTCTAGTGATGAGGGTAATGGATGTTAAGTCCTCCCCACTCTTTCAGTGCACCCTACTCTATGTACACATTCTTTGATGTTCCAGGGAAATCATAATTATAGACATGTGTGATATCATGGACATTGAGACCTCAAGATGTCAAATCTGAAGCAATCAATATTCTTACTCTACCTGTTTTAAACTTTTCTAATGTTCTCTCTTGGCCATCTGTTTTCTGTCGCCGTGAAGGGACTCCCACCAATCCATGTCGCAGAATTGGGTCACTTGATGAGCAAACTTTTCTGCTCACAAACATTATGACTTTGTCCTTGGGAGACAAGTTTTCTAAAAACGCTTGGATATGAGCTCATTTCTCTTCTTCTGTGGTGACAATTATGTTTTGTTTCATGGTACTTACAGCAACAAGATCCAAAGTACCAACATATACAATCATTGGCTCTTTCAAATAAAATTGTGCAAGTCCACGGACAGCATATGTCCACGTTGCACTTGTCATAATAGTCTGCCTGTCTGGGTGCACATCTAATAAAATCGTTATTATCTGGGGTCAAATCCCATGTCTAGCTTCTTGTCGACTTCATCTAATACCAAGTAGGTTATGCTTCTGAGATTGAAACAGTTACTCATTTGTAAATCATTCAGTCTTCCAGGAGTTACGATAATATCTACTCCTTTTTTCAGTTATTGTATTTTTCCATTTCTATCTCCACCACCATATATACAAACACTTTTAAGGCCTTTATATGAATACATAGAACATTCTGCTTCTACGTGAAGACCTAATTACCTAGTGGGTGTAAGAACTAACATTCTGGGTCCGTTCTTTTTTTTCTCTAATTATGGGCTGTAAATCAAGATGGATAATCCAGGCACTAAGTAGGACAACGTCTTCCCTGTTCCAGTTTGGGCTACTCCTATAAGATCTTTTCCTTGTAGAACTATTGGCCATGCCTGCATTGAAAAACATCCTCAAATTTACAAGTAGGACTGGGTATATGACACTTCTGACCATCTTTCAAGTCATCACACATTATATCAAAATTTTCTTTCCTCCAAGTGTCTACTTGCACTTGGACGCTGAACTTGTTGTTTCTGACTCCATGTAAAGTTTTTCTTAACTGGAGGTAAATCTTCCCATTCCCTCCCTGCATTTCAAAGCATTTTCTCCAATTTGATCCCAATCAGTGAATAGCTGATTCTCTGTAACATTACTATCTGTCCTTACATGTCTTCGCACAGAAGGTTGGAATGCAACAATATCAATTCTGGGCTTTGCATTGTAATTTTAGTGTTTTGTTTTGTTTTGTTTTTTTTAAGAAAATTATCTGTCACTGTTTTGGCTTCTTCTTCATTGCCTTGCTGCCAAAAATTTTGACCTGTGCATGGAGATAATCTTTGATTATCTGTATTTTCCTGTTTGTTGTACTTTGGAGGTCTTTTTTTTTTTTTTTTAAGAGGCTTTTTTTTTTTTTAATTTTTAATGTTCATTTACTTTTGAGAGAAAGAGAGACAGAGAGCGGCGCGTGGGTGGCTCAGTCAGTTGAGCATCCGATTTCGGCTCAGGTCATGATCTCAGGGTTTGTGGGTTCAAGTCCCATGTCAAGCTCTGTGCTGACAGCTCAGAGCCTGGAGCCTGCTTAGGATTCTTTCTCTCCCTCTCCCTCTCTGCCCCTCCGCTACTTGCTCTCTCTCTCTCTCAAAAATAAATAAACTTTAAAAAAAGAGAGAGGGAGAGACAGAGCGCAAGCAGGATGGGGGCAGAGAGTGGGGGAGGCACAGAATCTGAAGCGGGCTCCAGGCTCTGAGCTGTCAGCACAGAGCCCAGTGCGGGGCAGGAACTCACGAACTCATGAACTGTGAGATCACGACCTCAGCTGAAGTAAGAGCTTCACCGGAGCCACCAAGGCACCCCTGGAGGTCTCTGATTTTCGACGCGCCACAAACAATGACAGCGCTGACCCACACGTGCTTCAATCCAAGGCGGAGCGGCGGTTCGCAGGGGTTCCTCTAGCCGCCACCTCTGTCGCCCCTAGGGGCACCCCAGACCTCATCAGTTTGGATCCTCCGCAGGCCTCCTTTCCGGAGCCCGGGACACCGGCAAGCTTGGACCAGAAGCAACGACCCAGGAGGAGGCGGTGGCGCCTACTTTTTGCCTTGACCTGAACCTGATACCCGAGCAAGATCCGGCTCCTCCGATGTCGCTCCCCTCGACTCTGCAACACTCCACCGAGTCGTGGCGGGTACATCCCAGCAGGAGCTGCTGACGGAGCCCGCTCGATGCTCTGTCAGATAACATTTTGATTCAGAAACCCTGACGACTCATTCATTATGCTTGGGTGAATTTTCATAACATAAAGAGAGATTTACTTGTGGCAAAATTTAAACTATATATGCTTAAGAGAAACTGTGCCTGAGAGAGACTGACACATGGCTTATCAATGCAAAAAGTCAGTTTTTAATTGTTCTCCTCCACCTTTATTGAACATCAGATACAACCTCAGGGTCTTTGCACTGACTGTTTGCTACACTTTTATCTCCTTATCTCCTTCAAGTCTGCACCAATATTACCTTCTGAGTGAGGTCAACTCTAACCACCTTTTCAAGAGCTAATCTCACTCGTCCCTCAAAATTTCCAAATTCCCATATCCTGCTCCATTTTTCTCCACAATATTTATTCCTTTCGAACATACTATAAAATTGATTCAATTTATTCATCTGCTATTTTATTTTTGTGTCCTCTAAATAACCTCTAAATGAGATTCGTAAAAGCAAATAATCTGGGTCATTTTTTTTCTCACTGATGTATCACCAGCTCCAGGACATAACCAGGCAATTTGTAGCCCTTAATAAATATTAGCTACTGTCCAAAAGACTTACTGAATTGTCTAATTCACTGATTGGGGGTATTGAACTTTTCTATAAAGGAACATAAAGTATATATCTTTACAGGATATACAGACTTTACAGGATGCATAGGCTTTCTGTTGCAAATTCTCCAAAAAATGTAAAAGCTTTCTTAGCTGGCAGACCATATAAAAACAGACTGTGGGTCAGATTTAGACCATGGGTCGTAATTTGCCAAACTTCGGCCCAATTCGATGTAGAGACGCAACAGAAAAGGACCCACAAGATGATTAGCCCTAGAATTGTTTGTATTTGATATTGTGAACATTTTTGTGATTATATGTGTTGTGCCAACTTCCTTTAACTAAAAACGAAATACTATTGTGGCAAATTCAGTCAGAATGGCTGGAAAGCAATCTAACTTGGCAACCTGTATCCTTTTCATTCCCCAGTCCACCAGAAAATTGTTATTCTGTCTCTTATAAAACATTACTATTAAAGTAGTGTTTAGTCCTTAGCTTTTTTTTTTTATAAATTTTTTTTTTAACGTTTTATTTATTTTTGAGATAGAGAGAGACAGAGCATGAACAGGGGAGGGGCAGAGAGAGAGGGAGACACAGAATCGGAAGCAGGCTCCAGGCTCTGAGCCATCAATCAGCCCAGAGCCCAACACGAGGCTCGAACTCACGGACCGCGAGATTGTGACCTGAGCTGAAGTCGGACACTTAACCGACTGAGCCACCCAGGCACCCCTAGTCCTTAGCTTTTTAATAGATCATGAACCCCACTTAAGAAACCAATAAAGGTTATGAACATTTTTCTCACCACACGTATGCATATACCCATAATTTTGCATACTGATTTTAAGGGTTTATGAATTAAGCCCTTTTCTTAAGAATCTCTTCTCTTTTTAGATTTGTTGTCTCTGTGGCTCATAGTTGCTTTGTGTATTTAAAAGAATGTAAACATTTGCTTTAAATGGCCTTTCTTTCTAATTTATTATTAAATAGCATAGTAGAAAATGTCAAAGAACTGTAATCAAACATGGTACCTACTAACTCATCAAATACTTAAAAGCATATGTGACCTGAAATGATCTATCAGGCAAATAATTCCTTCAGTAATCAGGGTTTCATTTTAATGGGGAACCAATTTTTTTGTCGTTGCTTTTATTTGTTTTTACTAATCAAGTCCATAGCATCTTTAGACTCCTCTAGGTTGGTAAGATCCTCATTCTTTCATTTTGAGAGTTCAAAGTCTTAGTATAAACAAAAGCAAGAGCATAACAAGTGTCAATATTCTTTTGTTATTTTACCAGTGTTACCAAGAAGTCTAGGAACTGGACTTCTCTCTTCTCTAGTTTCCTAACTTGAACCATTACTACTTCCATAACAGCATATTCTATAAAAGAGGTGTGCAAAGATAGCCATGTGACCAATCTCTGAGTTTTCAGTGTTGAGTTCAGGTCTATATCCATAGATATCATCAGAGCCACAACGCTCCACTGTGGGTAAGGTACTGGCAGGCCGAGAGGGGCATGTAAACTGATTGGTTACTGATGATATTTAAGCATTGCTTTCCCCAAATAAATTACTTCCAAAAAAGTATTTAAATAAAGTTGTTTGTAGTTATAACTCTAATAGTAATTCACTGCCATTTAGTGGGAATTCATGAGTGACCAGGAAAGAGTGAACTTGCAGGGGGGACTGAAAGTCCTCCAGTGTAACTCCATGCGAACATGTTGGTCATGAGAGTATCAGCCGTCAAGTGTATCTCTGCAAAAAACAATAAATGATGAGGGCCACTAATCTAGAGAAATTATCCTTCATTATAGTATATATATATATATATACTCAGCGTCCTTATTAAGGAAAAATGCCACACATATTCACTAATGTTAATGGACATCCTGTTTAATAATTCCCAGAGATGTAAGAAGTAATTTGACTGCTTAGGCTCAAAAATATATGAGCTAAAAATTATTCAGTTACCTGATTAATCACAGTCTATTTACTGAGGCTTTGAGGGAGGAAATGAAGATAAAGTTGTGGCAAAGCACAGCCAAGATTAACAATGTCAAGGTCAAATTCACATGTGTTGCTTGGAAATGACAGAAGTTACAATAAGAAGAAAAACTATAAGAGAACTAGGATAATGATAATCTATAAATAGATTTAAATAGGAATGGATTGCTGTCAGAAAGAAAGAGAAAGAGAGAAAGAAAGAGAGGAAGACAACTGATTTATGTATTTGATGATTCATAAATCCCATTGCCCTTTGGGAAAACATTTCTTAGTCTTCTTTTGTCACATTTTTAGATAAAGAAAAAAAGAAAATATATCCCATTAGCCAAATACTAGATAACATTAACAGATCAGAGTTTGAGATCCATAGCAGTCACAGAAGGGCCCAATAAATTATGGGTAGGATGACTCTAAACAAGCTATCTCTTCTCTCTTCCAAATATAATAAATTTTTTAAGATCAGAGTGTTTATCACATGAAGTTAATAAAGTAGAAAATGACACTATTTACCTTCATCAAATAATATGTCAAGAATTTACAGCTCAGCTCCTTGGAAATCTGTCTTTTTTAGCCTGGTGTTTTGTGTAACATTTTAATAGCCGGAAGCAAATGGGGAACAGAAAGCCTGTGAGGCCAAGAAAAGTTTTTAAAACAATATTTACATTATTTACTGATTTCTTGTGAAATATTATTTTTATATTTAATGTTATAAAAATTACACATACTATTGAGCCATTGGAAGTGGAAGAGTTGCATGGTAAATAACTAGCTAAACCACCAAAAGAAGAGAGAATTGGCAAGATAACGTCAGGAATAAGAGTTGTCATTACTCCAGATCTGTCGACAGATTACTGCATGTCCCCAAGAATACCAGGCTAAAGGTCATAGCTCAAAGAATGACAGTTTTTCTGAGCATAAAAGGAGAGAATTTGCCATTCCAAATGATATTAATGATCCATTTAGTCTAGCATCCTTTCTATGGAAGTGGTCATTTGTTTGTTTGTTTGTTTTAAAGGAGACAGGGGAGAGGAAGAGAATTCTTCCAACCCCATTTTTCCATTGTCCTATAGGAACGGATTCTATCTAAACTCAGTAAGAGAAACATGAATTAACTGCTCCTACCATGAGTTGGGAGCTATCCCTTGTTTTATCTGGCATTGTTGCTTACAGCAACAACATAAAACAAACACAAAAGCAAACAAACTTAATCTCTCTTAGTATTATATCAAATCATATAATTATATAATGTTGAACAAATTTTAAAAAGTCTTACAGTTCACAAATATTTTAAATCATTCTTTAGAAATTATGTGGCGTTTTTTTAAGTTTATTTATTTATTTCTAGAGAGAGAGTAGGGGAGGGGCAGAAAAAGAAGGAGAGAGAGAGAATCCCAGGCAAGCTCTGTTCTACCAGTGCAGTATTATCCAATGCAAGGCTCGAACTCATGAACCACGAGTTCATGACCTGAGCTGAAGTTGGACACTCACCTGACTGAGCCACCCAGGTGCCCCAAGAAATTTTTAAGCTTCAGTCTTTTTTGCTGTTAATCCTCATTACCAGTTTGAGTGGTAAATGCTTTTCAATATCAGTTTTATAAATGCAGACACCGAGATTGAAATAACTCAAGAAAGTCTTTACATGTAAATGATATTCTGGCAAGTCCATTTATACTATATTGTTTCAGGATTCTATTAACAGCCACATGATGGCTAAATGCCCACTCAATGGCATTGTAAGCTTCATATGGTTAAAAATCTCTTGAGGTTACCCATCCCCCCCCCCCCCCAATGCCATCCTGGACATTCATTCACTCTTTTGACATAGCTGAATTTTAGAAGCTCCTTATTTGGAACTATATCTAACCCCTAATTTTAATGTTATCCCTTAGTGTGATTATGGAAGTTTTAACTTGCTTTTAAATAACGTTATTGTGGGGCGCCTGGGCGATTCAGTCAGTTAAGCATTCGACTCTTGATTTTGGCTCAGGTCATGATCTCATGGTTCCTGAGTTCCAGGCCTGCCCTGAGGATCCACAATGGCAGCACAGAGCCTGCTTGGGATTCTTTCTCTCCCTCTTTCTGCCCCTCCCCTGTTCATGCTCTCTTTCTCTTTCTCTCAAAATAAATTTTAAAACTTAAAATTTTTTTAAATAGTAAATAAAATAAAAAATAAACAAAGAATGTTCTTGTATATTTGAGCTGCCTATATTGGTAAAGCAATCAGGAATTTTCTGTAAGATTTATCTTAATGTGTACCTTTTTAATATAATGAAATATTTGATCAGAAATATGAAATTATTTCAAGATGTGGGTAGATAAATAGCCCATCTATGTATCAACCATACACTTTAAAAATAAAGTATTATATAAAATAATTAGAAGCCTCTAAATAATTTTGCTTAAGTTTTTCTTCTCCTCCCCAAATTATCTACTCTCCTGTATTTCATGTTTATCATTTGCATGCATTCTGTCATAATTTTAACATAAGCCTATTTATCTGTAAACAGTATTGATTCTTTTATAGGCTTTTGACTATTTTTTAAAAGTATATAAATGATATCATACATTATCATCAATCTCCTTTATTGGCTTAATATTGTGTTTGACATTCCTTTATATTAATATAAATATAAATCACTTATTTTTGTTTATGCATAATATCCCATTTTTTTCTGTATAACATATATAGTTAAGAGGACACTAATCATGATTGTACATCTCAATGAATTTTCAGAAACTGAACAAATCCATGTAACAAGCATCTACATCAATGTCAGAAGATTACCACATCCAGAAAACACTTCTTGTGCCCTCTCTGATCACATATCCCCACAAAAGCAACCACTATCCAGACTTCTACCAGGACAGTGTAGTATGACCTGGTTTTGAACATTATATGAATGAATTAATAATGTATATGCTCTTTTGTGTCTGGCTTCTTTTGCCTAACACATTGTTTGTGGGATTCATCAGCATTGTAACTGAAGTTTGTTCATCCTTTAGATTTCTTCTCAGAAATGGCTAATCCTTTATGTCCACAAGTACAACAATTCTTGTTATCTGCGGCAGTTATGTTCTATAAATTTGCTGCAAATACAGAATTAGTGAATGTTGATTCATGACTCCTAACAGAAATACAGAGTTAGGTTATTGTGAGTCCCCAGTCTCAATATTTCCACCACCCCATCAATACATAATTTCAGTTTAAAGACAGCTTATTTAATCTATTTTGAATTTTTAACATTGAATTTACAGCAATAGCATTATAACTCATACCTGAATGGAACTTATCTAACATACATCATAGCTTTCTTCTACTTTGGAACAAGAGATGGCACTTTAACACTACCCTTAGAAATTATTTCAAACAGCTAAATCACTAACAAAAGCACAAAAAAGTGAAAAACAGAGCACTAGACTGTGAAAAGTATGCTCTTTTACAGAAGGAGAGCTGAAACAAGGCAGAGTGTCACTTTGTCTAACTTCAACCAGGAAATTTTGCATTAGGCAACTCAAATTTTTTGCTGTTCCGCACATGTGCATATCCCTGAAAGACTATGAAAGCACTATGAGTATTGATTTCAGGGTTAGAAATACATTTTACTGACTAGACAAATTTACAAATACAGAACCCACAAATGAAGATCAACTGCATGTTTTTTTTAATTCTACTTCCCAAAGGGAAGATAATTTTTCTGGGTATAGAAATCAAAGACTCAAAAATCTATAATTATTGCTGTATGTCATCCAAACTTTTACTACCATATTAGACACCTGAAACCAGTCCAGACCCCAGTCTTTTTATATTTGTTTTTTTTTTGTTGGTTCAATGTATGGGATTTTGTAGGATTCTGGTTTAGTTTACCTGCAACTCCTATTTTACCGTTGCAAAATAAAGACATGTCATTAGTAAATATCTAATATAGCTACTTTTTTTGTAATCCTGCTCAGTAACTAAGGAACAAGTTTGGGTGTTTTATTGTTTTTTGGTTTTGGCTATCATGCAATGTTTCTTCTTGTTTCTTTGTTTATTGGCTATCTTCCTTCTGATTCACTCTTCCTTTCTTATAATTAAATAAATAACAAATTCACTCTTTTAAATTTCATGCATTCTTCTCTTTTAAAATTTATTTCTCTTTTATATTTTTTCCAGTAGAACACAATTTTTTGTTTATTTTTTCTTCACTTTTTAGGATTCTCTGATTCCCTATTGATATCAAGTTTTCTAATTCACAAACCATGTTTTGGTTTATATTTTGAAACATCTTCTATCACAGATCTTGAAGTTATTTTCCTGATATCAAGGGCATGAGCTAAATATCACTGAGAATTAATACTACATCTTAAAATTTTTCCTGTTTTGTCTCAACGGACAGCTTGCTTGGATTATACAGCTCTATTTCTTAATCTATTTATAGTCATAAAATCTAGGTTGTTTACTACTGATAGATAGTATGAGATCCATCAGCAATTGTGTAAGTCAATTTTTAGTGCTGACCTCTAACCTTAGTGCTATAGACTGAATGTCTGTGTCTCCCACAAATTCACATGTTGAAAACTAAGCCACAATGTGATGGTATTAAGAGGAGGGCTTTTAGGGGCACCTGGGTGGCTCAGTCAGTTAAGCCTCCGATTCTCTATTTCAGCTCAGGTCATGATCTCACAGTTCATGAGTTCAAGCCCTTCATTGGACTCTGCACTGACAATATGGAGCCTAGTTGGGATTCTCTTTCTCCCTCTTTCTCTGTTTCTCCCCCACTTGTGCTCCCTCTCTCTCTCTCTCTCTGTCTCTCTTTCTTTCTCAAAATAAATAAATAAACTTAAAAAAAGAGAGGAGGGGCTTTTGGAAAATTATAACATCATGAAGATGGAGCCCTCATGAATGGGATTAGTGCTCTTATAAAAAAGATTCCAGGGAGCTTACTAGCCCCTTCCACCATGCGAGGCTATAGTGAGAAGCAGGAAGCCAGTCCTCACCAGACCTTCAATATATCAGAGCCTTAATCTTAGATTCTGCAGCCTCCAGAACTGTGGGAAATCAATTGCTGTTTAAGCCACCCAGTCTATGTTATTTTTGTTATGCCAGCCCAAAAGGACTAAGACACTCAACATTCAGATATTTCAAAGGCACCTCCAATTCTACATATCTCCTCCAAACTTACCTCTATGTTTACTTCCAGTTATTACCCAAGACAAAAATTTGGAGTTCTGGACATCTCCCTCTTCCTTCATTTTATCTATAACCAGTGCCACAGATATAGATATAGATATAGATATAGATATAGAAGATATAGATATAGATACAGATGATATAGATAGATATATTTAATTATTATATGTTATGTTGCTATTATATATAATTATATATTATTGCTATTACATATAATTATATATAATATTGCTATTATATATAATTTTATATATTATTAATTACATTATTGTATATATTTATTGTCATATATATACATATATATGTGTGTATATATATATATATTTTTTTTTTTTTTTAAATTTCAGTTCTTCCCTTTCTTTACCTAAACTTCTACCACTAGCCCTAGCTTTCACCATTTCTTACCTAAATTTTTGGCGAGGTCTATTAATAACTTACTCATTTCCCAGGAATTGCTGTTTACTCTCTCCTTACTGTTCCTGAAGCTCCAGATGTTCTGATACCACTAGTAAGGGCACACAAATGCCACATCACAAGCCCTTGTATGCTCTTTCTGGGGAATAAAATGGGCCAGCGTCTCTTTTTGTGCCATGTCAGTACTACCCTCTACTCTAACTCGTTGTGGATTCAAATGTAATTAGCTACTAAGAGCTATTTATTTTTTGATTTGTCTATTGAGAATACAGTATAATCTATGAGAACAGACCTACTTATTTCAGAACTACTTTATCACTTTCCTTTCTTCCATTACACCATGTGTCACAGTCTATATTAAATCTATTATTTTTTAACTATTTGTCTTTACCACTACTGTATAATTTTCTTGAGGACAAAATATTTCCCATTTTCATTTCAGTGGCCTAATTGATGAGCATCAATAAATATAGAAAAACGTCAACTGACAATGAAGAAAATGAGACTGGCAACTTCATAGGTAACATTTGCTTTCTTGTCCTCTCCCACACACCCAAATATAAACAAAAATCAAAAGTCAGCTTCCAAGGATAGCTCTTGTGCAGGTTTTCTTTTGTGTAAAAGTCCCAGAGATTTAATGTTCATATATTAGGATTTACCCTGTCTAATCAGACATTAAACCAGAGAAATAAATTTTAACAGTTTAGGAGGGAGTCTTTATTAATCTGGTTGCCAACATATTACTTATTTCTGATCATCTCTATACAAAGTAATAGATCTTTAACATTAAAATTTTTACTTTAAGGCATTAAGCCTAAATTTGTATTTATTGGCTTTTTCCATTGTTCCAAGTTGTTTTAATCCCATGGTTTCTCTGGCTTTAAGTTAAAGCCTTATAATGGATCACTAGGTTTCAATTCTGTCCAGTTAGCATTTATGTAGCTCTGGAAGTTGATTTATGTTATTAGAAATCAGCAATGTTCCCAGACATGGTAAATGATTAGGGGCAATAGCCATAGTTGTTCTCTCATATAAAAGAATAAGAGTAAAACTGCAGAAGGCAAGATTTAAATAAAATAACTGGAAGGACTCTTACTGAGAGTTGTATGACAAAATAGATTTTTATAAACAATTAATGCTATAAACTAGAGTCAAAATTCTGAAGATAATCAAGACTTTGGGAGATTGACAGTTTTATGGAAAATTATGAAAGTACATCTTGAAAACAGTTTCAAGTTGTGTTCATCCTGAAAATGTATTACCTGGAGACGTCCATCTCCTCAAGTCTTGGGAGATTTTTGTTGCCTCCACTTATTTTCTTACCTCTCCCCCCAAAGAATTTTCAACTCTTTCCGCTTCAACTGGCATATATTCAAATTAACCTGGCAATAGTCACCACTGATTTCTTTCCACTTTCATATGACTTGAAGACTCTGCTACCCCTGGCATCTTTATCATCTCTTCCTTAAGGAACTCTCATTTCCTAGCTGTCCATGACACCAAATTCTTTCCTTTTTGATTCTCATTTTAATTGTTTAAAAAGTATATTGATTTATTTTTGAGAAAGATAAATACAGAGAGAGAGAGAGAGCACAGAGTGAAGGAGAGGCAGAGAGAGAGGGAGAGAGAACTCCACGTAGGCTTCTCACTGACACAGCACAGAGCCCAATGCAGGGCTTGAAGTCACGAACCATGAGATCATGACCCGAGCTAAAATCAAGAGTCAGACACTTAACTGACTGAGCCACCCAGATGCCCCAACTCCTTTGAAATGTTTTGATTCATAGGGTGCTGATACTTATCACTTCTACTGATTTTTTCCTTGCCATGTCCATAAATATTGGTATTCATTAATATAACCTTCTCAATCCCTCCTATTTCTTCATTATAATATTCTCACTGTGAAATAGAATTTACTTACGCATCTTCAACTGTCATAGCTATGCTTGAGCCTGTCCTGTCACAAAACACATAGCTATATTTAAACTGTCCACAAATTCTCAGCCAAATGACTCACAGTCAATTACAATTCAGCATATCAGAAATTAATTTTCCATCTTTTTGGGGGGAGGCATAACAGTGTGATGATTAAGATCTTGGTTTTGGGCTATACTCACACATCCTGCTTTTCCATCTACTTCCTTATTATCATCTTGAGCAAGTTTTTAGCTTCTCTGAATCTCAGTTACTATCTCTGCAAAGAGCAGAAAAAATAGTACTAACTTCATAAAGTAGTCGTATGGTTTCAATAAATTAATAGAAATTACTTAGTAGAATACATATTAAGAGCCTGATAAAAGAAAGCCATTTTCACTTTTATTGTTTTTATTGTTAAGTTTCCTCCCTCAGTGAAGATCACCACTATATGCCCATTTGCCCAAGTTGAAACTTTGAAGCAATTCTACCAACATCCTCATGGCCCAGATATTCAATTCCTTGCTAAATACTTCCTTTTATCCTTTTAAAGATCTCTTGCATCTATCTTCTAGCCATCCTATTGTTAGTACCATAATTATATCACTTGATGTCAGAACATTTTTTCAAAACCTCCTAATCAGGGGCACCTGGGTGGTTCAGTCAGCTAAGCATTAGACTCTTAGTTTTGGCTCAGGTCATGATTTCATGGCTCATGGGTTCGAGCCCCACATCGGGCTCTGCACTGACAGTGCGGAGTCTGCTTGGGATTCTCTCTCTCTCCCTCTTTCTCTCCGTTCTCTCTAATAAATAAATAAACTTTAAAAAAAAACTTCCTGGTCATATTCTCTGTCCCCATTCTCTCTTCCTTGAGTGTACTATTTCTCAAAACAGAGCTGATTCTATTGATTCTATTACTTCTTTCAAAACTGGTGTCTATTGATTGCTTTTAGAATAAATTCCAAGTTCATAGCATGGTGTAAAGATCACAATCCGATCCATTACTAGCCATCAGCCTCTATTGCTATGTCTCCAGTCCTAGTCACTTAAACACCCTTGTAATTCTATGTGCCTGAACCTTCAGTCTAAACTGTTTTATCTACCTGGTAAAGTCTTATTCATTCTTTAGGCCTTATTCAAAATACCTCTTCTCTATATACCTCCCTGACTCTTTTGATCATCCACCCCTCCTCCCTCCTTCCCTTAGACAAATTGCTTGCCTATCTGTATTTTTCATCTTATTAAATAGGTTTTCACATTATATCATCATTATTTATTTATCTATTTATTTTACCCTTAGACTTTGGTCCTCTTAAAGGACAGAAACAATGTCTTCTAGTTTAGTAACTAGTAGTTTGGTACTATATTAGTTACAGCTGGTTAATTATAACAAAAAGTTCTACATTTAAATAATGTCTCAAACACAATACGGGTTTGTTTCTTGTTCAGAAACAATTTCTATGTCAGTAGAAATGTTCTTCTCCACACATTGATTTAGGGACATGGATTGATGGTGTGTCTGGAATCTTCAACTCATGGCTATAAAAGCTGGTCATGAAAAAAGCATCCAACTGACAAAAAAGGAAGAGCATATAAGCCTTAATAGAAATATCTTCTTTGTTGAAATCACAAATCACTACCGCTCACACCATATTGGCTAGAACTCAACCAAATGGCCATACCTAACTGTAAAGGAGGCTGAGAAATGCAATCTGTCTGCCAAGGAAGAAGAGAACAATCATTCTGGTGTGGAGCTGCTAGAATTTAGTGCCACAGACATATGGCAGACACAGGGAAAGAAAGTGAATTGAATGGCAAACTAATTCTTGGAATCAGAATTCTCTATGGAGCTTTTTTAAAATACCAATGCCTGAGCCACTATCCTAAACCTTTTATATCTAATATCCAGCCAGAAAGTTAAGGAGTCTGTATTTGCACAGATAATTTTGCTGTATACAAAGGGTAATGATTCTACAGGTAAAAACTAAATAGACTACTGAACAGCCCTGATAACATACACAGATGGGAAGAATTCTTATGGCACAGACTAAATTAGAAGATTTCTTAAAATAGGTTAAATACTAAATAGAATAAAACGGTTGACCTATCCCATTAAAAACTCAACAAAATAAATGTTATACTCAACCCTTTAGAAACTCTACATTGTTTTGCACATTTTCTTAAATTTCCACCTATAGTACACACATATTACATATGATCAACTAAACTATAAACTCTCTGAGGACTTTTTTTTTTTAATTTCCTTTTGTCCTCTAAGAGTATCTCCAGCAATAATTAGTACTTACTTGGGATCAACAAATATCAAAGGATCAAGTTCTATCATTTGTCCTTTGTTTGCTAACAGGCTTGTGTAGAAGACTACGCATCAATTAGTGAGTGACTTGAGAAAAAGAATGAGCAGCTTTACTTTTTATATCTCTTTGGTTACATTATTTATGTACAAATGAGTCTTCATGTTTGCTTCTGCTCTAATCTTGTATGCCTCAATCACTTCGGGCAACTTAATTGGTTTATAACCTGTAATCAATTTATCCGTTCACTATCCAATGTGAAAATATTTATTCACAAGTTGCAATAAGTAAAATCATACAGAACACCAGACTGTGCTATACTACTACTCTGTTCCCTGAATTCTCTGGCTTTCTGTCAGTTACCTCCAATAAATATGGAATCCAGACAGATATGAACACACAAAAATGCAATGGTTTTTAAATAATAACTAAGTATAAGATAGTCTATGTGTAATCCAAATAATTTTGCTCACTATACTGAAAACCATGAATCAGTAACTGGTTTATTTGCAATAACAACAGTGAGTTATTTGAATTTTTGAAGTGATTATTTTATTTTTATTATTATGAGCTTATTTCAAAGCCTTCAACAGTATTTCTTCACATGGGAACATTTTACTCAGATCTATACTGCTATTTGGATTGGTCCCAAACTTACATAAAGATGGGGTAGGTCAGGTCCTTTGTGAAAACACTGTTAAAATATACTTGTTTCATAGAGATGTGGTATTGATTTGTCATTGAAACTTGAAGGGTTACATGGCAATGGATTGCTACTTTTTGTCTAGATGGTACTAAAGCTGTGGCCATGGAAGCACTTTTTATAAAACACTAGATGTTAACAATAATGAAAATGCTAAAGGAAATTGTAAAAAGATTACTGTAATAGAAAGAGGAGAATCACATTTATTGTTCATCTATGTACCAGGCTTTAGGATACTACTTTGTTTTGTGTTGTTTTAAAATTATTGCAGTTATAATGAAATGGACCAAAAATATTATCTAGGGAGACCAAATCAACACTGTGTTGAAACATCAGAGAGTAGAAAAACTGTGGTCAGTTTCCTCATTTAAGATCCAGTTTTCAGCTTTGCACTTCTAGAAATGCAGCGATTGAACCAAAGAATTGAACAAGTTCACAGAAATTAGTTATGAAAAAAAAGTGCAAATGGCAGATAAGTGTAATAATATGCTAAAACAATATTGTTTTCATTAACTATAGGTGCAAGCATACTATAACAAGGCAATTAGATGATTAAAAATTATTTTTCAGAATATCATATGGTATGCATGGATGCAATATTGTTTCATATCTTACTGGTGCATGTACTTATAAAAACTATCAGTATCTACTAAAACTAATCATATGTGTACTCAAATCAGCCAGCAATTTCTTCTTTAGCTATGTACCCAACAAAAAATTTATGTATATAATCAACAATAACAACAAAATGTATAAGAATATTCAGAGGAGCAGGACACCCAGGTGGCTCAGTCAGTTAAACATCTGACTCTTAATATCAGCTCAGGTCATGATCTCCTGGTTGTGAGAATGAGCCCCATGTCAGTCTCCATTCTGAGTGTGGAGCCTGGTTGGGATTCTCTCAATCTCTCTATATATATAGCTAGCTGTCTGCCCCTCCCCCACTCATGCTCACTTGCTCTCTCTCTCTCTCTCTAAATAAATAAATAAACTTAAAAAATATATATTCAGATCAGCCAAAAACCGAAAACAATCCAAATATCCATTAATAACAGAATTAATAATAAGTAAATTGTTATATTCATACAATGGAATATTATACGGCAATCAGATGAACAAATAATTTACTACATGGAACACCACAGATAAACTAATAAACGTATAGTGAACAAAATAATTGAGACATAGAAGAGGACATACTGTATGATTATATTATATAAATTTAGCGACAGACAAAATTCTTTCATGATAGTGAAAGGATAGAGTTTCCTTTGAGAACATGAGTGGTCTTCTTGTGAGCTAGTAATATTTAAATTTTTGATTGAGATTCTGAATATATACACATACATACAATGAAAATACAGTAAAATGTTTTCATCTGTGAACATTTATTGAGTTAAACACTCAATGATTTGCAGATTTCTCTATATACATCAATAATATGCTTTAAAAATTTTAATATCTTGGAAGCATGTGGAAGAGGGAAGAAATCCACATAAAACAAGACTGGCCTTGAATTGATAACTGTTGAAAAGAGGTGACGAATGTAAGCAGTTCCCTTAGATTGCATATGTTTGAAATTTTCATATTAAAAATACAATTGAATTTCTAGAAAACTATAGTAATCTTTTGAACTTCTGTTAAGCATTTATCTAAGTTTATATACACTATCAAAAGCACCACTTATTTAAAAAATGATGGATAGACATCATAGAATTAGAAACTTCTCTTTAAAAGATTCTGTTAAGATAATGAAAAGATAACACTAGCAAAAAATATTTTCTAATCATATATTTGATAAGGGATTTATCCAGAATGGATAAATAGTTCTCAAAATTCAAATAGTTCTCAAAATGAGACTATAGACAATTCTAGATAAATAGTTCTCAAAATTCAATAGTTCTCAAAATGAGACTATAGACAATTCAGTTGAGAAATGAGAATAATATTTGAACAGATAATTCAGCAAAGGTAACATAAGGATGTCAAATAAGCTTATGAAAGGATGCTCAACACTATTAAACATTAAAGAAACATAAATTAAAATCACAAAAAGATACCACTGTACATTTATTTAAACAGCTTAAATTTAAAATATGGATCATACCAAATGTTGGTAAGGATGTGGACTATTAAATTTCATGTGTGTTGTTGGGTAGAATGTAAAATGTTCCTACCCCATTTGGAAAACACTTTGGAAATATGTTAAAATGTCAAATATATGCCCAACTTTTAACTCAGTATTTTCACTCTTAGGCATTTCATAAGAAAGGAGAAAGCATAAGAGCGTATAAAGACTTGTACATAAATCTTCATAACAGGTCTGTTTCTGATAGTCAAAAACTGAAAACAACACAAGTATCCACCAACAGATAAATGGATAAAAAGATAGTAGTAAATGTGTACAATGGAGTATTCCTCTATTATTTAAAAAAATGAAGTGCCTATATATGCAACATGGATAATCTGAAAATAATTATGGTAAGTTTAAAAAAAAGCCAGGCAAAATGAGTAAATTCTGCATGACTCCATTTATGAAAAAATATGGTAAATTCAGACTAATTTATAGTTACAGAAAGCAGAAGAGTGCTTGGTGATTGTGGGTAGGAGACAAAGACGGAAGAGAGGGATTATAACACAGCATGGAGAAACTTTGGGGGTGATGATTATGGTCACTATATTCATCATGGGGGTGGTTTCATGGGTGTATACTTATACCAAAACTTACCAAATAGTACTTTCTAAATATGTGCAGTTTTTAGTATGTCAATTACACTTCTATATACCTTTTAGGAAAAAGAAATAACTGCACGATATGTTACTTATTTTTCTAGTATGATCTTACACCACATGCATTTCTTAATGCAATAAAATAAAATAAAATAAAATAAAATAAAATAAAATAAACTTCAAATACTTAGCTATTTTACTCAATTACAATGAAGCCTGGCAATCTATACCTACTTCTTAACAATCTACACATCTTCAATGCCCATAATATTCAAGTCCATTTTTATGGGCCATCCAGAAAAAAAAATGGAACTAAATTTTTCTTATTTTAATGGTTCAAATAATTCTGTGGATGATTTTTCTCATGTCACTTTTTTTCTGTTAAACAAAGGCTTAAAAACAGGGATGTCCACTTGCCACTGTTATTCAACATAGTATTGGAAGTCTTAGCCTCTGCAATCAGAAAACACAAAGAAATAAAAGGCACCCAAATCAGTCAGGAGGAGGTCAAACTTTCACTCTTCACAGATGACATGATACTGTACATGGAAAACCCTAAAGATGCCACCAGAAAAACTGCTAGAACTGATTCATGAATTCAGCAAAGTTGCAGGATATAAAATCAACGCACAGAAATCGGTTGCATTCCTATACACCAACAATGAAGCAACAGAAAGAGAAATTAAGGAATCGATCCCATTTACAATTGCACCAAAAACCATAAAATATCTAGGAATAAATCTAACCAAAGAGGTGAAAAATCTATACACTGAAAACTATAGAAAGCTTTAAGCTATACTACAAAGCTGTAATCATCAAGACAGTATGGTACTGGAACAAGAACAGACACTCAGAGCAATGGAACAGAATAGAGAACCCAGAAATGGACCCACAAATGTATGGGCAACTAATCTTTGACAAAGCAGGAAAGAATATCCAATAGAATAAAGACAGTCTCTTCAGCAAGTGGTGCTGGGAAAACTGGACAGCGACATGCAGAAGAATGAACCTGGACCACTTTTTCACACCATACACAAAAATAAACTCAAAATGGATGAAAGACCTCAGTGTAAGACAGGAAGCCATCAAAATCCTTGAGGAGAAAGCAGGCAAAAATCTCTTTGATCTTGCCCGCAGCAATTTCTTACTCAACACGTGTCTGGAGGCAAGGGAAACAAAAGCAAAAATGAACTACTGGGACCTCATCAAAATAAAAAGCTTCTGCACAGTGAAAGAAACAATCAGCAAAACTAAAAGGCAACTGACAGAATAGAAGATACTTGCAAACAACATATCAGATCAAGGGTTAGTATCCAAAATCTATAAAGAACTTCTCAAACTCAACACCCAAAGAACAAATAATCCAGTGAAGAAAAGGGCAAAAGACATGAATAGACACTTCTCAAAGAAGACATCCGGATGGCCAACCAACACATGAAAAAACGCTCAACATCACTCGTCATCAGGGAAATACAAATCAAAACCACTATGAGATATCACCTTACACCTGTCAGAATGGCTAACATTAACAACTCAGGCAACAACAGACATCGGCGAGGATGCGGAGAAAGAGGATCTCTTTTGCATTGAGGTGGCAATGCAGTCTGGTGCAGCCACTCTGGAAAACAGTATGGAGGTTCTTCAAAAAACTAAAAATAGAACTACCTAATGACCCAGCAATTGCACTACTAGGCCTTTATCCAAGGGATACAGGTGTGCTGTTTCGAAGGGACACATGCACCCCCATGTTTATAGCAGCACTATCAACAATAGCCAAAGTATGGAAAGAGCCCAAATGTCCATCAATGGATGAATGGATAAAGAAGATGTGGCATATATATACAATGGAATATTACTCGGCAATCAAAAAGAATGAATTCTTGCTATTTGCAACTACGTGGATGGAACTGGAGGGTATTATGCTAAGTGAAATTAGTCAGAGAAAGACAAATATCATATGACTTCACTCATATGAGGACTTTAAGAGACAAAACAAATGAACATAAGGGAAGGGAAACAAAACTAATATGAAAACAGGGAGGGGAACAAAACATAAGAGACTCATAAATATGGATAACAAACAGAGGGTTATTGGAGGGGTTGTGGAAGGGGGGATGGGCTAAATGGATAAGGGGCACTAAGGAATCTACGTCTTAAATCATTGTTGCACTATATGCTAACTAATTTGGATGTAAATTTTAAAAATTTAAATTAAAAATAAGTAAAAAAAAAATAAAAAATAAACAAGGGCTTAAAACTGGAGAGTACAACTTGTTTAGAATTGAAATCTTCCAGTGTGGCTAACCATTGAATTATTGTTATATAGGCATTTTCATTTCCTTTGATAAATCTTACTTACATGTGGATTGTCCACAATTTTATTCTCAAATATATCCTTACCCTCAAGTTTTGAGGAATAGCACATTATGCCCTTATGTACTGTCAAAATATGTGTAATTTAAACTTCACAAACTCTGAAGTAGTTATTATAACAAACTTTCTTCTGATGAAGAGCTCAGATTCAGAGTTAAAGCAATTTGCCTAAAATTACACACATGTTAAGTTGCTATGCAAGGACACAAGCCCAGCTATGACATTTTGTCATATTATACCTCTTACCAACAAATTAAAGTTTGGGCACCTCTAAGATGCTAGAATTTTAAAATTTATTTCCTCCTTCATATCATTTTCTCCCAGAATAAAAATTATTTTAAAGTGACCCACATCTAAGGGCACTTATATACTACTGCATAATGTTTTGCAGTTAGAAATTCAGTCATTGACATAGGTAGTGTGTTACAATATGAAAAAATTGAGATTTTCAAATCAGACATATGCAAGTTCAAATCTAGATTTGGCCACCAACAATGAATATATGAGTGACCTTAGGAAAGTTATTTCAAACCTCTAGATTTCTATTGCCTAAATCTATAATATTGCAAAATAAAACTTACCCCACTGACAACTGTCAAGTTTCCAGGTAATGTAAACAGAGCGTGTAGCATGAAAGCAGTGTTCAGTAAATGGCTGTTGTAAAAAAACGGGATTGATGAGTAAAGATACTACTACTTTAAAAGGCAGTCATTAAATATTGCTACCACTTCATAATTTACATTTCTGAAGACATATTCTGAAAATACATTATAAGAACATTGAAGAGGGTGAAAACCTAAGCTGCATGTAACACGCATACACACCCCCCCCACCCACACACACCCACACACACACACACCCTTATTCTTTATAGTAAAACAAAGATATTTTCCAAAGAAATATTTGGACATTTAGAAGACTCTTCAGATGTGAATCACCACACTCCATTAAACCTACATATTTATTAAGTAAGGTTAAAAAGAGGATATATCAAGATCACGTTTTCACAACCTCTCCACCATCCAAAGCTACTTTGTGTGGCTTTGGGCAATTTACAGCCAAGTTTCCACCTATTATAATATGAGATAATAGAGCTAGATGTTCTGTAAGTTTATATTCAAACCCAAAAATTCTATCCTGACTATATTACTCTAATTAAATAATATAAAATTAGCACAGTTTTGAGTATTAATTTCATTCCACAACATTAACACTGTAGGATGATAAATTAATCTATGCCAACCACATTCACAGTCCTTATTTTTGTAGAAATATAATGAATCACGTTGACTGTCTTTTTCAGGTTAGTCGTTACAGGCTTACTACTGTGCTGGGCAATTTTGAGTTTCGTTCTTAATTTTGCAGTGCACAAGCTCAAAATTATCAATTCAGCCAAAAGAAATCCCAAATTCCTGGGATTAGATGCACTCTCTACAATTTAAACTCTGCAAGAATTCTCTTTTCCTCAGCAGCAATTTTTCTCTGTGGTAGCATGGCCAGTAGCATGCAAACAACCTTGAATAAAATAAACCGTCTCTGGACCCCATGTCCTCCTATAATCACTACCCCATTTCTCTTTCCATTGATCCCAGAGTCGCTTCCCTGTGTTTATATTATTTGGCCAATCAGCAATATTAGACACTGCTGGTTATCCTTTCTTTCTTGTAGCTTTGTTTGTTTTGTTTTCTTTTGTTTTCCCTCCATATATTCAAGATACCTCTTTCCTAATTCTCTTCCTTCTTTACTGCCCGCCATTTCCGAATCTCCTATTCTGGCTTCTCCATTTCCACTAGACTTTTCACTGGATCTAGAATCCATGATTTTGTCCATATATTCATTGACAATTTCATTCAGCTCATGGCTTTAAATACAATCATGAACCTTTGCCCTCTAAATGTATGCATTCAGACTTGAGGTCTTACTCAAACTGCAGATTCATACACGGAACTATCTACCTGATATTTCTACCTGGGGTTCTAATAGGCATCTCAAAACTAACATATCTAGAGAAAAACTGTGTTCACCACCCACTGACCCTACTCTCAAGCAGTTCTGATGAACTTAACCGTTCATCATCTTTTCTGTTGTCACCCAAGTCATCGTCTTTCATCTAGATTATTGCAACGAACTTCTAATGGATGTCTCTGCTTCCACCCTTGCCCCTTTCCAATCCATTCTCAACAGAGCAAACAGAAGGATTTTTTAAAATATAAATCACAGTGCTTTGTTCCTCTGCTTAAGAACAACCAAAAGCTTCCCTTTTTACTTAGAATACAACATAGGTACATACAATAGACCTCAGTATCTACCCCTACCAACTCTGACCACACACACCACCACTCTGCCCCCAACTCAGTACACTATACTCACTATCTTTCTGTCCCTCAAATATAGCAGTTTCATTCAAATCTTAAACCTTTATTCTAGGATATTTGAATGGCTCACCCTTCAAAATTCAGGAATTAACTTTAATGTTGTCTTCTCGGAAAGGCCTTTCTTGCCCACTTCATCTCTAGCACATCATCCTGTTTTACACTCAAGATACTATACTAATTATTTTGTATTTATCTGTTTGTTGTCTGCCTTGCCCACCAAATATAATCTTTACACAGAGCTTCTTCTGTATAACTCAATTTTTTATACATAATGCTTAAAACAGTGTTTCCCATTAGGAGACTTTCAACACATGTTGAAGGAGCAAAGTTAAATATATGTAGTTGTAGCGACTCACAATAGGGATGAAATGGCATCAGATATTTAAAATAATTTTTTTTAACGTTTATTTATTTTTGAGACAGAGAGAGACAGAGCATGAAGAGGGGAGGGGCAGAGAGAGAGGGAGACACAGAATCTGAAACAGGCTCCAGGCTCTGAGCGGTCAGCACAGAGCCCGACGCGGGGCTTGAACTCACGGGCCGTGAGATCATGACCTGAGCCGAAGTCGGACGCTTAACCGACCAAGACACCCAGGCGCCCCGGCATCAGATATTTAAGTAGAGCTTAGATCATCTCTTCAAGAAATTAATAAAACGGCAGCTTGGCTTAGGCTGAGAAGCTTTATGTAATTTAGTAATAATCAGAAATCAGTAATTTTCCTACCTATGGACAGCATAGCAGTTATCAAGCTTGTATCTTTAGAATTTATATATATTTCTGACTAGTACATCTTTCCCACACCAAAATAACTCTAACATGTAGGCAATGACTGAAAGTGATAGGTATTAGGGTAAAAGCAGTGTCTGAAGGCCAGTAACTGTTGGCCTGTTAATGTCAGCATATAACTGTGACTTCTAAGTTAAGTCTGCGGCTCTAACTTAATTTGAATGGGAAGAACTAAATAAGACCAGTCAGTATACCCATTTCTGCACAGATTACGCTAATGGGTTCAATTTTGGAGAGCTCTAGACACAGGCCTGACAGTTCCATTATTTCAGAGATATATGTGGACACAACACCAATCCTGGAATTTGAGATTAGGCCATGTTTCCTAGGCCAACAGTCAATTTTTTTCTTTTGTTTCTTTTTTTAATCTAGAATTGGATCTATAATTTATACCTCTGCAGTTGTATTTTTAAGAATTACTGGTATGGTAGGTCACTGTTTCCTTAGGAATATTCTAAAGGGTTACCACAGTTAAACTTAGGTATTAGAAACCATATGTGTTCAATCCTGTGTCTTTAATGAGCACAGACAAACCCCTTCCCTGCTGTGTAATTCATAGCCACACTAGGCAAAGGAAAACACAGGCAGGAAAAGGTTAGTCTTTAGTGACCTAAATCTTCCAAGTACTTGCTTGAGTGGCAGTCATGCGACAGAGGTTGCATCCCTGAGGATTCAGGGACATTTGCCTATTTGTAGATTATCATCCCTGTGGATAGCTCACTGCCAGACCACCATTTCAATAAGTATAATAGGGCATAGACACCTATCTTTTATTTTCACAGAAAAATTCTTTCTCTCATTTTTTTCTTCACCAACAGAAAGATACTGCTAATGACAGAGTTCTTGAACAAGTCTAACCTCATTTATCACTATATCTCCTCTCATTCGATTTATTTAATTATTTTCCATTTTGCTAATTGTGACTATCCATAGTACCACAATTTATCATATTTCTCTACTTTTTAAAAGACTCATTTATAGTTCTTGTTCTTTCATGGTTTCTTATTAACATTTATAATTGCAGCTGCTTTATAGGACCTTTCATATCTTCTTTCTTTCAAAGTGTAGCACCATTTAGCTTTAGTGTCCCCCTAAACCATTTTTTTTTCTAATTTTGCTATTTCATGTTGCCTCTGTAGGTATATTTTAATCTAGGCTTTTATACAAGGGAAATTTAAACCTGTCATTGATTTTCTGTTAAGAAAAAAATGACATAAACATTACCTTGTAGAAAAGTAAAAGAAGATAACTTAAATGTTTTATTTAATAATTAATAAATGCACTGGATTCAATCAAATGATTTGAATTAAAAATAGACCCTAAATAAATACATAAATAAAAACTAAATTCTGCAAAAGAAATGTAGGCTTTGCAGAACTCAGCATGAAAATTTTCTAACTTCTCATTTATTAGCTTTTACCCACTTCTATATTCAAGAAACACATCATTCACCCCTGAGATATAGGATGCTATTTTAAGGGGTAATTAAAATTAAAGATGAGTTTCTATATTAAATATATAATATCTTATAGATGTGATAAAGATATAGAGCAATTTCAGGAGGATGCAATATGCCTTAAGAATTCAGCAGACGTTTCTTCTACTTAGGAAAACCATGGAAGACTTTTAGGAAGGGTGATATTTGAGTTTGGATCTTAATTGAGATTTAGAGTATTTGCATAATAACTAACATTTGCACCCCAATAAAGCATATAAGCAGAAAAATATAGGATGTGGTTTGAGGATAGTAATATAGTAGGGTTAGAGAAAACATAGTAGGGTTTAATGTACAACCAAGCCTAATTGTAAGTTGGGCTTCCATCATAGAGAACCTGAAGTGAAAATTTATCCCTAATATGCAATAGGAAAGCACTCAACAATTTAAGTTTGAGAGAAATCTGATTGACTGTATTTCCTCTATAATAGCAAAACTAATCTTATAATGGAAGGCACTCCAGTTATAAGACTATTACAATGGACTAAGTCAAGCTTGAACTAAGGTGGCAGGAGAGGATATAGAAGTCAGCTTGATTTAATGCTAACTTTAGGAGTTAGAATAAATATACTGGTAATGAATGAAATTAGAATAAGGCTTAAGCTAAAGCAAATCCAGGATTCTGCACCCAAGTAACTAACAAAAATTAAAATGATGATATCAAACACTTACTGTGAAGCTGCTAAATTTTAAGTTCCCCAAATGTATTCATTTATTTAATCCTCAGACCATTCCTATGAAACTAAGGAACGAGTTTCCTTCCTATGAAACTAAGGACTGCCATTAACAGAAATTAGAAAATTTGATGGGGCAATAGTTTTGGAGTGAGGGATAATGAGTTTCATTTAATGTTGTGGTTTTAGATACAATTTTAGTCAAGACAAAGTAAGTGATGCTGCAGAAAGTTATCTCCTGTATTTTAGAAATCAAATACAATAAAGGCTTATTTTTCACACTCATTAAATGTCCCACATGGATTGTCTATGGACTCTGCTCATACAGACCTAGGCTGATGAAATTTCTGCCATCTCAGCCGGCATTTTCAACATAGCTCCTCTGACAGCTCCACAGAAGGAGAAAAGGAGACTAGAGTAACCTCATACTCTTTACTGCATCAGCCCAGACAGGACTGCCGTAACTTCCACTCACAGCTTTTTGTACAGAACGAATCACATGGCTTAAACATAACTGCAAGGGAGGCTGGGATATGTAGGGGAGCATGTGGATTACTTGGTAAGCATTACTATCTCTGCCACAGGTACCATCTGCTCATTTAAAAGATATAGTAGTATAACAGAACTGGGATCCAGAACTAAGTGTAGAGTTCCAAACTATTTTTCCAGTCATGTGCTAAATTATTTATAGGTCATAGATTCCACTATTTTTTAATTGTACTTTTATCTTCTACCATGCGATTACATTTGCTGAAAATTCCTTCCCTTCCTTATCCTCCTAGTTAAACCATACTCATTCTTCCAAATACAATTCAATACATTCAAGAAACAGTGCTGTGGTAATTAGCTATCTATTCTAAAGAGAAAGCAATCATCTGAAATACAAACAGATTCTGGGTAAAATAAAGAGTGAATATAATTTTAAAAGACACAAAATTCTAGAAGAAAACATAATATTTTGAGTGAGGATATAGGAAGAATCTCAAAAAAGATCAATTGATTCAACTACATAAACATAAAATTTCTAGACATAAAATATATTGGAAGATTTTTAAAAATAAGGAAAAATACTTGTAAAAAAAGTAAATAATAAAATATTTTACATCTCTGCCCCCAAACTACAAAGAACAAGCCAATTCATAAAGAAAATATAAATAACCATAAGAAAACTTTAGAGATAAAAAATCACTAATTATTAAAGAAATCATTTTAAATTATTAAATAACTCTTAAAATGCAATAGCAATGAGGTTTACTTTTACATTTCTAAAATTGGCACTCAAAATTCTAAACATAAGTTATGAAAACTCATACTTTTTGTGAGTATCATTAGTAGGGAATATTTCTGGAAAGTATTAACTAAGTTCATGAACTCATTCCACAAATATTTGTATACCTACTCTGTACTTGACACTATCATAGGGATTTGAGATACATCAATTAAAATAATAGTAATAGTAGTAAAAGAAAAAATCCTTGCTTTCATGAAACTTACACTCTAGTTGATGTCCTAGTTTGTTTTGTTTTGTTTTTTTTCAAACGCAGATCCTGAGTTTGAGTGCAAATAATTTATTTAGAAGTAGATGTTTTGGAAGGTATAATAGTAAGCAATTGAATTAGGGATATGAAGGCAACCAATCAATGACAAATTGTTATGTCAATTATCATAGTAAGAGAGTGTCAGTATTGGGAGAAACTCTGGGAAATAAAAATTAAACATTCTTGAGAATTAGGCACAAAAGGCTTGAGAGAGCTGGCATAATTGCAGACTAACTCATGGAAGTTGTTTGAGAGCTTCTTTTAGATTGTTACTCTCTCCACATATTCAGTCTCCCACACACAGAACAGTTTTCTACAGATCCAGAGGGAAACTGTCAAGCTCAAAGATGCAGAAACTGGCACTTAGGTATGAGCAGAAATATAGTAAAATATCTGCTAGGTATATGTAAGGCACTTGCAGGTATGCTATACTAAGACAAAAAAGAACAAACATTTTTTAAAAAGTTAGCTACAAGAACATTAGAAGGTAACAAATGTTGTTGGCAAAAAGAAAAGACATGGAATAAGATAAGAGGGATTGGTATATCCAGGCAAAGGAAAGACCAGTTTCCACTATTAAGTAGTTGAACAGGGTAAACCCCTTTGGGAGGATGAGATGTATATACAGATTTGAAGGAGGAGGGCGAAAATCAACCAAATATCTGTGTGAGATTATTACAAGCAGAAAAGACATCCAATCCCATTGGATTTTTGCCTGGAAAGTTTGAGAAACAACAGTGAACCTAATGTAACTGGTATTATAGCCACAACAGAAAGAGAGGTAATGAGTTGGCTTGGGAATGATAGTATGTGAATTAGGCAGGATCCTAGAGACTTGTAAGGCCTTTCACTGTAATTGAAATGGGATCCAGAGCAAGGTTTTAAAAAGAGGAAGACATAAAATGTTTTCTGTTTCAAAATGATTGTTTCAGCATTTTCATTTCTGGTCATGAGAAAGTAACTGGTGTCAAACTTACCCTGCCAGAATAAACAAATAAGACAGTAGACAAAATAGACAAGGTAACTGTTTTCATAATTGGAGAACAGACAGCCCAAAACTGTGCTCCTTGAGAACAAAGGAAATTTACAAGCTCACATAAAAACACTTAGAAATAGATTTAATGAATGTCAAGCACAGCCTCTACACTAAAAACTACAAAACAATGGTTAAAGAAATTAAAAGAGGCCTCAATAAATGGGTAAATATACCATGTTCATGGATTTTAAGACACAATATTGTTGTGATATCAATTTCCCCAAATTGACCCATATGTTTCAATATAGTCCCAATCAAAAGCATAATAAAAATTTTGGTAGCCACTTAGAAGCTAGTTCAAAGTGTATATAGAAATGCGAAGATCTTGCATAAACAAAATTATTTCTTATAAAATTTCCCCAGCTTTATTGAGATATAATTGACACAAAACTTTGAATGAGTTTCATGTGTACAACTTGATGATTTAATAAATGGATATGTTGCAAAATGATCACCGCAATAAGGTTAATTAACACATCCATCATCTCATGTAGTTACAATTTGTATTGTGTGTTGAAAACTTTTAGGATCTACTCTCTTAGCGACTCTAATATACAATACAGTATTGGTAATAACTAAAATCACCATGCTGTATATTACATCCCCAGAACTTATTTATCTTATAACTGAAAAAAAACTTTTTTTTTTAATTTATGTATTTATTTTGAGAAAATGAGAGAGAGAGAGTGAGCATGTGTACATGTGTGGTGCACATAAGTGGAGGAGGGCCAGAGAGAGAGAGGATGAGAGAGAGAGTCCCAAGCAAGACTCATGCTGTCAGAGCAGAGACCAACTCAGGGCTCAAACCCATGAACTGTGAGATCATGACCTAAACCAAAATCAAGAGTCAGAGACTTAACCAACTGAGCTACCCAGGTGCTCCTGGAAAAAACCTTATTTAAAAACAAAACAAAACAACAACAACAAAAAACATTTGAAAGACTTTCACTGCCTCATTTCAAGAATTTCTAAAAAGGTATTATAATCACACTGTGAAATACTGGTATAAGGAGAGAAAAATAATTCAATAGGCCAAATAAAGTTCAGAAATGGAATTTGCAGAAAGTTCAGAAATGCAATGCAATTCATTGGGGAAATGGAAATCAACAAATGGTACTGAAACAACTGGATAAACATATAAAATAAGATACATAGCAGGAGCTACCTCACACTATACACAAAAATTATTTTGAAATTGATCACAGACCTAACCCTGAAAGCTAAAAGTATAAACTCCTTGGTACATTCATGAGAATATCTTAATGGTTATGAAGTAGACCAATATTTCCTTGAAAGGACACTGCAAATCATAGCTATAAAAGTTATAAATTAGGCTTGATCAAAATTAAACACACAAATCTCTCTTGAAGTATAAAATGATACTACTTTGGAAAACTAAAAAAATTTGTCACCGACACTGCACCTTAATAATTTCACTTGAGTATTTACTTCAGAGGAATTAAGACCCCTGCACACAAAAAAAGAGTTGCACAAAAATGTTTGTAGCTGCTTTATTCATAACAGTCACAAACTGGCAACTACCCAAATGCCCAACAAGTGAATAAACAATATATGGTGGCGTATATAGACATTATAATACTACTGAGCAATTTACAACATGAGCTATTAATCCAGCCAATACCATGGAAAAATCTTTAAAATAATTATGCCAAACACAAAAAAGTAATGAATCATCATTGTGCTTGAATTATATATGCAATAAGAAGTCGGAAATGTCTGTGATGTAAATTCTCCTTAATTACAGGTCTACACAAGAGAAGGAGAAGATGACTCTGAAGTAATTGAGAATGTTCTTTCAGATCAGATTATTCAAGTACATTGTTTCTCAACTCTGCAATTATGACGTCATAGAAAGTATTAAAACTGCCGAAAAGAAGAGTAGAGTTATACATTTTGTTGTTGTTATTGCTTTCTCTCAGCATGGCAATACTTGCCAGACTTCTGCAGTGTCTAAAACTAATTCTGCCTCCTGAATGTCATTTAGGGGATGACTCAAGGGACATCTGTGCTGTTCTGCAGTTCTGAGTGCAAACCTGATGGTATTAGAGAGAAAGTTGGGGAAAGCCAGAGCAGTCCAAAGAACCCTGTGTTGAGTTTGGAAGTTTTTGCCTTTCTTGCTGAGATATATATGACTATTAACTCATTTCACCACAATTCATGATTGGGGTGGAGTTTTTGTTGAAGGCAGAGGAAGGTGTGATCTACTTTGGCTCATGAGCCTGTGATTCTCTGGCATAGTTCTTATCACAAACCTAAATTCCAGATGGACAGTGTGACATTTTTATAAAAAGAAATGGCTGCTGAAGTTGGAAATAGAAGTCTCTAGTAAAGTCTTATTTAGTGTGTTCAGATTTGGGCTTAAAAGGGGCAGCTCTGTTAGGAATGAAAACATCCTTCATATCTGTTGTTTCCAATGTGTTCAATATGACCTGAACTGGGTGGAGCTAGAGTTGATGTAAATGATTCTAAACTCCAGGGACAAAAGCTAACAAACAGGATCTTTGGATCCTCCCAGAGGGTCCACACAGAACATATTCCTCACTAAGATTGAAACTTTTCCTCGTATTCTGCCTGGTTGTAATAACTCTGAATAGGGATTGGAAGATCAATGGAGACTGTTTCAGGTATATTCTGTGGCTCTTCCTTCTGAGTTCGTCTCCCACTGAGAATCTTAATTACTCTTAATTACAGAAAACTTAGTCTGTCCACCATTCACTGTATTTCCCAATTGAAAAGCTTTATTATGTAAAGCTTTCAGAGGAGGCCCACATAATCCGGAAATGTAGGCAAATATGACTCAGCTCTCTAAAACGAAATTCTTGATGGGGGAAAAAAAAAAAAAAAAAACTCCCCTGGAAAGAAATAAGAACCAATGCTGCAGCTACCTATAAAATCTGGGAAAGTATGTTAAGTGGGTGTCCTTACAAGGAGTTAGATGGAAACACAAACTGTGAACACAATGGGGTTTGCTTTTGATTTCCATGTAGTTTTAGCTGTTGCTATTTTTAGCCCCACAGGTACTTGCACAGGTGCTGCTTCAAGGAGCAGCTGAACCCAGAGGCGTCCATGGTTTACTAGAGTATATCGGTAAGAGTATATTTCCATCAACAGAGCTTGGAAATTTCAAGGGCTTATGACTGTCAGTAGCCATGTTGACATTGCCCAAGATTGCAGAGACAATCTCATCAGTCTTCTGATGCTTCTCTCTGTTGTTCCATGTCCACTATGTCTTGGGAGTGCAAGGCCATTGTCACGGTGAACGACATTCAAACTGACTTACTGTTTTTCGCTGGTATTTAGACTTTGGCTTCCCTGTATTATTGCCAAAACACAGGTTTCTTCTATGTGTCCCAGTGTATTCTGATGTTCAAAATGACCTGAACTGGAGAGGTAGAAAAAGTGGCCAAAGAAGTCCATCAGGCTATAAAAGACACTTTTAACTTTATGACAAGGGGCTGCAAAAGTTCATCAACATCATCCTCTTTTTTTATAACTCAATCTAAAAACTTTATTCCTCACCTAATACAACATTCTATAGTTTTAATAATTAGAAACCTAGTGCCGTCTCTTACCAGTCTCAAAGCCTCTACCCCCCAGCAAACCTTAATTAAATTTCTACCCGTCCCTCCCCTAATGAAAGTGTGACACAAAATGATCATCATTCTCATTCTTTCTGTTTCTCTCCCTTTCTTTCTCGCTTGCTGTATCTCTTACACACCTGCGCAATCCTGTTCAAAAAGCTAATATTTTTTCTTGAATATTTGTACTACCATAGCAGTGGCACCAGCAACATGGTCCTAAAAAAAGGTACATCTAGGAATATACATGTGAACACATCTCAATCATGTCCTTTCACTATGAAAATTAAGATTTTGCTCGGTTTTTGGACTTACAACACCCAATTCCCAGTGGCATTGTTCTGGTTTTCCTCAAAAGGTGGCGGCAAACACAATGCTATCATCCCTTCTATTAACTGCTCAATACTGTGCTGGGCTGACATAGTCCATGAGGGTGGGGATGGGGAATGGTGCCTAATCTTGGCCAGTGTGGATCCCATTACAGGGGATTAGGTTGACACTAATGGGCTTGATTCTGCAGCCTGTTCATCCTGTCTGCCAATAGTCAGAGTGAGCAGCCAGAGAACAGCACATCTGAGTGTCCGTGCCAAGACAACTGCAGTAACTGAGGCTTGCTGCTATCAGAGCCCCCGCAGAATGGAGGCAGAAGGGAATGCGGACAAGAGGAGAGAGGAGGCCAGCAGCAGGGGTCTCAGATTCGCCTGACATGAAGAAGGGACATAGAATGTCAGGTGACGTTTTTGCTGTCAGCGCTTCCTGTTTAGGAAGAGTTGATGCTCACTCAAGTGTACCCCTCAGGCTATAAAGGTTGGTTTATGGGAAAGCCCAGGATTATCACAGATTCAATAAATAATGTTTTCTGCTATGCTTAGGAAGAACTGTTTTCTATATCTGGTGTGTTACAGATAGATGACTTTCATCTTTTTTTTTTTTTTTTTCTTGGCACAAAACCTGACAGAGAGGTAGAATTTGTGCCCCAGATGGAAAGTTTCCTTCCACATGAACTTTCGTTGGTGCCAGCTGGTGCAGCCACAGCTGATATTCACTGCAGGTAATAAGAGCCAATTCTCAGAAGCAAAAAGGAGGGACAATTAGGTCCAAAAGCAGTTTCTAAACGTCTAGTCCCTCAAACACACAAAGAGGTCACAGAATCATTGACAATATATGGTCCTTGATTTATTTGGTAAGACAACAAGGGGAGGCTTTTACTCAAAATCAGAGAACCAAGCTAATAGTCTCTTGATTGGAAGATTGGCACTTTCGTTTCTGTTCCTTAGATGTCTCTATATTGTCCCACCTGTCCAACCTTGCTGAGAGAGTTAAAACTAGCACACTGTCATGTTAATATTGCTTCAAATATTAGAAATGATCATTTTTAATCTCTTTAAAATGTTTATTACGTGTCAATTACAAAGTGCTTCAAGTTTATTATTTTTGTATTTAATTTCGGACCTAAATATTTGCATATTACTTTAGTCATTTTCTTGAAAGTGCTATACAGATTTGTCAGCCTCCACTCAAATCTTGGTGTCAGTAATTATGCCCATGACACAACACTTTTTTTCCTTACAATATCGAGGCTACCAGTATTATTCAAGGATAACTGTGTAAGATGAGGCAAAGTACCTAACCTCCAGGGACTAGCAATCCAAGTGGGAATTTATGCTAGACTAATGGTTCAAAATATATATGTCTATATGCACCTGAATACAGAGAGATGTTAAATAAGGCTGAATTTTTAATTCCTACACTTGAGATGAGAAGGAATGAACACAGTCAACAAAAATTTAATGATGTGCCTAGACCCTTTTTTATACGATTTAATCTTCTTAATTATACACACTTAAATATTTACCAATGTAGCAATCCTTATCCCTCAAAATATTTTTAGTTAGATGATTTCCTATTTTTGCCAAAAAACGTATCATGTAAGTAGGGCGAGAATAACTATTTTACTGTTTTAGAAGAAGAAACATGTTCAGAAATACATTCAGAAATATCCCTCAGTACCGATTCCTTTTCTAATACTATAATCTTTTCATCATGTTTTCTTCTGCCCTGAACCCTTATTATCATGTCACTCATTACCCTCCCTGGTCTGCAACCAAGAAGCTCACCGGGCAATTCAAGAATATGCGAATGTGTGGCTAGAATGAGATCACTATTAAAAAAAGAGGATTTGTTTTGTTTCATTTTTAACCAAAGAGCTGAAATTTGTGCCTTTGGGATCCACATCAGAAGGCCACTTAACTCCTTCTTCCCATAACTCTAAGGGCTCTTTTAGAAACTGAAATATAGCCTGAAATATGCCTTAGACATTTTAATTAGCCAGTGATTCAGTCCTTCTTTGTTAGTCACAATCCAGTCCGGTTGTAGAAGTCGCATAAGCTATGTGAACAGAGAGAATTTCACATAAATAAGTGCTCACCAGGTATCAGAGAACTGAAAAGGAAAAAAGAAACATGGAGGTTTCAGGAAGTAGTAACTGCAGGAAGCTAGTGCTAACCCAGGGCCCGGAGAAGAAAAGGACAAGGTTGATATTACTAAAGTTTAGAATCTTGGCGAAGGGGCCCAGCGGGACTGTGAATCAGATCTCTGCAAAAGGATCAGGGTTCCAATATTATTGGAGCCTCAGAGGAGGGACCCTAAGGAGTTGGGATTCAGAACTCTGAGAAGGATGTCTTTAATGAGACTGGTTCTGCTATTGCTGGAAAATCTGTAACTCAGAATTGGCTTCTTCAACTGTAGCAAACTGCTGCCTTTAGGTGAAGAGATGTTGCATAGTAATATCCTAAGTCTCTTCCTCCACCTCCAACCCTCTAGTCTCCCTGTGTCACCCCTACTGGCAGAACTTAACAGGAACCAGCTGGCAAAGGAGAAAACCTAGTTTCCAGGGTTTCAGCACCAGCTTTACAAAGCAGAGTATGAAAGGGTGGTTTGGAAGCTGAGAGAAAACAGTTTAGTAATTATCACACATACAGAGGGCATAAAGAAGTAATATAGATCTTCTGATAGTTTATTTTGCCCGTGTTTATTCTCCCAATTTCACAGAAGGGGGCTTAAATCTGAAGGTGCATGTTTAAGAACACAAAATACTTATTAATGAATTTCAAGTGGTTCTCAAACCTGGTAAAACATTATTAACCCATGAAGCAGTTTTTCTAAAAAATGCCAGGGCCCATTCTGGACAAATTAAATCAGAATTTTCAAAAGCGGGACCTAGATATTAGTTCCTTTGTTTTTTTTTTTACTTAGAAGGCTATTTTCATGTTCAACCAAAGTTAGAAATTATTGGTAATAGTAGATCAAAAGAAGAAATATAGATTAGCAACAGAAATAAGACCTCAAAAATAAATAATAAATAATTCAACCTCCACAATAAAGAATTCAAAGTGTATACGGTATTATTTTTTTTATCCAACAAATTGCCTGTATTTCTTTTTGATGTAATCTTATTTTATTTGATGAATGTTTGAAAACAGATACTCTCATCCATTGAATTAAAAGTTAAAATAATATTTGTGAAAGATATTTAGTTGTTTGCTTCAGGAGACAAACCTTCATTACATTTGGTCCAGGAATTCTACTTCTAAGAATGCATTCTAAAAATGGCCATTTATTTATTTACAAAATATTACCGAAAGACTACTATGTTCTCAGTGCTGTTATAAGATATAGGAACATGGCAGGAGACAGCAATGTCACTACTAATATGGGGTTTGTATTCAAGAAGGCAGAGGCATAAAAAATGCATAAACATATACATAATCAGATAATATAGTACTTTAATGAAAATTAGTTCAAATAATGGGTATAGAATGAAATTACTTTAGATAATAGTCAAGGATGGTTTCTGAGGAGCTGGTATTTAGAGTCAAATCCAAACAAGTCTGTTATAGTTGAAGTGTAGGAAGTTCAGTGTAGCCAAGCTCAACAAAGGGCAAAAGAGGTGGGAAAGAAAGTCAGAGTTACTCAGGAACCCGTTCAAGTAAAGCCTCAAAGGCCACAATAAGGAGTTTGAACTTTAATTCCAATGAGAAATAATTTGGAGAGTTTTAAGAGCAAAGTGACACAATCTAACTTTGGTTTTAAAATGTCACTCTCAGTTCTTGGTGGGGGGAGGCGGGGGAGAAAGGGGTGGTAGGTACAGAATTAGGATGACTGGTGAGAACAGTATTAAAATTATCCGGGTACAGGTCTTCCGGCTAGTTCAGTCAGGAGAGCATGTGACTGTTGGTCTTGGGGTCATGAGTTGGGCCCCACATAGGGTGTAGAGATTATTAAAAATAAACAAAAAAAAATAAGATAAAGTTATCTGGGTGGGAGATGAGAGTGGTTCTAGCTAAGTAGTAGTTATGGAGATGTAATAAGTGGATAAATAGAAAAAATAAATTTGAGGTAAAGGATTGGATAATGAATAAGTAAAAAGGAAAAATACCTAGTTTTTTGTTTTGTCTTGTTTGTTTCAACTAAGATGAGATACTAAGGCAAAACAAAAACTTAGGGTGAAAAACTTTTAAATGCTTATTGTAGATTTTGTTTGGGAGCAGATGCCAGCATAATGGCTGGAAAAAAGAATCTATCAATGTAGGGAGTAGATTATAAGTATGTATCTGGGGGTCCTTAGCAAATAATGGTAATCAGGGATGCTAATAAATGTCTTCACAAGGTCACTCATTGGAAAGTTTTTTTTAATGGAAAACTGGAAATAATATGATAAAGATTAGTGAGGGAATATAGTGTAGATAAAAAGAGAATCAGATTGACTTCTGGTCTACAGCTACCATCACATTTTCTCTACTTAGACAAAGTTAGAGTCGAATAACACCCTTGTGTGGCTCTGAAGCCACATATATGATTGTGACTAAGAAAGAATCTATGTGGCTTATTAATGTTCATTCATGATCATATAAAGATTAAACGATAAATGCAGAGACACCCATGATTCGCAGGAAAAAGTTTTCTGTAGACACAACTGTACTCCATATACTAATGCATCATAATTAGAAAGATTTTCATTCTTTCCAGCACATCTTGGTTGGAAGTTATGATCCAATCGATAGCAGTTAATGTCACACTATTTTGGACTTTAAGTGTAAAATATGGGCCCTTCTATTTGTTTATATTTAGATCTAATTGTTCAATTCTGCCTTTATCTATTACTCTTTATTTGGAATTACTCGTAACAAAAGCTCTCAGATGAAAAGGATTCACTGTGTAAGTGCCAGTGTATATTTCCTGACACCAAGCAACAGACAATAGAGTTCTCACATGTGTTTTTGTTTTTTGTTTTCTGTTTTTTTTAGCAGCTTGAAACAATGCAAATTTCTTATCTCACCTTTCTTGAAGTCAGAAATCTGGTTTTGGCTTGGCTGCTTTCTCTGCTCCAGGTTTCATAAGACTGAAATCAAAGTGTGGGCCAACTGGGCTCCTTGGAAGACTCTGGGAAGAATCTGCTTCCAAGCTAACTCAGGCTGCTGGTAGTATCCCTTTGCTCATGACTGTTTCTTCACTGGCTGTCAGCTGGGAGTCCATGTCTGTTCCCGGAGGCTACTTACATTCCTTCTAATGCTTTCCATGCAGTCCCTCTCCAGCAGTTGATTGAATTCCTCTCATGCTTCAGAGCTCTCTAATTTCCCTTTCTGACACATATCTGACTGACTTTTTTACCTTTCCCTTCTGCTTTCAACTATTCATGTGATTACATTAGGCCCACCCAGATAATTCAGGTTAATCTCCCTGCTATAAGGTCAGTTGATTTTGTTTTTTAATAATAGTAATGTAATTCACCTTTTTTTACTTTAAAAGTCACACCTGACCTCAAAAGTAAATTACTTACCAATTTGAAACCAATCTAGTTGAAGTAAATTCAATGACTTCTCAATTATACATTTCTAATGATTTTCTTTCAGCACATGTCAGTAGTTAGATAAGATTAACCCACATCTTAATGCCTATATCTGCTTTTATTTTTATTAAACTATTCATGTGAGATCATTATTATTTAATTATTTTTATATGGATGTCACAGCATAATAATAAATATTATAAAATTCTAATATGGACCTCTTCATCAATGAGCTATTACACATACAAGTCTTTTGTCTCTCCTAATGTTTAGTAGCTGTGGAGGTGGAAATAAGTTTGCATACTCTTCCAACACTAACCAGAAACGATTTACGGTAAAATACTTTGTATTAGCCTTATTTCAGTCCAAGTCAGTACTAACTTTTCCCTGATTAAAATATCGATACAGACTTTTAGAAAACAGTCCTAGGTCACATTTTCCTCCAAGCACAGACTTCTAAAGAAAATAAAGAGAATATATACCTCTTGCAGAGAAGCAACCTTCAAAATCAATAATGAATTAATAACAACTAGATAGTAATAGAAATAATGAGTAAAGAAATAAAATAAAGCATGACACATCGGAAGCAATTCAGGATGTAAAATAGAACGATGTTTCTTCTGATAGCTTTTTATTCCCCATTTTCCCCAAGATGCCCTAAATTAATCTTAATCTCGGTGAAGTCAGTGGGAAAACAAGAAAAGAGAGAAGGACAAAGTGAAAGTTTCTTATATATTTGGTATAGTATAGATGGCACAGAAACAGGAAAGACGGGACAAATTTCTAATTGTCCTATATTTGGAAATCTTGTGCATTACTGGTGGGAATGTAGATTGGTGCAGCCCCTATAGAAAACAGTATGAAAGTTCCCTCAACAAAATTAAAACTAGAACTACCATATGATCCAGCAATTTCACTTCTGAGTATTTATCCAAAGAAAATGAAAACACCAATTTGAAGAGATACATGTGTTCCTGTTTTATTGCAGCATTATCTACAACAGCCAAGATACAGCAGTAACCCAAGTGTCTACTGATACATGAATGGATAAAGAAGATGTGGTATATGTGCGAGTCTATATTACTCAGCCATAAAAATGAATAAAATCTTGCCATTTGTGATAACATTGAGGGACCTAGAGGGCATATATTAAGTGAAATAAATCAGACACGAGGCACCTGGGTGGCTCACTCAGTTAAGCAACCGACTCTTGACTTCATCTCAGGTTATGATCTCACAATTAGTGAGATCAAGTCCCAGATTGGGGCTCCATGCTCACTGTGGAACCTGCTTGGGATTTTCTCTCTCCCTCTCTCTCTATCCCTCCCCTGCTCACTCCTTGGTGTGCACATGCACATACGCTCTCTCGTAATAAACAAACTTTAAAGAAATTTTAAAAATGAAGTTATTCTCCTTGTTTTTCAAATGAGCTTTTAAAAACACAATAGCTTCATTAATTAACTTGAGGGATCATGCATTTTACTTTAAGTATCATATTTCCTCTAACTTAAAAACTATCTTTCTAAATGAAAGCATTTGAATTACAAGCAGTAAAAAAGAAAAAAAGAAAGAAAAAGTGACCTCACTATGTAAATAGAACTATCCCTTTCGTTATATTGGCCCTGCTTCTCTATCACATATCCAATATATGATAGTTTTCCTAGAGATACTTTTACATATTCTTCCACATACTAAATAAAGAATGAAAATTCTGTATCAATTGATTCAGAAAGGAAATATGATACTCTCTTCATTATATTCAAAATATTGAGAGATTATCATTCATGTATATACACACACTATACACTAAATCTCTGAGCAGCTCAGTCCCACAATTCTGTAATAGTAATTCTTTTTTTTAATTTTTTTAGGTTTATTTATTTAGTTTGAAAGAGAGAGAACGTGCACACAAGTGGGGTAGGGGCAGAGAGAGAAGGGAAAAAATATCCCAGGCAGGCTCCACACAGCCAGTGTGGAAATCAAAATCCGACACTTAACCAGCTGAGCCGCCCAGGTGCCCCTATTAATGGCAATTCTCATCAATTTTTCTGTAGTTTCGTAAAAATTCTGATTCACCATAGGGTTATGAAAACACTGCCACAGTTCTCTTAATGTAGTGTTAAAAAGTTCTTGATATCTAAAATACCCATAGAATGCAGAAAAAACTGCTTTTGGTGTTTCAGAGCTAATTTCACCAATTCCCAAACAGAATGAAACAGAATGGCTGGGGGAAAACAATTCTTCCTTAACTAAGCATCAAACTCTTGATATTAAAAAAAGAGGTGGGGGTGGCACCTGGGTGGCTCAGTCAGTTGAGCTTCTGACTTTGGCTCAGGTCATGAGGTCATGATCTCGCTGTTCGTGAGTTCGAGCCCTGCCTGGGGCTTTGTGCTGAAAGCTCGGAGCCTGGAGCCTGCTTTGGATTCTGTGTCTCCCTCTCTCTGCCCCTTCCCCACTCATGCTCTGTCTCTCAAAGATGAATAAACATTAAAAAAAAAATTTTTTTTAACTTAATAGAAAAAATAAATGACGTTGGTGGGGGTGCTGCCTGGGTGGCTCAATTGGTTAAGGGTCCGCCTCTGGCTCAGGTCATGATCTCATGGGTCATGGTTCAAGTCCCAAGTCAGGCTCTGTGCTGACAGCTCAGAGACTGGAGCCTGCTTCAGATTCTATGTCTCCCTCTCTCTCTGCCCCTCCCCTGCTCATGCTCATCTCTCTCTGTCTCTCAAAAATAAATAACCATTAAAAAATAAAAAGAGAGAGAGTAACAATTTAAGTAAACTTTCAACGCAAGTAAAATATTTATTTTATTCATTCACTTGTTGAACAAAGTCAGTAGTGACTACTGAGGTTTTTTCCGTGCACAATGTTATGGAAAACACAAAATAGAAGAAATGTCCTATTCTCAGTTTAAAATCTGGCTGAAGAATCAAAACAGTGAAACATAAATGAATCAACTGGAAAACAAAACAACTGACACAGTAAAAAATACACATAAATGTGTATGAAATATCAGATAAATTGTGGTTATCGCAGACTGAAATTCAAGATAAAATGATTTGGGGCAGAAGGAAATGTAATATTTATTCATTCCTATAACCTACCTCATTAAGTACAATTTTGATGATTGTTGGATTTTTGCTAACCCCGGATAATACCAAACTGAATATAAAGTAATATCTAATTTGTACGTAAAACTAATTCTTTTTTTTTAATGTTTATTTATTTTAAAGAGAGAAAGAGAGCAGGAGAGAGGCAGAGAGCAAGGGAGACACAGAATCCTAAACAGACCCCAGGCTCGAAGCAGCCAGCGCAGAGCCCAATGCGGGGCTCAAACTCACGGACCATAAAATCATGACCTGAGCCAAAGTCAGATGCTTAACCAACTGAGCTACCCAGGCACCCCTTGAAGATACTTTAAATGAAAGAGATTTGACTGGCAAAGTCCACTACACATATATAATATGGACTTAGTATGTATAATATATTGTATGGAATATATATAATATGTATATAATATGGACTTAATGCCTTCCATTTTTCTGCTGCAAATTCACTACTAATATTATTGGCAATTCTTTCACCTTCTATTTTCCACTGATAAGTTTCCTTGTTTTGCCACCTTGAAATGGTGGCATCAGGAAGACATAACCATTGTTTTATTTTGATGTAATATATCATATTTCCATTGAGATATTTATCCATGGCATTTATTTATTCGTTTATCCATGGGAAATATTTTCACAGAACGTTGGGAAGAAACATTTGGGGGAAACATTTAGCCCCCAGAGCAGAGCTGCAATGAGACAGGCAGAGCCATTTTTCACAATCTCAATGGGAATGTATACCCAGTATATATATTATACTTGGAACACATAAATCTATGCCAAAACCTCCCTCTATTCCACTCTCTACCCCTGAGCCCCCCCAAACCCTAGCATATCTATCTCTTTTCCCTTCTTCCCGTTTCCAGGATGTATGTTGCTTTCACAATTCTAGCTCAAACATTCCTGTCTCATTTAAGGGCTCAGTACCTAAGCAAATAAGAAGAATATAAAAGAGTGAGAATCATAACATACTTGAACCAGTATGCTTTACTAAGCAAAGACGATATTCCTTAATCAGAGGGACTTCTAGTATTTTAACATGATTCAGAACAATTAGAGAATATCTTTATGCAAAATGGAGATTATGAAAGAGTTGACACTTTATAACTCCTAAATTATAATTTCAATACAATTTGGGGTTCCTGGGTGGCTCAGTCCGTTAAGCGTCCGACTTGGGCTCAGGTCGCGATCTCACAGTTCATGAGTCTGAGCCCCGCATGGAGCTCTGTGCTGACAGCTCAGAGCCTGGAACCTGCTTCAGATTCTATGTCTCCCTCTCTCTCTGCCCCTCCCCCACTCATGCTCTGTCTCTCTGTCTTTCAAATATAAATAATAATTTTTTTTAATGTTAAAAAAATAAAATAAAGTTAAATACAATTCAGGTTTCATTTTCTCATCGAACACATTGTTCAGTACTATACACGTACTTTCTCCTCATAATTATCTTAATAGCATTTCCTTTTCTCTAGTTTACTTTATGGCAAAAATAAATTATGTAATACATATAATATACAAAATATATGTTAATAACTGCTTGTGTTATTGGTAAGGCTTCCAGTCAACAGTGGGCTGTCAGTAGTTAAGTTTGGGGGGGAGTAAAATTTTATATGCAGATTTTGACCTGCATTGTTCAAGGATCATAGCCTTCAAAAGGGACCAATTCTGCCAACACCTTGATCTCAGACTTCCAGCCTCCAGCACTGTGAGAAAAGAAATTTCTGTTGTTTAGGCCAGTCAGGTTGCAGTACTTTGTTCAGCAGTCCCACAAAAATAATACAGTTGGAAATATTCCCAAAATTGATCTCCTGATTCAGTACAATTCCAATAAATACCCCGGCTGTTTTTTTTTTTCTTTTTCAGAAATTGACAAACAGATCCAAAAAGTTTATACAGCAATTCAAGGGGTACAGTATATCCAAAACAATCTTAAGAGGAACAAATTTGTTTCTGGTCTCAAAACATACTATTAAGGCATACTAATAACAATGTGGTACTGACATAAGAATGAATACATAGACCAATGGAATAGATTGAGAATTCAGAAATAAATCCTTAAATTTTGGCCAGCTAATTGTGACAAAGGTGACAAGATAATTCAAAGGGGAAAGACCAGTCTTTTCAACAAATGGTGCTCTGAAAACCGGATATCCGTTTGCAGAAGAATGAAGTTATACAAAAATAACTCAAAATGGATCATGGAATCAAAAACAAAAGCTAAAACTATAAAACTATTAGATGAAAACGTAAGAGCAAACCTCACGGATTAGATAATGGTTTCTCAGATATGACAACAAAAACACTAATAAGAAAAGATAAATTAGATAAATAAAACTACATAAAAATTTAAAACTTTTGTACTTTTTTTATATTTAATCTTTTCACATGTATACATCTCTCAGATTATTTTTGATCATAGCCAAAAAGTTATTATGCACAAAAATATTTAATTACTCATCCCACCATCACAACATAATTATTTTCATCATAACCTCTAATTTTAGGTTTATCTATATAAGGGAAATTATGGTACATGCAAGTCGATATTTTTGTTTTATTTTTGCATTTATAGTATGTATTTTTATCATCATAACAACTGTAATGAAGTGAACAAAGAAACAGAAGTAACGGCCTAGTGGTTGAGTCTTTTTAATCATGTATCTGATAAAGGAATTGCATCTACTGTATATAAAGAAACATTGCAACTCAACAATAAAAAGACAAATAACAAATTTAAAAATTGACATTGAATTGACATTTCCCCAAAGAAGATATACCAATGACTAACTGGCATTTAAAAGATGTTTAACATTATAGTCACCAGGGAGATTATATCAAAACAACAATGACATGCTACTTCACATCTACTAGGATGAAAAGACAGATAAGAACAAGCATTTGCAAGGATGTCGAGAAATTTGGAATCCTCAGACATTGCTGATGGAAATATATAAAGCTGTTGATGTTTTGGAAAACAGTTTTCCAGTTTCTCAAAAAGTTAAACATAGAGTTGCCATATGACCTAGCAATTTTACTCCAAAGTACACACTCAACAGAATTGAAAACATATGCCAATACAGAAATTTGAACATAAATGTTAATAAGCAGCATTATTCATAATAGCCAAAAGTGCGAAAACAACACAAATTCCTGTCAATCTATGAATAGATAAGTGAAATAGGATGTATTCATACAATGGAATATTATTTGGCCTTAAGAAGGAATGCAATTCTCATATTTGCTACAACATGGATGAACCTTGAACAAATTGTGATAAATTAAAGAAACCAGACAAAAGTACTATGTATTACATGATTCTACTTATATGAAATGTCCAGAACAGGCAAATCCATAAAGACAGAAACTTAGATTAGCATCTTTTAGGAGCTATAAGAAGGGAGGAATGGGGAATGACTGCTAATGTGTGATGGGCTTCTTTTGGGGGTGATGAAAATGCTCTGGAATTAGATGATGATAGTTGTACCACTTCATTAATATTCAACACATGTACATTTTAAAATAATGCAAGTGAATTGTACACTTTAAAATTAATAATTTTAACAATAAATAAACTCTTAAAAAATGCCAGCATTGGGCACTACTCCAGACTCATGAAATCAGAAGTTCTAAAGGTAAGCTGATTGTTAATTATTTTGGCAGCTCTTATATAAAAACAAAAGGTTACAAGTAGTTCACTTCCTCGTAGCCAAATGTATAGGACTCCTAGCTCCATAATTACTTTGAGACATTTCTTTTCTATATGAAGATTATTTTTTAAGTGTTTATTTAAATTCCAGTTAGTTAGCATACAGTGTAATATTACCTTCAGGTGTTCGACATAGGGATCCAACACTTCCATACAACACCATGTGCTCGTCACAGCAAGTGCATGCCTTACCCCATCACCTATTTCACCTACTCCCCCCACCCCACTTCCCCTATGGTAACCATCAGTTTGTTCTCTATTATTAAAAACCTGTTTCTTGGTTTGCCTCTTTCTTTCTTATTTTTCCTTTGCTTGTTTGTTTTGTTTGTTAAGTTCTACACTGAGTGAAATCATATGGTATTTGTCTTTCTCTGACTGACTTACTTCGCTTAGAATAATACTCTCTAGCTCCATCCATGTCATTGCAAATGGCAACATTTCAGCCCAAGTGTCCATCCACTGAGTAATGGATAAAGAAGATTTAGTGAGATGTGATGTGATATATATATATATATTTGATATATATATTTCACATATATAATTTATATATTATAAATATACTTCATATATTACATATATAATGGAATATTACTCAGCCGTAAAAAAGATTGTTGTTTTCATTTTAAGGGAGAAAAGGCTATAAATGCTCAAAAATGTTCAATTACTCACCATTCCACCATTATAACACAACTATTTTCATTTTAACATTCCTTTCAATCCTTGACCTTTTCCATATAAGGGATGTTATGATACACAGAAATTTTTTATGTTTTTATTATTACATGATTATAATGTAATAAAATTAAATAAATTATCCAGTGCTAATTAAGGTAACAATACTTCAATGATAAAGATAATGCTAAAACTAGAATCTCAGTACACACAAATTTTCTTTCTGCTATTGTCTTTTTAAGACTATCTTCCAGAAGTGGGAATTTGGGGCTTTAGCATTTGTATGGTATTCCACTCTGCTTTTCAGAAAAGGTAGCACTAATTTTGTTTTAATGTTCGTTTATTTTTAGGGGGAGGGAGCAGCAAAGGGAAAGGGAAGGAGAGAATCCCAAGCACTGACACTGCAGAGCCCAATGCAGGGCTTGATCTCACGAACCACGAGATCATGACCTGAGTGGAAAGTGACCCAAGTGGTCACTTAACTGACTCAGCAACCCAGGCACCCCAAGGATGATACTAATTTATGTTGGTGCTTATGTAAAATTTTTTTTCACACTTCACAAGTGTGTCATTTTATTATGGCGATCATTTTTTTTTTTGCAAGTTTAATGTTATAACAGTGTTTAAAGGTCAAATCTCTATTCTTTGTTGTGTTGTTGTTGTTTACACAGGAGTGAAGTTAGGCCCTCCTACAGTGTTACTCATCTAGTGCCAGATGATAATATGCAACCACAATAGTAGGTTAATTAAACTAGCAGTACTCCAGCATAATTTTTAATACCATCTGTTTGGGGAATCATCACAGCTGAACCTTCCAACCTACATACTACATTCACAAAACCTTCATTAATGGGCCACATTAAATTTATTTCACAGCCACCCTGTGACATTCACAGAGTAGTTCTGAGTAAAATTATAAAAACTGTAAGGATCGATGTATCCTATAAATGATCCCTTCCTACTTAGTGGCCCTCTTTTCTCCTCACTCTATTTTTTATCTTCATTTTTATTATTACCAAATAATACATATTTATTATAACACAAAAAAAGTGCAAAAGTATATAAATCTTTAAAATCATTTATCCATCCCTGTTATTCAGTCAAACCCCAAATTTATGATAACCAATATTAACAGTCTAGTGTGTATCTTTCAATTGTTTCCTTATGTTCATGCAAGCATATATTGAAATGTTTAACATCTTTTCTTTTTCCTCTATGACTCCTGGGACTCTCATAATCATTCCACAAGTTCCCACTAAAAAATGTCCTCCATTTTTTAAATTTACATGAATGACTAACCACTTAAGATATTAATCTCCTAGTAATAATTATTCTTAACAGGCCAAAAAGCTGTAAATAGAAATTAAATTCTGACAGCAGAATTGCAAGCATCAGTCAGTGGAAAAAAGAAGATTGTGGACAGTTGGACTCGTGGAAGGGGCACTATGTAGCCTTCCTAAACCTCAGAAATATCTTTGAGTTCTTAGCCTTTCTTACATGTAAGGCAGTCTTTAAGCAATTCTTATTCGTTAAGCATACACGATCTGGAAAGTTTCAGTTTACAGAAAGATGTTGATATAATCTCACATTCACATACATACATAGACATGTACCCAGTTATTCTTTCATCCATTGCAGAATATACTAGTCCTTGCATGTTGCTGAAGAGCTATACATGCTCATCAATGAAAAGTGTCTGTTGTTTATGCGTTGACTTTTTATATGAGGACAAACCAGGTGGAAAATAACATGTAATGTATTAAACAATAAAGATGATTATGAAATAATAGAAAATAATGAGGAAAGAATGAGGTAACACAACAGCAATGTTTAGGCAACTCCTCTCACCCCAACTGCCCCAGGTAATATGTGGGAGAAAGGAATGCAGGCAATATCTAAGGTTTGCTTTTGTCTGGATCTTTGAAGTTCACACCTGCTCGTTATACCTCTATTCATTGAACTGTAGAGCTTAATTGAAGCACTTACTGGGATTAGAGAAAATATAAAACTTAACTAGACTACAATATTAATATAAAATATTAAGTTTTCCTGTAATAAAATCAAAATTTCAAAATACCATTGGAAAAAAATACTATAGTTCTAGAAACTGTAATAGAGACAGTTTAAGTATTGAAATAAAATCTTACCAAGTGTCATGGGAACATTGTTTAGAAACTCTCAAGATAGATAATCTCAGAAGAGAAATGATTAACATTTCAAACATTCCTCTAGAAATATTTTTATTTATATTTCTTTGGAGAAGAGAGACTTCATGAGACTAATATTATTGTGCCCACATAAAATCAACATGAATTCTTGACATAAAAGGTAGCTGAGTTCACTTTGGTTATGCATGCATTCTAAATACTGAAGCAACATTTCAGCACTGAGAGTCTATGATTTAATTTTGTGAATTACTTTGTGTACTATTTCTCTAAAATATTATTGGGTGTTTCAATCTTGCATCCATTTTTTTTATCTCTCTTGCTTAACACAAACCTATTCTGTTTTAAGGAAACTAGTAGAAATCTTAGTCAAATAGGAAAGCCAAAGATGAAGACAAGAGAAACAGTACAAAAACCCAGGTTTGAGGGATGAAGTAAGATCCAAGACATTAAAAGTGTTCATGAAAATAGCAGCTGAGGATTTTGGAAATAGGTAGGAAGAACACAAACAAGAATAGGGTAATAGTTAATATTGGCGATCCGGAGCATTACAAAAGAGGCAAAAGAAGGATTTTATTGTCTGGCAGCTAACCTCCCTGGGATGGACCTTCAAGGTTAACATAGCTATAAAACTGGATTTCTATGTTAGATTAGGGCACTATTTGTGAATATCCACTATTAGGCTTACTCGACCTAATATTTTACAGTCATTAGCATATTAAAAATTGATTTATTATGTAATCTTTGGAAATGGGACACAAAGTATGTCGTAGAGGTAAAGGTTAGAGCCAGAAGATAAATCAAACATACATAAAGTGAGATATCTAAAATCTGGTACCTGGCAATTCCTGGGGCAGCATAAGGCAATTGGTATCTCAAAGGACAAAATGCAGACATGATTAAAGTTATCTTATACTGAGCATAAATATATATTTTACTCAATGTAGATAATAATAAATTTTCTTGATATTTTTAGAAGTGAAAATGGTCTTAATAAAAATCTCATCAGATTATAAGAAGAATTAGGGGAAATAATATTTTTAAAACATGAACAAATTTTCTAATATTTTTTTTAAATCAGGTGTCAGATTTAAATATATCCTCATATTTTCGGAACATATCATAAAGGTTTTAAATATCATGAATTGTTTTCCAAACAAAGCAAATAAAAATATGCAGATAATCTAGTATAATTCTGCCTAAAATTAGTGAGTTCATGATTTGATGAAATATAAAATTCAACTAGAAGATACATGTCCTCTGTCTTTATGCACAAAATTATTATGAGCATTAATGCTTCACAGGAGATATAAAAAAAACCATTATTTCCTGATAAAATACATGTCATTATCTAAATTTTAATTTATTCTGATCCATGGGAGGGAAATGAACACCCAGAGGCCGATGAAGAATTACAACAATTAGAAATGTTAAAGTTTTGACATGGTTATTAGATTTTAGACAATAATGAATGGACCACTATGATGACAAGTATGATTTGTTTAATTTCTGAAGCAAAATAAATATTAATTATACAGTCCAATTTTTAAAATTGTTAAATATTTCTAGTTTTGATAAGCTAAAAAGCCTGCATATCTGAAATTACAATTTCTTAAGTTTAAAAGATTCTTTCAAGAAATTCAGCTGTATAGCCTTTGAGAAAATAAGTTAACAAGAATTGCAGTGTAATACGGTTAATAAATAAACTGTATTTATCATACCAAGGAACTACCTTGTCACGCCTAGGATCAGATCTCAGTGAACTGATCTGAAGTACTAAAAAGCAGTTGGTTCTTTTATAAAGGTAAACACTGCCCTTGACACTGCCTTAAGCTATTTGCTTAAAACTCCTCCTCTTCACAGTTAGGTCTAAGTAAGCCATAACTAACCCTTGTTCCCATTATCACAATTTGAGACGTTCGATGTAGTGAAAAGGGCACTGAAAGGAAATATTGGAGAAACACCTCAGTGCAGGTCATTGCTTATTATAAGTTTTCTGTAATGCTTTGGTCACATCACCTAAATCTTCAACTCCGATTGTTTTCATCTCAACAGTGAGTGAATTGGGTAACAGAATCTATTCATATTCTTCTAGCCTAACTGATAATGTACTAACTAATGAAAAATAACTGTGATAGACTGCTACTTGATTTAATACTCTATCATACATTGATGCTCTAATAAATCAACCAAGACAGTTGGTAGTAGATACAGTGTAACGTAAGACGGATGCTTAAACTTTAATAGTTGTTTAGTATATTTTAACTATATTCAACTGTCAGCTTTTGTTAGAAATATATAGCCCTAAACTTTTTTTTTTTTAATATCTAAGACAGAGGTTAAAAACCAACAACCAATGAGTTAAACCTCTTTAGCAGTTGATGTCCAGTGTTCCCTGTGCTTAAAAGAAAGAATACATCATTTTTTTTTAAGTCAAGAGACCTATGATTTAAAAATACGGATATCTGAATATCTAATTTCTTTTTTAAAAAAATGGAAGATTTAGGAACACTGGTCCACTCATTAGTGGAGAGAAACAATTGCCTGTTGGTGACTAGCTGGGGCCCTTTGACGGGGTGCCCATTTCAGCCCCCACCCAGTCCCACTTTCTCACTTACTTTGTAGGCTTTTGTTTTTTAAATCTAAATCTCTCTATTTCAGAGATTCATCAAAGGACTAACTGAGTTGTGAAAATAAAATGAGGCTTGGTCGACAGAGAGCATTTCTTTGGGGAGAGCTATTCTTCAGGATTTTGAGCAGAATTCTTGAAATCAGCAACAGTGACTATTACCTTTTGCTATTTGCCACCAAGAAACATATCATCCTAGTAGTGTGCCATCAAAATGTCTTCCCCCAAATATGTGCAAACAAAAGGGAGTCCGCCTATTTTTTTAAATTTGTTGGATAGAATATACACCCAAGCCGCATACAGTTTTGAATTGTAGCTGTAAAAAATTAGCTGCGTGAACAGGAACCAAGAGACAGACTGTGCACTATATTTCCTGCTCATATGTTGTCTCAGCTGTTTTGCACTTTACAGTTTCAGCTGAAGAATGTCCATTTATCACGTAATGCTAATCAGTTATCATTCTACTCTACATTTTGTACAAAACGCTGCTGGGAAGTCTGTTCTGGATTTGATGGATAGCCAGAATGGGACAGCACATAACCAAAAAAGGCATAAATACTCACAGATGTCTGGTCATACAGATGAGTTAAAATCAAAGAAAATTAGAGCTGGGTAAGACAGACGTGATCATAGAGCACATCAGGGGAGCATAAACTTGCTTTTTCTTCACCTTTCTCATCCAAATGGGCTTTCTTCTCATTAAAATAAATATTCAAACCAGAAGGTCTTTCATTTGTTTCCTTAAACTAGTAGGTTTTCCCCCAAAATGTAAACCCTGCATCAAGAAGACAAAAAGCAGAAATCCTTTTTATTACCAAGGACTTCCAAAAGCTGTCCAAATCTAAATTAGAGCATATGGTGCAAACTCCCCCCTCTTATATCCTTCAATATTCCCTACACCACCCCCTCATCCCACTATTGTTCTGGTTTGGGAAATCTGTTTATATTTTCTTATTCGAGAGCCACTGAATAAAAGTCATTTTTGCTGTGCAAACTAATTGGCTAGCTAAAAATAAAGCAGTAATTTTCTGTTTTCTTATTCCATCAATGGTTTTGTATTTTTGTCAAGCAATATCTGATTATTACAAATGTTTCTCACATGTTAATTTTTATTGTTGAATATTATTATTTTCATATGTTGTTATCTGTGTGTCAGCCTTGTGTTTATTCCAGTGGTGTCCTTTTCACATTGGTTACCAACCATTACTCTTATAGCCACCTATGAAACTATTCCACATTAACTAGACTCAACCAGATCTTATTTCTGTATGTTATTACTTTTGTCTATAAAAATAAGTATTGTTGTTTTCTTTTGTATTCCTTTAACGAGTAAAAATTTAAAACTAAAGAATGGCTGTTCTTTATTGTTTTGTTTATTTATTTTTGAGAGAGAGAGAGCCTGCACACACACGCACGCACACATTCATGCACATGTGCATGTGCGCTCATGCATGGGGGAGGGCCCGAGAGAGAGGGGGACAGATGATCCAAAGCAGGCTCTGTGCTGACAGCAGCGAGCCCCGTTCTGGCTGCCAGCAGCGAGTCCCACGCAGGGCTTGGACTCAAGAACCATGAGATTATGACCTGAGCCAAAGTTGGGGGCTCAACTGACTGAGCCACCCAGGAGCCCAGGAATGGCTATTCTTTTGTTAGAAGACAACAGTGGTTTTCTTCTTTGGCATCGTCCTGTCACATTGAGATACTTCAAAATGCAAGGTAGATAGATTTTATTTGGATATTCTGTCATACAGTTAATTTTCAGTTCACCCATAAATATAAAGTTGGCCCTCTTGAAGTTGTATTGGTTTTTTTTTTCCATTTTTTGATTGACTTATAATATTTAACTAAATAGAAGATAACTTTAAAGTACTGCACCAATTTGTCTAACAAATGTCAAAAATGCCAAGATTTCAAATCAAGTGATGACGGCAACCCAAGGAAAAGGTTTGGTGATTAGGGGAGTTCTGCAGATTGAACTCCTCACCCTAGATTTTTTAAAGCTTTTTTTTCTTTAAATGTTTTATTTATTTCTGAGACAGAGAGAGACAGAGCATGAGTGGGGGAGGGACAGAGAGAGAGGGGGACACAGAATCAGAAGCAGGCTCTAGGCTCTGAGCTGTCAGCACAGAGCCCTACGTGGGGCTCGAACTCACAAACCGTGAGATCATGGCCTGAGGTGAAGTTGGACACTTAACCGACTGAGCCACCCAGGCACCCCCTCACACTAGATTTTTAAAGGGCAGTCTGGTAACTTCCGCAGGCCATTAATAAAGACCAATGTAAGTGTTGTGACAGAGAATTCTCAAAGTAATCATCCACTTCAAATTGATGTCTTCAGAAATAATTTCTAAGAATAGATTTTCTAATATAAATTTCTCTATGTTTTAAGTGTGAATTGCTAGCAGGAAATTGACTTTAATTTATATGAATATACTATCTTTCCAAAAACAAACGATAACATCACATTATTAAGCAGAAAAAAAGCACCATTCCTCAAATGAAGCAGCCCATTTCTCACATATATAACCACTAATTCTATTTCCATTTTTAATAGAATTGTACAGTTGTTGCCAATACATTTGCTAAATGAGTTAGTAAATAAAAACCAGCCCCCCCTTCTTTTAAATTCAAATATCTAAAAAAAAGATAAAGGGGAAATTATAAATTATAAAATGCTGACGTCATGTTCTACGTGGTAGTAGCAAGCAAGAAACATAGCAAATGAAAAAGGGTCATATAAAAATCTAAAATAAAAAAATTTAGACTCATCTTTTCAAAATTTAAAATAATCATTTGATGATTTACATATATAACTCTAAGACATAGCCTGCTTCATTTATCCATCTAAAATTTTTATTTATTCAGTACACAAATATTGAGTAACTCATGTCTAATTCACTAACATGTGAAAACATGTTATTAGGACCTAGTATCCTAGAGTCAAGGCAAATTAATTTTAGCTTGGTTTAAAGCCACAGAGAATATACCTTATTGTTCCCTGTTTGAGAAAGAATAGGTTTGGAGCAATCAATAATATAAATTCAAGATCAGTATTAATTCACTAGACCTGGATATGTGACCAATAAAGCCTAGCAACACAATTTCTTATGCATAAAGGAGTGCAGTTAACTTCATTTGTCAAAACTTGGAGGAAAAATAGATACCTCCAATGCTTCATAATAATGCTTTTTACTGTTTTGACAAACTTCTTAAATGTATTAATTCATCATTAATTTTGTTCACCAATGTTTATGGAACACCTAAAATATGGCATGTTTCTGTGCCAGCTGTGACAAATAAGTATAAAGATACAACAAACTACAGAGAAAGACAGAAAACAGGCAATGTCAGTATAAAGTGATGAATTAAGGGAGGCATCCCAGAGAAGATGGAGGGGAGGGGCCATGCTTAGGGACTTCAGGATTTATCCTGAATGCAATAGGAAGGCACTGAGGGTATATAAGCTAGGAAGAAATTTAATATATTTTGTATTCTTAAAAGATCACTCTTAAAGTTTGAAAAAATGGAAAATCTAATAGAAAAACATAAGACTAATGCAAGAAGACCAGTTGGAAGATTCTTTCCAGAAATAAGATGAAAAAGAATTATTGTCTGGAACTAAGGCCATGATTATAAGGATGGAAAGAAGTGATTTGATAGGAAGTAAGAGATAGAAAAGATATGCTAAAGTGATCAATTTGATGTTAAGGTCGGTGAAGAGATTAAAACTGACATTTAGGAATCTGCACATGATTCAAATTCACCATATGCAAGACTCATTCATTTCCATGAATAGTCATCACATATATTTATAATTTCTACCAAATTTCTATACCAAAAATTATCTTACTGATATGATATATAATTTATTCCTCCTCCCAAATTCAGATATTGGTCTACATTTATGCATTCATTCAGTTATTAACTTGTGAAGCATTTATTAAGAATTTTCTGAGTGTTCCACACTGTATTAAGATAAATAGGACATAACCAGTTGAAAAGAGATAGAAGAATGGAGGGAAAAGCATGAGCAATTGTGACTAGAGGGGCCACGTGTACAATGAACTAAAATAATGTAGTAGATTAGAACTGAAATTGAAAGGAAATATGATGCAGAAAGGAGCTGCTTGAGAGACCATACTGAGACCTCTATTCAATACATTAATTACCATTAATCTAAGAAAAACTGGTAAACTTCAAATTTTTAAACAGGAAGAAAAGTAGTCCCATTACTATATTTGTGTTTTGAAAAGGTTATTCTGACTGTGGTGTCAAAAAATGGATTCAGGTTGCTAGGATATAAATAGGAGACTGCTTTTTTAGGAGATATATTTAATGGTAATTAACAGCAGGATGATGAAATGAAAGATGCGGAGAGAAATAGATGAAGATATTTAGGAGATAAAAGCTACAAAGCTTGGGAAAAATGTAAAAGGAGGGACAAGGGGAGTATATAGATTTCTATCTTATTCTGTGGATAAAAGTACCATTCATTGAGTAGGTAACATTAGAAGGGAGGCAATTTCATTTGGGGAAATGAAACTTCACATTTCTAAGGTTCCTTTGAAATCTACAATATGAAAAGTCTTCCAGACAATTGGATATGCATGTGTGTTCCAAATAGACTGGTATGCCAGACCTGAAAAAGGTAAGTGATTCTATTTTCCCTGTACAGGGGAAGATAATGGAGCAGGAATGGAGCAGAAAACAAAGGAAGGTGGAGTTTGTGAAGGGTAAAAAAGTAAGTTTTTAAATAGTTGGATGACTGAATTGGCGAGAGAAATATAATAAGGTTGACAGTCATTGTGGACGTAAGTATCACGCACTTCTAGTGGAATTTGTTTTCACTGGAATTTCTCTTTCCATGCTGGGATATAGACAACATATAGCTGGGTTCATCCATGGTAGGGGAGTTGTCACACAGGTATGGTTTTAAAAAAAAACAATGAGCAACAAGACATTTGGTATATTTGTAAGAGTACAAATGAAATTATGAACCATGGAATTTAATTTGGATAAGGAGATAAATGAAGAAGAAAGCTGACATATTGGGGAAAAAATAGAGTTATAAATGTTTTCTCATGATTCTGAGAAAGAGTTAAACTGGCAGTCGTAGAATATGCAAGGTGGAAAAGAGTGAAATCACATACTTAATTGTGAGGATAATGCATGTATAGGTGATGATACGGTTTAAAGTGTGAATGTGGGAGAGAAACCAAAGAAAACAAAGAAATGCATAGAGAAAACAGATTATTGGAGGGTGAGACATTGAGGGTGGCTTTGGAATTATTAAAGATGAGAACAAGTCTTGTAAATAAGGAGTTTACATTTTTGCTAAATAAAGAAGAATAATCAGGTCAGAGACTGTCAGTAACCAAGAGAAAAACATGATAGTAGAAGCTTGATTTCCAAAGGTGCAAGAATGAGTAGAAGGGTGTTATGAACAGAATCGTCCCACTCCCGTTACTAATTCATATGCTGAAGCCCTAATTACCAGTACCTCAGAATGTAACTGTATCTGGACATAAGGATGTTAAAGAGACAATTAAGGTTAAATGAGGACTTTAGAGTAGGTCTTAATTCAATATGACTGGTGTCATAAGAAGCAGCAATTAGGTCACAGATGCCCACAGAGAGAAGATGATATGAAGATCCAGGGAGAAGACAGCCATTAATACGTCAAGGAGAGTGGCCTCAGAAGAAACAACTCTCCTGACACATTGATCTGGCACTTCTAGCCTCCAGAACCATAACAATAAATTTCTGTTGTTTAAGCTGCTCAGTCTGTGTTACTTTGTTATGGAAGCAAAGGAATGTAGAAGAATTCGAGGAAGAATGGCCGGGAAGCAACAATAGAGAGCTGCCAACCCCTATTCTTGGCCCTGAGTTCATGGGATATCGTAAAAGAAATTACACCCACTTAAAAGAACTACAGAGAAAATTAGTTCTCAATAGGAGAAATGACCCTCAATATGAGTACCTTTCTATTTCCAATAACTAGAACTCAATTCCAAGAAAGAAAGCAATCAAAAGAAATCAAACTCTCCTCGCATCTGAGGTCAGGATATAAGCTGGTGTGCATCAACACTTCTAATAGACACTGCTAAGTACAAACTAAGTAGTTTAATTAAGTGCACTCTTTAGATCAATCCAGATTTAGATAGCCAGTTTAGATAGCAGCTGGTCTGGCATAGAATGAGAGAAAACCAACAATCTCCATCTTTCACATTTCTTCTATTTTCATACTGACTAAATCATGGGATACATTTAAAACAAACAAAAAATGTGTTATACATCCTCAATAAGAATAATGGGAAAGGGAAATAAAAGTGAATGCAGACACACTAATTGACCTGTGGAAAGACAAATTTTCTTAGGGGAAAGGAATTCTTAGATGCCAAGCTAGAGAGACATGAAAAGCAAACAATGAAATACCAATTACAAATATTTTTAAAGAAGATTATTTAAAAAGTTAAGATATCTTAATTGTTTTCTTAGAGAATGTGCCCAGGATTGAAGATGATTTAATAGAATGTGGAAAGATTTCATAAAGTAAATTGAACTGATTTCCCAAGAGGAAGACAAGATGAAGAAAATATTTAGGCTGTCCTGAAAGGAAAGAGTTAATAATTGATGCAGTTGGGGAACTTATTCTTCATGAACGGGTCAATTTCTTTAGATGTGAATATATTTGAAAAAGAAAGCTAGAAAGATCAGATAAGAATACTTCAGAAACCATTTAATAGTTTTAAAGGAATCAAGTTATTGTACCTGGGAAGGCGGTTCTGCCCTGTGTTTAGGGAAGGTGAAAAGAAAATTCAGGAAAGATTAAATCTACAAAATAAAAAAAATAAATAAATAAAAAGAAAGAAAAAAAGAAAGAAAGAAAGAAAGAAAGAAAGAAAGAAAGAAAGAAAAGAAAAGAAAAAAAGCCAGATGAAATCTTATAAAGTCTTTTATAAAAATCTATCTCCTGTGTGAAAATGCCACAATCAGGAAGAGGGTAGTGGGAAAGTGTTTCATTCTGTTTTATGTTGTTTGTTTGTTTGTTTGTTTGTTTGTTTAAATTAACAGATGATTTGGAGAGACCTCCTAGTCCTTGGCTCTTGAAGAAACTGAGGCAAAAAATAGAAGAGTATGCTCAGGGAATAAATATCTAAACCTGAAACAAACAAAATAATAAAAAGTAAATTCTACCAGCAATATGTGTTCTTCCTATCAAAAACAGAAAAGAAACATGTGCAATTGAAAAGTAGTTATTTTTTTTTTTAATTTGAGCTTTTGGGAGGATTGGGGTTAATCGGGAAAATTGAAGAGTTAAGAAAAGGAACCTTGGCTTTAGAAGTAAAGGAAGTCGAAAGTGTTTTCCTCATTTCTCTGAAATGACTCATAAAAGATACTATGGCTTGGAAAATTAAAAACTCTGAAAGGAAGCACAATATGTGGAGCAGCCAAAAAAAGGTATTTTTTTCATCCCCTGAGTTGCTGAACATGTAAGTTTAGAAATGTCAATAGCGGCACCTGAAATTCAGATATCTATTAACAATGGCTCTCTCATTCATTCAGTGAGGATCCCAGAAGAAAATCTTCTCAGAACGTAGCAGTGATAGTCACTATAGCACAGAACAAAAAAAAAAAAAAAAAAAAAAAAAAAAAAAAAAAAAATAGGGCATCCCATCTGTGTTGAAAAAATACAGACAAAAGCCTAAGTTTGGTCATGTGTGGAATTAAGGCAATTGATGTCAGCGGACTTGACTGCTACAAATGGAGAGTGCCCTATTTACAGTGTAGGTAGAAGCTCTAACACCAGGAAGCGCTGGCAATAAAGCCAGCTTTGGAGTGGGAAAGTGATGCAGAACGGTTTTTATTTCCTATTCACCCATGGGAATTTTGGAACAGTGAAAAAACACAACAGTTTGGAGATGAGAATTTATTCCCTTTCGGAATGGGAGAAAGTTTAGGCTAAAGCTGTCATTATTAGCATATAAAGGAGACCTCTGTTGCTGAAAGGGTTAATCGGTATGCACGAATTCAGGGTTTAACAGCTTTGAAATTTAATTTTTCTAATTATGAGGGGAATTTTAATTTTATATTATGATTTCTCTCTGAAAATGTAATAGTGAGGTTTAAGTCATGTTGCCAATGGCCCTTTTACATGGTATAAATTGGATTTATTTCTGGGCTCTCAAGTTTTCTGGGGGAGCAAGACAGGTAGTAGGACTTCAAAAGTTGAAATATTTAATCCAATGGGAGTTAAATGTTCACCTAATATATAATACTTTTTGAATTGATATAATTAGTCTTATTAAGTTCTGTTTCAAAACTTCTGAAAAGTAGACTAGACCTGTTACCCATTTTTGTGTTCTCAATACATATATTTCTTATTTATATTTATATGTATCTATTTGCAACAGGAAAAAAAAAATACTGGAAGAGAATGGACATCTTTGAGGATGTGCTTCTCTAGACCTTGGACATTCACTGGTATTTCAACATGGATTATGTGAAATTAAGTAGTCAATATTAAAGTATTTTTATAATCTCAGAAAGACAAGGAAAGGTATGTAGAACAAGTCAATTTGTAAAAGGGCAAGAAAACTGAATGTTGGCTAGTCCTCGGTGAAGAAGAAAGAACTAAAAAGGAGATATATGGTGGTGTTAAGAGAAGCTTAACTATTGTTAAGCTTTTATTATTATTATTATTATTATTATTATTATTAATTTGCCTATGTCCCAATTTTTCTTGGTAGCTAGGCTTACTATGTAAGTCTTGCAACATTCACAGTAACCCTTAACAAGCCAGAATGAAGAGAATGGACTCCTGATATGAAAATAATAAGCTGATATAGCTCTAACCTATATATCCCACACTAGTAGTAAAATTATGTAAACTGATGTCTTGCTTTTGTACCTGTTACTGGAATGGAGCATCCAATTCCTGGCATTTTTCTGATATCCAAAGTTAGCACATGTCACATCTGCAGGCAGTTTCAACAATAAAACAACATCAAATAATGTAATTACTGCATTAAAAAAAAACTGAAAGGGGGTGCCTGGGTGGCTCAATAGGTTGAGCGTCTGACTTCTACTCAGGTCATGATCTCATGGTCTGTGAGTTCAAGCCCTGCGTCATGCTCTGTGCTGACAGCTCAGAGCCTGGAGCCTGCTTCAGATTCTGTGTCTCCCTCTCTTTCTGCCCCTTCCTTGCTCATGCTCTGTCTCTCTCTGTCTCAAAAATAAATAAAAACATTAAAAAAAATTTTTTAATAAAAAAAGCTGAAAGATACAATTTAAAATCTTACAAAAGCAAATAAAACGTAAAAAAAAAAAAGACTGTCCCACCCAATTACTAGTTTCTTCTTACAGTTATGTTCTCCTTCCCTATTTGTATCTTACTATCAAGAAAGTTCTGTATCTAGGGGTTCCTGGGGTGGCTCAGTAGGTTAAGCATCCAACTTCGGCTCTGGTCATGATTCGTGTTTTTTGAGTTCCACCCCATGCATCAGAGTCAGAGCCTGGAGACTGCTTCGTATTCTGTCTCCCTCTCTCTCTGCCCCTCCCCTGCTTGCTCTCTCTCTCAAAAATAAACATTAAAAAATTTGAATAAAAAAAGTTATATACCTAAAACTTAAAGCAAACTTAAACTATGTACATGTAACTAAAAGCTAGCCTTTCACTTCCTGTGACTTCCATATTTTATGTATTTTCCTTTCTTAACAAGTGGCTTTCATTTGTGCTAAATGACTAAAATTGAGCTCTCATTATAAATCACTTGGTGTGTGTGTGTGTGTGTGTGTGTGTGTGTTTAATTTAATGCATAGAGTAGTACTGGGTATGTAAGATAAAATATTCTGTTCATCACAAGGCTTTTAAAAGCCACTGGCTCTAGAGTAAATGTTTAATACTTTTGTCTATATGGCAAATAACTTTGACTAGTGTTAATAAATGTTATAAATATCTTCTCATGAACTAGTCTTTAAATCTGCTTTACCATTCCAAATTGTCCAGATATGCAAAGGATTTCTTATTTGGAATATAATACTGGGTAACTATCAAGCTGCCTATGATGTAGCCAAAAAATACAAATAGTTCCACTTACCAAGGCCTCTCTTGAGGATTTTAAAGACCACAATTTGCTGCCTTCTAATTCTGGATTTCTGGCATAAAAATAAGACAACTTTGGAATGGGGGAGGTTTAAAATCTATCCGTAAGGCTATTGCCAGAAAATAAAGCATATTCAATTTCATTTAACATTCAAAGTGGCATTGCTTTATGAGAAATTTAGTCTTATGAAATTATATGGCAATGTTTTGTTGAGTTTGAATCCTGTAGGAAGAGATCATTCCACTATACATTCATTTGTCTAATTGAATATTTTCCACTGACAGTCAAACTAAGATTATATTATTTGGCCAACAGCCAGATGTAAACTTTTGAAGTATTGTGTCACATTCAGAACCCTCCAAGATTGCACTAAACTTATGAAGCCGAGTCTTGCAAGACTGACATGGGCTCAGGAAATCCACTGCTGAAACTTAATGACCTGTAGTAACTTCTGTGTTCTCAAAATATGAGCTACGTGAGTCTGGACAAAGCTATTTGCTGTATCAGGAAAATATTGTTAGAAGTACATTCCAATAATTAAAAGAAAGTGAATTTTTCTCTTAGATGCATATTCCTGAACCACAAAAACATACTCATTGTACATACACATATCCATACCCATATGATGGGTGGAGTGTTACATGTGGTGACGTCAAAATATGTGCATGTGTTTGATTCATCATATATTTTAAAGTATGCAATACACACACACACACACACACACACACACACATAAGCATGTACAAGCATAGATAATTCTGGATAGATACACTAGAACACTAGAAATCATTACATAAAAAGTACTCTGAGAAGTGTGACTGGGGAGTTGGGGATTTAAGAGAGAAACCTTCATTTTTCACCATATGTTTCTCTGAACTATTAATTTCATTTTGAGCAGCAATAACAATTTTATAATTTTAAAAGCTAGTTATAAATATTTACATCTGAGATTAAAGAAAAGATGTTATTAATCTTGACTTTAGATGAATATACAATTAATTTTCTATAAAAATCAAGAAAAATTAATTCCCAATAGAAATTTTTGTCATATTTACAGATTTAAACGTGCTAAACAAGAAATTCAGTCTTATTTTTTTTTATGTTGCATATACACCCTTAATACAGATGTAGCTCTTTTTCAAAATTTTATTTGAATTTTATAGGCTATTTAACCCAGAGAGCACAGACTCACACAAATAGTTAGACATACTGATGACAATGTTCTCCTGCTCTAGCTAATTTAGCCATCTTTTCTAACAGTGACGTAGTTACTTTTGATCAACACTGGAACTTTCATCCCTTGCAGAAGACTCACAAATGAATTAATGAGGAGTCTCCAAGATCAAAGTATTTTAAGTAGTCTAAGGACTATTACCATAAGAATCTGGCACAAGAGGGATAAATATGGTCTGCATTGGGCTACAACTGGTGAATCCCAGCAATCTCAAATATTTTCATAAAATACCCTGAAGGGTAGGGTGCAGACAGAAGTCAGAGGGGTGTGCCATTATTTCATGGAATATGCTGTTTGCTTTAAGAGGCCAGTGAAGGACATAAAAATGATTTCCCTTCAGATAATCTGTGAAGAGATTGTCCAAAGTGCAGTGACAAGAACTGAAGAAGTGATACCTCATGAAGGCAAGGAAACCAGACTCCATCATGATCCTTTGCCACAAGGTTATAGTCCACCAAAACTCAACCTGGAAACTAACTCTTTTGGTAGACCCCAGAATCTCTGTATCAGACTGCTGGTGGACTCTGTGATTAGAACATTATTTCCAACTAACAAGACTACAAATTTATGAACTTTGTTTTTTTTGTTTTTTCAGAGAATCCCCATATAAACTTTATCTCCCTCCTAACGGTTTCCCCTATTGTTAACATCATGCGTACAATTTGTTACAATTGATTACATTTGTGGTACATTTGTTACAATTGATGAATAAATACCGATACATTATCATTAGCTAAAGTCCACAGTTTACATTAGGATTCACTCTGTGCTGTAGTTTGATGGGTTTTGACAAATGCATGATGTCATTTATCTACCATTACAGTATCATACAGAATAGTTTCACTGCCCTAAAAGTCATCTGTGCTGCACCTATCCACTCTCCCCTTCTCCCTCCTTCCTCCAAACCTCCGGCAATCACTGATCTTTTTACTGTATCTGTAGTTTTACTTTCCCCAGAGTGTCAGGCAGTTGGAATCATACCATATGTAACCTTTTTAGAAGGCTTCTTTCCCTCTGCAAATATGCATTTAAGCTTTCTGTGTCTTTTTATGGCTTAATAACTCATTTCCTTTTATCGCTGAATAATATTCAATTGTATGGCTTTGCCACAGTTTGTTTATGCATTCAGTTTTAGAAGGACATCATGGTTCCTTGCAGATATGTGCACTTTTAATAAGTACAATTATCTCTCTGCCAGCCCTTCTCTGAGTTTAACTGGTGTTTCAAGTGGGTGATCCACAGCTACATTATTCTTTCTTCCTGCCTTTTCTTGGGAAACTGAGTTATAAATGATGTAGCTTTAGTTTCTCACATCCAATATTGCCTGTGTTTTCATTATCCTTTCTGTTTTTTGGCACCTTCTGAATGAAACGGTATCGCAGGATACACTTGGTGCTCCACAGACCACTTCCTGCATCTTAACACTTTATAGTCTATGCCTGAAATGGGGGTAGATCTGCTCCTACAAGTATTTCATGGAAAGAAATAGAATTCCTAATGTTACCTTTGGCTTTACAGATTTAGATGCATCATCCATCTATGCTCATGGAAACCATAAAGACGAATCTTAAACTTAGAGATCTTAAATCAAGAGTGTAGAAGTTGGACCCCAAAAATTCTGGGAGGGAGAAATAGAAAAAAAGAAACAGCATAAACTTCAAGTTTCTCATACGGATCTTAAATAAAAGACGTTTGGAGCTAATAGCCCTGTGCAGAAAGTGGATCAGATGATATTACTTATTTACCCTTTAAGGAATATATATGAAACAAGCACATATATTAGCACCAGCCAAGTTCCTTAATAGATAAGATTCTTTTTGAAGGTACAGACCATTGTCAATATTGCTCTAGATATTTTATTAATATTAATATTAGTATTAAAATAAAATTTACTAATTTTCTATGCAAATTAATTTATTAAGATATTTTTAAATTATTTTCATAAGTAAAGTTATATATTAATAGTAATGTCTTCATATCTGAATATTAAGACATTATTATAACTTTAAGTTTTTGTGTATATCTAACCTCTAATTTGAAATTTCTCACAGGATGATGTCAGAGAATTCATTTAATAAATATTGATGACTTATTTATCCTTTTGGTCTTGCATTTAAAATCTGCCAAGCAAGTAACAATGGCTTATATTTGCAAACTGAAAATTTCCAATTGTCAGGAAATCAGAAAAATATTTATCTGTTCATATCTTACTTTTGTATAGTATAACTCAATAATGGGCAATTAGAGACAAAAAAAAAGCCCACTACAACACTGGGGAAAAGGCTGTGGTAGGCAGAATACACACACACACACAGACACACACACACACACACACACACACACACTCACTCCACCCAAATATGTGATAAAATCTTAATTCCTTGAACCTATGAACATGATACCTTGTATGTCAGTAGGGACCTTGTAGATGTGATTAAGTTAAGGATCTTGGAAAGGGGAGAGTAGGGATGCCTGGATGGCACAGTTGGCTAAGCATCTGACTTCAGCTCAGGTCATGATCTCAGTTTGTGAGTTTGAGCCTCTTGTAGGGCCCTGTGCTGACAGCGTGGAGCCTGGAGCCTGGAGCCTGCTTCGGATTCTGTGTCTCCTTCTCTCTTTCTGCTCCTACTCCACTCGCGCTGTCTCTCTCTCTGAAAAATAAATAAACAATTTTAAAAAAGGGAGAGTATTCTGGTTTATACAGGTAGGCCCAATAAAATTACAAGAGTCCTTATCGTAGGGAGGCAAAGGGTCATAGTTTAGAAAGGAAGTGTGAAGATGGAATCATAGATGAGAATGATTTGGTCACAAGCCAAGGAATGTAGATACCTTCTAGAAGCTTGAAAAAGCAAGGAATATATTCTCTAAAGTCTCCAGGAGAGCTCAGCAATTAATTTTAGTCCCTTAAGACCCATTTTGAATTCCGGCCACCAGAACCGTAAGATAGTAAACGTGTTATTTTAAGCCACTGAATTTATGGTAATTTGTTATAGCAGCAACAGAAAACTAATAACAAAGAATAACATCTTCTGCCAGTTATTTCCTCGTTTCCTCTCAGAATCATGGTCTACTCTATTTCTAGCTCTTTTTTCTCCAGCTTCTAAAGAAAGGTAGCCAACTAAAGGATGGGTGGGTGACTAGAGAGTGGGAGAAAGGAAGGATCCAAAGGACTCTACTCTGTGATTAAGAAGAGTTCCTTCCAGGGCATTCCTCCTCTATGATGCTAGCATCTTGCAGGATGGTTCATCCCTATTTATTTAAAATTAGAATTAATAATTCATACAGCCCAGAAAGATGAGACCAGGCATTTTAAGGCACTTATAGATTTGTTTTAGTACTAGTTTATTAGCTATCATATAATTGTATATATAATTATTTAAAAATATGTAATTTTAAATAATTTTATAAATTATAAATTATATATATAAACGTAAATTATAAAAATTATAATCCCAAAATCAGATGCTTGTGCTACCTAATGTTGGATTTTTATAATTTGTTACTAGTTCTCAGCTCACATTTTAGCTTGAAATTTCCAACGGCCCTTCCCAGTTGGAGCTGAGTTTTCACAATCTGGCCCATGCCATCTCCTTTCCATTGTCACACCACCTTTCGACAGACCACATCCTCCTCAAATTTGACTTGGCCACACTATCGGGCTACCAGTCCACTGAACGTTACCTCCAGCTTTCATTCCGGGTGTTCCATTAAGGCGATTGGTCTTAAAAGCTATGACACGTGCAATTTTTTAAAAAGATACAGAGATATTTCTCATATTGTACAAGCTGTTAATAAAAGTCTAGAGCAAAATACCCATCAATCTCATAAAATTATGATAAAGTGATGCAAATGTGCCACTAAATGATTCTTGATAGTTTAATAGATAACTATTAAATATGTATTCTAATAGATATTTTAATAGAAAACAATGAAGAGCAACACCAGTTAAATTAAGAGAGCAGTAAGTCTGTAGATGTCAACGAGTTGTCCAGGTCCTACATTTTTTTTTTTTCAACGTTTTTTTTTTTTTTTTTTTTTTTTTAAATTTATTTTTGGGACAGAGAGAGACAGAGCATGAACGGGGGAGGGGCAGAGAGAGAGGGAGACACAGAATCGGAAACAGGCTCCAGGCTCCGAGCCATCAGCCCAGAGCCCGACGCGGGGCTCGAACTCACAGACCGCGAGATCGTGACCTGGCTGAAGTCGGACGCTTAACCGACTGCGCCACCCAGGCGCCCCGGTCCTACATTTTTTAAGGCAGCTTGTTTGCCCTGATTTTTTAAAATACTAAAAAAAAATTCCTTTGAAATATCAATAATTTTTGAGTAAATTTTTATTCTAAATATTTTCAGAAATTTTTACAAAGGAAATATTTTACCAATAATACAAATGAAACATTTCTACCATATTTTTCTACCATATAAAAGCGTTTTTTAAAAGTTAATATTATTTTATTTTTCTACTCACAAATGACTAATAGCCTTCCCAGATATGAATTAAAATTCTATAATATCTTCATAATATGGAAGAATGCATTAACTCACAGTCCAAATATATCATCAACACCCTGTCCACTTCCTCTCAAAGTAAACTTGGGTTTCACAGTAGTATATTCTCACAAATTATTTTTTTCCTCCATAAGCCTATATGAATATGTTACTTGCAGGCAAAAATAAAAGTAACATTTATCTGTATTCAATTTGAGTCCAATTTGAAAAAAAACCTCCACACAAACAGTATTGCACAATTTGCATAGTGCTTTTGGAAAAGCAGCAGGATGTCCAAGTATGATTGAGATTGGTCCCCTAAATCACAAAATTACATCAACTCCAGGAGTTATGGTTACTTTCATCAGAAAGGTGAAAGTTGCCTGCTCAGTCAGATTACTTTCAGCAATATGCCAGGGCTTGTTGGCCATATGTTTCAAGTTGTAAGATGTCCTCTTAGAGTTATGGATGCAGTTTTGCACTCAGGAAAATGACAGATTTCCCTCCCTTGAAGACATTAACTTTATTCCACTTTGTTCTAACACTGTGTGCAGACAATGAGAATGATATAGTAGTCCCCTGTTTTCTCAATGAATATAATTCAAGATGAGCCTATTGCTACATTCTCACATGGCTCCTCTTTGACCTGATGAATTCCAACTTACTCTCAGCCTTGTTTTCTACCAGTGTTGTCTCACTTATGTCACTCTCTTTCATTTCTTATTCACTCAGTAATAATGAATTATTCATTTGATAAGAAAAAGTATTATTTATTATTATTGCATGGTAGCCATATTAAATATACACTTAAAGTAAATATTAAATATATTTAAATATAAATATAAATTTAAATATAAATACAAACTTAAAGAGTCAACTAAAAAACACAACTTATAACTGTTCTCATACAGAACACTTTGCACTGATAATGAAAGTTCAAAATATGCCAATTTTTTAATACAACAATGTACATTTATATATTAATCCACAGAGGTCTCTTTCTTTCCATCCTAAATGATGAAATTTTTTCTTTAATCCGAATGTACTTATCCTTTACTTACATTTTAGGTCTTTAATTAGTCATCCTTAAACGAATATGCACTTAAGATTTCTTGACCCCAAGATCATGCCAGCTACCCAATCTTTCTATTCTACTTAAACATCTTTTTTTTTTGCACTATTCTATAAATTTTGCTTCTTTGATTCATGTCAAATAACAAATATATTTTAAAAATAAAAAATAAAATTTTATTTCTTTACTAGACTGAAACAAAGATCTATCTCCTTTTCTTTTTCTTTCCATCTTTTATTCAAATATAATTAAAAAATGAAAATTCCATACTAAAGTGTGCAATATAATATTTTAATATGCATATACTCTATTTCTTTTTCTTAAATCATTTCTTTTTATTTATTAGTCCTTATTTTATTCATTTAAAATCATAAACAGCTCAAGAGCATAATCATATAGTGATTTTCCCCAGCAAGTCCTGTGTTTCAGCAGATAGTTAATAAATGGAGTATGATCATGATGAAAAGCAACCTTTAGAAGAAATATTGAGTCATCCTGGAGTATCAATTCATTTTATTCAATAAGTACTGAACACCTACTAGGTGTCAGGCACTGTCAGAGTCATGGTAAATATGGCAGAGAAGATGCCCCGTCATCACAGAGCTTACATTCTTACATTCTTGTTGTAGAAGACAGACAATGAACATAAAATGGATCATATAAAATCATGATGGAAAAAACAGTTCAGAGAGTAATACATGTTAGAAGAACATAAAACAAGATGTTGTGATAGAAAGTGAATGGGAATGGGATGCTACATTAATCTGAGGATGAAAAGATGCTTCTCTGAGAAGATGACAACTAGGCTGAAGCATGAATGATACAAAGATGTCAACTATGCAAAGACCTTGCAGATGAGCATCAAGATAATAAGAAAGCTAATAGAGAGAACCTAAGGCAATGTTTTTATTTTATTTTTTTAAATTTTAGATAGGGAGGAGAGCATGAGTAGGGGAGAGAGGCAGAGGGAGAGAGAAAACCTTAAGCAGGCTCTACGCTCAGCATGGAACCCCACAGGGAACCCGATCCCAGGACTCTGTGATCGTGATCTTAGCCAAAATCAAGAGTTGCTTGCTGAACAAACTGAGACACCTAGGTCCCCTAGCACTGTTTTCAAAACAGCAACCAGGCACAAAGTCAATATACAAAAATCTGTTGCATTTCTATATACTGATATTGAAGCAGCAGAAAGAGAAATTAAGAAAACACTTCCTTTTACAATTTCATCCAAAAAATAAAATACCTAGAAATAATTTAACCAAGGATGTGAAAGACCTGTACTCTGACAACTATAAAATACTGATGAAAGGAACTGAAGATGACACAAACAAATAGAAAGATATCCTATGCTCATGGATAGGAAGAATTAATATTTTTAAAATTTCCACACCATCCAATGCAATCTATAGATTTAATGCAATCCCTATAAAGATTTCAATGGCAATTTTCACAGAAATAGAATAAATAATCCTAAAATTTGTACAGAACCACAAAAGACCTCAAATAACCAAAGCAATCTTGAAAAAGAAGAACAAAGCTAGAAGCATCACAATTCCTGATTTCAAACTACATTACAAAGTTATAGCATCAAAACAGACTCATACAATGCAAACTGGTGCGGCCACTCTGGAAAACAGTGTGGAGGTTCCTCAAAAAATTAAAAATAGACCTACCCTATGACCCAGCAGTAGCACTGCTAGGAATTTCCGCAAGGGATACAGGAGTACTGATGCATAGGGGCACTTGTACCTCAATGTTTATAGCAGCACTCTCAACAATAGCCAAATTGTGGAAAGAACCTAAATGTCCATCAACTGATGAATGGATAAAGAAATTGTGGTTTATATACACAATGGAGTACTACGTGGCAATGAGAAAGAATGAAATATGGCCCTTTGTAGCAATGTGGATGGAACTGGAGAGTGTGATGCTAAGTGAAATAAGCCATACAGAGAAAGACAGATACCATATGTTTTCACCATATGTTATGTGGATCCTGAGAAACTTAACAGAAACCCATGGGGGAGGGGAAGGAAAAAAAAAGAAAAAAAAAAGAGGTTAGAGTGGGAGAGAAACTTAACAGAAACCCATGGGGGAGGGGAAGAAAAAAAAAAGCAAAGTTAGAGTGGGAGAGAGCCAAAGCATAAGAGACTCTTAAAAAACTGACAACAAACTGAGGGTTGATGGGGGGTGGGAGGGAGGGGAGGGGAGGTGATGGCCATTGAAGAGGGCATCTTTTGGGATGAGCACTGGGTGTTGTATGGAAACTAATCTGACAATAAATTTCATATAATAAAAAAAATTAATTAAAAAAAAAAGAAAGAGAAAAAAATCAGCCCACATCTTTGATGAATATGTTAAGCAGCTGCATAAACTCTGATCAACCCACTTCTGATCTTATTATTACAGCAGGAAATAAACCCCTTACTTTGAGCCATTGTTAAAAAAAAAACAGATTCATACAGTCATAAAAACAGACATAAATCAATGGAACAGAATAGACATCCCACAAGTAAATCCATGCATACATGGCAATTAATTTATAACTAAAAAAAAAAAAAAAAGAATATACATGGAGAAAGGACAGTATCTTCAATAAGTGGTGTTGGGAAAAGTAGACAGCTACGTACAAAAAATGAAACTGGACCACTATCTTATATCATACACAAAAATTAACTCAAAATGGAATAAAGACTTGAAAGTGAGACTTTCAACCATAAAACTCTTAGAAGAAAACATAGTAAGCTCCTTAATATCAATCTTGGCAATGATTTTTTGGATTTGATGTAAAAAGCAAGGCAACAGAAGTAAAAAAAAAATAAACAAGTGGAACTACATCAAACTAAAAAGCTTCTGCACAGCAAAACAAAACATCAGTAGAATTAAAGGGTAACCTACCAAATGGGGGAAAATATTTGCAAATTATATATCTGATAAGGGGTTAATATCCAAAAAATATAAAAACTCATTTGGGGCACCTGGGTGGCTCAGTTGGTTAAGCGTCTAACTTCAGCTCAGGTCATGAGCTCATGGTTCATGAGTTTGAGCCCTGCATCAGGGTTTGTGCTGACAGCTCAGATCCTGGAGCCTGCTTCTGATTCTGTCTCCCTGTCTCTCTGCCTCTCCCCTTCTCGTTCTCAGTATCTCTCTCTCTCTCTCTCTCAAAAATGAATAAAAACTTAAATAAAACTGAATTAAAAATGGACAGAGGATCTGAATAGATATTTTTCCAAAGAAGATATACAGATGACCAACAGGTACATGAAAAGGTGTTCAATCAGCATCGCTAATTATCAGGAAAAGCCAATTAAAATCACAGCGAGTTAACACCTCATACCTGTTAGAATGGCTATTACCAGGGGCACCTGCGTAGCTCAGTCAGTTAAGCATTCACCTTTAGCTCAAGTCATGATCTCGCACAACATGGGTTTGAGCCCCACGTCAGACTCTGTGCTGGAGCCTGCTTTGGATTCTGTGTCTCCATCTCTCTCTGCGCTCCCCTGCTCACACTCTGTCTCTCTCTCAAAAATAAATAAACATTGAAATTTTTTTAAAAGAATGGCTTTTACCAAAATTACAAAAGATAAAAAGCATTCGTAAAGAAATGGAGAAAAGAAAACCCTCGTGCACTCTTGGTAGGAATGAAAATTGGTGCAGCCACTATGGAAAACACTATGGAGGTTGCTCAAAAAATTAAAAATGGAACTACCATATGATCCAGCAATTCCACCTGTGGATATTTATCTGAAGAAAATGAAAACACTAATTCAAAAAGATATATGCATTATTTACAATAGCATCACTATTTATAATTGCTAAGATATAGTAACAACATAAGTGTCCATTGATGGATGAATGATCAACAAAATGTGGAAATCTATTTGGAATACTATTCAGCCAGAGAAAGAAAATGAAATCTTGTCATTTATGACAACATGGATGAAACTTGAGGGTATTATTCCAAATGAAACAACTCCAACAGAGGACAAATATCATATTATCTCACTTATATGTGGACTCTAAAAAAGGTTTTTTTGATTTAAAAAAAAAAGAGCTCATTTATACAAAAACAAAACAAAACAAAAACAGATTGGTGGCTGCCAGAAGTCAGTGGAGGGAAGGGTGTAAGAAAAATGGGTGAAGGGGGCAAAAAGTAAAATCTTCCAGTTATAAAATAAAGAAATCATGGGGAAGTAATGCACAGCATGGTGACTATAGTTAATGATACTGTGTTGCATATTTGAAAGTTGCTAAGATGGTAGACCTTAAAAGTTCTCATAATGGCACCTGGGTGACTCAGTCGGATGAGTGTCCGATTTGGGCTCAGGTTATGATCTCATGCTTCACGAGCTCGAGCCCCGTGTCAGGTTCTGGTCCGACAGCTCAGAGCCTGGAGCCTGCTTTGGATTCTGTGTCTCTGTCTCTCTGCTCTTTCCCCACTCATGCTCTGTCTCTCTCTGTCTCAAAAGTAAAATAAACATTAAAAAAATAAAGTTCTCATCACAAAAGAGAAATTAGTGACTGTGCATTGCCACAGATGTTTACTAGACTTACTGTGGTGATTATTTCACAATATATACAAATATCAAATCATGTTTGACACTGAAACTGATATAAAGTTATATGTCAATTATAGCTCAATAAAAAAATAAACGCATAAGTGAAATAAAACAGCAGCCAAACAGCTCTCCCTGCAGCCTAGGAGGCAGGGGAAGAGTGACAAAACAGTAATGATCTCACTTATATGTGGAATTTAAGAAACACGACAGGAGAACATAGGGGAAGGGAAAGAAAATTAAGATAAAAACAGAGATGGGGCGCCTGGGAGGCTCAGTTAGTTGAGCGTCCGACTTCAGTTCAGGTCATGATCTCACAGCTCCTGAGTTCAAGCCCCGTGTCAGGCTCTGTACTGACAGCTCAGAGCCTGGAGCCTGCCTCGGATTCTGTGCCTCCCTCTCTCTGCCCCAACCCACTTGCATTCTGTCTCTGTCTCTCTCAAAAATAAATAAACATTAAAAAAATGTAAAAAAAAAAAAAGAGAGGGAGGCAAACCATAAGAGAATCTTAAATACGGAGAACAAACAGAGCATTGCTGGAGGGCAGTTGGGGGGGGTGGTAAATGAGTGATGGCCATTAAGGAGGGCACTTGTGATGAGCACTGGGTGTTGTATGGAAGTGATGAATCACTGACTTCTGCTCCTGAAACCAATATTGCACTGTATGTTAACTAACTGGAATTTAAATTAAAATAATAAAATAATAGTAAGACTGGAAGAGTAACTAGATAGGGCTCCTAACAAGGCTTACAGTGCATAGTAAACAGTTAGGTTTACTCTACATGCAATAAGAAGCCTTCAATAAAGTGAGGTGACATGATTTGACTTCCTTTAAAAAAAATCAATGTTTATTTATTTATTTTGAGAGAGAGAGGCACAAGCAGGGGAGAGGGGCAGAGGGAGAAAGAGAATCCCAAGCAGGCTCCATGCTCAGTGTGGAGCCCAACGTGGGGCTTGATCTCATGAGTGGTGAGATCATGACCTGAGCAGAAATCAAGAGTCAGTCACTTAAGGGACAGAGCTACCCGGGGGTCCCTTGACTGAATTTTTAAAAGGATCACCAGAAAATGAAAGATATGCAGGCAAGATTGAAACAAGCAAGTCAATTAAGAAGTTATTATAACAACCAAAAAGTTTAGTTATAAGAGAGATTGCAAAAAATGGAGAGGTACAAATTATATTTCATTACAATGCTCTTGCAAACTCTAAGTCATCAGCACTGGGCTATATTACTCTCTACCTTTGAAGACTTTCATTGGTTAATATGTCAGTAATTCCTCTACATCCTAAATGAACCCTTTTTGGTTGTCTTATTTATCCATTTTCTTCCCAGTGAAACAGTGGAATACTTGCGTCATAAAATTAGGTTTTAAAACTGCATCATCCTGATATAAGCATTTTGTCCTTTCTATAGATATATGGAGTCAGTTAAATAACAGCAAACCATAGGTTAAGAGCAATTAAAAGGGGAATGTCCTGCTCAGTTTCAGCTTTCAAGTGTGGAACTGCTATCATATCTACCCACATTTTAGAGCTGTGTTTGAGACCTGATTTTATCTATTTTTAGGTGTACTTCCATGTATTTCATATATAATCAGAACCCTGACTCTTCCTATTAAGCTAATGTAGTTATTATTAAATAGTCTTTTATAAAAAATTATATTTTCTTTTAAATTTGTGTTTTTGGTAAGAAATGGGTCTGAAAGCAAGATGGCGAAAATAGTTTTTTTCATCTAACAAACTGACGATAATTGTATTGATTTAATGTGGTGACATCAAACTGAGAACAAACTGAGGGCTGATGGGGGGTGGGAGGGAGGCGAGGGTGGGTGATGGGTATTGAAGAGGGCATCTTTTGGGATGAGCACTGGGTGTTGTATGGAAACCATTTTGACAATAAATTTCATATATTAAAAAAAAATGTGGAGACATCATTATGCCTCCAAAACACAGGATTATTAATTTATAGTTTTGTGGAGGAGGACATTAATTGTTCATATGTAAACACCACCCATAATCTTGAAAATTTTTCAATTTTTTCTCAACCATTTAATTTTCTTCTGAGGTTAGTTTTTTCTTTGAACTTATTGCTTTAGGGCAGACTGATAAATCAAATATTTGATCTTGAAACTAGCATGAAGTTTCCAACTTTCATTCAAATCATCCAGTGTCATAGGACAAGACTGGGGAAAGGAGACAAGCCTGTATAATGCCTAAAGCCAAGACCCTCCCTGACATTCACAGTGATAACTAAACCAAAGGAAATTTCACAGTCCTAGGGATGTGACATTGAGTAGGGTGGTGCATTTGGGAACTAGGGACAAACGAAGAGGAAGGGCTTTGGAGTGAAGGATAACACAACTGGATTTAGTTACAAAGTCCTAATGAAGGCCAGGAGTCCAGGTGGAGCTCAGTTCTAAGGAGCAGTAACAAGTTATATGACAAGATTTCCATGGCTTCCTCCCTACTACTGCAATAAAGAATTTGTTGCAGCTAAAATTCAAACAAGATTAAAGTATATTTGACCTTCTCTGAGACCCATCATCACCCTATTTTCCCTGTCAGATACTCAGAACTCAAATTCTTTCATCTAGCCTTCCTGAGTGTTGACAGATGGGGAGAAGAGACATCCCCCATTCCAGTCACATGCAGATCTGGAGGAAAAAAGGACAGTAGCAACTACACAGAACTGCTTTCCAATGTGACAAACACACCAAGTTAAGAGCCATCATCTGCCTTTGTTTCTGCCCTGAATTTTAATAAACAAAACTAAGAGTTTTGCTCATCCGCCATGGTTGGTGTTGTATGCTCATTCTTCTGAAAGAAATGTTAAGAAAGAAAAGTCACAGAATAGGCTAATTTTCTGAATATGCCTTTTTTAGAAGGGATTCTGGAATATGTCTGTGACTTGATTTCTGCTTCTAATTCACTCCTGAGTTGAGGGAAGGGGAAACAAATGCTTCAACAACTTTTCTTTTTCTCTGGTTGATGTCAGTGGGAAAGGAGCCTTTATAAATGTCTACGGCAAATTAGTTGCTGACACAATGGTGATGAAAGTTGGTCTTGTTTTATGGCAATACAAAATGAGTTTATAAAATTACGAAGCCAATATTTACTAATGGTAAGATATAGTACAAAGGTGTATATAATGTTAAATAAACATTCTCTATCTTCTCTATTTCCTTCACATGACCTCCAGTCACATAATGGTAGCCTTTAGTAACACCTCCTAGTGTGTTCTTCAGAATTTTGCTATGCATGGTCAACATATATAGGGATATCTTTCTATTTAAAGAATGATATTCAAAACAATACTTTGAACTTGTATGTTCACTGATAACATTTAAAAACATAAATGCTTCTATTAATTGCCAAATTAATGGTTACATTTATTTATAGCTGTATCAAAAGACAATGCTAAAAACTCACAAATTCATTGAAATACAGGTGCTTTCAATATTTAAAACTATTTATAAATTTCTTAAATTAGTAAATAATTGAAAGGAAAAAATAAAAGAAATTTGAACTTTTGGCTCAGAAAATAACAAGGAAGAAAAAACAAAAATCCAGCCCTTCACTCAAAATATGTCTATATATTGGCAAATTTGGAAATAAGTAACAATATGGAACTTTTAAGAGGAATATCATTTTTACTGGGATTGAAAAATAGTTAAATAGAGATATTGGCTAAATGAAGTGAGGAAAAGCTAATGACTCCATTGGTTAGATTCTCTTAGTCCATAAGTTACTCTCCAGAAATTTAAGTGTTTTGACAGGAGCATAAACTCAGCATCCTGCAGCTGGAACATAGTCCCAGGAGCAAAATTTACACACAGAATTTCTGGCTCACCATCAAGAAAACTTTTATCCAAATAAATCAAAAAAATTACAGTGCTGGAAGGGACAATAGAATTCCCAAAAGAGATATAGCCCATTCCCCTACATCGAGACATTCCATACCTTCCAAAAGCATTTACCTTCCTTGCTTTTAAAAATCACCAGCATCAGTAATTCTCCCATATCTTTGTGTGATGCAGTCCATAACCTCAAACCCTTATGGTTAGAATCGTATGGTTTTCTGGAAGTCTAACTGCAAATTATTTCAGCCATAATTCAGTCAATTCATCCTCCGCTGTTAATGAAAGAGAACGGAACACAACCTCGCAGTTCATTTAGTCTAAGAAGATTATTAGCACGTGTTAGTCTGCAATATTCTCTAGAGAAATATTTTTTTCCAGTTTACCATCATGCACCTAAAAGTTTTAGCAATGGTTTTGTAAAAGCATCTGCATTATTTGCATGTGCTCCGCACAGCTGGGTGAAAACACATTTTTGATCACTGTTCTAGTATCCCTTACATGGCAGGAAGCAGGACAGAGTGTATAAAATGAGAGATCTCATCCTTTCCTGAGATCTGTTTACTCTGCGGTAGGGAAGAGGTAAAAGTCATTTTGAAATGTTTGTTTGTTGCTGCCCCAGAAGAAATAGGTTTGAAATAAAATAAAACAGCTGAAGAGCCTTCATTCTGAATGGAATGTGGATCTGTTGGTTCCAAAACAAAAATCTTACAGAAGGTCCTTAAAGAGCAGCCAAACAAACCCCAGGAGGAAGAAGGCACAGTGGGATAAATGTGTGTTCTGCTAAAGGAAATACATTGAAAAACGGACTTGTAAGTGGGATAAAGCCAAGAAGAAAACATAAAGTATTCATGGGTTGATTTCAGGGAATTCAAAGAAATAAACTTTTATGTGAAGTTGTAAATGAGCCATATGAAGGACCAGGGAAATGGAGAAAATGATCAAAGGAAAAAAAAAAAGGTACCTAGGATATTAACCTTGCAGAAACAGCCTGTTTGATTTAAAGAACACACGAAAACGATCCAGAAAGCAAAGGCAGAAAATGAAATGGGGACTACAAAGGGCATTGAGATAGAGAATAAAAGGTTTTACAGATAAATAAAGCAGCAATAAGCTTATGAGAGCCATGGTTGCCTCTTGAGAAACCAAAAGGCAACTGGGTAATGGAACAGGGAGATAGCATGGGATGAGTTATCCCTCCTTTCTCCATCAGAAAGAAGAAGAAAACAGCTGAAAGTAGATTCATTTCTACCAAAGGCAATGAGATACTAAAAAAAAAAAAAAAAAAGGAAATTGAGTGTAGCTCAAAAACATGTTAAGAAAACCAATTCTTAAGCCAGCTGAAACTAGAAACCTAAAGAGACTACTAGTGATAGAAGAAGAAATAAATATTTGCATAAGCTGACTAGTCCTGGAAAGCCAAATGTACAGTGGGTACAGTACAACTTTACATGGGCTAACAATTTTCTTCCATTAAACAGTAATATTTTTAGATACAGTATGAGATGTGTTAGCTGAATGAAATATAATTTCGTTTCTATTTGAAAGAAATGGAAATAAAGAAAAGGTTGATGAAAACATCATTTTTGAAGTATCCACATGACATAGTTTTACTTCAAATTTAGTACACCTCTAACATCTTGCACCATAGCAATGGTATAATCTCATGACAATCTGGAAAAAAAATTAAATTATCAATATAGTTCTTGTAGAGATATTGTGGAGACATGCTTACCAAATATCTTTGCTAACTGCTTGCTAACATCATTTCTATTATGCTAAATTGTTTAGAAAATTTCTATAAATATCTGAACACTTTCTGTTCCTCAGCATTCCACTTTAAATTCGCTGCAAAAGTAAAGACAGTCAACATTTTATGTCAGTATGGTGAGTTATATAGAAGCATATTCACACATTCATTCCTGTCAAATGCATACAGATGACCAGAAAGAGTTATGCAGTTAAATCTGAATAGCAATTGCAAAAACAAAAATAGGCAGCTTATATGCACAATCTCTAGTGCACATCTCCACATCCTCAAATTCTCCGTATCTGATGGCTTTCATATTGTCCTTCTCATTTTAGAATTAATTTTCTACTTTAAATCCAGTCAAATCTGTGTACAATGCTTGCTACATCCAGGTCACTGAACCTAGATATTTAAGATTATCTCCATTACTTTGTATCCACCAGAAGGAAGAAAGGGAAAGAAGTTTACAGGTTCTCAAGTTATTACCCCTTTTGTAGATTGAAATTAATTTATCACCTTATTGTTACAACATACAAGTCCAAGAAGGATCTATTACATGGTATTCTCATATTTTAAAAGTGTCACATCAATTGTATTCTCTTCATGACAGTATGAGAATACTTCAGATATATACCAGAGTTAACAGAAAACTTGAGGAAATAACTTTAATGTGCTCTTCTGAGTGTCACCTCAACTCTCAGTAGAACATTACCAGAATGAGTGGCTTTTCTTTAGTAGTAAGTTTTACAAGCTATAGAGAAAATGTTTTCGATTGCAGCATAATTGTAATAGAAACACAGATAGGAGGACATTAGTTCCTTCATCTGTCAAACATGAATAATTTCACTAAGGCTTAGAAGTGTTGCACTCCAAGAGAAGACCTCTGTTGACCATTCAATCTTATATTATCTCCCATCAGTAAGTGCTCTATTAAGGTAATACGGTTTATACAATCTACACTGCAGCACAGTGTTGATTTTAAATTGATTCAATTGTATAATGCATACATTACCATCAAAACAAGTATTCCAAAAGGGAAAGACTGATACAATGCAATGCCTTATTGATATAATTAACAACATAAACAATTTACCCTGCAATATCTAACCATGCAGCTAGAAGAGTCTGAATATATGAACTGGTCATCTTCTGTGATGGATGATGAGAATCTGATTTCTGCCAAATACAGCATTAATTTCAGTGCCAAAGTGACACATAGTGCTGATTCTTTAGTAATATTTACTTGACAATTAGCTGACTATCAAGAATATAAAATGGTTGAAGAAGGTGTCTCTTTTTCAGTGAATAGTGTCATTCAGACTTCTCTGAATTTACTTTGCCTTTTAATCAACAAGTTTAACTCCACCTTGTAAATTAAATATCAGAAACGAATTAAGATGTAAGGTATCTTATTCTCATGTCTTTCTAGCCTCAATCAACTTAATAGGATACGACATAAGGCTGACCTTGTCAAATTACTTCGAACTTAGAGAGATGAATTTTTAAAAACAGGGGTTTTTGCTAAAACTAGTTTATTTGCTATTAGCAAAACTATTTAATATCATGGTGAAGAAAAAACAGTAATTTCTCTTGTACCTTTGTAAAGTATATCAGAAATAATACTATCAGTTAAAAACAAGGGCAATAGAAATTATCTTATTTTTGTATTAAATTTTACTTCCTTTCACTAGGTTCTAGATTACTCTTAGTTTCTAAAGATATATATTTAACTAAAAATGTTATAAATTTTATATAACTGCTACCTTTGTACTGATTCACCCCCAAACAAGCAAGGCAAAAACATTACCACAGTTATCTTTTAAAGCCCATGCATCTTTACAGTGTGAAGAAAATACAGGGTCCAAAATATTTTAGAATCCGCCCAACTGATGTGTTCCACATGGCATGAACCATGTTTACTATGTACTCTGTGAGGATGCCAAATAGTCATGGACTGAACAGAAGCAGATATGTTATTTTAATAAGACAAATTCTAAAGAATTCCTGTGATATTTCTAAAATTAAAATCACTCTCAAATGAGAACATCCTCCATTGCCTTTGACATTCCAAAGGCTAAGTTCAATATTTTGCATATGATGCTCAGCATGTAAATTTGATGAATAGAAAAGACCGTATCTGCTTTTAATACCAGAGGGGCAATTATCGTGGAAACTCTGGTTGGATACATAGATAAGACTAAGAGAAGGTAGAGAGACACCTAGGCAGTTCTGAAAACAAATACTGAATAGATAAATACATATCCAATTTAAACTAAACCCATAGAAAGTGTCTGGCAATGCCAATGTTTTCCCAAAGCTTTGTGGTTAAAAGTATTCATTTAACATAGGTCCAACTTTAAATGCCAAACAAAGAGAGTGACATTGTTTCCAGATGTAGCTTTTAGCAGATCATGTCTTGAGTAATTAAGTGCAGTCAGATCTGAAAAGACTAGTAATTGAAGCAGCATAGAATACAATTTATTGCCAAACAATTCCAGACAGTAGGAAGAAAGTAGAATTAAAGTGCTTCAAACATGAGACTCCATGTTCTTGGAAGCTGATTTTATGCCTTGAAGTAACAACATTCATTTTCTTTTAATATGCAAATGCACACATGCATATGCACACACACACGCACACACACACACACTAAATAAATAATAAATGTATTTGACTTTAAGAGATAAGGGAAGTTCCTGGAAATATGTATCATTCACCCCCACCTTGGGGGCTATCCATTGCTTTAGTTTTACTTTGTTTTTATTTGTTGTACATATATATGATATTATTTAGGGCAGTTAATTGCACACATAATGAAAACTCTTTACATGCCCAATTAACCCAGCCCTACTTAGTCCAAAGGACAGACAGTTTGACTCCAAACATGAACATCATCAGCTCTTAGCTCTCAGCTCTGATGTGCTCAAAATAGTTTATGCCCATGTATAAACTGAACCATCAGAAATAGGACCTCAATCCATTAAAACGTCAGAAGATCAAGTTCACAGTGAGACGATGGCTACATTTCCAAGTGCAGAGCCTGCATCATTGTCAGAATCTCAGGATTATTTAGGTGCGTTGATTTACTAACACGGCAGCCAACAAGATTTGTGTTCTTGGACATTGATTTATAGATTGAATTCATTGTGTGCCACAAACTGTAAATAAGGTCTACTTAGAAACAAAATTTCAAAAAGACCAATTTTCAATATCAAAAAAGCATACAAAAGTCCTCAAATGTATTATTTCTGTTCAGTAATGGATGTGAGAGCTGTAGGCCAAATCTGTTTTAACACATTCTTACTGGACTAAAGTGATGAAAATAGATTTTTCTATTCTTTATAACTGTCATTTCTCACTTTGATGCTTTTGAAAACACAACTGACCATAATATGTATAAGAAAAAATTTCCACTTTATTATACTCTTAATCTTTGCTACATTTTTATAATTAAATATTAATATCTCTCTATAAACTTCTGGGAAATCTAATCTATCAAAGGCCAATGTATTATTTCTTCTTATAGATGTAATGATTTCAGTCCAATTGGGCTGAGTCTATATTCATTTTTTTTTCACATTCAAAAGTATTGGGAAAAGGTTAAATTTTAATTTTTTCCTGGAATTTAAGTTTTGCCTGGTATTGTGGGCCAACCATATGCATTGTTTAAATAATAAATTTGGATTTGAGCATTTTTATATTTGTCTCTCGTACATAAAAGATGAAGAGGTTAATTTATACTTGTCAACACAGTAGCCATTACCTATATATTATGAGTTGAACATTGTAAGCAAAATGTACATGAGTGATATAACAAAAATTATCTATTAGAGTGCATTTGTCAAAACTGTTAAGGAATTAAATTATTCATTTAGCAAAGCCTTAATTAAAAATGAAGCAGCACTGGTTTTAGGCAAGAAATAGATAGGAGAAACATGATTTGCCCTTTATTTCTAGTATACTTTTGTTTTCATCTAATAGCATTCCTGCTCTTCTAAGGAAAACTGTTTTCTGTACTTTAGCCTTACAAATGAGCATATGACCTAAGGCTGAGGGAAGACAAGTATTCCTTGGGGAGGTTATTGGCTCAAAAAAGGCAGGTAGACAATGCAGGTGCATCACAATCCTCCTTGGTCCAGTCCACCTAAGATATTCAATAAACTGTTTTTTGTTTTGTTTTGTTTTGTTTCTCCTCATATTACAAGCTTGACAGTATGTAACTCTTGGGGAATGAGAGAATTTTTATCTCATCATGGCAATCAAGAGTGTCCAACAGGTGAGGAGAAAAATGGAACGCTGGTGCTCTTTGAGCCCTGGATCCAGGCATACCAGAATTAAATCAAATGCTGATTTATCTCATTATGTGAAACAGTAAATGTCAACTTATTTTCTTTTTGTTAACTAGAATTGGGTTAATTTTTCTTGTAGTTGAAAGAATTTTGACTTATGCTAATATTAGAATATGTGATATCTAAATATCAGTTCCACATCTTAATTGGACCAACCAAAATTCCTTTTTACTTATGGCTTTGCTGATTACTAAGTTTACTGGGGGCTTCTTTGATATGCTTTTTGGGTGGGATACATTATAAGACAAAAGGAATTCACCTATCCCATAATAATTATTGATTGCTGACCAGAAGCCAAATGAACTACACCAGCATGGCCTCCAGTTTCAAAGAGCTTACATTCCAGTGAGGAAGATAGACCAAATCAAAAACAAGCAAACAAAAGAAAGTACTAATTTTGTAAGTTTTATGAAGAAAACATGAAAGAGCATATTTAAAGAGGAAGATCAGTAAAGATCTGTCTGAAACATTCATACGAAGGATGAGCTAAAACTCACCATTTGGAAAGAGGAGGAAAAATATTCCAGGTAAAAGGAATAATGTATGCAAATATCCCAAGGCAGAATAGAGAATGTCTTGTCCCAGAGCAGGAGAAAAATCTACTTGACTGGACACAGTCAGCAAAAGAGAAAACAATAGGAAAGGATGATTTTGGAAAGCGAATGAGGGTTCACAAAACAAACCGGATTTTGAGGATCATCATTATTACTGTGGAATATTTTCATTCTTAGTACATTGCAAAATTATTGAAGATGTTTAAGCATGGAATAACATGATTAGATTTATGTTTAATAAAATCACTGCTGATATTGTACAGGTGAATTTCAGTGAGTAAGTGTAGGGAAAAATGAGGCAAGTCAGAAAACTGTTACATAATCTAGGTGACAGATGATAGAATAAGGATCCTAGAATAAGGAAATAGTTGTGCTCTATAGGAAATATCTTGAAGATGAAATTAGTAGGATGTGTTGATGGATTGGGATATTAGAAGACAGGGAAAGGACCTAGATTTCTAACCAATGTAATTATGGGGTTGCTGGTATCATTTACTCCCATAGATATATGCAGTGAGGGGAAGATTCGGCGTAAAGAAGTATGTAAGAGAAACACGAGAGTTTTAGACACAGTAACTCAGAAGAGTGTATACTTACACTGATTGCTTACCAGAACCAAGTAAGCTCAATGTTTATGTTATGGTGAGGAAAAGGGATTCCTGAGCGACTCAGTTGTTTAAGTGTCTGACTCTTGATTTCTTTCATTCATGGGATCATGTTCACGGGATCAAGCCCCATGTAAGGGCTCTGTACTGGCAGCCCATGTCTTCCTCTCTCTCTGCCTCTCCCTGACTTGTGCATGCACTCTCTCTAAATAAATAAATAAACAAACAAATAAATAAATAAACAAACAAACATTAAAAAATATTGTGGTGAGGAAGATCAAAACAATACAAACAAAAACAAAAAATGAAATAGCTATGAATTTTGTAAGTTTCATGAGAAAAATTAAAATTTGTAAGAGAATGAGGAGTGGACAGGTATGGTGAGGGTCAAATTGAGAGACTTGGCCTGAAGATATAAATTAGAGAATCATCAGCATGAAGATTATGTTTGACTCTGTTGCACTGAGATCACACTAGAAGAAGGGGAACACGGATCAGAAGAAGGGCATAGAGAATGCAACAAAGAGACACTGAAAGAATAATTAGCTTCTCACATGATGGCTAAAGCTATGCACTCAAGTTTCCCTGAGTTTCTGTCTGATAATTGAGAAAATGATAGTCAAAGAGTAAACTTTTTTGATAGAGCTTCAGTCATATTCAATTGTATTTTCATACTGTTTAATCCTTGCCCAGTTAAAAGGTTCACCATATGTATTATTTTATTATTTATGCCTCTTTAACATATCAGGTCTATATGAATAAGGTAGTCATAATTTGTCTAAGAGTTCCCAACGTGTGAGAGATCAAGAACCAAAACAAGAACTCTGACATCGCACTCTAATGTATTCATTGCCCAGATTCCATATATTTTTGAGCAGTTTTCTTGCCTCTATTAAAGACAACTAGATAATATCTCAATGAGTAGTATGAAAGTTCACTAAGCCTTTGTGAGATACCACTGGTTGCTTTGGAATTACTTAGGAATTTACTTAGGAATTACTGTGAATCATAGACTTAAAACTGATCGATGGCTTGGTTTCTGAACATACAATAATTATTTGTGCACTTTTGGAAATATGACCCTTCTCACTGAGTGGTAAAACCACCATATATATATTGCCAGTATTGATTCACACTTACAGAACCTGTGCCCTTCACTTCAAACCATGAAAACTAAGGCACAGAAATATTGCAGACAGGTTTGAGAACGGGATTATATATGTGGTGAGAAATATATTTAACTTTACAATGTGTCACCATTTAAAATATGTATCATTTTAAGCAATACCAAGTTTGAACATAAGCTATTTTATATACAAACCTATAATATCTAAGAAGCCATTTAGAAGATATAAATACAACTGACTATTATCCCATGTATATTATTAAAAGATAAAATATTTTTTCTTCCTTGATATCTCTATCTTTCTATATAAGGCCATTACTATAATCGCCTTTAGAATAAATAAATAGTAATAACTCTAGTCTTAAATGCACTAATTTGCTTTACTGTAGAATTATACCACAAAAGCTTGATAGTAACTTTTAAATTGAATCACACATATTATAATTAATTGGTAGATTCTCATTATAGATAAATCCATAAAACTGAAGCTGAATTAAATTATGTTTTCAGAGAATGCAAAATAAGTTTTTTTGCTCCCATGATGTTGGGTGAGGTTTTTTTAAAGTACATTTTTAAAAGTGAAGCAGAAGATATTTGGGATGAATTTTGAGGATTTCTTATCCACCTTCCCCCTAAAATGAAACTGACAAATGGTAGGCAGTAATTGGCTATTGCTAAATTTGCCAAAAAAAAAAAAAAAAGTTGATGATGAAAGAAGTTTTCACTCTTAAAAAAGACTTATAGAGAGTTGTGTTTTACTTAGGAAGGTGCTATATGTTATCACTAACTCACTTTTATTGCTGTCTATATTCTCAAAAAGTCAACTGAGACATTCCAATCAAGTACGTGACAATGATTGTATTTTGCACAAACATGTCTATGTTTTGTTTTCTGGTGAGCAAAATTCACAATTGTTTAACTCTCATTACACATCACCCAAAAGCTTTATCAGAGGTTAGATCTGATAAAACATGACAATTGAGTATACTAATATATGATGTCTATTCCTGAGCCAGATTCTGATTAACTAGAGGTAGAAAAGGTTCTTTGATATGCATCCTGAGTACAAGACAATGTCAAAGTAAGTTTCTAAGGCAGATTAGATACTGCTATGAACACCAATATAAAATCCATAATGCTTTAAAACATTATAACAGCACACTGTATATTGTTTTTCATTTCATGCTCCTTAAACACTGGACTCATTTTCTGAGTCAATCTTCTTCACTCCTTTATACGCCTTTGGCAGCTATTGTTTTTCTTCATGCTATTTACAAGCTGAATTTCCTTGCTTGTCTTTGAGATTCTCAGGTTTCCCCCCCGCTTTGGTTTCCCTCAGTCTTATTTTTTTATTATTAAAAAAAATTGTTGAATCAAGTATATTTGAGCTTGTGTAATAAAATGCCTTAAATATCTTGATTATAAATAGATTGAAACCTAAAATAATATATGGATATATTTTCAATCTATAAATACATTAATAAGGTACACATTTAGGCATTTATTCTAGATAGCATATAAATATATATCTATACATTTTGCCTAATTCATCTTTCTCATCACACTAACAAAGTTTACTTTAAATCTCTTATGCAAAATCCATTTTCTCATTTTATTCTCATCAAAGTAAGCATTAATTATTTATGCTATGTTAATAATACTAAATTCCACCTATGCCTTTTGTTCCATAGCAGTATTATCTCTGAGAATTTTGGCTCATAACATGGGGTCCATAGGAAAATGCTAGATGCTGCTATAAGAGAGAAAAGTTTGCAGCAATTGGCACTTCAAAGCCAAGATGAAACCTTTTAGGGGCTTATCCAGAGTAGGTACTCAATAAATATATTATTATTATTATTATTATTATTATTATTATTATTATTTATTACTATACACACACTTCATGTTTTATAATACTGTGACAGATACAGTGCATATTTTCAGAAAAAAAATCCTTATTTGTTATTTCACATATTTTTTTGAAACTTTTTTGAAATGTAAAGGCAGATAATCTACCTTATCCTGGTCCTCTATTAATTCTCCTCAAGTGCAGGGACAATATCATAGCCAGAGAAGTATCTCTATCACCTAATCACATGAGCAGTTACATGACAGTTCAAAATCAAATAAATAAATTTAATTGAGGACGCTAACACTTAGGAAAAATAGTTTTGTCCATGGTCACACTGTTTTAAAAAAAGGAGAAAGCCAGAAGGTGATTACAGAAGTGCAGACACCCTACCTTTCTCTCCACTAGACACCCTGCCTTTCTCTCCACCCTACCTTTCTCTCCAGTTATTTATCTGTGGGGAATGGGCAGGAAGAATTCATTGCCTAGCATCTGAAAATATATATGTATCTCATGTCAAAACCCAAGAAAAATGTAAAACTGTGTTGTCAACCTAAAAATCCAAAGTTGAATGCTTTTTGTGCTGTTATCTCCTGCTGAATTAAGAATATCTTACCAAGGAACTAATTACTTGTTTGGGGATTTGTTTCAAGTTAATCAATCTGCTCCCAGACTAGCTGACCAAGGATGTGTCTCTGATTGTGAAGCATGACAGCAGTCTTTGACTCTACAGTGGACTGAAACTCTATGGCTGTATTCACATATCCAGTAGGGTCCATGCTCCTCCCATTGGCCATCCTGGGATTGTTTAATTAATTAGAAAGTTGAAACACTAAGAATAATCACTCTTTCCATCACTCTTTGAAGACACAGCTGTCATCAGGCATTAGAGAATCTACTATCCTATAGTTTGTTTATTTTCTTCTTATTCTTATTGTGACTTCTCATTCATAGAAAATAAAGTTATTTACTGTTTTTCTTGCTCAAATTATACTTCAACTGTTATTGGTTGAAACCTGAAATTGACATTTTTAAGGGCCAAAAATATAGTTCAATCTGTTTACTTAGTACCTGCTGATTCAACACAAAGATTCACTTCATATGTTTCATACAGTCATTGTTACAAGCATACATCTGAAATTAGACTGCCTGGGTTCAAATTCTGGGTTCCCTACTTATCCACTGTGACTTTGAGTAAAGTGCTTGATTTCCTATGTGTAAATTTTTTATGTATCAGTTTCTTTTAAAATGAGAATAATAATAGTCTTTACTTCATAGGATTATTTTAAATATTAAATGAGTAAACATTTGTCAAACATTTAGAACAATACCTGGATTAAAAGTATTTGTTAACATGTGCATGTGTGTGTGTGTGTATGTGTGTATATGAGAGAGACAGAGAGGCAGAGAGAGGGAGAGAAAGGGAGAGAGAGAGAGAGAGAGAGAGAGAAGGAGAAAGAAAAAGAGGTTACATATATACATATAATATGTAATTCATTTCCAGAGATATTAACCCCATTTGATAGATCTAAAATTGATAACTTGATGATGAATCAATTAACCTACTCATTCATCAAATTTATACTGACACTTTAAATTCTAAATACCATGGTTACTAAAATGTTTTTACAGAGTAGTGGTGCAGTTAAGATATGTATTTTTTAAGCTAATTTTATGAAGAATATGAGAAAGAAACATAAAAAAACAAAAAGTAATCTGAACAGCAACTCAGAAAAAAAATATTTTTAATGACGGGTACTGAAATTCATGAACTTTCTATTATCACACAGTTGTCAGAATATCTGCCTATCTATATTTGGCACAATCTAAATGATTATTAAACAACACAGAAATCTGAGGGAAAATTGGGCTTCCTGGCAAAGGCCATTTTTGTAAACCATCTCTCTACATGAGAGCAAGGTCAAAGACTAGGAGAAATCATGTGGTGACATCCAAACTGTGATTTTCCAGCTTTTCTTTTCTTTTTTCTTTTTTTTTAGGATTTTCTTTTTAAGTAATCTCTATAGCCAATGTGGGGCTCAAACTCACAACCCCAAGATCAAGAGTTGAACACTCCTGTGACCGAGCCAGCCAGGTACCCCTCTAGTTTTACTTTTCTGTCTATTCTGATTTATAACTATTAATTGAAATGAGATTTCTAAAAATCTACACATTTACAAGCAGTGTTGTAAGGATCGAGTGAACATTTTTATTTAATTTGCCTTGAAGTGATCATTTTGCTCTAATTTATTAAACTATAAGGATGAACTCATATCTATTAGCTTAAAACAATAATAGGCAAGATTCTGGAAGAGTGTGTGGGACAAGAAACGTTGCTGAAACCATTGTTTGGAAACTATTGTCTACCATAGTCTATTCTCTGGTCATAATAATTTACATCCCCTTCATGTGCAAAATACAATCATCCCTTCTTCAAGATTCCACAAAGTCTTATCCCATTATGGTATTAGTCTGGACTGAGGTCCAGGATCTCATAATCAGTCCAGTTATGGATGAAACTCCTCAGGTATAATTTGTCTAGTACAGCTTCTAGAGAATAATTCTTATTGACCTAAAGGACTGTAATCTGAACAGACAAGTTATCTGTGCTCCACAACACCATGTGTTCCAACACACCATGGTTAGGCATGCTATAGATCATTTAGAGTTTTTTCTTTTTTATTTTTGAGAGAGAGAGAGAGAGCAAGTGGGGGAGGGCAAAGAGAGACAGGGCAAGAGAGAGAATCCCAATCAGACTCAGAATTATCAGCACGGAACTCTATGCAGAGTTTGAACCTTGAACCATGAAATCATGACCTGAGCCAAAATCAAGAGTCAGATGTTTGACTGAGCCACCCAGGAACCCTTAGATACTTCCGTTTAAAAAGGAGAAAAATCTAAAACACCAAGGAATCACAGGTCCATATAAATTCTGAATTCCATCTGGACACACATTGCCAGAAATGATTCTCCATGGCTCTTGGCTTTGCCTTCTAGGTTTCTTGTAGCTTCTTCTAAGGCATTCTTCATTTGTCATAGGAAAAAAAAAATGTTGGTGTTTGCAAATTAATGTGTTTGTTAGCCTGATTCCTACCTACAGAAGTTTGAGGACCCAAAGACATCTTTTATTTTTTTATTTTAAAAATTTTATATTTTTTAAAATATTTATTTACTTTTGAGAGAGAGAGAGACAGAGTGCGAGTGGGCGAGTGGCAGAAAGAGAAGAAGACAGAATCTGAAGCAGGCTTCAGGCTCCGAGCTGTCAACACAGAGCCTGATGTGGGGCTCAAATCCTTGAACCCTGAGATCATAACCTGAAAGGAAATCAGGAGTTGGATCCTTAACTAACTGAGCCACCCAGATGCCGCTCAAACCAGTCCACCTTAAACTTACTTATCCTACCCACTCCTTCCTATGGAGGAGTCTCTTCCATAGATTCTTATGGGGGAATCTCCATATCTTGCCCACATTTTCTCCTTGCTCCCTCTGCCTCCAGACAGATCCTATGTGGCTTTCTGTGGTATGGTTGACCCACTCGTTTTACAAACAGTACATATAACAATGTTTTCAATGACAGCCCTCTTTTGGCCTTGCCATACCTAAATCGTAATAAAATGTATATCTAAAAATCAGTTACATAACAAATCATATCAAAGGTATGACTTAGTTTAGCTTACAAATTAGTAGAAGAGCATGTGGGACCAGAATAGTGAGGAAGACATTTCTGAAAAATAAAATCACCCACACGGGTCACAATTTGAGAGAGAGAGAGGGGAAAAAAAAAACTAAACTAAACCAAATCACATTTCTTTATTTCTCTATGCTGGTAAGTCTACAAAATAAGCCAAACCAGATATCTGTAATACTGTTAAAATTTGAGTTAGAGTAAATTAATTTAGTTCATGAGACACTCACTCCTCTTGTCACTACTTCATACACTTAATGTTTCCATTCTGGATGTTTTAGTCCACAATTTTGACCTGTACAAACGTGTTATGATTTGTATAGACTAGGAAAACTGCCCCTTTGCCACTTACACCCACAAAATGGGTGATGAATAAGTTTAATTTTTTTATTGAATCTTCCTATCAAATTATTGTCATATTTTATTTTTTAACTACCCCTATAAATTCACAAATACTGATTTATCATCCAACTTTGTAAGAAAACGGGATTCAATATTATGGAGTCTTTCTGATAATTAAAGTTTTCACCTCCAGTACCATCCACTCATTTATTCAACAGCTGAGAATAAACAGTGTATAAACAGTGTTTTTCCTTATAATTTGGTACCTAGGATCTTAGGGATTATCATAGATTTTTATACCAAATTCTGAATTCACATTGAAATTTACATATGTCTGATTTTAAAAATAGTGGTTTGATGCTGTATATTTTAAATTGAATTTAAATTAATTTTTCCTGTTGAGGTTGGGAATTGTATTCTATCTCTTGAAATAATCAAACATCCCCTGGGGGTATTGCAACAGCAATCAATTAAACATTCACAGAATTACTATTCTAATAAAATTCTAATTAGTTTCTATCTCTTCCTGTCTTAAGTGGTTGCTGGTGTTATCATAGAATTATCTAATAGTTTCGGAGATTTTTATTTTTCATATACTCAAGAAGAAACATCTGGGGGAAAGCAACGATCTGATTAGGCATATGATACATACTTGAGAATTCTACATTTATAAATTGTTTACTTTCAATAATGTTAGAAATACCCATTTAATTTATAAGATTAGCTTATAAATTTGTAGCTAAGTGAAATAAATTTAATTCAATGAAGTTGAAAATAAGGCTTTTTTGTTATTATTTCTCAAGTCTGAAAAGATGGTAATGCAATACCTAAATGCCAAATTCCTACTTGGAGTGAATAAAAACACCTAAGGAGTCTTGAAATCATTGTAAGAACTCTGAGTTAAGTCTACCTACATACACTTTCCTTCACATAACGAAACTGATCATCGCTGACCTGTTACTGGAATTTCCTGGTGGTATATGGAAGATTGCATTGCTGTTATTTTGAAGTATACCCTGAAGAGGGGGGAGACTTTTTAAACAACAGAAATCATTAATTTAATGTGTAAAAAATAATAATGTAGGCAGAACATGGAATACTGAACTCTCACCTGCAGAGAGTAAACTGAGAGAACATTTGGTATACCGCAAGTCACGCTGAAGAATTTCACACGATGTGAGCTCCATAGAAGATAATGAGTGCAAATCATGAGAGCTGTGCAGAAAAGTTAACTTACCATGTCAACAGGAGAACATTTGTTCCTTTTATGCAGTATCAGCTTTGCTTCGGGCAATTCAATGCAGAGCAATTGATAAATCAGCATGTATTCAGGCACTGCTTTGAGCGAAGTATTTACATTTTTATTTCTGAAGCGGTCAAATGTAGCCTAATATATTTTAAAAGAAAAATCTCATTTCCACGTGGTTGGAGCATAATAGTTTCCTAATCGGTTAGAAAATTCTAAACTGATGATTAATCTATATTTTGAAACACAAAAGAAACATAATTAATAATAATAAGTTCAAATTTTTTCTCTCACATTTTTCTTGAAACCCTCCTTTTGTTATGGCTTTCTCGAAACTGCTCTTTCCGCTTACTGGATCTGTACTATTACTCTGCTGCCCTTCTTTTTCTCCACTGAATCTCTTGGCTCACTTACTTCAAATCCTCAAAGGAGGATATCTTTGTTTTATGTTGACATGAATAGGGACACCATTCAGGGAGGCAACTATATACAACAGACATTGTCTTTCAAGCAACCTACAGACAAAATCCAAAGATATTAAATTTAGCAAAAGATTCAAAAATCCAACTAGCTTACTAAGTCTCATGACCATGTCAAACCAAGCACTCTTCAGACCCAAAATTAACATCAATCTAGGACTTAAGTCACTTTATATTATGGATTCATAGAATAATGTTCAGCATAAGGAGAAACTATTTCCTAAATTATTTATAAGGAGTCTGCAAAAACTAAAAGCATAGATATAAAACTGAGGATATGCAACTCAAATGTAATCATATAACTAACCTACAGCTGCAAGAACTGGAAAGAAATCAAAATCTTACACCAGAGACGAGATGGCTTTTAAAACAAGTGCAATGGAAGATATTCTACTGGCACGAAACCAACTTACTGCAATAGATAATCTAAAGAAATAACCATTGAGAAGTATGTCTCTACCAAAACTAGAAACAAGCACAAACTTTTGAAGCCAACTATTCCAGATGTCCACCCACAGGCACAGAGCCGCAAAATCAGATGGTATGACCTGAGTGCCAGAGAAAAACCTTAAAAAACACCATGAACAGAAAAAAAAAAAGGCAGTTGATCTTAATGCCATACAACAGATGGCAATAAAATGTAGAAACAATTATTTTTCACACCTTGTGCCAAGGTTGGAGAGGAAAGGACGTAAAAAAACATTCTCATTTGTGGTAAGAAAGTATATTGTTGTCAGGTCAAATCTAGAATATTCTGCGGTCCTTTTCAAAATAGATTACAACACTGAGAACTAAATATTTTAAACCAGATTATACATTTTAATTGAGCAAAATTATATACAATGAGGTCACATGTATTCTTTTCCAACACATTTATAGGATTTGATGCTGCTTGGAAAACCCTTTCTAAAATGTAACAAGTAACACAATGAGAAGAGAAATGTATGGAATTTACCATATTAATGGGATAGATGATGGAATTTTTGATCAACATTTTACTTTTTTACTTCATAATTTTCACAACTTATTTATCACTCATCATATGCAGAGCTGAGCACCAAGATTTATGTTTTCCTCATTGTTCACTTCAGGTGGGCAATGCCATAACACAGGTGCAGATGGTGTAAGACTATGGAGGACCAGTTTTAACACCAACTTAGTGTCAGTTGGCAATATGGATTGACGAGAACATACAGCTTATTCATAATGACCCAGATTTAAGGAGTCCATGAAATCATTTAGTAATGCCCAGAGTACTTTGGCACTCGGATACTACCTTCCTCATCTGTTGGTATGAATTCAGAGAAGGCAAACTGATGATGATATTACTCAAAGTAAAATGAGAATAGAAAAGCATATGTATAGAACAAGTGGACAAACACATAATGCAGACCAAAACAAAATGACAAAGCCTTTTATCTGTTGCTTTGATTATGTGCCATTGTTTTCCAATGTATTTTCTAATTAGAGTGTAATAACAGACAGTACATGAAGTCCTTCCTATGTACCACACACATTGTACGTGTTCTCTTCATGCTCATAAGTCTTTCTGGAAGAGTAAACCAATGCTTACTGACGTAACAAAAATCGGCTAAAGCAACACAACCAATAAGCCTCATGACAGAAATTTAAAATTATCTACACGTCTCATTAGTCTAAGGAAAACCCAGGAAAAAGTAAGGAAGCCTCTATATACCTAACTCCGAAATAATGAATGAGGTTTGCTGTGTTCATTCTATCTGCAGCATGTTGTTACAAATCATTAAGACATCCAATGGGAATTATAAATTTCTTCCCAAATATTTTAACAGGTATCAATATCAATGATTTGTTAGGATACACAGTATTTCAAAACTGAGTTTTTTCCTTGAACACTTAATTAGGCCAGATGGTTGATTTAAACAGACTGAATTTCTAAGCTACAAGGCAACAAATATTTTTATTATCAAAAGTATTTCTCTGGCAAAATAAACTAATAGTGATGCCCCAGAAATGCTATATGTGCAACTAAATGGCTTATGAGCAATTTCATGCTGTATTTTTTTTTGTGTTTTTAATATGTCTTTGTTTATTTCATATTTTGACATCTTAAGTAGCTTTGCAGGTGTGCAAATAAAAAATGCCTTATATTACCAGGCAGGTAATATAAATATGTCAATAGGCTGATATCATACAACAAGGAGTGGTAGATACATACATCAAGGTCTAAATAATACTATTCAAGGTATTTTTTAAATCATTATTCAGAGCATTAATAATATAATATAGTGTAATACAATATTCATGCACATACAAACATTTTACACATTCCATTGGAATTAACCTCATTTTACAGATGTAATATAAATAAAATGACCATGAATTAATTTACTCATTCATAAAATATATATTAAAATTTTACATTCTGAAGTCGATGGTTCCTGAAAACCCATCCAGAAAGACGATTATGTCTTACATGAAGCTCCCACAAATAATTTAAGAATCTCAATACTTTACGGAAACTTCACTGATTACTATTTGGGACTTAAAGCATTATGCTTTCATTATATGTTCTATATTTTATATAATTCTATAAGCATCATAAGCTCCCCCAAATTGTGACAACGCATTTAAACATTTAATTGATCATCTACTACGGTATTATGAAAAGGATCAAGCATCCGTGGATCCCTGTTATTTATTAACAATAAGGTGATTGATCATAACATATATTCTCTAAAATATAATTTGTTCCAAGAATTGAATGTCAGTAACTCTATTATGGCAATGAACAGAATGTATCAGACAATAGTGAAGAGCAAATTTTGAATGCTAAGGAAGAAGTAATTATAATCAACTAGTCACGTCCTACTAGGTGCTATTTTACTATATATTAATTTATAAAGAATTAAGTTCAGAATAGGCAATATAAGGTTAGGAGGATATGATCTCCCTGTTGATAGCTCTAACCAGTAATTGAAGCCTGCTTCATTCTGTACCATCTGTATACTCCATTTGGTCATAGAACATAGAAAGCAGAATCGGACCCTTAAGCATAGATTAATCAATGCTACTTCATGGTCTGTCATAATTCACTGCAGTTACAAATGTTATGGGGGAAAACTGGTATAAAATTACTCTTTCAAATAAAATACAAAGAGAAATATAATTTATAAATTTTAAAGAGTAATAGTGTAGAACCATTAGGGCCATTTCTGGCTTGTTAATGTCTGATCTCTAAATTATTGGAATATTTTTTCTGGTGTGTTGATTTTGTGTTTTTACGAAGTAATATTTGTTTTTATTTCCTTCCCCTTTCTTCCTCTATTTCCTCCCTCAGCTTGGATGCCAGACAATGCAATCAAGTCTGTTCATTTTATTAGTTGTGTTGTTGTTGTTGTTGTTGTTGTTTTCCAACTTCTGGTACCAACATCAGCTGTATAACAAAGGAAAATAGAAAAGGTATCTGGGAAATTGGCATTTAATCCCCTCTTTTGGAAAGCTCTCACCTACACCTTCACTATTTCTTACAAGAATAGTCAATTCTCTGCAAAAGCCCAGCACTTGTAACTCCTCGCATGTACCCAGAACAGAACAGCTCCTAAGTATAGAGTCTTACTTGGGATGTTGTGAGAGACAACTGCTCCCACTTGAGCTATTCAGAGATGACTGCAATTATTAGTGAGCTTGTAGGACTCAAGGAGTTGCAATAATGAAAGCACATTCCATAACAACTCGGAAAGTGAAAATATCATGGAAATTGTCTTGCTCCCCCGTCCTTTCGAGCCCCTTGGGGATTTTTGGTCAAACACCATTCCTGCTTTAAAACATTCCTCCCACAGACCAATCACCTGGATAATTGCATTTCCACCCTGAAACATGTAAGGGGGAAAAACAACAAAAAAATAACACACAATGACGCATAGTCATTAAAAGAAACATTTTTTATTTGATTTCATATGCACCTTACATATTTCTAAAGGTCTTGGATCTTGAGTTAAACTGCACTGAGCAAGCACCTTTATTATCACCAGGTGTGTGTGTGTGTGTGTGTGTGTGTGTGTGTGTTGTCAAGGCACTGAGTATGATAAACTCCAGTAGGTAGACTGAAAGGCAAAAGAATGAAATCTCTTTACCTTTTAAGTCTTGGCTGGATAACTATGAATTGAGAATTTATCTCTCCCACCCTAAAGAGGCATAAATAACAGTCCTGACAAGGGGAAAGTACACAAGACACCCCCTCACAGGCTGAATTCCTTTCCAGCAAGGTCTTCTTTGTGATTTTTTCTTTTTAGTCCAGGTGCAAGCTATTACCCTGTTTGTGACAACAAAACATGTGATCTTAGCCTGAATATTTACAAACGAGTACAGGTGGCATTACAAAATAGACTTTGGAATAGATATTAGAAAGCAGAAAAACAGCAGTCTGTCAAAGAGATTTGCTTCTAAATTGTTTTACTTACAGTTACAATCTTTTGTCATTCAAAGACCATATTTTCTGCCTGAAACCATTATCATTATTGTCAACATTATTGTTACATAGTATTATTTATCTTATTATTATGAAAATGTTCACCAAAGCCACCATCAATTGTTTTTATTATATTTACACAGGTAAAAAAGGAGTAACAATGTAATAAAATCTGAAATTAAGGCAGACTTTAATGATCAACCCTTTTGCAAGGTTACTGACTTTGAATAGAGCTTTGCTTCCATAAAAATTATTTGGGGATATCAACACAAAAAAAGAGATAAGTATCAGAAAAATGATTTGAAAATGAGGATGAATCAGTAATCTAAATCCCTTTTATATCTTTTATCTCATATTCTTCATCCATTGAACCATATCATAAATGTCATGTATAACAAACTGACTGATGGTCTCCCTGGCAAATAGTCATTGCACTACAGATACTAGTTTTTTGAAGTCATGTAATTTTTCCCCCCAAAGAGTTATTCACATATATCTAACTTTGGTTTAAAAAAAACAATCAAATGTTCTTTTATTTTTTTTTATGTTTTTTTATTTTTTTTTTAACGTTTATTTATTTTTGAGACAGAGAGAGACAGAGCATGAACGGGGGAGGGGCAGAGAGAGAGGGAGACACAGAATCGGAAGCAGGCTCCAGGCTCTGAGCCATCAGCCCAGAGCCCGATGCGGGGCTCGAACCCACGGACCGCGAGATCGTGACCTGAACTGAAGTCGGACACTTAACCGACTGAGCCATCCAGGCGCCCCACAAATGTTCTTCTTTTAAAAAATTAAGAAAGGTCACAAAAAAGGAGACAATGGACATATCTTGGTGTTTTATAGTATTAGGTGAAGATTATGTAAAACTGAATGTATAGTTGACCCTTGAACAACACAGGTTTGAACGGTGTGATTCCACTTATATGTGGCCTTCTTTCAATAAATGTATTTTTCTTCCTTATGATTTTCTTAATAACATTTTCTTTTCTCTTACTTTATTGTAAGAATACAGTATGTAATACATGTAACGTATAAAATATGTTAATCGATTGTTCGTATTATCTGTAAGCCTCCCAGTCACTAATAGGAATTAGTAGTTAAGTTTTGGAAAGTCTAACGCTATATTTGGATTTTTGTGCAGAAGGTCAGTGCCCCTAACTCCCATGTTGTTCAAGGTTCGACTCTATACCGTCCAACTCTGACCTATAAATTTTTAAAATTTCTTTAGTGTATTTTATAAAATGTTTGTGGTTTTTTGAAGTTACAGTTTCTAATGGAAACAGTTTTGGGGTAAACATGTTAGAACACTTCGCTCTTGAATGTTTAAATCAACAGACTATACTACTAAAGATTGTCATATCATAGTTCATAAAACTATTTGTAAAATAAATGAAATAATGTAGATTAGTCCTAGACTCAAAAATTTATTTTAAATCGTATTTAATTTCTAGCAAGAGAATTGTTTTTGAAGATACTCCACTATTCCAAGACCATCATGCAACCTTTCAATATATCTTACCTTAAAAAACAACTTGCATTTGAGCAACTTTAAGAAAAATTATTTTTCTTCAAACACTGAAAGAAATCAACACTGCAGAACTCTTTTTATAAAATATTAAATGGAAATAATTTTTAGGGCCTTGGAGCAAGACTCATTAAACATAAATTTCCAAATTTTGTTATAGCAAGTAAACACTGAGTTTGAACTCATAAATAAGTAAATTAATTAGCTCAGTAATGTTTTTAAATTTTTGTTTAATGTTTATTTATTTTTGAGAGAAAGAGACGGAGCAGGAGTGGGAGAGGAGCAGAGAGAGAGGGAGACAGAGAAATGGAAGCAGGTTCTAGGCTCTGAGCTTTCAGCACAGAGCCTGATGCAGGGCTCGAATCCACTAGTGGTGAGATCATAACCTGAGCCCAAGTCAGGTGCTTAACCAACTGAGCCACCCAGGTGCCCCAGTTCAGTAATGTTTTTAAAGATCAACAGTATTGTTTAATTTTAAAATGTCCTTGAAAGAGTTATTTATTCACTTTTTCACTATTTCTTCATTCTTCTTTTCCATAAAAAATATCTACCAGATTTTTTAGATTTCTCCAATTGGTATGCAAAGAAACCTTTCTAAATTCACAGCTATTCAAAATTTTGAAGATCTGCTGAATAATTCAAGATGATAATGTGTGTTCATGTGTCTTTCTTATGATTTTGAAATATAAATATGAAATATATGGCTCATAACATCCATAAAAATTGAACCCAAATCAGGGGATAAAGAGTGTTAGTAAACTTGGCTAATTAGAAAGATCTTTTTTTCCATGATACTTAAATACAAGGAAAAATGTATTAAATATCTGATATTATAAATCACCTATCCCAAATGAATCTGATGACTAAAACATTGCATTAAAAGCTAAAATCAGAGAGTATGACACTTTTAAAAATGTAGGAAGATTCCAACTTATCAAACTATAGTTAGTTCATCTATCAATAAATGAAATAAATCTCGTCAGTATCTCCATAAAGACAAAGACTATGACTTCCACTTAGATTTGTTATGTTTCTTCATTTCATAAATGCATGTGTACTATCCACAATTTTACACAAAACCACCACCACCTTTCACCATCTCTAACTCCCTTCTACCACTATCACTTTAAAAATACTTTAAGATGGGGTGCCTGGGTGGCTTAGTCAGTTAAGCGTCTGCCTTTGGGTCAAGTCATAATCTCAACGGTTTGTGGGTTCCAGCCCCACGTGGGGCTCTGTGCTGACAGCTCAGAGCCTAGAAACCTGCTTCGGATTCTGTGTCGCTCTTGCTCTCTGCCCCTCCCCCACTCACGTTTGTGTCTCCCTTTCTCAAAAATAAATAAGCATTAAAAAACATATAAAATAAAAATAAAATACTTTAAGAGACTATAACCTTAACAGATTTTAAAAGAATATCATCAGTTGAAAATATCCACATTATCTGTCATTATTCAAGGATAATGTAAACAGAAGCTAATAGTAGAGTTATATTATAACAACAAGAGGTATAAAATTATATTAACCCTAGTATATCTCACAAGGGAATTAACATTACTAATTCAATACTTTGGTAATACTGTAAAGATCATTGAATTAATACATGAATTATAAGAAATACTGATTATAATAAAAGTAAATCAACTACTGTTATAATTTTAGATTACTTGTAAAAGATGAGTCTTTTATGATAAATATACCCTTCTGCTATTTAGTAAGTTCAAACACTTCTCAGTTGCCTATTTTATGCCTTCTGCTATAAACTATTCTTGTAATAATATTGACAAATTTAAAATAGTCACCATTAAAGTTACTGGCTGGTTGTGAGAATTTATTATGTGAAGTTATTGAATATATGATAATTCATCTATCTTTCAGTATTTTGCTTTATTTCAAAATTCATTTTCTCAGAAACATAAAGAATTTCCCCAATATGCAGAGTTTGGAAATGGATTTAAATATTTAAAAAAAAAAAACACGGTAGAAAAATTTCATTATCTCATTGAATAAACAAGCCACGGTAATAACTTGACATATGCTTGTATTGTTTAAAAAAGAAACAGATGGCAAGAATTTTTAACTCTATTCTTAATTAATGAATAAAAGTAGGAGCGTACATAAAGAGATAAATATTCCTTGATCTCGCAAACTAGAAATATAAAACAATGACTGTATTTTTTACAGATTGTTGAATAGCACATGTTGTGTTCTCAGTTACAGTCCGAGATCGTCTATTTTGTCCCTGTTATATAAGGAAAACCCCTTTCTGAGGTGAGGTGAGAAAACAATGACAAATTCTTGAAGGAAGCAATGTTTTGGCAGTATTAAATTTAATCTGAAGAAGAAAATGACCTAAAATGCCTATTTGCCAATTTCTAAATTCATACTCCTACTTGAACAAAGTAAAAACATTTCAACAAGGACAATGTATAAAATCTAGCTACAAAGTAAAATTATCTAATGATGTATATATACGTCATCTTCTAAATGAGCAGATTTAATATCAGTTAGCTTTTTGCTGCAAACCAAACTTTGGGGGAACTCAGTGGCTTAAAACAACAACCCTTAGCTCACTATTCTGTAGGTCAGCTAGGGCCAGGCACAGCTATGCAGTTCTTTTTATTTCAGCTGGGCTCATTCACATGTCTGCAGACATGAAGTAGTTGTGCTCATGAGGCTTAACTGACTGCTGCATGGAAGACAGGGGAGTCTGGGCAATGGCAATCTTATCATCCGGCAGGTTTTTGTTTCAGCCTTGTTACTGTGGTAGCTGGACAGGTTTTCCAGCGAGGTTCTTGTGTGTTAAGGCATCTTGAGGTCTATGCTTAGAAACGGCACAGTCTTGCTTCTGCCACAGCCTCCAGTCCAACAAATGTAACAGTGCCAACTCAGATTCAAGGAGTGGAGAAATAGACTCCAAAACATAAAAAGCAAGCTACAAAGTCATAGAGCAAGGAGTGTGGCCCAGGTCAGGATCTCAGGGTTCGTGGGTTCAAGCCCCACGTCAGGCTCTGTGCTGACAGCCCAGAGCGTGGAGGCTGCTTTGGATTCTGTGTCTCCTTCCCCCACTTGCACTCTCTCTGTCTCTCTCTCTCTCTCTCAAAAATAAATGAAAACATTAAAAAAAAGAATACAGTTGTTCAAATTCCTTTTTCAATAAAATTTTCAAACACTTGTTTTATAGTAATTGATCTCATTGAATTATTTATGGCCTTCAAATAGGGTTTTTTTTTCAGCCTAATTTTATCAAACTAAAAACATAAAATTAATAAGAGAATTAAAACTGATTTTATGTATATAAATAAGACAAATTGCTAACAAATATAAGAAGTTTTACATTAAAAACCTTACGTTCAGGCAAGATTTCAACATCTATATTTTCAACTACATTTTCAACATCTATTCTTTTCTCTCTTCAAAATAAGAATGATTTGAATATGTCTTTTTTATCCAAATTGCATCTTCATTTCTGCTGATATATTTCTGTAAAATGAAGAGGACTCTGATAATAAGTTTTAAAAAATAACAACTGGAAATCATCCCAAATTAAACATCTGCCCACATGCAACACATCTCAAAGAAGAGGCACAGATCTGTGAAGGCAGAAACAATGCAAAGATAATTAAATATAGAAGTAATTTTCATAGGAGCTTTGAAAATTTGGCTATATATGACAATGTAGACCTCAAAAGTATGATGGTAAATACTTGTTCAAATGCAAATGTGAAATGCTTTAGTTTAGAATGCATGCAGAATATGGACTTGATTTTGGCTGGCATCCTACTTTGGTAGGTCCACATGGTAAATTAGGTTCAATCTCATAATTGCACTTGCAGTTAGCATACCAGTACAGAAAGGTCAATGCTAGGTTACTGTTCAAGCACAGATAAGGTGCAAGGTTTGATGGTCTCTTAGCCTGCTCCACTGTGAGACACGATTAAAATTTCCACAGAGCACAGCATTATACAGAGCTCAATCAGAAAAAGGGTAATGCCCCTTTGAGGAGTTAGCTCATTTTCTTTTTATTGGTTGTAATGTGTGTGGTGCCAATCCACTGGTTTCATCTTCGTTGCTTTAAAGAGAGGCTCATCTTGGGGCGCCTGGGTGGCTCGGTCGGTTAAGTGTCCGACTTCACCTCAGGCCATGATCTCGCGGTCCGTGAGTTCGAGCCCCGTGTCGGGCTCTGTGCTGACAGCTCAGAGCCTGGAGCCTGTTTCAGATTCTGTGTCTCTCTCTCTCTCTGACCCTCCCCCGTTCATGCTCTGTCTCTCTCTGTCTCAAAAATAAATAAACGTTAAAAAAAATTAAAAAAAAAAATAAAGAGAGGCTCATCTAAGTCAACATATAAATTAAAACACAACTATGTCTACTGAGTTTTTTTGGATTTTGTCTATAAGAAATTTTAGTTATTAATCTATTTGTTTCATTTCATTGCATTGGTGCCTCACAGCTGCCTCCTATACCTTAGAGGTAGAAGAAAAAATTTGAGATTTCAAAGAATCTGAAAATTCTCCACAATGAATCCATTTGAACTTAACTCATATTAGGAGTGACAAGACTATTCACAGTAACTTTTAAGAGATATTATATATGCAGCCTATTAATATCATTCAGAAGTCCTCCCTGGCTACACATAACCAATTTGTGTGAGTGTGTGTGAGTGTGTGTGTGTGTGTGTTTGTGTACACATCAGCATACAAATCATACAGCATATGCCCGTTATCTTGCTCCTTCACTATAATTATAGACTCAAGACTTCATCATTACAAATAAAAATCTTCCCTCTAACTTAAGCAACAATGTATTTCATTTACAATATCCGTGCAAAATAATATCTTTCTACTTGATCACTCCATTGAAGAAGTTGGTGGGTTTACATAAGTGAAGAAAAATGGCCTTAACATTAAATGAAACTATCTGAAAAACCCACACAGGAAAGTCAACCTGTGAGTAATCATTGAATACATGATTACTTTTTTTCAAAGAAATTGGAAAAGTCAATAGTTAATAACCTTATTCCACGTGAGGGTTCTTATACTCAGAAGTGTGATTTCTCAAAGTACCAAAGAATAGAGCATCAAAATCTCCTGTCTAATCTCTTCACTCAGACTCACTGTAACAACAATTACAGTGATTTACAATTTAATTGTAATTTATCAATTACAATTGATAAAGGTTCCTTTATCAATGTCATCTATGCTTTGCTTTTTGGCCAAGGCTCAGAATTACTTTACAGCAACATTACTTAATACCAACTCAACAGCATCTTAACAACAAATAAGAGCATATTTAAGACAGAATATGTATTATTTTAGTTTCTAGAAATTATGATAGTCCATATTTTATTTTATTTCTTTTTTCTAAGTTTTACTGAAGTATAATTGACAAATAAAACATAACTTATATTTTAAATATTCATTTTCTCAAACAGGGAATGTTTTTCCAAAACATTTTAGAAACAGGGTCTTTAATGTTGAAATGAACTATAGATAGTGTCTCCTTGACTCTCCCATTCACTCTAGTGTTCCCTGATATATGACCTTTTATGTGTGCTTTTAGAAATCATCTGGGAATAGAAATTTATTATTTCATCTAGGAAGACCATGTAACTTTGTGTCAAGTTCTTATATTGATTTAATCTTCCTCATTTTAAGCCTAACCCACCATTAATAGTTCTGCTGTATGAAACCAGTCAGAATTCTTTATTCCTTTCCACATGAACTTCTTTCCAAATATTTAGTAGTATATTAACAAGAACAATAATAACCACAATTTACTGAGCACAATGTTCTAGGAATGGTTCTATATGTTTAGTGCATATCTTTTAATGAAAGGCTAACAACAATCCTAAATATTAGACCCAGTTGCTAATGCTGTTTGGAAGATATGGGAAAATAGGGGAAAGATACTGAGGTTATCTACCAAAGGTTAAGTAATTTGCCCAGTGGCACTGGATTAAACCCAAGAAGCTTCTTTGCACAGCTCTTCAAGCTAACTATTGTGCTGTAATAATACAGCTCTCATATTACCTTTCCTTCTCAAACAAATACATTTAATTAGGTCACTATATCAAGAATTAGAGCATCCTCACTACCCTTTGTATTTTTCTATTTATAAACTGCAGCTTTTCAAAATTGAATACAATAGGTCAGATGTGGTGTAACTGTGGCAGACCCGTGACGATTGATTTTCCTACTTCACCTAAGGACTATTAATGTAGTATTAATACTAGTATTAAGGTAGTTTAAGCCAGCAAAAGCTTGGGAAGACAATACTAGTAATGTTATTGCTTTAGCGGAGCCAAAGAGAAATACAAAAACTCAAGACTCATTCACACAAACTTTTGGCAATCAGATCTCCCTCTCTTTACTTTGTAGATATAACATTAAACCTATGTACAAAGCTATACATTTATACACAGTAAATTTGTCCCATTCAATTTAACCTGTCAAAAGCCTTTTGAACTCTGTTCTTTCATCCTGTATGTCAACTATCTTTTTAGCATTATATGATTTATCTTATTGTTGTTATCATCAAACAATTTCTGTTCATCAATATTTCATTTTTGAGCTAAAACAATGTTTTCGGTCTAATGGTCAGCCTAAGGTTACTCAAATATCTTATATTTATTCTCACAAAAGCAGTCAGGCAAAACTTATTAAAACTTAAAATAGTTTTGAAAACTCATTTGCCTTTCAAACATTCACTTTCCATTAAAATTGCAAAGGAATTGCACAGGAATTACTTGGTAAGGATTCACTTGCTTTCTGACTTATTTACCTATTTTCTTCCAATTTATGAGATTCCTAGATGAAGAACAAACTTTTGCTAGCAGAGAATAAATGTAGTTTCACTTATAAGCAGGAAACTCTTTTTTCACATGTGCTATAATAGGAAAAACATAAAAGAGAATAAAGTCACCATGATCGGAGAAATTTCGCTTATTTTGTTGTTGCAAACTCTGCAGAATTCCCATTGGCACAGTCATTTTTCTTGAAGTCACTTGGAACTTCGATTGTTTCTACAGCTTCCTTCTGGGATTATTTAAAAATGCATATGAGAAACTTAAAAAAGCAATGGAAAAACAATTTAAACTAATCAGTGTCTTTATTCAGTTAGCATTACATTTCCAAAGTTTTCCTATAATACTTTCAGAAAACACATTCATCCTGGTCCAGTGATAATTCTTGGTATTCACCAGTTAGAGAAAGAAAAAAGTCAAATATACTACAGAAAAATATAGAATAGTGCAGGAAGACCAGGTTTTTATTTTATGTGAACCTGGAACATAGGAATTTCTTATTTGATACAGAGATCTGAAAAATAAGTGAAAATACAAGTTTTAAATTAATGTATACCAAGAGCAATCTATTCTTTGGTAGAAACTAGACTTGTGTAAAGCCTTTAATAATATAATTAAGAATTCAACAACGCCTCTCTATGTAATTCACAGCTCCAAATGTCTACAGCTCTAATTCTGACCTTTCAAAACCCCATTAAGCTATGTAAATACAGTACAAAGAAATGTGTACTGTGCATAAACAGTATTCTAATGTCAACCAGACAAGGACACATTGCCTCACTGTTGTCCCCAGTGCTTATAAGGGCACTGTTGAGGCATTAATACATCCTTGCTATTGATTTGTATATGACAGATCTACCATGGGACTCATGTTGTGGCCTTTCTGTTCAATATGTGGTTCGAGGGTGACCCTTACTTATATTATTCTGATATATTGGACACATTGTGATGGTTAATTTTGTGTCACCTTGACTGGGCTAAAGGATGCCTAGATGGCTGTTGAAACATTATTTCTAAGTGTGCTTATGAGGGTGTTTTTGGAAGAAATTAGCCTTTGATTCAGTAGACTGAATAAAGAGATTTGTCCTCACAAATGTAGGTGGGCATCATTTAATCCATTGAAGGCTGAAGAAACAAAAAGGTGAAGGGAGAATTTTCTTTTTCTCTTAAGTTGTTGATGCCCATCTTATTCTGCCTTCAGATATTAGAGCTCCTGGATCTCAAGTCTTCAGATTATAGATTATAGATTTTATATTATAGATCAAACTATACCACCAGCTTTCCTGGTTCTTCAGTTTGAAGATAGCAGATTGTGGGATTCCTGGCATCCATACTTGTGTGAGCCAATTCTTATACTAAATCTCCTCATATATATCTATTTATGTCTTATTGGATCTATTTCTCTGAATAACTCTAGCACAGATATTACAAATACTTTTAGCAGTTCAATGAAAATAATAACAATTAATTTTTTTTGAAAAGAGAAAGAAAATAAAACTTAAGGTCCAGGACCTCATATTAAATATCTGGTAGGAAAGTGCTTTTTTAGTTTCCTATGTATATATTTTTTAGAATCCACAATATTCACTACAGAAACTAAGAAAATATAAATCACTTCAATTGCATCAACCATCAAAAACTTTCATTGACATTTTGGTATTTACCTTGCAAAGTATCATGTGTGTATATAGGGTGTGAATGCTTATATGCTTCCAATTATATAAACACATACCTAGGGGCACCTGGGTGGCTCAGTCATTTAAGCGTCCCCCTTTGGCTCAGGTCATGATCTCATGGTTCGTGAGTTCAAGCTGCATCAGGTTTGGTGCTGTCGGCTCAGAGGCTGGAGCCTGCTTCAGATTCTGTCTCTCTCTCTCTCTCTCTCTCTCTCTCTCTCTCTGCCCCTCCTCCCTCCCCCACTCTCTCTCTGAAATAAGTAACAATTAAAATTTTTTTCATTGACATTTGGTATTTACCTTGCAAAGTATCATGTAGGGTGTGAATACATAAATGTTTACAATTATATATAAACACATATCTAGAATAAGAAGGAATCAAGCACTGAACACGTTTCAAAACTTTTTTTATTAACAATATATTGGGAACATATTTTATGTCAAGAAATATACTAAAATATCTACTAAAACATCACTTTGATGAATAATCAACATATTATTTTGTGTGTAGTCCAAATAAAACTCCTTCTTACCCATGCCTTAAGGCTTACCATGTTATGTGATGAATTTAAAAGAAGCAAAAGTAGAATTTGTTGAAGTCTTGGCAAAGAATGTAAAGAAAACACCACTTATCCAACTGTATTAGTTTTCAGTCTCTGTGGAACAAATTACTATATATGTAACAACTTAAAACAACACTAACTTATTATCTCATGGTTTCTGCGAGTTAGGACTGTTAGTTAGCTGGGTCCTATGCTCAGGGTCTCCAAAGCTGACATCAAGGTATCAACCAACCTGTGTTCTCATCTGGAAGCTTGACTCAGAAAATACCTGTCTCTGAGCCCACTTTGGTTTTGGCACAATTTGCCTCCTTGGAGGTATGGGAGGGAGGTCTCTGCCTTCTTGTTAGCTGTTCTGGGGGTTACTCTGAGGTCCTAGAGACCACACATTGTTCCTTGACACATGATCCTCCTGGACAGTTCAACACCTGGTAATTCATGTCCTCAAGGCCAGGCGGAGTGGTCCTCTCCAACTTCTGTGTTTACCAGCCAGAAAAAACTCTTTGCTTAAAAAAACAAACAAACAAACAAAAAAAAACAACTTACCTTGATTAGGTCAGGGTCAATCTGGAAATGCTCCTTTTTACTGTACAATATAACATAATCAGGAAAGTGATATCTCATATTCTCAGGTCCATATATATTCACAGGGAAGACATTATACAAGGGTAGGGTTGCTGGGTATAATCTGAGAATTCTGTCTACTATAGCCACATAAATGCGACCAGTAGTTGCTCGATTATTTGGAAATAAGTTTGTATACATATGCAACAAATAAGTTTATATCTGTTTGCAATTTTACCTAAAACAAAAATAATCATATTTATTCACCAACATTTTGATATGCAGGTATATTTATTAACAAATCATGCATATGGGCACCTGGGTGGCTCAGTCAGTTAAGCATCCAACTCTTGATTTCAGGTTAGGTCATGATCACATTGTCCATGGGTTCAAGTTCCACATTGGGCTCTTCACTGACAGCGCCACTCCAAGTGGAGCCTGCTTGCAATTCTCTCTTTCTCCCTCTCTCACTGCCCCTCTCCTGTTCATGCTCTCTCTTTCTCCCTAAATAAATAAATAAATATAAATAAATAAAATCATGCATATATCTAGTTTTGAATGCTTTCAAATGGAGAAAAGCTTATGACTCACATTTAAAATTGTAATCAGTATTTCCTTTTTTACCCAGATTTTTTTGAATTTATTATTTATTTTCCAAAAATTAACTGGTAGATCTATATAACAAAAAACATGAATTATACAATCTTGATTGTATAATTAACTTTTTTTTGGCCTGGATGAAAAAAAGCTTCAAAAATATTGCCTAAATGTTTGAAGAGGAAATGGAATTTAGGTTTTACAATTAAAAAATTGACTTAATTGATAAAAGAGTGCTTTTTAATTATATAACTTAAGTTGGTTGCACATAACATAGTATTATGACCACTGTGATAGATTAAAACAAATATTTCTTCCATCTGGCCAAAGACCTCTAAAAACCTCCATTTCATTTGTTTGTTCCTGGCTCCTTGTCTCCCACTTTCTATTCTTTTCAGTCCTCTATATTCTGTGACAGCAGTTGAATGATTTTTAGGTGTGTAGTTTCTATTTTACTTTTTTATGGTTTGATCATTTATAAAAACCCTCTTTTTCCTATTTGGTTTCTCCCAGCAGCATACTCTCCTCCTAAGAAACCCTCACCAACTTTGACCCACTACAAATATTTGAGCTTAGTCAATGTCAAATGACTCATTACTTGCTTTTTCTTTGTCTTTTTTCTTTTTTTGAAGAGAACCATTTCCCTAGCTATACAATATGCAGAAAAGTCTATAAACGAATTTATTATTTATTTATTTATACAATAAATTTATTTTTGTAGCTTTTTTCAGTGACTTATCTAGCTGCACTAATGTTAGTAAGACTCTCCATTTATTTCAACAGCCCAAGAATTCTGAAAACTAGCCATGAAGAATTGCAAGTTCTTACATAGAATTCAATGGGAACAAGTGACTACACACTCCATAGAATACACCAGAGAATTCTTAGTAATTTCTGTTACTCTCAAGTCTAGTTTTTTATATCTCTACAGATAAAATGGATCTTTCAAATGCAATGGCTTTTGAATCATCTGCATATTAGGAATATAACTAAGTCAACTGTGAATGCAGTACAAGGTATAAAATTGTGTTACTATATGTATTGCAAAAATGAAACTTCAATCAAAACTGTTAGAGAGTCTGAAGAGTAAAGTCGGGTGTATTTTCCATCAAATTAAAGATGAGGGAAGAGACATATTTTACCTGTGATTTTAAGGCTAAATATATTTATGCCAAGTACCCCAGAAGCAGACCTTGATTTGAGGATCTATATGTAAATGATTTATAAGGAAATGCTCTTGGGGAAACCATTCAAGTGGTAGGGGAAACAAAAGAAGGAAGAATAGACAGGCCTTCTGAGCCCCAGTCTCAGAATGGTAGTTTCAAACTGACCCTGCAGAGATATTCTGCAGTATAAATTGCCCTGGAGTTGCCTGGAGCCAAGGCAAGGAGTCTGGGGCTTGGGTACCCCAGCTCCCATTGGCCATTACTTAAGGAGCATCATCCAGTTGTTTGGGGCAAAGAGACCTCTGAAGTGCAAAAGCAGTCCTCCTTAAATGTCTCAAGTTATTGAAAGCAAAAGCAAATAAAAGGGCACCTTCCAAACACAGAAACATGGCAAAAAGGAACGCTAGGGGATCTGGGGAAAGCATGTAAAACAATTCTTATTTGCATTCTAAGATGTAAATTGGCCAATTAAAACATTTTATACGACTAAAATTAGGCATACAGAATGTGAAAAATGTTGCTGAATATACTTTTTCAGTAACTATTTGTCAAACTTGGAATATATATGTATATGGTTTTATTCTCCCTCGTTTTAACAATAACAAAGTCTATATATCTACCAGAGACTCCAAAAGGGAAGATACGATCATAGTATGATTAAACTGAGAAACACAAATCAGTAATGCTCTCGTGAAAAAATTGGAATTGATCATTGTGATCTAGGGTCAAAACATTTCAATGGTTAGTTTCAGCTTGAAACTGAAGTACCCGCTGAGGCAACAGCAATACAGCAAACGTATTAGATTCAGTATTGGCCAGAGCATTATAAATTTCATTTGCTTATTTATGCCTAAATTTTAAAATTAGTACCGATACTGTTATGAATAATAACACGAGATTTACAACAGGCTGCCCCCCAGAACACCTTCCTGGTAATTTAAGTTACACTCTCAGACTTACATGGACCAAATGAACATAGGTAAACTCTGGCTCATTTTGACATCTAGAGCAAATTTGTAAAGGATGTGAGTGTATGAAGGCATATTTGCATTCAGAAGGAACATACTGAGCCTAGGAATGGACAATTTATCTTAGTTGAAGGGAAAATTCTGTCTAAGTTAGTAACTTTGGGGGGGTTGATGTTTTGGAATTTATGTTTTGCTTTATTTCCTCTTTCCTCATGATTCCCAATACTCTCCATCCAGTCATCCTGGCCATTCTGTATCCTTCGCCTCAGGGAAGAGCTGTAATTGTGTATAGCAGAGGGTTGTCTCTTTCCCTCTTTTATGATTCCAATGTACAAGCTTTAAGAAACTAGAAAGAACATGACTGAGGGGTGGAAAAAGTTAATGCAGAAAATATGGTAAATAAAATGTTGAATAAACGAGTAAAGGATGGATACTCAGTTGTTTTAAAATACAAAATTTGATTAATAAAATTTCAGTACATTACTAAAAAGTCTCAGAATCTATTGTCATTTTTTGTTGGTGTGAGTTCTGAACCTCCTAGCCACATTGTATTTTAAATAAAAAATGACTCAAAGTTTTCTATTTGCTAAAGTGAATACCCTATTTGTGTCATACATCTATATGCATACAAACATGCACACATACCTGTGTGCACGTGCATATTTAAACTTTGTACCCCAGTTAGAGAATACATATTATTCTCAATTTCACATGAAATAATGTCACAGATTGGCCATAAATACGTTCTCAACAAATTTCAAAGACTTGTCATAGGGATCACATTCTATAACCATTATGAAATAAGATTAGTGTGATGGTTAATTTTATGTTTCAACTTGCCTGGGCCACAGGGTACCCAGACATTTGGTTGAACATTATTTGAGGTGTATCTGAGAGATATTTCTAGAAAAGATCAACATTTGAATAGGCAGGCTGAATAAATAAAGCAGGCAGCCATCCCTAAAGTGGGTAGGCTTCATCTAACAGAACAAAAGCCTGAATAGAACAAAAGTCTGACCCCCTCTCTACCAAAGAAGGATTCCTCCTGGCTGACTGTCTCTAACCTGGGACAGCAAGTTTTTCCTGCCTTCCCACTCAACTGAAACATTAGTTTTCCTGTCTCCTGCCTCCTGATTCACCCTGCAGATCTTGGGACGTGTCAGGCTCCAAAATTATATGTGCCATACATACATCCGATTGGTTCTGTTAATGTGGAGAATCCTGACAATTAGATATTAATAACAATAAACTACAATTTTAAAAAATTCGTGTATATTTGCAAAATAAGGAATATATGACTAAACAATACTTGAGTCAAAGAAGAAACCATAGTGAAAACTAAACTATTTAGAATGAAATGATTCAGGCAATAGCATATATGAAAATTTATTAAGTAACTGTGAGGAATTCCCTCTTCCCCGGGCATCAAAATTCATTATGGTGTAAAAACAGCAATTTTGTTTTCCATTTTAATAACCACACTTGAAGCACTTCATATTTACTCAATAATCAAATACTGGTTTATAACTTCCATTGCTTTGAAAAAAGGTAATAGTTTGTAACTGTGTTCCTATACTACCTTTTATCCCCTGTGTTGCCCCTGTGCCAGTAGATTGTAAATTGCCTGTTTCATGTATCTGTTTCTCACTAAAATATGAGCTCAATGGACTGACAGTTAAGATTATGAATTACTCAACTTCTTTGTCATAGCACAGAGCACATAAGAACTAGAAAAAACTCAATGGATTGGTTAGAACTATTTTGAAATTCGAAAAACAAAATATCTATCAGTCCTCTTGAGACAGTTGGGGGAGAAGCAGACCTGCAGAATATACTGAAATCAGTACCAATTTATGGTCTTAAATGGTTACATTCCAAAAGAAAGATATGGAAGATTAATGAAATAAATATCCAAGTTAAGATGTTAGAGAAAGAACAGAGTATATGCAGAGAAAGTAGAAAGAGGAAGATTAAGTAAAGACAAGAACACAAATAAAAGATCTAAAAGCAAAGATAAAATAAAGCCAAAACTTTGATGGGGGGGAGGAAGTATGATATTTGAAGGAATAATATAATACGTAAAAATTGGGAAAGTCTGATTAAGAAAACAGGAGAGAAGTAACCAATAAACAATATCAGGAAAACAAGAGTACATAGATACAGATGCAACAGAGAATACAAAGATAATAAAATGAGACTAACAATTTTATGTCATTCATTTGAATACTTACATGCAATTACCAGATTCTTATGTAATTAAAACATCAAACTTTACTTAACACTATATCGTCCTCTAACAATTATAGACTCTGAAGCAAAATTCACACACACACAGACATACCTCTAGCATCATATAGTTTGGGGGGAGGGTTCTATGCAACTTTAAAGAAATATGTCTTTCCATCATTATAAAAGTCTTCCAGAAAGTAAAAAAGTTGACCATTCTCCATTAACTTCAAAAGAGAAAAATCAGAGAATGACAGTAAAGAAAGAAAAACACAGGCCAAGTTGATTCAAAACATAGGTAGAAATTAATTTTCTTAAGCTGATAAACATTTATTACCAAAACCTTACAGCAAATATTCTTAGTGGAGAAGTATTAAAATCTTTTACTTTAAAATGACAAACAAGTCAAAGATGCCCATTGATTCATCTATTAATTCATTTACTTACTAAAAACATGTTGATTAAACCTATACTAGGCATTCTTCTAGGCACTTGTGATATAGAAGTGAATAAAACAGAAAAAGGTACCTGATTTCAAGGAATTTACAGTTTGGCAGAGGAAAATAGAAAATAAACAGTAAATACAAATAATAACAACATAGATGTTAGAATCTGAAAATATAAAGATTTATAAATGTTATTTGTTTTTTTTAAGTAAGTTTCATGCAAAGCATGGAGCCCAACATGGGGCGAGATTTATAAATGTTAAATATATATGATAAATGTTATAATATGAAATATGAATGAAAATGAGGAAAAGTAAAGCAGATTAAAGAAAATCAGGAGTGGAAGGGTGGAAGGGACGTGTGTGATACAGGTTGTATCATTAAATAGGTAGTCATGCCCTAAATGTGAGACCTGAAACCATTACAATCCTAGAGGAGAACAGAGGCAATAACCTCTTTGTCATTAGCTATCACAACTTCTTGCTAGATATGCTTCCCGAGGCAAGGGAAACAAAAGCAAAAATAAACTATTGGGACCACATCAAAATAAAAAGCTTTTGCACAGCAAAAGAAACAATCAACAAAACTAAAAGCAACCTACAGAATGGGACAAGATATTTGCAAACATATGTGGTGAAGGGTTAGTATCCAAAATATATAAAGAACTTATAAAACTCAACACCCGAAAAACAAATAATCCAGTTAAAAAATCGCCAGAAGACATGAATAGACATTTATCCAAAGATGACATACAGATGGCCAACAGACCCATGAAAAGATGCTCAATAACATCACTCATCATCAGGGAAATACAAATCAAAACTACAACGAGATATCACCTCACAGTTGTCAGAACGGTTGAAATCTACAAGATAAGAAACAACAGGTGCTGGCAAGGATGCAGAGAAAGGGGAACCCTCTTACACTGTTGGTGGGAATGCAACCTGGTGCAGCCACTCTAGAAAACAGTATGGAGTTTCCTCAAAATGTTAAAAATAGAACTACCCTATGATCCAGCAATTTTACCCCTAGGTATTTATCCAAAGAATATAAAAAATACAAAGTACTATTTGAAAGGGATACACGCACCCTATGTTTGTAGCAGCATGATCAAACACTAGCCAAATTATGGAAACAGCCCTAATGTCCATTAACTAGCAAATGTATATATATATATATACATATATACATATATGTATATATATATGTATATGTATATATGTATATATACATATACATGTATGTATATGTATATATGTATATATATATACATATACATGTATGTATATGTATATATGTATATGTATATGTATATGTATATGTATATATATATATATATATATATATATATATGCATGCAAAGGAATATTACTTGGCCATAAAAAAAGAATGAAATCTTGCCATTTGAATGATGTGAATGGAGCTAGAGAGCATTATGCTAAGCGAAATAGGTCAGAGAAAGACAAATATGTGATTTCACTCATATGTGGAATTTAATAAACAAAACAAATGAGCATAGGGGAAAGAAAGAGGGAGCGGAGGCAAAGAGACTCACAACTATAGAGAACAATTGATGGTTATCAGAGGGGAAATGGGTGGAGAGATGGGTTAAATAGGTGGTGGGGATTAAGGAGAACACTTGTGATGAGCACAGGGTATTGTATGTAATTGTTGAAACACTAAATTGTACCCCTGAAACTAATATTATACTATATGTTAACAGGAATTAAAATTAAATGTTAAAAATATAGGTAATCACGATAAGCCTCATTGAGAAAAAGGTATTTGGGAATCATATGAAAGCTATGAGAAAAATGAAACAAACATCTGGATAAAAAGAATTCCTGACAGTGAAACTATTGTAAGACTTTTATGTTTGAGAAATGCAAAGAGGCCAGCATGGCCAAAGCAGCATTCTAGACTGGGTTTCCCTGATATTTATCCCATTATCCAGAACTTGGATGCTCAGAATTTGAGAGGTGATCCTGAGAAGCATGCAAAAGGATGGGAGGAATGTAAGGCAGAGAAACAGTGGCTGATAAAAGGTGAGTTGATGAATCTCGATTCTTCTGAGGACTAGCCCAGGATGCATCTTAGAATTACCACCGAGAGGGAGGCAAGAATATTTATCCATTAATTTCCATACCTTATAGGTTAAGGGATGTGTTGGTTGAAATACCTACCACATAACTGGCACTTCTGCTCTGCCCCTGCAGTGGACTCAGTGGTCTTCTGGCTGCCAGAGTCAGGCAATGGGCCGAGAAACAAGGGTCAAACAAGGCTCAAGACAAACAAGTATTTGAAGAAAGATGGTGCTAGTGGGCATTTGAAATAACCATCACCATAGCTATAAATGAAGTCAGAGGTACACTTATGTGGTGTGTGATGGGGAATCAACAGTGTCTGCTGCAAGCAGCAAAAACAAGGGGAGTGGAGATAAGGCGAGGGGAAGAGGATTAAGGGAAGGGTGATCTTACAGAGCACTGTACCTCTTGTAATGACTTGGCTCTTACTCTATATTCAATGCAGAACCATTAGAGAGTTGTAAAGTCATTTAGCTGTGTTATTGAGGAAAAACTGTGGGTGACAGAATGGGAGCAAAGGTAAGGGCAAACTTTTAGGAAGCCATTAAAGTAATCCTCACAAGAAATAAAGACGGCCTAGGCCAGATTGGTATTGAGCACTAGAAGAGACAAGGTCAGATTCTGGATATTTTGCATAAGGTGAAGGTTTTTTTCTATTTTAAATTGCACTAAAGGTTCTTTACATTAATTAGGACAAGAAAAAGAAAGACCTAAAAATTGGAAAGTAAATAAAAGATTCATCCTATATGATGACTTCACAATCTACATGGAAAATTCAAAATACTCTGGAATCTAATTATTGCAAATAACCATATCTTTGGCAAGATAGATAGTTAAGAGATTGGTACTTTAAAAATCAATTGCATTTCTATATATCAGCAACACATAATTATTTTAAAATTATTTTAAAATACATATTACCAACTGATGAGATATTTAGGAATATGTCCAAAGGAAGATGTGTAAGATCCATGCAAAAAAAAAAAAGAATTATAACATGTATTGATAGACAATCAAAGGCTATGGATAAATATCTTGTGTTTATGGATGAAAGCATTAGATTAGGGAAAAGATGTAGGGTTACACCAAATTCATCTACAAAATCAACTCAATCAAATTCTAACAAGAATTCCAAATGCAGATCCTAAAATGTTTGTGGAAGTATAAAAAGAAAGAATAATTGGGACAAAGATACAAGAATAAAGTGAGGGAACTTCTTCCAGATATCAAAACCTGTCACAAAGCTATAGTGTTTGAACATGTAGCATTTGTGCCAAGAGATAAAAACTAAGCAATGCAACAGGTTAGAGAGCTTGGAACTGGGGAAAATATGAACATAGTATCCAGATTGGGAAGAAAGAAGTAAGAGGGGAGAAAGGAGAAGAAGAGATGTCAATAAATGTTGTGAGCACAATTGGTGAATCCATTTGAAAAAAAAAAGTATTCTTACTTCACACTTATTTAGAATCCATTTCAGATGGGTTAAAGAATTAAGTGTGGAAAACAACACAGAATCTTTATGCATAAAACTATAGAATAATATCATTCTGATTTAGAATGAGGAAATCATTTTTAAATATGGCCCCTTCACACCATTAAAAAAAAAATCTATTAACCTGACTACTTAAAATCAGTTTGTCAAAAATACATCAAAGAATGTGATGCCATATAGTGCAAGAAGATACTTGTAACACACATAACTGACAAAGACTTAGTATCCAGAGTAAAGAATGCTTATGTATCATAAGAAAAATACAAATAGACAAAATAGTCCCATTTCATATCTACTTGCTTAGCAAAATTTTTAAAATCTACAGTTGGAAAGGATATGAATCAATGGAAACACCTATACACTACTCATGAAATGCATGATGGCCTTTTTTTTTTTTGAAAACTCAAGCATTCACATACTCTACTAACCAACACTTTGATTCCAGGGTACATTCCAAGAAATGTATACTAAGTACACATTCACATGTATACTAAGATACATGTACAAGGTTTACAGAAGCACTAAAACATTGGGTTCAAAGTAAATGTCCATAAACAAGAGAATAAATTTAAAACTACAGTATTATACTAACACAGTGGCATACTATAGAGCAGGGATAATAAACTATAGCTACATTCAACATCATAGGTGAACTATTAAAGCATAATTTGGGGATTAAAAATAAGTTTTAAAAAACTAAAATATATGCAAGTATGATACATTTCTTTAAAGTTAAAAAAATAAGCAAAACAAAACAGTACTTTATTCAAAGTCTACTGATTTAAATGTTCATTCTATCAAAAAACCTTTGCAGAAACAGAATGAAATATCTGTGTCCATTGGCCTACTCAAGTTGACACATAAAATTGGCCACCATGGTAAGTATTGCCAATATCATTTTGTATATATCACATACATTATATGAAAAAAGCAAATAGAGAAAGAAAATGTGTTGGAGATTAAGGTGAGGGAGGGTACGATAGTTGAAAAGAAAGTGAAAGAAATGAAAGGGATAGTGAGAAGGAGAATTGTTAATGAGATGGGTCTCTCTCTGGGCTACAAAATCAGATGTTATTGGGGAGTATTGAAATTAACCCATGAATTTTAAAAGTTCAATATTTCCAACCAGTCACTTAATCTAATTTACTGTGTGCAAATTATTAAGCTCTCAGTGCCTCCATTTCCCACACATCAGATGAGAATAATAATAATAGGTTTTTTTACTTAAGGGATTGAATAATTTGGTTTATTTAAAAGGTGGGAATAGCCAATACTAGGTACATCACTAGTGGGTAATATTCAATTGACCTTTCTACCCGTTAAATCACTTTTAATAAGGAGCAGGAAAATGAATCTACATCTACTTTATTTCATCACAATTTTGGTGTTTCTTTCAATTAATGATAGGGATAGAGGAGTGTATTAATTTTATTGTATATTTCATTATTTCTAAAGCCTTTGAGATAATATGCATTTTCTGAAATTTTTACTCAGTGGATAGTGAGCATGATTTTCTTCTGTGCTCATACGACTGCAAATAGTTTGTGAAGTACTTACACATCAGCATAAACTAGAAACTAGAAAAAATATGTGAAAATATTTTAAGATACCCAGTATTTATGAAAGTTAAGTTTACATTTTTAGTTATATTATTGAATTTAATTCATTTCATAAGATTGATTACAGATATCTTTTTCATTCTATCCACCACTTAGGAAAATATAGCAAAGGCTATAATAGTTATTTATCTATTAAAACTGATTTCACAATTAAATCAGGCAATATATATAAAGCCTAAAGAACAGTGCCTGGAATATGGTAAGTGTAAAATGTTACCATTTTAGTAAGATTAGATTTATATTCATACCCATATTCATACAATATTTATTGTTGTTGTTAAATAGAGGTCTGAAGTGGTATACTTTCTTCATAAACACTATTTTAAGTCTTAGACTAAAAGGAAAGAGAAAAGTTTTTGACTTCCTTCTCAATCTGGTAGAAACCCTTCTACACAGAAAGCATTATGTGCCCACTAGGTGCAAAAAGACAAGGAGAAAGCCATAGTAACATGTTTCATTCTTGTTTGCTATGTGTAGTCATGTTTCTTCTGTTCCTTCTTATATCCTTGACGAAAAAAATAAAGAAGTTATAGCTAATGTGTAGGTAGTCACTTCCCACCACTCCATATTCCAACAGATGCATATTGTATATGTAACATTATTCTAAAACAGTTTTATTTCCTCACTTTATAAAAGAGCCTTTTAAAGCCATCACAAAATAATAACCTAAGTAAATAACTTTGTATTACTTAAATCCGGGATTCAGAAGGTGAAGATAATTTTTAAGATTTTATTTGAAAATGTGTATATTAAAAAATGTGGAGATAAAAAACTCACTTCTGTGATCTCCCCAGTCCTTGAAAATGACATTGATCATTCAGAGTAATCTCAAAAAGTATTCCATATTTTGCTGAATCACAATTTCCCCCAGAGAAACCACCAGTCTCAGAAAGAGTAGTCCTTATCCATTATAAGAATGGTATGAAAAGAGTTTTCTCTCAGTATAAAAATAGTAATTCTGCTGGATTATGGGTAATTCAGTCAAGTTATCTACATTAATAAATGGTGCCACCTGTGTGATCCTCTTTTGCTTTCAGAAATTGTTTTGAAATCCCCAATGTCCCTTCAGAGGCCCACTTGATATTTTTCCCCCTACAATGACACTGGGAATAAATTAAGCTGTTAAGAGAAGATTCATAATGAAGCAACAAAACACAAAACAATTAAGACAAATATTTTATGCTCATTTTATTTCCCTTCATTAGTATTTAAAGGTCAGAAAAACACTTACAATTTGGAAAAAAAGAATAAAACATAAATGCTAGTCTCCTCTTGGTTTCACTTGGAAAAATATTAACATTTTTCTGAAATGTAAGCCCAGAAGCAATTAAAAAGAAATACTAATATTCAGGATTAATGTATGACATATTCTTCATTTTCAGTTAAAGAAATCTCGCAATAAGACTCACCATAATGCTAAATTAAGAGAATGGTAGGTTTTAATCCTTATTCTTAAACAATCAATCAACGCTCCTTAAAGTATTATTTAGAATTGAGGTACAGAACCTTTTACATGGCCGATAGGATTTGCATTCTAGGTGCTAACTCTTTATTATCTTACTCAAATAAAGGCCATGCAATCTAGGATCATCTAGTTAATCATAGAACTAAGAAGCTCTGATCAAAGTGAAGGTTCTTGGTTAGGTCAGAAAACTAATAATTCCATTACTGATTTTTAAGTTCATACCATGATATTGTTAATTTATTATCCCTTGTAAGAACTGAAATCTGTATTTCATTTCATTTGGGGGAAATTTATTGAAGAATCATATCAATTAATACTGCTAAATACTAAATGAGGTCCATTTGAAATGGCCTGTTCCCCGTAGCAAACACTGGTATCCCCAAATTAAAACATATTCCTATAGAAAAGACTAAAATTTTAAACAAGTTTACAAAAATCACATTTACATGCTTCTTCTTTTCTAATGCACTAATTTTAAACTACCAATAATATTCCTGATACGATATTTGATGTAAAAGTTATATGACAATAAGTATACTACAGAATTCTACTGTGAGGAAAAAGTATACATTCCAAAGATTAACATAAGCATGATAAATTTTATTAACTCACAATCCCTTGGAATTTTCAATAATTTAAGAGGGATTTAAACTGAAGTTTACCTTAGTTTATCTAGCCAATCCTTTTCAGATTCTATAAATGAATGGTATAGACAAAATAGCTAAGGATTTATTTTAAATAATCAAATCAAAGGCCTATTTTCAAGAGTTTCTCAAACAATTTACATATAAAAAATACATTAATTACAATGTCTTCCTAGTTATTCATAAATGAAAGTTCCCATATGGTTTGTACTCAGAAAAATATCTTAGGCTAGTCAGTTTTTTCAGTTACTCCTGTTTGAGTAATTGTATGCATCTAAAATTAAAACACTATGTTTCCTTTAAATATTATCTAATTCAATTTTTAATTTATTAAAATTATCTTTACTACCAAGAGGTGTCATTGGAGAGATATTCATCAAAATAGTAAATGATATTTAATCTTCCTACGAGCACAGCTAAAAAGCAGAAAAATTGTTTTGTCTTTTAAGGACACTGCAGGTCCCACTTATTATTTCTTGTTCTATACTGATGATAACTTTTTTTCAGACTTTTTCTCATGTCACTATGTCTCTTAGAAAGAAAACCTTTTCTTTAGTGTTTATTTATTTATTTGGAGAGAGGGAGAGAGAGCGTGTGCAGGGAGGGGCAGAGAAAGGCAGAGAGAGAGAATCTTAAGGAGGTTTCACGGTCTAGTGTGGAGCCTGACACGAGGCTTGATCTCATGACCATTGATCATGACCATGAGATCATGACCTGAGCCGAAATCAGGAGTCAGACCCTTAACCAACTGAGTCACCCAAGTGCCCTTCTTAGAAAGGAAATCTTAAATCTATTCAATTCAGAGGACACAAAGAACCCATTTGCAAACTTCAGCCATACCTATTGTCAGTGGTTCTTCATAACTACCCTGCGTGATGGTTACCCTGTGTGATGGTTAGTTTTATGTCAACTTTTCTAGGCCATAGTGCCCAAATATTTTATTCTAGATGTTTCTGTGAAGGTATATTTTGAATGTGATTAAAATTTAAATTAGTAGACTTTATGTCCTCCATAATGTGGGTAGGCTTCATCTAATCAGTTGAAGGCCATAAGAAAAAAATTAACCTCCCCCATGAGAGAGAGGGGCTTCTGCTAGCAGACTGCCTTCAGAGTCCAAACTGTAACTCTTCCTTGGGTTTCCAGTGTGTGGGCCTACCCTACAGAGTTTGGACTTGTCAGTCTCCAACACCACTTGAGCCAATTCCTTAAAATCTCTGAGCCTGCCCCCGCTTTTTTCTTTCATTTATATACATATATAATATATATTATACAGCAAGAGATAAATACATATTCATATATCATATAGAGACATTATATAATATATACCATATATATAAAATATATATGATATATAGGATGTATGTATACACATCTTATTTCTCTTATTAAACATCTGTTTCCCTGGAGAACACTGACTAATACAATCTATAAAAGTGGGAAAAACAAACAATTTGGAGACTGTTATTTTACTCTCCTCAGATGTAATTGTTTCAGTTAAAGAAATTATTTGACTATTTTAGATTGTACAGTCCTTCATATAAGAAGTTAATAGCACTGATTTTGACCATTACATCTATAATTATTTGTAATTATTTTCAATATATGTAATGTTGAATTTTCATTTTACCCTGTCTTCTATATGGCTTATCAGTTCTCTCTATAATCAATTCCATGACCACAATGCGAAAAAACAGTGGACTTCAAGATTTTTATAATTACAAAATATCAGAAACAACTAAAATATCCAACAATAAGTGGAATGGTTAATTAAAATTCGGTCCTTCTATATGATGAAATATTACTAAATAATTAAAACTAATATTTATAAAATTCTTCATAAACAGAAAAATGTTAATGCACTATAGGTAAAACAGGTGTACTAAGATGTATATGAAGTACACCCTTAACTATAGTTTTAACTGTAAATATAATATATATATGAAATACAACATAAAGGAAATATGTCAAAATGTAAATAAAGGTTATTTCTAGATGGTTGGATTGCATGTTATTATTATTCTATTCCCTTTTATATTTTCCAGTTTTCCATCATAAACCTGTGTTGTTTTAATCATTAGGGAGAAAGTTCTAAGGTTTGAGCAAAGAAGACATTGTGTCCAATTTGCCTGGGTATGCTCTCAGCACAGCAGAGTTTCTAATATTCAGTAAATGTTTTTTTCATGATAAGAAATACATACACCTATGGGTCTTTAATAATATTGACTATTAATAATTAATCTTTGAATCATGTCTGTTATCAACAGCATTATTCTCCTAGTCAACAGTACTTTATTATTAGGGTTTACTGTTATATGAAAAGGCACACAGAAGAAATCATAGTGGTAGGAGTAACCCTTAAATGGTCCTCCTTCCCCCACCCCCTACCCCCATGGTTTCTTTCCCTAATCCACAGGACTGAGAAGGGGAATTTGATGAGAAATAATGCCTATGATTATGTTAGGTTACATGGTAAAAGTGATTTTACAGATTTAATGAAGGTTACTAATCAACTGAGTTTTAATCCAAATGGAGATAACTCCATTAAATCAAACAAAATCTAATCACATCAACCTTTAAAAGCCCAGAGTTTTCTTTAACTGGTAGCAGAAGAGGAAATTCGAGATATTGAAAGCATGAAAAAGACTTGATGTGTGCCATTGCTGATTTGAAGATGGAGGGGGCCACTTGAGAAAAAAAAATAAGATTGCTTCAAGGAATAGAGGGTAATCCCAGGCGGCACGAAAATGGGGACCTCAGACCTACAATCCACAAGGAACTGGATTCTGCAGATGATCTGAATGAGCTCAAAGTGAATTCTTCCCCAGAGCATACAGGTAAGAGCTCAGACCTGTTGAGACTTTTCATTTCTGTCTTGGAAGACTAAGCAAAGAACCTAGTCAAACTTGTCCAGGCTTTTGACCTATAGACCCATGAGCTAATAAATGCATGTTGTTTTAGGGTACTAAAATTTGTGATAATTTGTTCTAAAGTGATAGAATCCTAATACACTAAAAAATTGTCCTTGTTTTAATGCAGAGGTTCCCAATTTTTATGATGTTTGTCATATGCTATGAGTAAGATTTTTCTGTGGTTATAAGACCCAAATGTGTACAGAATATCATATAAACATGGAGGATTCTTAAATTTTCTCCCACAATATTCGAAGGTACACAGAAAAATATTGTTCCTTTGTTCTCTAAATCTGACCTGATCTTCTGCCAGAGCCCATCTGATATAGAAGAAAACTTATTCCTACCAAATAACAGTATTTCAGTTACTTCTGATTTTTATACTTAAAAGTCCAAGTCCCTCACAGAACTCTTTTAAAGTTTTGTGGGGTTCGGGGGATCTGGGGGGAGGTGGACTGCTCAGGCTTTTCAGGTAGATGATCCATCTTTACATTCTTACCTTTTCACTCTTCTCTTTCTCAAAGTGGGGTATATGTATATCAGGGGGCATACTTTGTTCTCATGACTTCAGAGTAGGACGGGTACTGGAATGCCCTGTGTCCTTCGGCTCCTCTGGTGTCTGAGGAGATTTCTTATCTGTCTGGCTACTGCTCCTTGGGCTAGAATCCCCTGCTGTCATTCATGGCCAGGGCTCTGCAAGGCTGCGTCAAGACCTAGTGGTGAGCTAGGTCTTACCTGTATGCTCTGACTCATAAGGCCTCACCTCAGCCCTTGCCAATACTGCCAATCTCCTTGTATCTGTTCCATGTGTTCCATCCAGAACCTAGAAAAGGCTACCCATCCCTAAACCTCTAACCGCTGCAGTAGGGTCATATCCTCTCAAACATTCCCAGTGGGAGCAGGGTCATGCTAGCATTCTGCCCATACCTCATCGTCACTTCAAGCAACTCAGCAAAGCTAAACCACCTCTCTTCTTCAGGCAAGAATGGTGAGTTACAAAATTTAGCTTTGTATGGCCATCTCCTAGAATTCCAGAGATGAATGTAGGCAAGGGTTCCTAAACTTGGCATTCCTTCAACTTATATAACACATTTTCTCCTATACAAAACAAAGTCTGAAAATGGGATATTGGGGCCCAGATTCTTCACTCCTTTTCTTTTCTGTCTTTCTCCCTCTTTATTTCTCAAAATTCCTTGGGGCCAAAAATGAATGGGCTTTGAGCTCTCTATCTACTGCTTTTACATCATACCTTCTACCATGGGTACCAAGCCAATAAGACGGAAGTTGTGTCTTCTCTACACTTAAGGAAAATTTTCAAGGTAACCTGGGTGGCTCAGTGAGTTAAGCATCTGACTTGATTTCAGCTCAGATCACAATCTCCCTGTTCATGGGATAGAGCCCCACATCAGGCTCTGCCCTGACAGCGAGAAGCCTGCTGGGGATTCTCTTTCTCCCTCCCTTTCTCTCTAAATAAACAAATAAACAAACAAACATTTAAAAGGAAGAGCAGGAAAATTTTCAAAAGTTTGTGCATTGATGTATAGACACTGGTATATTAAGAAAATTTAGAAAATAGCCACTCCAAGGTATTCTTTCAAACCTATTTTCTTGTGAATTTTTTTGATTTTCAGAAATTAAATATTAATTCAATCTTAAACTTTGCACACTGCCACAAATTCCTGATCCCATCTACCCACTGTCTGAAACCAACAGAAGCTTCAATTTAGCTAGATAAAAGTCCTTATAAATAGAAAGTCAAAAGAGAAAATCAGAATAATATAATCAAAATATCATATATATATGAAACACCATAAAGTTGAAAGCAGTCTCAGTGTAGATAAATATTTTACTTTTCTCATCTTTGATAGACATTAACTAGTTACCAAAGTTGTAAAAAAAGATTTTACCTGAATCCTACTGTGTCACAGGAGGAAAAACGAATGCTATTTTACTAAATACTGCATTAAATGCTATAATGAGACATCTAGTCTTCACATGGCATTAATGACCTTATCAATAGTAAAATTTAAAGGAATTTTCCATGGGAAAACTTATGATTGGCTCAGGCTATGTCACCATAAAACATAAAAGGTCAACTTGGAAAAGTCTTCCTTCTCCAATTTAAAGCAAAAGTAATATTTCCACATACCTGGAACTCTTTAAAACATCCAAGACCACCACTGTGGACAGAAACAGACACAGCATCATGAGGGGCACTTCTTCGCCGATTCAATCTTGGCTTGTAACTAAATCCTAGCGTTGGATGAAATGTAAATGCTTATAAATTAAAATCTGCTGGTTTTGAAAGCTTTCCTCATATATGTAGTATTTATCCAGCTTTCTTACAGAGACTTGGCTGGGAATATAAAGTAAGAAATGATCTTTCCTCTATATTTTCAAGTCTTTTAGTGTAAGAATAAAATAGAAGTATAGGATTGTCCTAATTTATTTTTAATCCTTTCCTGTGATTTATTATGTAGGACACTGGACACTCCCTAGAGAGCTAGAATTCTGCACCATAGCATATTCAACACTGCCATTTATTCATTTAAGTCTATATGTCTGAAATCGCAGTATCTGATATTACCAGGAAGTTCTCACAGTCATAGAGAGTTTGCTAAATGGAAATTTCACTGTGTGGTCTTTCAGCTGCAGAGAATTCCACTTTCTATAGAGAAATGTCAGTAACAACTTAATTTCCTCCTGTTGTGTGAGCATCTTTTATCAACAAAAATGTTCCCAATAATCACATCACATTTTAGAACGTTGCCTTTGGTTTATACAGGCTGAGGAGTTAAGTGAGAGAAAGAGCAAAGGGAATTGGAAAAAAAATAATTGTGTGGTAAAGAGAGCTCAGTGACTACTAGCTGTGTATGAAAATGAAAAGTGTGCAGATTAACGGATCTGATACCATTTCTATTACTCTCATTTATTAAAGTTATAGCAAACTGTTTACCCTGCTGGTTAGCTCTTGCAAGAGTGACTCTGATCTCATGAATGTCAGCACTTGCCCTCCAGGTTTACTCAGCTTTCAGCACAGATACCTTTCTTGTCCAGCTCTTCAAAGCAAAGAAAAGAAGAAAGAAGAAGGAAAAAATCATCCAGTGGGGGATTACAACATCCTCCACAGGGAATCCCTCCTGAGATCTTCTGGCTGTAAGAATATGTTGAGAAGCAGCTCAGTGTGCCATAATCCATGCCGAATGTGACTGGAACCTTCTGTGCAAGGCAGGCCAAAGGTCACTCTGATGCCAACACAGAGCAGGAAAAAAAATGCATATTTTGCATCTCTGTCGAATAGTTATTATCTATAATTTTTTACTGTCAAAAGTCAAGTTCATTCTTTCCTAAAGAATTTCACATTTTGCCAGATTAATAACAGCAAGGCAAAATATTTGCCAGAAAGTATGTAGGCAATTATAATTTTGTTATTTCAATCCATGTAAAATAATAAGTCCCAACCCCAAGAATGTGGGACTAGACTTTTGGACTAATGTTCTAGGTAATCCCAGATGTAGATAAATCTCTAGAAAACTTGAGCAATTTAATAACTACCTTAAAGAAGAATCTGTGAAACTGTATTCTTATTCCATTCAGTTTGGTTTTTCTAAGTCTACTTCATCTCAGCCCATTTGAGAGACTGTTTTATTACTAAAGCTTTGTCAATCTAATGAGAGAGGAACAAAATAATTTTAGACAAATGTCTATGTATGAGATGAATGTAAGTGATTGGTAAATTGAAAATAGGATTTTTATCCACTATATTGAAATGTTACAAATTCTTTTATCTGTTCCTTGTGACCTCTATGTGTTTATTTCTCTGTTCCAACTGTTATTTCCTCACTCCAAACCTGCTTAATCTCTCACATTAAATGTTTCAATAGCTTCCCATTGAGAGAAATAAGAAGCTCTCCTCTCTGCTATTTACTCATTTACCATACCTCTACTCCAGCATCCCATTTAACTTTCTAAATATAGTTGTGATCATGTCACTTCCCTTTTGGAATTTTTACAAATTTTCACTTCATACAAGTCTGTTTTTTGCTTTGTTTTGTTTTTGAGAAAGAAAGAGAGAGAAAGACGCAGAGAGAGAGGGAGAGAGAGAATCCCGAAGCAGACTCCATGCTGTCAGCACAGAGCCCGACACAGGGCTCCATTTCAGGAACCGTGAGATCATGATCTGAGCCGAGATCAAGAGTTGGACGTTAAATTGAGTCACCCAGGCTCCCCCTCATTTCATACAAGTCTAAACAACTCACCATTCAAATACATTTGCAATCTCTGAACTATCCTTTCAGGCTCATCTACTCCTTCATGGTCACCCCCACTTAAAAACTCCTCACACAATTGCTCACTCCTTACCCAAATCCTAGCTTCTTTCATTTAACTTCACACAATCTTTTAAAAGAAGGGTACTTCTATCTCTATAGATAGGGCCTTTACACATACCCTACACCCCTAAAATGTCAGTTATCTTCTCACCCTCTTACTCTTAGCACAAATGTTATCACAACCCACCCTGACCATACAATGTGTAATATATTTCTCCCATGATTATGTCCACCTAAAAGATAATTCTTTGTTTGCAGACCCCTATCTCTATAGACTTTGGCCTCCTTAAAAATTTTGTAAATGTCCATTGAATAAAAGCATGTAAGTGTCTAGTAAACTAATATCTGCTATTATTTCCTATGGATTTATCCATCCCAAAATATTGATACCATTGGCTCATTAGTTCTAAGGCAATGTAATCCTCCATTAATACCTGTGATATAATTGCTGATTCTATTGTAATTTCATCGATATAAATAAATTACAATCATACCAGCTGTGGTAAACAGACACCAGGGCTTTACTCAGATCTTATTATTCAATTATAAATGAATTAGGCTGAGATGATACAATACAGAGTCCCAGTTAGCAGCACTTTAGACTTATTTGTGGCAGTATCATATGGCTTTGCCTGAACAACATATTTCACAGGTCCTGAGTAATCATTAAGAACACCCACATGAAACGATGAGAATATATTTTATGGTTTCACATCTAATTCTTTACAAATATAAACCTGATCCTCTTGAGTATTAGCTTTTATAATCTCTAGTAAATTAGAGAAAAACACTTTTTTCACCCTCCTAGAATTGCACACCTAAATATCATCAGTTTATATGCATTTAAAAACATAGAGTTCACCTTATTATTACACAACAATGGCAAGGCAGATGGCAATAATTGTTTTGCTTATTAAATAATTAATGTGTTGTTTTTTAAAATCATTTTCTTGAGTTAACTTTAAAGTATTCAAATTATTTCAAATTTATAACTAAGGATAAGATTCACAATCTTTCTCATTTTCTTACATCTAAAAAACGGGTATCATCTGATGTAACTCTAAGGATTTTTGAACATATGAGAAATATTTAATAGGCCATTATAAAAGTGCTTTAGAATGCAAAGATATTGATTAAAAATGACAAATCCTTAAATGCGTACAGAATGATGAAGGATTTAAATTCTAGGAAACACAATATTCAAACAATTAAACATGGATTTCTTTTTCTTTTTCAAGCTTTTATTTAAACTCCAGTTAGTTAATATACAGTGTAATAGTAGTTTCAGGTGTAGAATTTAGTGATTCATATGTAATACTCAGTGCTCACCACAAGTGCCCTTCTTAATACCCATCACCCATTTAACCCACCCACCCACCCCAACCCCTCCAGCAACCCTCAGTTTGTTCTCTATAGTTAAGAGTCTGTTCTATGGTTTGCCTCTCTCTCTGTTTTCCTCTGTGTTCATCTGGTTTTTTTCTTAAATTTCACATATTTTTTTTTAAATTCCATGTATGAGTGAAATCATTTATTTGCCTTTCTCTGACTGGCTTATTTGCCTTAGCATAGTAATCTCTAGCTCCATCCACATTGTTGTAAAAGACAAGATTTCATTCTTTTTGATGGCTGAGTAATATTCCATTGTATATCTGTAATACATCTTCCTTATCCATTCATCAATCCGTGGATACTTGGGCTCTTCCCATAATTTTGCTATTGTTGATAACGCTCCCATAAAATCAGGGTGCATGTGTCCCTTAGAATCAGTATTTTTGTATCCTTTAGGTAAATACCTAGTAGTGCTATTGCTGGGTCATAAGGTAGTTCTATTTTTAAATTCTGAGGAACCTCCAGACTGGTTTCCAGAGTGGCTGCATCAGTTTGCATTCCCACTAAGAGTGTAAGAGGGTTCCCTTTTCTGTGCATCCTTGACAACATCTTAAACATGGATTTTTTAAAGGCATTTTACAATCTATTTCAATTAAGAACTAAAATCAGTGACAATGAAACATAGCAAACAAAATTATGGTTCTATATTTTTTTATTTCACTAGGAAGTCTCAACCAATTTTGAAAAACAAACTTCCTTGTGTCACCTCTCAAGCAGAACATATTTAAATGATTATTTATTCCTAACCAACCCACAGCTTTTACAGGCCTATTGTATTTTAGTTCCATCCACCTTTGAATGCATTTCATTTTTGTAGTGTAAGGGAAAACATTTTAAATGAGAGGCTTTAAAATAAATGTATGTATTTAAACGTATTTAAATACATGTATATATAAAAATGAAAGAACTCTAAAATCATTATAAGTAATAAATAGATAAACAAAAAGTAAGGAAAGATATCTGAATTTTTTTTTAATTTTTTTTTAACGTTTATTTATTTTCGAGACAGAGAGAGACAGAGCGTGAACAGGGGAGGGGCAGAGAGAGAGGGAGACACAGAATCTGAAACAGGCTCCAGGCTCTGAGCTGTCGGCACAGAGCCTGACGCGGGGCTCGAACTCACAGACCGTGAGATCATGACCTGAGCCGAAGTCGGATGCTTAACCGACTGAGCCACCCAGGCGCCCCGTTAATCAAAGCAAAAAATACCTTTAAGAACAATGATCAGTAGTAAATAAGAGTTTGAACCTTAAACAAAATAAGATGTTAGACATTTCAAAATGTGATTAAGCATTATGTATGCATTTGAGAGACCAATTGTGTGGTCCACCTGTGTTTATTTTTTTAATTTTGTTTTATTGTTTATGTGAGAGAGAGAGAGAGAGAGAGAGAGAGCATGCATGAACAGGGGAGATGGAGAGAGATAGAGAATATTTTTTGTTTTGTTTTGTTTTGTTTGAAGTTTATTTTTGAGAGAAAGAGAGCACGAGTGGGAGAGGGGCAGAGAGAGAGAAAACAGAGAATCCCAAGCAGGTTTCACACTACACTGTCAGTGCAGAGCCCAACACGGCGCTGGAACTCACGAACTGCGAGATCACGACCTGAGTGAGCCCAAGTCAAGAGCCGGACACTTAACCAGGCACTCCAAGAAAAAGAGAATCTTAAGCTGGCCCCATCCTGAGCACAGAGCCCAGTGAGGGTCTCAATCCCATGACCCGGACATCATGACCTGAACCAAAATCAAGAGTTGGACACTCAACTGACTGAGCTACCCTCAGAGCTGAGCTCAGTCTGATTGAGCTACCCATTCATAAAAGTAAACAAAATCAAATTGTATTATAATTTCCATGAAAAAGAGCATATCTGCCTCAATAATTTTAACAGTTTGAGCAGGCCAACAAGAACCTTTCAAGTCATAGTAAGCTGAGTGGCAGAATTGATTGACTTGGTTATCATAGTTGAACACTTCCTATAGTGCACTTTCTTTAACCAATTTCATGTGAATTATGTAAGTCTGCATTGTACACTAGAAATACTCTGATGTTTCTAGTATGCTAATATTTCTTATTTATTTCCCTCACAAGTGATTTAAAGAGAGACATTTTTACCAACCAAATTTTTCCAAATTTTTGGTATTGTAATTCAGTAAGACACTCATTTTATAGATGGATAAAATGAGGGACATGAGCGAGGAACTACTTAACCAGATAAATTTGGTCAACCCTTCTAAATCTGGGAACCACAATTCTAGGTTAAGGAAAGAGAGGGAAACTGTTAGGGCCAAGGTCAGCATAACAAATGGAAAGAATAGACAGACATATACATAATATGACATATTAATAATTTATATTTTTTGAGAATGAATTAATCCAAGTAATAGATAAGAATGAGAGAAAGCAGGTGCAAGGGGTAAATGAAGGTGTTGGCCTCCCTCATCATTTTGTATCAAAGGAGAGGGAGACAGGTAAGAATCAGATGAGACTACTTCAAAGGTATTTCAAGTCTTGTCTTTTAGCGGGTGCAGTCGGTTAAGCCACTGACTCTTGATCTGGGCTCAGGTCATGATCTCAGTTTCAGATCCAGCCCCACGTGGGACTCTGGGCAGACAGCAGGGAGCCTGCTTGGAATTCTGTCTCTCCTTAACTGCCCCTCCCCTACGGGGTGCACATGCGCTCTCCCTCCCTCGCTCTCTCAAAATAAATAAACTTTAAAAAGTTCCTTAAAAAATACTTGAATATTTCTAATTTTTTCCCATTTCATACATATATCACCATTGGCAGCACCTATCTCATTCCTTCCTGATTATTCCAAGTGTTAAAATATTTGCTTTATTTTGGTTTCTTTCAGGGAGAAGTTCTTTGCATGCCTCTTCTTCATGCAGCCAAGAACACTTTTAAATTAACTCTGTCCCAAGCTGGGATCTTATTCACCTTCACTAGCATGGGTTTGAACGGTCTGTAGTTCCACATTCATAGGATTCTGCCATTCTTGTTTTTAATTACATTCTTAAACTCCATTTCTGACTTATTTTTGAGAACATTTTTGAAAATAATAGCAAATGACTACTCATATAGATCCCCTGTCTAAATTTTTCCTTAAATTAGATTTATACATTTTACTTTAGGATTATATAATGATAGTTTATGTGTTACATGTTCTAATAATAAAATTATATATAAATATATCTATTTTTTAGATATATACTACATTTTTTTAATGAATCCCACAATGAAGCAAATAGACAGGAAATCCCAGTCAAGAAAGACTCATTATAAAAATGTCCCCTTAAGAAACAACTATTATGAATGAAAGGAGTTGAAACAAGTGTTGGAAATGAACTGAAATTTGATCGCAGCTTTCCAAAAGGCTCTAGTATATTATTCCCTCCCAATTTCCATATTATTATCTTTTTAGTAATGAAATTAAAGGAAATTAAGAGTATGTTGTTTCTTTATCTTAAACGTCCACTTGAATACTCTCAGATAGCTTGTTATTTATTATACTTCTTTAATTAAAAATGTAATGACAATAATAATATAAGAAGAATATTCTGAGTCAAAAGATTTGACAAATATTCCTCTACATGACTAAAATTTTACTGTGAAATTTATTACATCTATACTTGAACACACTTATTATTTTCTTCCCATCACGTATATTCATGAATTTTTTTAACAACGATGGAGTTCACCTTTGTGTCTAAAGCTTTTAATCTCAAATCTTCTCAATTTTAAAATGCTAATAATGACAACATGTCAGACACAACAAATTCTCAAATTCAAATTATCTATAACTGAGAAATTATTTATACATTGTTACCAAAATTTTACTTTTTATTTTAATATCCCAACATAAAAGATGTTAAAACTTTAATCTCAAACTATAGACATAGAAAATAATAAAAATGTTCATATCATATATAGTTCTGAGAAATATTTATTCAAACAGAAAAATGAAATTCTGCTTTTAAATATAACTATATATAATCAAGACTTGCACATTTTAGTTAGCTTCTCACAAGCAAACTTCCACTGCATTTGAAACAATACTAAATAGGGATCAATGTTTCAGGGACATTGTCAATAAATAAATGCCTAGATTCCAGCCTGGTAAGAAAAATTTTTTTTAATTTTTTTTAACGTTTATTTATTTTTGAGACAGAGAGAGACAGAGCATGAACAGGGGAGGGTCAGAGAGAGAGGGAGACACAGAATCTGAAACAGGCTCCAGGCTCTGAGCTGTCAGCACAGAGCCCGATATGGGGCTTGAACTCACGGACCGTGACATCATGACCTGAGCCGAAGTCGGACGCTTAACCAACTGAGCCACCCAGGCGCCCCAGAAAATTTTTAAAAGGAGAAATTTTAAAAATTTTTAAAAATTGTTAAAAGAAATGCGAAATTATACACAAACATTGTAAACATTAAATATCCTTTATAGTTGAAAAAGTCTGGAGCAAAATTGGGTGTACATACATATGAATAGTATTTTTAACTTAACCTGCCTCTGGAGACTTTTATACAAGACAGATAACATAATTTAGGACAAACACGGGAAAAAATGGAAAATTTTCCTTCCTGTGTTTTTTTAAAGTTTTTAATTTATTTATTCATTTATTTTGGGAGAAAAAGAGGGCAAGAACGGGGAAGGGGCAGAGGGAGAGAGAATCCCAAGCAGGCTCCACACTGTCAGCACAGAGCCTCACACAGGGCTTGAACCCACAAACCCGTGAGATCCTGACCTGAGCCAAAATTAAGTGCCGGATGCTTAGCTGACTGAGCCATCCAGGTGCCCCTCCTTCCTGTCATTTTCGAAATTAAAAATGCTTTTGTTTTAATTATGTTTTTTAAAAAACAAAAGAATTATGTTACATAGAACATGTAATTTTACTGATAAGATGATTCTCATCCATAATTTTGGATGGAATTTGCCTAATATCTGCCTGATTCTGTGATCAAAACTGTTGATCATTGTCTATTGTCAAATTCTTAGACGAGAGTACCCTAACGTTTTGGAAGTCAGTAACAATGAGGTTCAAATTAAGGTCATTTAAAATCGAAGCCAAGTAAAAACAGAAGTAACAGCATTAAGAAATTGAGCTGTCATGTATTTACCACTTACTAGGGCACAGACATTGTTCAGAATGTTTTACAAATAAATCTAATTTAAATCTTACAATAATCATGTGAAGTATGTACTATTTTTATTGTCCCAAATTTACAGATGGGGAAACTGGGGCACAGAGATGTTAATTAAATTGGTCTGAGCATACAACTAATGAGTGACTGATTGTAGGTCAGACCTAAGCAGTCTGGCTCTGAGCCTAGACACTATACTATTCAGTTTCTTGTTATGAAAAACTGCAGACATCTAGGAAAAAATAAAAATTGGAGTTTGCATAGGACTATAAACACCAAGCCACATATATTTTATTGCATATCATAAAATCTGCATAGCACTTTATCTCTCTCTCTCTTAAGGCACTTATTTCACTCCATCTAGTATTATAAATATTTTTACATATCTTTTTCCATGTAAGTTTACATTAAGACCCCAAGTTCCTTGACATAAAAACTGGGTCTGATTTTTCGTATCCTCCAAAATCTCTAGTAAAATTTTCTATATCCTTTAAGCATTTATTATTTTTGAATGATAGAACAGAAATCTCTCTCCTTCATTTAGAAACCGGATTTAAAAAATGTAGTTAATGCAATGCATAATACAGGTCTGGATTAAATCTTGCCTTTCCATATAATTCTCTCCATGACCACCCCCTCTTATTAAAAGTAGAAATAGATACCGACTCTCCCAATGACTGGATTCATTTAATAAAAACTGAGCAAAACTGAATATAAAGTTTCAACCTACAGTGATCTAATTTTACATTTTTTATAATTTTAATAACACAACTACTTTATTTAAAATTCAATATACTTGTACTTAATTACTAATTTCCAGTCTTTCTAATTAAACTGGTAAAATGTTTTAGAAGCCACAGAATGTATGCAACCATTGCATTTTTAGCATTTTACCATGTAAAGATAGGGAAAGAACTGAGACCAACAGCAGAGGATGACCCAGATAACAGAGATCAGAAAAACTGAACATGTTGATAATATGGTGGTAAGTTTTTCCAACCTTAAAGGTAACTAGGAAATAATAGGAAGTAGTAACGGAGAAGTAGTAGAAATTAGGGATAAAGATAGAATTGGCATTTAACCTCATTTGAATGGATAGTTGAAGAATTCAATAATGAAAGAAAAATAAGTATGAGAGAAAAAATGAGAGAAAAGATGAAGACAAATCTTGAGGATTAACTGTGCTTCATGGGCAGAGGAGAAGATATGCAAAAGAAAGGAAGATGTGGAGGGGAACTCACTGGCATTTTAGCATAGTTTTGGTGTTTTGTTTGTTTTTGAGTAAAGATCAGTTGTTGTTTTTTTAACTGAGGTATAGTTGACATAATATTACATTAGTTTCAAGTGTAAACCATAATAATTTTATATTTGTATATATTGTAAAATTATCACCACAATAAGTCTAATTAACATGTCATCATACATAGTTACAGTTCCTCGTGATGAAAACTTGTAAGGTTTACTCCATTAGCAACTTGAAAATATGCTTATGGTATTATCAACTACAGTTGCCACACAGTATTACATTACATTGCAATGACTTATTTATTTATAACTGTAAATTTGTACCTTTTTACTCCCTTCACCCATTTTGTCCAGCCCTAACCCTTGCCTCTGACAATCACCAATCTGTTCTCTGTATCTACAGCATAGGACATTTCAAATACTGTAGATAGTATAATAAGAATAAGAAGTGAAAAGAAGTCTTCAGTTTTGGTGACTAAACAGTGCTTAGTGACAATAAAATAGTTTTATTTTAATTTGGGGAGCCAAATATGGTTGATAAAGAATGAAGATTGTATGCATACTGAGAAAGAAAAAAATATATGTATAGATTACATTTGAAAAGAATGAATAGTGATTGAGTGGTGATCTAGAAGTTTACAAAGTTATGATTTAAGTACTAAAAACTGTTGTTAGAACTCCTAACAGAGGGAAAATAATTTTAACTAAAAAAAAAGCCAAAAAACAAAAATGGAGGTATGAATAGTTTTTGAGATGAAAGTCACTGTAGTTTTCTGAATATCTCCAACCATTAATCTATGGTATATTTGAATCTGAAACACCTTTAGAAATATCATCTTACATTTATGTAACATTTCATATTTTCCAAACAGATTTCTTGGCCCTCAAAGTGTTGTGATTCTCACAATAACTATATGAGTAAGAAGGATGATTACTGTATCTTTTCAAGTGAGAAAATATGTTCCCTGAGAAATACCATTTGACCCTGTAGACTTAGTGGTATTGCCTGGGCTAGAACTCATTACATTGAATCCTAGAGGTAATGCTGTTTCCATTAAGAGTAACAGGATTCAGGAACAGTTGCCTTCAGAGTTTATAACCAGGACTTGACTTCAAAAACCCAATAACCCAAGTATGTGTAAATGCAAAAAGTTAAGTATCCTTTCACCTCCAGTCTCAAGGCTATGAAGTGGTTCAATAGCAATCATTGGCCATTCGCTTTTCATTCCTTTTTATTCATTATTTTATCTCACAAAACCATTAGTTGAGTTGATGTGACAATCTCTATTTTAGAGCAAAAGTAAACAGAATGAGTTATTTGTGTATGTTCCCAAAGCAGGGCAGTGACAGAACTGGCATTAGAACTGAAAAATCTCAATCCCTTATCCAGCTTCTTTTAATATGCACCCCTGTTCCTCACAAAATTAGTTCTATTTATTATAACAGGTTTATTATGTTACAGTGAATATATAAATATATATGTGTACATATATACACATACACATATCAAATATTTGTGTATACTTGAATTATGTATTTTCAAGCAACTGGGAGGAACAGAAGTTCATTTTGCCCTCCTAATCATGCAAAACCAAGAACTGAAACAGATTTCCCTTCATTTTGTTACTTAAGCAAATGCATCCTGTTCTGAACTTGGCTTTGATGTCCATGATGCTACATAAACTGTTAGATTAGCTACTGATATACTTCACAGTAAGTGGAAAAAAGCATATAAATATGTTATATCTAAGTAAATAAAAGATAATTACGACTTAGATATCATCCATGATTTCAAAATATAAACAATGTGGGTTCAGATTGTCTGGTTCCTTATCACTACCTGGGAAAAAAAATAATGACTGTAAACCTACAGTACCCATGAAGTTGTAAGAATACATTGTGCAGAGATATCTACTGATTGTGAAATTAACTTCACGGGGAAAAAATGAATGTATATTGCACCAAAGACAGAGGAAGCATAAAATATATAATACTGCATTTACAGGATACATTAAATCTTATTGGATCAGTGATAAATATTTGTGCTTCAGCAGTTTTATTATTTTACAGACTACCTTCCTTGAGAATGTTCACAAAATACATGGATAATTTATTAATCAGTATTTAGATACAGTCATTTTAAATCCAGTAGCATGAAATTTGTGCAAAGCAGCCATTCTTTAAAAAAAACATTTAATTAATGGGACAATTTCCCATTCAAGTTATTTTCTCTGAATAAAGTTCTCTCTATACAGAGACAACATTTATGAAGGCTGGAAGGCCCTTGTTCAGAAAATGTGTACAAATAAAAGTTGTTTTGATATTAATCACATTTTAAAATACATTGATGTACACATTAAATACTGAAAAACAAGTTTTTATTACTTATGACAGTGAGATATTTGCACTTACTTCTTCTGATTCCTGAAGATTTAATTCTCTTATCATTATTATTATTATTCTTAGTTCTTATCATTTCAGTCAATCAAACTCTACTCAGGTGCTACTGGTTCACAAGAATGTCAAGGAGCTATTTAACTTTCTGCTTCACACTCATACGGTTCATTTGGAATGATGAGAATGTGCTTATTATTTTATGAATGAATTATTCATTACTAAAGACAACATGATCCATGAATACAAGCAAGTAGTATTAATCAAGGAAGACTTATGGCCATAAAGTCATCATATTTAAAATCTTAAGACAAAGAAGAGGAAAATGAAAAATTTTTTAAATGCAATGAGCTGGAAAATGAACCAAAAAATTCCCTATATATCTTGAATTCTCCCCCAAGCATCTTATACAAGTCATGACATCTCACAAATCTCATATTTCTAAGGATTTAAATTCTTATTATGCCTCTATAACTATGTGGCCACTCTATTAACTAGCACCTCAGCCCACCCCAATCTTCAAAATGAATCCAGCTTTCTCATCTCTACTTCAGATTTAATAGACTCTCAAATTGTGATCCACATTCTCTTTAAGGCAGATTTTTCCTTACCAAAAAGGCAGAACAATAGCTTGAAATATAATTGGTCCTTGTTATTTGAAGAATCTTATTCAACTCAAATAATAATATTAAATTATTAAATGGCTGAAGAATTTGAACACTGATCTAAGACACTTGGGGCCATATTGATTTTATTTCGAGCCAGGATGATGATGATAATGATGATGACGATGATGATGATGATGATGATTACAGCCACAAAGAAACAAGCCATGAAAGCACTATACATATATCTTTTCTCGCATAATACCAATGAGGTAGGTATTATTATGTATGTTTTCCCATTGAGAAAATAGTGGCTCAGAGAATTATGTAACTTCTTTATTATAGTACCATCAGTGTAAGACTGATTCAATCTCTTAACCAAGATCTGTTTACGTGAACTTGTATTATTTTTAATTTGCTGACCTAGTTTCAAGGGGCCATACTTTAAGATCAAATATAATAAATTAAATAATTGCATTTATCTTTGCTTCCTTCAAAATCCCACCAAAATTTCAGTAAAGGAGGGGGTGGAAAGCATAAACTCAAAAACACAAAAAGAAGAAGAGGAGATAATATATAAAATAAGCAAATATTTGGAAAACAGAAAGCAGATTGAGGGTAATCATATGGCAGCTAGGAAAAAAGAAATTTCTGTTAGAAAGGCTTGAGAAGATTAAGGCCAAAATATGAGTTAAGGCTAAAAAAATTGATTAAAAACTTTTTAAAAAATTGAAAACGTTAATATTTCCCCCCCAAATCCCTTTTGCTACATTTCCCATTTAGGCAATTACTCTGTCTCCACCTAGAAGAGGACTCTAGTTTCAGAGAGACTGAACCTAAAAAAAATCTAGTCTTGAGAACATGGGCACAGATTAGGGTGGTAGAAAGATGCTATTCTTGAAAAAAGAAGATGAAACATTCACATCTGAAACGGTTAAGTCCCTCTCAGGCCCACCCACCCCTCAAGCTCTCAGAATAGTTCCCAGTTAGCTCAGGCCACACCAACACTACCCAATCTTGCCACAGACAGGGGCTGGAATATTCCTCTTTGTAGTAAGTAACCAGCCCCAGCAAAAAGCCCTTCAGTTACTGCATATTGGTTCCTCAAGAAATCAGTAGTATTACTCAACCACTCTGGCTTTTCATATATCAATTCATTTGTTTCAAGTCTTTTATCTGTTTGTAATAAAGCTGCTTCATCTCTTTTACAGTTGCTGCTTGCACGATACAGTTTTTCCAACCTTTTATTTTCAAGTATTTATATCTTTAAATTTAAATTAAAGTATGTCTCCTAAAGACAGCATGTAGTTGACTCCTGGCTTTTTTGGTGCAATTCCATACTATCTGACTTGATTACTTAATTCATTCATATTTAATGTTACTGTAAATATAGATATATATCTATTATTTTACATTGTTTTCTATGTGATTCATATCATTTTTGTCCCTCTTTTACTGCCTTCCTTTGTGTTAAATAGTCACTTTCTAGTAACATCTTAATTATTTTAATAATTTTTCATTATATTTTAGAGCTATTTTCTTAGTGATTGCTCTGGAGCTTACACTATATATATATATATATATAGTGTATACACACACACACACACACACACACACACATAGGTATATATGTATATATATATATCTATATACACATAGGTATATACATATATATATATCTATATACCTATATAGATATATATATATGATAGATATATATACATATATATGATAGAGGAATCTTAACTTCCAGAATTTACTTCAGATTTATATTGATTCCAGTGAAATTTAACAACTTTCTCCCTATTTTTTTGTTATTCTCCCTATTTTTGTGCTATTATTGTCAAACATATTCCTTACATATATGTTACAAACCCTACAATACATTAGTATAATTAGCACATTTTATAATCTTATATCTTAAAGGAAGAAAGAACAGAAAATATGTATTTTTAGAACTTGTATATTAATCTTCCTATTTATCATTTCTAATTCTCTTCATTTCTTCCCTGTGCAGTCAAACTACCATATGATGTCATTTCCTTGCTCATATAAAGCTTTGCTCCCACCCATCTCTTTTGTGCTGTTTTTGATAAATACATTACATTTCTATATGCTATAAGCTGGACATAATATATACATATATATATATATAATTATATTATATATTGGCATTATATATATATTATATATTTTTATGCAACAATTATATATATATATATATATTGTCTTATGCAAGTACTTTTAAATTGTTTTTTTATAAAGGAGAACAAATATGCAATTATGCTGTTATATGTAATTACATAACTGCCTCTACTGATACTTTTTTGTGTGTATGTTGATTTGAATTACTGTAAAGTGTCACTTGCTTTCATCCCAAAGTACTTTCTTTAATATTTTTGTAAGGTTGAATTGCTAGCAACCAAGTCTCTCAGTTTTGCTTATCCTGGAATGCCTTTATTTTATCTTAATTTTTGAAAGATAATCTTGCTAAATATGAGATTCTTAGTTGACAGTTTGGTTCTGTTTTTTATATTCATTACTTTGAATATTTTGAGTATGTTGCCCCACTGCCTTCTGGCCTCCACTGTTTCAGATGAAATCATTGGGATTTGCTTATATGCAACAAATCATTTTTCTCTTACCGCTTTCAAGGTTTTTTGACATTCAGCATCTTGACTATGATGTATCTGGCTATGATTATCTTTGTGTTTGTTCTACTTAAGATTAGTTAAATTTCTGGATGTATAGCTTATTGTTTTCAGAAAATTTAGGGAATGTAAGGAGACAGACAGTATCATGGGTGCTATTTTTAAAAGATGGTAAAGAAAGGCCAATCTTCGGATGTGCAGCTTGACCAGACATTAATTAAGCGACTGTAATTACAGCTTGTTCATGTACTCAGAGCTTCTAAACCACTTTGTGGTGTTTCTTAAATAGGAAAAGACAAAGCATGATATCAGATGTATTAGTATTATATTGTTGTGTAAGATATTATCACAAATTTAGTAGCTTAAAATAACATCCTTTAACTAGCTCACAGTTCTCCAGGTCAGAAGGTCTCTAGGCATTGCTCAACTGGGTTCTCTGCTCAAAGTCTCAAAAGACTGAAATCAAGACATCAGCTAGACTGTGTTCTCATGCACAACTTGACTAAGGAAGAATTCATTACCAATGGTCAAATTGGTGGTTTCGGTGGCTGGCAAAACTCAATTTTTTATGGTTGTACAACTCAAGTTTTTGTTTTCTTACGGACTTAGTTGAAGGCCACTCTTAGCTGCTTGAGACAAACCTCAGATTCTAGCCATGTGGTCCATTCTACAACAAGGAAGTTTGCTTCTTCAAGTCCAACAGAAAAATCTCTCTCCAGTCTGCAAAGAGGGAGTCTTTTATAACACACGGGAATTTCATGAGTGACTATATTCTAAACAAAGGAATGACTATCCATATTCGCAGGTCCCACTACAGCGAAAGGGAAAGGATTATACACGGTATATACACTGAGTATGAGAACTTGCTTAGAATTCTGCCTGCAAAACCAAATGTTTCCAGATATTTGAAAAGCCTCTTATAACAAATTCAGAAAAAATAGCAGTAATTTAGCAAATAAAAGAAATTAGGAGAAATAGTGACAAATTAGGAAGCAAAAGAAAACCTCCAAAGAAAAATTTATAATCAAATATAGCTTTTCATATTTATATATGTTCATATATAACATGTATGTTACACATCATATAATTATAATTAATATCCTCAGAGAGAAGAGAATAAAGATATCTTAGAAACTAAAATTGTAGTAAAAAATTATTCAAAATCAATAGAAACTTTGAAAAGTAAAGGAAATTTTTAAGAAAATAGAACAAAAGAAAAGACAGATATTAAAAGAGAAAAAAAGATAAGAAAATTAGAGGCACAATCCAGGAACCCCAACATCTAAATATTACAATTTCTAGGAAGAAAAGAAAAAATTAAAAAGAAATTTAAAAAAGAAATAATAACAGAACACTTCCCCGAATAAAGAAAAAAATGTTTCCAAATTAAAAGTACCCATCCAAAACCCAGTTAAATAAATGAAAATATATTCTCAACAAATCATAGGATTGTGAAAATTTTGGGACTATGTTAAACATCCTAACAGATTCCAGTTATAAAAATAAAAACAATGTCACATGAAATATCTAGTATCAGAATGGCATAGAACATATCAATAGCAACGCTAGAGACAGAGGACGATGGATGAGTATCTCTAATATTCTCGGGGAAAAAATATTTGCAATATAAAATTCTATATCCACTTGAATTATCAGTCATTGGGAAAATAGAATAAAAACTATTTTGACATGTAGTATCTAAAAAGTTATAGCTCTCATGCACCACTTATCAAGAATCTAATATAAGAATGTAATAAGAATAAACCAAAAGAGGAAGAGATGATACCTAGGAATCAGGATTCAACACTAGAGAAAAAGGAATTCCAAAAATTGAGGCAAAAAGAACTCTCAGAACAGTATTTATATTCCAGCCTAGAGAGCAATCTATATTGTATAGGTAAAGACCTCTAAGAGAGATATGTAAAAAAAAAAAAAAAAAAAAAGTTAGATGACCTAATGTGGATACATGGATTGATAGGAGCATTATAGATTTTCCTGAAACCTTGGAGTGCATTAGTGACAGGTACACAGAAGACTGCACTCATCACCAAAAACAAACAAATGAAACAAACAAACAATACTAACTACAGTGGGGGTATGCATAGTGGCCACAGATCATTGTAATAAAGGTTGATCATACTTCACATACTTAACTATTACATACTGTAATCATACTTACCTATGTAGTCCACCTTTAAAATGAATATTAACTAGGGTGCATTTCTTAAAGAAAAGCTTCCTTGTGTTTTAAGAATGAAGTTGTACCTCTCTCGCTTAGAGTTGCAGTAATTTACCATTATCTTTTTAAAAGCCCAATGCCATTCATCCTCCATGCTGAAACAAGATAATTAATATAAACCCTGTTACATAAAATGCATTGACAAAAGATGGCTCCCTTTCTCTCTTTCTATTCTGTATTAGATTTTGTCACTCTTCTGCTTAATTTCCTGAATGGCTTCCCTTGGTTTTCATAAACAATTTGCCGGTCTTTGTTTAGCATTCAAAAATCTCTGAGATTTTACCTCCACCTACTTTTAAAGGCTCATTCTGCTCTCTGCTCCCTATCCCCTACACTCACATCTCCAATCACAGCTCCAGTAGCTGATTTAATTAGGCTTTGGATGGGTCCTTTTAATCATCACTAACTCTGCTTCTCTATCTATAAAATTCTCACCCTTCCTTCAAGCCTCCATCCAAAATTCAATCATCATAGGTATTTTCCTGAATATTTAATCCCGAATATCTCCTCCTGTCCCTTCTCCAATGGTTTCTAGCTCAATAAACAATATTGAAATCCAGTTTCCCAAATTCTAAACCTAAATATTATTCAAGATTCCTTCCTCTCCTCTCTACCCCATGTGAAATTAAGGACTAAATTCCATCAATTCTGACAGTATCTCTCCAGATCTCTTTTATATATCTCAACTGCCTGTCTCCATCTCAATTTATGACACTATCAGTTCTCCTCTAGAATATTACAGCATCCTGTGCTTTTATTTCCTTGTCTTGCCTCCTGTTCCAATCCATCACCCATACTGGTACTGGAGTGTTAAAGGGGTTGTATGTTTACTGTTACTTGAGAGAGAAATTTTGAACTGATTATATCTAGTCCTATAGTGGATGTGAAGCAAAGCTTTCCTTTCGTTAATCAACCACCACCAAATTGTTCAAACCTGTATTTTCTGCTCTGACAGAGGGCTCAGTTAAAACTGTAAGGGCCCTCTGTTTCTGGGTTCTTCGCAAGCAATGAGATAATGGAGTTGAGGGGAAGCAAAAGCTGCGAGGCAAATGCCGCTTTGAATTGATGGCAAATGAGCTGCCCAATACAGATTTTAATTCTCTCTGGACAGTTGTAAGAGTTGGGCACTGAATCAGCTTCCAAGCAGCTTCCTAGTACTTTGTACCTTTGCTACTCAAAGTGGGGTCCATGGAACCCTAGTAATCTCACTCCTGGTATCTTAAAAGAAATGCATATTCCTGGGCTTCATCCCAATCCTACTGTTAAAATATGCATTTTAACAATAAATCAGGTGACACATATGTACATTCAAGTTTGAGAAGAAGCTATTCTCTAAAAGAGAAATTTTCTACTAATCCACAGCACCCCACTCCACTCCACCCCTATTCCAGGAATAAATGTCATTCCTTCTTTTTCAGTTGTCATGGTTTCTTCCTCTATTCTCAGTCTGAATCTTCTCTACTTTCTGGAAGTGGAAAACTCACTCTGCTAGCACACATCTAAATCTTTGTGTCTGTAACTTTGGCCAGAAGCTTCTTTTGAATCCTAGCTTCTGTGCTTCCAGAACCTGTTAGTCATACTCATCAGAGTAATCTGGCAAGGGAAAAGGCCTTTGCGTTGCAGGTGAAAGAATTCTGTTAGTGCTAATGGGAAGCGAAACTCAGAGTAAACAACAGTGTAAAATTTTGAAATTAATCCTGATACTGGAATATATTTAACACAAATATAAGCGTTCTTCTTGACACAATAAAAAGCCTCAGTAGCAACCTGATGCTCTCAAGAAAGAATACATTACCTTCAAAATGGCCTGCCAGGTTATGTTGGACATTTATTATTTTTTGGCCCCAGAAGATTTTCTTCTGATCTTTCTCAGAGCAACTATACCTCTTCAACTCTCAGTCCAGGTACTTCAGATAAAGCTAGTTCCATTTTTAGTTCCAGGGGTGGGCATGAAACCTAAACCTGGCCAATCTGAACATGATCAATGTGACTAGATAGTGACAGTCCTATGCCCCAAGCCAATTCAGTAATAATCACAGGACTTTCACTGAAGAAAGGGAGTTGGGCCAGATGACAATATGCTAGTTTTTGTGGGTCCAGCCACATACTGTCTCAATTACATTTCCATTTTTGTTTTTGTCTGTTTGTTCACAAACCTTTAAAAGTACAAAAGGCATTCTTAGCCTGCTGGCTGTCTTAGTCATTTCAGGCTGCTATAACAGAATGCCACAGAGTGGGTGGCTCATAAACAACAGAAATTTATTTCTCACAATTCTGATGGCTCTGAGTCCAAGATCAGGGTGCCAACATGGTCAGGGGCTCAAGAAAACACTCTTCTAAGCTGTAGATGGTCATTTTGTTGTTTTATCTTCATGTGGGTGAGAGTGAAAGAGAGCTTTCTGGGGTCTATTTTATAAGCATTAATCCCATTCATGAGAGTTCCACGCTTATAACCTAATCACCCAAAGACTCCACCTCCTAGTACCATAGCATTGGGGGATTAAGATTTCAACATATGAATTTGGGAGATGGGGGACACAAACATCAGTCCATAAAACCAGGCTTACATTAAAAGAATCTAGGCGGGGTGCCTGGGTGGTCCGAATTCGGTTCAGGTCATGATCTTGCAGTTCATGAGTTCAAGCCCTGTGATGGGCTCTGTGCTGACAGCTCAGAGCCTGGAGCCTAGAGCCTGTTTCAGATTTTTGTCTCCCTGTCTCTCTGCCCCTCCCCCACTCAAGCTCTGTCTTTCTCTCTCTCTCTCTCAAAAATAAATAAACTTTAAAAAAATAATAAAAAATAAAAAAAGAATCTAGAATTGATTTGGCCTTCAGGCAATCCCTTGTAAGTGACCAAAACAAAAGAATTGTCCTTTATACTGGAAGGACACAGAAAGAGAAGATCCTGGTTTTGAGTTCAAGCTTCACATTGGGCATAGAGCTTACTTTAAATAAATAGATAAATAAATAAATAAATAAATAAATAAATAAATAAATAAATAAATCTGGATTCATTTAGTAAATGCAACACTTTTTGCCATAATTCTAAAATGTTTTCCTTGCTTTGAAATTTAGAGGCTGGAAGGAAAACGCACATATTCCAAGTGTTCATCAACCATATGGTTGGATGTGTTTTTCTTTTTTGTAAAAATCACCCTCGGTGCAATGGAGTGCTGAGGCGACCAAATCAAGGAAGTAGCAGAAAGTTCTACTCTATGATACTCACAAACAAAAGGAGTCAAATCTCACGAATATAATGCACAATTTGAAAACAAAACATTACCAAGTCAAATTTAATAATGCATTAAAAGAATAAATAATGGGGCACCTGGGTAGGTTAGTTGGTTAAGTGTCTAACTTTGGCTCACTCATGATCTCACAGTTCGCCGAGTTTGAGCCCCACATTGGGCTCAGAGCCTGCTTGGGATTCTCTCTCTGCCCCTCCCCATTATCTCTCTCTCAAATAAATAAATAAAATTTAAAAATAATAAGTAATTATTATCTTTTAACCCTTTTTACATTTCAGGGAAAAGAGACATGATGTATAGTCTCTTCAACAAATGGTATTGTGAAAACTGGACAGGTATGTGCAAAAGAATGAAACTAGACCACTTTCTTCATCACACATTGGAAGAGGTAGTATATAATGCAATGGAACATTAGCCATAAAAAAAATGTAATCTTGCCATTTGCAACACCACGCATGGATCTAGAGCATATAATGCTAAGTGAAGTAAGTCAGTCAGAGAAAGATAAATACCATATGATTTCAGTCATATGTGAAATTTAAGAAACAAAACAAATGAACAGGGGTGCTTGGGTGGCTCAGTCAGTTAAGCATCTGACTCTTGATTTCGGTTCAGGTCATGATCTTTCCAGTCCTGAGATTCAGCCCCATGTGGGGCTCTGGGCTGACAGCACAGAGCCTGCTTGGAATTCTCTCTCTCTCCCTCTCCTCCTCTCATCCCGTTCTCTCTCTCTCTCTCTCTCTCTCTCTCTCTCTCTCTCTCTCTCACTCTCTCTGTCTCTCCCTTTCTCTCTCTCTCAAATTAAACTTAAAAAATAATGAGCAAAGAAGAAAGAGACAAACAAAAAGACTCTTAACTATAGAGAACAAACTGATGGTTGCCAGAGTGGAGGTCGATGGGGGGAAGGGTGAAATAAGTGAAGGGGATTAAAGTTATACTTACATAATGCGCACTGAGTAATGTATAGAATTGTTGAATCTCTATATTGTACACCTGAAACTAATATAATCCTGTGTATTAATTATATTTGCATTTTGAAAAAGGAAGAAAAAAGCAAAGAGACATCATGAGGCTACTTCAGAGGATAATTAATTTAAAAAATAATTTAATTAAAAATAATATTTAAAATAAACCAGAATATAAGAACAAAATAGGAACAGCCCACAGCCAGGCTTCTAAGGGCATAGGACACCTTTTAGGATACTGCTGAAATCACAACCAGGAATTATTGGAAACTGGACTCATATAGAGGACTAAGGATGCTCCTGAGCCCTCACTGTGCAGTCATCCTTTAGCAGCAAGAATCCCCTGCTCATTTCTCCATTGCTTTTTTATTTCATTGACTCAGCTACCCTCTGGCCATGCTTCTACACTTCCTGTGCCTTGACTCTAACTTTCTTAGAGTTTCTACTTATCATAGCATCGGTTGCCCGTAACTTGTAATAACCAAAAAATGTTTAAAGGCTGGAATATATGACATATATCATGTTCCCAGATGATAAGATTAAATAATATAAAGGTATCAATTCCTGTCAGATATATATTAGTAAATGTAATACATTTGTAATGAAAACACAAGAGAATTTTCTTTTAAAATGCATGCATGTATGTGTGTGTGTGCGTGAGTGCGTGTGTGTTTACTTATACACGTGTTTATTCTGAAGTGTATCTAAAAGAATAGAGTGATATTAACAAAAGTAGTTTGGAAAAAATATTAATAAAAATGAGAGAACTCTACCATGAGCTGTTAAAAGATATTTTAAAATTATAATTATGAAAGCAGAGTAGAATTCTGGCAAAAAATATTTACAAGGCTATATAGTCTCTAAAAGCATCACCTAGTATCAATTGTAAAAAAGTATTAACATATTATTAATGAAGTATCACAGATCAATAAAGAGATGACGCTAAGGAACAAGTAATGTTGAAAAAACTGGCTGTCAATTAGGGAATGTTCCAAGTGTATCCTCACTTCACCTCAAACACCAAAATAAATCCTAGCTAGATTAAACTGATAATATAAAAACCTATATAAAACCAGATGTTCACCTTCAATATAGGTAAATAAATGTAAATTAAAACAAAAAATAAATATCATTTTTTACTAATCAAACTAGTAAATATCTTTAGTAATAGTGATTTTTATTTTGGGGATAGGTGCTAGATACAGACACAATGATGGACTCAATTCAAAGTGTAATTATTTACAACTCTTTTTAGAAAGTGACTTTTCAGTATGAATAGAGAGGTTCAAAAAAGTCAGACCCTTTAACCAGAAAATTTCCTTACAAGGAACCAGAAATATGTACAAATATGCACGTACAAAAATGTCCACTGGTCTACAATTAAACATAGATTTAAAAAAATTTTGGGGCGCCTGGGTGGCTCAGTTGGTTAGGCGGCCGACTTCGGCTCAGGTCATGATCTCGCGGTCCGTGGGTTCGAGCCCCGCGTTGGGCTCTGTGCTGACAGCTCAGAGCCCGGAGCCTGTTTCAGATTCTGTGTCTCCCTCTCTCTCTCTCTGACCCTCCCCCATTCATGCTCTGTCTCTCTCTGTCTCAAAAATAAATAAACGTTAAAAAAAAAAGTTTTTTTTAATAAAAAAATTTTAAGGGCACTTGGGTGGCTCAGTGGGTTAAGTGTTGGACTCTTGATTCAGCTTAGGTCATGATCATATGGTTCCTGGGTTTGAGCCTCACATCACGCTCTGCATTGGCAGTGCAGAGCCTGCTTGGGATTCTCTGTCTCCCTCTCTCTCTGCCCCTCCCCTGCACATGCTCATGCTCTGTCTGTCTCTCATTCTCACTCTCTCTTTCTCAAAATAAATAAATAAACATTAAAAAAAATTAGGTCCATACAATCAAATATAAAATATTACTTTACAACAACAGTACAATTCTTTTCTTATGACCAAAGTTATTAATAATTACAGATTTCTTTAAATACTTACATACTCCTAAATTTGTAAATCACTCATAATTAAAATACTATCTTGGCAGAAAAGGATAATTCGAGATAGTTTAGTGTGATAGATTGAGATTTTCGTTATACCATTTACTAGTTTGGGATTATTATACAAATAATTCTTGCTTTCTGGGCTCTGTTTTCCAGTAAGTAATGAGGGGCAGGAGGGGAGAGGCTTAACTCCATGAGGGTTTTGAAGATTATATAAGATGATTATAGATGTTTAATAAATGTTAGCTCTCCTTACACTCTCCCAATTTTTTTCTCCAGAGATATATATCTAATAAAAATGCGTGTGTGTGTGTTTTCCAGTTGAGTTGTACTACTTTATATACCACTGCATAAATCTAGTTTTACTTAGATTAAAACCCAGTTTTACTTAGGAGACATTTGAGACTAAGAAATATGGTGATTTGTCCGTAGTCACATAAGCACTAAGCAGCATATCTGAGATGAGGAGCCACGTCTCCTGATTCTCAGTTTATTGCAGAGCACCCATGAAATATCAGTGCCAAAGCTGAGGTAGCCTGTAAATACCTGAATGCCTAAAGGACATCTTCCCACGTTTTAACAATTACCTTCTTGTTTCTGTTATCTGTGAAGCATCCTGACTTGGATGCGTCCCAACTTATTGTCTTAGTTCTGTTTTGTTTTAAATAGGGATTCAATATAAGGCCGGCAATAATAAGGCTTGCTCGAATTTGAAATGCAAGAGTAGGTTTTTCTTGACCGTCTAGATTGGCTACCTTTATAAGGAGGAGACTGATGGTAATGGGAAAGAATTTATGCCAAAAAACCTAGCATTTATTTAAAAAACAGTGGGTGAATTGATCCCTACCAACGAAGAGTTAGTTTTAAAAATTGAACAACCCTAGGAATGTATTTGCTGAATATTTTAAAAGACTTTTTATGACCACAAAGATTATTACAACATCATCATCTTTGTATCTGCCTACTCACCTTTAGAAAACAGGGATATGAAACCAGAATAGATTGTGCTTCACTCTGCATGATTGTCCCGAGCTGTGTGGGAGAGCCGTGTGTGTTCTTTCTTGCATATCTTTGTGAAAATACATGATAGTGATCCTGATGGCCTGAGGAGTGGTGGGTGTTGTGCCATGTGGAGTTAGTGGTGTGTTTCTGGGATGGAAAACTGTAGGAGGCTGGTGTGATGTGTTGGGAACATGCATCACTGTATGAGTTAAGGATGAGTCAAGTGTGTACCTAAAAGACAGCAAAATTTTTCACATGTGCTCAAGTGGGGCAAAATTTATTCTCAGTACACCTTGAATTATATTTGAGCCTGCCCATTGAAAAATTCATGGAATCACTTCCAATATTATCTTTAGAGTTAAATATAAACCAAAGGTAGCCAGAAGGAACTGATTTTCCAAGATATGGAAGCACTCCACTTCTATCACTACCAAGAAAGCAAGCAAATTTCCTAATTTACCTCCCACTTAGAATCAATGCTGGGTTTTAACATACCGAGCACAAAAGAGCTGTGGAAAAATTCAGAATTTAGTAGGGAATTATGTACAAATTAAATGTTTAAAATTTGTTCTTCAAAATAGAATATGCCATGTGACATTTAGATCAATCAAAAACATACTTTTAATTATTCATTACTACTAGTAATTCTGCTCTGGTAATTTATTAATCAATGTATTGCGAATTAATTGAGATCATATTAATTGTTGCTAGGTATACAAAGCGAACAACATGTTCTTCCAGCCCTGAACCCCTCTCTAAATTCAATGCATTGTCGGGTTTTTTTTTATTGCAGCCAGTGGACATTTCTATGCTTCTATTTCACCCAAAATATTAAAATTCTAGTTTGCCATCTGTTTCCACAACAAAACTGCAGATTCTTTAAATGATACTATATTTTTGTCTGTATGCTAATCCTAGTAGAACGTGTAATACAAGACAGACACTCAATAAATATGGCCAAATTGAGTTCATATAAAGTGAACATGCGATAAATGAGGTATGTAGAAAATATTATGCATGTAGAGAAAAAGGAAAAAGAAAGCAAGAAATTGCCTAAATCACAAAACCTGAGCCTTGATGGGTGAATAGCAGTTTGTAAGATAGGTCTTGTAATTCGAGTCATTTGTCTTCCCGAAGTATTATGGCAGCAATTGCTAACACATCTTGCTCCTATCTACATAAAGAAGGTATCTGGTGGTAGGCTTTACTGGCTTTCCCAAGGAGATGGTTTCCTAGAAGGTACGGTAGCATTAAATCAACACTGAAGAACAACATGAACAGAAGGTAAACTTATTTTTCAGCCATCAGCCACATCAAAGAGATGTTTCGTAACAACATAAAATTAAAACTTTTTAAACATGGATATCCTAAATGGTGTTTTATTTCATTTTTCATTTAGCAAATATGTATTGCGCAACTACTGCGTCCCAGCCACTTTTTAAGGTCTAATGGGGAGAGAATTTTTCCAAACTTTTTTTTTTATTATTTTTGAGGGCAGAGACTGTGGGCCTGGGAAGTGACATGCCTCATTCAGGATAACAAAGAGGACACATTTTCTCCCAGTTTTTGATAGAAGCATCCTAAAAAATTAGCAAAAATTATTTCCAAACAAAGATAAATCTCTAAGAGAAAATGGATAGATGCCACAAACAAAACATCCTTTAACTTACCAAGATCAGTAGTTAGTTTTCTCTGATTTCCCTAAAAGAAAAAAATTATAACTGAAGTGTCAGAGAATCTCAGCACCCATAAGGTATATCCCCAAGGTATTCCAATAACTAGCCCTTGTTTACAAGGACTCTTCAAAGTGACAATTTAATAAGCATGCCCATAAGAAAAATCCCAAAAGGACATGCATAGGAATTGCCTGTATATACTGGTGTCATCTCAAATCATATAGTAAAACACTGCATGAGGTCCTTTTGAAACCAATATGCAATTAATCCTTATAAAGGTCTAAGTTCTGGACCAGTCATGCTGAAGTCTCCTTGTTACCTGGCATACGTCCATTTCCAGTTAATACGTATAAGAGTTCTGCCTAGAAAGCCATGCTCCATTACCTTTTGGCAAGTCAGCAAGAGTCTCCCATTTCTACTGTCCCCACCACAGGGGCTGAAAGCCTGGGAACTACATTTCCCAGAATCTCTGGGTTAATTCCCACCAACGCGAGGCATTCCTAGGAGATTTGGAAGGAAGAAGAAAAGCAGAATAGTCTTCACAGAAGTGAGGTTTTGCTGAAGACTCCTGTGAGTTACTCACCTCAGTTCTGAAGCTGTGATTATCACCAAGTAGTTTACTATACTTTCTTAAAACTTCTGAAACAATCCAGAAGCAATGATACAATTTCTCTTTAAAAAAAAAAAAATTGATTAAAAAAGATTTATTGAGAACCTATGAGCCAGGTACTGGCAAGGCTCTGTGGTTACAAAGTCAAGTGAACATTTCCCTGCCCCGAAGGAGCTTATTATAATTTTTTATAACTATCTGACTACAACAAAAGACTCAGACCTACGGAGACTGATCTTCTCTCATTTACAGATGGGAAGAAGAGGCAGTGCTGCTTTTGTTTTCACTGAATACTGAATGCAGCAATTTGATCCTGCAAAGCTGCCAAGGCAGTGCCAACTGTCTATGACAGCATATGGGGGTAGACAGACACTCACATACACAGACACAGTGATTTTGTAAGCCTCCTTTATAAGATACCAAACTAAAAATAAAAGTTTTCATCAAGACTATATTTTATCACGTTAAAATAGCCTAATTTGCCAGGCTGGGGAGAAAAGATGCCGAACCACTTCTGGCAGTTTGAAATGTGATCTAAATGTATTAGAGGAGGAAATTTCTTTTGCCTCATCTACTCCAGAATCTCCTCACTGACTAGTGTTACAAGTAGCATAAAGAACAGAGTAAGAATGTTTATCATGCTCTTCATTCCTATGTGACTTTACCCACTTCCTCAAATCAGACTAAAGAAGACAATAATGAGGAAATGATGAACAAATCATTTAAGCCAAGTGTCTTTCATATGTAGTTTAAGCCATGATTTTAAAACTCAAGTGTTTATGATCCCAAAATACTTTGAGATGGATTCAGGATGTCAATTTTACTTTAAATTCAAACAGGAGACACAGTTGTTTTCATAAAAGATGAACTAAGATAGCACTAAACTTTTGATGCTGTATTTTCACTGAAATCAATGAAGAGGCCAAAAGGAAACAGAACAATTTCCTTTTCATTTTTAATTTTAGTGTGCACATTTCTGTTAATAAAAAACCTTTTACTTCTACCCTTATGACACTACTTAAGTGTGAGTATTATATATGGAATAATTCATTAGGTTAACAAAGAGATTAACAATAATGTATTCAGAGCACTTGATAAAGAAAACCAGGGCTCAAAATAATCTCAGCCAATATAAGTCACTGACCTTTTCAGAATATAAACTTTCTCTCTATTCATGGCTCTGTGGGTTCTCCACAGACTTGCTGTAGCAAAATGTCTGCATTTTCCTTCTTCACCTTGTTAAGAAGGACCAAAACAATTACCTTTTAAATGAAGAGGCAAAGCTATATATACTAGAAATCTCAAACATAACAAGATGAAAATAAGTCATTAACAACAAATTGAAAACTATATACAGAGCAAATAAGGAAGTTCAACTTTAAGTTATCTTAAAAGAAACCTAGTGTTTTTGTAGAATAATATTGATAATATGTGATTACAGTGGAAATATAACCACCAAAGGACGAAATATAAGAAAATGGAGTCCACTTCATGGCAATGAGATGGTTATAAATAAGGCTACCCTAGCCAATGCCACAAGTGCTCAGGATATTAGTTAAAGGAATATCATGATCCTTCCAAGAAAGGCATGTCTTCAGTTTGATCCCTATATAGAAAGGGACATTAAATTGCTTATTACCATGCCTGAACTAGTGAATGAATGAGTGAATGAGTGAATGAGTGAATGAGTAAATATAACACTCCCAGTCAATCCAAGAACCCACAGGATACAGAAAATAACAGCAACACAAATGCAGAACAGCAAACTCCAATTACAGAGAGAATCCATTCTTAAGTTAAATAGTCATAGATAGTTTGTAGGAACTGTCGCAGGGAAAAATATCCATGGAAAATGTTTGATTAAAACTTCATGCTTGAAACAAAATACTATCACAGACAAAAAGTGTTCTGAAACCTGAAAATAAGAATCCTAAAATAATAGCAAGGCCAACTCACAAAGAACACTCAGCACTGCTGATTAATACCCTGCCTCCCGTCCTCTGGTGTTCATCAAATGCTTAGAGATTACTTTTTTAATACAGATTTGTTAACTTGGCAAGTATATTTTGAAGAAAAAACTGCAGATGATTTCTCAGTAACCTCATCATTACAAAGTCCTTCATTGGGAAGAACTGGAAGTTCATATCACAACCAACAACTATTTTTATTGTTGAATATTTGTATGCTTAGGCTAATGTATCATAAAATGTACAATGTTCTCATTCCAGAGAGAACATTCAATTGTATTTTCCTACTTTCATTTTATAACTGCTTAAGCTGAAAAATTGTTTCAAGTATTGTTTTAAGTAGTTCCTGCAGTGATACAATTCTACCTGACAATTTCAGTTAAAATTCTCACATTTAGAGTGTTAAAATGAGGTGAGCATCATCTCTTAGAGAATTCTGTCTTAGTCTTATTTCTATCTAGGTGTGATATATGTTACTAAAGAAAAAAAATGTTTCCACCAGGCTTATAATGTAAGTCTGCTCTTAGGTACAATCCTGTGCATTTATATTTAATCTGTGTAGACAATATAATAATTTCTATATAGTTTGGGCTGCTGGGACATAGAGATTCAGAAATAAGAGAGTAATAATTTCAATATAGTTTGGGCTGCTGGGACAGAGAGATAGAGAAATAAGAGAGAAACTTGTTTCTCTTTTAAGTAATAGCCTAAATACAAGCACTGGACTCTGTTGCAGAGGTTCTATGATGTCTGGTATCCAGACTTCTGTTGTATTTTCCCAAATCTGCAAAAGCCTTCTTCTGTGTGGTCAAGATTGCTTATGTCCATCCAGTGAAGAGAGAAAAGGAACAATGACAAGATGTCCCTAATATTTAAGGGTACAACCTTGAAGAGACAACAAAAATTTCTATCCACATTCTATTTAATAAAGACTGGTTACATGCTCATATATGGCTGAAAAAAGAGCAGAGAAATCTAGTCTTTATTGTGAAAAGCCATGCACAGCCCAAACTCAAGGCTTCTATTCAATGAGAGATGTCTTTGCTTTGGTTGCCCCGAAAACAAATGCTTACACAAAGAGATGATTTTAGATCATTATCTTAGAAACACAAATTTTAAAAATGAGAAAAGAAAGAAGAAAATCCCCGAATCACATACCAACAATAAGCAGATTACTTCTATAGGGTTATAGTCTTTTAAGTACACTCGGAGAGATGATATGAAACTTGCATCAGAATCACTGCACCTGAGGGGCGCCTGGGTGGCTCAGTCGGTTAAGCTTCGGATTTTGGCTCAGGTCATGATCTCGTGTTTCATGAGTTCAAGCCCACATTTGGATCTGTGCTGACAGCTCAGAGCCTGAAGCCTGCTTCGGATTCTGTGTCTCCCACTCTCTTTTCCCCTCCCCTGCTTGTGCTCTCTCTCTGTCTCTCAAAAAATGAATAAATGTTAAAAAAAATTAATAATAAAAAAAAGGAATCACTGCACCTGAGAAAGGGAGCCTGGGGCATTCCTTGAAGACCACTTTCCCATTGGACAAGGTTTCCTCTGAGAATATTCATGACCTTGTACTTCTTGGTTGCCATGTGCTATAGAACAAGCTTGCACCATAACCAGAGAAAGACTTTAGGCAAAGAGGAAAAGAATCCCCACCCTTGGGATAAGAAGGAGAAGCACACTGGGAATTTCATTGCTTCTTTTTTTTTTTTTAATTTTTTTTAACGTTTATTTATTTTTGAGACAGAGAGAGACAGAGCATGAACGGGGGAGGGTCAGAGAGAGAGGGAGACACAGAATCTGAAACAGGCTCCAAGCTCTGAGCTGTCAGCACAGACCCCAACGCGGGGCTGGAACTCACGGACCGTGAGATCATGACCTCAGCCGAAGGTGGATGCTTAACCGACTGAGCCACCCAGGTGCCCCATGGGAATTTCATTGTTAATGCATGTAATCCCAGGTGGGTCACTGGGATATGGGATGCCACCAATAGCCACAACAGGCAAAACTAGCATTCTTTGTGCTTCATTAAAATGACTTTTTTTAGTCATTTAGAAAGTTTGTCTCTTATCTGTCAATATTACAAGCTTAAAATTATAATATCAAAAGAACATCTCCTGCAAAATTTACATTTTATATGTCTGCTTGTGTAAAAACATATCTCAAAAAATTGTCAAAATACCACAATTTTTAGAACACATTCATATAATTGGCTTGAGTACCTTTTATATGGAGAACCATAATCATATTCTGTTCTGCCTAGTCAAATCCACCTATAATGACAATCATTTTTTAGAGCCAAAACTGCATGCTCTAATAGTTTTGAAAATATAAGACAGGGATGGTTTTTTAAAAGTTAATATTAATTATCCTGTTTCTATTATAGTACTCCCAGAATTCTGAACTGTACATATTAATATTGAGTTGTATTTCCCATCATTATAAAACACTTGAAGACAAGGTATTTGTCTTATTACCTTTCTAATCCTCATGGAGACAAATCTATGCATTGTTTATAATGAGTATTCAGTTAAGGCTTCCTGGAGTGAAAACATTCTCCCATTTTAAACTTCACTCACATCCAGAATAATGAACAAAAAGTCATAAATCCCATGCCACAAATAGAAGTCACTGGCAGTGAATAATTTAAAAAAAAAAAATAGTAAACAATAATAATAGTAACAAATAGAGAAAACAAAATTATTTATACTAGTAATACAATAGAGAACAAGTAATATTAAAAATGCATTTCTTCCTAACTTTTATCACTCAGATCCTACCCTAAAATTAGGTCTTGGATGGAATTTGGTTTACTTAAGGACATGATATTCCTGACCACGTCTTGAGAACAGCATGCAAAGACCAAAGATGTAGATTAATATTTGGTTTGAAATAAATTAGTTACTACCAGAAACTTAAATATCCTCTGGAGAACATAACAATGTATTGTATCAGAATCTCAGAAAAAAATATTTTCTCTGAAGAATTCAATCCAAGGTTAGGTCCATCTTGAGCTCTATTCATATTTCATTGTCTAGAACAGCAAAATAACCTTTTAGTCAAGGAAGTAAGAGGACTTCATAGACCTAACACAATATCATATTCAACCTACAGTACCCATAAATTTCAAAATTTTTACATTTGTTTTCTATTCCTAAAGTTGGCTATTTTTTTAAAATCTTTATTTATTTTTGAGAGTGAGAGAGAAAGAGAGAGAGCAGGGGAGGAACAGAGAGAGAGGGAGACACGGAATCCAAAGCAAGCTCCAGGCTCTGAGCTGTCAGCACAGAGCCAGACACAGGGCTTGAACCCATGAGCAGCGAGTGCATGACCTGAGCAAAAGTCGGATGCTTAACGGACTAAGACACCCAGGTGCCCCTAAACTTGGCTATTTTTAAATGTTTTCAATTTAACTCACATCTATTCTGCAATGTCTACAGAAGTATGTTTCAGGCCAGATTCTACATTGGAATCATCTAAGGAACTTTTCAAAAGTACCTAAAACCTGGCCCCATCCCTAATCAAAATAATCAGAATCTCTTAGGTTGAGATACAGTAATCTTTTCCAAAGACTTTCTAGGTTATTCCAGTGTTGCAGGTATGGTTGAGACCTGTCAAACTGGATAGAAAACAAGTAAATGCCATATTATTAAAGTAACATCATATCTCATTACAACTACATGGTAAAAGCATAAGGACGCTATTATGTGACACAAGAAACTACTAAAGATGGGAATTTAGCATTCAAAATATCCTATGAAAAGGTAAAACACTGAATAAGATAGTGTAATAATAGTTGCTTAAAGAGTAGATCTTCAATTTGTTGATCATTTTCCTTGACTTCTCTGTTATCTTACCTCTTCTAGACTGAATTATAAACTACTAACCTGCTTAAAGGATTTTCAACATAAAAGAGGAGCTGCACCATCAAAATGAATGAGGTAATAGTTCTTTTTTTCTTCCTAATTTTTATTTAAATTCTATTCCATTAACATACAATTTAATATTGGTTTCAGGAGTTGAATTTAGTGGGGCTGCTAGGTGGCTCAGTCAGTTAAGCATCCAACTTGGGCTCAGGTCATGATATCGCAGTTTGTGAGTATCTCACAGTCTGTGAGCTCGAGCCCTACATTGGGCTCTGAGCCTGGAGCTCAGAGCCTGGAGCCTGCTTTGGATTCTGTGTCTCCACTTCTCTCTGCTCCTTCTCCACTCACACTCTGTCTCTCAAAAATAAATAAACATTAAAAAGATTTTTTTTTAAAATGAGTAGAATTTAGTGATTCATCACTTACATATAACACCCAGTGCTCATAACAAACATCCTCCTTAATACCCATCAACCATTTAGCCCATCCCCCACCTACCTCCCCTCCAGCAACCCTCAATCTGTTCTTTATGGTAAAGAGTCTCTTATGGTTTGCTTCACTCTTTTTTTTTCCTTTTCCATATGTTCATCTGTTTTGTTTCCTCAGTTCCACATATGAGTGAAATCATATGGTATCTGTCTTTCTCTGACTGAGTTATTTCACTTAGCTTAATACACTCTAGCTCTATCCACATTGTTGCAAGAGGCAATAGTTCTAAACAAATAGTTTTTAGAAGTAATGAAGCAAATTCAATTATAACATACACTTTCCACTTTTTTCAAGAATACTCAAGATTTGGGGCACCTGGCTGGCTCAGTCGGAAGAACATGTGACTCCTGATCCCAGGGTCATGAATTTGAGCCCCACATTAGATGTAGAGATTATTTAAATTAAGAAGAAGAAGAAGAAGAAGAAGAAGAAGAAGAAGCCTCAAGAATTTACCTAAGCAAACTAAAAATGAAACATCAAAATCATAGATGGAAATCTATTTTTTAATTTATTTATTTTGAGAGAGAGAAGAAAATGCTCTCGAACACATGCATGCATGCTTGAGCAGGGGAGGGGCAGAGAGAGAATCCCAAGCAGGGCTCAAACCCACAAACTGTGAGATAATGACCTGAGCCAAAATCAAGAGTTGGATGCTTAACCAACTGAGCCACCGTGGTGCCCCTATAGATGGAAATCTTAATTAATATTTGTCTTGTAGATTTTTCTTCTTTCAAAATGAATAATTACATTGACTTATATATACTAATAATTGTTTATAAACATCTTTTTTTAATATTTTTATTGTGTATCCATTAAACTCAACTAAAATACATAGGTCTTTTACATGTTTTGAGATTAATCATAACTCTTCATCCTACATGTAGCAATAAATTATCTTCAGGTTCATTTATTTTCAATTTAGGAAAGGATCCTCAACTTCCTCAACTATGTTGTACATCTGAAGCTACTGTAACATTGTCAAATATACTTCAATACAAATAATAATAATAACTTCCTCAAGACTACATAGGAATTCTCAACAAAGAGTCTCAACACATTATCAGTAGTAGTTTTGAACCATATTGCAAGTAATGTGTTATTCAGAATAAAATAAAAACAAAATTTTGTTAATTTTCAGTTTATTTTCAGTTTTCTAGAACAAAGAACTTCTCACTCAAAGAATTTCTCACTCACACAGAGAATATCTACATTCATAAATTTCTCTCTTACCTCAAAGTCAATATTTTTTTTTATTTCAGAGAAAGAGAGAGAGAGAGAGAGGGTGGGGGAGAGAGACAGAGGGAGAAAGAGAGAATATTAAGCAGGCTCCACACTCCGCATACAACATGATGCAAGGGCTCAATCCTACAACCCTGGGATCATGGCCTGAGCCAAAATCAAGAGTTGGATGCTCAACTGACTGAGCTAACCAGGTACCCCAATATGCTCTTTTGAATAACTGCAAAAGTATCACATTTATGACTAGGATGATTAAAATTATGTGTGAGAATGTATCACATAAGAAATTTTCATTTATTGTGGGCATTTTGACAAAACAAAAAACCCAAAAATGTTGAAAAGTTCTAATATAAAGAATCTGTTGTAGATATAAGCTCAAAAGCTATAGTTTCTGATAGTCTACTTAGCAATCTTTCTATGTGGACCAGTAAAAGTCTATACATTTTGGTGCAGCATCTTAAACATACCCTTGTAACAGAATGCTAAAATGGAAGCTTTAGGGGCACCTGGGTAACTCAGTCAGCTAAGCATCCAACTTTGGTTCAGATCTTGATCTCACAAACCGTGAGTTCGAGCCCTGCGTTGGGCTCTGTGCTGACAGCTCAGAGCCTGGAGCCTGCTTCGGATTCTGTGTCTCCCTTTCTCTGTCCCTCCCTGCTCACAGTCTGTCTCTCTCTCTCAAAAATAAAATAAAAACATTAAAAAAAATTTTAAATGGAAGTTTCAGCTGAGACCTTAAGATAAGAAGTGTCAAATACCAAAGTGAGATGTCAAACTAAATATAAATCTCAAAGTAGGTGGTGAAGAACCATTTGAATGAGCCTTAAACTCCTCACCAACAGTGAGAATGTAAGAGGGTTTCAAAGTTGTATAGAAAAGAAAATACTTGTTAAAAAAGATTTTTGAAAAGAGCTTTCAGTTTTCTGTGAGTCAAAAAGAAAAGAAAAAGAAAAAGAAAAGGCCTGGAAGTTGTCCCTCAGTGTGGATTCTGTCCACCATTTCATCATCTGTTTACAATCTGATGATCAAATGTACTGGACAATCTGCCACCAGAGCTCTCCATGCCTACCCCCTAAACAAAGCTTTGAACTTGGATACTCTATGTTGGACTGAGGGTTTGAAGGAAAGATCTTGCCCCTTCACCAAAGAAAATTAAATTGAATCAGTGGGAAACTTCACTTTGAGCAGAGGCAGCAGTGCATATGGTACCATAATAATTCCCTATTACATTTTTCCTGTTCAATTGTGTTCTTTACTAGATAATAAAGACCATTTTATTGACTATTCACACCAGCTTTATTTAATGCATAATTTTGATATTCATGTCATCTAGAATATTAATGATTATTTTGAACAGGGTAGGGCTAAGGGCAAAGTCTTGTGGCATAATGTTAAATACATTAAAAATTCTTTCCAGGTTGGCCTTGATATATTAATCATATCCTCTAGGGAAAGCTTTTCAGCTACCATATGTCACTGATCATAACACCTCCTTTTTTTCACATCTTAACATTTCTGAAATCAAATAGTGTCTCATAATTTCTGTTGACCAGGCCATGGTCAATAGTGTAGTTTCACTGCCAGTCCTTGTACTAACATCAAAATGGGCAACATGAAAACTTACAGAATGGTTGACAGCTATTTAGTAGAAAGTTTTGGAGACAATAGTGGAGGACTGTTCTTTTTTTTTTTTCATCAAAAAAAATAATTTACTGACATGTAATATACATACCAGAGAAGGGTGCATAATTATATAGCTTGATGAATTTTCATAGAGCAAACACATCTGGATAACTTGTATCCACATTGCATCAGCTCTTTTAACCATCACAACTATTCTACCTGGTATTGGAATCGATCTAAGGGAAGTCAGTTACAAATGGATGAGCTTGAGGGGCGCCTGGGTGGCGCAGTCGTTAAGCCCCCGACTTCAGCCAGGTCACGATCTCGCGGTCTGTGAGTTCGAGCCCCGCGTCAGGCTCTGGGCTGATGGCTCGGAGCCTGGAGCCTGTTTCCGACTCTGTGTCTCCCTCTCTCTCTGCCCCTTCCCCGTTCATGCTCTGTCTCTCTCTGTCCCAAAAATAAAAATAAAAAATGTTGAAAAAAAAATTTAAAATAAAAAAAAAACAAATGGATGAGCTTGAATTTAAACTAATCCATCAAAATCCAGAGTTCTTGGTAACACTCATAAGCATTATTTAGTGTTGATCCAGACAAATCCATATAAGCATTGTCCACCAACCACATGTTATGTTTTTTTGTAGCTTCCATTTTTCTACCTAGTGGAGGACTGTTTAATAAGTACTGCATGACCAGTTCTCTTGAAACCACAAAAGGCAATACTGTGTGGAAAAACACACACCTCAATGACTAAGCTAAAACATGATTCAGAAGAATCTGAATGTGAAGACATTTTAGAGATAAGCCAAGAATTAATGTCATTTAAATGTTTGTTTTAATACATATATGAGTGATATATGAAAATTTTATGTCAAAAATTTGACTAATGAAACTCTTTCAGGGGCACCTGGGTGGCTCAGTTGGTTAAGCATCTGACTTTAGCTCAGGTCATGATCTTGTGGTTCATGAGTTCAAGCCCTGCATCAGGCTCTCTGCTGTCAGCACGGAGCCTGCTTCAGATGCTCTGTCTGCCCCTCTCTCAGCCCCTTCTCTGCTCATGTTCTCTCTCTCAAAAATAAATAAATAAACATTTAAAAAACTCAGAAAATATAGTGTAATGCTTCCAGGGAATAAATGCATTTATTTTCTTTCTTCATGTTATATAATGAGGAAACATATAATTAATATGTTAGATTTATAATATAAATATCATATACTAAAATTATTATATTTATTATATCTTATCAATATAAAGAAATATAATTATATAAAATTTTAACTAGCAATCAATATAAAATATACTATATAGTTATATACAATAATTAATATACTCAATTGTTAATTACATGATATATTTTATACATTAAATTTTATAATATGAAGTATTTAATTAATAAATCTAACTTTGACTCTCAAATAAGTAGGAAAAAAGGCAAACTAAGTCCAAAGTTATCAAAATTCAGGAAATAATAAAGACCAGAGAAGAAATAAACAAAATACATACAGAAAACTAAAAGAAAAAAAAAGAAACTGAGTTGGTCTTTTAAGATCAACAAAAATAATAAAACTGTAGTTAAACTAAGAAAAAAAAGAAGATTCTAATAAATAAAATCAGAAATGAAAGAGACATTACAACTAATACAACAGAAATGAAAAGAATTATGAGAATAGTATGACAACTATATCCTGACAAATTGGATAACTGGAAGAAATGGAAAATATCTAGAAACATCTCACCTATCAAGACTAAATCACAAATAGAAAATCTGAACAGACCAATAACTGATGATAAGATTGAATCAGTAATTAAAAGCCTCCCAAAACAGAAAAGCCCAGGGCCTGAATCCTTCATTGAAGAGTTCTATCAAACATTTAAAGAATTATTTGCAATTCTTACAAAAATTGTAGAGCAGGGAATACTTTTGAACCCATTTTCTAAGACTAGCATTACCCTAATACTAAATCCAGAAAAGGATAATTTATGAAAACTATTTGCCAATATCCCTGATAAACAAGATGCAAAAATCTTCCACAAAATATTAGCAAATTGAATTCAACAGTACATTAAAAGGATCATGAATCTTGATTACGCGGGATTTATCCCTGGAATGTAAGAATGGCTCAACATATGAAAATCAATAAATGTGATACACTATATTAGCAGAATGAAAGACAAAAATCATATGATTACCTCAATAGATGAAGAAAAAGTATCTGACAAAATTCAGCAACTTTTCATGATTAAAAACTCTCAACTAGGAATAGAAGACTGTATCAACAAATAAAGGCCATATATGACAAGTAACAGCTAACATCATAGAAGACAATGAAAATCTGCAAGTTTTTTAATAACATCAGGAACAAGACAAGGATGCTCACTCTCATGACTTCTATTCATATTAGTAGTGAAATTGCTAGTTATAGCAATTAGGTAGGAAAAATAATAAAAGGTATCTAAATTTGAAAGGAATAAGTAAAATTACCTGTTTGCAGATGACATGATCTTATATGTAGCAAATCTGAAAGACTCCACAAAACCTATTATAATAATCATATTTAGCAAGGTGTCATGAAACAAAATCATCATACAAAAATTAGTTGCATGTCTGTGCTCAAACAACTAATAATCTTAAGAAGAATTATATTTTTAAATGTTTATTTATTATTGAGAGACAGAGAGAGACAGAGGATGAGCATGGGAGGGTTAGAGAAAGGAGGAGACAGAGAATCCAAAGTAGGCTGCAGGCTCTGAGCTATTAGCACAGAGCCCATCGCGGGGCTCAAACTCACAAACCGTGAGATGATGACATGAGCCGAAGTCGGACACTTAACCAACTGAGCTACCCAGGCACCCCAAGAGGAATTATTTTTAAAGCACATTCACAATAGCATTAAAAAGAATAAAATTTTTCGATATAAACTTAAATAGGAGACAAAAGATTTATACACTAAAAACTATAAAACATTCCATAAAGAAATTAAAGAAAACACAAATAAATGAAAAGATGTCCTGTGTATGGACTGGAAGACTTAATATTGTTAAAATGTTCATGCTACCCAAAGTGATCTACATACTCAATGCAATCTCGATCATTATCACAATGCCATTTTTCACAAAAGTTTTAAAAAAACATAAAATTCATATATAATCATAAATGACCTCAAATAGGCAAACAATCTTGAGAAAGAGGATCAAAGAGGCAGCACACTTCCTCATTTCAAAACATATTACAATGCCACAGTAATCAAAACAGTATGATACAGGCATAAAAACAGGCATATAGACCAATGGAATAGAAAAGAGAGCTCAGCAGTAAGCCCATCCATAGATGGGTCAAATGATCTTGAGCATGAGTGACAAAAATAACACAATGGGGAAGAATAATCTCTAACTAATGATGTTGGAAACACTGGCTATCCACATGCAAAAGAATGAAACCAGACATTTACACCACAAGCAAAAATCAACCCAAAATTGAATAAAAATTTAAACCCAAGACCTGAAACTATAAAACTCCTATCCTACAAGGAAGGAAGAAAAGCTCCACGATATTGATTTTGGCAATAATTTAATGCATATGATACCAACAACACAGGTAACAAAAGCAAATGTAGATAAGTGGGACTACATCAAGCTAAAAATCCTGTACACAGCAAAGAAAGAAAGCAATAGAATGAAAGGCAACCTATGGAGTAGGAGAAAATATTTGCAAACCTTATATCTGATAAAGGGTTAATATGTTGAATGTATAAAGAACTCCTACAACTCAGTTGGAAGAACAACAACAACAACAACAACAACAAATATGAATTGCTAACGGGTGTTCAACATCACTAATCATCAGGGAAATGCAAATCAAAACTACAATCAGAAGTCACCTCATATCTTTTAAGATGGTTATCATTTATAAAAAATAACAAAGGTTGGCAAGGATGCAGGGAAACTGGAATATTTGTACACTGCTGATGGGAATATAAAATGGTACAGCTGAAATGGAAAACAGTATAGAGGTTCCTCAAAAAATTAAAAGTAGAACTAGGATATGATCCAGAAATCCCACTTCTGAGTGTTTATCCAAGAGAACTGAAAATAGATTCTCCATAAGATATTTGCACTCATTTTTCATTGCAGAATTATTCATAATAGCCAACAACCTAACTGCCCATTAACAGATGAATGGATAAGAAAATGTAGTGCACATATACAATAGAAATTATTCAGCCTTTAAAAAGGGAGCAAATGCTTCAATAATCTACAAAATGGATGAATCTTGAGCCAGTCGGTAATGAATAAATACTACACGATTCCATTTATATGAAGTATCTAAAGTGGCCAAACTCACAGAAGCAGAAAGTAGAATGGTGCCTGCCAGGGGCTAGGGGTGGGGAATATATGGAAATGGGGAGTTGCTATTGAATAAGTATAGAATTTTAGTCAAGCAAGATGAAAAATTTCTAGAGATCTGCTGCATAACAATGTGCATATGTTTGATGTTGTCCTACACACTTAAAATTTATTTAGAGGGTAGATTTCATGTTATGTGTTTCTCACCACAATAGTAAATAAATAAATTCTATTGTCTAAATATCCCATCTGTAAAAAATGGGATATGTATATGGGTAAATGTATACAAGGTCAATACATATACATCATAAATTTACTATGAGGGTTAATCATTAACATATGTAGAATGAATGGAACAATAACTGGAATGTTGTTAGATGATATTGTTTCTTTTTACATAAATTCACAAATAAATAAAATATATTGATTTTTGTTGTTATATAAGTATCCTATTGATGTTTACTAGATATTGATAATCGATTGACAATTATAAAGTCTAAAGGTAATGAGCCAAGAAGGTACCAACAATGCTATCATTAATTAAACCAACAGTAATATTTCCCAGTGTGGTAGTTGTTTGAAAGTTGTATGATGATATCTGGATACTGCACTGTTCTTTCGTCATTATTAACCTTTGTTTTTTGAAAGCAACTGGAAAAAGGTTAGTACTATTATTGTTTTCTCATGCATAAACATTGAATTAAATTTGTTTTCTCATACCTAATATCAATTTCTTTAATAACACCCAATAATAAAGTGAGCATATTAATACCATGCAACTGTGTACCACTAACTGAGATTATGTATAAATGCTGAAATATGAGCAAAGATATTTGGATCCTAATACTAGGATTTCCCCTACTCACTATATGACCTCAGGCAAATTATTTAAACTTCTCTGGGTTTGTTTTTTTCTCTAAGAGAATGAAGATGGAAAACTGAGGTGTATTCCAGGGCTAATGTTTTTGCCTAACTAACTTGAATACAACTATGCCTTCTTGTTTCTGTTTTGTGGCAAATTTCCATATACTATCACATTCAAAAGATAAAAGTATAACCCAAAACCACTGAAATATATTCTTATTCACATTTCTGAAAGACAAAGGGAGATGCATGAAATGGCATGACACAGAACAATATGCTCTAGATTATGTCTTTGCTATTTTCTGTTCCCCAATATCCACAATGGCTTGCTCAGGAACTCTCTCCTCTCTCTGACGCTGTATTTGATTTCCAAAAATCTTTCCACCTGAAACAACCTCTACTGTTTCTGCATTTTATTTCATTTGTTATACACTCTCTCTGCATGGATCCACATTCAGCCATATGTTGTATAGATCAACTTAGCCTTTTTAGATTTCAATCAATACTTTTTACCCATTATTGCAATCAGCCCCACAGAGCAAAGTAGGCAAACACTTATAACTTAATTCTTTTCCTTTTATCTGTATGAAATTCTCAAATGTTGCCAAAAATCCTCTGTGTCCCAATTCTGATCCAATCATGCATAACACTGAATATACCCAAGGAATATCCTTGAAAAGAGACTCACAGATTTGGCAGTACCAGTAGTGACATTACTGCCAGACCCAAGATGTGTAATTAATATGGATGACACAATGCTTCTCTTCTTAGGCAAAATGCTGGTTGTTGAGAGCGCATTGCAGATCTTGGCTGAGAAATATAAAATAATAAGTGAGTTAGAATTATACTTTCTTCCATTTGCAGGAGATTCTTACACTGTGTTTAAAGTCCAGAATAAGACACAGTCTTCTCACCAAATTGTCTTTGGAAAGAAGTTGAAAGATTTGTTACCAGATATCACATTAAATAAATTGCCAATAGTCTTAAAAACAATCTTCCTATCATTTTGCCTTCTTTTATTTTTATTTATGTGTTTATCAGAAAATAAGTTGTTTAGTTTTCATTACAGAACAGTCTCTAAGTTAAGAAATCACAATGATATGAAAAAACTTAACTGACTAGAATCATGTAATCATATTTCACGGAATAAGACACTGAAATGATACAGAAACCTATATAAAATATAGACTGAGAAGCCTGGGAAGATCACAGAGTGGAAGAATCCTAAGCTCACCTCATTCACAAATACACCTAGATAAAAGCCACATCAGTATAACTGACACAGAAAATAAAACAAAGCCTATCAGAACATACTCCCCATAATTAATCATACAGAGGAGTCCACACTGAAAATAGTAGGAAGGGTAGAGTCCAAGCTAACCAGCAAGACTAACCACAAATAGGAGGGATACCACAAGCACAGAGAAGGGTGAAGAACAGACCCCACCCCAGACACCTCAGACATAGAGGACCCACACTGGGAAGACAAGTTCCTAAAACATTAGGGTTTGAAAACTGCAGGCGCTTAACTTCCTGAGTTTTTACAATCACTGGGCTTAACACCAGGAACTTTAACAATCTGTAGCCTCAACTCAGAAGAGCCTTAGGGCAATGGGAAACTGAGACCCTGCCCTTAAGGGTACAGCATACCAAAACAACTCCACCAAGATACAGCATAAAAGCATCAGTTTAAAAAAGAACCTGGAGGATAGGGAAGATTTATTTACAACTAATCTCAGAACTTGCAAAGAAGTGGCAGAAATCCTTAGGAGACTTTTCCAAGAACGAAAGAGCTGGTGGGCACCATTGCTCTCCCCTGCCCCCCAAACCTACATACTCAGACACCTACAGGAACTAGCATAAACACTCACCATTTAGCTTGCTAATGCCATGCACACCGACCCTATACTCTACTGCAGACTCCCCTCACCAAACTCACCTCACTCTTGAGGAGTTCCTCCAAAGTAGTACTAGATGCCTATCGTTCATCAAGCAACCCCAACAGTAGCCAGCACCATTCCAAGGTGACTCTTGCTCTGAGGAGAGAGGAAGATTAACACACACACCAGTACTACTGCAGCCCCAGCACTAGGCTGGAAGAAATGTCTGATCTGACCACAGGCTCCCTAACAGACAGCCCTAACAGACTGGAGGCAAACATCTGGCCTGACTGCCAGCCCCACCCACCAGTGAAAGCCTCTCAAGGGACAATGCAGGGAGAACACCCTGCAGTTCAGTGCAACTGCAGTTCCAGCAAACAGGTTGAGGGCAAGCATTTGGTCTGACCAAGACTGGCTCTTAATAGCACAGGGACCAAACCCTGCCCACAACAGACAAAGAAGGCCATTGCAAATGACTGGATTAAAGGCAAACATGGTTCAACCACAGCAGGGTGCATGCAAAACACACAGGAGACACTCATGAAGCACCAGGTTCTGGTGAATGTGGGACTTTGCACTACAGGGCACTACAGGACCTCTTCTTCATAAGGCCATAGCTTCCAAGATCAGGAGACATGGTTGATTTTCCTAATACACAGAAACAGATATAGAGTTTTAGACAAAATGAAGAGACAGAGGGATATGTCCCAAATTAAGGAACGTGATAAAATCATATCAAAAGAACTAAATAAAATGGAGATATACAACTACGCTGAGAGAATTCAAAGTAACAGTCACAAGATACTGGACTTGAGAAAAGAGTGGGAGATCTCAGTGAGATGTTTAACAAAGAGAAAATATAAAAAAGAACCAATCTGAGATGAAAACTCAATAACTGAAATAAGAAAAAGACACTACAAGGGATAAATTGTAGACTAGCAGGAGCAGAAAAATGCTTCAATGAGCTAGAAGACAAAGGAATAGAAAACAACCAAGCAGAACAGCAAAAAGAAAAAAAAATAATAAAAAATGACAATAGGTTAAGGGAACTCAGCAACATCATCATGAGATAGAGAAACTGAAAGGGCCTCATGAAAAAACATTGCTTTTTTTTTTCCATTTCTAGATTGTATTCTTGCTAGGACCTGCACCCCACCATATACATGTCTTATAGTACTGATAATGTGTTTCCTTCTTGTAAAGGTCTAGGTGTTAACAACTTCTCTGGAGTTTTCCAGGACAATACATAACATCTAAGGAGTGAGGTTGTCATGTATATTTTTCAAGACCACTGACTCCAGACACCTTGATGACAAGATCCCTGGCTTCAAGGCATAAAGGATTTACAGAGTACACTTGGGCACTTGCCCATGTTTTAGCCAGTTCCTAGATGCCTGAGAGGACATGTACATTAGACTATCTTCCTCAGTAAAACCCGAGACTCCAAGCAAAAATGGAACTCATTCTTTGTTCCCTTTCTGAGTCTCCCAGATATTCTGTCTATATCTGCTCTCTCTACATCTTCAATAAACTATTTTCTCAACTTCCTACCAGCTCACATTTAATTTCCATTCTACATGAATCCAAGGACCCTCTTGGCTGGTCCTATAAGGCACCCCTCTGGGTCCTCACACCCAGTCAGCCTACATCAATCAAGCATAGTAACATTCATATTAGAGGGATCCCAGAATAAGAGAGAAAAGGGGATAGAAAACTTATTTCAAGAAATAATAGCTGAAAACTTCCTTAATCTAGGGAAGAAACCAGAAATCTAGATCCAGGAAGCACAAAGAGCCTTTAAGGAAAAAAAAAAGAAAAAAAGCAAAACATCAACCAAGAAGATCCACACCAAGACATATAATAATTAAAATGGCAAAGTAGTGATAGAAAAATTTTAAAGCAGCAAGAGAGAATGGTTACCTACAAAGGAAACCTGAAAAGCCTATCAGCTCACTTTTCAGCTTTGTAACCCAGAAAGGAGTAGCATGATATATGCAAAGTGCTGAAAGGAAGAAAACTGCAACCAAAAATACTCAATCCAGCAAGGATATCATGCAGAATAGGAGAGATAAAGAATTTCCCAGGCAAACAAAAATTAAATAAATTCATCACTATTAAGCCAGTCTTATAAGAGATGCTAAAGGAATTTCTTTGAATGGAAAATAAATTCACAGATATATACAAATACAACCAAAGTAGTATATCAATCATTTATAAAACCAGTATGGAGGTTAAAGCACAAATGTAGTAAAATTAATTATATCTATAAAAATCAGTCAAGAGATTCACAAAATAAAAAAATATAAAATATTATATTGTATACATAAAACGTGTGAGGGGAGTAAAGATTTAGTGCTTTAAGAATGGGTTCAGGGCGCCTGGGTGGCGCAGTCGGTTAAGCGTCCGACTTCAGCCAGGTCACGATCTCGCGGTCCGTGAGTTCGAGTCCCGCGTCAGGCTCTGGGCTGATGGCTCGGAGCCTGGAGCCTGTTTCCGACTCTGTGTCTCCCTCTCTCTCTGCCCCTCCCCCGTTCATGCTCTGTCTCTCTCTGTCCCAAAAATAAAAAAAATAAAAAAAAAAAATGGGTTCAAACTTAAGTGACCATCAACTTAATATACACTGCTATATGTATAGAATGGAATATGTAAACCTAATGGTAACCTCAAATCAAAAACCAGTAGTGGATATGCAAAAGTAAAGAGAAAAGAACCCAAGCATAACATTAGAGAAAGCCATCAACCCACAAGGGAAGAGTGCGAGATAAGAAAGAAACGGAACTACAAACAACCATAAAAAAGTCACAAAATGGCAATAAGCATATACCTATCAATAATTACTCTGAATGTAAATGGGCTAAATGTTCAAATCAAAAGACATAGAGTGACAGAATGGATAAAAAAAAGAAGACCCATCTATATGCTCCCTATAAGAAACTCATTTCAGAACTAAAGACAACATGAAGTTTGGAAGTGAAGGGATGGAAAAAACATTTATCATACAAATGGAAATGAAAAGAAAGCCAGGGTAGTAATACTTATATTACACAAAATAGACTTTAAAACAAAGACTATAACAAGAGACAAAGAAAGACACCACATAATCACATAATCATAAAGTGAACAATACAACAAAAAGATGTAACAACTCTAAATATTTATGCATCCAACATATGAAAACTCAAATACATAAAGTAGTTAACAAACATAAAGGAAATAATTGACAGTAATACAACAATAGTAGAAAACTTAAACACCTCACTTACATTAATGGATAGGTCATCCAAACAAAAAATCAACAAGGAAACATTGACTTTGAATGAAACACTGGGCTAGATGTATCTAACATATATTCAGAACATCCGATCCTAAAACAGTAGAATACACAATCTTTCCAGGTGCATATGGAACATTCTCCAGAACAGATCACATGTTAGGCCTCAAAGCAAGTCTCAACAAATTCAAAAAGACTGAAGTCATATCATACATCTTTTCCAATCACAATAGCATGAAACTAGAAATGGGCCACAAGAAAAAATCTGGTAAGAACACAAATACGTGGAGGTTAAATAACAAGCTTCCAAGCAATGAATAAGTCAACTGCAAAATCAAAGAGGAAATCAAAAAGTGCATGAAGACAAATAAAAATGAAAACACAATGGTCCAAATCTTTGGGATGCAACATAAGTTGTTCTAAAAGGGAAGATGATAGCAATGCAAGCCTCCTTCAAGAAGCAAGAAAAATCTCAAATAAACAACCTAAACTTACACCTAAATTACCTAGAAAAAGAACAAACAAAACTTAAAACTGCAGAAAGAAGGAAATAATAAAGATTAAAGCAGAAATAAATTAAATAAACACTTAATAAACAATAGAGCAGATCAATGAAACCAGGGGCTGGTTCTTTGACAACATCCACAATTGATAAACTTTTAGGCAGGCTCATAAAAAGACAGAGAGAGAAAAAAATAAAAAAATATATAATCAGAAATGAAAGAGGAAAAATAATAATCAACACCATAGAAATACAAAGGTTTATAAGAGAATATTGTAAAAACTATGCCAAAAATTGGACAACAAATTAATGGATAAACTCCTATAAATATCACCTCCTAAAACTGAATAAGGAAGAAAAGGAATTTTTTAAAAATTTTAATGTTTATTTACTTTTTAGACAGAGAGACAGAGCACAAGCCGGGAAGGGGCAGAGAGAGAATGAGACACAGAATCCAAAACCGGCTCCAGGCTCTGAGCTGTCAGCACAGAGCCCAACACAGGCCTCAAACCCACGAACTGTGAGATCATGACCTGAGCCAAAGTCAGATGCTTTAACCGACTGAGCCACCCAGGCACCCCAGAAAAAGAAAATTTGAGCAGATCAGTTACTAGCAATGAAATTGAATCAGCAATAAAAAAATTCCCAAAATACAAAGTCTAAGATCAGATGGTTTCACAGGTGAATGCTACCAAACACTTAAAGGAGAGTTAATGCCTATTCTTCTGAAACTATTCCAAAAAAAAAAAAAAAAGAGAGAGAGAGAGAGAGAAAGAGAGAGAGAGAAAAAGGAAGAGAGAGAAAAGCTTCCAAATTCATTCTGAGGCCAGGATTATTCTCATACCAAAACCAGAGAAAGACAGTACAAAAAAGAAAACTACATATCAATATTTCTGATGAACACAGATGTAAAAATCCTCAACAAAATATTAGCAAACTAAACCCAACAATACATTTAAAAAAATCATTGACCATGATCAAGTGGGATTTATTCCAGGAATGCAAAAGTGGTTCAATATTCATAAATCAATCAATGTGATGCATCACATTAACAAAAGAAAGGATTAAAACCATATGATAATTTCAATAGATGCAGAAAAATTATTTTACAAAGTACAACATCCACTCATGATAAAAATTCTCAAGTAGGTTTAGAGAAATGTTCCTCAATGTAATTAAGGCCACAGTGAACATCTTACTCAATGGTGAAAAACTGAGAGCTTTTGCTCTAAGATCAGGAATAAGACAAGGATATCCACTCTCACCTAAATGTGAAACTTGAAACCATAAAATTCCTGGAAGAGAACATAGGCAGCAATCTCTGAAATCAGCTGTAGAAACATTTATCTAGATATGGCTCCTCTGGCAATGGAAACAAACCAAAATTAAGCTATTGGGCCTATACAAAAATAAAATCTTTTGCACAGTGAAGGAAACCATCCACAAAACAAAGAGACAACCTACTGAATAGAAGATACTTGCAAATGATATATTTGATAAGAGGTTAATATCAAAATTATACAAAGAACTTACTCAACACCAAAATAACAAATAATCCAATTTTAAAAATTGGCAGAAGATCTGATAGACATTTTTCCAAAGAAGACATATAGTTCGTTAATAGACACATGGAAAGATGCTCAACATCACTAATCATCAGGGAAATGCAAATCAAAACGACAATGAGATATCATCTCACATCTGTCAGAATGGCTAAAATCAAAAACATAAAAAATAAAAAGTGTTGGGAGGGTATAAAGAAAAAGGAACCTCATGCACTACTGGTGGGAAAGCAAGCTGGTGCCACCACTGTGGAAAAACAGTATGGAGGTTCCTCAAAAAATTAAATATAGGATTACCATTTTACCAGTGATGCCACAAAGAAAATGAAAATACAAATTTCAGTAATATATATGCACCCCTATGTTTATTGCAGCATTATTTACAAGCGCCAAGGTAAAGTAGCAACTCAAGTGTCCACTGATAGATGAATGGATAGATGGATGGATAAAGAAGTGGTATATATATACACAATGGAATGTTATTTAGCCTTAAAAAAGAATAAGATCTTACCATTTGCAACAACATGGATGCATCTAGAAGGTATAATGCTAAGATACATAAGTCAGTCACAGAAAGACAATACTATATGATTTCACTTACATGTGGAATTTACTAAACCATCGAAAGAAAGAAAGAAAGAAAGAAAGAAAGAAAGAAAGAAAGAAAGAAAGAAAGAAAGAAAGAAAAAGAAAGAGACAGACAAACAAAACAACACTCTTAAAAATACAGAACAAATTGATGGTTGCCACAAGGGAGGTGGATGGATGGATGGGTAAAGGGGATAAAGATTACACCTACCATTATGAGCACGGAGTAATGTATAAGCTTTCGAATCATTATATTGTATACCTGAAATTAATATAACACTGTATGTTAGTTATACTTGAATCTAAAAAAATAAAAATAAGTAAAATAAAATTTAGGTTGAGTGACTATGACATAACATTTCACCCTCACTGGTAATCTGGTTAAAAAAATGTACTAGGTGTACTACAAGTCGCAAAGATTTTTTCAAGACCTTTGATAGATATAGGCATTATTAATCTTAACTTTGGTTTAATCTGTAAATTTACCATAATTGCTCTTCAATCATTATACACCTAAAAGCTAGAACATACTTCCAATCAATATTGTTATTCAATAGTTTGTCCTCTGGCAAATTGAGTAAACATATATAAAGTTTTCTAAATTGGATACTATTTTTTATTGTATGCCTACAACTTCAGACTTCCAAAGCAATAACACATACCTTCCTCCTGAAGTGTGGCTTACTAACCAGAAACACACACATGCATACACACACACACACACACACACACACACACACACACATGATTCAAATACCTATTTCCTGTTATTCCCTGGAAGCAACCCTCTTTTACTCATAATTCTTCTGATTAATTGGATTCCTTACTAGAATTATCTACTAATCAACCAAAAGAAAAATGCCACATAGCTATATCAGCATGTCAGTTCTGATATCCAACACTCCCCCTGGCTCTCTTTAAGTGAAACCATTCCATTCACAGCTCCTGATGAGGGGGTAGTCATAGATGGCCATGACTTATACAATTTGTCTTAGCTCCCTTGTGTTTGAATTAGAAACAGATATTTAATTCAAGTCCAACAATAATCTATAGGCTCACCAGCAACACATGATGTTGGGTGATAAAGCAAGATAAGTGTAATTAACCTGATTTTCTCTGGCATTTGGGCTTGGAGAAAACTGAGCAATTGATGGAAGCTCCTAAACCTGAACAACTGCACACAGAAGATCAAAAGGTGTCTAAAGACAGGGAAGCTGAATCTGGGAATGAACAATCACAGAGAGCCAAATTCATGAGGACACAGACATTATGAGGTACCAAAAAGTAGAGTGGATACAAGGGAACAAACAGAGTCAAAAGCAGAAATAAGGAAAGAGGAATAAATGAGATAATAATTAGATGGAAGATAGGAGCCAGCTACTTAATGACGAGGGAGAAGATATATGCCCTTTGGATTTCTGTAAAAGCATCCTAACTGTAGCTATGCTGTTGTTATCTTTGCCCACTAACATCCATCCATTCTCCATAAAACTGCCAGTGCAGTCTTTTAAATTATGCATCCTATCACACTTGAATATTTTCCTGAAATCCACCAAGATCTTCCTATTGTATTGAGAATAAAATGTAAGGTCTCATATGATCCACCCAGGTCCTACTCGCCAGCTCATATTATACTACCCTTTCCTCCTGCTCACTGAGCACCTGTACCTAGAATGTTTTGTCTCCAGATCTTTTCTTCAAATATCAGCTCTTCTGAAAGGACTCCCCTAATCACCCACTTTAAGGCATCCTCATGTATTTCCCAACCCCTCCGCTAGTCACTAACCCATCATCTAGTTTTATATTCTTTTCAGCACTACTCACTACCTGCAATTCTTACTTGTTTGTTTTGTTTGTTTGTTTGTTTGCTTGCTTGCTTTACCACCTGCAATCCTCTTATTTGTTTACCGGTTAAGAGCCCTTATTTTTCTCATCCAGGAGAATGTAGACAGAGATCTTGCCTGTATCCCCAGTGATTAGAATTTTGTAGGAACTCAAAATATCTAAGAAAGGAGAGGAGGGAGGGAAGAAAGAAAAGGGGAGAAAGGAAATATGAGGAAGAAGGAAAAAAGCTCTTCTTGAAGAAACCCCAGTGCTCCTTTGAAGTCTTAATCAGACTCTTTTCAGATCTTGTTTTTTCTCCGTGAGTCCTTGTATGTTCGCCAGTTCTCCAGTTCTGCTTGTCTGTGAGTTGATAGTTCATATTTTCCTAGTAGTGTGATGAACTTGAGCTTTACATTAAACTCTCATATATATAAAATAGCTTGCATAAGTTTCAGTTCCTTCTTAATAAAAGAAGAAAAACCCTTATAGGCCTAGCAGTAATGGCAGAGAAAAACCATTTTTAAGGATAAAATGACTCTACCTATTTCTTCACTAATCAAAAAAAAAAAAAAAAGATAAAATGATTAAATTTGTTTTTAGTTTCTATTATCCTGTCACACAAATCATTTCATCTAATTAAGGTTCTCCTTAATAGAAAAATATGTTCATGTTAAAATGTTTATACAGTATAGAAAAGCACAAAGAAAAAGTAAAAAATGTGTCATAACTTTGTCACCCAGTAAAGATCCCTGATGTTTTTTGCACACATTTTGTTTGTTTGTTTTTAAGTTTATTTATTTTGAGAGAGAGTGCACATGCAAGTGGGGGAGGGGCAGAATAAGAGGGAGAGAGAATCCTACAGGCTCTGTGCTGTCAGTGCAGAACCTGACTTGGGGCCCAGACCCATGATCCATGAGATCGTGAGCTGAGCTGAGATCAAGAGTCAGACGCTCAACTGATTGAGCCACCCAGGCACCACTGTTTGTTTTTTAAAGTTTTTATTCAAGTTCCAGGTAATTAACATATAGTGTTTTATTAGTTTCAAGTGTACAATATAGCGATTCAGCAATTCCATACAATACCCGGTGTTCATCACAAGTGCACTCCTTATCCCCATAACCTGTTTCACATATTCCCCCACCTACCTCTTCTCTGGTAACCATCAGATCTTTCTCTGCAGTTAAGAGTCTGTTTTGTGATTTGCCTTCTCTCTCTTTGCATGCATTTTAAATAAAAATGAAATCATAACCTATATATTTATAACCTGACCTTTCAGTTACTAACATAATATCCCCCATCTTTAAATATTCCTCTATACCCTTCCTTTTCATGTTTACAGTTTAAAATTTTTTATACAATATGAATAATTTTATATAGTTTGCCATTTTTTACATTTCAATACATTGGAATTTTCACAAATATAAATAATACTGAGATGAACTTCCATAAAATTAAATTTTATATGTCTCTACAATGTTTCTGTAGGATAAATCAGAGTTATTTTTGCCTTGTATTAATTTTGTCTTCTGAGTCAAAATCATACAACTATAAAATACTAAAAATTTAACAATCAAAATTAAATTGAATTACACTCATTGCTCAGAAAAAAGCAGGAGTGGGACAGAATATATGCAGACAACATAAAATAGTTGGCTTATTTTTTTTTTACAATACTGTAGAACAGTGCAGATATAATGACCAGGTTAGATAGGAGAAAGATACTACCTCAAAATATCACATAGGAAACATTAGCGGGAACTTAATGAGATTTTTTAATTGCTCGGGTCTTTTAAAAACCTACAGTGAGGAAAGATTTATAAAGTGAAGTTGCCAATCATATGATGAATTGACAAAATTCTTGTTTACAATCCTAGATGCCCTTACAGTTTGGCATTAAAAATAATTTTGGGGCGCCTGGGTGGATCAGTCAGTTAAGTGTCCAACTTCAGTTCACGTCACGATCTCCCAGTTTGTGAGTTCCAGCCTCACATCCCGCTCCGTGATGCTGTCTTTTGGGATTCTCTGTCTCCCTCTCTCTGTCCCTCCCGCACTTATGCGCACTAAATAAATAAATTTTAAAAATAGTCTTATTAAAAACTCTAAACCTTTCCATTGACTTAAGATCAGTGTGTGTTACTTTAATTTAAAACTGAGACAAAAAAGAGGAGAATAGAGGAAAAGCTTTCCTTTCCATACATTTTTCAAAGAAGCCTGCAGTTTGAAATCCCCTGGAAGAAGAACTGCCTCATGTATTGAGGAGAAGAGTCTAGGCCCTCTTTAATCAGAGATGACACAAAATCAAGACTTTTCAGGGCAATACCTACAGGAAAGGATAAGTATTCTGACAATGTCATTGTCTGCAAACATCTCCTAATGCCACCAGGTAAAAAACAATCACCATCAGCAGTATCCAATGCTTATTCAGCTAGTCATGGACCTAAATGACCCTTACTCAGATTTCTGCTACAAGATTTACAGAGGTAAAGAAACTGACATTCAGCTGAAAAAGAAAAGTCACTAAAACAGAAAAGAATCAAAATAGGATATACGATCACCAATAATCAGTCAATGATATCCAAAGGGCCAAACAGCAGGCAGTAGGTAGTGATCTTTCTACTGACGATTTTGGATCTTGTTATGTGTTATTAAAAGCATTCTTTAGATATGTAGATACTGCATTTGTATAGTTAAACCTCTGGTGTGCTGAAGCTACCCCAACACCAATATTGACAATCTTTTCCAAACTGCTTTTTTAGTGACATCACATTGGTAGCTAGGAACTGACCTTGGTGGGACTAGTTACATGGAAATTTATTTTTTCCTTTTTTTAGCATAGTGCCAATTGCTAACTTACTCAACACACTACTGGAAAATTGTATTTTTGTGAATTACATACTCAGATTCATAAACTCTCCTGATGGACAAAGTATAAAACAATGAAACAGTCAGTATAAAACAATAAAATAATGTCACAGGCTATGGTAGTTAATGATGTTAGTATTAGGCCCAGAAAGCAAATTTTCAATACAGATCCTTCAATGAGAGCCAAAAGGCAACTTGATTTTGTTTGGCTACATCTCCTGCTGGAATGACAATTTATAAATGCCCTTTTTATAATTAATTTTATTGAGATATCCTCTCCATAAATATCCTCTCCATAAAGGGTACCACCCAATACAGATACCTGAGTTTTAATATATGTCACTCCTGTAACAAACAAGAAAATCAAGATATAAAACATTCCCTTCTCCCCTGAATGCTCCCTTGTTTTCTTTTCAGTCAATAATGACATCACTTCCTACTGCCTGCCCAGGCAACCATAATTCTGATTTCTAACATTATGAATTGGCTTTATCTATTCTAGAACATCACCTAAACAGAATCATACAGTAAGTACACTTTTGTGTTTGACTTCTTCCACTAAAAGTAGTATTTTAAGATACATCCTTGGGTTTTTCAGTATTTATTTTTCTTTTTTAAATAATCTTTTATTTGGAAATAATTCCAAATTTAGAGAAAATGTATAAGAATTAGAGTAATAACACAAAAAACTGGATATCTCTTACCTAGATGCACTTATTGACAGAATTTGCCTATTTATTTGACATTTATGTATGCACTCTCTCTCTTGTTTTATACATATATAAGATTAACCAATGAACAACATGGAGGTTTGGGAGCACAGTTAGGGGGTGCCAACCCCTTATGAAGTCGAAAATCCAAATATAACTTTTGACTCTTTAAAAACTGAACTATTTAGGCTCTACTGTTGACCAGAAGCCTTACTAATAATATGAACAATCAACACATATTTTGTATGTTATATATATTATATACTGTTAAGCTAATGAAAATTATTAAGAAAGTCATAATGAAGAGAAAATACATTTTCAATACTGTAAGTAAAAATATCCATGTATAAATGGGCCCACACAGTTCTAACTTGTACTGTTCAAGGGTCAACTGTACACACACACACACATAGACGAATACATATGTATGCACATATTAATATCTCCATCCTTACATTTTATACAATATGTAAAATTTTTCTCAAACATTTGAGAGGTTACACATGTCATGGTTCCTTATCTATATATACTCAGTGGGTTATCTACAACTAAATATTCTCTACAAAATCACATTATATTCAATAAATTTAACACTGATAAGATCCTTTAATAAAACTATCCCATATTCCAATTTTGTCAATTATGTCCTCTCAAGTATGTCTTTCTCTGCAATCTTTCCCTCCTATTTAGGATCCAGTCTAGAATCAAACTTTTCCCTTTTTTATTGCTGAGAAGTATTCCTTTGATGATAGATTTAAGTTGCTTATTCATTCTTTTGTTCAAGGACATTTGGGTTATTTTAAGTCTAAGGCTGTCATGAATAAAGCTGCTGTTAACATTTTTGTGCACATTCCTGTGAGAACTTATACTATCATTCTCCTGGATAAATAACAGTAAAATTCCTGAGTCAGAGGATAGGAAATGTTTAACTTTGTAAGAAATTGCCACACAGCTTTCTAAAGTAGTTGTACAATTTCACAGGCCTTAAAAAGATCTGATCATTCCAGGTGCTCCATACTTTCATAAACATTTGTCATTGTCAGTCTTCAAGTTTTAACAATCTAGAAAGATGTGAAGCATTATCTCTTTGTGCTTTAATAATTCCCTGATGACAAATCATGTTAAGCATATTTTCATGTCTTATTGACCATTTTTATACTTTTTGTAATCTGCTCAAGCCTTTTCCCCTTATTTTATTGATGTGTTTTTATTTGTATTAATGATTTATGGAAGTTCTTTATATGTCATTCACAAAAGCCAAATATATGTATTGTGAATGTTTTGATTTTTATTGGAAGGGTATCTTTTGGTTAGGAAAAGGTTTTGATTTTGATTAATTGCACTTATTTTTATGTTATTTTCCTAAGAAATATTTCCTTAATCTAAGGCCTAGAATTTTTTAAAGTTTTAACTTAATATGACTAGTTCTATGATCTGTCATGAATTGATTTTGGATAATGTTATTCAAAAGAGTCGACATTCTTTTTTCCCCCATACTTATCCAATTGTTTCAGAAATATTTGTTTAAAAGCCTTTCCCTTTCCTCTTGAGATTGCATAAACACATTTATTTAAAATAATCTGTGTATTGTGGATCTATCTCTGTGCTTTTCTTACATTCCATTGATGTACTTGTCTGTGCTAATACCAATGTCACACATTCTTGATTATTACATCTTTAAAATAAGTCTTAGAATTAAGTAATATAAGTCTTCTCACTTTGTTCATGTTTAAGATTGTTTTGTTTCTTCTGGGGCCTTTACATTCTTCTATACATAGTGGCATCAGTTTATTACTCTCTCAGAAGAATCATTTACTAGGAGTATGATTGGGTTTTCATTACATTTATAGCTAAATTTGAGGTAAATTCACATCTTATATAGTGAGTCTTTTTTTTATATATTTTTTTAATGTTTTATTTATTTTTGAGACAAACAGAGACAGAGCATGAGTAGGGGAGGGGCAGAGAAAGAGGGAGACACAGAATCCGAAGCAGGCTCCAGGCTCCAAGCTGTCAGCACAGAGCCTGATGCGGGGCCCGAACTCACAACTGGCGTGATCATGACCTGGGCTGAAGCCGGACCCTCAACCGATTGAGCCACCCAGGCACCCGAATATAGTGAGTCTTTTAATAGCAAACATGGTATATCTCCCCATTTATTTGTTCTTTAATTTTTCTCTGTAATTATTGTAATAGTATACAGTACTATTCAGTGTAGCAATGTGCTGTTGCTAGTCTACAGAAGTACAATTCTTTTTTTTTTTTTTAAGTTTTATTTATTTTGAGAGAGTATAAGTAAGGGAGGGGCAGAGAGAAGGAAAGGGAAAATCCCAACCAGGCTCCATAGTCAGCACTGAGCTGCATGTGGGGCTCAGACTCACGAACCATGAAATCATGACCTGAGCCAAGGTTGGACACTTAACTGACTGAGCCATCAATGTGCCCCAATGCAACTCTTTTTTTTTTTTTTTTTTTTATTTTATATCATAGGGAGATGCTACATCCAATCTTTATGCCCCTCATTTCTTTTTTGAATTATTGGACTGGTAGGACTTTCAGAACAATGTTGAATATAATGGTAAAAGCATATATCCTTGCTTTATTCCTGACCTTAGAGAAAGTGCATTATTTTAGATTATTGTAGATGCCTTTTATCAGATTGATGACATTCTATTCTACTAAATTACTGAGAGTTTTTGCTATCAATAAATGGTAAATTTTATCAAACCTGTTTTGTTTTGGCTGAGGTTTTTGTTTTGTTTTGTTTTGTTTTTTCTGATCATAGTGTCCATGTAATTTTTCTCCTTTATTATATATATGTAGTGAATTACATTTTATGAATGTAGTTTAATGAGATAAAACTTACTTTTTAAAACTTCACAATATTAAGGGAATAATTCAATTAGTTTGATCAAATATATACAGTCATATATCAGCCACCACAATCATGATACAGAATATTTCTATGATCCCAAAAAGTTATCCTGTGTTCCTCTCCCCTCACTTTAGTCAAATTTCCACCCTTACTTTAGGCTCTGACAATCACTGACTGGTCTACTTTGTGTCCCTATATTTTCAAATTTTTTAGAATTTTGCAAATGGTATCAGATAATATAAAATTTCTGGTGTCTGGAGTTTTCCATTAAAATAATGGTTTTGAGATGGGGCGCCTGGGTAGCTCAGTTGGTTGAGTGACTTCAGCTCAGGTCATGATCTCATGATTCATGCATTCAAGCCCCATATCAGGCTCACTTGCTGTCAATGCAAAGCCCACTTTGGATCCTCTGCCCCTTCTCTCTGCCCTTCCCTCACTTGCACTCTCTCAAAAATAAATAAATGTTTTTAAAAAATAATGGTTTGAGAAAACACTGTCCTTCCTTATTGAATTGGCATATTTGTCAAAAATCAATTAACTGTATTTGTGGGTTTATGCCTTTCCCTTGATCTATGGTATCCTTACACCAGTGTCAAAAGAGTCTAGATGACTATCATTTAGAATTAATCTTAAAGTTATGTAGTTTGGTATAAAATCTTTCAAGTGGTATAAAATATTTCAAAAAAATCATGTTTCTATGCATACTCATTTAGGATTATTTTCTTGATGAATTGATTTCCTTATCATTCTGAAATTTCCCTCTGTATCCTTGGCGGTATTCCATGTCCTAATCTATTTTGTCCAATATTAATATGAACACTCCAGATTCCTTCTGCATATATTTTTCTATCATTTAGTTTCATTCAATATTTTCTTTTTCATTTAATCTGTGTCTTTATGTGTAAAAGTGACTTTCTTATAGGTAACAGTTGGATTTTGCTTTTTTCTTATCCTGACAATTTCTGCCTCTTAATTGGATTTATCAATCTATATATATAATGTAATTAATGATGAGAGTGGATTTCAGTTTACAATCCTGATATTACTTTCCTATTTATCCAACTTGAGCTTTGCTCTTTTTATTCTTTGTGTTCTACCTTCATTTGGATAAACGGAAGACTTAGGTGTCATTTTATCTCCACTATTCTCTTGCTAGTGATACTTCCTTTCTATTTTGTTTTGTTTTGCTTTGCTTTGCTTTGTTTTTAGTGATGTTCTAGGGTTCTAGTAGTGTTCTAGTTTAATAAAGTTGAAACACTATATTTCCATTTTCTTCTCCCATTCTTTGGCTCATATTTTCATAGCTTTTATGTCTACATATGTTATAATCCCCACAATACTTTCTTATTATTTGCACATTAGTCAATTATCTCTTAAAGACTCTAAAATCGGAGCACCTTGGTGGCTCAGTTGGTTAAAGATCCAACTCTTGGTTTCAGCTCAGGTCATGATCTCATGGTTTCATGAGTTCGAGCCCTGCATCAGGCTCGATGTTGGCAATGGGGAGCCAGCTTGAGATTCTCTCCCTCTCTCTCTGCTCTCTCTCTCAAAATAAATAAACTTTAAAAAGTAGAAAAAAGTAAAGACTCTAAAATCATTTGGAGATAGCTTTTATATTCATTTTCCTTAACACTATTTATTTTTTTCTCTAGGTCAATTTTTTTGCTGACATTTTTCTTTTCTGATAAATAAAATTCCATAACATTCTTTGGAATGTGTTTCAAATCTTCAAATTTTATTTTGTGTTTACTTTTGAAAGATAATTTCACTGGACATAAAATTCTAGTTACATAGTGTTTTTTATTTGTTTTTAGCACTTTAAAGATGCCATTTTGTTGTCTTCTGGCTTCTGTTTTATGACCAGTCAAACATGACTGGTCTTCTTATTGTTCCACTATAGATAATATGGTAATATATGTATATGGTACATAGGTAATATGTCCTTTATTCCTCTACTTTCAATTATTTCTCTGTATCTTTGGTCTTCTAAAGATGACATTCCTATATGTACCTTTCTTTGTATTTATCCTACTTGAGTTTGGCTGAACTTCTTGGATCTGTTATTATTCAAATTTGTGATATGCTTAACCACAAAGTACTAGCTTATTACCTTAATTTTATGGAATCTTAGTTGTCATCTTTGGTGGTCCTATTTTTATTTTTCTCTTAGTTCAAGTGTCTAGCTCTCATCCTGGAATTATTTCTACTCAAAGGCATGTGTCACTGTGTAACCCACTGTAAGATTCCTACTGGCTGTAGCACTTATTACAGCAAAAAGAAAAGCACAGGGAGCCATAAGTGAAGCCTTTCTTTCTACAATGTCCTATCAGATCCTTTTACTGATAAGGTCTAATATTGGGCCAGATGGCAAAGAAAAAAAAAAATTTTTGCAAGTCCAGTTCCAGCATCATAAAGCAGGGCAAAGAAGGATGAATTTTGATAACTAGCACAGATGGTATAATACTTTCTTAATTATTATAAAATAGAAAGAAAAGAAATCACAGTAATTTCATTTTCAATTTCCAGTCACCTGGCAGATCCAATCTCCAAACTGTATCTCTTCATCCTAGTAAAACTGTTGTTCTCAGTTTAAATTCTATTTACTCATGCATCATACCAAATTGAGAAGTGCCTTGTCAGCCAGTTCCAATATCTAGGTCATCTGTGGATTTATGAGAACCTAGTTGGGATTCAGCGGAAAACCTGAGGTGTTCAGTAAGACCCTCTTACTTAGCAGGGCTTGAACTCCAAACTCTTCACCATCATCCCAGCAACAGCTTCCTACAAAGTCTCACCAGTACACGAGTGCACAGTATCTTCCTGGGTCTTGCTGACACTCCAATAAACAGTGTAGTGAGTTGCTTCCTAGAACATTTTTCCAGAATCAAAATGGACAGTGACCTAGAGAATTTCCCTGGAACCCCAGTAGGTGTTTTCCCCCTCACCGACCTTGGTCTGTGTGTGACACTTCAGGAAACCTCCTCCATCCAGTGTTCCTTCTTATGAAGAGTGAATTTCAGCACTGCTATAGGTAGTATCTCTTTCAGGTTTGTACCTTCCTGTGTATACTCCCTCAACCTTTCACTTGCTATTCCAATATTCTCTAGAACTCTCTTTACCCTCTCTTAGTAGCTAGTCCCATTTTACAAATTAATAATTCTTTTCAAATTACTAGTCTGCTGTCTCCTTGAGGACCTGATGTCTTTAAACAACCTCAATGCAACATGACTTAAAATGTTTAAAGAACCTTCTCAAATGGTTCATAGTTAAATTCGATTCCATTTAGGATTTTACCAGCTATGTTTGATGCCTGAAATGTCTATAAATGGAACAACAGTAAGAAATGTAGATTTAGTTAGAATGGTAAAATTAGGGAGACATGAGGAAACACTGTTCACCCTAAAGCCTACACTCATTCTTCAAAAGTAGGATCTAAGAAATACAGTGCAGATGTTAATATGTGATGAGCCTGTGAGGGTAAGACATTTGCATTCTAATATGAGGTTTAAAAAAAAAAACGTTATTTCATGTAACTCACCACATCTGTATATAGTTGAAAATAATATGAGGTCATTTAACAAGAGACAATACAAAACTTAAAATCTCCACCCTATGATAAATAGGACTTCTACATGATTACTGATATTTCTTTTCTATGTGAACATGGGTTCAAATTCCTTCGAAGCCCATTGCTCTAAGTACCTGTTTTCTTCCTCACATTCCCTTTTCCAAAACAATTCATTTTTCCCTCCTTCTTCACTCTCACTGCTGCTCTTTCTTTATGCTTGCTTGTAGTGGTGTTTTTCATTGTCAGGTGGAAACCCAGAGCCTGGAAAACTGGTAACTACTGGATTTTGTTTTACCCCCTAAGTACTTGAAGCAATGGATTCCTTTTCCACTGCTGTGAGGCCCTGAAACTTGGGAGGCCCGCTGCTGTTTGCTCTTCTAGAAGCTTATTGACTATCAGTGACTCTGGGAACCACCTGCTGCGGCTAGGGAATGTGATCTGGCTTCTGCAGTTCCTAGTGAGAAAGTACTCATTTTCTTAATAATAAAGTGTTTCCCTCTAAAATATTATTGAAAAATCATTGCTACTGGCTGCTGCCCTTCTCAGGAAAAGGTGCTTTTCTTTTAGCAAGATACTGACTGATGTAGATAAATAAGCTTGATTTATCATATGGGCTTGCAAACTCTTCTTTACGCTAAGTGATAGCAACTGTTGAGTTAATAAATATTCTAACTGTTAAGCATATAAAGTCATTCCATTCAAATCAACAGGCATTTATGAAGTATCTGGTACATGTTTAGAATCATTTTAAAGCAGTAGTATTCATAATTAAAAAAACATTAGGCCCTGGAGTCAAACTTTTGGTATTTGAAATTTAACACTTCTGTTTACTACATATATATTACAGGCTGCCTTTGTAAGCCCCAAATTCTTCATCTGTAAATCAATATGACAGTATTAGCTACCTCAGAGGAGGAATACATAAGATATATCTCATAGAGTTACTTATAATTTTTATAATTTAAAATATTTTTTAAGTATTGGAGAATTGTGTGAAATTTTTCCTGCCCTCAAAAAATTTGCATGAAGGAAAAAATAAACAATAAAAGAAAATATAAAAGAATAAATCGCCAGGTCCTATAAAATAAATTTTATAAATTACAGCACTACTAACGTATGAAATGAAGATTTGAGAAATAGTCATTTCCTAGAGTTTTCCAAATAACTTTTTTTTAAGTTGAAAGTGTAGCTTGGCATAAATAAAAGTCGGTTACACAAAAATAATTAAAATCTTTGAATTTTGTTTTATATCCAAAAGTTCCTGGTCTCCATAAGAGCATATATGGATTTTAAAAAGTAATAGTCTATCATCTAAAACTCATGAGCCCTCAAAATGATCATTTTGTGCAATATTATGAAAGAAAAAAATAACAAAGTAAGAAAGTCGTGGTCTCTGCTTCCTTAATGAAGTAGTGTCACTACCTGGTAGCTGAGCAAAACTCCCTAATAGGAAAACATAAAAAATTGGGGCACTTGGTTGGCTCAGTCAAGGGTCCGACTTTGGCTCAGGTCATGATCTCACAGTTCATGGGTTTGAGCCCAAAATCGGGCTCTGTGCTGACAGCTCAGAGCCTAGAGCTTGCTTCGGATTCATTCTCTCTCTCTCTCTCTCTCTCTCTTTCTCTCTCTCTCTCTCTCTCTCTCTCTGCCCCTCCCCTGCTTGTGCTCTCTCTCTCATAAATAAACATTAAAAAAAAAATTTTAAGTACACTAAATTATATATGAGCTACATATTTGTAAAAGACATTTGCTAAACAATGATAATTTATGTTCTAGTGCTCTGTGCAATGTGTTTTGCTTCATTTTTGTTTTATTTTTATAAGTCTTAGCAGGAATGTCTCCCCTGTGAGCCAATTACCCTAACACTGTTTGCCCCTACCCTTCCCTAAATTTTGGAGAACAGTAAGTTCCCTGCCCAGTTGTGGACACTTAGTAAACTAAAGTGAATTGAGAGGAAGCCATGATTCATTTACCCTACCAGTGAAATTGCATTTTTCCTGATGAATTTTTATTAATGACTACCGCTCCTGTTAGGTGACCTTGGAAATGACATAAAATGTATATAGAATAATGCCAGTTCAGAGGTAATTCTGTCACCTGACACCTTCCTGGGGTACAGTTCCTTGAATGTCTTGTGGGAAACTACTCCACCTTTCATATAATTTAAGTAGGACAGCCAAGGACTGGCATAAGACCTAAACCAGAACAATCAAAACCTCTCTCCTGAATGTTTGTATCTTGAACAGAATGACATGAGGTAAAACAACAATAACAAACAAGCAAACATTAAAAAATGGCCTTTTTCCACCATCTAGGTGTGAGCGGTTGACTCCATTCTTGACCATGTCTTTTCACAAGACTTTCAGGATCAAGAGACTGCTGAACAAGCAACAAAATCAGAATCATCCCATTCCCTGATTGATCCATATAAAAACTAGTAATGAAATCACATAAAGTGACACAAGAAGATGCTGAGGAAGACCTGAGCTGGGTCTGTAAGGAATTCAACATAGGATGGCACAAACATTTATGCTGTATCAAGGTCACTCGCATCTTACCATAACAAGCTCTAAAGGTCACCACTATCTGGACAGTTGGACATGTTTCACTAGAAAATAATGAATTTTCTCTGTTTCTGCATTTCTGTGCTAGTAGGTTACTTCAGTAATATGTGAGACCTTTTGTTTGGGGCAAAAAAAGAAACCAATTCAAACTTCCCCAAAGAAAGGGATCTAAAGAGACTTTACTGATAGTTGACACTGCCCTAGTTCCTCTCCTGCCAAAAGCTTGGTTGTTCAGATTTTTCTGTCAATTTTGTGAGCTTCTCTGTGTATTTCAACAAGCTACTCTTTTACTTAAATTAGATGAGTCAATTTCAGTTACTAGCAACAAAAAAATCCCTAACTCACGAACATTTGTACAAAGAATATTTCTAACATCAAAAGAAAAAGAACACATCCAGACGCTTTTCCAAGTTTTCTAATCCATGTCCAATATAATGCAAACATGACAGAAAAGAATGATTAAATCCTCTTTATGGCTAAATAACAAGTAACATTCCATTGTATAGATATACCACATTTTTAGTCATGAATTAGTTTGTAAACATTTATATTGTTCCCACTTTTTGAGCATTATGAACAATGCTGCTGTCAATATTCATATTCAAGTTTTGTGTGGACCTGTTTTCAATTTTCTCAAGCATATACCCAGGAGTGGAATGGCCATGGCATATGGTAATTCTATGTTTAATTTTTTGAGGAACCACCAAACTGTCTTCCAAAATGGCTGTGAGGTCAATTTGAGTAGACAAACCAGTCTCTGAAAATGATGCTTGCAAACGAGTTACTACCATGTCAAAGTCTCCATGATATATTTGACCCTAAAATACTCCCAGATGACAGCTGTAGTGCTGCTAGAGTGTCTTGGTTCCTTTTTCTGCACCTGTCAGGAGAGGCCCTACTAATGAGAGACTGTTATACCCTATGATTGATCAAGTTCTCAAAAACAATTTTCTCTTCTTCCTGTTATGGGTAGTTCTGAATATTAGATATCTTTTTTCCCCATGGAGTCAAAAAGTACCTAAGTATATATGATTTCAAGTTGAAAAACTGGAGACAGAAATCAGGTATTGGCAGTTTATCCATTTTCACTGGTGTGTGAATTGTTAATATAAATGCGGGAACATAAACATTACTGCAAGTCAAAATGTTTTGATGAACAAGTTTTAGCACCTCAACTTTACAACAATTATAAATAAATGCGTTACATTTTTCTAGACAATGCCAGCATTTGGGTTTTTTTTAAAACAAGTAAATTTCTTATTGGTGGGAACTATATGGTATTTATAGCATTTTTATCTTACAGTAGATTCCTTCCATTCATTATATTTTTCTAACTGACTTGTCCTACATGTTTTTAACATTGTCTGTCTTCTGGTTCTATTCCTATTAGTTTGCTATGGTTTCAAGTGTATTAAACCATAAAAAAGACATTAGACAGTATGAGTATATCTTAGGATATTTTTATAAGTTTTAACATTATACATTTAAACAATCAGAAAATTAGATTATAAATTGTAATTATATAGTCAATCTGAATTTTACTGAAGTGTATTTAATATTCTCCCTAACCCTAAGAGACAACAAATTATTCTAGCTTCTAATATAACTTCAAGTATAAAGAAATAATTCCTCTAAATATTTTGTTGCTAGATATGTTTGCATATATGCCATATCTAAATTGTGAGCTCCTTGGTTGTGAAGGCTGAGAAGCCAAGATGTAATATGATAAAGAGAGCACAGAGTTGAGTACGGGATTCCAGAATCTGAATCCAGAGTCCGTTTCTTACCACCTGAATAAATGTGGTCACAGACTCAAACCCCCTGCCTCTCATAATGCTCAATGAAATAATGTATGTAATTATACCTCCTGAAAAGATTGTTGGGGGATTAAATAAAATGCTATATATAAAAATCATTTAAAACAATGCTCAAAAAGTATGTGTTCTTTTCTTTTTTCTTTTTATAAACCTCAGACCATAGGACAGTTCTTTGCATGGTAAACATTCAACACAAAATGTTGAGGATGATGTAGTATTCCTATAATTTTTTTAATGTTTATTTATATCTGAGAGAGAGAGAGAGAGACATAGCATAAGCAGGGGAGGTACAGACAGAGAGGGAGGCACAGAATCCAAAGCAGGTTCCAGGCTCTGAGCTGTCAGCACAGAGCCTGACACAGGACTCAAAGCCACAAATCATGAGATCATGACCTTAGCCGAAGTCAGACACTTACCCGACTGAGCCACCCAGTCACCTCTGTAGTATTCCTTTATATCACTAGATCTTTAGTAATTATTTTCCCATATATCCTCAAAGATATAGCAAATAGTTGCTCTACTTTACATATATGTGCTGAAACTACTAATGATTAAAGTCAGTGACCATTGTGAAACATACACTACTTTTTAAGAAAGAAAAAAAATATTTATTTCCTCACAAAATGTATAACTGTGATTGTCATTAATCCTGGTCCCTAATATTTCTTACTCTCCTCATAAGAACATGATAGGACTGTACTTCCCTTCCTTCTGGAAGTTAAATATGGCCACGTTTGGCCAGTCAAGTATAAGCAGAAGTGGTTTGAATCTCTTCCAGGCAAAAGTTTGAAAAGCCAATGTGCAGTCCTCCATGGGCTCTTTCCCTCTGTCCTGACAGTAGCGTTTTGGAAGCAGTGGTTCTCAAGCACTACTTGTGCCATCTTATGGGATGTTTGACAATGTCTAAAGATAACCTTTTTGGTTGGCACAAGTTGGAGAGTAGACATCTAGTTACCTGAATCTAGTAAACGGAAGCCAGATCTGCATGAAGTATTCTGCAATGCACAGGACAACCCTAGCCTCTCCCTGGGGCAATAAAAATTATTCAGCCCAAATGTCAACAGTGCCACTGTTAAGAAATCCTGGCTTAGAGTAAGAAAGATTTGATGGTAGCTCCTAGCTATCCAGAAATGGGCAGGAAGCATAAGCAAGAAATAAACCTTAGCTATTTCAACCCATTAAGAGGTTTAGATTGTGTGTTATCACAGCATAGCCTACCTTTTTCTATGTTTATTTTGCAATTTGAATGAAATGAGAACACAATGCACTTTCCTGAGTAATGCTTAAATAACTTAGTTCTGGTATTTCTGTACTTAATAAACACTGAATATATGAGTGCTGAGATTAAAATTGAGGTTGAAATTTGTTTAAAATTAAAAATAAATTGATCAATTCAGATTTCAAGATAGGTTAGCTTATCTTTAGAGGGAAGTCATTGTTCATGAGAAGCAACTGCTTTTAATGCCTAATGTCCTTGTTCCAAGAAACCCAACAATCCAGTCAAATGTTTGGGGTTGTGGGTGGAGAAAGTTATTGCAATTTGCTTTTGAAAATAAAACTGCAGGTTACAAGCGTATTGAAAAAAAGTTGAACTTTATATCACTTTTAGTTTAGATCAGGAAGAGAGCCCGAGTCAGAAACCAAATTTTCCAGAACCTTTGGACTAGCCTCCAGAACTGTGAGAAAATAAATTTCTATTGTTTAAACCACTCAGCCTGTAGTATTTTTTTATGGCAGCCTGAACAGACTGATAAACAATGATGTAAGAAAAAGGAACTAGATCCAGGAAATTCAATCTATAGAGGGAAAAAAAGACCTTAAAGAATTCATGATAGAATAAAGCAAACAGATCCAAAGTAATAATCGAAGAAATAATAGAAACATTCTTAAGCTAAAAATAAACATTAAGTTGAATATTTAAAAGGTTCACCACTTACCAAGAAAAAATAAATGCATACATATATAAAATATTTAATGAATAAAAAATAATTATGCAAATATCAAGAGAAAAAAGTTACCTACAAAGAAATAAAAAAATGAAACTGCATTCAAGTGTCTACTATATGACAGTAAGAATGAATTAATCAATACTAAATGACAGTAAGAATGAATTAATTAATGTATGTAGTATTTGAAGAAAAATTATTGGTACTTAAGAATGTTATATCACAGTCCCTAACATGTTTGTAGGGCATGTACTAATCAAGTTGGGCTACATGTTATAACGAAACACTTCAACATATTAAGATTTATTTCTCACTCACCAGCATTTTTTTTTTTCTGTGAACCACAGGCAGAAAATGTCTTGGTAATAAAGTTGTGATCTGTTTCCTTTTCTGTTTTCAGTTTGGGTCACCTAAGTTTTGGTTCTCAATTCTGTTTGTGCATTTGAATCACCCAGGGGACTTTTAAAAATACTTGGCCCTACCACATAACAATTAAATAAAAATCTCTGAGGATGAGCCATGGCAACCCTATTCTTTATAGTTCCCTTGGTAATTCTAATGAGCAGCTAGGGTTGAGGACTATTGCCTTAGATCAGTGGTTAGATCAGTGGTCCTCAAATGCTAGCATGTGTCAGTATCGTCAGAAGGGCTTATTAAACTCAAAATGTTTGGCCCCACCCCCAGAATTTCTGATTCAGTAGGTCTGGGGTGGTGTTGGAGAATTTCCTCTTCCAACAAGTTCCCAGGTGATGCGGATGCTGCTGGTTTGAGACCATACTTTGAGAACACTTGCCTTAGACCAAAGAATGGTGCTTTTTGCAGTCCCTTACCAAGGTTTTAAAGAGTCAATCTGTTCTGATACTCTGATATTTTCTACAAAGTCTCCTAAATTTCTAGCCACAGGCTCAGAACCTAAGCACCAATATTTAACACATAATATTTTAGCCATTTGCTGAGGGGGGTCATATCACAAACTCCCAAATTGGCTATTCATTTTGCCTCTAAATTTTTATTATTGCCAATAAAGCCCAATTAACATCCTTAAACATATATCCTATTGCCTTGTGCAAGTGGTCTGCATTCTCCAATATGAAAGCCACCATTCACACGTGGCTATTTACATTTAAATTCATTAAAATTAAATCAAATATTCATTTTCTCTGTCACACTACCACATTTCAAGTGCTAAGTAGCTCCATATGGCCAGTGCCTACCTTATTAGACAGTACAATAGAACATTTTCATTTTTTTTAATTTTTTTAACGTTTATTTATTTTATTATTTATTTTATTATTTATAAAAAAATTTTATAAATTTTATTTATATTATATTTTGAGACAGAGAGAGACAGAGCATGAACAGGGGAGGGTCAGAGAGAGGGAGACACAGAATCTGAAACAGGCTGCAGGCTCTGAGCCGTCAGCACAGAGCCCGACACGGGGCTCGAAACCACGGACAGTGAGATCGTGACCTGAGCCGAAGTCGGACGCTTAGCCGACTGAGCCACCCAGGCGCCCCGAACATTTTCATTTTTAAAGAAAGTTCTGTTGGATAATTCTGGTTAAATGTTTGTTTGTTTTATTTTTAACTTGTTTCTTCACCTGGGTGTGCAGCTAAACACATTTTACAGTCTCTTACTTTGAGAACTGGCCATGTCCCTAGTTATTTTCCATGAATTATGAGGGAATAAAATGTCTCTTCTAGGCTAAGCATGGAAGCAATTTGTCCCAAAGGATTGCATGAACAGAGGGTGGGCCCTCTCCTCAAGCCAAGATGGTACCAGGAAAGTGAGAAATCTGAAGGCCCTGGCACAAGCCTCCTGAGAAAGCCTCTCTGAAACACATTGTGGGATGATGTTCTCTTAGACTCCCGTCAAAACCCAGTGCTGCTCAGTGCTCTGAGGAAGAAGCCAGGGCCCAGGTGGGACAAAGTGTCATGTCAGTATTCATGTACACAGACTGGGGAGCCAAATTAATTCAGCTGAATTCTGGTTCTGCTTCTTATTAGCGTGTAACTTAGAAAAGTAAGTGAACACTTTTATGCCTCACTTCCCTTCTCTAAAATAGGGTAATACTATTTTATCTTCCCTATAGTGTTGCTTAGATAGAAGAATGAACTACTGCATTGTTAAAACATTTAAAATAGTGCTGGACACTTATTATTAGACTTAGAAACAAGATTAAAAACACAGTCTATGCTAGCAATTGCCAAGAAACAAAAACCAAAAAGGCAGGTCAATATTAAATGATCATGAGTTAGGCATTGGTTACTAACCATAGAAATAATTTTGCACACATTAAATATGATACATAATTATGTATATATAATTATATATGCATACATATAGAGACATAGATAAAATATTCCAGATACCGTTCTAGAAAAGAGCAATGAGCAAAACAAAAGAAAGCCTTATAATAAGAGAGATCACATTCTAGCACTTTAGTAGGGTTATAGAAAATTCACAAATAATATATAATATCAGGTAAATATAAGCATTATGAAGAAAAAAACAACATAAGTTATAGGAGGTGACATTTGAGGAGCAACTTGAAATAAAAGAAGAAAGTCATGTTCAGATCTAGGGATAGAAAGAGCTGAGGAAACAGCAATAGAAAATCCCTGAGGCATTATGAGCTTGAAGTGTTCAGTGAATAGCAGGAAAATCAGTGTGGTCAGAATTAATTGAGTAAGGTGGAGCCCATAACAGAATGAGACTTCACAGATGGTTGTGGTCAAGACAGTAGAGTCTTATGGTCAGGATTTAAATTTTATTTTAAAACAAAGAAACAATAGGATTGTTTGAGCAGAGAAGTTTCCTTTATCTGATATACAACTTTAAAATATAATCTACTCTGGCTGCTGAGTCAAGAGTACAAGTGGGAGGCTAGTTATGAAGCTTCTGTATATGAAGCATGTAGTCCAGTCAAGAGATTATGTTGGCTTAAATCAGAATGATGGCAGTAGAAGTGGTGATAAGTACTCAGATTCAGGAAAAAAAAAAAAAAAAAAAACAACTTGGATTTGTGCATAAATCTATGATTTATAAGAGTGTTTGGCCTGAGAATATGGGTGAATCATAGAGCCAGATACTAAGATGTAAGAAGACTCACTGGTTTAGTCTTGTTACATTGGAACTTCCAAAGAAGAGTTTGGGACGCAAGTCTCATGCACAGGAGAAATGTGGGATGTTATATATTTACTGACCTTCATACATGTGCTTAAATCTGTGAAAATACATGAGGCCACCTAGGAAGTTAGTGCAGACAGAAAAAAATCTAGTTGCCTGGCATCCAACCAGTTACTTAAGTATTTGCCACCCAGGCCTGGCTAACAAAGGCCTATGACTATTTAGTTTCTAAAGCAATTCCAAGATTTCCCAAACTCATGTAAATGAGGAAAAGAACTTCCAAATTGGTGTTGTCCACAGACAGGAATCTTTCCAATATCCCTCTGAAGAGTCATTATGGAGGATAGAGGTGAGGGGAGCTCCAGCCATTTTTGCTTATAGGAAATATGGCTGCTCCCTTGTAGAATTCACTCTATAGCCAGGGAGGAAATAATTTAGAGACCAGTGTCTACTAGAATAAAATCTGTATCTTGGAGTTCTGATCTCTGCATGTTATATTCCATTTTCCCTGTTTCTAAAAGAGGGGTCTTACTGTATTTGTTTTGTGGTTTTATTTATCAGTTAGCACATAAATGGCCAGGTCATGAGCTGGTACATATAGACCTTATTAAGGAAAGTGAATATAATCCAGAGATTCTAAAGCAGTAACTGAACAATATTTTAGATACAAGAGAGTAAATGTGTTTTCAGATACTCTTTGTGTCTATCAAAGAATGAAATATAATGAATATTTTTATTATTACCTGTTTGGAAACTCCTCTTTTTCCCCCTCCCCCAACTTGTCCTTTTGTGAACTACTTCTTCAATTCAAAGGTATTCTATAACCCACCTGAAAAGGCTTAAAAGGCAGGCATATAATCCAGGTCTAGATTCATTTTGTCAATTCATTTGTCCACAGTGATTGGTCCAAGCCGATTATATGGTATCATATAGTCCAGATTCCTGCCTTGAGTTTTTTGTCTGAAGCAAGTGAAAAGGGTCCTTCTACTTAAGGTCATGGAGTTTTATGAATGTGAAGCCATTGCCTTTCACTCCACATGGGAAAAAGGTGTCTGATGTAAAAGGAAATGAAGCCAAGCAGTAGCAATATCAGATGAGAGGAGGCTAGATGGAGACCCAATGTCATCAGACCTCTGCTTCTGGAGTCTGATATCCCCAGACCTGTTCTCAATCTTGAAGCTCTTTCTTTGAGTCCATGACCTTCCAATTTCATCACATGATGAAAATCCTTGTATAAGCAAGTTTGAGTTGCATTTCCGCAACTTGTAACTAAAAAAATACTCTTGTGGGGCGTCTGGGTGGCTCAGTTGGTAGAGCATCCAACTTCAGCTCAGGTCATGATCTCACGGTCCATGGGTTCCAGCCCTACATCAGGCTCTGTGCTGACAGCTCAGAGCCTGGAGCCTCCTTCGGATTCTGTGTCTCCCTCTCTCTCTGCCCCACCCATGCTCACACCCTGTCTCTCTCTCTGTCTCAAAAATAAACATTAAAAAATTTTTAAAAATACTCTTGAAAAAGTATTAGTACAGAAACCCACTGTTATCACATTCAGATTGGAAGTTCCCAGGTGAGGATGCTGTATAATTCATATGCCTATGGATCACAAGAACTAGAGATGTAAGAACATGAGAGAGACAGGATGCAACATTGATTTCGGAAAACAATCCCTTGATCTTATTCTAAGCCAGGATTCCCCAACTAGTAGTCCCAATATTAGTGGTTTGCATGAGGTTAAACGATATGCTACCAAAAATTATTTGTATAAGTTTAAACAAAGAAACAAGATTATTTTCTGTAACATTTTTCAAAGCTTCTAATTGCATTGTAATTCTTGCTGTGGTGTAAGGCAGCCACCGTGCCATCTATTCAAAGAAAACCATATCATTTATTAACATCTCCACAGAACACAGTTTGGGAAATACTAGACGAGTTTTATGTTGTAGATAGGGAAAATTGTCCTTAGGAATCTTATTCTTATCGTATTCATTCTGATTTAAAGCCTTAGAAAGAAAGAAGAATGAGGCCAGAAGGAAAATACCATTTTTCCCCTGTGCAAAAACAGTCCCAGATAAGGATGCAAACCAATTCAGCCTAGATACCCTACATCCAGGTTGCTAAATCAAATCACAGAGAAGCAAAGCCCTAAGCCAAATAAACAAATATCTAGTGATGGAGTCACAATGACTTTGACAGGAAAATATGGGAGTATTTATGAATAAAAGAAATTTTCTAGTTCCAAAAATGACTGATACGCCTAGATTCAGCAGTCTATGGGTCCTAACTGATAGACATCAACTCTCTGATAAGTAGAAGTTTATTCAAGCTGTTTTAGGTGTTAAGGATCTTCTGATTGCTATATAGTTATGAAATGATAGTGATTTATGAGAGAATTGTGGTATCTTTAGCTTCCAGATTAATCTCAAAATATAAAGGAATCATTTTCAGTTTAAAGATAAACTAAAAAGAGATTAAATCCTCTGCTCTCAACTGTTAGGTTTAGTACTAGCCTGAAAGCATGAAGATAGACTAACACCCTTGAAAATCCTTGTGATCAGTCTTCTTCTAAGATAAAATGCACTGGTATTTTGCTAATAATTGATATTCAGGTCATTTTTTTTTCACTTCAGCTCTGGCCAGTTTTTAAAGTGATGAGTATTATTTGAGAAAAAATAGATGTGTGCATAGAACTTGAAATTGAAGGAATTAAAATTGCTCTAAGGTCTCAACTAATAAAATCCAATTAAAACAAATATCCATATCAGTAGCTTTGGTGGAAACAAACCTAAAAACTGTCTGTGTATGACTGATATGTATAGTACCATAAAAAAAACCTAAGTAGACCTAAGTTATATCTCATGGAAATTGGATTGTAATTTCCAAGTTCAAAAAGTGGAAATCAAATAAATTATTTAGAAAAAGATTTGATGAAGAGAAAGGTAATAGCAGAAGATAGAAAAATTATGTCAAATAACGCTCAAGTTTGCAATGTTTAAAAGTACTATGAAAGTAAATCACAAAATATGGTAAATATCATTCATCAGAATTCACTATGGCCCAGAAGAACTATACTTCAAATCATGTACTCTATTAGTTCTGAGTCCATGCATAATAAGCCATTTTTGGATTGCCACAATGACTTGCCACATATAACACAACATGGAATAATCTGAATGGAAGACAAAAAGCAATTCAGTGACTGGAAATACTTGTTTCCTATGGTAATTTGCCACATTTCCCAGTCCAGGGTATAAAATAGAGACATATTAGCAATAAATTTTACTTATTCTTGCTCTGAGCGGCAGTTTCTCCAATTCTTGGCAGAATTTTTTCCAGTTATATAGCAAATGCCCCAGTAGTTATCTGCATGCATTCATGAGCAATTCTGTTCAGAAACTATGTGACAACTCCATTTGTATATTATTTGTTTTGATTTGCCCCTGGTCATGACTAACATCAAATCTTCCTTCCTGCTGAAAGGTGGGAAGGCACTTCATCACTCCTTTAGGATGTGCTCCATAGCCTGAGTTGAGGATTCTTTTTGGGTGCTTTTTGGACAGTGCTTTTATGAGGAGTGGGATGAGAGAAGCAAGACAGAACAGGAGGGTGAAGGGGAAGCTAAGCAAGGATGTGTCTCAGTTGGTGACTACCTTCCTTCTGATCCTACAATTAAGTTCTGAAATTTAAATTTCACCATAAAGGTAGCCCACCTTAAGGCAAGAAGTTTCCCTTTTGAACACTCAATGTCACACAGTCATTGGCCAAGGTCTATATGTAGGAAGTAGGGGAGGTGGTTTCTGTTTGGCCAATAATTCATATGCCCATGGATCACAGGAACTAGAGAGGTAGGAACACTAGAGAGACAAGATGTGACATTGATTTGGGATAACAATCCTTGATCTTATTCTAAGCCAGTATTCCCCAACTAGTAGTCCCAATATTAGTGGTTTGCATGAGGTTAAACGATGAGGCTCTACCCTTTTGGTAGAAAGGGAGAGCAATGAGTTATCATTAGCCAACATTCAGAGCAACAGGAAGATGAGTATATGTGATGCCAAAGGAACCCAGATGAGGCACCAATACCCATTTATTGTATAACTCAAATCCACTTGTTTGTCACATTAAATGTACTTCATCTGAGCATAGCTTTTCTAGGATTCTGGTTAATCTCATTTCCATAACCCTTACAAGAGAAGGGTTAGTGGGATGAACTGCCTCACCTGCTGCTGTACCTGTTCCTAAACCCATAACCAAAACATCTCCCTCTTCCATTACCCTTTCTACGTTCTCTTGCTCACTTTCTGGTGTTTCTGATTGTCAGAATTTCTTGTTTGCCTTGTGAGATAACCCTTGGTTATCATGCCTTTTTCAAACCATGGTTACTATACTTATCATTCATTTTGTTACAGCTATAGAGATGTCCCAATGTATAGTAGCAACTATGCCTCCTCATGATGATCAGGATCAATTATCCCTGCCAGTATGTTAGAGTCAACATACTCAGAAACAAACATTTCCTTGTTTACTGGTCTCCTAGTTTGAAGTGTACAAAGAAACCAAGTAGTATCTTTAGGTTTAAGTTTGGTGAAAATCTCACTGTGTCCTCTAGCGAAGAATCTCTGGATCCTTCTGCAAATCAGAATCTCAGGATCTATAGAGGCTGAAGTTGCAAAGATCAAAATCTCAAATTCCTAAATGGGTAATGATTAGAAAAGGTGAGCCACTCTTGTTTCCTAGACCTATGTATTCTAACTATTGGATACACACAGCTCCATATAGTGTTACCTATTAGTTAATGGCCATTCGTTTCAGACGTCTTTGAGGACAGCACCCAAACAGCTCAGTGATTCATCACCAAACTGATTCTCTCAGCCAGCAGCTTTTAGATGGTGTGCTATGTGGATTCTATGGTTAGAATTCACCACTACAACTTATTTCTAAAACATACGTATATGAAGTCAGGGCAATATTCTACAAAATCCCACATTGTTGGGTCAGATACCATGAGCCCTTAAACAATGTTGTGGAGGGAGGAACTGAAGGGGAAAAAAGCAAACCTGGATCTGGATCTCAGGTCAAGCTCAATCAGAAACATTTTCTTTTTCATAATGTGTCAAGAATGATATAAACCACTTGACACCAAGCCACTTAAGTGGTATCCTCAAAGAATTATGCTATGCTGGGAGCTCAATGTCATTCTTTGTTGTGGGCAGCTTGAATGTCCAGCCTTCATGTAAGGGAGCCCATGCTGCCAGGTCCATGTCTCCTTCACTGCCACCATAGGGCACTAGCATTAAGAAGGCCAAGGACATAATCTGACTGATATCTATTAACTGAGACATTTTGTCCATCTGGTTCTTCAATTCTTCTTCAGCAGTGGATGCTCTCTGGTGGGCATCAGAATATGATACAAAAAGCCTCACCCTTTGTGCTTACTCATTTGGGCCCATCCACATGTTTCTTTTCCAGACCTTCTTATCCCTAATCTTCCAATCTTGAACTTTCCAAGCCATTGATTATAAGGTAAGCAATTTGATACTGCTCGTGTGCCTGTATACACATTTTCCTCAGGCCATTTTTCTCTTCACAAAGAGTGGATGGGGTGCTACTCTTCAAAATGCAGTATAGACTTTTAGCCAATGGTAGTTGTATGTGATGTGTTCCTAGTAGTTAGAATACATGCGTCTGGAAACCAAGGTTTAGAAGTTGAAGTGACCCAGATGGAAAATTTGCTTCCAGATATCAAAGAAAGGAGTCACCATACTGGCAATAATTGACCAGTGGTCATGAGCCACTGTTCATTTGCAGCTGCATGCTAGGAACGATGAGGAATATGTTGGGCAATTCTATAGGTAAGGGACCATCTGTGAGATGAAATGAGATAACACATACAGCAACTAGGGAATAAGTGTCTGAACCAGTCAAGAGGAGCTGAGAGAAACACCAACAGCATCTACTATCCCCATTGCTTCCAGCAGTTAGAGAAAAACTGCTTTCCATCAGTCTATCCATTTCTGCCTGGTACGAACTCTGCTGCTAGGTATTGTTGCCATTTTGAGTGCATATTACCATCATGCCTCTTCCAGACAATGCTCTTTCCTGTGATATATCACCACTTCCACAGAGAACTGTCCCATCTGTGTACACTTCCACCTCTCCCTCTGAATGTTATACAACAGCCTCATGCAAACACTGCTGCCTCCTCACAATATACCACCAGTTTTTAAGGAATAACTGATTCTGCTGACATCTATTGCTGCTCTCCACTGCCAATATTATTGATACATGGGAGATCTTGAGAAGCCAAACTCCATTATGATCTTTGGCTACATGGGAAAGAATGTCTCTTGCTTTTTTGTGTCTCTTAGGGAAGAATTTAAACAGCACGGCCATGGTCCCCAGTGTTTTGCATTATGTACTCAGAGCTCTCTTGACTTAGGATTCAAACATGAGTTCATGAAAGGCAGGATAGGGATTAATTTATATGGCAAACCTTTATGAGTATTCTCAGCATCATTCCTTCTATTTGAAAACTGAGGATAACTCCCTCATCTCTTAGGAGATAATTCTTTCCTAGAAGGCTTCTCTGTCATACAAATAAGTTTCTGCAAGCTCCACCTGCTCAGTCTGTCTGTCTGAGATTTCCAGATGTATCTAAATCCCAAAAGTAAATATTGGTTAGGTTTAAGCCAAAACAGAATATATAATACTTTGGCAGATATTTTATACACTCAAGTGTCTTCTAAATCTAATTGTTTCATCTGTGTCCCAAGTCTGGTCAGAAGCCCACTGAAGACTGAGTTTATACCCTGAGCCTCCATGTATTTTCTCAGGCAATGCGATGCCATTAGGCCTCTCTGGGGACTTCAAACAAGGTTTCTCCTCTATGTACCCCAAACTCATTATTGTCTCATCTCCTCCCTAAAACAAATGCATTTCCTACTCTCCTTGTTTTTTCGTTATATTCTTATGAACTACATTTTTATCATTTTTATTTAATTTTGTAACAGATGCAGATTACAAACAGCAGCAATGATTCAGAAGCTACCAAAAACAAAACCCAAAGGTTGTAAAACACATGCTGCATATGGTTTATAAACGTTTTCATTTCCTAATTGTCTCTGTGAAGATCTGAAATGTTTGAATCATGCTTGAGGTTGATAGTATTCAACAGGCTTAAAATTGTTATTTTTTTAACTGCTTTTCAAATGTTAGATTTGCTATTACCTTATCTATCCATCTATCTAATTTTCATATACAGATAATCTTTATATGTAAATATATAAATTTATAAATAAATATATATAGATATAGATAGATATAGATATAGATATAGAAATATAGATATAGATATATAATCTCTACAAACATTAAATCAATAGGGGCTCCTGGGTAGTTCTGTTGGTTAAGCATCCAACTCTTGATTTGGCTCAGGTCATGATCTCATGGTTCATGAGATTGAGCCCCACATCAGGCTCTGTGCTGACAGCGTGGAGCCTGCTTGGAATTCTCTCTCTCTCCCTCTCTCTCTCTGCCCCTCCCCGCTCACACAAATGTGCTCGCTCTCTCTCTCTCTCTCTCTCTCAAAATAAATAAGTAAACATTAAAATATTTATAAAAGAAGATTAAGGCAATAAGGTATATCAAATAGTAAGTAGTAGTCCCTGGAAAATAGACATAATTTTTAGATGACTCTAGGTATAATACTTCCAGTAATGTGTTTTCAAATGAACAAATACTATAATCTGGTAAGCAACAAAAGGAGCATAGTTTCTCATATAAAATCTTTGGTTTTAACTTCATGATATATGGTATTCTTGTGACTCAAAAATTATTAAATATATTTAAAAAAGAAAATAAGGTTAAATAATTTGGACTTACATTTCATCTCTCAACAATTTATTGAAAAAGATCAAAATGTATTTTCCTAGAGAGACATGTCATGAATATTTCTGGGGGAAAATAGATTAGAAAGCTCATGCTATTTTAGCATTTGTTTGAAGTCTGAAAATCTGAGTTCTATTTACAACTCCAATCAACATAATCAGCTAAGACCAAACATTTCGCTTATTCTTCCTGGAGTTTCTATTTGTGTACTATCAAATAATAATTGCTGTGCTGAATTAAAAGAGTAACAGTAAGTTCTTGAAGTAAGTTTGGTACTTTAGAAATGGAGCATGTATTACTGGAGAACCTGTAACATGGTGATATCGAGCATACATTCCACACAGTCAGTCTACCTAAGTTCAAATAACAGCAACAACTGTACAACTTTGAATAAGTTATTTATTGTTTCTCTGCCTCAGTATCATCATCTACTAAGTAAGGAAAGTATTAGTACTCATCAACTACAGTCATTTTGAGCATTCACAATGTCAAAATCTATAAAGCTTTAGAAGAGTAATTGACACATAGTAAATGTAGTACATGAAATGTTTGTTTAAAAATACTTTCAGGTAACTGTCAAAAATTTAACATTGCTTAATTTATATAAATGTCTAAGACAACAGAAACAAATCATCATTTTTTAAATATATAAAATAAATACACCCATAGCAGAAACAAAACAAAAAGTGTATTTTTCTTGTTGTTGTTTATCAGCTAGTAAGCCATCAAGTATAGTGTTTCTGTCTCTGTAGTGGAAAGAATGGTATACCCAAAGTATATGATTTGACTTAGATTTTTAAAAAATGGTTGAAATGGTGAAAATCAAATCTATATATCTTATCAACATAAATTTAACTTAAAAAGCACCATGGAATTCTCTAGGCTTCCTAAATAACTTCAAAATAGTTCATAGAAAATTTCAAGTTTTAGACATAGAAGAATCTGAAATTTTATTTGCAGCATAGGGCTTAAAGTATAATTTTCTTGCACCCCTAGTACCAAGTATGTTAATGATGTGACTCTGTGCTGGTAACTAATATCTAAACATACGTGCTATGTAATTTCAGCATAGTTAACATACAACATTTTATTAGTTTCAGGTGCACAATATAGTGATTCAACAATTATATATTACAATGTACTCTTAAAACCCGTCACCTGGGGTGCCTGGGTGGCTCAGTCGGTTGGGCGTCCGACTTCAGCTCAGGTCATGATCTCACAGTCCGTGAGTTCGACCCCCGCATCGGGCTCTGTGCTGAGAGCTCAGAGCCTGGAGCCTGTTTCAGATTCTGTGTCTCCCTCTCTCTCTGACCCTCCCCCATTCATGCTCTGTCTCTCTCTGTCTCAAAAATAAATAAACGTTAAAAAAAAAAAAAAAGAGTGACAACTGTTTAAAAAAAAAAAAAAAGTCACCTATTTTACCCATCCCCTCATCTGTCTCTCCTCTTATAACCATCAGTTTGTTCTCTCTAGTAAAGGGTCTGTTCTTTGGTTTGTTTCTTTATTTCTTTGTATGTTTTGTTTTTTAAAGTCCACATATGAGAGAAATCTTATGGTGTTTGTCCTTCTGTGACCTACTTCACTTAGCATTAGATTCTCTCTAGATCCATCCATGTTGCAAATGGTAAGATTTTACTCTTTTCTATGTCTGAGTAATATTCCAGTGTGTGTGTCTGTGTGTGTGTGTGTGTGTGTGTGTGTGTGTGTGTGTGTGTGTACCACTTCTTTATCCATTCTTCTATCGATGGACACTTGGGCTGTTACCATAATTTGCTTATTGTTAAGTAATGCGGCAATAAACAAGGGGCACATAAATCTTTCAAATAAGTGTTTTTTGTTTTTGTTTTTTGATACAAATATCCAGTAGTGGCATTCCTGGATCATATGCTAACTCTATTTTTAAAATTTTTGGAGGAAACTCTACCCTGTTTTCCACAGAGGCTGTATCAGTTTGCATTCCCACCAACAGTACGTGCAGGTTCCTTTTTCTCCACATTCTCACCAACACTTACTGTTTCTGGTATTCTGATGTTAGCCACTCACACAGGTGTGAGGTGATATCTCATCATGGTTTTGATTTGTATTTCCCTGATGATGAGTGATGTTGAGCATCTTTTCATATGTCCATTGGCCATGTGAATGTCTTCTTTGGAGAAATGTCTGTTCATGTCTTCTGACCATTTTTAATTGCATTATTTGTGTTTTGGTGTTAGGTTGTATACATTCTTTGTATATTTTGGATACTAACCTTTTATTGGATATGTCATTTGCAAATATCTTCTCCCATTCAGTAGGTTATCTTTTAGATTTGTTAATATTTCCTCTTCTGTACAGAAGCATTTTATTTTGATATGGTCCCAGTAGTTTATTTTTGCTTTGTTTCTCCTGCCTCAGGAGACACATCTAGAAAGAAGTTGCTGCGACCAATGTCAGAGACATTATTGCCTGTGCTCTCTTCAAGGATTTTTATGGTTTCACATCTCACATATAGATCTTTGACCCATCTTGAGTATATTTGTGTGTATGGCATAAGTGGTCCAGTTTCATTCTTTTACATGTAGCTGTCCAGTGTTCCTAACACATTTGTTGAAGAGACTTTTTCCCGTTGTATATTCTTGCCTCCTTTGTCAAAGATTAATTGGCCATATACATAATCATGGGTTTATTTCTGGGTTCTTTATTCTGTTCCACAGATATCTGTGTCTACTTTTGTGCCAGTTCCGTGCTGTTTTGATTACCACAACTTTGTAGTTTATCCTGAAATCTGAGATTGGGATACTTCCAGTTTTGTTCATCTTTTTCAAGATTGCTTAGGCTATTCAAGGTCTTTGGTGGTTCCATACGAATTTGGGGACTTTCTGTTCTAATTCTGTGAAAAATGTTATTGGTATTTTGATAGGGATTGCATTAAAATTGTAGATTTCTTTGGGTAGCATGAACATTTTAACAATATTTGTTCTTCCTATCATTAAGCATGGGATATCTTTCAATTTGTTTGTGATGTGTTCAATTTTTTGCATCGGTGTTTTACAGTTTTCAGAATACATGTCTTTCACTGCCTTGGTTAAGTTTATTCCTAGGTATTTTATTCTTTTTGTTCAATTTTAAATAAGATTTTTTTAATTTCCCTTTCATTGGTGTAGAGAAATGCAATGGATTTCTGTATATTGATTTTGTATCCTGAGACTTTACTGAATTCATTTATCAGTTCTAGTAGTTTTATAGTAGTGTCTTTAGGGCTTTCTATACAAAGTATCGTGTTACCTGCAAACAGTGAAAGTTTAACTTGTTCCTCACTGATTTTATCTCTTTTTCTTGTCTGACTGCTGTGCTAGGACTTCCAGTACTATGTTGAATAAAAGTGGTGAAAGTGGACATCCTTGTCTGGTTCCTGACCTTAAGGAAAAACTCCTAATTTTTTACCATTTGAGTATGATGTTAGTTATATATTTTTCAAATATGGCCTTTATTATATTGAGGTATGTTCTCTCTAAACCTACTTGTTTAGGGTTTTTATCATGAATGGATGTTGTATTTTTTCACATGCTTTTTCTGCATCTATTGAAATTATATGGTTTTTATTCTTTCACATGGTGATGTGATGTATCACATTGATTGATCTGTCAATATTGAACCACCCTTGCACCGCAGGAATAAATCCCACTTGATCATGGTGAATATTTTTAAATGTATTGTTGAATTCAGTTTGCTAATATTTTGTTGAGGACTTTTGCATCTATGTTCATCAGATACATTAGTCTACAGTCCTCTTTGTTTGTAGTGTTTTTATCTTATTTTGGTAATAAGGTAATTCAGGGCTCATAGAATGAATTTTGGAAGCTTGTCTTTCTCTTCTATTTTTTGAATACAGTAGGTATTAATGTTTATTTAAATGTTTGGTAGAATTTACCTGTGAAGCCCTCTGGTTCTGGACTTTTGTTTGTTGAAAGTTTTTAAATTAGTGATTTAATTTCATTGCTGGTAATTGGTCTGTTCAGTATTTTGATTTCTTCCTGATTCAGTTTTGGGAGGTTATATGTTTCTAGGAATTTATTCATTTCTTCCATGTCATCCAATTTGTGGGCATATACTTTTTCATAGTTTTTGTAATCCTTTTTATTTCTGAGGTGTTAGTTATTATTTCTCCTCTTTCATTTCTTTTTTTTTTTTCTCCTCTTTCATTTCTGATTTTGCTTATTTGAGACCTCATTTGTTTGTTTGTTTTTTGTTCATGAGTCTGGCTAAATGTTTATCAATTTTGTTGATCTTGTCTAAGAACCAGCTCCTGTTTTCACTGAGCTGTTCTTTTTTTTTTTATAGTTTCTATTTCATTTATTTCTGCTCTAATCTTTACTATTTCCTTCATTCTGCTGTCTTTGGGGGTTTTTTTTGTTCTTGTCTTTCTAGTTCCTTTAGTGTAAGGATGTTTATTTGAGGTTTTTCTTACTTTTTGAGGTAGGCCTATATTACTATAAACTTCCCTCTTAGAACAGCTTTTGCTGTATCTGAAAGATTTTGGACCACTGTGTTTTCGTTTTCATTTGTCTTCATGTATTTTTTAATTTCCTCTTTGGCATCTTGTTTTACCCATTCATTGCTTAGTAGCATGTAATTTAGCCTTCATATATTTTTTCTTGTGGTTGATTTCTTGTGGTTCCAGATTTTTTCTTGTGGTTGATTTCTAGTTTCATAGCTTTGTGGTTTGAAAAGATGTATGGTATGAATTTAATCTTTTTGAATTTGTGGACACTTGTTTTGTGGCCTAACATATGATCTATCTTGGAGAATGTTCCAGGTGCACTTGAAAATAATGTGAATTCTGCTCTTTCAGATGGAATGTTCTGTATATATCTGTTAGATCCATCTGGCCCAATGTGTCATGCCACTGCTTCTTTGTTGATTTTCTTTTTGCATGATCTATCCATTGATATAAGTTGGGTGTTAAAGTTCTCCACTATTATTATATTATTATTGATTATTTCCTTTATGTTTGTTATTAACTGCTTTATGTATTTGGGTGCTATCATGTTGGGTGCATAAACATTTAGGACTGTTATATCTACTTGTTGGATTGTTCCCTTTCTGATTACATAGTATCCCTTTTTGTCTCCTATTATAGTTTTTATTTTAAAATCTATTTTCTCTGATGTAAGTATTGCTACCACAGCATTCTTTTCACTTCCATTTGCATGATAAATGTGTTTCCATGCCTTTACTTTCATCCCTTCACTTGTCACAAGTTTGAAATGAGTTGTAGGCAGCATATAGTTGAGTGTTTGTTTTTTTTAATCCTGTCACCCTATGTCTTTTGATTGGGGCATTTAGTCCATTTATATTCAAAGTAATTATTGGCAATAGGTATGTACATATTGCCATTTTGTTACTTGTTTTATGGTTGTTTTTGTAGTTCTTCTCTGTTCCTTTCTTTTGCTCTTTTCTCTAACAGTTTGCTGGCTTTTTTTTAGTGATATACTTGTATCCCTTTCTTTTTATTTTTTTGTGAATATCTATTACTGGATTTTGATTTGTGGTTACCATCAGGTTTATATATAATACTTTATGCTTATAGCAATCTACATTAAGTTGATGATTGCTTAAGTTTGACCTCATGCTTTCTCCTTCTCCACTCCACAGTTTAGGTATATGGTGTCATACTTTATGTCCCTTTTACTTTGTGAATCTCGATTGATTTTCATAGATACACTTAATTTTATTATTTTTGTATTTCTTACTTTTCTTACTGCTGCTATGGTCTTTCCTTCCCACCCAAAAAGTCCCCTTTAATATTTATTGTAGTGCTGGTTTAGTGGTCATGAATTTCTTTAACTTTTGTTTGGGAAACTCTTTCCCTTTCTATTCTGAATGATAGCCTTGCTGGGTAAAATATCCTTAGTTGCGGGGTTTTTTGTTTTGTTTGGTTTTTTGGGTTTTTTTTCCCCCTCTCAGCACTTTGAATATATCATGCCACTCCTTTCTGGACTGCAAAGTTTCTGCTGGACAATCTGCTGATAGTCTTATGGTGTTTCCCTTGAGCGAACACATTTTGAAAGTTCCTTACATATAAATATTTTCTCAAAACTTCGTAGTTAATAATTGAAGAGGCAGTGACTATTTTCTGTATTGCCTTTATGTTTCTGAAAATGTACTAATTATATTTATTCCGAAGTAATTTTGTTGTATGAAGTTGCTAGATATACTCTATATCAGGGGAAGTTTGTATTATAGTCCTCATCTACTTCCTCATTCAGCACTGGACACATAGACATTGAACTCTTAACAGTAAAATATTTTCACCATAGTTATGAATTGGTAAGCCTTTTAAAATGCAAATATTTGGGTGCCCATCTTTTACCATACAGGAGTGTTTTAATACATATTATTTACTAGCTCAGAGCTCAAGCTACAAAATGCATTTGGATTAGATACTCCTCATTTTCCATGTCAGTTCTTGCTCATTCTATTATAATGTCTCTTTTCAACAGTTTCAGAAAGAATGTCACTTGCTGCAGGTTACACAGTTGATTTGTTTTCAGAGTCAGATCCACAATCTATGTCTATTGACTTATAATCCAGGGATGTTTTGACTACATCATTTTGCCTCCTAGTTGGTAAAAGAGAATATATACTATTTTCTGATGAAAGGCTCTCAATATTAAATATTTCTTCAGAGAAATATCAGGTTCTTAAAATTAAACTTTGCCAGTAAAATCTTAAGCTCTTTCTCCTCTATTGCCAGTATTTGTTTTCTTGGCAAGATTTGTGTTTTCATCAAAAATTTCTCTTAATTTTATTCCATTTTAACTATATAAAATGGTATCTAACTTGTGCACTTGCAGCTTGCAAGAAATAAAGACAAGGTGATAGTACTTCAGATATTGCGGCAAGTCAGGCATCAAAGTGAATGGTGAACCAACATACAAAAAGCAAGTCTTTTGGAAAGCATTTCTTGGGGGGAAACTCACAGAAACTAGTGCCCTAAAGTCTACTGTTGACCATCACCTTCAAAGGCAGAAAACAGATGTATCAATGACAGGAATCTAACTTGAAAATTTGAGGTCTATTAAATATCTTTATTAGGAAATCATTAGTCCTTCCTATGTCATGCATCATCAGGAGCTGGGATGTAAGAGTAGCATCATGGTAGAACAAGCCTCAGACTCTCCCTTGACGTAATCAGGGAGGACACATTCCAAGATTCCTGCTACAGCCTTCCTGAGCTAGTCAGTAGACCAGTGACCTGGTAGACCACCTCCACATCCTGCTAATATTGATTGGCTTACACACACAGTTGCAGCCAATTTCCATGGTGTTCTAGAGGAGCCCTGCTTGATGGTTAACAAGTAGTTTAATTTTACCTCTCATGCAAGTAAGAAAAACAGAAAATAGTGTCTAAGGTTACTAAGCTAGGTCTCACAGAAGTGCGGCCTTGTTTAGAGAGAGTAGAGTCTAGAGATGGAAGGGTAAGTCTAATGGTTTCCCTCAACTTTGATGTTCATAATGACTCAGTCAGTTATGTGACTCAGTTTATTTGTGTGTTTTGAGTATAAACCTGAGAGAGAGGAGAATTTTCTTGTTTAAAGATTATCCCAAATACCTTCCCACATCCTTAAATCATCTTTATCAAGTTTATAAGAGACAAGTAAACTGTTATATTAATAATTTTTATTTGTCAAAAGGATTATTTCTATATTTGTTTATTCCAGTCTCTTAGACAATATTTTTTGAAGTGTTTAAAATAACTGTCTGCATGGTCCAAACACTCGTCACTGCAGGCAAGAAGAAACTCTGCAGAGGACTAACCTGAGGAAAGGAGCAGCCAAAACACAACAACAGAGTACACATTCTGAAACACTTCCTGAATCACCAGATGCAAAACAGTACAGGAACTCTTCTTAATATAGCCATTAATATAGCCTGCTCTCAGGAGCAGGAACATACCAGGCTTTCCTCACACACACACACACACACACACATACACACACACACACACACACAAGAAAACAGTAAACTAGACAAAATGACAAGATGGAGGTATTCACCTTAAAATAAATGTCTATTCAAGATCACCCAAATCTACTCCTAAAATTTAATTTTAGCTCACATGTGGCTGGAGGCATAAGTATTTAGATCATCCAAATCTTCACAGCCAGCCATGTCTTTGAGTAGTTGTTGATCATGACACCAGGCTCTGGCAATATCATCCATTTCATTCATTTTCATGATTGATGTAGATTACATCAGACTTACAGTGGTTGATATCAGCTGTTATATTGGCTGAAATAATGGATTAATTGTGCCACAATTAATATATTTCATATGTAAAGACAAGACTTTAAATAAAGGTCAGAAGAGAGGCTGAAATTTCAGACTTTAGTAAAACTGAAGTAGTCATGATGGAAAATTTCAACTTACAAATGAAACTGTTCTATCGTCATATTTTGGTTGTAATATAAAACATATATATATATATATATATACACACACACACACACACATATATATATGTGTATATATATGTATATATATGTGTATATATATATATATATACACACACACATATATATATATGTATACGTATATATATATACACATATATATGTATGTGTGTGTGTATATATATATATATATACACATATATATGATCTTTTATTTGAAATTGTGTTTAACTATTTGATTATTGCTATGGACTCAAAATTCTGGAATTCTGGGATTTGGGTAACAATGACTTCAGTGAAACTTGACCTTTAATATTTGATTGAACATTTATAATATACTTGTCAAAGTGAACTTTGGAGTTTAGGAACAGTATAAGTCTTTTGCTTTGCAATTCAGAATTGTAAAATCAATCCCTATGAGTCCAATAATAGAGAGAAATTATAGTTGGAAGTTTTGTTTTACCATCATACTAACCTCCATTAGAAGAATGCAAGGCTATTGTAAAGAAGCACATCATAGAAGAGACTAAATTTTAGTTCTATGATTTCCAGTTTGATACATTAGGCCACTTGTTGAATAACTGTTAAAGCAAAAATAACGTTTCAATTTTTAAGAATAGTATAAAATTTTGAGTCTGTATCATTTAACTCCTTTTTCTTTCTAATAAAAATCCTCAGGCATCTGGGAAGAAACAGGGAAAATTTTTAAAATATTTTCTGTTGCTGGGGTGCCTGAGTGCTTTGAGATTCCAACTCTTGATTTCAGCTCAGGTCATGATCTCAGGGTCATGAGGTCAAACCCCGCATCCCACTCCATGCTGGATGTGGGGTGTGCTTGAGATTCTCTCTCTCCCTCCCTCTGCCCCTCCCTGATTGCAGGCTCTCTCTTAAAAAAATATTTTCTCTTGCATTTGGTTAAGTATTATCACCTTTTTGAGATGTTATAAAATTCTCAACCTTTTAAAATTATGCAATTTAATGCCAAAATATTATCGTGAGATCAAAGGCATGGATTTTTTATAAGTGAGTAACTTCTTGACATTATAATAATATTTCTGCACATACATAAAGAAATAGAAAATTGTCACCAAAAAGAAAAGTTAAAGATAAATGATTTTGTGGTTGGATATTGTTGAAAGAATAAATGGACCTGCCATGTTACAGTCTGCTCTTTCAGAACATTATCCTTTTGGTATTATTATTAACCATATGGCCTTTATAATTGCTAAATATGTTGATCATTTTATTACGCTTTCTACTAATAAGGTTACTGATTCTCCTGTAGTATAAAGAAAAGAGGCTTAAGCCAGGCAAATAGCAGTGTCTTGCTGTCCTTATTTTTCTTCCAGAGGATATTTTCTTTAACATGGGAATAAAAAAGGTCAAATAAGTTTGAGAAACATGAAAGTGAATAGAGTTTATAAAGTTCATTTTGTAGTATTTCTTTGAGTCTTTACCATGCTAGTGTGAACTATGAATCATCAAATAAGGATTTTGTCTCTTTCTTTCAATATATTTTATAACCCTCACCCATCACCACAAAGTATCTGTCAGCTGGGGTGTTTTGAGCAACACACTTTGGTAAATATTGGTTAAGTTTGAGAGGTAAAAGGTCTTGAGTAGATTTTCTTTTATCTTTAATGAGAAAATGACTCATACTTAATTAAAGTTTGTATTGTACACTTCTGATGTCAGACAAAATGTTATTTTCTATTTGTTGATAGATATTTGTTTTCTATCGCTATCATAACAACTTACAACGAACTTAGAGGTTTAAAGCAACACAGTTATTTTCATGCAATTCTGTAGGCCAGGACCCTGACACAGGTCTCACTAAGCTAAAATCAAGGTGTTAACAGGTTGTGTTACTTATTAGAGGCTTTTGGGTGAAAACCTTCCCTTGCTTCCAGTTGTTGCCAGAATTCAGTTCCTTGCAGTTGTAGGACTGAGATCCTCGTCTTCTTGCTGGCTGTCAGCTGAGGGCCATTCTCAGCATCTAGATTTCTCCCATATGCTTTGGCTCCTCCTTTTTCAGTCTTCAAAGCCAGCAATGATGAGTTGAGTTCCTCTCTTCAAACATCTACTCCATCTTTTATCTTATTTTTCTGAGCCAGGAAAGGTTCTTAATTTTAAGAACTCTTGTAATTAGATTGGGCCAACCTGCTGTAGTCCAGGATATTTACATCTGAAAATCCTTTTTTGCTATTAAAGTAATATACGCCTAGTTTCCAGCCATTATTCTGCCTACCACAGATGATAATAGAAGACTGAATGAGACTCTGCCCTCCAATGACTTTTAGTTAGTATGGGTTCCGTGCTCCCCTAACTCATATATAAATATTAATCATTAATATGATATTTTAAGACATTTATGATGAGATCTGAAGGTCACAATATTCACACATCCCTTCAGTATCAGAATACTTGCTAGAGCAGCTGTGATATATTTTCATGTTAGGTTCGAGTGGATATTCCCGAGAGAAATTCTACCTACCTGGCCATGATAAAGCATGTATCCTCAACCCATTCCCCAGTCCTTATTTGGAAATGACTGCACTCGCTCTCTCTCTCTCTCTCTCTCTCTCTCTCAAATTCTCATAGTCTAATATATGAATCTGGACCCAATATGTTTGAGAGTAAGTTGTTCCTACATCTAAGGCACTCCATTCATAATCCTTTGAATTACATTTCTCTCCTCTCTCCAGGACAGATATAGAAATAGGATTTGGTAAAGACAGATGCTGATAAGATTGTACTGAAAATATACTACTCTCTACCCTGAGTTACTGCTTTTTGTGGTTACACACTTTTTCTCACTCTCCTCCTGCCAAACATCTTTTTGATTTCTAGTCATAATTTTGCTTTTAGTTTCTTTTAATGTGGATGACTCTTTTACACATGGTTATTCAAAGCAAGAGTGTGTCCTTTGGATAAAATTAAGTTAAAGGCTGCGTTTCTCCCACCTACTTCTTTGTTTTAGTAATATTAGCTTGTTAATTCTTTGGGCAGTGCATTTTAAATGAAATAGGATGACAATCTCTTTTGAGCATGCATTTTATTGAGTGTAAGGAACTCTTTCTTTGGTCAGATCTAGTTTCCATTTTCCTTGAGAAACACTACATAAATATTCCAACTGTTTTTCTTTGGATTGGCCTTTCTAAACTCTATGCAGACCATTTCCCTAGGGTTAACATATTCTCTCAGCCTTAAACATGGAAATTAGTTCAGTTATTCTCCCTCAAGACTATCTCCTGGTCACTTGTATTAGAATTTGAGTTTTCCCAATGTGTGACCCACTCTTTTACAGATTATTTTTCAGAATGGGTTACTTCTATATCCTATTAAGCCCAGTGAGTACTTATATAACTCTTGAATTATGAACATGGAGTGATTAATTCTGTTTCATCCTTTCTGTGAATACTACATCTCTATTAGGCCTGACCTTTTTCATATCTCTGAAATAACATTCTCTCTCCAGCTTCTACTACTTCTTTCCTAGGGAAAAAAAAGACAAACAAAAACAGTCTTTTGTGTGATAGAAGATCCATTCGTTGATGGGCTTTCTGAAATCCTATAACGTTAGTTATGGCTAAATAAAACTATAAAAAATATTGTTTATGATAAGGAATTGACAAATCATACTGCAAATGTATCCTCAATATTGGCAATATTTAAAATCACTGTTTTTAGAGAATGGGCAAGCTATTTATTCCAGATATTCTCACCTAATACGGTTATTCATTTTGATTAGACCTATAATTCCCACATAAGTTTTAGAAATTATTTCTTGGGAACACATACTTAAGGTGAATCTTGTTCAGTGGAGAAAATCAGCAAAGTTTTGATTATTAAATAAACATCTACTCCGTGTTATAATCATTGGCTCTTTAAGATATGTTCAGTATTAGCCCATTAGGTTACTGCCCCATATAAAAAGAAAATAAAATTAGATAAATGTCCCCAACCTTCTTGCTCAATTCTGTTATTTAAAACTTGACTCTAGACATATACTGAAAAGTAGCTCCTTTCCTTTTTTTTAAGTTTATTTATTTTGAGAGAGAGAAAGAGACAGAGTGTGTGTGTGTGTGTGTGTGTGTGTGTGTGTGTGTGTGTGTATGAGTGGGGGAGGGGCAGAGAGAGCTGGAGAGAGAGAATCTCAAGGAGTCTCTGCAAACTGTCAGTGCAGAGCCCAATGCAGGGCTCAATCTCATGATCCATGAGATCATGACCTGAGCCAAGATCAAGAGTCCAATGCTTAACAACTAAGCCATCCAGGCACCCAGCTCCTTTTCTAATAACATATTACCATCATTAAGGAATACTTTTTGGCCAAATATCATAACCAAAGGAGGCTGTGGCATCTTTGGTGCATGAACACTGTCAGAGACACTTCCTGGACAGTAGATGCCAAAGCTCCAATCAGTTTAAGGCAAGGAATTGTGGCGGGACTGGTGCTATGGAGAGGAAAAGGGGCATCAAGATGTTACATGACTTCATGAACAAGGAGCCCAGAAATATAAATACCTACCACCCACCCCGAGAAGGAAAGGGAATAAAACCAAATTTTCTAATTTAATTTCCCCTAAATTCCAAAGCAGCAAATCTGGGTAACTTGAACTGGATCACTAGAATACTTCTTTTTGCTAAGATACATGATTTCAGACCAGAGTAGAGGAATAATGCCTGCTTTATTTCATATCCCCTGCCCTACTCCTCTCTATACCATATGGATCTCAGATCTTTCCATATTTCACTGAGTACAGGAAAGAGACAAATCAGCTTATGTCCTTTCTGTAGGAGTGGGCCTCTTTAAAGACTAGATTTGGCTGCATATAAGGAAAACATAAAAATGTCATTGGTTTAATTAATGCAAAATTTAATTTCTCTCTCAAAATTAAAGACATGAGGTAGGCAGTTTTAAAGGCAGGTTAGGTGGTTCCACAAGTGGCAGTTCCCCTATCTCCTACTAACATTCTGCTCCACCAGCCACAGCATAATGACCTCCATTCCCAAGGTAGCCACATAGACAAAAATGGCTATTGGAGGAGCCACCAATACATCTCCATTACTAGAGTAGGAAAGGGGAAAAAAAATGTGTCTTTAAGCAGACATCTTAGAAATCTCACATAGTCAATCAGAAAAGAAAAAGAAATACATGAAATCCAAATGGTTAAGGAGGAAGTTAAACTTTCACTGTTTTCAGATAACACGATACTTTGTATAGAAAACCCTAACACCTCCACCAAAAACTACTAGAACTGATAAATGAATTCAGTAAAGTCTCAGGATACAAAATCAATATACAGAAATCCATTGCATTTCTCTACACCAATGAAAGGGAAATTGAAAAAAAAACAATCTTATTTAAAATTGAACAAAAAGAATAAAATACCTAGGAATAAACTTAACCAAGGCAGTGAAAGACATGTATTCTGAAAACTGTAAAACACCGATGCAAAAAATTGAACACATTACAAACAAATTGAAAGATATCCCATGCTCAATGATAGGAAGAACAAATATTGTTAAAATGTTCATGCTACCCAAAGAAATCTACAATTTTAATGCAATCCCTATCAAAATACCAATAACATTTTTCACAGAATTAGAACAGAAAGTCCCCAAATTCGTATGGAACCACCAAAGACCTTGAATAGCCTAAGCAATCTTGAAAAAGACGAACAAAACTGGAAGTATCCCAATCCCAGATTTCAGGATAAACTACAAAGTTGTGGTAATCAAAACAGCACGGAACTGGCACAAAAGTAGACACAGATATCTGTGGAACAGAATAGAGAACCCAGAAATAAACCCATAATTATGTATATGGTCAATTAATCTTTGACAAAGGAGGCAAGAATATACAACGGGAAAAAGTCTCTTCAACAAATGTGTTAGGAACACTGGACAGCTACATGTAAAAGAATGAAACTGGACCACTTATGCCATACACACAAATATACTCAAGATGGGTCAAAGATCTATATGTGAGATGTGAAACCATAAAAATCCTTGAAGAGAGCACAGGCAATAATGTCTCTGACATTGGTCGCAGCAACTTCTTTCTAGATGTGTCTCCTGAGGCAGGAGAAACAAAGCAAAAATAAACTACTGGGACCATATCAAAATAAAATGCTTCTGTACAGAAGAGGAAATATTAACAAAACTAAAAGATAACCTACTGAATGGGAGAAGATATTTGCAAATGACATATCCAATAAAAGGTTAGTATCCAAAATATACAAAGAATGTATACAACCTAACACCAAAACACAAATAATGCAATTAAAAATGGTCAGAAGACATGAACAGACATTTCTCCAAAGAAGACATTCACATGGCCAATGGACATATGAAAAGATGCTCAACATCACTCATCATCAGGGAAATACAAATCAAAACCATGATGAGATATCACCTCACACCTGTGTGAGTGGCTAACATCAGAATACCAGAAACAGTAAGTGTTGGTGAGAATGTGGAGAAAAAGGAACCTGCACGTACTGTTGGTGGGAATGCAAACTGATACAGCCTCTGTGGAAAACAGGGTAGAGTTTCCTCCAAAAATTTTAAAATTAGAGTTAGCATATGATCCAGGAATGCCACTACTGGATATTTGTATCAAAAAACAAAAACAAAAACACTTATTTGAAAGATTTATGTGTCCCTTGTTTATTGCCGCATTACTTAACAATAAGCAAATTATGGTAACAGCCCAAGTGTCCATCGATAGATGAATGGATAAAGAAGTGGAATGTATATAAATATATGTGTATACACATATATGTGTGTGTGTGTGTGTGTGTGTGTGTATACACAATGGAATATAAAGAGTAAAATGGAATATAAAGAATAAAAACTTACCATTTGCAACAACATGGATGGTTCTAGAGATAATAATGCTAAGTGAAATAAGTCAGTCAGAGGAAGAAAAATACCACATGATTTCACTCATGTGTGGAATTTGCTAAGCAAAACAAAGAAAGAAAGGAAAGAGACAAACCAAAAAACAGACTCGTAACTATAGACAAGAAATTGATGCTTACCAGAAGGGAGGTTAGTAAGGTGATGAATGAAATAGGTAAAGGGTATTAATAGTACACTTATCATGATGAGCACTGAGTAATGCACAGAATTGTTGAATCGCCGTATTGTACACCTGAAATTAATATAACATTGTATGTTAACTGTTCTGCAACTAAATAGAAGAAGAAAAATAAATAGATAAAATGTGCTCATTCTAAATCTAGTAGCTCTTTAATCTACATGCCATTGTTTTTGTAAAGAACTTGAAGGTGCTTCACAAGATTCCATTCATCCATTACAAAGCTTTAATTTTTAATAAAGGAAAGATGTCCAGATATGAAATAGCCACGTTCATAAATATTAATAAGTATTCCCAAATTCAGGATTTTAAGAAGAAGAAGAACACTCCCTGTAATACCAGTCTTAGTTTGACAATTTTTTGTTTTGTGTTTATTTTGTTTTTCCATCATGCTCTCTTTTGGAAATTTTTTCTTTTGAGAAGATTTTCCATCTTATTTATTTAGAGATCTATTACTTGGAGTTCTTATAAGTTAATGATTTTAAAACTTTATAATTAATAATAGCAAGGACAATTTATTTTTAGTTTAAGTTAGTAGATTATTTATTTTAATTATTTATGTGACTAATATTGTCACAGACTACTCCCTCCCGACAACTATATCAGGACATCTTATTTTGCTGACATTCTGGATTTTCACACAACTCTTTGTCTTTACTTTTAAACCAAGAAGGTGGAAGATGAATATAGTCAATGGTAATGGTGACAACCAGCATGAGAAGGGAGGATGCCCATGTATATGTGTGTATTCTTACAAATCTTTGTAGTTGTTAGTTATCATCTCCTTTCTCCCTCAGTTTCACTCTATTGAAATCCCATCTCTATTATCCTGGCATGTTCACGGATGTTTCACAGACTGAGAAACATTGGGAAACAGTGATATATAGAAACACCAGTGTGGAGAAAAACAAAAACACACCCTGAGGAGGAGGACTACTGTCTTGTCTCAACAAGATGGTGGCAGCATAAACTGGTTCAATGTATCTTTAAAAAAAAACAATTCTATCAGAGTTCTAGATGAGTGCTCTGTCTCTGCATGCTATTAGCATATTTTTGACAATCCATGTTAATGCTCCTGAGCTATAGTTAAATGTTAGAGGTTCTAGATCTTTTTATCAAATTACATAGTATTCCATAAGTTTACAAAACATTCTGAAATATATTTTCACATGGAATAATCTGAGTAGCACTTCTCCCGTCTCTTTTTAAGTTAACTTTTTGTCTCAATTCAAGAGTGATAGTTTTACATTGTTTTATCTTTAATAGGAAGGGTATTTTATTCCAGGAAGACAGCTAAGGATGAATCACAGTCTTTTATTTTGGAAGATATGACAATCATCCTAAATTCCTAATTCTGTACAAATAAACAGCAGAGTTCTCAGAAACGTATTTATCTCTTTAGAAGTATGAAACTGGTTGAGAGAAAAACAAGTGCAATTTTTTAAAACTCAGAGTGGGTTCATAACTCAGCATTTTATTTTAACTGAGAGCCTCTTTTCCCTATTTCTTTATTGGTCAACTCATTGGTTCATTTTAAGAATATTGAGCACATTTGTCTGTACAAAGAACTATATGAGATGGCAAAAGTAAGAAACAGACTTTATCTTTCAAAATTTTTACAGTCCTCTAGGAAGAAGGACAGTAATACAGAAAACTATAACATAAGATAAAATATGGAAGTACATACTAAAAATATTTCAAAATAATTTTTTAATGTTCATTTATTTTTGAAGGAGAGAGAGACAGAGCATGAGCAGAGGAAGGACAGAGAGAGAGGGAGACACAGAATCCAAAGCAGGCTCCAGGCTCTGAGATGTCAGCACAAAACCCGGCTCAGGGCTTGAACCCATGAGCCCTGAGATCATGACCTGCACCGAAATCAGATGCTCAACTGACTGAGTCACCCAGGCGCCCCAAAACTAAAAATATTTTTAAGTGATACAGAAATGATTAAAGAAAATGGATACATTTACTTGGGTGGAATCATGAAAAAGTAACTGAAATTGTTCTGGAAATGTTGATGTAATTATGTTCTCTATAGATAAGTTGGAGAAAGCTTTCCCAACAGAGAATTGAAGGAGCAAAAGCTCAAAAGCAATAAAGGACTGAGTATGCTTATTCTATTATGGGCCAGACATTGGGCTTATTACTGGCCCTACAATGATGAATATGAAGGAGTTTCTACATGATGAATTCACAGTCTGTTAACAATCTGAGAAGAGCAAGTAGAGAAGTTTTGTCATTTAGACCAGGACCATCCAATGGAGTGACAAAGTAAAGGATACTGAAAGCCAGGAAAGGAGATTATTTAGCAAAATGATTGTGTGTGTGTGTGTGTGTGTGTGTGTGTGTGCGCGCGCATGTCTGCTTTAAGCATGTGAGACACATAATTATAGTTGTGATTTAGGAAGATTAATTTGGTAGAAATAAATAATGTGGAGTTGGTAGAATGGAAGTAATGAAACCAGAGAGGAGTTTACTTCTGCATATTAAATTCACTTTTTTCTAAGTAAGGTTTTACATTTATCTCTCTCCCTTTTAATGTTTTTATTTCTTGGGTTCTGGCCTTTGTTTTTAAATGGGAGGTACAGGGAAGTAAGCAAGGTCTCTTGCCCTTTCTTCACTCACCACCTGCTTGGGCTTCTCTTATCATATAGCTTACATGGTCTGTCTGTTGCTTCTCACTGTTTATTCCTGCATCCATTGTTTTTTGTTTTTTGTTTTTTTCTGTAATCTCTTTTGTCCGTGATGCCAATTCCCAGTACTCAAAAGCTGGTTGAATATATTACTGCCCACTTCTGATCTTTAAGTTCTTACATGAATGTATGTTTCATTCAGGTTGGCAGTTCAATTTATTATAAGCAGAGCTTATACTGACAGAACATATATTCAGGTCTTTTCATTTAAAAAATATATAAAAGAGAAGAAATTCTGGTGCCTCCGATAAAAAGGCTGCCCAATTACAAAGTGGGATAGGACCAGATGTATGAGTATAGAGGAGAAGGATCAGGAATCATAGCAGATAAGATGACAATGGGACACCAGTGTAGGACTGTAGTTAAGAAAAGGAACATGATAGTGGGATACATGATAGTAGGATCATAAAATGTAAGAGCCATAAGGTAATCAGCATTAATCAGTCCCTACAGATCTGGGCTTAGCACCAAAAGGAGTGTGATGACAGGGCCTGCCTAGGGCACAACTGCAAGGTAAGTGAATTTGGCTGCAGCAGCTGCTGACCAGTCTTTTCCACACCCTTTTCCATTGCAGTGATGCCCACCCCTTTGGTAAGTTATCAGTCAACATTGCCACCACCCTATGGCCAACCACCCTGGCCCTACCTTACATTGCAATATCATCTGGCTCTCTGACTCTCTTTCTACCATCCTCAAAATTTGCAGTCAGGATCCCAGAGCTCTGATAACAGCTTTGGAAAAAGAATGTAGTTGTGTTTTCAAAGGACAGCTTGGAACAATAAGACTTAAACTCAATGTAATGTGACTCCGCAATGGTGCAATTTCAAACAATATGGCACGTAGTTCAGAGATATATTGGGATGGGGAGATACAGTATTTCCCTTAGTAGTGTAGTATATATACATATAGCATAGTAGTATAATATACTACTGGCCTGTAGTATATTTTCTTGTCCTGTAAAACAAGATATTTTACTATTTTCTTACTCTATAAAAATATTTAAACCAAAACCACATTATGCATGCAACTGTCTACCATAATACATAAATCTGGCACATAATATTTTACAATAGCTTTAGGTAATTAAATGGGTACAAAAACCCATTATTCATTTAATCTCAAGACATATTGCTCTGTACTTTTTCTCACTGAATTTCAATCTATTTGTTTCTGACCAGTTCTTTAAGTTAATAAGGATAATTTAAATTCAGAGTGCACTCTGCAGGTACTGTGCAAACTAACAACCCTATGTTAGGTATTACGAGCAAACTATATATGTATACACCCATATGTCAGTATGTATGTATATGTATTCATATATTCTCCTGTTTGAAAGTCAAGTCATTCACTAAAATATTTTAAAACATTAAAACATATTAGAAAGTGGTTGGTCTCACTCATTCCTTTTTTCTATACCAGAAAATAGGACTGTATATATTGAAACTCAAAGCCACATCTCTTGAATTGTCCCTATTTATCTCAGCATATATAAAAGTCTTCAGAACTATATTTTGAAAGTTTTAATCAATATGATGATTCCCAACACATCAAAAGAAAACAGCTGAGGAATAAGTCTTTTAAATCCATGATCTTTTACAGGGAGTTCTATTTAAAGCAAATCATCACAAATAGTGTGCTTTCATCACATTTTCTACTAAACTCAAAATCTGCCTTCTAGATATGCACATTCATTCTTCCACAAATTGTTTATTAATATTTTTATGTACCAGTATAAATAAGACAAAGTCTTTGCTTTTATGACTTCTAAATTCTACTTGAAAGGGAAAGACAATGAAACACAATAATGACTATCAGATGAGAATGGGTGCTATGAATAAAATAAAACACAGTGACAGGACAGTGAGCACATGATATGATAGCACTTCATATAGGAGGGAAGTAAAGGCCACTTAGAGGAGGTGATCTTTGAGGTGAAACCCGAATTTTGCCATGGATCTAGCTATGCAAAGATCTGAAGGAGAAGCAGTCCATGCACAAGGAAGAGCAAACTCCAGGACCCTCAAAAAGGAACAAACTTAGGAGATCTGAAGACTAGAACGTAGACTGATGTAGCCATGGTGTAATGACTGAAGTGGCGAGAAAAAAAAGCAATCAGAGAGAAAGGGGTTTGCGCCAAACAATGGAATGCTTTTTAGGCCTGTTAAAGAACTCCGGTTTAATTCTAAGTTAAAGCAGAAGCCGGTGAAGAGTGTTAAGCTGGAGAGTGAAATTACTTTTTTTTAAGAGATGGTTTCATTGCTGTGTGAGAGATTGCAGGGGGACAGGAGTATAGAAACAGGGGCTACTGGGAGACTGTAGCAGTTCTTTTTTTTTTTTTAATGTTTATTTATTTTTGAGAGAGAGATAGTGACAGCACACAAGGGGCAAAGAGAGAGGGAGACAGAGGATGCAAAGCAGGCAGGCTCTGAGCCAACAGCAGACAGCCTGAGGTGGGGCTCGAACTAACTAACGTTGAGATCATGACCTGAACAGAAGTCTGACGCTTAACTGACTGAGCCACCCAGGCGCCCTGAGGCTGTTGCAGTTCTTAAAGAGAGTGTCTAGGTGGCTCAGACTAGGGTGGTAGTAATTGGGATGGAGAAAAATTCAGGCTATATTTTAGCAGTACAGCAAACAGAATTTGTTTTATATTGGGTTGTGTGACAAGGCAGAGAAAGGAATCAGATTTAACTCTAAATCCCAGTCAAGCAATGGCACTTACTCATACTTGTGACAAAGGTAAAAAATAATTAAAAACTAACTCATATTAAAGTCACTTGTTAAACTAATACTATTGGAAACAAGATTCCTTTCATTTTAATATGATAAAATTCTATTCAAAAATATTTGTTAAGTGCCTACTGTGTGCAAAGCACTTTGGTAAGACTTACAAATCTAATACAAAAGATACCAATCTGTGCCCTCAGTAATTACTAAAAATAGAAGACATAGAATTAGCTGGAGAACTAATTTGTAGATAACACTTTCAAATCGAGTAAAACATTTATTAAATGCCTACCGTGAGCACAGCACTAAGAATAAAAGGTGGTTATACACAGATGAAAAAAATGTGCCATCGGCAGCAAGTAATTTAAAAGCTAAATGAAAAACATAATTTCTCCTGGAATTAGCTACCAGAAATTGTAAAATATGTATCTATCCATTCTATCTTCAATAAGTTGGGAATCATCATTACATCACTTTGGAGATATATCTCTCTACTTACCAATAGCACCTAGCAGTCATATTCCTTTCCCCTTTTTATTTCATGGCTCAGCAAAACATGTCAAAGGGACTACAGCAATCAGCACATTGTGTTTGTCTTATACTTTGCTTGGCTCATGCTGTTTTAGGTAGAGAGGCTGCACTGCTAAATTAAAAGGCTATGTACTCACAGCAAGTGGGTTCTGATGACCTAAATGATTGGAAGGAGAGTAATTTGCTATGCCATCTGAACTCTGAGTGTGCAGAGCAGAGTTGTGCATGGGGCACAGTTCTGTGCTTTCCTGTGCATTCATGCATTAGGATTTCCCATTCCACATAATTAGTCACTTTATATTAAAATAATTAATAAGAAAAGGTTTTAGGATCTTGTATGTTGCTAATGGTATGTTGCCACCAGCATAAAAGTGCTTCAAATATATCTGTGGAATGTGAAATGTTTTCAAACTATCATCAGACATTTTCATGGCTGGGTGGGAGGACAGCAAAAAAGGGTTTCAGTTTTACAGAATGACTGAAGGTACGTTATCTGCTACGTATAATTGTAGGTGTTAAATGCCAATAGTCTGTTTTCATTGTGAAGAAACGTTTCGTATTATGTCATAGCCAATGAATGGTATGTTTATATTCATGAGGTTTGTGGCAAAGGTGTGTAGAAATGCTTAAGGAGTGGAAGTCCTACATATGGAAGCAATTGAAGGTCAAAGCCCAGAATCTTACAGGTGAAATCTATTCTCAGGGACTTGGTACAGCTGACTCCTCTCTGAGTTCAAATGAGTACCTAGAGGCTGGATCTGGCCCTCACAGTGATAAAAATAACATGTCCTCACACTTATGATGATAGACACCTGTTATTTAGACAATTTCTACCAATGGCAAAAAAATGAAAAGCAAAAATCCTCATTGCCAGCGCCTCCCTACTCACAGCTGCTTCCTTTCCATACTAATCACAGCAAACAGACACCCATCTCGAAATTGACCAGAGAATGCAAATGGAAATAAAAATCTTCACTAAAGCATCTGAATATGATAGCTGTCTGATGACAGTGCTGAGGAAAAAGGGGAAATTTAAAAGAAGAAACGGAACTGAAATGGAACCAGAAAGAGATAAAGTAAAAGTTTAATATATTTCAAATTAGGAAGTCCATCTTCAGATTTCAGTGCCCTGCATGGATATGAATATAAAGTAAGAAAAAAATCTGAGCAGGGATGTTTATCTTTTTCAAGATGACACCACTGTATTCACTTAACGTTTAGAAGAGCCTATCACGAGAAAGGAGAAATTATTTCTTCTTGTTAGATTGAACTGAGCCTTATGGAAATGATGGCATTTGTCCTGGGTCTTAAAGAACCAAAGTCTTTGTGCAGGAGAAAGATGGAAGAAAATAATATTGAATTAACAGCCCTTTCCATTCTGTGGACAAGTATGATCAATCCTATTTTGATGAATGTCTCCACTAGGCCTGGGGAAGCTGCCTTCTAGACTCAAGGTTGTTTTTTTTCCTACCAATAGAACTGATCCAATCCTGACATCCATTGGCCAATTTTCCAGTTGCACTTACTTCTAAGTTATCTAGAGCCGTATCTTGTGGTTTAAGATTGTGCAACTCAGAAGTCCATCTGCATTTTCAACTCTCCTGAAATTGTCCCAGCTGAACTTTAAACAAGGCAGGTGTTCAGATGTTCTGCTGTATTCCACTTTTCACATTGGCCTTGTCCAGCTTATGATAATTTTAAACATTATGGTTTAATGGTGTCAGATTGTCTATGTTCTAGGACCAATGTTTGCATTGGTCTTGTACTGTCACTTGATATTCACGAAAGTAGAAAGAACCTGGTGTCACAAAAACACAGATGATGAGAGAAAATAACTACCTTATGGACGTTTTGCTTAATATGGGGTTTACTGCATATTTGTGAGGGTAACTCGCAAGCTAGGAAATTCTACACAAATATAAGACAGTAGTTGCAGAAACAGTATAATGCTGTTGGCCTTCCAAAGGATAAACTAACCTTGAGCCAATTTTCTCTCTCATTTTCAATGATGGCATCATTAAACAATACAGATATCTCTATGTGGTGTTCATATGACTCATACCTAAACCCTGCCAACCATGAGTGAAGTTTGGTTGCTGCAACTTCTAAGCACATTCAGCTCATTGAGAACTAACTTACTAAGGTTGTAGTTGATAATATGAACTATTTTAACTGGGCCACTCTCTAACATCAGCAAAGGGAGCAGAGAGCTACCTGCTGGTTCTAGTTACAAGCTCACAGGACGTCAAAGGGACCCAAGGGACGATCTGGCTGGCAGGTCCCAACATGCAGCTTCACAAAGTTTCTAAAACTTATAAAAGGAATTGGACATTTTCCATACAATAATAACACACATGGACACAAAAATAAGGTTTTTATTTTAATTATAATTATATATATACTATTGGGGAAAATAACAAATGGATTTTGTGAATTGTTATAAGTAATTATGAACTAATTTAGTAACCATTGTTTTGAAGCAAATAAAGCTACTAATTTTTTTAAAAATCTACTTGTCCCTTGTCTTATCCTCTTACTAATGGAGAATGGATTAGTGGCTGACTAATGGCTAACACTTTGCCATTTCTAAAACATCAAAGATCGAGAGTTTCCTTATTTATATATCCCTTTGAAGATTCTCATTTGGCTAAGGGACAAAGCCCAAACTCTTTATCAGACTGTATAAGACATTCAGTGTCCAAGTCCCAGCCTACCTTTCCAGCTGCTTCTTATCAAGCTTCTCATTTTCTTCTCCCACTCATCCACCCACTCTTCTCAACCTCAACTCATACAATACTGCATGCCTTGCAGCTCTTCAAAAATGCCAGGATATTGCACACTGCCTTGCTTTTGCATACACTGCTGCTTCTGCCACGAGTGTTCTTTCCATCTTTGTTTGCCTACCAAACAAACACCTACTCGTCTTTCAAAATTCAGCTCAAGCATTTACCTTTTCTGAAAAGTTTCCAGATCCCTACCTCCTGGATGTCCACCCCAGTGGAATTCTCACTCTCTCATCTAGGGTGTACGTATCATAGTGCATCTCCCATCAAGCACATATCCTCATTTACAAGCCTGCTCTGGCACCCTCACTCCCTTCTGCCCGCCTTCCCACCTCTGCCTTGTTCCTTCTGATGGTAAGGAAATTTGCCATAATTATCTCAGGATCCCAAATACTAGCACCCTGCCATTCAGCATTTGTGCAAGAAAGGAAAAAAGGGAGGGAGGGAAAGAAGCAAAGCTAGAAAGTCCTGTCAACTCGACTTAAAAATATATTCCATATCTAACAGATATGAATCTAACAGAGCCTGAGCATCTCAGTTGCTACCACCCTCATCCTGGTCACTCTCATCTGGCCTTCTGCAAGTCTTTCTTGTTGGTCTGTCCTCCATACAGCTACCTTTGAAGTGTTCACATTTAACAACAACAGGAAGATCTTCACAATCCATCTTACCTCTCCAATCTCCTGTTGCATGGTACAACAATGTACTTAATTCAGTACCATCCAGCCACACTGTTCTTATTCTTTTCTCACCGAGACATCAGAGTTTTCCTGTCTGGGGGCCTTTGCACTTCATGTGTCAAGAATATTCTTCCCTAGATCTTCACATGGCTGCTTCCTTCACGTTATCCAAATACAAGTTCAAATATAACTTGCTAAAAAGAAGTCCTTCCTGACAATCTGGGGTAGCCTCAATCCCAATCCAAAGACTTATTGTCTAAATGGAATGCATCACTATCTAAAGTTATCTTTTATTTGTTCAGTTATTTATTGCCCATGTCCCTCACTGGTAGAATAAAGATGAGCTTTGTCTTCTTTAATACTCTGTCCTCATGGCTTAGAACAATTCAATGTGCATACTCTATGCAGTAAGCACTTAATACACATTTGTTGAAAAGAGAGGGAGAAAAACATTAAGATGCTGATATAGTCTTTATCTTTTTCTAGTTCACTTATGCTCTCATTTTCCCAGATAACTACTTCATGATATGTCTCTCCTTAAACCTACACTTCCTCTCCAAAACTGCCAGTGTCTTCAACTGCTCCTACCTCTAGGATACATGCCCTATCCTTAACTACTCTGGCCTCTGGGAATTGACCCTATAAATTTACCCAGAGTTTGCCAGTGGCAGTTTTCATCAGGATATCAAAGTGTCGAAGAAAGGGGTCATAATATCTCCCTGCTGCTCACTTTCTGCTATAGACTGTGGTTCTACCATTTGCTGTATCCTTCCAAATCTATAGCTTCAGAAGGGCAGTGCCTCCACTTACTACTGTTTTCTCCCCTTTCCGCTTTAGGCCTAAGAGTGAAACATCTTTCTGATGGTGTTTGTCTCCTTTGGGTTTTCCTTATATTTTCCAAAACATTAGTAAGGGTCTTGAACAAACTTAGATTTTATTTCCAATGTAGTCCAGACTAATGCATTCATCCCAGGCTGAAAATATTACTTCCAACTTCACTAATAAAATTGGGACACTCAAAAGAAAATTCCTAAGACCCGCTCACCATGTCTAATTATCAACCAGCATTTGTTTCAATGTCCTCTACCAACCTGCCTGTGACTGTAGAGCTGCCCGTCTGATATTGCCACTAGCCACTTGTGGCCATGGAGCACTTAAATATAGCTAGTATAACTGAAAAACTAAGTAATCTTACTTCAATTTACTTAATATGAATTTAAATTTAAAATTACTCAATTCAGTTATTGGTGATTTTAATTATGTCTGGAACACTTGCACATATATATACATATAAATGTGCTTTTAGTACATTTTTTGAAATCTAAATAACAATCAAGTATTTTTGATAAAAATTTAGTGACCAAATTAAAATGTTCACTATATAAAGTACACACAGGATTTTGAAGATCTTATATAAAACAAAGAATATAAGTTACTCATTAATAATTTTTATGTTATTACATGTTAAATTGATAATATTTTGACTATATTAGATAAACAAATATATTAGTTCATCTGTTTATTTTTACTTTTTAAAATGTGACTACTGGAAAAAAAGTGAATTACATGTATGACTCATATTCTCTTTCTATTTGCATAACACTGATCCAGATCTAGTCCCTCCACACCTAATGTAAGTCAGTCTCTCACTCATACCCTAGCTCATCTCTTTTACCTACCTAATCACAACACTTTAGCAATTCCTTCTTCTCTATCCAAAATTATCAAATTCTCCTGTCAACTGGATCCTTCTCATGCACAAGTAGATATGCTGTTTTTCCCCTTTCAAAAAACATTGTTTTTACTCCATTTCAACCGTTTTGCTACTCCACTAGGCACCAAAATTCCCTGAAAGTGTCTGTGTTAATGGTCTCTAATTCCTTTCCTCCCATTCTCTCTTAAACCACTTAACCCCTCCATTGCTGTTTTATTTCTTCCAAGTTTTTATTTAAATTCAAGTTAGTTAACATATAGTGTAGTATTGATTTCAGGAGTAAAATTTAGTGATTCATCTCTTACATATAACACCCAGTGCTCATCCCAACAAGTGATGGGTGTTCCATCACCCATTTAGACCATCCCCTGCAACCCCATCCCTCCATCAACCCTGTTTGTTCTCTATAGTAAAGAGTCTCCTATGGTTTACCTCCATCTCTGTTTTTATCTTAGTTTATTTTTCCTTCCCTTCCCCTATGTTCATCTGTTTTGTTTCTTAAATTCCACATATAAGTGAAATCATATATTTGTCTTTCTCTGACTTATTTCACTTAGTATAATACACTCTACCTCCAACCACATCATTGCAAATGTCAAGGTTTCATTTTTTTGGTGGCTGAGTAATATTCCACTGTATATATCACATCTTCTTTATCCATTCATCAGACATTTTGGCTCTTCCCATAATTTGACTATTGTTCATAGTGCTGCTATAAACATTGGGGTGCATGTGTCCCTTGGAATCAATATTTTTGTATCCTTTGTATAAATACCTAGTAGTATGATTGCTGGGTCATAAGGTAGTTCTATTTATAACTTTTTGAGGAACCTCCATACTGTTTTCAGAGTGGCTGCACTAGTTTGCATTCCCAAGGACGTAAGAAGGTTCCCCTTTCTCTGCAACCTCACCAACACCTTTGTTTCCTGAGTTGTTAATTTTAGCCATTCTGACAGGTGTGAGGTGGTATCTCGTTGTGGTTTTTATTTGTATTTCCTTGATGATGAGTGATGCTGAGCATTTTTTCATGTGTCTGTTAGCTTTTATTAAAGTAACCAATTATTTCTATACTGCTTGCCCACTGGCCTATTCCAAGTCCTGATGTTAGTTGATCTACCAAATAAATTTGAAAAATTGGGTAACCCCTTCCTCCTACTATACTTTCATCCTTCTGATTTCCATCAGATTCTCTTGGTTTTCCTCTGGTATCATATATTGCTTCTTTTTGGTCTTTTTAATTGATCTTTCATCATTTTTCAACCTCTTAATATTGGAGTGGTCCAGGATTCAGTCATTGGTCGTCTATTTCTCTACCTTCATTCCTTTGGAGTTTGACAGCTAGTCTTGTGGCTTTCCATATCTTCTGTTTGCCAATGATTCCAAAATTTGTATCTTGATGCCAGAGATTAATCTGAATTCCAAGTCCTATTTCTTACTGCCTACTTGACATTCTGAACTTAATTTTTTCCAAACTGGATTCCAGTCTTTCGGATTCCCATCCTTTGTGTTGCTTTGACCAAAAAATCCAAAGTCATTCTTCATTTCTATCACACAACAGCACGACAGTCAGGAAACCCTACAGGCTCTATCTTCAAAATATATCAAGAATTTGATCACTTTTTACCACCTCTACTTTACCATGTTAATCCAAGCCCCTATTATTTCTTACGGGGATCATTGAAACAGCTCCCTGTTTTCTCTGCTTTATCCTTTGCCCTCAACTGTCTATTCTCAACACAGCCACCAAGATAAGCATGATAACAAGAAAATCAGATCTTGTCTTCCTTCTGATGAGGAAAACTTAATGATTAACATTTTGTTTCGAGTAAAAATCAAACTCTTAACAGCAGCCAGTGAACCTCTACGTGATATGGCTAAGACCACATTTCCCATTGTTGTCCAGTTTTCTCTCTTCAGACACAACAGCTTCCAAGTTCTTTCTAGAGAACACCAGACATGCTCCCATCTTGGGCCTATGCGCCAGCTATTTTCTCTGCCTGGAACAATTTTCCAGATATCCATGTGCTACTTCCCTCACATTTTTCAAGTCTTTACTCAGAATTTACCTTTCCTAGGAAGGATTATCTGCCCCCCCCCCAACACTTTAAACTATGACACTCACCCAAATCCTAACCCCCTTATCTTGCTGTTTTGTGTTGTCATCTCCTAGCACTTATCACCTTCTTACATACTATATGTTTGAATTATTTTTATTTTTTTTATTTCCTACTGCATTAATATGTACACTCCACAAGGTTAGAGATAGTGTAGCTGGCACACAGAAAATATTCAAAACTGTTTGTCAAATGATATGATAGCTCAACTTCTTCATTTAGTCTTAATTATTCAATTCTTAAGAGCCACGTTTTCCAATGCAAATCAGGGGCCTAAGCTCCACTATAAGAAAAAAAAAAAAAAAAAAAAAAACACATTCCAGACTCATCCACTTGAAAGTCCTGGTACCCAGAGATCATGGTATGAAGATGGTGGTGCTTTTTAAATGCAAGAAGATAGAAGGCAAGTGATCTATTGAGGAACTGCAGCCTACCAGTTGTCTTGAAGACTGACCAGTCTGCAACAGCAGCTCTTCATGAAGCCTAAGACTTTTACTCTGTAAAAGAGTTAAAAGTGACTTCTGATTTCTTCTAGTAAACAAACAAAATAGAAGCATAAAACTCCCCACCTTGAAAAGTCTGGGTATTATCTGGTCCAATTTCCTCGCACAGATATTCACTAGTAGCACCTGATCTCGGTAGTAGTCTCCCAATTAAGGGCTAGTCCCCTTATCCCACACTGCCTCATCTTATGTGCATGAGTGTCTATCTTTACATGCACAGACAGGGATTTTATTTATTTTTTTTTAATTTTTTTTTTTAACGTTTATTTATTTTTGAGACAGAGAGAGACAGAGCATGAATGGGGGAGGGGCAGAGAGAGAGGGAGACACAGAATCAGAAGCAGGCTCCAGGCTCTGAGCCATCGCGGGCTCCAACCCACGGACCGCGAGATCTTGACCTGAGCCGAAGTTGGCCGCCCAACCGACTGAGCCACCCAGGTGCCCCCAGGCAGGGATTTTAAATGCAGGGTATTGGTTAACAGACAGAAAACTTGTGGGGTTTTTTTGTTGTTTTATATATACATGTGTGTGTGTATATATATATATATATATATATATATATATATATATATATAATGCAGTTGTGAAGAAACTGCACATTTTCTTCCTGGGAAAAAATAATATTATGCTTCTAGGCAAGCAAGCCCACGTAAGCATATTTTACCTAGAACTTAGTTAAGTATAATATTAACGGTATTTCAGCACCTAACCACCATTTGTAAAAGTACCACTGTGGGAAACTGTGCACAAGGTCTTACTTTGTTGCACTGAATGCACCTCACTGCAAGATCCGTAACAAAGAAAACCCCCGAAATGTTTCTGTTGTTTCTCCACAGTGAAGGTACATCATGGACAACAACACCATTGCTAGAGTGGAAGGGGCAGCATTTCGTGATAGTTGGGGCAACAGTCTTTCACAGGTTTGTTGTCAAGGTATCATCATTGACAGAGTAATAATTATTAATATGATTATGATTATTTCAAGTGTTTATTTATTTTGAGAGGGAGAGAGCACGAGCGGGGAGGGGCAGACAGAGGGAAAGAGAGAGAATCCTAAGCGGGCTCCACAAGCTCTCGGCGCAGAGCCTGACACGAGGAGGCTCCATTTCACAAACCGTGAGATCACGAGCTAAGCCAAAACCAAAAGTCAGATGCTTAACTGACTGAGCCACCCAGGAGCCCCTTAACTGCTCTTTTCCGTCAACCTTATTACCATTTTGTGTTTAGGAGTCTGCGAAAGAATAGCTTAAGACAATGCAGTGGCTGTTCCTACCCGGAGGGGTCTTCAGGGCCATCTCAGTCGCCTGCTCAGCGCTCCAATTGTCCTCAAAGAACTGCTGAATAGGCCCAGAGGGCACTGCACGCCTTCAGGTGAATCTGCAACCTCGGATTGAGTAGCAGTAAATTCGGGAGCTGGAGCAGTCCAGTCACCCTAAAATTCCTCCTTGGTCACAGTCTTTTCAGCAGTGGTCTGCTCTTCCTTTTCTACCTTTTCAGGATCTCCGTAGAAGGAGAGCTGGAGCCTGAGCTCCCGCAAGTGTTCACGGGAGATGGCGCTGTACATGCGCAGAAACTCCGGGACCAGCATGCACCACATCAGTCCCACTAAATGAGCTTTTTCTCTCTCCTTCTCTCTTTCTCTCTCTCTCTGTATGTCTTTTTTCTCTCCTTTTTTTTTTTTTTTTTTTCTTGCAAGAGACAGCAATGCCTGCATAGTGCCAAGAAGAATCTGGGTTACACAGAGCAAAGGTAAGCAGGTTAACCTAAGACCTCTGTGGGAGCCTGGTATCAGCCCTGGGGTCAGCTACTATCAGAAGTTGCAATCCCAGAAAGCTGCCTGGACCTGGTTAGTGAAGATTCCAGGAACGAAGTGGCCAGCAACAGGAGTGGCTCCAGCAACAGCAGCAACAGCAGCAGCAGCAAATTTTAGCACAGTCACTGGCCAGTATTCCTGGACTGATATGCCACTGACATTAGCCAGGTTTTTCATGGTAACTTCAGGAGTTGCTCCCAGGTTCTCTTCAAATTTCCGATGCAGATGCCATCACTTTCCCTTTTATTCCATTTAGAAGTCAACCCACCTAACTGGATTCCTCCTGCAAGGAATTTGAGGACACCCTCCTCCTTCATTTGCAGAACATCAAGGGCTCCAGGGAGGGTGAAGTTTCCCCTTCAACTTACAATGGGAATCCAGAACAATGCCATATGGACTCCTTTCTGGTTAGTGCAGAAATCTGCTCTTTTTATTCAAAGATGAGAAATACGTACAATATCAACAGGATACAAAATTCCTGAGAAAGGATTGTTTTAGAGCCAAATAGTGCCCTCACTTCACATATGCTGCTACTCAACAAAAATATGTTCTCTAATAGTTTTTTTTTCCATGCTTTCAAAAAGAGGCAATTTCTTAGGAATAGAGTTAAGAATGTAAAAGATATACTGGATCTTTATTTAAGAAGCCATACTAAACTTGACTTGGCTTAATCGAGCTAGCTTACAAAATCCATAGAACAAGAAATGTTTTAATTGCAGACAAATTAACTTGGAACTTCAAGTGTTAAGATATATTTAGCCTATAAAATTTTGTAGCTCCTATAGAAATACTAACTAAAGTAAATCACAATACTAAAAAAAAAAGATTCAAGCTTAGTAGATCTATTTACCACAAGATTTTTCACAATCACAATGAAAAATTGCTATAATTGTCAGGATATATGTAAGAGGCATTTGGTGAGTTGTTAGGTTTTTAGAACAGATTTCTCCAATTGATAGGAAAGAATGGCGACAGTAGAAAAGCAGGACACTAGTGTATCATTTGGCTTATTAAAAGAAAAAAATTACTGCTTCTACTTAACTAAGGTGAGTTAGAGGTACTTTCAGAAACAAAACAGAAAACGTAAAGATTATGCTGCTTTGAAAAGATTTCCAAAGAGACTACATGTCTGCAAGATACTTGAAAAAATTAGAAAGAATAGTGAGGAGTTTAATATTATTTATTAGTCATATAGCTTGTGACCAATCACCCTAGTGAGGTTCAACACATGTTGATTCCTAAAGCAACAGTCTTTTCAAAGACTGGACAGCGTCTAGTGTTTTTCCTTATCCCAAAAATGTTTATCTAATATATTCTAAGTGCAAGGTATTATTCACCATCACCAAAAAAATTAAAGAATAGGACATTATTTCTGCTGAGGTTCAACTTAAATACCTAGTGGGCCATATAAGACATGTAAACCAACCATGATAAAAACAGTATTTGAAAGGTGCCTAATGAGTACAATAAATACTCCTCAATAGATGCTCCAAAGGAAGATGTGGCTAAATGAACAGGGAAAGATTAATGGAGGACAAAATATTAGGCAAAGCATCAATCCCACCATGGTCTTCATCAGCCATGCCCTCTTGTGACATGATGGGGAAATCTTAAGCTTCAGAGTATGAGCTGGCTTGGTTTGAATGCTGGTTCTGGTACCACTACCTGTGAAAGGGTGGTAAACTTCTTATCCTGTGTGAATCTACTTCTTTTAGTAAAGTGGAAGTAAACAATATCCCCATGCCTTTTTCAGATTTCTTTAGGGACACAACTGTCCTCAGTTGGTTGTTTCTTAGCCCTTCCCAGTCTGGTTTTATTCCACATCTGACCACGGAAATCAGTACTCAATAGGCACCACTTTATTATTATTTTATGATTGTTAAATCCAACTGAGGCCTTTTAACCATTATCTTAATATTTCTGCTGTCTTTGACTCCCTATATGAATCTCCTTAAGATTCTTAAAACTCCTTAAAACTCTTTCCTCTCAGGTCTTAATGGCTCAACACTTGCAGCTATTTTCTTCAGTAGAAGTATTTTTCAAAGTGCAGGTCAAGACTCACTAGTGAACTCAGTGGGTTACCACCACAAATTTGTGGTGTTTTTTAATAAAATAAAAGAGAATTGACTTGAAAACATCTGATGCATCACACTAATGTTTGGTGACATTTGTTTCATGGTGTGTGTGTGTGTGTGTGTGTGTGTGCACTCACAGGCATGTAGATGGGTGATTATGCATGTGTATACCTGGCCAAAATATGAAATGTATTTCTCATTTCAAGTCATGATGAAAATTTTGCAAGCCACGATTCTAGAGCCATTCCCTCTCAGTTTAATTTTCTAGTTCCTAATTTTAAACTCACCTCTTTGATATTGATTCTCTTCTAACTCTGTAAAACCCTTAATTATCTCTTTGCTAGTTCTCTCACCTGAACTTCCCACCCATCTTACCAGCTGGTTTTTTATAGATACCTAAACTCATTATAAATTATTGATTATTTTAACCGAGTGACAAGAAGAAAGGGACATGTTAGCATGCTTAAACTGACAACAGTATGAAAGACAGGTTTAAAGAAGAGAGACTGGAAGCAGGACATCAGAAAATTATTGCTGTGATCTAGTTAAAGTGATTAGAGAATGAATACGAGTGAAAGGTTTCTAAGAGAAAACAATATGTGTAATAGCAATTTCAGAAAGAAATATCTATATATAAAGGTGGTGCATGGCAAATTAGATGCCAAAAATAAAGAATAAGAAGATTAGATTATTTTTCCAATGTTTCCTATCTGAAGATGAAGCAATTTCAGTAATGATCATCTCCAGGGGCACCTGGATGGCTCAGTTCAGCATCTGACTCTGGATTTTGGCTTAGGTCATGATCTCATAGATAGTGAGATGGAGCCCCCCTCGGACTCCGTGCTGACAGCGCAAAGCGTACTTGGGATTTTCTCTCTCTCTGGCTCTCTCTCTGCCCCTCCCCTGTTTGTGCACGCTTGCACCAGAGCGCTCTCTCTCGCTCTCTCTCTCTCTCTTTCTCTCTCTCCCTCTCCCTCCCAAAATAAATAAACTTTAAAAAACACAGAGTTTTAAAATAATAATAACAATCTCCAGTGACAATAATATCGTGTTTATTTTATTTTTAACTTGCACTAACAGGATACTACAGCTAAGCAGTTAAAAACCTTAAAATCCAGGGCACCTGGGTGGCTCATTTGGTTAGGCATCTGACCGGCTCAGGTCAGGATCTCACAGTTCGTGGTTTTGAGCCCCGCATCGGGCTCTATGCTGACAGCTCAGAGCCTGGAGCCTGCTTCAGATTCTGTGTCTCTCTCTGCTCCTCACCTGCTCACACTCTTTGTCTCTCTCCCTCTCTCTCTCTTTCTGAAAAATAAATAAACCTCAAAAAAAATTTTAAGCACCTTAAAATTTTTCCAGAACTAAGCCCAGTTGGTAACTTAGTTTCATTAAAATGTTGGTTTAATAAACAGTATTTTTAATCAAAAATAAATATATATTCAGCAAATTAGTTCCCCTGAAATTCTAGTGTTGGCTGAACCTCATATCTGTACTTGTACTATAATCAAACATACAAATAGGTCATATTTTTTTTTTAATTTTCCCAGTAGTTCTTTGTTTTATAAAAATTATAGTAAAAACAAGATATAGTAAAATCCAAATGTTTGGATTTTAAGTTCTAGATTTATAAGTGAAGAGATTCTTGTCCCAGATGGGTTCCCTTTATGTCACATTAAAATATCTCTTGCTCTTTTCTAGAAATGGTTTAACTTTCAAATTATGTGTCAACAACAACAAAATCTGTTATACTGTTTATATCAGATAATTAGTACCTCGTTTTCTCTTCTTCAGCTAAAATTCATAAAATGCCCTCTAACTATATTTTAACAGGGTGAGGACACTCTAATTAGATCAAGACCTCAGCAAAGAAGACAGTTATGGATGACAGTTTGGGGTTTTGCTACTACCCTTCAATGAATCCAGCAGCTATATAACTAAGGTCTACCTTAGTTATAAAGTCAATGAGTGCTTACAAATTCTTCTTTTTTATTTTCATACCAGTAAAAGAGCCAATGAGATACTACTTATCTATTGGACTTAAAAATCAGAGGACCCTTCTTTACATCTGATTTTATCATTTGCTACTGATGTGGCCTTGGAGAAAGCACTTAAACTCTCTGAGGCTCTTTTTTTTTTTTTCACTTGTAAATAAAATTAATGTATTTTATAATTTATAAGGCACTGACACATAAAGTACCTAAATAATCTTCTTTCAGGTTTTCTGCTGAAAAGCTCTATGAAACAAGCTTAAGGTAAACGAGACAGGCCTGCCGTTGAACTACCAGTTACAGTAAGAAAAGTAAGGAAAGAAAGTCTAAGTCCAGAGAAATGAAAGTGGCTCTTTGTGATAAAGGCAAAGGGAACATGGTCCACACAGTAGCTCAAAGTATGCAAGGTGAATAAATAAGACAGAAGAAGGAGAAGAAGAGGAAGAAAAGAATGGATTTCATACAAATGGATACACTGTAGTAACAGGAAGCTGCATTCGAAAGTGCATAGAAGCACATAAGGATATAATTGGTTTCGCAAATAAGGGGTGCTACCAGGGGCATGGTTTCAAGCTGAATATGTAAGATTGTGTAAACTTACCGGGAATCATTTAGTAAAAACATGAGATTGTCAGTCAAATAGTAGGTAGACGTAAAGTAGGAATGCTGTTGTTACATTTGTATCCAAGAAAAATGGCATTACAACACTGCTGATGGAATATTATAAAAGAATCATACAAACTGCATTCATGACTTGTTTCTTTTACTTCAGGTATGTATTGAAAAATGCAGAGTGGAGAATAAGCTGGAGCATAAAATATTCCATTGTCAAAATATCTTATATAACGTAAAATAGCAAAAGCCACATAGGAAGGGAGTAAACCCAGGTTTGTGTCGGCCTCTCAAAAATAGAAATAACCGTGGGCACCAGGTCCATCATTCCACCAACACACTAGTCCGTAGGGCAAGTTACTTTCTGATGGCTAGGTTCCCTAAGGAAACCTTTTTTTTTCCCCCTGAATTCATATCAAACAATCTTATCCCACCACTGATGGGAGGTTGCTAAGCCCTGGGAAATTCTTGGAGGTGACAATTCTACCAGTGTGTCTATGATTCAAAAATATATATTCTTTCTATGAAACAAGATGTCTTTTATCAAGCACTGTGAACTATAACTCAAACTTTCTTTCAGTTGAACGTTGAGTGAGCTTGGCTTCAAAGCAAGCATGATGAACAAGAAACATGGCTAGTGGACAAGAGGAGGAAACGAGGACCATACGAGAGAGGTAACTGAAAACAATTGATATTTCTCTAGGGCAAGACTCTGAAGGAGGGCACACTGTATAAAGAATAGTGCCCAAAGAGGCCATGTTTTTTTTTTTATTTTTTTTAAAATATTTTATTTACTTTTGACAGAGAGAGAAAGACAGAGCATGAGTGGGGGGAGGAGCAGAGAGAGAGGGAGACACAGAATCTGAACCAGGCTCCAGGCTCTGAGCTGTCAGCATGGAGCCCGACGCAGGGCTTGAACTCACAGACCTTGAGATCATGACCTGAGCTGAAGTCAGATGCTCAACTGACTGAGCCACCCAGGCGCCCCGCCATGGTTTGTTTTAATAGCCACTGAAGATGGAGGAACTCCAACCAGACAAGTAAGGGCACAGAGTCAAAGTTCAAAGAAGCAGGAATGACTTGAAATCAGGTGTATAACAAAATCCTGGTATCAGGCTATGGAGTCGTTCAGAAGATACGAAACAGGTAATAACTATATCAGGAATAAGACATATACTATGGCAATACCACAAGTAAATCAAAGTGTTATTTTCTTTTTAGGTAAGTAGTTGAAAAAAGTTACCCCCTGGAGAAAATTAGTAGTTACCAGTACCTGAAGGCACAATTGAGCAAACTGATGAGGTCCATATGGAGAGTATAGATGGGTAAACATCCAGATACAATAAATTCATTTTAGGCATATCGGATCCTGATTGAATAACATCAAAACTATTTCTAGACCCTGTCACATTGGTGGGATGGAAATAACAAATGTGTTCCTGTTATTTGCCAACATGAGTTCAGGAACTAAGCAAGGATGCATCTTCACATAAAGTGCAAAGAAGTCCACAGCTGAGCAGGAGTGGGAGAGGCAGACATCACCACATATGTAACAAAACCTGTCCTTGTTCTGAGTCAACATGATCTTTCATATCACATAAACCTACATCCAGAGGAAGAGAGAAAGTGATAGGATAAAAAATAGAAAATTCAAGATGTCTATTTTCTCTATATTTTTCCCACTAGAGACTTTTTTCCTAGATGAACTAAGTTTAGCCATTTAGTTTATGTCCCTGAATATATCAAGATCATTCCAGATTTATACTAGTGATATTTCTATGTTATATTGTTTCTATTTCTCTTGTTAATGGACTGGGTTTTATTCAGCAATATTTAGAATAAACAACTTGGGCTTTCAATGTCAGATTCATAGCATTCATACTAAATTAAGCAGTACCTTTTTAAAAATAAAAATGAGTTAAATATTGTTTTCATCTTGTAATTTCAAATTGAAAGCATAAAAGAAGTTAACAAACTTAGGATCATCTTTGAGTCTTGGGTCCTTAAATGGAAACTCAGCTATGAAATTGTTAGCCTCTAAAAGGAATTGCCCACTGTTGATTGTGGTCATCTTCCTGGATTCTTCTCAATTTAATCCTGTTCTTCCCACTTCTTTATCTATGTTCTATTTCATTATTCTTAACCACATTTGCACCACATTAGTCATTTGGTCTCTACATTTTGATCCTTCACTTATCTTCAAGGATTTTGACAAAGATCACTTAATTCTTCCCTCACCATGGCTCAGTCAGAACATAAGATCATCCTTCTTATGGATTGACTGTTTGTGTACCACCCCACCCCCAACCCTCCCATAATTCAGATGTTGAGGCTCTAACCACCAGCATGGCTGTACTGTACTCCTGAAGTATAGAAGTAATTAAGGTTAAATGAGGTCATAAAAACTGGGCCCTGATCTGATAGTATTATTGTCCTTTTAAGAAGAGATGGAGAAAGATCACAAGCTTTATCATTCTCTCTCTCTCTCTCTCTCTCTCTCTCTCTCCCTCTCTCCCTTTCTCCATCTCCATCTCTCTCTCTTTCTCTCTCCCTCTCTCTCTCTCTGCCCAGGCTTAGAGGAAAGAACATGAGGGCAAAGTGGCTGTCTGCAAGTCAGGAAGAGACCTCTCAACAGAAACTGACTCTGCCAGAACTTAATTTGGAACATCTATGCTCCAGAACAGTTGAGAAAATAACTTCCTGTTGTTTAAGCCATTCAGTCTACAGTATTTTGTTATGGCAGCCTGAGCCACACCAAGATGTTCCCAATATGCCACTTTTAAGCAAAGGATATGAGTTGGAGGTGAGAATCCACAGACAAAATGTAACTCATAATAATATCAGAAACCATCACTTGTTTGTACTCTCTTTATTACTAAAGGATGCCAAATCTGGGGGAAAGGCAATGCAAAGATGTATAATTAAAAGAGTTTTCCCTCCTTCAACATTGTAGTCCAGAGTTGACACTATTAATAGTGTGATGTTTATCTTTCTGGACATATTTTTGAAAGTCAAGAATTAAAAAGTCAAGTGCATTTCATAGTTTTCTAGTTCCTGCATCTATAAGAATCATTGGAGACACTATTTTACAAAATAGATTTTTGTAATTCACCTTCACAAATTCCGATTTATCAGATCTGGGGTATGATCCCGGAACCTGCACTCTAAGCATCCAAGTAATTCTGATGATGTACTTCAAAGAGCACATTTGGTCAAGCACTAATTTAAATATTCTAGCTATTGGTTCTCTGTTTTTATTAATATTACTACATATTTTAATGTTCAGTTTCATGCATTTTTACCATTACTTAAACACATATTCATTTTATGACTTCTTCATAATATATTATTTGTGTAACAGTCTGTAAACATTTATGTCTCCCTTTAGAAAAACAGAAAATCATATTTTAATTGGGCTGTGAAGTTGGATGCAGGCCTACAAGAACTCATAGGAAAAAGGTGTTTCTCCATTTTATTTTCCTTTTTATTAGTTTACAGTCACCAATTACTCGTTTATTCCCACATTTTATGGTTGAACAAATCTGATCCCATAATCTCAAGGCATTCATAAAGACAGAGAGATTAGCAAAATAAAAGACAACCAAATGTGCTTTTTTTCTCCTCCAGTGAAATGTGAACTAGAGCAACTGAAGGTAATTGTGAACTGCCAGGGATAAAGAAAAAAAACACTAGAAATTTATTTTATTGATGAGGAATAAACAAATAAGAAACACTCTGCTCCCTTGTAGTTACCATTAACAGTTTTAAAGCAATTAAAAAATAGTCCATTAAAGACTACAGGTGATTTGTAATGTGAGTTGGACATTGTTGTCATTGGGGTCAGTCAAGATAGATTTTCATTCAATTACCTACACATCTTGCCTCCCCAAGGATACTTGAAGGAGTCATCTATACCAAACTCCTCAGTGATTTTCAACTTGAAGTTCATTAGCTCAATGGCAGATTGATGTATTGCACTTAAAATACACTCAAATGTCATCTTTTTAAAAATCTACTAACACAGCCTTACACTATGGAGTTAAATTCAATCACTCAATTTAGCTTTTGGTTCTTTGGAGAAATTACTTTCCTTTATCAAATTCAAGCTGCAAGGCTGCCAGAAAAGGTGTTAATCATGTCATTCGCTACCATTAATGTAAGCTTTGTTTTTATCCAGTTCTCAGCTCAACATCCTTCTGCATCAATTTTTTTTCAGCCAGAGTCTTCCACTGTATAATTACTTCCTAAGAGTAACTTATGTGCATTAGGAAGCATATTAAACAATCAATAAATATTTATTAAATGTCAGCCATGTTCCTGAAAGACCTGTGCCCTTTACTCAAAGAATATATCCTCTTATTGGCAAAATATGATTTTGCATACATGGAATTATTAAAGGGGCATAAAATAAAATTAAGTGTTAAATTATGTGGTTCAAAGAACTATATGCTACACAAGTTCAACAATGGAAAGAAGGTCAGAAGATTTAATCTGGGCTCTGAGGAAGGAGCAAGGTTTTTGCATTACGAAAAAACCATTACGGAAAAAAAAATGGTGTGAGCACAGAAAGTGAGCTCAGAAGCAAGGACTGTGTGGCCAAGGTGAGGTAGAGTGAGCAGTCAGCCTGCCCAGACTGGAAGCTTCATTTGTTAGATAATATTCTAAAAAGAATTGCATTCTTGCTTCTTTGAGTTATTCACCTACAGATTTTTCTCTGCACTTCAATTTCAGTCATTCTCTACCATCATTTGATTTGCAGGATACCAGAGAAGAATTTAAACTCAACTTTGATTGTTTAAGCCTATCTCCTCCTTTTTCTTCAAAGGTTGGAAAGTGATGGATTCAACTCAATGTAATTAATCACTGACTGTACTTTATTATAACAGCCAGACATTTGTTAGGACCAAAATGCTGCATTGTTTTAAAGTAGAATCGTTCCCTGTGAGAATTATGAATTGGGAACTATAACAAAGAGGAACTTAATTGAGAATATCTTAATCATAACTTAAATGAATTTACCATGGGAAGAATGTGTATGTATATATATATATATATATATATATATATATATATATATATATATGTGTGTGTGTGTGTGTGTGTGTGTGTGTGTGTGTGTCTATATATATATATGAATATTACATTTGGATTTGACCATCAATTCCTGTTTATCTAGTGAGCTGGAGAATCTCTTGTCTCCAATTTTTTTCACCATCCTCTTTTTGAAAGGAGGGCTTGATTTATTGTACTTGACTTCTCTGCTCTTCTATTTCTTCTTTGGTGTCATTGTCAGGGTTCGTGGGGACCCTTGACAGTGATACATAGTCTAGTTAACCCACACATTTAGACTTGGTGACCTCCTTCAGAATCCCAGCCATCCCCCTTCCCACCCTCCTTCACAGTCTTATGTATTGTTTTCATTATGTGTATATAAGTGTTTGCTAAAAGTGTCGGTTGCCAATTTAAGCTATTTATTGTCTTCACTGCTTCAGCTGCTGCTGGATTTCTGAACTTAATCTGCCAAGAACTTCCATGCAACACATGCTCACTGCAGTTTTCAAGTGGTTGCCAGTTGCTGAACTCTTTGTACACGTTTGCAATTCATTGTGTTACCCCCTTACTGCTGTTTCTGGCATCTGCTCTGACTGCTGGATTTTCGGTTATGGAGAAGTTCAGCAATTCTCTTTACAAACTCTCTGCCCAGTGGGAGGTGCTATTATTTTACTTTATTTGGAGAAATTAGCTATTCCCCCAGGAAATCAAACAAAACCCTTGTCTTTTATACTTCCCCATTTTCTCACTCTGACTGAAGTCGAAAGGTATTTCACCCAGGGGCTACGAGGATAGCAGAAACATTTTTTGTTTATTTTATTTTAAACACCAGACTCTCCACTAAATGTGGGTATAAACTCCAACTTCACAGAATTAAGATCTAGCTAATGGCTAATGTTGCCTGAGTACCTAAGTGCCAAATTTGTATGCTAAATATTCTACCCAATTTATTTTAATTAATTTCTACAACAAACCTATAAAATAAGCATCATTATTCCCCCTTATTCAGATAAATAAACTAAAGTTTGAAAGTTAACAAGTTTTCCCAAGTTAACAAAATCTGACATTTAAATATAGGTAGGCATAGGTAGTAAAGAAACAACTAGATGCCAGTTTGTTTACTTCTGTATTACATTGCCTATCACCCCATCAACAACACTGAGGAAATCAATTTAGAGTGAGATTGTGACCTCCCTGTCCATGACCATTATTTTTTAAAAGGTAGGCAGCTCTCTTAGAGCTTAGGACAAGATGAGAATAATGGACAATGGACTTTACATTATGGGATGTATTATTTAGAAAAGGTACAGCTATTGTTACAAATAGAACCTCACATATAATAGAAGTTCATTATTCATTCACATAACAGTCCAAGGGGAGAGAGTTTAGGTCATCAGGGTAGTTCTCAATGCTGTTATTCAGGCACCAAGACTTACAGGGTTGGTCATTTGTAACATATGGTTTCCAACGTCCTTCTGGTCACCTTTGATTATCACCATTCAAGCCCAAAGAAAAGTGAGAAAGAGCATACAGGGGCATGTCTAGGAGTTTTCATAGCTTGCATCAGCAGTGACACACATTATCCCTACTCATATAGAACGCTGGAACCAACGTGAAGAGCATGGTTTCATGACTACACCTAAATGCAAGGAAAGTTGGGAAACATTGTGTTGTTGGCTGGCCATGTGCCCAGCAATTCTATCCCAATGGAAAAAGGGGGAGTAGGTTATGAGGGACATAGAGTCCTCTCCATCACAGTCTACCTCTGTGATCATCAAATATCTGTATGCAGATAAAATAGACTCTTTCTCTTCTCCAAGGAGACAACTCACTGCATCCACTCCAAAGTCCAGTATCTCTGGAATGTGAAGTTTCCCCACCAGGGCTCAATGGGTTATTTTGTTTTGCAGCACAGAGAAGTATCATAAAGGTTATCTTCCCCAAGTCCAGTCAATATACATTCATGAAGCAGAATAACCACAACAAAAATATGTGTTAAAAAAGAAAAAATACATGGAGAAACAGAAACTCTCTTCATTACTGGGAAGAATGCAAAGTAGGAAAGCCACTCTAGAAGACAGTTTGGCAGTTTCTTACAAAAGTAAGCATACTCTTACCACATGACCCAGCAATCGTGATCCTTGGTGTTTATCCAAATGAGCTGAAAACGTATGTCCACATAAAAACCTGCGTATGAATAATTCATAATTGCCAAAACCTGGAAGCAACCAAAATGACCTTCAATAGGTGAATGGCTAAACAGACTGGTACATCTATAAATGGAGTATTATCCAGGAATTTTTTTAAAGGAGCCATCAAGCCATTAAAAGACATGGAAAAATCTTAAATGCAGATTGCTAAGTGAAAAAGAAAGCCATTCTGAAAATGCTACATGCCATATGACTACAACTATATGACATTCTGGAAAAGGCAAAACTGGTGACAGTAAAAAGATTAGTTACCAGGGGCTAGGGCTGGGCCAGGGTGGGTGGAGGTTTGAAAAAGAAGGGAGGCATGAATAGGTGGAGCACAGGAATTTTTAGGACAGTGAAAAAGAAACTATTCTGTGTGATATTAAACTGGTGTCTGCAAGTCATTATATATTCGTCGAAACCCACTGAATGTACATTACAAAGAGTAAGCCCTAATGCACACTATGAAATTTAGTTAATAATGTATTAATATTGGCTCATCAATTATAACAAATGTACCACAGTAATGGAAGAGGTTAATAATAGGTCAAACTGGGGTGAGGAAGGCTTTGGGATGAAGGAACACAGAGGAAATCTCTATACTTTTAGCTCAATTTTTTCTGTAAACCTAAACTGCTCAAAAAAGAAGTCTATTTTTCTTTCAAAGAGAATACTAGGGAATTCAGCAATCATAGTCCATTAAAACAATGCACTCCTACTGAGCTGGCATTGTATAAAACCTTGACCTGGTAATAGAAGGAATCCCCAGATTAGTTAGGATTCTGCTCTGTGGGAGAATGTACATGCGTTCCTTGATTATGATCCTCAGAGGCTGCTGAATTTGCCTTCTGAGAGATTCCTTCTTCTCTGCCACACTCCATGGCACATTTGAGATGAACATTGTGTGTATGTCTTCCTTACAGATCAGAAAGTCCAAAGCTTTCTCAGGTGAGGCTTAAGATATCCTTAGCAGTACAAGTGCCTCAGAAATGAAGTAGGTTTTTGGTCTGTTTATTTCCTGTCCCATCCAAGTGTCGGTAGCCCATACTCAAAATAATTTCTTAGAAATAATCCTTCAGCCTGTTTTTTTTTAACTTCCTTGCAGGGTGTGTGTATGTGTGTGTATGTGCATGTGTGTGTGTGTGTGTGTATGTGTGTGTGTGTGTGTGTGTGTATGTACACTTAATGATAGCTACCCTAAGGACATCTAAAATAATTGGGTAAGGAGTGCCTGGGTGGCTCAGTTGGTTGAGCGTCCAACTTCGGCTCAGTTCATGATCTCATGATTTGTGAGTTTGAGCCCCACATTGGGCTCACTGCTGTCAGTGCAGAGCCTGCTTTGGATCCTCTGTCTCCCTCTCTCTCTGCCTCTCCCCTGCTCATGCTCTCTCTTTCTCTCTCTCAAAAATAAATCAACATAAAAAATCAATAAAACAGTTTTTAAAAAATAAAAACAAATTAATTAAATAAAATATAGTTGGATGAGAAGATATCACTCTTTATCTGATTTTTTGTTGGAAGGTTGAATACCTTCATGTAACTTAGACATTTTATTGGGCCTTTGCATTTGAAGCCTTTCTCAATCATATTTCCTATTAGGGTTTCAGAAAGAAGCAGCTAGCTTCTCCAACCCTGTGAGGCCCTTTATCTGTGAATTTTCTCTCTCCCCATCAATCTCTGTACACAAACCAGCCAATTCTTACAGTATCTTACTTGAAGCAATGAATGGCAGCCAACATGTATAAACATTCTGTCTCTTTTCAACTACTACACCTAAAACTATATGAGCATGTGGTCTGTATTCCAAGTTATAGTTGGAGATGGTTTCCATAAATGCTAATGTTTTGCCATGATATCATATATTTCTCCAACTTTTAGCCTGTGGCACCACTGCCCAAACATTAACTTCTGGATTGGTTACAATAGGCAAACTGGTTGAAACAAACACCAAAAATTTAGTGGTTTAAGAAATATGTCTTTTTCACATAAAAGTCGGAGTGAGGGTTACAGGCCAACTCTGGCTTTTCTCCATGCAGTCATTCAATTAGTCTGATGGTGACTCTGCCATTTCAACACATCTGAGTTCCAAGATCTCTCTGGTCATTGTCATACTAGTTAGGCAGAAGTAGAAAAGAACATGGCAAAATATTCTGATAAACCAGGCCTTAAAATGAAACGCACTTCCATTCACATTCCACCAGAGACAACTCAGTCATATGTCAATATCTAACTCTACAGAAAGGTGAAGAATGTAGTATAGTTAACCAACCAGTTGTCCAACATTTCCAGTCCAGAGGAAAAAGGGAGAATACATTTTAATAGGCAGCAATATTGCACAACTCACAAAGGTCCTTAGCCCCACTGCAGTTAAATTTCATAGGATATTGAACAATTTATACCCCCTCCCAACCATACAGGAGGTTGGAAGTCATCTACTTCCATGTCTGCCCACCCAAAGAGTCCTTTCATCAAAGCCAATAAACAATTTCCCTTCCACCTCACTTAAAAGTTTACCTTCTAATTTTCTGTCCCAGAATCTTTCTGTACTCAAGATAGTTGTGGGTGGGAAAGTTAATAATAAAAAAAAAAAATACTCCCAGGAACAGACAAACATGGCAGAGCATAGTAGTGCATATTACTCTAACCATTTGGGTTCATTATGTGTACAATCAACAGCCATTCCCATGTTGCACTTGCAGCCTTAGACTTTATACAAGGTCTTGCTGCAACAAGCAAAGATCAGATTTACAGTACATTCAGCCATCTTCTTTCAAAACAAAGTACCCACATCTACAGGAAGAATGAAAATCCATTTACTGGCAAATTGCAGTCCCAATAAAATGAAACTTTTCTTTCAAAAAATAATGATATTCGCAGAAGCATCATCCCTAATATTACACTTACTAGATGTGAGACCCCATTCAAATCGGTTTACTTGTATTACTTTCTTTAATCTTCCCAGATATTATTATCCCTACTTTACTAAGGAGGAAACTGAGGCTAGGAGACTTTCACTAACTTACACAAGCAGAGGCAGATTCAAACATTAGCAAACAGCACACTTAGCTGCATAGTGCAAAATGTTTTTATTCAGGTGAGCAATTACATCACATTTTTCTTCAAGAACAATACATTATTCATAAGTGATTCTTGCTTTACATTTATACAATTAAAGGCCCATTCAGAAGGTTTTCCCAGAGTGAAGGAACAATCAGCTTCAAAGCAGTCTTCAAGTCCTTACCCGTTAAAGAAGCTGCCTGTAGCTTTTTATATGACAGTTTTTACAGCTTCTACCTACCAAGATTTCAGAACACACTGTTAGAAAACCTTGCAACTGTAGAGAGTTGTACGATAGTGATTTTAGCTTCATCCCATGTAATATTTGAGTCATCTAAACATACTGCTTCTAATTCTACACTTGCCAACCAACATTTTGATTATGAGTTGGCTTCCCATGTGGTTCTGCAACAGAGAAAGAATGTGCTGATCAAAAGGATTTTAGAGCAGTTATGGTTTCTGTGACAATACTTTCTTATGGCAAATTAATAAGTGGCTTAGATTACAATATGACTTCCCATGCAAATTACAAAGAGAGGAAACTGCAGCGATCATGCAAACTTGGATAGTCTCACCTGCACTAATTAAATTTTTCATTGAAAACCAATAGACCAATATTCTGGGATCTAGGAAAGAGGATTGAATGCACACACAGCAGAAGACCTCACTGGCCATTCTGTTTGGTTCAAAGATATTTGACTAAGAGTAAAAGAAAAGCAAACAAATAAACAAACAAGAAAAGAAGAGCAATGAGAAGACTGCAAATTAAGTCATCCAAAATTCAAATTGGACACAAATGTCAACAAGGAGAAACTACAGGATTTTAAGGAAAATGAGGATTTGGTCAATTAAAGAGTATATTTTATAATATTACACCACAAGAAAGGAAAGCTTTAGAAGATTATCAATAAAAATAATTTACAATTTCCTACATGATTATTATTCAGACTCAGGTGCTAAGAATAAAGAAATTGAATTTAACTGAAATCCGTGCAGGGGAAAAAAATAAAGAAGCAAAGACTAATATAAGTTTCATGTTTGAGAGCAATGGGAAAGGGGTGTGCTTCCAACAGTGTTGAAAATGTCAAGTGGGGAAAAAAGGTTCTGTTTTCTGAAAAGTTTTGTCTCCCTGTGTTCAGATATTGATAAATTTTTTCTGACAGATGTCTGTTGAACATCCATTTAAGCCCAGTGCTGTACTAGGCACTGGATAAAATATGAGAAAAATAGAAATGAAGCTTTGAATTCCATAAGAAGCTTTAACTAAGACAGTCTATATGAAGTTTTGATTATTATTGAGTAAATAAGACAGATACACATAGTTTCATGGTAACAAGACTATAAAATGAGTGATAAAGATTGCAAGCTTCATAGATATTCAAAAAGAAAGACAACAAGGAAGACAAAAGTTGGGAGAAAATTTCATGAAGAAAAAACACTGAATATGGGTCCTTCACAAAAGCTTTCAGTTACCGGTATCTGAAGACACACAAAAAAAGACAGCTAAATTATGTAGCAATTGAAGGAGAAAGCTCTGGAACCATTAAACCCTCCTCCCCAACCATAAACAAACAAATAAGTAAAATAACATATATAATTATATATATAACTCATGTCAAAATAATTGTGAATTCACAACTTCTATTACTAAGAAGTAATGATAAATGACTGGAGATTCCAATTAGTTATGTTCTGACAACCCTCCAGGATTAAAAGTTTGCAGATGCTTATACTGGGTGCCAAATTTGCTAAGACACACATGTATGTTTAGAGAATCAAATAAAAACCATAGAGCATTTGTGGTAGAATAGCAGTCTTCCTTGGTATATTTCAGTTGTCTGTCAAAGGGAGACCAACAGAATTATTTAACATTTTAAATTGATTTCCAATATCTAAAAATCAGAATGGCTCAGCTAAATATTCAGATTCTCAGATTGCATATTTTAAAAATCTGAAGATTCAGGAACACTCGATCTGCTTAGTCTCATGTAACCAATTTACTCTTTCATTCATAGAGTGTCCCCTGAGCTCTGACCATGGGCCAGGCACCATTCTATATGCTGAGAATATATCAAAGAACAACAGCCAAAAAAAAAAAGGGAAGGGTGGTAAAGAAAAGTTTCCTTGATTTTGTAGAGACCATTTCAGTAGAAGTTACTTGAGCTAAGTAGCAGCTATCATTTTAAACACATAGCATGATGGGCCATCCTACCTCTCTGTGTTCTAATGGGAGACAGAGAGATAGAGAGATAGAGAGACAGAGACAGAGAAATAGATTTAAAAGAGAAAAGTTTAAAAAATTAACTCAGTCCTTTAACAAGGAAATAAAATTGAATACTGAGATCCCTTTTATTTTTTTTCAACATTTATTTTATTTTGAGAGGTGGGGGGAGAGAGAGAGAGAGAGAGAGAGAGAGAGAGAGAGAGAGAGAGAGAATCTCAAGCAGGCTCCAGCACGCAGAGCCCAATGAGGGGCTCAATCCCATGAAATGCAAAATCACAACCTGAGCCGAAATTCAGAGTCGGATGCCAAACCACCTGAGCCACCCAGGAGTCCCTGAGATCCCTTTTATTTGTATTTATTTATTTATTTATTTATTTATTTATTTATTTATTGGCCTTTTGTTTGTTTGTTTATTTTCTTGAGAGAGAGAGAGAGAGAGAGAGAGAGAGAAAGGGGGCATGGACAGAGGATCCAAAGCAGGCTTTGCACTGAGAGCAGAGAACCCAATGTGGCCTCAAACTCAGGAACCCTGAGATCATGATGTAAGCCAATCTTGACTTAGCCTACTGAGTCATCCAGGCACTCCATCCCTTTTATTTTTAAGCTGCTTAAGTCATTTAGATAGATTTTATGGTTCGCGGAACCCCTAGTTTTGGGAACTGTAGGGTTCACTGATTAAAGTCAAGATCTCCTACCTGTCAAAGATGGGGCCAAATCTGGATCTGAACTTCAGTCTGCTTGTTCTTGTAGTTCGTATAAATACAATCATGCAGGTATATACCCTTCTGTGTCTGGCTTCGATCACTCATCATTATGTTTGCGAAGTTCATCCATATTATTAGTTAGACATGTAGATCATTCACTATTATAGCTACATAGTTTTCCATTGTATGAATGGAGCCACAATTCATAATCCATGATGGATTGTATTCATGATGGATGTGTGGGTGGGTTCCTGTTTCTGACTATTGAGAATAGTGCTACTATTTGATGGGGTCAAATCTGGATCTGAACTTCAGTCTTATTACAGTTTAAAACCTTCCCAAGAATTTCTACTAGTTCCTGCAACCTATTTTGTCATGGTTTTCTCTGCCCCCATCACATTGCATCCTTGAAAGTTCCATCCCTTGCCTTGAGACATCCTGGAAACAATTCAATCTCTTCATGATTCAATCTCTTCAAGACTTGGATAGAAGGCAAAGGTGGGATGGGATCTGTAATCTCTGCATCAGGAGCTCACTCTGCTGCCCGTAGGCACAATTCTAGGCACTGTGGAGTGGGAAGGAGTCAAAGGCAACCCTAAATGAATGGAAAATGGGCTTAGGGGATGCCCCAGCCTCCCCATCAAACTTATCCTCCAGTGGGACATCTAAGAGTTTCTAAGAGGGCCCACACTGGGGTGGATTCCATAGCAAAACATACTTATTAATGCATCTTTCATTGCATTGTTACCTTCCTTGTCTCATTTCCCCCTTCTTCACATTTGACTATAAAACCACTTCCCAATAAACTACCTTCACTGAAGGCAATATCTCAGATTCTTACATTTAATGTTTTTGTTCCTCTTTTTTTTTGCTATTAATTTCTGTTTTTCTGTTGTTCTTGTTGGGGTGGGATACTGAAACTAATATGGTGTCCTAAATAGTGGTTATATGCAAGGGCTCATGACCATGACTTTGCAGCAGCTCTCTGATTCCTCTTTCCTTCCCTTGCTCATCCTGTCTCCCCTATGCCTTTTTGGAGCAACAAACAAATCTCTTACCCTCTAATTAGCAGAACAGTCCCATTCATTCCTGTAGATTCAGAGTCCTGTTCTATTCACAAATGTTTACTTGGCTTTTTCCAAATAAATGTAGATTCTTTCCTAAGGTGGATTTGAATGTCAATTGTTAATTATTTTTTCCATGTTATTACAAATATTGATTGCATAAAGATAGAAGGAAACAAAAGAGAATACACAGTTTGAAGCTGGGACTAATGTCTTGAGTTTCAGAAAAGATTGTAAACTAGAAAAGATTGTGGGTGATGCAGGGGGAAACCACCAAGTCAGATTTCAAAAACTTTTTTTATTCAAATAGCAGCTAAGTGAAAATGAGTGATAGAGTTAGGATTTAATCCGGAAAAGAACTTACCTGAACACTGGCCATAAAGGAGAAAATAACTTAGCTCAGCCTTTCTGTAGATAGAAATGAAGCATAGACAAATGATTGCATGGTTCAAATTACAGGATAAACTAGGCTTCCTAAGGAGAAAAATAAAGGAGACCTTGAAAAATGCTATATGAGCTCATTGAATAAATTCAGACAGTATAGTCCTAATTTACCTGCTTCTTTTTATGCAACAATTGTGAATGGACCTCAAGATTCTTCACAATGGGATAAAAATAAATTTGTTCATTTTCAATAGCTTGCTAGAAATGTTTAAATGCAGAGATTACTGGGAAGGAATGAATTCCTGTTAAAAAAAAAAAAAAAGGAAAGTTATGATTCCTCCTCCTATAAGTTCACCTCCATTGCCTGCCCCCACTACCATTCCTTTCTGGGTGGCAAAAGAACAAAAATGTTCAAACAAGAGATGGGGAAGGAATCTTCCTGAGCACTGTGCTGAGACCCATTTTTAATTGGGAATTCAGAGTGTAAATGTGGTGTATGGTGAGCAGAGAAAAAGGAGCTACTTTTAAATACAGGACCCACCCACAGATGTCAAAATCAGGAAGAAGAGTACTATCTAAAATGCATTTTATTTATTTGCTCTGAAAGCACTTTTAATGACTACTTGACAAGCAACAATTATCTAGTTATGTCTAGCAACTTTCTGAATTTCATTATGGGAGTAAAAAATGCAATACAAAAAAAGAGTGAATGAGATTTGCTTACCTTCTAGAAGACAGATAACTAGGCTTCGGTGCAGATAAACAAAGAGTTACTTTCATGAAAAGAAAACAAAATCAACATCAGTGTGTGCCTGGACAAATTTAATTAATACAGTTTAAAAGGTAGATTTGGAAACTCTGTAAGTATAGCCTAGACACCGATGAGTTTCTTATATATTATGCTAATAATAGAGATGCACTTTGAAAAGTTTGCCAAAACAGAACAAATGTTAAAAACCACCCTTACCTTTTTGGCATATTACCTCCACATTTCTTCCTACGATAAGTTAAAGAAGCCCAGTCCTTGACAGCAGCCACATCTCAATGGCTGACATGACCAGGAAACCATCTATGCAAGACGAATGCTGTGCAAGCAATCTGGAGCATCTCCATCTTTCTTCCCTCATATTCAATCCATTTCCAAAATCTGTCACCTTAATTCCTAAGGATTCTATTTACTTCTCTCCATGTCTACTACCACCACCTATGTCCCAGCTGTTACCATCTCCTACTGGAAATACTGCAGTAGGCTTCCAACTTCCAATATCCTCAACCACGCTCGCATCTTCTAACTGCATCTTCATACAATTTCAGGGAAATCTTTTTAAAAACATCAACCTGATTGTTTATCCCCAAATTTAAAATACTTAAAGGCTTTTGCATGCTACATGATGGAAGACAGAATTTCTTCATATAGCCTGCAAGCTTTTTGGAGGCCTGTCTCCAAACTATGACACTAGTCACAGCTGGCATTGAATTCTCTTTTGCTCACTATTTGCAAGTGTTCTGGAGGTAACTTCCAGTTAGAAGAATAAGCCATGCAAACTCTAATCATATTCAGACACTGCTCATTCTAAAGTATCCCCCCTTTTTTTAAATCATCTTAATTGTTATATTTGGGAATGCAGAAAATCCTCAACTTACCATAGTTCGGTGATCCATGCTCAATGCTCCTTCTGGAATTAATTAGGTTCAAAGCATTTGATCAAGAAAGATTTATATAATGTATTAGAAATATTCAATTTTTAACTAAGGGTAAAGAAGGCTTAAAGTGGTAGTTACTCAAATCAAAATAATAATATCTTAGAATTTTAGTCCTTTGTGTTATAAAAGTTTTATATCTATAATAAATAAACTTCAAAAATGTCTAACGAACTTTGAGGTAATAGAAATAGTAAAAAGTCATAAAATTGAGTAACTTACAACACATTTGAAATCACTTTAAACTTCCAATTTATTCAATTTAAAATAAATATATATATGTTTTATCAATAAAGTTATATCAAAGTAGATAAAAATCTAAATGGTTTAAACACCTTAAAGTCATATTTAAAAATGGTAATATTCTGACTAGAAACAAAACGAAGGTTAAAACACAAAGCAGAACACAACCTGAATGTTCTTGGAGAAAAAAAAAATGCCTTTTGAAATTTGAATTTGCACACTAAGGCAGGCAATCATATACAACATTGGAAAATCAAAGCTATCAAGCAAGAAAAAAGCTTTCCATTTCAAAATAATACTTCAGTATGTAATAGACTTTAAAAGAACACTTTCAGGGTTGTTAGGTCATTTTTGTGTCCTCTCTCAAGGGTTGTTATGTTGTGAGACTCTTTCCCAAAGAAATTCAGATATTTTATGACCAATTTATTCTTCCTCTATTAGAAGAACAAGGAAGGAAAAAGTCAGATTGGCCTACAATTTTTTCCAGAAACACACCATTACACCCATTCTTTAGTTCCTCTTAAGAACAGAAAGATCTAGAAGTAAATTTCTACTCTTTTTTAATCTAAAGGCATTCTGCATAGTAGATTCTTGCAATAGAACTTTATTAGATGGTGGAAGTACTGAATGACAGAAAGAATTATCAGCATACTTACAAAACAAAGTAATGCGTTTGTCAATGTGTTTTTGGCCTTTTTTGTTCAATGTAAATAGCAAGATCACAAGTTTATGTGTTAAAGATAAATTAGATATATGAAATAAAGTACAACATATATTAAGAAAGAAGATGCGGTATATATATACAATGGAGTATTACTGGGCAATCAAAAAAGAATGAAATCTTGCCATTTGCAGCTAACGTGGATGGAACTGGAGGGTATTATGCTAAGCGAAATTAGCCAGGCAGAGAAAGACAAATATCATATGACTTCACTCATATGAGGACTTTAAGATACAAAACAGATGAACATAAGGGAATGGAAGCAAAAATAATATAAAAACAGGGAGGGGGACAAAACATAAGAGACTCTTAAATATGGAGAACAAACAGAGTTACTGGAGTGGTTGTGGGAGAGGGGAAGGGCTAAATGAGTAAGAGGCATTAAGAAATCTACTCCTGAAATCTTTGTTGTACTATATGATAACTAACTTGAATGTAAATTAAAAAAAAAAAAAAAACTAAAAAAAAAAAAAAAAAAGAAAGAAATAGGATGTGAACCACGCCAGGCCAAGAAATAATGTCGTTACTAAATAAAGGCACAACATCTTCGGACTTAGTTAGCATGAACTTTCTTATATAAGCCATATGTAAAAATTGTTTGTATGATAGAAATTAAGAAATAATATTCCTATTAGAGATGTGAAAATTCAATTCAGAGTCAGAAACCATTCTGGTGCTAGCCTGAACTCTATTACATAAGTATATCATTTAAAAATAAACCATTTTCACTCTCTCAGACATTTGGTGTTCCCGTGACTAAGATATTTTATGCTACCAAAGAGACTTTCTTATTTTGACAGACATAAAGGTAGCTTATGAGCCACCAAAAATGTTTGCATGTGACACTAAACATGTAAGCTTGCCATCAACACACAATGCTTCTTGGCTAAGGCCTTTACCAAAGTGCATAAACAAGTTCATAAGGGTTGATTGTTTTGCTGCTTCAACCGATTTGCCTGCTTGCCATAAAGAGCTCCAAAGTGCAACATCTTGAAGATATTCCTTATATTTAACACCACAGGAAACCACTTTGGCACTCTCAATTTGTTGAGATTTTTTTTTTGAAGTGGGGGGCACTACATGGTGGAAAAACATGCCGGGGTTGTTTGTTTCCCACAAACAGGCCATCTTGCTGTGAGAAAAGGGAAGCTCCTATCACAAGCTTCTGCAGAAATGCACTGATTGGCACTCTGCTGACTCGTTGATCTTAAGCACAGCCAGCAGAAGCCTGATTGTAATTATACTTGTTCCTGCTCTCTATGTATACATCAGGTGCAGCGGGGCTCTCGGGATGTGCTGTTTAGTATCAAAACCCAACAGGGTTGGAGAGTTCCCCTTTCTCATTCACTGGTAGGCAAGGAAACACATTTAACATGGCTAAGTTGTTTGCAAGCCAAGTCAAACATAGCAGGGCTCATGATCGGAGCCTAGCCAAGTGCTCAGAGTGGGTGGTCAATGCACATTTGTCTAATTTAATTGAATGATCACAGAGAGCTTTAAGCTAAATTGGAGCTTTAAAAATTTTCCATTATAAGCGCCAGTTTTTAACACTAAAATATGGTGGAGGATTCATATTCTCAGAATGTGATTACCGGAGTCTTTCTGAAAATCTCCTGTGGTGTAGGCTAAGATTAGCATATGGGACCAGTATGGTCACAATGGAAACTTCTGCCATAATTTTTTAGCCCTCCTATAAAGGTAATCAGCTATTCAGTATCCTTTTAACAAAACCATTCTCTTTTTCAATTATCCAGTTATTTCTGTTTCTTACAACTGAGAATCTTGACTGATATCAGAGATTCATTAAGAATATTCCCGAATTTGAAGCCTTTAGGCAATTAAAACAGAGAAAATAGATTTATGAATTAACACAGAATTGGCAAACACCGTGATATTAAAATATGACATTTCAAAATAATATTTTTAAATTACATCATAACACTAAAAATGTAAAACAAACATAATTTATTTAAAAGTCTTTTAGGGTTATCATTTAGCCTTATACAAAGATAACCATTTTTGAGAGTGCAAAGAGTGCTCCATAAGCATCTGGGAATAACCGCTCTAGAACAAAGTATATTCCTAACTGCCCTTCTCACCATGCCTCATAAACTACCATTTTATTTCATCTTTATTACCCCCTAATTTGTCTCCTTTTATTCCTTTGTAATGACATTGTAATGGATTTAAATAACATTAGTCTGTGGATAAACTAGGTTGGGAAAAATGGCTTAAAAAGAAAAGAATCCCCAAATCAATCCATAGAGGCAACAAATCTTTATGAAAACCCAACTGGCCTTCTTGTTGAAACTGACAAGCTGATCCTAAAATTCATAAGGAAATGGAAGGGACCCAGAATAACCAAAAAATATATATTGACAAAGAACAACGTTGGAGGTTTTCCACTTCCTGACTTCCAAACTTACTAGAAAGCCACAGTAAACAATACTGTGTGGTATTAATATAAGCATATAGATTAACAAAATAAAGTTGATAATTCAGAAATAAACCCATACATTTACAGTCAATTGATTTTCTACAAGGAAATCCAATAAAGAAAGAATAGTTTCTTCAACAAATGGTGCTGGGACAACCACATAGTCACATTCAAAAGAATGAAATTGAACATGGATTTACCACCATATACAAAAATTAACTCAAAATGGGTCAAATACTGAAATGTAAGAGCTAAAACTCTAAAACTCTTAGAGAAAAAAAAAACATGGGTGTAAATATTTGTGACCTTGGATTAGGTAATAATTTCCTAAACCAAAACCATAGAAAAAATAAGTTGGATTTCATCACAATTTTAAACTTTCATGCTGCAAAGGATACCACCAAGAAAGAGAAAAGACACCCAGAATAGGAGAAAACCTTTGCAAATTATATATATGACAATGGTTTATTATCCAGAACATATAAAAACTATTACAATTCAATAATAGAATGTCAACCCAATTTAAGAATTTAGCAAAGGAATTGAAGACACATGTATCCAAATAAGATATACAAATGGCCAAAATACACAGTAAAAGAGACTGAATCTCTTTAGTCATTAGGAAAATGCAAATCGAAACTAAAAAGAGATGCACTTCAAACCCACTAGGATGACTACAATCAAAATATCAGACAATATTTAAATTTTTTTTTTTTAACGTTTATTTATTTTTGAGACAGAGAGAGACAGAGCATGAACGGGGGAGGGGCAGAGAGAGAGGGAGACACAGAATCGGAAGCAGGCTCCAGGCTCTGAGCCATCGGCCCAGAGCCCGACGCGGGGCTCGAACTCACGGACTGTGAGATCGTGACCTGAGCTGAAGTCGGACGCTTAACCGACTGAGCCACCCAGGCGCCCCAAATATCAGACAATAAAAACATTGGTGGGGATGTGGAGAAATTGGAATACACACACACTGCTGGTGAATATGTAAAATGGTGTGATCACTTTGGAAAATATTTAGCCAACTGCACAAAAGATTGAATATAGAGTTACCATATGACCATTCTGGGAAAGGTAAAACTTTAGGGATGGAAAACAGATCAGTGGTACCAGAGATTGGTAGTAGAGGTAGAACTTTGCCTTCAAGAGTCTGCAGAAGAGAATTTTACAGTGATGGAACTTTTTTACATAGTACTCTGGTGTTAGGTACATGACTCTTGCCTTTGCCAAGACACATAGGATTATTCACAGCGAAGATTGAAGTTTCTAGTTTGCAAATTTTAAAAAATCAACCAGGATGTCAGTTAATTGCATGATGGAATATAGACTGTGACATAAAAAAATCTTATTAGATTACAAATATAAGGCATAATTTCACTGAAGGCTAAAAAAAGTCAACATAAATAACTGTAAAACAGTGTTTTGATTAGATATTAAAGCTAAGGACAAAAAGAACTGTATACAACCACTGTTGTCTTGTTGGTAAATTTGTCTGTCAGGGGCAGTTTAGCAATTCTAAAACTACTTTACATGTATATAGGGTTGAACATATAATTAAATAAATTGTACATAGTGAGACCTAGTTTCTCACTGCCTCACTGAGAAGGAAGTTACAAATAAGGAAGGAAGAAAGGCTATAATGAACTTCATGGTGCTGTTAGTTTCAAAAATATCAGTATGAATTTATTTTTATGTTAATATATATACATACAGGTTCAGTAGATATATGTGTATCCATGCATACATACAGGTATTTTCTAACTTTGTCAGCTAAGGACCTAAAAGTTGATATCCGGTAACAATAAGTACATCTCACACCCAGATCTTGGTTTCCAGATACCTAATTCCAAAAAGACTTAGAGATCCTTGAAGAAATGACTTGTTCTAAGGCTGAAATTGAGAAAATACAAGGTGAGCCTGGAGTATCTTACAGTATAAAAAAAGTAAGAAAAGGCTTGGGGTGCCTGGGTGGCTCAGTTGGTTAAGTGTCTGACTTCAGCTCAGGTCATGACTTTATGGTTCATGGGTTCAAGCCCCGCATTGGGCTCTGTGCTGAAAGCTCAGAGCTTGGAACCTGCTTCCGATTCTGTCTCCCTCTCTCCCTGCCCTTTCCCTGATCACACTCTCTCTTTCTCTCAAAAACAAATAAACATTTTTAAAAATTAGAAAAAAGAAAGAAAGTAAGAAAAACCTCAAGAAAAGGAGACTGAGTAGGAGCCCCTGTCTTAAGGGCACAGACGTGAAACAGAAAGAGTTCCCAATAGCCAACCTGAAACGATTTCTGCAATACAATAAATAAGGATCATATTGAATTACAAACCCAAAGAATATAATAAATATGCATATGCCCATGCTAATATAAATAATTGAATAAATAAATAAATGAGGAGAAGGAACAAATCTCTTTATGGAAAATTCCAATAACTAAATGTAGAAGGAATGAACAATACACAGGCAGTCCAGTGATGAATGCTAAAGCTAATAAGTAAACCTGTAAGCGAAACAGAATGTTTGCCAAATTTCAAAATATTTCCCCAAAAGTATTTATTAAAAATTGTAATGGTTTTTACCATGTGTCCACAAATGCATTGCTACTTCTCCTTCCAGATAGTGAAATTTAATTACCTTCCTCTTGAGTCTAGGTTGGCTTTAGTGACTTGCCTGTAACAAGGGAAGTACAATAACTTTACAGTGGAGAAATTTAGAAGATACCACCTTAAGTAGTATGTTCGTTTTCTAAGACTATGGTAACCACAGAGTGCCACAAAGTTAGTGGCTTAAAACAACAGAAAGGCATACTCTTACAGTTCTGGAGGTTATCAGTCTGAAATCAGTTGCCGGCAGGGCCATGCTTCCTCTGAAGTCTCCAGAAGAGAATTCTTCCTTTTCTCTTCTATGATGGTTACTACCAGTGTTTGGCATTCCTTGGCTTCACTGCAATCTCTGCCTCTGTCTTCCCATGGCTTTATTCACTGTCTATCTGTGTCTATTGCCCAATTTTCCTCTTAAAAGGATAACAGGCATTGGTTTTAGTGTCCAACCTAATTTGTATGACTTCATCTTAACTTGATGTAACTGCAAAGACCTTATTTACAAAAAAGGTCACATTTTCAGGTTCCAGGTGGATATGAATTTTGTGAGACACTATTCAACCCAGAACAAGCGATCAAGAATAACGCCAACAATAAAAAGTCATATATCTTTCCACTAGATTTATAAGGACTGATTTAATGTATTTTTAGAAAATTCCTACATCTTGCTGTTAGAGTCTGTTGATCATCTTTTCCATGTGAGTTGTCATTTTCCTGGCTCTTCACATGTTGAATAATTTTGAATTTTACTCTGGGCATTTTGAAAATTGTGTTATGAGACTTCGGGTCTTATTTTAAGTATTATGGATAATGTTGAAGTTTCTATGTTAGCAGGCAATCGACCCCATGGGGTATAGGCTTCAAGAACTGACCAACATTCTATAGGTTTTGGTTTCCTTGTCACTTCAACTTTTAGAGCCTTTACGATGTTATTTGGATCTGTTCTCTGTGTGTTCCACTCATTGCTCAGCCTGGAACTTGAGTGGGGGGTCTATCTCTTAGTTCAGTTCTTAAAGTTGTTAATACACTATTTAGGATTACATCCATGCGTATAGAACTCAGTGGTGAGCCCAACAGTTCATGACACATTTATGTAGGTTGCTTTTTCAAGCTCCCTCTTCTCCATAAGTTCCCTTGTACTTTCCAATTCCCAAGGACTCTCCTTTTCAGTCCTCCATCCTGAAAGCTGGGGCTATATTTACCTCACTCAGCCACATAATTCTTGCATACAGAGTGGAGTCACAGTAGGGTGGAGAGAGACTCAAAGCTGTAAGGGCTGCTCCCACCTCTTGGGAGCACAGTCCTTCTGATCGAAGAGAAAGTTTCCCCTCTCTCATTTTAGGCATCATTGTAGTAGTACTATCACGACTGTTGCTACCAAATTTCCTTCCTGCTCCCTAAACATGAAATAAGGGGCTCCTTCTAGAGATCTCTATATCGTTGCTGATGTCCACTTCTGGATAGCCAATGACTTGAACCCAAACTAGAAATAATGGAAAAAATGGTAAAATCACTACCAGTCCTGAGTCACTAAAAAGTATTCTTGTTATTTTCCTTTCAGAATCCTCAAATTGCTGCTTAATCATTATGTCCGAGTTTTATAGTGTCTTAAGCAGGAGAGACAGGGTAAACTATGCTTATTCCATTTACCTGGAATAAGAACCACTATAATGAACACAAACTAGAAATAAATAATAGAAATATATTACGAAAATCTACAAATATTTGGAAGTTAAACAACATATTCTAAATACACAGAGCATTCTAAATGCTTCAGAAGACCCTAAAATAGATTTTTAATTAAATGTAAATGAAAATACAACATGTCAAAATTTGAGAAAAGCAGCTAAAGCAGTGCTTAGAGTAAGAATTATGCCATAAATATTCATATTAGAAAAGAAGAGGGCACCTGGGCAGCTCAGTCAGTTTAGTGTCTGACTGTGGCTCAGGTCATGATCTCGTGGTTCATAAGCTCTGAGTCAGGCACCCACATCAGGCTCACTGCTGTCAGCCTGTCAGCACAGAGCCTGGTTTAGGATCTTCTGTCCCCCTCTCTCTCTGCCCCTCCCCTGCTTGCACTCTCCCAAGAATAAAAAAATATATATAATTTTTTAAAAATAATTAAAAAAAAGAAAAGAAGATATCAAATATATAAACTAGGTTGTGAAGGGTAGCAGAATATGCCACCCCCAAATATACCACTTTGGCATAGTGATTATTTTGAGCTGTAAGCACATGAAAAACAGCAAATACATGGAAAGGTTTTCTCTGAATTCCCCTTATCTGCCTAAAGACAGATCCTCCAAAAGGAACTCTATTGTCAGAAATCCCTGCCCTAGGAGATCCATCAACCAGGAAACATCCACTTCTTACAGGAGGGGAGACTAGAAAGCTGACCCCACATCCAGACAGATTTTGTCAAAAACTATCATAGTTCCCATCTATTCCTCTATGGACCTATTCGCCTTTCCTAAAAATCATTTACCCTCCCCTAAGACACTTCTCTTTTCCCCATTAAGATGGTAGGTATGCCCGAATTCTAAGCCAGCTCTTTGAGTGACTTATATTTTCCTGGTTATTTTCCTTATATACATAAAGTATACAGGTTAAAAACTTGTGTTTATTTTTGGCATGCTAATCTGCTTTTTATTACAGAAATCCCAGCTGAGAACTCGGAAGTGTAGAAAGAAAATTATTTTTCTTCCTTTACTGTTTTCACTCTCAGAAACTGGATAAATAAGAGTTGAATAAAACTAAAGCAAGGGGAAGGAAGGCGATAATAAAGACAAAAGCAGAAATTAATACAACTTAAGAGAGAAGAGAAACAATAGAGAAAACCAGCATAACCAAATGTTCTTTGAAAAGATGTATAAGCCAACTGACTTGTTGCTTGGATCAAGATGATGATAGAGTAGAGGTGGTGAGAAATAGTCAGATTCTGGATATATTTTGATGGTTGAGCCTATAGGACTTTTGATACATTAGCAGAAGGCTATGAGAAAAAGAATCAGGGATGTCTTCAAGGGTTTGGATCTAAGCCACTAGGAAAATACATTTGCCATACACCAATAAAAGGAAAACAGAAGAAGGAGCAGGTTTAGGAGGTACATCAGTCAAGATATGTTTTTTCTCTGAACATGACAGAGGAAACCATATAAAAATTACTTTAACATTATGTAAGTTTATAGTATAGCTCATGTAAAACAAGTCTGGAGAGAGATAATCAAAATATTGGAGATTCAAATTCACATATTTATGCTCTGCTATCCTGGCACATGTTTCTCCTTCTCAATTTCAACTGTTATTATTCAGATGAGACCAAATCCAGTAAATATGTGCTCATTCAAGCTGAAAGAAGGAAATTCAGGCTCTCTTTATGGGAACCCTTTCAATTGTGTTAGTTCTCTTTAAGCAGCCACGCTGAAAGTCCCATGTAATAGATCCATTGATATCACATTGGTTAGAGTTAGATGCAGGACAAGCCCTTTTGCAAGAAAGGCTCTAGACAAAGTAATATCTGATACTGGACACTGATCTATTCAACTAAAACCATGGCTCCAGACGGCACATGCTAAAAATTCTGTGGAATAAGGAGGAAAGGGAGATGGAGATTAGGAAATATACAGAGCCACATGGGGATAAAATATGGCAATGAGAAAATCTTGGAAATTCTGTGATAGATGCACACAGTGATATGACATAATGACATGAAGAACAGTATGAGAAATGTTAGCATTTGTAGTGATCCAAAGGCAGCAATCTAACAATCTAGCCTATTCAAAAAGCCAGTCAGATGGTCACAAACATTTTGAAAGAGAAAATTCAGGTGTTAAAGAACAGGATAGAAGTAAGAAAAAAAAAAACAGGCAAAAGAGTTTAAAGGAGAAGACAGAAGACAGAATCTGGAAAAATTATCTGAAAAGGAGCAGCAAAGACTCCACAGAGTGCTTGTAGACCAAGGAATGGAGTGGAAAGGAGAGGGGAACAGTAACTTGTACTAAAAACTTTGGTCATTGTTGCAAATCTAATTTCGATTATAGAACAGCTCCGATATACCATCCATGGTACAGATGGGACACAGTTACATCTTTATCACTAATTACTGGTAACTAACAATTATTGGTAATATTGGTAATTATTAAAGATATTTTGGTCAAGTAATTTAGCATAAGAAAAAAATCATTTCATTTACTTTTTATAGGTAGCATTGGATTTGAGAGTTTTTTCAGCCACCAAGTTTCATTTGGTCACTCTGAATGCATGGTGATACAATTTATACATTAATTATTACAAAACACTGACAACTATCAACAAAGGCTGTGTTTTTATTAATATATTTTAACAAATAATATAGAAGGGATGTTGTATGCATACATGGTAGTTTATTGATTCAATATATTTTTGTTTAGTACATGAGACAGAAAAGGAGTAACATTTTGTTATTTGTATCAATAAAGAATTCTTTCATTGAAGGCACATTTCATCATCCATACCAATGATAAGGGAATTCCTAAGAAGAAATCTATACAAATGTAGAATACAGGAAATAGCTGGGCAACCTCCTTTATGGTTATTTCTTATTATTATTTACAAACACCTATATAACAATTGTCCAAAAAAAAAACATTCCCCTTCCTTACCTTTCTTCTTTTCTTTAAAGAATCTTAACCTATGTGAAAAAAAAAGAATCCAAAATATTTTACTTGCGACTATATTATTTGACCCAATGTTATAGAAATACCTAAGTTTTCATTGACAGCTTCCTTTCCCTTGTATTGAAACGAAGCTGCTGGAGAAATTATTTCTTGTAGGTTTGAAAATGATTGCAAATATCAACAATTGGTTCAGTAACTACTGGAATTATTGTTTTATTTAAATATAAACTATTTTATTGTTTTAAGTGGATCAAGGATAGTAACAGTTTTATAAGAACAGAGACTTTAAAAGATAATACTTCCACTCTTGTGGCCTAAAAACTCTCTGAATAAACCTCTGATGAAGGAGGTTTATCCACAGTTATACACCCCCCATCTATAAATGAAGAATTGAGTCTCCATAATATAGACAAAAGGGAAACATGTAATGAAACTTGAGCAATGTATTAAAAAGGAAACTGCCCTTTAGAGATAATGGATCTATTCTCTACTCCATGCATGAATGCAACTCTCATTAACACTAATGGAAGTTACGCATGAGCATCAAGAAAATATACCTGGTATAACGGATTTCCAAAATGGGTAATGGCATCTAATCTATTCCTAGTATGGTTGCGTCTTTATGTAGCCAAACAAAAGTACCTCTGAAATTTGGGGATAGAGATAAGCATTTAAGTAAAGAACTTTAAAGTATTAAGAAACTCAGAACACAGCAGTACCTTTGCATGTTTTTCTCAAACAACTTTTTCCTCAGGGTGCCTGGGTTAAGCGTCCTACTCTTAATCTCGGCTCAGGACATGATCCCACAATTCGGTTCATGAGATCAATCCCCACATCTAGAGCTCCACGTCCAGCTCTGAGTTGACAGCATGGAGCCCACTTGGGATTCTCTCTTTCCCTCTCTCTGCTTCTCCTCTGCTCACTCTCTCTCTCCTTCTCAAAAATAAATAAATAAACATTAACAAAATAATAAAACTGTCTTTAAAAAAAACTTTTTCCAGTCACAGTGATTTACTTATATTCGGCCACTGCATAGATTTTAGGAGACTGGTTTCAAACAGTGATGTCATCTGATTAAAACATCATAACCTATAGTGCACTACCACGATGCCTGACACAAAATTAGTGCACAGATAAGTTTGGTTGTTTTCCCAATTTCATTTGGATATTCTGTTTTGAAAATTGTCATGATATTAGCTATCAATAATCCAGAAAACTTTTTTTCTCTTCATCAAAGATTCCTGATTAAACATTACGTATTGATGTGTTGGTAGCTTCAGTTAGCTGCCTGAAAAATTTTTACTGTAAAATTTTTAAAAATCAGATAGTCACAACATTCAAGTAAATGAAATTTTTTATTAAGCAAGTTATAGATATAATTTACCTAATTTATTGAAAATAGTCAAGTTAGATATTGATAGAATATTCCAATATACATCAAAATAAAACAGGGAAGTTCTGTTAACCCTTCACCTAAATATCCTCCATGATTTCTGTCAAAAGTGTAATGTCAGTATTGAACACCAGTACTTATGTTCAGAAATACTTAAGGACAGGCTCTCTGTAGATCTGTTCTGTGTTCAACCATAGGACAGAAAAGAGTCCATTGTTTTGAAATCAGTTACTTCACAGTTCGTGGTTTTGGTTTCTGTATAAGTAATTAATTCCCCAGTTTATCTAAATGAGTTCTTATCAGTTTCATGTATTGACATTTTAGGAGTTTTCTCTGATCGTTTCTCTGCAATTTTTTCCTACTAAAATTAAGTTTCAGACATTTGCCAGTCACATTTCTTCTTGTTCAATAATGGGGATTGCTTTTGTTCAACATGTAGATCTTTCTTTCTCTCACTCAATCTTCTTCCCTCTCTCTCTCTGTCTCTCTTCCTCTCTCTTGCCTTTTGCTTTCCTCTTTGTCAACTGTACATAAAACTTAAGCATTTCTCCTCTTCTTTATTATCTAACAGGGTAAAACAAATTAATTTTATTGAAGCTTTCAAGAATCGTGTGCAAGATAGAAACCAAACTGGCTTAATGCAGATATAAACAACTTCATATTTTCCATGATAATCATATATATATAAATACACTACTAAAATTTTTTGCAAAAGATTCAAGCCATTACTTCTGAGATCTAAAACTTGAGAAATGAGAGAAAAATAGAGATTTTGACATGGAATGTATAAGCATCATAGATCAAACAAGTAGTAGGGGAAGCTGGCAAGAATAGAATTAGCATGACTGAAAATTTCCTATATGTATGATATTTGAAATATTAAGTAGTACTATCATACATTTAGGATCTCTTTGAATGCAAATATCCTGAAGCTTAGAGAGATTTAGTAAAATTCCTGAAGACATATACATTATAAATAGTATATGCACATGTGCATACACACATATGGGTGTATATATATATCCAAAACTCTTGAATTTTCCACAGCTAGACAAGGCTGCCTCATTAATAAAATGGAATTTTATTTACCCAAAACTCCCTAGCCCCTGAGTAGGTAAGGCAAGCCAACGAATTAGAATGCTTTTGGTCTCCTACAATACTTCTAACTATATGCACCTCTAAACTACATGATCTATACACTAGAAAACAACTTTCATTTATTTGTTTGTTTATTTATTCATTTTTTATTGAGAGAGTGATACACAGCACATGAGTGGGGGAGGGGGAGAGAAAGAGAGAGAGAGAGAGAGAGAGAGAGAGAGAGAGAGACAGAATCTCAAAGTAGGCTCCACACCCAGCAAAGAGCCCCATACAGGGCTCAGTCTCTCCACTGTGAGATCATGACCTGAAGCAAAAACAAGAGCCAGTTGTTTAACCTACTGAGCCACCCAGCACCCCCCAAAATATATCTCATTTTCAAAAGTCTACAGTGGCCCAGTTATTTCATATCTCATATTGCATGTTTATTGCTATTAATCCCAAATATAATTTTTTCAAGGGCATGTTTTCCCATTCCGATTCAGAAGAACCCTATTGGTTCCCCCATTTCCTAATATAAAATGAGGATAACCTGCCCTCTACCCTCACACAGTTGTTGAAGGATAAAATTTATGCAAAATAATCTTTTTTGTTGGAGTGAGCTATGTTGCAATTTTTCAGTTCCATTGTTAGGGACTGATCTATTCCAGCTGCTAACTCAGGAAAGGAAAGGTAAGCCCTGGAACGCTGCCAGGGCCAACTGCTCAGACCCAGAGAATCCCAAGGGGGCTGGACAAATCAAAAGCACAGCTCCTGGCTGGTTTTGCCAGCAATGTTTCCAAACCAATTCAGATAAACTCATCACAAGAGAAGCCTATAATTCAGGAGAGGAGGGTTTAGAAAAGAGAAAAGGAGAAATTTATTTTGGGTGCTGGCAGCCAGAGAAGGTGGCAGGCTCAAGCCCCAATAACCGACTGCTCCACCAGCTAAATGGACACCTAGGTTTTATAGAAAGGGTTTGGGGTGGCGGGCAGGGTATGTGAAAGAGAGCAAGCAGAAAGCGTGTGATCATGAGTCCATAGGTGTTCAGCCCAGGATCGTGGGCAGGGAAGGGGGTGTGTTGGGTGTGGTCTCCTAGGCATTCTGTTGCTATCAGGACTTTTCTGGTCTGGAGGTTGGAATGTTCCTGTCAATGCAAAACATCTTCATCATGCCTCAAGAAAGTGTTACGGGAAATAAGAACAATGAGTTTCAGTTACTGCGCCAGTTAAGTGGTCTTGTCTATTTCTGGTTTTAACTCTTGAGCAAGAGGGCTTATTAACACCATGACCTAAAATAATGCTTTACACATAATAACTCTAAATAAATAATTGAATGGATGATCTTTGACCTCTTGGTTCCACATACAACTCCAAAGAAGAAACACCATAAAAACTATTACCTATTACTATATTATAATTAAAAGAAACCATTTTTAGTGTTCTAAAAACAATATACTTTACATAGGTAACTATCATTCTCTTTACCATTTTCTTTATATACATCTGTTAATTTTGCATTTGAAGGGGCAAGAGGGCATAATAGCAAAAGCATGGGAAATCCCCAAAAATACTTGTTCAAATCTCCAAAATATTGTTAATAGTATTTATGGTCTTTATGAAAGTTAAATAACTTGTTTGTGCTTCAGTTTCCATAGCTGCAAAACTGGAGCTAAATATTTACCCCATTGATTTGTTATGATAAAAAGGCACTGTACCTGGTACATATTACACATAAAATAAGTTATTATTACTTTATTGTCATCACCATCAACATGTTCAAGCCAATACAATGAAGTTGGAAAGAATTACTTAATAATCTACCATTTATATGTACAATTTACTGAAATGTGTTTTTTAGGTGTGAACAATATTCGATAATTGATGGGCATTAAGTTAATTAGGGTGCACAAAGCACTAATTGCAGGGAACCAAAAGGATTCCCTAATACAAATGCCTCTCAAAATACAGAATTATTGTAATATCATCTACCATAGTGTAGTAGTTCTATCGGCACACCATTACATATTTTTTCTCTGCAAAATCTAAATCTGCATACTCAAACGATGAATTTGTGCCCTTAGATGTTTAAACTGAATTTTTTTCCTTTCTTTCCTTATTGCTTTCCTTCATTTTTCCTTTTTTTTTCTTTTATCTTTCTTCCTTTTTTTTTCATTTCCGAAAATTTAAACTTCATTCAATATTCCAAGAAAATGAAACATTTTGCTAACTTCCTCCCCTTATTTTGTTATTTTATTCTCTCTTTACCCAAACTCTATTTTTAAATCCCTTTACTTCCAAGAAAGTCTCAAAACTCATTCATTCTAGAGTATAAACATATAAAGGCCAGATAAGAATTATAGTGATATTTGTGGAAAGGAGAAAGGTGTTATTTTACATTGGTTTAAACTAAAGTACTCAATCATCTAACAAACACCACCAAGTATAAAAAAATTGGCCCTCAAAAATCTCACCCACTCATGGCTGGCTCCTGCTGAATTTTCATAACTGCATCTCTACAAAGTCCTAAATTATTGACTCAACACTTAAAGAAAAAGTATAACTGTCAGAAACAAAATAGAAACACCAAAAGCACAAGAAATCAGTTACATAACTTTTAAAGCACACATTATGAGTTTATTCCAAACTTCTTGTCAAGGTAGAATATTGAATATTAATAATAGTTAAAAAGACCCTAAATACAATTTTGTGTAAAGATCTACCACAGCTATATCCAAGTTATCCTTCCAAACTTTTTCTCCTTGCTCATATTGTATCTGTATCTCCTAAAACTAAGAATATTAGTTATATTTGCTTAGGAATCAGAAAAGAAAATACTCATCCTTTCATTTTGGTTCATATTTACCAAAGTATTACACCTTCATGTTTATTGTAACAAACCATATTCCAGTTAACACCTTAGCTATATGCCCTTCAATCTTTGATAAATGTAATGGAATTCTGAGTATGTCTAAAAGAATTGCCTTCTGGTCTATTCTCAACCGGCATTATATTACACCATGTTTCTTTTCAGGTCTGAATAGCTAAACCTTAAATTTGATAGATTAAAGCAATGCTTTTTTTTATTATTAAAAACACATACTGAGAAGAATAAACTTAAGAAAGAATAAAGATTGACTCTGTAAATTGGACCATACAAAGTGCAAACCACAAAAGAGAATGGAGTTACATTAAAATAAGTATAATTTAAAAGTCAAATTTAAATATATGCAGAAAGCATATGAAATTGTGTGTATTTTAGCCATCAAGAACAGACAATATTATTTGCCTCCAAATTCTTAAGTTTCTTTAATGAAATAATATAATGTTTAAAATATGAAGAAAACCACTGTAAAAACTGAGTTACTATGGCAACAGAAAACCATTCAACTAGTCTTAGGCACTAACGAAAGTGAAAATGAATCCTTGCTCCATGAGAAACAATTATTAAAGACGGATATGCACGATGCTAGTTACACTTTTGAGTTAAAAAATATTGCAGTAATATTTAAAAGCATATTTCTTACATTTCTTATAGGAACATTATGTTCTGAGTCTTTAGAAATAAACTTTTTAAAAATTAAGAAAACATAGCTCTAATTCTGAAGACAACATGTGATGTCTCTTGGAATAAAAATGGTAGATCAAAACAATTGATTTCATTTTCTGCTTCACTCAACATATATTTATTAGGCTTCTATGTCCTAGCACTGTGATAGGTACTGTGGATAAAATATTGAACAAACAATACAATCCCTATTATCTTGGTTACAAAGTAAAGTAGGAAAGACAGCAATCATTTAATCATATATATATATATATATATATATATATATATATAGTTACATGTAACCATAGGATCTTTGCATATGTTGTTTCTGCTGTCAGAAGCAATGGGTGGAAAGGAAGGTAGGAAACAAATTCCTGACATAGAGAGAATGTTTGGTGATTTCTAGAAACTGTTTTTAAAAAATCCGGTAGGGGCCCAAACATTCACGACCTTCGAGACCAGTTAAGACTTTGGTATTTAGTCTGAAGGCAATAAAGAACTAGTGAGAGAAACGATTCAGAAAAAAAATGAAATAGTCATATTTTCATCTCAGAGAAAATTAAATTTCAGTTTTGTTGGGGAAACAATTATCAAAATCTTACAAAACAACAAAAGATTTGTATGTGAATGGCTGAGTTGCATGTCAGTTCTGGCTGCCAGGCTACACTTCTGCTCCCCACCATTTTTTTTCATTTTCAGATTATGCTGAAGGAGCAGCTCCTACTGGGATGTGTTCTTCTCATGGCACAACAAAAAGTTCTCGGCAACTGGCAATGTCCTAAAGCCTCTAGCTTTAAAGTGAAACAAGATCTCTTTTGCTCCAATGCCATTGGTTCCCACGAGCCAGATGGCCAAGACTGACTAAGTAATCTGAAAACCTACTTTATCCACTCAGAGGCATGGCAAACTACACGGCAAGTGGATGGGAGAGGAGATATGTAATTATTAGAGAAGGGAGAGTATGATTAGGAATAATAAAACAATCTACTGTAGAGAATATTCTAACTTACCCACATATGTATGTTTAAATATATTTTTGTGACTTTAATAAAAGTATAAGATCATTGAGCAAGGTCATACCATTCTTAAAATCACCTTTCTTGTTATTTAAGTATGAGGAGACAGGTGGTAGATCTATCATTAATGAAGCATTTAGAGGAAGTGTTCAAGGATGACTACTTCAAGCAATAATTTGAAGACATCCTGCAAAATGTCATAAAATATGTATCTTCTAATAAAACAAAACAAAATTAAAAATCTTCTAGCTAATGGATTTTGAATCTCACATTGTGATTCATATTTGTTGTTTTGTTTTATCTATATCAAGCAATTTACTTTTAAAGGTCCCATGACCAGAATATTAGGGCTTATTCCCAGCTATTTGTGCCCATACATATCACAAATATACACAGTAATATCTCATGTAAATAAACCTTAAAACGTAGCCAACCACTTCCCATAAAGTAGTGCAGTTAATTGATGAACATAGTGAGGGTAATGATTTGGCACTTAAAATCTGAATCATATTTTATTTGAGAACTGATAGTTTAACTTTAATAGAGATAGATAACCAAAATATATGTGCTAAGGTAGTAACTTCATTTTGTACTTTTTAATGAAGAAGGAATTTCTAAAGCCATAAACAATTATCTCTTTACCACTGAAAACGCTGCCTAATGATCTGGCCTCCTGGAAATTTCACCAATTTTTCTGGAAATTTGAACACCTCCTGCCTGATCAAACTGCACAGGAATTGTAACATTTCTTAAAAAGTATCTTATTAATCCTAATAAATACTAATTTTCATAAGTATTATTTCATGGAAGTTTATATTCATTGGGTTTACCTTTTTAAAAGCCACTCATTTGTAATGTTAGTGTTCTTTTGCTATGTAACAAATTATTACAAATTTAGCTATTTTGAGCCATACAAATTTATTGTCTCACATTTTCCTTGGGTCAGGAATCTAAGTACAGATTAAGTTGGCTCTTGTGCTAAGAGTGTCACCAGGGTGGAATCAAGATGGCAGCCAGGAACTGCAATCCTGGCTATTGGCAGAATTCAGTCTCTTGAGGCTGTAGGCATGGAAGTCTCCATCGTCTAGCTTATTGGACGTCAGGAACACTCTCAACTCCTAGAAGCTCTCCTGAGGACCTTACCAATCTCCCACAACCCCCTTAAGGCAGTTCACAACATGGCAGTTTGTTTCTTCAAAGACAGCAGGATCTACTGTTTGATTCTTTGTCTTAAGGGTTTGACTGATTATATCAGAATCACTCAGGAAAATCTCCCTTTTCATTAATTCAAAGTCAACTTATTAAGGAGCTTATTTATATATACAGAATTCTTTTTGCAATATATGGTCACATAATCACAGGAATGATATTCCATCATATTCACAGGCCCTTCCCACAATCAAGGGGAGGGGATGGGATCCTCAGGGCCATTTTAGAATTCTGCCTACTACACACAGTTATACTTTTGTTGTTGTTGTTGTTGTTGCTTGGACAACTGGCCCTGCTGACTCACTCAACAATCTAAAATTGTAGAAATGAAATTTCAATCCACACAATTCATTATAAGTACAACTTGACATCTAGAAGGTCCTTGAAAAAAAAAATGTTCACAATGTATACCATGCTGAAAAACTTTTATAATTAAAAACTCACTTCACATAAACACATATTTAAACCTAAAATAATTTTATTATAAACAGTGAGTGAATCAGAGGGGTTTAAAGGGGAAGTAGGATGGGTTCTTTAATCATTTTACTCTCACAAGTTTCTCTAATTCAATCCTTCCCTTTCACTTACTCCCTTTTCTCTAGGGATGACCCTGGGCAAACATCAACACAGAGAATCTCTACTAGCAATTTTATTAATTAGTAAAAACCATAATCCTAGGGTACTCTGGGTTCCTAAAAATTGTGAACTAGATTTTTAGTGAACAAGCAAACAAATCAATGAGAGTGAGAAAGAGAAAGGGAGAATATTGGCTGGCAACCCTAAATTTATCCCAACCCAATATAAGTCCTGAAATTTGTATTTTAAACTGAATGCTCAGTAAATTTCAAAAGTTGCATTTATTTCTCTTTGTTTTAAATTCTTAAGGCAGCCTTTATATATTCAAAAAATATGTATATATCTGAACTATTTTTTTTCTTTCATTAGATGTGTATAATAAATTGAATATCTGAGGATGGAAGTTGATAAATGTTAAATGATGAAGGAAATTATTACCTTTAAACGTAAGTAGAAAAATCCAAAGGCTAATAAGGGCTTAAAAACCTGGACACCATTGGTGTTGCCATTTATTAGTAAAAAAATATATCTAATTTCATCATGGTATACATTACAGTATAAATATTTAATTGTTGATCAAAACCACTCAAGGGAGAAATGGGTTTTTAGGTACATTCTTCAGGCAAATATAAAGAAGTGCTCAATTACCCAATTCAGTTAGAACTTGAAATCTGAACACTTTTGAAATTCATGGCCAATTTGAATGGATTGACACTAACCTTCTTATTATTCTGTAATACTTTTTTATTGTTTATAAACTCCCTTTACTGTTATATATTTTATCCTATCATGAAATATGATTCAGATTTGAAAATATGGAGATGTAAACTATAAACAATTAGCTTTACCATACTGGATAAGATAAACCTATATATATGTATATATATGAATATGAACTGAGATTATTAATCAAAATATAACTTAAAAATATAATACCATTCCACCTACCAGACTGGCAAAACTATGAAAAATGTTTGGAAAAATGCACTGAAATTTCACTGTAACACTTTAATCCTAAGAAAAATTTAACAAAAAGCAGACTATCATTCATTTTACCAGAGAAGTTTAAAAGGTAAAGATAATAAAAGGATCTCAATTCTAAGGTGATCTCTCGCTCTGAGCCCTTGAGGACTGTATTACAAAAAGATTTCACAGTATCCCTTTAACCATCAATAAAATGAACAGATATTCAGAAATTTAGGAATTTATTCATAATTCTGAAAATATCTTTGTCAGCTCTTCCTAAAAACCATTTATACATCATTCTACCACTTAAGGTAAGAGAAAAAAATTAAGACAGTACAAAAAATAAAATCATCTTAACAAATGTTTTTATTCTACAAATTTACTTTAGCATAATTGATCTTTTGGGGTGTTCAGTTCAAGAAATTGTAACATGTGTATAAATTCGTGTAACCACCATAACCATAAGGCTTCAGAATAGTTCCATCGCCACCCAAAAAACTTACTGGGCTATTATTTGTAATCACGGCATGCCCTGACCCCTGGAAAATACTGATCTGTACTCCTCACTAGGGCTTTGTCTTTTCCATAATGTCACATACATAAAATATACAGTAGGTGACCTTTAAACGAAATGTGGAATGTTGGATAGGTACAAACAAGAGTAACCACCCCCCCAAAAAAAATCTTAGTATAATCACATAGAGCTTATTAAAAGTAACTTTGTGGAAATGGAGCTTAGAATTCCTCTCGCAGGCTTAGAACCGAAGACAAAACTAGTCCTATAATATATGAGGTCAGAATGGAAGGATGGAAATGATGCCTTCTGTTACCAGAGTAAGACAAGAAAATGTAAAGCTGTCCTCAAATTCACCTCTCAGGAATATTTATCTTTTAGATATGTTCTACAACTTTGGAATTTATTTTAAGCTGGCTGTACGCATTTCCCCCTTTGGAACATGGGGCACAGTATATCCACCTGTTAGGGTCAATTAATTTGTGAAAGAGCTCCAACAGCTTTGAGCAAAAGCTCTTTTCCATTTATTAAGGCATCAGAGAGTTGCCATATGTTAATTGCTAATCCATTTCTCACTTTGAATAGTGAGACAACAAAAAGACATTTTTTGCGCAGCATATTAAATTATTTTTTAAAATAGCAATGGATATTGCTCTATCCATGTGGGATAAACTTTTCCCTAAGAATTTCTCTCTTATTTCTGAACTTGTTTTCTCTATTCCAGTTTTTGGAGACAAAAATATGGACAAAGTTAAAAAATTCTTTTAGGGGCACCTGACTGGCTCAGTCAGTGGAGCATGAGACTCTTGATTTCCAGGTCATGAGTTCAGGCCCCACATTGGGCCTAGAGCTTACTTTAAAACAAGGATGGGAGGGGTCTTTCAAATGATTTTGATTCATCCTTACAAATCGGTTGAAATCATGAGTATAATAATTTATAATAAGGAACAACTCCAGGGGTGCCTGGGTGGCTCAGTTGGCTAAGCATCTGACTTCTGCTTATGTCATGATCTCACGGTTCATGGGTTCGAGCCCTACATCATGCTTCTGATTCTGTGACTCCCTTTCTCTCTTCCTATCCCCTGCTCATGCTCTGTCTCTCAAAAATAAATAAACGGGGGGGGGGGGGGGGAAGAACAACTCCCTAAATATTGGCTTATGATGAAAATCACATAACTTTGTATCAATTAAGATATTGTTTTGTTAGCTAGACCTTTCAAATAGCAAATTATTGGAGCAGACAACATTAAATAAAATCATTGCAACTAGCTGGAGCTGTCACATCTAGAAATTGATAAAGAAGCTTCCACATTCCTACTTGAATTCACGGTATTTTATTGGTTGTTGGATGGTTTCAATGACCACTTCGAACTCCATAAAAAAGTAAAGGAGAACATTTCCAAAGTGTTTAATTATCTACATAAGGATCTCTATCCATTACAGATGTATGTTTAAAATAATTCAAGGATTTAAAAAAAGGAATACATATTTATTTCAATTTATACTTCCTATTATCTTCCCATTCCTTAATATAATATAGAACTTCAAAATCCATCAGTCATTATATTTATAAAATGGCGAGAATATCCTGATTCACACACTAAACTTCACTATCTTAGAAGGTTGCAAAGTCTTAACAATGAAAACTGCTCTCATAAATAATAAAATAACAAAGGCTTGTCTTGAAATGCTGTTTTCTGTTCACTGCAGATTAGAGAGCTGTCACAGAAAATTACACAAAGATAAAATCTGGTCCGCAATCTGCAAGGCCTTAGGAAACAGCTATTTTCCAAATAAATCTCAAAATATTATTTTTATTTTGTTCTTGGGCACTTCACACTCATGCTGCAGCTGGTTCATTTCTCCACTGAGGACAGTTAGACAATTCCTGTATTTTCCTCTATTGTATATTGTATTCCATAAGCTACTTAAGAAGTCATTGGCCTAGACGAACAACAATAAACATTTATTGAGCCTCAACTATGTGTTAGGTACTTTATTAGTCACACGGCTTAGAACAGAGAGTCACTTCAAAGCAAACATACCCAGTTGGATTTCCTACTTCCTATCTTTCTGAGGACTGTATCTAACCAACCACTTGGAGCAGTCATTCACAAGAAAAAATTTGTTGTTCATCAGTTGATGAATTTTGTGCTCCTGAAAATATGATATAGAAGAGTCAGCATTGCATCTGGGGAGTAGCTAAGGATTAGTCGTCTGAGTAAGCAAATAAGGAGAGGACAGGAGTAAGGGCTCTGGCTAGGAGTTTATGGGTCAGAAAGGGAACTTGGTGTGGAATGAGAGTATAACGAAAGAGGACTTGATGTGATCTGGTGGAGAGAAAAGAGGGACCAATACTATGCAAAAACGTGGAGTGGTGTAGATTTACTACGTGCCACTCATTTTGTATTTTCTTTGGCTCTGTGGACACAACAGTTCCTTTTTACTTACCTCATATAACTAATATTTCTCTATCCACCCACCAACAAAATTTGTTCTTAAAAAAATATAACTTCCTTTGCTTCAAATTCTACCCCATTTGTCAAATGCTGGAAAAGAGTCAGCTAAAGATAAGACTCAATGCATTATATATACAGCACCCATAGATCCTGCCACCTTAAGGTCAGCCTTTGCCCTTCCCTTAAGGAAAAAAAAAATAGTGTTTAAGCCAACTCTGGACATCCCATTCTCCTTTTGAGGATTTAGAATACCAGAAGAGAAACTAAGCAAGAGCCGCCTTCTTCAGGGGAAAAAGGGAGAGAGTAAAATTTTAAATGTCTCGTTTTTCTTCTCTGGTTATTTCAGTTTTATCCTTGACTTATTTTGGGGTTTGGATCCTATTAATCTGTCTTTGCATCTAGTCGCTGTAAGCTCATAAAAGCAAATCACAGATGACAGCTAAGCAATGATTCAGAACCCACATCCTTCTCCAAACCCACCTAGCCTGCCTAATTGCACTACATACTCCTGCTTTCGAATTCATGATACCTTATGGTAACTTCAATAGTCTTCTTCAAACTTCACCCTCCCTCTCCTTGTACTGGTTTGCTAATAGACTTCAGCATTTTAGATGCTGGTGATTCTCTACTACTTTTGGCATTATCTGTGGGCAGCAAATGGTTAACTCAGCAGTCTGAGTTGCTTAGAAGTTGCACATTCCAAAACACAAAGGTCTGCCTTTAGATCTGGTCATGGGCAGCTCTTACAAGATAATCTCTGGACACACACACACACACACACACACACACTAGTAAAAAAGTGCTTTTTATTAAAAGAAGCAGCAACATGAAGGGCAGACCAAAAATAAATATCCTTAACAGAGTGGCACTTAGGTCTTTTAAAATGAAATCTATACCTCATTTTTGCTTTGTGTCCCACCCCCTCCTCCTTCCCCACCCAACTGTGGAATCCATCTTTGGTTATAAAAGGTCACTTATTGTTGTACGATCATATGCCGCCATGCCTCTATGTCTCTGGTCATTCTATTGCCTGTGTGTGGAAGATCTATCCTCCTCATTTCTAACTTTTGAAGTCTTACCCTTCAAGACTCAGTTCAAGTATAACTTTTTTGATGACACGTGTCATAATCCACCAGTCAGAATCAGTTGTTCACTTTGTGCTGCTTCAGGCGTTCGGCTCACACTTTTATTATGAATTCACAGTCTTAGGATTGTTGTTTGTATCTCTGTCCATCAGCTGATTAAAGAACAGGAAAACAAGTGTTTAAATTGTTTTTATATCCTCTCATTTGTGGTGGTGCCCATGCGCAGGTGGGTTTTTAGCCCCCTCTATATCCTTTTCACTCCTCCCAGTTCCAACCTATCAATTTATAATCTAAGTAAAAAGCATAATTGTGACCCCAAAACAGTGTCAACATGAGTCTTCTCATCTCACTCTCTCATCAGATTGCAACCAATATACACAAATCATATGAATTTTTTGGAATCACTTCTAATTCTAGTGCTTTGTTCACAAGAAATAGTGTTTCAATTACATGTGATTGAAGGCAAAGGCCACCCAGTCTCTCTTTAACTATTCTCCATTGACCCACAATTAATCAACCTCCTAGTTAAATGGCAAGTTATTGAAAATTAATGTTTTAAGTAACAAATGTTAGTGCAAGACTATAGGATTAAAAATGTATAAGCATAAAAGTGAATTTAATTTGGGTACATTATATAAAATATATAATTTTACATATATGTCTAAATAAATAGAAAGAATTAAATAAATGGGTTATAAGTCATACACAAAGAAATTACAAAGGCCACTTTTAAAAAAATAGCACATCCATAATCAACATAATTAGTTCTGTGACCATACCTATTGCTGTCTTTTTACAGAACTATGACTACCAGGTCACAACCAAATTTGTCAGCTGAATTCCAGCTGTAAAATTCATGTTTCTCAGAGATATATGAGGGGGAGAAGAAACACGGCCTCATTTTCAATCCCTACGTTGAGACCACAGTGTCGGCTGGAAAATGATAAACTTTAACTTTTTAAATGAGTTCATTTTACGTGGATATCACTTACAAAGAATAAATGTGAAGCAGTAATAGTGTATTTTCTGATACATTTCAGACTTCAGCCAAAGCTAGAAAGGGTGGCTGTAGCATTATAGAAAAAAATTTCCTGCCTACCAACACATATTGCATACAGCTGTCTAAAATAATCTCATCAAACTGATACACAGTATACAGTTACAGATCTTCATAATATAAATAATCACTGTAAGGCAAAAATGATCACATTAGATTTTTAATTTGATTTAAACAATCTATTTTTGCTTTTACTTTCATATTTTTTCCCAAAAGCTGAAATTTATCCCACGACCTAGTAAAAAACAACATTTTCTAGTACATGTACAATTGGGATTTTATTTTACTTTTTTTTTTTAAACTTTTAGTTTCAATCCTAAAATTGAAGTGGTATTTTTTTAATCTTATACTTTGTTCATTTTTTTTAATCTGAGTTTTTAAAATTTTAAACAATAATGTTCAATCTTTAAGCACATAGATGCAAAATATGGCATTTAAGATCTCCAGTGTCAACCCATGTACCTACCATACTTTCTTAGCTAAACTTTCTTCCAAATTGTACAATAGCAAGATGATTTAGTTATGTTGACCTCAGATTGCTGACTAGTTCAAGAACAATGTCTTTCACCCATAAGATGTATTAGTCACAGTACCAAACACTGTATACACTCTAATGTAAATCGACATAGTAACATGATTTAGGGGCACCTGGGTGGTTCAGTCACCAAGCGTTTAACTTTTGTATTTGTCTCAGGTCATGATCTCACAGTTCTTAAGTTCGAGCCCCACATTGGGCTCTGCACTGACAGTGCAGAGCCTGCTTGGGATTCTCTCTCTCCCTCACTCTGTCCCTCCTGTGTGAGCTCTCTCTTTCTCTCTCTCTCTCAAAATAAATAAGTAAAAACACTAAAAAAAATAGTAGCTTGATTTAGACACAGATATTTGAGTTCAAATACCAGACCAAACAATAGTCATGTCACCATGGTAAACAACTCGGACCTCTTTGCACCTCCCTTTCCTCATTTGATTTGTGATTTGTGATTTGATGTGTGATTTGATGATAATAGAGTACTTAATTCATGGAGTTTTTATGAGGATGAAATTAGTATATGAAAAGTGTTACACAACTTGCAAGTGCTCAATAATTGTTAATTGGTGTTTTAGTTCTAGCTCTGTCACCAAATAATGTGGAACACCAGGCAAGTCATTTACTCTTAAGCAAAGATAATAGCACTTTCACGAACTAGTTATTAAGGATGCCACAAGTGCAAAATTTTAGTAATTTATGTACTAACTTAAAAAGATTTTTTTAATATAAGTAATCAATCTTAACGGAAATGGAGTAAACAGAGTTAACAATGTGCTGAAAGAAAGTATAATGGAAACTGGGAGATTTGAGAAGATAAAAAAAGAGAGAGAAAGAGAAGAAAATAAACCAAAACATTGCTTATTCCTGAGCTGGGAACTCGATAAACTCAGAATAGAATGTGTGACATGTACAGGCCAAAAGTAAAAAAGTTTAATAAAACACAGAAACCTGGAAAATATTATGAACTTATGATAAGGTAATTATTTTAGAAAATGTAACATGATAAGTACCCAATAAATAATATGAATACACATGTATTCAGAACAATCTTAGCATGTATGTATTTTTATCTCCAATTGATTAATTGGAAAACAAGTTCCAAAAATTTAAGTTTTTTACCCAAGATCCACAACACAACTTGAACAATGTTAGAGCTGGAAGTCAAACGTAAGTCCTTGCCTATAAAGCCTGTGTTATTTCTAGGATATTAAACTGCCCCTCAATTCCATGAAATCATATTAGAAGTGTGTCTGAAAACAATGGCAGAAACTGAGGCTGAAACAGCCAATACATAAAGTGCCAAACATTTTAGAAAGATTATGTCTCTTTTCCATTAAAAAGAAATGAAATGTATGGTTCAGGTGGCCAGACAAATAAGTGGTAATGGTATCATCAATATACTAAAGGAAGAAGTTGAATAATTAATTAACACTAGGAAAACATTAACAATGCAAGAGTGAAAAGAACTGACATAATCTTCTATAAGGTTGTATAAGGTTGACTTTGTATATTATATTTTATATTGTACTATGTTATATATATATATATATATATACATATATATATATACATATATATATATATATATCAACTTGTATAGGGAATTCCAAAAATAGTTCTGCCATGGGCAATTTTAACCTTCATATTGGCTTTAGAACCTAACATTACACTTCTTATCCACTGGTGAGAAGCAAATTTAATCTATCATCCTTATGACACTCTGTCTTATATTCCCTATATTAGTGAAGATAGGCTTACTTCTTACTTGCTGTAGCCCACAAGTGTCGAAATTTCTGTAGCTTACAACAGAAAACATTTATTGCTCATTGAAAAATACCTAAAATGGGTTTTTCTAATCAGTGGCCGGCTCTCCTTCAAGCTGTGATTTGGGGATCTAGGCCTCTTCCAAATTGTGAATGTCATCTCTGATCTTCATTATTTGGCTTCTGATATCCAGAGACTATGCATCAAGGAAAAGAACAGGGCAAAAATCATACATGGGAGGTTTTGTAGGCCTGACCTAGAACTCTGTAGACTTCATACATTTCTACATTGTGTATATATCCTTTGGCTAGAATTCATTCACATGGTTATACCTACCTACAAGGGAGGATGAAAAAGGTAGTCTAGTTCTATGCACAGGAAAAAGATTTGGTGAGAAACTAGCCAGTCTGTCTACTTGAAGATGATACCTCATTCCAAAGTTCCACATATCTCAATGAATTGAGGTCCATTAGAAACGCATCCATCCTAAGACGCTTGAGTTCTCCCAACATAGATGTGATTTCTGCCATATGTGAGTCATTAAACAAGTTTGTAGGGTTTTTGTTTTGTTTTGTTTTGTTTTTATATTACTTTTAAAAATTTCATCTTAAAGACAAAATAGGTTAACAGTGTGATTCAGAAGCCAACATCACAAGTTCAAATTCCAACATGCTTACTTATTAACTTCCTGACCTTGAAAAGTTGCTTTAACTCTCTGTGACTCAGTTTACTTATCAATAAAAGAATACTCATCTGAAATACAGGTAAAAGGCTTGATTGGTATAATGTATATAAAGCTCTTAAATGAGTGCCTGACACAGGATGAGGATTCAGTAAATGTTATCAATTATCTTACATACGCATTTATTATCTATTTACAAATCTCATTACTTTTACTAAATCATAAATCTCCTGAGGGCCACCATCATGCCTTACTCACTTGGGACTCTATGTATTCTTTCTATAGTACCTTAGGAATATTAGGCAATCGAATATTTATTGGATCAAGCAAATAATATCTTTCTTAGTTTTTAATACAGGTTTCACACACACTGTCGTTTTCATCTGATGAAAACGATAATATATCAGAATAAAATATATAATGATGTTTCATATTCAGTTGCAAAATATTAAAATATGTTTATAGTTTCCTCATTATTTCACCCAGTTTAGTACAAAAACATCCACTTAAATGTATAGGGTGGTATTTATGATTGAGTTTTACCCTGTGTGCCCTTTATATTAGCGTAAACTCTTGAACAGTGACCAAAAATTATTACAGCTTGATGTCTTTTCAGTAGCCAGAATGAAATGAATTGGTCTCAGTCCAATTCCTAGTGGACAAGTGTCTAAATCAAAAAACGCCACCACAATTAGCATTACTTTAGTTAATAGTTTTAACCACTGAGGTCAAGGATACGCTGAATAATAAAATTTGAACTAATCTTGCAATGCAAATTGTAACTGTTTCCAAAATAAAGGTTAGGTAAGCTTGGACAGTTATCTGTTAACTAGTTAATTCACAGAATAAAAGGGAGAAAAGTGCTCTAATGAGGCTGACTAGGAAATAATGTAATTTTATGAAACTGAATTTTCTTTAGTAGTCATTCAAATGAGGCTGACTAGGAAATAATGTAATTTTATGAAACGGAATTTTCTTTACTAGTCATTCATTTCCACAAACAACTTTAAATTTTTTCATGAAAAATTAAATTTCTACCAAAACTAACAAGAATTTTCAGCCTACTATTAATTTTGAAAATAAAGTTGAGAATCTAAATATATGCGCATTTATTTCACTCCCAAGTCACAATATAGACAACTCACAGGGAAATTTCTAAAAACAAGGAGAAACACAAATGTTGCCTAAGGTCCACACAGAAAAGTAGAAGAAACAAAATTCTTGGCTCCAAGGAACTTCAGCAAAGACTTCGAAGTACAAAGACTAAACATGTTTCTAGTAGCAAAAAAGGTAAAAGCTGAATATTCATCCCTTCACAGAATGATGGGATTTTCTATACTTTAAGGGAATCTAAACATTTTATGTTCACATATAAGATAATTAAGATTATTATAAATTGAGTTGATTTATCCAGAGTTATATAGTGACCTTCACTCTTCACATTGTTCTTAGTGTCTACCCTAGACGATTATGTGCTAACAAAAATCCATATGTATGCATGCATGCATGTATGTATGTGTTTGACATTGTTCAAAGACCTGAGAAAAACATCAGTGAATACAGGAAAACTCCCTGCCTTCATGGAATTTACATTCTAGTGATGGGAAAAGGACAATACATAAGAAATATATTTAATAATGCGATAGTACAATGTCAGGGAGATCAGTTTGTGAGGTGATGAATTGGTTTGATAGAGCTGCCTTAACAAAGCACCACAGACTGGGTGGCCTACACAGCAGAAATTATTCCTCATAGTTCTGGAGGCTGGAAGTCTGAGATGAAGGATTGGTTTCTTCCGAGAGCCACGAGGAAAGTTTCTCTTGCAGGCCTCTCTGGTCGGCCCTCTACTTCCTGTATCTTGACGATATCTTCCCTCTATGTGTGTATCTGTCCAAACTTCCTCCTCTTAAAAGGATACCAGTCATACTGGATTAGGGCTCACACTAATGACTTCATGTTAACTTAGTTAACTTGTTTAAAGATTCTATATCCAAATACAGTCACACTCTGAGGTACTAGGGGTTATGATTTCAACAGGTAAATTTTAGGAGCTTTCAACTCAGCTCAAAACAGGAAAGGGAGTAAAACTGGCATTATTTAAAATGCCAAGTCACGAAGTTGGGTTTGAATGGAAAGGGGATGTTTGGGCAAAGTCATGAAAGAGATGATTTGTAAAACAAAACAAAAGCTACAACATTTTTGCAATAAAAGTTTGTAATAAAAACCAAAATTTGGCTCTAGCTTGGCTTCAGGAAGGCGTGAAACTCAGAACCCAGAATACCTCCAAGACATTAGGCCACCCGTGCTCTGTTTATCACTCATCTCTGCTTCTCTCTGGACATCTGCTTCGTTCTTTTCCTATCGACCTCCTCTCTCTGCTTGTCAGTCCACATAGTTGTCAAAGGCTCTTCATGGTTTGCAGTTAATACATAGCCTATTTTTAGTTTGTTGTAGAGATGTACTAGCTCTTCCTAAATGCTAATTCTAAATTCCCAGGAAAGAGAGTCCATTTGGCCCAGTCGATTGTGAACAAAGACCTAGGACATGTAGAACAAATATAGCTGCCCAGGATCCTTTTCTGTGGAAGAAAGATGAGGGTACAGCTTGTACCCATAATGTAAATAAATGACTCCAAAATAGTTTGTGACAGACAGGAAAGATTTTCTCCTCAGCCATTAGATACCACATTTTTTTCAATTTTATTTATTTATTTTGAGAGAGAAAGAGTATGAACACTTAAGCAAGAGAGGGGCCAAGAGAGACAGAGAGAGTATCCCAAGCAGGTTCCACACTGTTGACATGGAGCCCTACTTGGGGCTCAAACCTACAAATTGTGAAATCATGACCTGGGCTGAAGCAAAAAGTCAGCCGCTTAACTGAATGAGCCACCCAGGTGCCCCTAGATACTGCATTTTTTAAAGAAACTTCATTGTTCCAGTTCTTTCTCTTTTTTCTACTCTTATACTTTCTTTATCCCAATTTGCCAATTCTGTGTCAAATCACTCTGAGCATTTCTTCTCTGTTGGGAAAAAATAGAAAGAGCACAGGAAAGGGGGTCATAAAAATAAGAAGAAATCTTAAGTTTCATATCCATAGTCCCTTGATCTTAACCAGGCTCCTTTACACCTGGCATATATTAAAGCTCCTATCTCAGTATAGTGTAATTGCTTGTTAATTAAATCCCCAACTATTTACTCAAAATTCATTACAAATATATTTATTAATTTTTCACTTTTGGCCAGGCACTCTGATAAGCCAGGATATCCAATGGAGGGAGAAGGAAGGGGGACCTGATACATTATCTGCACTTAGAAATTGCTATAGACTGAATGTTTGTGTCCCCACCCCTCAAAAAAATTCATATGTTGAATCATACTCTGAAGCGATATTGTTAGAAGGTGGGGACTTGTTAGAAGGTTGTGAAAGTAGAACTCTTATGAATGGGATTAGTGCCCTGATAAAAGAAGCTGAGAAAGCTCCCTCACCCTTCCATCAGGTGAGGTTACAGTGAAAAGAATACCATCAATGAGAAAGCAGGATCTTACCAGACACCAAATCTGCAGGTGCCATGATCTTGGATTTCCCAGGCTCCACAACTGTTAAGAAGCAAATGTTTGTTGTTCATATACCACCCAGTTAGGATATTTTATATATCAGCCCAAATGGACTACGGGAGAAATTATTACTATTTGCAGTTCAAATTTTTAATCTGCTTTACTTAGGAAGTTTGAAGCAGGGTCCTCACATGAAAGTGAAACAGAGAAAGTGAAGACAGAGACTGTAAGTTTCTAAAGAACAGGATCTGAATCTTGCTACCTTAAGTGCTCAGGATTTCACATTTTTTAAAAGACTAAGTAATGATCTTCTGTAGAGCATATACCCCGTTCTCATATATTTCATTTATAAGCAACTCTTGAGGGAAATTTCAGACTAGATGGATAACAGAATGATTCTATGACAGACTAGTGGGGGATAAATAAACCAATGTAAAGGTAGGACTGTAACGTAATGTGAGAGAAAAACATTTTGGTTGTCACATACTAATCATATCATAGAATCTTTTAAATCTCAAAAGATGTTCAATCTTCGTTTACCTCTACATGGTTTACCAAAAATGTCATGTATGGTGATGATTTTGTTTTATTTTACCTCTAATTTCATCCTCCAACCTCAACATTTATATCTCTCAAATATTAACAATCCATTAATAGCTATCCAATTTAGGGTTATTAATTAGAATAAAGTTGGCAGTTTGACTTCAGAGTTCAGCCTGTTTTCTTGTGATTCTTTAATGTGGTTGACTGCCTGCAAACATTTAAATGATTCCCCTGCCACTTGTCTATGTATTTAAGCAAATAGACTATTACAAGAACAAAGACCTACTTGGTTTTTCTAATTGGACAGAGGATAAAAGAAATCTTTTCCAGCTTTGTTTTATTTCTAAACTCATTTAGCACCAAGTGCATATCCACTTCGACTTTTTTGGAACAGGTTCATTATGAAAATGGTCTAATAATGAGTAGTTGGACCCAGAGTTTTTATACATCCCTAAATGAATGCAAGCTTGTTTCTCATCATTTCTTTGTTTCATAATTATGTTCCCTTTCAGCCCACCCTTTCTGGGGTATCTTCCTAAACGTACTCTCTTTTGTACTATGTTTCCTTTGATTGTGAATACCTCGTTATATGTAGTAATTTCCATTATAGGTCTACAATATAAATTCATCAACTAATTTCTAGCTGTCTTCTTTTCTTAAATAACTCATTGACAATCTATAATATAGGTGCTTGTTCAAAATCTTATTACTTGTATGAGGGAAATATAAGTAAGTAAGCCTTTAAATAAATAAGAATATAAAATATAAATGTTTTGTAAGTCTGAGGTTGAGGAATTCCCAAGCCAAAGATGCACATACTTGGTTTTTTTTTTTGTTTGTTTTGTGTTGTTTCATTTTGTTTTTTAGGGAATGTGACTCCAGGAAGCAGATCTGAGGAGCAGGGACAGAAAACATGGAAGGAGGAAAAATAATGTAAGATTGCAGGATCTTCTTGCACTGTTGGTGGGAATGCAAATTGGTGCAGCCGCTCTGGAAAGCAGTGTGGAGGTTCCTCAGAAAATTAAAAATAGACCTACCCTATGACCCAGCAATAGCACTGCTAGGAATTTATCCAAGGGATACAGGAGTACTGATGCATAGGGGCACCTGTACCCCAATGTTTATAGCGGCACTCTCAACAATAGCCAAATTATGGAAAGAGCCTAAATGTCCATCAACTGATGAATGGATAAAGAAATTGTGGTTTATATACACAATGGAATACTACGTGGCAATGAGAAAAAATGAAATATGGCCTTTTGTAGCAACATGGATGGAACTGGAGAGTGTGATGCTAAGTGAAATAAGCCATACAGAGAAAGACAGATACCATATGGTTTCACTCTTATGTGGATCCTGAGAAACATAACAGAAACCCATGGGGGAGGGGAAGGAAAAAAAAAAAAAAAAAAGAGGTTAGAGTGGGAGAGAGCCAAAGCATAAGAGACTGTTAAAAACTGAGAACAAACTGAGGGTTGATGGGGGGTGGGAGGGAGGGCAGGGTGGGAGGGAGGGCAGGGTGGGTGATGGGTATTGAGGAGGGCACCTTTTGGGATGAGCACTGGGTGTTGTATGGAAACCAATTTGACAGTAAATTTCATATATTAAAAAATAAAAAAAATAAAAAAAATAAAAAAAATAAAAAAATAAAAAGATTGCAGGATCTTAAAAACTAAAGATTGGGACAACAGAACCTTCACTTCTATATAAGTAAAACATGTTTTTGTAAAGCCCTTCAGTTGTCTTGTATGGGATCCCAATTGCTGATGTTTGATTTTCGGGAATTTTACATGTTGGTTTTCAAACCATTGGTAGTTTGAAATTAGCCATGGTGGTGATAATTTATACCACAGAAATCAGCAAACACTCCCTTCAGGGCATTTATTTTTACCCCCAGAACACCACTCATGCATATTTTCATCTATTCTATCAGAGTCCACAGACTAAAGTGACATTTTGCCAATACAGCTTCACTGAAACACAGCTACACCCATTCCATGACTGGGTTTGCACAACACAGTTAGATGTGAGTAGCTGGGACATATATCACATGGCCTGCAAGCCCTAAAATAATTACTATATGCCTCTCTACAGAAAAATGTTTTCAAGTCCTGTGTTAAATTATGCTGAATGCATTTTCTGCTTTGATATAATAGACCCCTACAGCAAGACTATTCGATTTACTTCTTTGTGTATCAATGTGGTAAGTAGGCTACCTTCACTCTTCCTCAAGTAAGGTTCATCCATATCTGTCCCAATCCTTATGCTTTGCTCTCCCTATGTGGGTATATTTCTTGGCTCCCTAAATTTATCTGGCACTTATAGAAAGATTTCAAATTGCAGCAGATTTTAAGGTCCCAGACCCTGGTATAATCACATCTTAGAAAAACAGCATAACAAAATTATCTTTGTGTGTGTGTGTGTGTGTGTGTGTGTGTGATGGATTTTACTCTTTTTTCCCCCTAGCACTTTATATATATATATATATACATATATATATATACATATATATGTGTGTATATATATATATACATATATATGTATATATATATATACACACATATATATATATGTTTTGTCCTTTGTATAGCACTTTATATATATATATATATATATATATATATATATATATATATATACATACATATATATATATGTTTTGTCCTTTGTATAGATGCTGGCTTAACCCACGAATCCATTTTGGTCTTCTGAGTTTTGTATGATCCAAGGTCCCCACTATATCACCCATTGATTTTAGTATGTCTCTGATCCAGGAGAACCAGGGACAACTTTGATCTTCAAAACAATGACGGTAAGCCTCTTCTTCTTTACTTGTTTTCTAGGACTTTGTTCAACTCTATTTTTCCTCTTTTATTTCTTATGCTCATCATCCCACCACTAAAATAAAATGTCCATAGCTCATACATACCTAAAACAATATATAAAGCTTCTCTCTAAGTCTTGGGTCTTTCCTACATTTCATTATTCTCAAGGAATTTTTTGAAACATTATTTAATTCAATATTTGCATAACTACACTTATTTTTAAGGCACAGCTGTTCTTCTCCATACTTAACTGTTTCACTTATTAACTTCTAATCCCAACACTAATCATAATGGCTGATCAGAATTTAATAAAATTCAAAAACATGAGAAAATCCCTGAAGAATTGGATGCCAAATATAACTCATGCTCATGATTAAAATTCATTATATTTTTTCAAATAAATTTTGAAATTATCTTGATTCAAAATGCAACCATAAAGGCCAAAACTAAAAACATATCATTTGTTTTTATTTTCTTTTCTAAGATTTGGAATATCAGAAGAGTGTCACCTTCTCATAATTACCAGAAAAAGAAAAAGGGATGAGTTAGTTGTCTTGTTTCCATCATCAAAGCACATTTGAGGTGTCATATTTGTCAAAATCTTGCAATGAATGAAATCCAGCTTATTCTGTTTAGAATAAAAATAGGATAAAAGTGAAACCTGAATATATTAGGCTAGCTTCAGAATTCTCTCTCTCTCTCTCTCTCTCTCTCTCTCTCTCTCATATCTCTATCTGTTGTCTCTGCTTCCCCTTCTATTGGCTTTATTCTCTACATGTAACAAAAATGATGTAACATCTAACAAAAACTTAGAATGTTTTTAACTTACATATTACCAGTTAAGCATCACAGAGTTTTAAAAAAAAGTCTCTTTACCAGTAGCTCAAGAAAATGTGTCCTAAAGGTACTTTGTCCCAGCCAATAAGAGCATATTTGTCTTTTCCTGACCTTACCAGTATGGCCAGAGGAAAACGACATACTGTGACTGGTGGGGACTAGACCACATGCTCTCACCTGTAGTATTTGAGGGAAAGGCAAGAACCTCAAATAATAATGAATTCTCTTCAAAAATACAAAGAGCAGGAAAAAGGAAAAGAGGATCATTGTACCTACCAATCTCATCCCTATGAACTATACACAGCTGCGTGTTCCTAATGTGAAAATGTCCACTATGATGAAGGTATATACTGACATGAAATAAAACTAAAAATTGAGCAATACTGCTATTCTCTTAAAGGGTTTGATTCATTTCAGGTGAAAGAATAATGAGTAAGTGGATGAATGAGTGAGTTTGCATGGACTTGTCTTCTTTGTCCAACCTGGGCTGCATTCAGAAACTTCAAGGTCAAACTGAACACTTGTCAATTCTTAAAACTGGTTTATTAAACTGGGTGTTGAAGTCACCGTCTGCCCCACGTGTATCCGCACTCTGAAGCTGCTCCAGTCCCAGAAGAGCTAACAGAGACATCTTAGGCTTGAGAAATAGCCAAATTTGAACTCAACAGCAACATTGTCAGGATCACAAATGTTAAAATTTTTCTTCAAATATCGCTGTAAAGGGAGGAGGTCCTCATTTCAGGGCTTGCTTGAAACTTATGAATCCGTAGATATGGTAAATTGTCTTGTTTTCCAATGACTTAAAATCCCAATCACAACAGATTTTTAAGACAATGAAATTTATTATTTAACTTGATCAACATAGAACATTCAATTACTTATTCATTCATTGAAATTTTTTTGCCATGTTACTTTGAACAAATCACAAGTCACCTTTAAAAAGAATATATTCCCCATTCTTCCTCCCATCACCTGAATCTTCACCTCCCATTTTCTCTCTCCATTCTTTCCAAATTCCATACTGAATACTGTAAACTAAATGAATCTATTTCATGGTAAACACAGAACTCAATTTTAGCATTTATTTTATTAACTTGTAATCGTGTCTGTATGTGCATTTCTCCATTAGATGGCAAATATGTTAATATCATAGACTTATTAATAATTATATGTCTAGCCCCATGTCCAATGGAAGATTAACAATTATTCAATAAAATAATTCAGATTATTTCCAAATTTTCAAATGAAAGCACCTGTTTCTGGTGTTTGGTATAAAATTATTTTTAATTTAGAAAGAATTGAAAGCCTTCTGAGGATTCTGAGATTTCTTGGTAATTTTAAGAGCCCTAGAGATTATTTCCTATGATTTCAAATTCAAAATGTAAGACTTCCTTTCCTTGATAGGTGTAAGAAATCATATTTCTCTTTCTGTTTAGGATATAAATAAAAATTGTGTGTTCTGTAGATAAAGGCAAAAGTGAGGAAAGAGTAGAGAGAATGGTGAAGAGATGCCTAAGGAATCACATGTATAAACATTTTACATATGATGGATGTTTACATATCATCATTTTGGAGTCAGTTTGATCCTGTGTGAAGTGAGAAGGAAAGATATTGTTATCTTTACTTAACAAATCAGTAACTGGAAAATTAGAAAGTTAAGGGACTAAGACAAGTTCATGAATCAAGTTAATACATGAGTTCAGCCTGTGATATGGAGCAAGATTATAATTACAGTGAAGTTTTCCAATCTCCTTCACTTATTATTGCATTACATTGGGCCAGAAACATCATCCCTTTGAGCATCATTTTTCTTCATTTGGGAGTAGGGATTAAATAGCAGCCACCTAATAAAGTCATCATGAGCAAAAGGAAAAAATACCTAGAAATAATTGTTCAATAGGAAGGATGATTTTACAGCCAGCCTCTTTGGCTGTTCACTCTGACTTCACTATGTAAACCTGCCTGTTTAGAACGTGTTTGCCTAGAAGATGTCAAGCAAAAGTGGAAAATAACTGTATGTTGTACTTGCTAAGATGTAAAAAGAAGGGCATTAGAAAAACCTTTGTCTGCAATTCATTCTGCAGACCAATAAGCAGTGCTACTGCCTAGGAATGGTTTGATTTCCATGGGAGAAAGGGCTTGTGGCTCAAGATGATGAAGTGACCGCAGGGTAAGATGGGAAGAAGGAGAATATATGAACACTGAATACTATTTACCCATGAGACATTTGTAGAGAGGTTGACTGAAATATTACCCAGGACCTATCTTGGCCAATACAAGGAAATTTTTGCAGCCTCATAAAAATCTTCTATATTGAAATGCTGGTTTTAAGGACTAAAACACTAGATTAAAAGACAAACTTGATGTGATCTAATGCTGGTGATATGGTGCATTTTTCACATGTAAGTTGCTTGATATTTACAGACCATTAATATTTAAAACCACAAAGTTGTTCCAGACTTTTATATTAGGTGTGAGAAGAAATTGTGTGTGTGAGCTAAGTGTTGTATGAGCTAAATATTGTGAGGTTTGGGTTAGCAATGTAGACAATTTGTCAAAGTCCTCCCAGATCCATCAATATCACAACTTTCTATTTCATTTAATATTTGATGAATATATACTTTAATTCATTCTAGTTCTCATTAACCAACAGTACTTCCATTTTAAAAAGAAAATATGGACATTTTAAATGTTTTTTCAAGTTTATTCACATGATTTGCTTGATCTAACTGGAAAATAAAACTTAATGTAGTAAATAAAGCAATCATCCTAATGTTTGTATTTTAATAGCAAGTAAACATGTTATTTACTTGAACAAGAGTATATACCTCTGAACTGAGAGGTAAGATATAATTTCTCACAATATTCTCTAAAGTCAAAGATGATCATTTGGAAGAAAATATAACTGAAGAACAGAAACAGATATTTCTGATATTATTATTTGAAAGACACTGTTAGGTTCCCACTTCAATCTTGATAATGCAGTAAATTCTAGGATTTATAATGTTCAGATGCTCCTAGAATCTGGGACACATGCAAATCCTATCCGTCACAGATCATGTTCTTTGACCCTTCAGCTTCCCCCCACCAAACATCCCACCTTGTGCAATCCAATCCTTTGGGGTGCAGAATCTGACACTGTGCAGAGAAAGATGTGAGGAATGGGAGAAGAAAAACCACAAGAAGCCAAATAGACACATGTAATAAATCTGAGGGGCAAAGAGAGAAGTCACATGGGCTAAAGTAGCATGAACAAAGAGGGATATTTTTTGATGTCTGGGTGGTGGAGGTAACTGAAACCCAGAGTAAAGAAGGGATTCTGACTCTGTATTGAGCTTCCATTAGATGGAGCTTTATCACTCAAACACTGGAATTCTTTGGACACATGGATCCAGCCCTTAGAGGGCTATCCAAGATTTCAAAATAATCCTCAGATAAAAATCAGTACTGCTAGGGATTTAGGATGATGATACAATCAAGTTTATGTACCTTATAAAGTTTAAGAGCCATTATGAAGATGACCATACGAAGTCAAGGATGCAAAATTGAGAAAAATATCTATTTAGAAGTGGATATATGAGCCATAAATCCAAACAGATGTAGCCCCACATAGTCCACTACATTGAGAAAAGAAGCCTATTCCCTTAAGAAGTGTCGAAAGTGAGGGGCGCTTTGGGTGGCTCAGTTGGTTGGGCGTCCAACTTCGGCTCAGGTCATGATCTCACAGATGGTGGGTTCGAGCCCCATGTCAGGCTCTGTGCTGACAGCTCAGAGCCTGGAGCCTGTTTCAGATTCTGTGCCTCCCTCTCTCTCTGCCCCTCCCCTGTTCACGCTCTTTGTCTCAAAAATAAATAAACACTAAAAAAAAAAAAGTGTCAAAAGTGAATATAGTCTTTGCTTACCCATTGACGACACATCCACATATCTCCACATTCAGTTTCTTAAGAAATTGGAGTCCTTATTATAAATAAGAAGAGTTCCAAGTTCACCTTGCATGGATAAGTGAGTGGCTTCTTCTCATCTCTCTGTGGACAAGACCAAATCTTGTGGGGGGCGTGGGAGGGCAGGTGTGATAACAGAAGACTTAGAATTAAAAGAAACTTTGAAGTTTTTGTTCAAGTTATTTGCCTAAAGAACTTGGAAAACAAGCAAGAAATAATATTTTCCAAAGGCTGTTAGATGCTGAATCATAACTGGAATATACTACAGACATTGAGTAGAAATGTAAAAAATTACAGGCAGAGAAAAGCCACCATTTTTAATTTGTTTTCAAGCCTTACAATGGGAATTAAAACTGTAAAAAATAGTACTTCTACAAAGACACTAACTCAACTGTGGTAGAACAGGGGTAGGCAACTATGGCTCAGGGGCCCACTACACATTTCTTTCTTGTTTTTTAAACCACTCACAAGGGGTGCCTGGGTGGCTCAGTTAAACATCAGCCTTCTGCTCAGATCATGATCTCAAGGTTTGTGAGATTGAGTCCCACATCGGGTTCTGTGCTGACAGCTCAGAACCTGGAGCCTGCCTCAGATCCTGTGTCTCCCTCTCCCTCTACCCCTCCCCTGTTTGTATTCTGTCTCTCTCTCTCTCTCTCAAAAATAAACATTAAGGAGAAAAAGTTAAGCCACCCATGAAAACAGTTTTTACTTTTTAAGTGGCCAGAAAAAACATCAAAAGAAAAATTATATTTGGTAACGTGAAAATTATATGAAATTCACATTCCAATGTCCATAGTAATGTTTTATTGTGACATAGTCACACACATTCATTTACACAGTATCTGAGGCTATTTTCATATACAAGGCCAGAGTTGAGAAGCTGGGATAGAGACCAGAGGTGGCCTCAAAATCTAAAATATTTACTACCTGGCTTTTTACAGAAAAAGTTTGCCAACCACTTCACTAGAACAAGTATACAAGAGAATAGAAGACACCTCTGTTCATAAATGTACATTAAAACCAGGGGGAATGTATTCTCTCTCATGTACAAGCTGTATTAACTCTAACTGGCAGTTCCACAAGGGACAGTTGAACAAGACGTTGAGGCTCAGAAGTTAAAATGAAAGCAATATAAAGAATTCATAAGCCCTATTGGAAACCATGGCTCTTTTGAAAATCTCGCAGAATCTTACTGTTGGTAATACAAATCAGAGCTGTAGAGGAAAATGAGGACAAATTAGAAGCTATCAGGAATTCGGATCAACTAAAGAAATTCCAACTGAAAAATGGGATGAATCTGATAAACCAAAAGGGCTTTGTCTCTGGCTTTAAAAGATGAAAGATCCCAGATGACTGAAATAAACAAGTTACCTGGTCTTAATCAGTGAACTCCACTAGTTACAGGTTAAGAATGGCCCTAAGAAGAATCACCATGCTTACTTGGATATCCATTCAGAACTCAGCTTGGACAGAACGAAACAGTTACACATTTGCACTGGTTTTCGCAAAGATCTTTCAGTGGTTAACAGCTATTAATATTGTTATAAAGTAAACAAAATTTCTTTCTCAAACTACAGTTGTGTAATACCTGAAAAGTGAGGGAAATAAATCATAAATAAGCCCCCTTCCCCCAACATAAAATTAGAGAGGCAGGACTGTGATGAACACAGTAAGTCTCTTCTTGCTACTAGTTCTGGAGTTTTTCCAGGTAAATTACACAGCACTCACCAAGCCTCCTCCTCCTCTACCCCCAGTAGAAGAGTAAAAAGAAAGGGAGTCAATGCATGATAGATTGTCAATAAAAGGATCATCTGGAAGTCCTATTTAAATATTGGATTTGCCTTTGAAGGCATCTGTGAAGATTGACCAGGGTAAATGTGTTAAAAGGGTGAAAATATTAACTCATAAATTTCCCAGTCTTTGTACCTCATTAACTAAAGAGAATGTACTGTCTCTCTACTTAGTTTCTCTGTGCCATCTTCTCTTTTATGCGGTGTGTCTTTGTCAGAATATTATACAGAATCAGATAATAGGCTGAGAGAAAGAAGAAAGAATATATGGAGTAGGAAAAGACCTTTTATGAGACACTAAGATTGTCTACATAATAAAAGTAATTAGAGACTGGAAAATAAAACAAGAAAGGTGTGCATTGATTAGGAGATAGTGAAAAACGTGGTTCATTATTATTTATTTACATTCAGCTACACTGTGAGGTATTCATTGTAGACAAAGACAGAGTCCAAAGCAATATAGAGTAGGAGAGAACTGGGGAGAGAAGAGAAGAGTTTCAGAATTGAAGTAAGTGTCTGCACATCTATTCGAGTATAACCATAAATACGACGGATCTGGAATTATAAGATTCAGAAAGGTTATAACATACTTCTATCACATAAATCATATATTTAGTAGGTAACTGCTGCATTAGATCCTTTACCTGGAATAATACTCCTCTCACAGGAGTGAAAAAGATCCATAGCCTAGGTGACCATCCACAAAATTTCACAGCAACCTGAAGATTTTTGGCTGACCTGCATTCGGCATTCCAGCTCAAGCATTCCGTTGCTTTCTGTGTTAGTATTGACAAATGAAATTATTTTTCTATATCTTTTCCCTCTAATTTGTAAACATATACCTATAAATCCTCACTTTTAAGGTGATACAATGACTATTCACTTCTCTGGAAAAACAATAGACTCAATTTTCTCTCTTCTCAAGAATATTTGACAGCATATTTGCCTGTTATGCTCTAAAAGGGTGATAAATATAATCAATGCAAAGTGAAATATTTATGTGCACAATTCCATTTCTAATGCATTATCAAAATATCTGTTAACTGCACTTAAATAAAAATTTAAAATATTGTGTTTCTTCAACCAGACAAAGAGTATGCCACAAAATCTTTAGAATGCAAAGACTAGCACTTTTGTGTAGCATTTTAATACATTGGTGCGGCAGCCTGACAAAATCATCTCTAATTAGACCTTCTAGAAGTGAAGAAATAACTTACGCTGAATGATTGAATTTTTTTTTTCAAATTGGAAAATATTGTTTTAAAAAGTGTCTTTTAAATATATCCTGCTACTGGATAGTAAGGGTTATTATAAGTGAAAAGCAAACATATCAAAGAGAATGACTTTTGATGAGTGGCAATTACTCCTCCACTGCAAAGAATTATTGTGTCAAAGAATCAGCAAAGCAGGATTCACACACACTCATTCAATTCAACGATTATTTACTGAGTGTCTTCTTTATGAAAGGCAATGTGCTAAGCGTTCAGGTGCAAAGCTGAGAAAACCACAAGCTAATGTGAAATAAATGTGTCCGTTTCCCCCCTGTGATACCAAATGAGCTATAGAGCTGCACTGAGCTAGTGGAGAGGGCAAAAAAATATGCTGCATGCCACATGCAGGTTTAAGCTGGACTTCAAGGATTGTAATTAGCTGTGATATGGGGGGAATGTAGGGGAAAAGCGAGCAAAAGTAGAAAAGCAGGCAGGGTCTGACATAGGGAGTAGAGATGTGAATAGATTAGAAGAACTACTTCCAAAGACACTTCAGAGACTGAATTAATAGGACACAGAGCATTATGGCATAAGACTTGAGTAAGAAAGTCAAGGTTGGAAAGTTCTGTTTTGATACATCTGCTTGCAAAGTTATGTCCTTAAGTGACACTAAAAATCCGGGATAAAAGGAAAGTTTTCAGCATAAGGAAATCAATCCTGTTTTGAATATATATTATATTTGGGGCAACTATAGAACATCCAACTGGAAATATCCAGCAGCTTAAATTCGTAGTTTCTGGACATAGGAAAAGCTTCAATCAATTATTTATTCAATAAATAAACATCAAGTAGCTACAATTTATTAGGCACTGTATTGGAAGCAGGAAGTGTAAACAATAATCCACATGAATCCACTCTTTAAAGACTCCCAATCTAATGGTAGAGTTAGACCTGTAAACACCTGTATTTACAAATCAGTGTGGAACGTGGCCTCTTAAAACAAAAAAGGCTATAGAAGGAAATGGGAAGAGAGGGGAGAAAGAATTCCACCTGAGAAGAGAGGGCTGGTTTCAGGATCAAGGCAGTGCTAACTATGAAAAGGTAGACTCTGTCATCTTGTTCTTTTTGGCCAGCGCTCCTCTTTATAAATCTTGTTACATTCTGCTAGGAACTTCCACAGTGTGCCCCTCCAAGGCAATGTTTCCACATTTAACATATTTCTACACCCATCCGTATCTGAACATCTGCACCTACCACTTGGAATGAAAGTTTTCTCATAAGACTAAAGTAGGTAGCAGGATATTAAAGATATATATTATTTCCACTATAGGGTTTTTCCCTCTTGAATTCCGAAGTTGTCCATACAACTGTCTTTTGCTTATCTTTACTTGGCCTCAGACTTATGATATTCAAAACAAATTTGCTGGTAGCCTTTCATCCCTCTCACCTTGCATGACCCTTGCTTCTCCCTCAAGATTCCTCATCTCAGTAAATGACACCTTTGTTCTTCTGGTTGGAAGGACCAACCAGTCAAAAAAAAAAAAAAAATGTTGGAATCTGTTTTTCTCACATCTCCACATGCTCCAGTGGTCTTTCTGATCCTGCCCTGACTCTTGTGGGAGCAGTTAGAGTTGGGTTTTGTTTTTTCTTTTTTTTTTTTAATATCCATTCTAGTTTTTCTTCAGTTTTAGCTTTCCAGTCTTCTCAGAGTAAAAGCCAGAACTCTCACTATAAACTATAAGACCCTAAAGACCTTTCTGATTTCTCTCTTGAATAACACCAGGCAGTCACTCACACTTCCCTGAATTTTTTCAAACACAACAGGCATATTCCCATCTCAGGGTCTTTGTGCTTGCTGTTTCCTCTGCATCAAATGTTCTTTCCCCAGACATCCCTGTACTTGTGCTCTCACCTCATTTGAAGCTTTCCTGAGTTCCTTGTTTCCCGCAGAACCTACGGTGCTTACGCTATCTAAAATTTTAATCGCATCCTTCAATCTACCCTTAAGCTCAAACATTAGTCACCTGGCACCTGTATCTTGATGACTACAAGAAATCTTGTGCCTTCCACCAGTACTTCTGATACTCCTCATCTTCTTTGACCAGTAGATACCTATCAGTCCAAAAAGTCGTAGGGCTCTTTGACTTATTTCCACTACAAAATACAACCTCTCCCTCTATTCTTTAAATTACTACTCATCTGAGACTTTGAATTGAACATCCTAAGAGCTTAGAAATAACATAAGTCAAAATTCAAAATTAATCCTCAAGTCTGAAAGATCTCCTCGAACTGCATGTCCCTAGTGGTTGTCCTTTCTCTTTGCCCAGATTTGTCTCCATGGTCCTAGAACTCACATTTAGTTAAGCTAAACTCCCCTTCTTAAATTCTGTCTTTTCTAACTGCCCAAACTCCACATCCAGTCTGAGCCCTCAGATAATATAATAATTATTTGTACAAAGATATCCCTACCTAAAGCAATTCCATTACAAAACAGATTGCTTAGCTTCCCAGCCCGAAATATTTCTTTTGGATTATTCTCATTTGTGTGTCTCTATAGAAAAACAGACTTATATTTTTGTTATTTACCTTACATGTGCATGACTACGAAGATTCTTTTTTTTTTTAATTTTTTTTAACGTTTATTTATTTTTGAGAGAGAGACAGAGTGCGATCAGGGTAGGGACAGAGAGAGGGAGACACAGTATCTGAGGCAGGCTCCAGTCTCCGAGCTATCCTATCAGTGCAGAGCCTGATGCGGGGCTTGAACTCAGGTGCCGTGAGACCATGACTGAGCCGAAGTCGGATGCTCAACGGACTCAGCCACCCAGGCGCCCCAGCTATGAAGTTTCTTAAATGTGTTCACTTCCAGAAACAAGGGAGAGTCCACCACCAAAAATTTACAACCTCTACCCTTAGAGCTATTGAGAAATCAGAAAAATTGGAATTCAGTCCCGAAACAATGTATTAAATAAATTAATGTAAGCACAGCAATGAAAATTGTGTAAAGTGGTAGTAAACCCTGAGGACTCTTCAACTTAGTACCAAGGAGAATGGGACCATTTATAGATACCCTGAGACATTCAGAAATGCATTCAGGTTCCTGGAATATTGCAGCGCGACACCTAAAACAATTTTTGAAAATAAGTAAACTTTTTTGAGTGCTTATGTTATAAAGATATAAACCTCTCTGTTCAATGAAAGGTGATAATTTTAAATTTGAGCTGAAGTTGTTTTCTTAAAATTTTCACTTACCAAAACTTTCAGTTAAATAACAATTGCTTTAGGCTACATTTTGAGAATGCATGCTCAAACCTGTGGCCAGTTGCTTTGCTTAAGTGTTTTTGAATCTTCACAGCCCTCCAAGGTGTGTCTTACTTTCCTATTTTTTCAGATGAAGACGGATTCAAAAAAAAAAAAAAAAAAGATTTAATGTCTTTACAGTTCATCTACTATACTACACTACTCCAAAGAGAGCAAATATAATAAAACTGTTTACTTCTCTGATCCTTGCATTATCGAAGAATCCCATGAAGTTAAATATAATACAAGGGGGAACCTGAAAATAATTATTGAAGTGCAGACATATTAATTGTGAATATGAGACATTTTTATTATTCATCAATATTTCCCTTACCTTTGTCATTGTGCTTATATATATTTAATAGGCATGTGAACACTAACATTTCATTTTAACAACAGCCTGTCATCTGAATAATCTGCCAATTCCGTCAAATGTGTTCTTAAATTTATAAAACACAAAAACTATACTTTCTACTCAAATAAATTTAAAATACAATCTGTATTCATGAGGGTAGTTATTATTTAATTCTTACAAAAAGCAAAGAGAGGCTCTCCTTATTTCCACAAAGATTTTTGTGGGGGGTGAGGGGAAGGGGGTTGGATAATTTGAAGATTTTTACATTACAAAGGTCATCCACAACACAAAGATTAAGGAGCTCTGTAAAACAAAATTCAGAATGAAATCTTTCTTGAGATCTGAAGCTAAGAAAGTATCTTTTGTCTTAAGAATGAACTGCCTAAAGTACTTAGACTATTATGCACAGTTGGTACTTAATAAATACTATTTTAATAATATGCATTGATTTAATGGTTTGTAATGAATTGCAAAAATGAGAATATGGGCATTTTCACATATATCTGGTTATAACATTGTCACTTAAATGCTTTACATTAAGATTTATAAAACATCTTTAAAAAATGTTTTTCATGTGTGTGTGTTGCTTGTATAGTGTGTTAAAGTGCTAATGGGATTAAATAATTAATGTATTGATTTTTGTAATTGCCCAACTGCAAGTAAGCATTTGGCATATTTTCTATGAATAGTTAAATGCACCTAAAAATTAGATACTTATATATAATGTACTTAATTCAACTGAACTAAAAATGGAATTTAATTTTTTCATTATTCTTTTTTTTTCAATTTCTTCTCAGATTAATTATATGAATTTTGGAGTGAAATAATGTGTCAACTTGGTTAGGACTAGCTATTTAAAAACTTTAAAAATAATCACACTCAATACCCAGAAAACAAATAATCCAGGGAAGAAATGAGCAAACGACATGAAGAGACACTTCTCCAAAGAAGACATCCAGATGGTCAACCAACACATGAAAAATGCTCAACATCCCTCATCATCAGGGAAATGTAAAGCAAAACCACAAATGGGATACCCGCTCACACCTGTCAGAATGACTAATGTTAACAACGCAGGCAAGAATAGATGTTGGTGAGGATGCGGAGAAAGAGGATCTCTTTTGCATTGCTGGTGGGACTGCAAACTGATGCAGCCACTCTGGAAAACAGTATGGAGGTTCCTCAAAAAATTAAAAAAAAAAAAAGAGAGAGAACTACCCTACGACCAAGCAATTGCACTACTAGGTATTTATCCAAGGGATACAGGTGTGTTGTTTTGAAGGGATACATGCACCCCAATGTTTATAGCAGCAGTATCCACAATAGCCAAAGTATGCAAAGAGCTCAAATGTCCATCGATGGATGCATAGATAAAGAAGATGTGGGATATATATACAATGGAGTATTACTCGGCAATCAAAAAGAATGAAATCTTGCCATTTGCAACTATGTGGATGGAACTGGAGGGTATCATGCTAAGTGAAATTAGTCACTCAGAGAAAGACAAATATCATGTGACTTCACTCATATGAGGACTTTAAGATACAAAACAGATGAACATAAGGGAAGGGAAGTGAAAATACTACAAAAACAGGGACGGGGACAAAACATAAGAGACTCTTAAATATGAAGAACAAATGGAGGGTTACTGGAGGGGTTACTGGAGGGTTACTGGGGGGATATGAGCTAAATGGGCAAGGGGCATTAAGGAATCTACTCCTGAAATCATTGTTGCACTATATGATAACTAACTTGAATGTAAATTAAAAAAAAATAAATTTAATTAAAAAAAAGAAAAATCCCAGCCCTTCCTGTAAATAAATGAACAAATGAACAAAATCTATACATAAAACCTAAAAAAATAATGAAACCTAAAATTTCAAAATAAATAAAAATTTAAAAATTCTAAGGATTCAAAATTTCTAGTTGGTATATGTTACAGGTTGTGGTAGCAATACTAAGATTTCCTCCCTCAAAATCTAGAGGAATGCCAGAATTAATGTTTCCTTAGTGCAGAGTAACTCCAGAATTTCGCAAGTTTTCTAAAGAAGATTAATTATCCTATTGACTGAGTTTATCCCAGTATGTCATCTTTTTTAAAATAGTTGCCTTCTTTCTAAATACGATTAGAAATATTTTTATTATTTATAGATGCTTCAATTTAATTTGGTGAAACTGAAAAAATGTTCAAAATCCCAGAGTCTCAAAATCCCAACGTGATTTTCATATGTATTTGATTATAAATATTTATTTAAAAATTTTTTTTTAACGTTTATTTATTTTTGAGACAGAGAGAGACACAGCATGAACAGGGGAGGGGCAGAGAGAGAGGGAGACACAGAATCGGAAGCAAGCTCCAGGCTCTGAGCCATCAGCCCAGAGCCCAACGCGGGGCTCGAACTTGGGGACTGCAAGATCGTGACCTGAGCTGAAGTCGGACGCTCAACCGACTGAGCCACCCAGGCGCCCCTAAATATTTATTTTAAAATATTATAAATCTCGGGGGGCCTGGGTGGCTCAGTCAGTTAAGTGTCCAACTTCAGCGCTGGTCATGATCTTGTGGTTTATAGGTTCAAGCTCCATGTTGGGTTCTGTGCTGACAGCTCAGAGCCTGGAACGTGTTTCAGATTCTCTGTCTCCTTCTCTCTCTGCCCCTCCCCCACGCGTGCTCTGTGTGTGTGTCTCTCTCTCAAAAATAAAAAGATTAAAAAACATTAACCAAAATCTATAAAGAACTTACTAAATTCAACACCCAAAAAACAAATAATCCAGCGAAGAAATGGGCAGAAGACATGAATAGACCATTTTCTAAAGAAGACATCCAGATGGCTAACAGGCACATGAAAAAATGCTCAATATCACTCATCATCAGTAAAATACAAATCAAAACCACACTGAGGTATCCCCTCACACCAGTCAGAGTAGCTAAAATGAACAACTCAGGAAACAACAGATGTTGGCTAGGATGTGGAGAAACGGGTACCCTCTTGCACTGATGGTGGGAATACAAACTGGTGCAGCCACTCTGGAAAACAGTGTGGAGGTTCCTCAAAAAATTGAAACTAGAACTACCCTATGACCCAGCAATAGCAGTACTAGGAATTTATCCAAAGGATACAGGAGTCCTGATTCATAGGGGCACATGTACCCCAATATTTATAGTAGTACTTTCAACAATAGCAAAAGTATGGAAAGAGACCAAATGTCCATCAACTGATGAATGATAAAGAAGAGGTGGTTTATATATACAATGGAATACTACTTGGCAATGAGAAAGAATGAAATAATACCATTTGTAGCAATGTGGATGGAACTTGAGGGTATTATGCTAAATGAAATAAGTCAGTCAGAGAAAGACAGATATCATATGTTTTCAATCATATGTGGAACTTGACAAACTTAACAGGAGACCATGGGAGAAGGGAAGGGGAAAAAGTAGTTTCAAAAAAAGGGGAGGCAAACCATAAGAGACTCTTAAATACAGAGGACAAACTGAGGGTCGATGTGGGTGGAGGGAGGGAGGGGAAAATGGGTGATGGGCATTGTGAAGGGCACTTGTTGGGGTGAGCACTGGGTGTTGTATGTAGGCAATGAATCAAGGAATCTATTCCTGGAGCCAAGAGCACACTGCATACACTGTATGTTAGCCAAGTTGACAATACATTATATTTTAAAAATTTTGTTAAAAACTCTTTAAAGATATTAAAATCTATATAAAAATAAATGAATTAAAAACCAACATAACCGCATCTAACAAAACCAACATTCTGATATAGACATTAGCCTGGTCCCTGCACAAGAATGATACACAAATTCATGAAGAGTTCCATATTAAAAAAAAAAAAAGAAAGAAAACAGCATTCTGATATGAGTTATACAGAGCAATTACCAAACCAAGGAACCAAGAGATATCATCTTTGTGAAATCACTTTTTGTTTAGTGAACTGAGATAATATAAAGGATTAAATCATGGCTCGCTATTATTGTAGCTAGAAATTTGTAACTCAAGGATTGTAAAGACTTAATGGGGATGTCTATTTTCAAGTGGAATGGAGCAGCTTGCAACACAATGCTCCACCTAGAACAACCAGAAAATCTGGATAAAGTGGAAAGCTCAGAGAGTTGTTTAGGCAGTGAGCATCAAGGTTGATAAAACTCCAAAGACAGAAGAACCTTGAAAAAAGTTTACTATTACGATCATTTTTCCCCTGGAGCATTTGTCAATCATGAGAAAGGCCTTGAATGTGACAGTTATCATTCCTGTGATTTGGTTATGCAAAATGGTATGGTTGACTTTAGGAAAGAGAGATTATCCCTGATGGACCTGATCTAATCAGGTGAGCCTTAAAAGGGACCTGGCTGTTCCTGGTGAGAGATTCCAGATGTGAGAGGTAATGAAGGAAATTCTCCTTTGCTGTGTTTGAGAATGGAAAAGGCCACACAGCAGGGCATAGCAGATAGTACCTAACAGCTAAGAGTAACCACTGGCTAGCATACATCAAAAAGTTGGGGACCTCAGTATTACAACTACAAAAAACTAGATTCTGCCAACAGCCTGAATGAGTATGAAAACTGATTCTTCCTTATTCAACCTTCCAGGTAAACACACAGCCCAGCTGCCACTTTGGTGTCAGTCCGGTAAAACTGTGAGCAGAGAACTCAATCGTGCCATGCCCAAACATTTGACCTACAGAAATACAACCTAATAAGTGGTTGCTGTTATTCATGCTGCTGAATTTGTGATAGTTTGTTATGCAGAAATTCTAAGCAAAGACAGAAGGCTGGAATCTGATATTTATACTGATGAAAAACCCAAGAACTTCTTTGCAAGAAGAACCTGAACAAGCTTTTGGTGGAAACTTTTGCAAGACTCAGGCCAGTCTCTGTGGGGTTGGAGACTAAAACCTTAAGTAGAAGACCTCTGAAAAGCTGATTAGATTTTTCAGCAGGTAAGACAGAAGTAAGGTCCAAGAAAATGGAGTGCACTTTCAGTTGAAAATTCTGGAGAAACAGGGGTGGATCAGAAACACACTGGTCTTACCAGGACTACAACCAGCCTCTATGCAATAAACTCTCTGTTGGATTAATGAGTCACTCTCTTCAACTAATGGAAAGGGTAAACCCAAGATAACATTATCTGGAATCTCTATATCCATCATTCAGTCAAACATAACTGGTCATGCCAAGTCAGGACCATGTGGTTGAAAACAACAGAAAAACAGTAAGTGATAAAAGAAGATCCACCAGTAATTCAAATGTTAGTTACTTAACAAAAAGATTTAAAGTAACTGTTATGAAAATGTTGTAGAAAATAAATGAAAACAGTCACAAGGGTGCCTGGATGGCTCAGTCGGTTAAGCATCTCTGACTTCGGCTCAGGTCATAATCTCATGGTTCCTGAGTTCGAGCCCCTCATCCTCTGTGCTGACAGCTAGAGCCTGGACCTGCTTCCTCTCCTTCTGCCCCTCCCCTGCTCATGCTCTGTCTGTCTCTCTCCTTCTCTCTCAAAAATAAATAAAACATTTTAAAGTTAAAAAACACAAACCACAGTCACAAAAAAATAAAGTGAAGAATTTCATTAGAGAAGAGAGATATAACAAAATATTATTATATGGAAGTTATAAACTGAAAAAATACAATAATTAAAATAAAGCATTATAGTCTTCTATTATTTATGAGAAAATTAGCATCAGAGTTTTTTGAAATGAAAAAAAAAAAAAAGACCAAATAACCATTACTCAGCCTATGTTGTTTTTAACTAAAAAAGCGTAACATGGACATTACAAAATGACACTTACGGACCAATTTCCAAATTCCTCATGACAAGTGGATCAACAGTTAATAACAGGTTGATAGTTATTTAGATGATTCATGTCCAGCTCTATACTTGAGAAGAGTTTAAATTTTTGTTCTTCAAATCTGGCAAATCAAATCTACATTAACCAAGAGATACCCAATCTTTAACATTAAAGTTACCAGAGTTCTGGAGGCACAAGAACTCCTAGATTGGTAACGTTTAGGAGGAAGTCCCAAAAGTTTAAAGCTAATTTCTCTGAGGACTTCCAGTTAGAAAAAAAAAAAAAAAATTCAAGATTTATTTTGAAAGATACTCCTAATGACTACGTTTCAAATTCATAAACCTTGTCACCAGTATCCTATATGAAATGCCTTTAATGAGATTCCCCTCAGAAATGTAAGAAACTTGGGGTACCTGTTTGGCTCCATTGGTTAAGCATCTGATTCTTGATTTCAGCTCCAGTCATGGTCTCACAGTTTGTGAGATTGAGCTCCACATTGGGCTCCACACTCACAGCGTGGAGTCTGCTTAGGATTCTCACCCCCTCTCTTCTTCTTTCTCTGCCCCCCTCCACTCACACTCTCTGACAAAATAAATAAATAAACTTAAAAAAGAAAGAAATGTGAGAAACTGAGAAGATTGTTGCCATATCTGGTCAGAAGGAAACTCAGAAAATGCTTAACAATAAATAAGAAGCTCCGTGAAAATCATATTCTACTCCATCTAAATAAACTCTGATCTTCATTTACCTATGAGGTATTGATTCTACTTATATGCTAATTGTTTTTGTTTGGTTCTTGAATATAACACTGAAGATTTTTTTCTAAATATGTGAATTAACTAAAATGTTTAGGAATACAAGAACAAGCATACAGTAAACTTTTTCTTTTTTCTTCATTTCTACTTTGGAAAATTTTACTTACCCAAAATGGTATCAACTTTCTTTTGAAAGATTGTTTTTTTATTAGTAAAAGCCTACTTGTTGCAGAAGTTTTGAGATATTACACTAATAATGGATATTATCTAGATATAAAATTATTAATGCCCGAATAAAAAGAAAAAATAAGATGCAAAATTCCTTATTCTGTTTAAGAAAAATGTATTAATATTTAGTAATCAGAGGACCATAATTTTATTTTTTTCAAAAATCAAAAGCTTTTCTGTGATTATAGTTAACTATATCCCACAAGGTTTGAAACCTATTTTACATAATATAAAATAGTAAAAGCTATCACAATAATAAAATTGAAATCAAATACAAAATCATGTTGGAAATCGTAATAACAAACGTAGGCTAGAAATATGTGGGATTATAGTAAATTGTTATGAAATAGTTAGATTACAGATTTATTCATATATATGAAGTATAAACCCTTACCTTTAAAACAAGCCAATATTAACACCTATTATTGAATATTACAGACAAGTCTCCTGAAATGGGGTAAAATGAATTCTTTCTGCCAATGCTTCCTTTTTTAGTAGTCATTAAAATGAAACAAACCTGTAAAACATTTAAGATCTGAGCTTTAGACGTCAATGTGAATTACCTTTTCTGAATTTTGGACCCTTTCAATAATTCAACACGTGTATTTATTTCAAGGTTGGTCAGTATAAAATTTCACACTGGTATGTGAACGGTTTTTATTTCTGAACTAGATCTTAAACTGTGTACTACAGGTGTATGCTAAAAATTACTTAGCAGAGAAAATCATATTGAAGTTTCCAGCTTCCCAGATTCTAATTGCTAGATTGAGGAATGACTAATAAACACTAAATAAATGAGAGAATATCCAAGAACTCTTTACCCACATTTATCATGATTAAATATGGTTTATGGTTTATGTAACTCATGTCTGAGATGCCTGGGGCTTGCAGTCCACTTTATTTTGCAGTTGGCAGGGTGAAGAAAGAAATGACATTTTGGTTGGCTTGAGCCCCTGTTCAACACTTGGGTGGAAAAACAGTATTTTCTTGGATTCAGTTTTACATGGAGAATGAATTTTGGAATTGACAGATCTTTGTTCTAATCCTACTCTTGCCCCTTGTTAGTTTTTGGAAGTTAAAGAAGTTACTTTGTTTTAAACTGAGTTTCTTTTATCTGTGAAATAATATCCATGTAGGTAGTCATATAAATATGTATAAATATACATGTGTGTGTATATATATATACATATGTGTGTGTGTATGTATATATGTGTATATATATATATATATACATACATATATATATACATATATATATATATATATATATTTTTTTTTTTTTAAGTTCTTGGCCCTTAGTAGGCATTCGATAGATGGATAGGTGACAGATACTCCTGGGTGGCCTGCCCCTCCACCCACAAGTGTCTTATGCAGTGGTTCAAAAGAGTTAATAGAAAACAATTTTAACAGTGTATCTGAAATATGTGTAAAATGACTAAAACTAAAATTCAGGTATACTGTGTCTATTGGAATCAAATCCCACAGTGTACATTTCTCATCTTGCTAATATACAAGTGTCATGATAAGTTTCTCAAAGGTTGCTTTCATGGTGAGCCCTCCCAGGCCTTGGTCCTGGATATTACTTTAGCTTAGGCACTCAAGACAATTTTGCCTGGAACACATTTCAGGCTTAGATGAAGGAAGCCTCTGTATTTACTCAGAATGTTTGTTGATACCTTTGTTTCCTCCTCCCTGCTCATGAAAATTAGAAAATGTGATGCATCTATAATGTGCCTCTCCTTGCCAGACTCTTTCATCGCAACTGCCTGTCTTCACCTTCCGTTCCCTGGGAAAACACCGATTTCCTCCCCCCCCTTTTTTTCCCCATAAAATGAGGTATATGTGACTTAACAGGTTTCCTGGCCATCTAAAAGTAGAGCGTTCCTATGAAACCTTTCACAAACTGAAATGGCATAAAGTGAAAAAGCAATTACCATTAATTTACATGGAAAATTTTTTGAGCATTCCCAGAGACAAAAAAATAACCTCTCTTAGGCTTTTCTGATACCTTAAGACGGGATAAACAAAATCAATCAAGATAAAGCACAGATGCTCACAGAAACAGCTCAAAGCTATTGGGGCTTGATGCTGAGATGTTGAGTGTAGTTCCAGGGAAGGAGCTTGCTGAGCCACTCTGGCTGCTTGGGGTGCGCGCGCTGCCTCTATAACAGCTCGCTGCAAACAAACGCTGAAAATTATTTTCCCTTTCCGCCTTATTTCATAAAAGTGAAAATTCTCTTCAGACTTCTTTCCATTTGTGGGAACAGGTACTAACAATGCAGGTCTTTCGTAGACAGGAAGTGGTATAGCACAAACTTTCAAAAAGTTGGGGACACCTGTGTTTTTCTTTGGGTCTGTATCTCCTATTTGAAGCTCATTTTCCAGACTTAGGATCCTTACAAAAGAATTACAGAATTCCTAGGGAACATCATGAATGTACTTACTGAAATAATGTTAAGACCTGTGTTACTGTGCTAAATGTGGCAAAAGGGGATTGAGTTAAAGGGTCAATGCCACCATTAAAGTTTCCAGAATCAGTCCAGTCTTCCTCTGAACTCTACCCAATAGCAACTTATAACACGTTCAGGTCATATAATACTTGGCTTCATATTACAGTTTTGTAGGTACATGGCTTCAGTTGTTTGTTTTTTAAAGCACCAGGGACCAATATGAGGAAGAAGAAAGAGCGTGAACTTTGGATGTCACACAACCCAAGGTAAAATTTCAGTCTCACAATTACTGGCTTTGTGACCTTAAAATAGCTATCTTAATCTTGACTCAATTGCTCATTTACTGTATGACACGTACCCTCTACGTGTCCTGGTCTCCTCACCTATAAAATGAAGATAACAATGTCTACATATATATTTTAATATCGTAGTGTTGTGATGAATAAATCAGGTATTTCATATTGTGATTAGAACAGTTACTGATTACAATAAATGCATCAATATTAGCTTTTATAGCAATATTAATAATTATATTACTAAAGTATATTATTAAACTCTCTTAAGTTTTAATTTTCACATGCTCTGACAGGTTTATAGAGATAAACAAGTAAATATATATATGCTATTCCTAAAATGCCTACAGAGTGAGAAAATTTAACTTCTAGTATTTTAAATTTGCTTGAATTAAAAAAAATGTCTTCTTACAAAAAGTAACTCAGGGTTCCTGGGTGGCTCCGTCGGTTAAGCATCCAACTCTTGATTTTGGCTCAGGTCATGACCTCACGGTTCGTGGGATCAGTCCCCGGGCCAGGCTCTCTCCCTCTCTGCCCCTTTCCTGCTTCTGTGCATACACATGCATGCGTTGTTCTCTCTCTCTCTCTTTCTCTCAAAATAAATGAATAAGCATTTTAAAAACATAATTCTGGTTTAGTAAAAACAAACCATGCCTTTTCTCTGACATAGTTTTCAAATTTTCTCTATTTTAAGTATAATGAAAGAATATAGTTTATTCCATTTGGACTTGTTCTTCTTTTTTTTTTAATATTTATTTATTTATTTATTTTGAGAGAGAAAGAACAGGTGCTGAACCTGGAGCCTGCTTAAGATTCTCTCTCCCTGGGGCTCCTTGGGTGGTTCAGTTGGATTGGGTGAGCTCAAGCCCTCCTCCCCCTCCCCCCGCCCAGGCTCTGCACCCTCTCTCTGTCTCTCTGCACCTCTTAGGATTCTCTCTCTGCCCCTTGGTCACTAGCATGCATGCACTCTCTCTCTTTCTCTCTCTCTCTCTCTCTAAAATAAGAAAAAAAAAAAAGATTCTCTCATTCTCTCTGCCCCTCTCCCCTGCTTGCTCTCTTTCCTCTCTGAAAAAAACTTATTAAAATATGAATTTGTATTCAATTAAATTGAATCATTGTTCTGAAACTTGTGATTTCAAAAGTAGTTACATTTTGTAGATAATTTCCAAAATCTTTTAAGGCACCTTAAAACTTTGGATTAATATTGAATTAATTAATAACCATTAGATACCTAATTAATTTGTAAAATAGAATACTGAAAAGTCAAAACCATTGATTAATACTCAACACATAAAGTTTATATATTTTACTTATTCTTTCTGTGCTATACAGAGATTGTATCTTGGGGTGATGTTAATGAATGCTCATTTTTGCCACTTCAAGAAAGTGTAAAAGGGATGTGTGACTATCAAAAACTTTATTATTTATTTTCAAAAACTTTGCAATCTGTTATAATCGTGTAACAGATAGTTCTCTATTCCACTCTTCAACCCACCTAGCTTTCTCTGTGAGATAAAAGTTACTTGGGGTGCCTGGGTGGCTCAGTCGGTTGAGCATTTTTGACTCAGGTCATGAACTTGTGGTTTGTGAGTTGGAGCCCAATGTTGGGCTCTGTGCTGACAGCTCAGAGCCTGGAGCCTGCTTTGGATTCTGTGTCTCTCTCTCTATTCCTGCCCTGCTTACACTCTGTCTCTTTCTCTCTCAAAAATAAATAAAGAGTAAAAAAAAATGTAAAGAAATAGAAGTCACTTTGTTAAAAGTTATAACTGATATGAGTGGTTGAGATCAGGCAATATAGTGAGAATGCAACTTTTTTGTTTTTTTGTGGGTTTTTTTGTGGGTTTTTTTTTTTTTTTTTTTTTGGGAAAAAGTAATTTGTCCACATCAGGAGTTCTCAAACTTTTTGGTCTTTTCCTACCTTTATGATTGAGGATCCCCCCCAAGACTTTGTTTATGTGTAGTTACCCATAGTTACCACATTAGAAATAAAAACTGATGATTTTTTTTTATTTCTCTGAAGAGAGTAATGATGAATGCATTGCATGTTGACAGTAATAATATCTTTTTTTTTTGGGGGGGGGGACAGAGAGAGACAGAGCATGAACGGGGGAGGGGCACACAGAATCGGAAACAGGCTCCAGGCTCCGAGCCATCAGCCCAGAGCCTGACGCAGGGCTCGAACTCACAGACCGCGAGATCGTGACCTGGCTGAAGTCGGACGCTTAACCGACTGCGCCACCCAGGCGCCCCGACAGTAATAATATCTTAAAATAATTATGAAATTAGTTTTTACCTGGTGGATTCCCTAATAGCTATCCTAAAGTAATGTGTCACTTCTAAAATCTGAAAAAGCATAATGAAGAACTAAACTTGTATACAAACTTATTTATCTTGGATTATAATATTTCAATCTGAAGAGAAGCTATGAAATATGTTAAAATTTTAGCAATTTGTTCAATCCTGATTCCTTGGTTTACTAATACCTTCACCTACAATATGAAAGGTAATTGTGTACCCTCTGTGTTATCTGCCTACATTGTAAAATTCTGTGATTTAGCAGAAAACTTTTCTGTGCTTTATGTGAACTTTATTATAGCCTTGATTTTTTAAATGGGGGGAAAGAAAGAAAAACTAAAGTTATAGCTTATCAAAGAACTAAGGTTCTTTTCAATCCTGTTATCATCTAAATTTTTAGTGCTATATTATCACTTTAATGAAATAGTTAAACCAAGTATTATTTCTCAGGTACCCATGATCCTATCTAAACCAAATGTCCAAATCTCTCCTGAAACATTTTTTGATTTCTACCTTTCAAAACTCAGATCTTAAATGTAAAAAAATAAGATTAAAATTTCAGGATATTTTTATATCTAAAACTATCAGACTATTTCAGAGGGTCCCTGGAAAACCACAAATATTAGCTCTTTCACTTCTTAAAAGATGCTAGAAGTATCTTAATTATATTAGTTTGATAGTTGCATGGGAAGAATTGTCAAATCAAAAGAGACACTCAGACTTCCTTAGGTTAAACTGAAGAGTGGTAAAATGTTATTAACATAAATATTCAAGAAAATTCACACTTGATGGGAAGCCTTTAGGCATTTGTTAATGCCCTTGCTTTCAAAATGTTTCAACCTTAGGGAAAACATTGATCAAAGCTCTTAAGAAAGAGTTTTTTCAAGTTTTCCTATATTTCTATTTTTTCAGAATTCTGTTCATGCTTTAATATTAGTCAATAATAATATAATGTCATCACTCATAGTTTTAGTTATTACTTAAAATGTTCATAGGCCACCTTACTTCTTTCATTTGAATATACCATCTTCTAGGCCATTTGTTCTTAAATGATGATACCCATCAAATTTATAAAACTGTAGATGTCATAGGTCCTACTTCAGTGTTTATTTGATATTTTTTTGTATAGTCTTGATACATGTGTTTTATTTCAGTATCATTATATATCTCAAGATTTTTTCTTCTACAAAAAAAATAGACCATTTAAAAAAATAAGATAAAACAGTCAATGACATCTTTAAAAACAAACAAAAAAAACCATCAGTCTCCTTCAACAAAGGACAGTCTCAAAGCCTTTTGGAAAAGGACTGTACTTGGGACTTTAGACTATTGACACTTTAGGTAAAAGAATGTTGGATACACGCTTCTGAACTGACACTGTTTAGACTTTCTTTCTTTCTTTCTTTCTTTCTTTCTTTCTTTCTTTCTTTCTTTCTTCCTTTTAATAATTTATTGTCAAGTTAGCTAACATACAGTGTATACAGTGTGCTCTTGGCTTCGGGAGCAGATTCCCATGATTCATCCCTTACATACAACACCCAGTGCTCATCCCAAGTGCCCTCCTCAATGCCTGTCTCCCATTTTCCACACCCTCCTACCTCTACCTTCATCAACCCTCAGTTTGTTTTCTGTATTTAAGTATCTCTTATGGTTTGTCTCCCTCTCTGTTTGTAACTTATTTTTCCCTCCCTTCCCCTATGGTCTTCTGTTAAGTTTCTCAAGTTCCACATACAAGTGAAAACATATGATATCTGTCTTTCTCTGACTGACTTATTTCACTTAGCATAATACCCTCAAGTTCTGTCCACATCATTGCAAATGGCAAGATTTCATTCATTTTTATCGCCGAGCAGTATTCCATTATATATATATACACACATACACACCACATCTTCTTTATCCATTCATCAGTTGATAGACATTTGGGCATTTTCCATAATTTGGCTATTTTTTATAGTACTGCTATAAACATTGGGGTGCATGTGCATCTATGAATCAGCACTTCTGTATCCTTTGGATAAATTCCTAATAGTGCTATTTCTGAGTCGTAGGGTAGTTCTAGTTTTAATTTTTTGAGGAACCTCCACACTGTTTTCAAGAGCTGCTTCACCAGTTTGCACTCCCATCAATGGTGCAAGAGGGTTCCTGGTTCTCCACATCCTCCACAACATCTGTTGTTTCCCGAGTTGTTCATTTTAGCCACTCTGACCAGAGTGAGGTGGTATCTAGACCACTTTTCAACTGTGCCAGTGGACTATGTCAGGATTTCTAGGACTGTATGAACTGATGAGAGGAATTTTTATGTAATGCTTAAGTAGGGACTATTGTTCTATTTCATGAATATGTAAGAAAGGTTTGTGGTTTTTTTTCTGTTTGTTAAGCTATCTGAAAACCAGAACAATTCAGTAAACTCTATTTTGGTAAATTGAAATGCAGTCTCTTAAATGATACCTAATTCTCACTGATCACCAAATTGAGAGACTCTTACTACTTCTCCTTACTTTTTATGCAATATAGTTATTTACATAGGTTTGATAAGAAAGTCTTTCTTTTTACCAGATGTTAATAGAACAAAATGATTGTACAACCATGGTCTTATCTTGAGTGTCATATTTGAAAACAATGCTTATTTCATCAGACAGACAAGATGCTTTTGAGAAACAAAGGCTAGCTTTATTATGAAGACAATGCTTATAGAGCCCTCCTGGGGAAACTGCCTGATGGCTGGTTTGCAGGGTCCAGCCTAGCAGGTAGTAAGGAAGGGTACTTCCCATTAGGTCAGGAAAATTTGGATATTTGGATCACTATGAGAAGAGAGAAAAATCACCCAAATTTAGAACTAATTCAGGTGAAATATAGTGGAGGGAATATCATGAGCTTCATTTGGTCACCTTGTGATAGTACATAACAAAAGCTTTTATAAGTCAAATTTGAACTGACTTATGAAACTTTTCAGAAAGAAGTTAACCTTATGCTGTTTGTAATGGTTAAATATTATATGGCTCTTGATTTGTAAAAAGTTTAAGAAGGCCTCTGTGGTAAATTAATACTTTTAGTGTACATGTACGAATAATCAAGTCAAACCTAGTGAGACCAGACTTATTTCATAATCAAGAAAATCTTTCTTGGGGCTCCTGGGTGGCTCAGTTGGTTTAGCATCTGACTTCAGTACAGGTCATGATCTCAGTTTGTGGGTTCGAGTCCATCAGGCTCTCTCTGTTTCTCTCTGACTCTGCCCTTACCCCACCTGCAGTCTCTCTCTCTCTCTCAAAAATAAATAATTTTTTTAATTTAAAAAAATAAAAAAAAGAAAATCTTTCTTTGTGACTATCACAATTTTAAGATAAGCAGAGACTGTCAGGGAAAACTGTGAAAGACTTTCAAAGGTATCAAAAAGATTGCCAACTGTTTTCAGTAGAAAACTGTGCTGTCTAGGGGCGCCTGGGTGACTCAGTCGGTTGAGCGTCCGACTTCGGGTCAGGTCACAATCTCCTGGTCTGTGAGTTCAAGCCCCGTGTCGGACTCTGTGTTGACAGCTCAGAGCCTGGAGCCTGCTTGGGATTCTGTGTTTCCCTCTCTCTGCCCCTCCCCAGCTCATGCTCTCTCTCTCTCTCTCTCTCTCTCTCTCTCTCTCCCTGTCAAAAATAAATAAACATTAAAAAAATTAAAAAAAAAAAAAAGAAAACTGTGTTACCTAGAACACACCCTTCCAGGTTATCTGACTCTTTGGGGTTTGTACTATTCATTGTCTTTAACCTATTTTATAATTTTGTAAATTGTAGAATATCAAAATACAGTTGACCCTTGAACAATATGGGTTTGAACTGCATGGGTCCCATTACACAAAGAATTTTTTCAATACATTCAGTATAGTACTATAAATGTGTTTTCTCTTCCTTATAATTTTAATAACATTTCTTTTCTCTTGTTTACTTTATTGTAAGAATAGTGTATATAATATATGTAATGCACAAAATATGTGGTAATCTGTTTACGTTATCAGTAAGGCTTCTGGTCAATAGTAGTTAAGTTTTGGGGGGAGTCAAAAGTTATATGTGGATTTTCAACTGCATGAAGTAAGGGATTTTCAGCACCCCTAAGTCCTATGTTGTTCCAAGAGTCAACTGTAATGTGAATAATACTCGACCATCGAAGTGCAAATTGTGTTTAGTGGATTATTGCTCTGTAGATATTAACCAGTTTGCCAGTTGTACATGTATTAAGCAAATTTATTTGAACATGCACCATAGGCCTTTATGGGTACAGCTCTTTGGATTCTCATGCAAACTGGTAGTAACATCTTACTGGTTCCCTCATTGCTTAGTGATTTATATAGGATTTTTGGCATGTGTTCATTTAAAATATAAGAAGTAGGTTATAAGTAGAATAGTTGAATAAGTAGAAGGATGGTAAATACATTTGGATAAATAGAAAGAAGATAAATATACCTTCACAGGTTCAAGATAAAGCATCATAAATAAAGTCAAAAGATTACAAAAAAGATAAAATGTATAATTAAGCCTTAATTTTGTACTCATTGATGCTATAAAGACAGAAGCCATTCAATAAAAAGCTTAGATTTTAAACTTGTATGTTGGCACATTTTATATATCTTTATTTTCCATAGCACTGGTTGGCCTACCTCTCAGAAACTACTTTTATGAGCACCATACACACAGTTTCATTGATTTAAATTGGTTAAAAGTCACAACGGTTGCATTTCTGAAGCTGTGTAAAAGTTCTGCCACCTAAAAAATGATATCTCTGAAATGAGAAAAATCAAACTCTGTACATTGAGTAGTGCCCTGTTGAAGATGGATTTCGAAAAACTGACAATCTTCATCAACCCATAAAATGTCATGTACCTGCTCTTGCCAGTCTCATGACAACAAGGCACCCAATGTAGAGAACATTTATAGTCTTAGGGACTGATAACCCTTATTTCATGCAAAAAGGGTTCAGTGGCAACTAAAATTGGGAAAGAAGATTCCCAATGAAAATTAGCATACTAGAAGTTCTGTGTATTCATAACATTATGTCATGCCTATGAAATCTTAATTAAAACAAAACTTTCCAAACCTATGTGAGGATTTGCCCCTAGAGATACCTATTAACAGCACATGGAATAATATTCCCCACAACAATGGTTTGGGGTATCTGTACTATGTCATAGGTCATATTTTAGGTTCTCACTAAATCCTTAATAAATTCTCTAAAAATTTAGGTATTTTTAATGATAGGTATTATAAATGCTTATAACAGAAGTATAAACATACACAAGAAAAAATAAAAAGTCACATGTAATCCCATCATGTAGAAGTCACCACTTTTAAGACTGCTTTTTTTTGTTTGCATTAGTAAGTACATCTATTTTTATAAAAAAAGGAAAATCATACTGAATGTTCTTTTCTACAGCCTCTACTTTTCATTAGAATATTACAAACATCTTTCTAGCTGTTAGATATTCTGAAACACAATTCTTTTGAAAGGGTCAGAGAGAAGCAAATGGAGAGAGAGAATCATAAGTAGGCTGCATGCCCAGCACTGACCCTGATACAGGGCTTGATCTCATGAACCCAACCATGAGATCATGACCCGAGCTGAAATCAAGAGTCGGACACTTAAATGACGGAGACACCCAAGCACCCCTCTAAAACACAATTTTTAATGGGTTCATGATATTCTACTTACAAATGTACCATAATTTTATCAGTAAGTATTCAAGTTAGTTTCAGTTTTTCAATATCCTCAATTCTACTGTGGATATCCTCATGGTGATATCTTGGGTACATCTATAATTACTCATTTAGTATAAATTTCTAGTCCAAACATAGTAGATCAAAGAGTATGCAAAATTTTAGTGCTTTTGATCTGTATGCGTTTAGCTTTCAACCTCATTTGGCTCCTCCAAACTGAAAACCTGTATTATTATGTCTATATTTTACTAGCAGCTCTCTTTCTAGTTTTTGAAGATATTTAAAATCATGCCCACGCTCTTCAAACCTTCAACAGTCTTCATCCTCAGCCACCTGGCTATATCCTTCTTTGGAGAGAAAATGGAACACACCAGCAAAAAAATGTCTTAACTTCCCTAGCTAAAATAATTCTACTTACTTATATCACCCTCTATCCTTTTCACCTTTCCTCAAATTAAAATATAAATCTTTGTCCCACATATTGGATTATATTCTTCTGGCTTTCTCAGAAGACGTTCATGTTTGCTCAATTACCTGTTCTCTATTCTACATCATCAGCCCCTCCTATTTCTTCCCAATACATTCCCCCACACACCCCCCAAAGAAAACCCCAAAATTCAACACCACAGTCCACCCCAGTTACTAACTTATACTTCTTTTCTCTCCACAAACTTCTTCAAAATGTTGTCTCTACTTCCTGTCTTCATTTCCTTACCTCCACTTACAGCTCATTGCACCATAAGTGTGATTCACCTCCTTCTCTTCCACTGCTCTTGCCAAGGTCACGTTTTCACTTATAATTCTAAAGGAAACTCATCATTTGGTCCTTTTCTTTGCCCTCTCTTCAACACTTAACACTCTTGATTATTCCCTCTTTGAAACATTCATTTTCCTTGTTTTCATGAAATCATACTCTTCTGTTTTTCCTCCTACCTTTCAGACTCTCTGATCACTCTCATTTGACAGCTTCTTTTACTCTACCCATGTTTTAAAGTTAGCTACTTCTCAAGTACTGCACCAGGCTCTTTTCTGTCTCCTCTTTTTTGTTTTATTTATTTCCCATACAACATATTGTCTCTAAAATATGTCATCCACATTCACGAGTTTGAGTATCATCGACCTCATCTTTATCCTGTGCCAACAGGATAACTTTATCCTAAGTGACTAACAATTTTCATGTACCACCTATAACTTTAACGAAGTTACTTAAGCTTTCTCAACCTTAGTTGTCCCATCTGTAAAAAGGAATAGATTGTACATCTGCCGTGGGTCACACTATAAAGTGCCAGTGAGACAATTTAAATATTTTGGCACAGTACCTGGCAAAAAGCAAGTGCTTAATTGTACCCTTCATTAATAGTAATTCAAATAATTTTGGATTAAAACATCACAAAATTCAAGTAACTTGTAGTAAGAAAGTATTTGGTAAATAGAAAAAATTAAGACCAAAGTAATGAATTGATGTTTACACAAAAGACTGTATTAGTTTATGTGGCACTACCTGCAATAACATATGAACCTAAATTTTTAATGACCAACAAAGTAGAATTTCATTTTTCACTCATTTAAAATACAACAGGTGGGTAGAGGCGTTGCCCATTCATTAATTTATTCGGGTACTCTGATGGATGCAGATTTGGTAAACATACAGTTCACCTTCCAGGATTTTGCAGCTGGTCTTGCCAGATATTTTGCCACTGTATACCTTGGGTCTCCATCTTTCTAGCCTCTTACACAAATTTTCTTGCCATCCACTGACGTCTTACCAAGCTAAGAGATATATCTTTTAGGCTTTTGTTGTTGTTGTTGTTGTTGTTGTTGTTGTTGTTACAGCTCTCCTCACTTCTAAGTACAATTTGGGTAATAGTTCTAGTAACACAGGCTGCCTAAGAGATAAATGCCAAAATCTCAGTGGCTGAACACGGTGAGCACAAAAAATTAACATCACTTGTATAGTATCTTTCTCAACTTCTTGCTAAACTATAAGTCAAGAAACATACATCAATTCTTGCAGTATAGGTAATTAGTAACAAGCAGCATGACTTGGGTGAAGTTATTTACCTTTTTCCTGTCTGGGGTGGGGGGGCACTTTCTATTGCCACGTATTTTTGAAAGCACTTCATACCTATTAACTTATTTAATAATCACAAGGACCCTCTATTATTGGCCCTGAGTTACAGACAAGTAAACTGAGGCCCAATATATCTACATTCAGAAACACTGTCTTTCTGATGTAAAATGTTACAGATGATCTAAAAGTTAGTATTTGAAACTTCTTAACAAACCTTTTTGGGGGTGGGGAACCTTCACACATCATCACGTGTATCTCATGTGGTTACTTTTTAACAAAAGCCTTCTAATGACACACACTTTGTCACACTCATAGGTTTGGGTAAATGATGAAAGAATAGTAGAAAGTCCGACAAATCTTTAATCACTGCTTTTAAGACGCACACACATTTCTTTCATCTCTGCATAAAGTCAGTGCAGAGGTCAGCATTTCTCAGAAGTTACCCTGGGTCCAGCTGCTGGAGAAGAGCATAGATCCATGTTAATGTCCCACGCCGTGTGATCAGGATGAAAGGGGCCATTCTAAGGCATCTACTGACTCCTTCCTCCAGCACCTTAGGTTACACCGCCTTACGCTTTATGAGATCTGGAAAACACATGGGCATAATGTCTTTATTAAGTTCAGAGAATAATAGAGGAGCCAGAAGGCGATTTAAAACCCAGAACATAGCATGTTAGGAACTCTGGTATTCATCTCAACTGCCAGATTCAAGAATCAGTGAAATGTCAAATCAAGCAGTGACATCTCTGCACTGAGTGAAAGTTGCCAAAAAACACTTACTATATTGTATTCTCTACCTTGAGATAAAACATTAGATACATATGACATATGTAATACTTTGTGATATCTTGATTTCTGCATGATGCAAGAAAAAGTTCACTTTTTATTACCTATAAATAAAAATAAATACCTAGAATATATTGAATATCTTTCAAATATGCAATAATACTTACATAAAATATTGCTTTAGTAAACTATATATTGTGTATGTAATTCTATATTACTACAGTTGGGCCAGTATGGTTGTCTTTTAAAATTTAATCTTCATGAAACAGAAACTTACGTGTCTTATACACCACCGTATCCTCTAAAACAACTTTGTGCCAGGCATATACATTATATGACAATATTTATACATTTAATAAATACATATGACTGCATATTATTAACAGGCAAATGAGCTATAGAGAGGGTAAGTAATCTATTCAGGTTCACATGCCAGCATACATGTGTTTGAATTCAAGATTATTCCTAAAATAATCCAGTACTACCACCACTATAAAAAATGGGGAAACAAGGGGCGCCTGGGTGGCTCAGTCGGTTAAGTGGCCGACTTCGGCTCAGGTCATGATCTCATGGTCCGTGAGTTCGAGCCCCGCGTCGGGCTCTGTGCTCTCAGCTCAGAGCCTGGAGCCTGTTTCAGATTCTGTGTCTCCCTCTCTCTGCTCCTCCCCCGTTCATGCTCTGTCTTTTTCTGTCTCAAAAATAAATAAACATTAAAAAAATTTTTTTTTTTAAAAATGGGGAAACAAGTGACAGTGACAGCTAGTGCTCTGCAACTCACAGAAGTCCCTAGGTCTAACCCTGAAGTGTGCCACTAGGAAACATGTCAGCCACAAAATTTGAATCACTGTCAAGACCCATATCTCTCTCCACTTATATCATAGGTATTTTTGTCTCCAGCATGGACCATGACTCCATAAAGAACAGACTTCATGTCTTTTTTTTTTTTTTTTTTTTTTTTAATTTTTTTTTTAATTTATTTTTGAGACAGAGAGAGACAGATCATGAACAGGGGAGGGGCAGAGAGAGAGGGAGACACAGAATCGGAAGCAGGCTCCAGGCTCTGAGCCATCAGCCCAGAGCCCGACGTGGGGCTCGAACTCACGGACCACGAGATCCTGACCTGAGCTGAAGTTGAACGCTCAACCGACTGAGCCACCCAGGCGCCCCAACAGACTTCATGTCTTATTTGTATTTGTTACTATGGAGCTAGTATAGTGCCTTGTACATGGTAGAGATCCAGTAAAGTTCTGATGAATTGAATCAGAGAAGGACAATATGTCAGTGGCACAACTAATTTGTAGAATGGAATATTCTTTTTATTGGATATGGCAGAATGTAAGTATATACATATAAACATATGTAGGTACATGCAGGCAGGCTGACCTAACCTACTATCAACATAGCGTCAAAGTCCAAACCAAACTAAAGGGCTATAAAGCAATGTTTCCTTCTAACTTTTTAGAGAGATAAAAGAATTTAAAATGAAACCAGATTATCCTGCTGTGTGTTAAAGCTGGCAGTGGTGGGCATGAATCTCAAAGTAGACATAGATGCTGTGTTGTAAAAGGGACATTGAAAGGCAAATAGCAAGGCAAAAGCCAACCAACTAAAATGTGGCACAGATAACAGAAACAGCCCAGACAGTGGTTAGCATTAATATAAATACACACCGGCACCTTCTATTAGACTTTCTTAATATCATTAACATGCATATGTGTGTATGTTAAACATGTGTGCATACAGGCGTGTGTGCATACATATACATAGCAACAGACAGATGGACAGAGAGGCTCATATTCAGAATTGGGGCTATCTGGCCAAGGATAACAAGACCTCCTGTGTAGATCTGGCATTCAGAAAGAAGGCTCCAATCTGGGAAAAAGACAGGCTGTAGAAAAAGTTTGACAAAATAAAGAAGTGCTCCATTCCTAAAGGACATGAGATATGAACACATGTTGTCAAGCACAAAAGAGTAAATCAGTTGTCCCAGCTACTCCAAGTTGCATACAAAGCAAGACAGAAATTATTAACTTAAATTGGAGAAAACAGGGCAGAACCAAATTTGATGCAAAACTGATGAAATGTTTAATTTTCCCGCGTCTCTTTCTGTCTCTTTCAGTCTCTTTCCTCATCTTTTTTCTTTTTTTCTTACCTCCAAAAAGAAAGGGAGGTCTCTTACAGATTAAGGTCACACATGAGAAAACCGTAACATCATTTAAACAATGACAACAGACAAGTAATGATGGGAACAATAATCATCCCAGACAACGAAGTCTAGGGAAACTATTGCTATTGTGCACAAAACCAAATGCTTATCTTTCAGGCATTCAAAGCAAAAGGGAAATATAATAGGATACATCACTCTCAATAGCTAATAAGGCAGAAAACCAAATTATCAGGAAAGAGATATTTCCCTAGCTCTGAAATCTGAGAAGAAGCATTGCATGGGTCTACACTGGGACTTCTTGGAATCACACAGATAGTATTGTAATAAGTTCTTTCAGGAGGACCAAAAAAAAAAAAAAAAAAAAAAAAAAAAGAAGAAGATATAAAGAAACTTTGGATAAGTAATGAATTCATAGAAGTAAGATAGAAAAAAATCAGCAATGCAAGTGAAGATGCGACATATAAGACTAAAGGAGACAGGCAGAAATAAATCATCACAAAAGGTAAAGAAGCACAAAGAATATAAAAGTAGTAGAATCATTTTCACAATTGACCTGGACATGACAAAATACGGATGTAAAAATGATATAAAATTCCATGGACCAGTATCTGTCACTGTAAATGTCTTCATTTTTCTTAGCAATGTATTCATTATTTTCATATAGGTCTCTCTGGCAGATCATTATGATTCAAAATTCTTATTTTAATGTAGTGGCTACTGAATTAAAATTTAAGCTACTTTATAAAAATTCATTGTTATCTTTCAATATCTTGCCTTAAAAGCATCCTCCATTCCTAAATGTCATATTACTTTGTAGAGCTGGTCTTTTGTTCGTGTGAGAAAGAATGTAAGTTTTGGTATTAGACAGATTTAGGACTGAATTTCACCCTTTAACTTATTGGCTGTTTGACCTTGAGCATATTAGTCAGCCCTGGCCTTTTTTAATTTATCATATGAAGTATATAATTCCTATATCTCTAAGTTGTTGTTATTATTAAGTGAGATCATGTATATAATGTCCCAGCAAGTTTCCAGGCAAGTATTAGATAAGTAGATAATGGGTCCATCTTCTGCCCTACTCTGACAGGGTTGGGACCCCATATCTTAAGCAGGTAAACGAAGCAGATACATGTCAGGTAGCAAAAAAAGAAACCTTCAAAGGAAAGAATTTCCTAAATATTTATATAATGAAAACAAGCTTAAGAAAATCACCCCATGTCCATAGTTGTTAAATCATTTCACATTCAACAGTTCATTCATTGAATATCTATTCAATATGAAAAGCATCATGCTGGGTGATATATGTACTAAAATAAACTGCTCATGCTTCCCCCAACAGTCTAATGGGGGACAGACATATATACCTAAATATTGACTGTTAGTCAAGTTCCAAGAAAAACAAATAAGACTGCTGCCTGTAGAACAAATGGGAAGTTTCACAGTAGTTCCAGAAAGGGTAAGAAAACCACCATGAAAGTTCCTCATCAGCTGTAAATTAGAATATTCTTCATATTATTAAATGTATGCAACACTGTAATGATTTTTGTCTCCCATGAAATAACATTTCCTCTCAAAAAGGTTTTAGTGGCCACATTTTATCCTAAGAAATTCATAAGTACCAAGATTCTTCAGTAAAAAATAAGCTATATTTTACCCCTGCAAGTTTAACTTCGGTTTTCCCAAATCAAATTGAAGGTCTGATCTCCCCTTTTCTAATAAATACAAATCAAATTTAGTCATTCTCTTATCCTTGCTCTACCACCTGAGACCCACCAATTTTCATGGAGTTTTTTTTTTTTCTTTTTTTTCATTAAAATGAATCTCTGTAATATGGCAACCACACTAGTTTAGTTTTATAAAATTATCTTAAGCATTTTCATGACTTATTTCGTTACTTAGAAGATATTTCAATATTATGGTTTATTTCAAGCTGGCAAGATATTTTCTTATAATTGTTTAAGGAAGTTTTTTTAAGTTCAAAAAAAAAATGTTCCTTATAGTATTTGTAATAACTTCCTGACAGAGCATAGAACTTTACAGAACACCAAGAACAGATACAGAGGAGTAATTCCTCTAGCTCACTCCCATGGTTCCCAAGAGTTATATAAGGTTGGAGTCCTATGGTCAGTTCAAAGATTGTTTAGGCTCTTAAAGAATTATTCTTGAAGTTTTAAGTATTCAAGTGGAAATAACAGTACATTCTAGGTTAGGCCACACAAACCTATTTCACTAAGGGAATGGCAAACTAATGGAAAATCAAAATGATATTTTTAGCCACTTGTATATTCAGCAAATATTTATTGAACATTGCTATATGCCAGGCCCTGTTTTACTTGCTGGGGAAATATCAATTGGTAAAATAGGCAAGAGTCCTTATCCTCCAAAAGCCTACCTTCTGATGGGGAAGCAGTTATAAACCCAGGGCCAAGTTATCCATTATACATGGGGCCTAATGCCCAGGATCCTTCTGGAGGCCCACAAAAATGTTTTTAATTGTAATTTCTTTTAAAACCAGAAAAAATGTGAATATTACAATAATGCATCCACCCTGGATCATATTTTTCTTTATATCAATGCAGCCATAAAATACAATTATAAATATTTTTTTAATGGAGGAAGAGGCCATTAAGGCAAAATTGCCTTGAGACCACAGAAGTCATACTGCAGATTGTAATAAATGCAATGAAGAAGTAAATTACATGGTATATTAGAAGGTGAGATGGGGCATCTGGGTGACTGTCAGTTGAGTGTCTTCAGCTCAGATCATGATCTCGCAGTTCCCGAGTTCAAGCCCCGCATCGGGCTCTGTACTGACAGCTGATTTGGAATCTGTGTCTGCTTAGGATTCTGTGTCTCCCTCTCTCTGTCCCTACTGCACTCGCACTCTGTCTCTCACTCTCTCTGTGTCAAAAATAAATAAACATTTTTTTTAAAAAGGTGAGAAGTTCTATGGAGGGAAAAAATGGATGGCGATAGAGTGTGGGATAAGGTTGTTTGTAATTTTAAATAGAGTGTTAGAGAAAGCATCACCGAGAAGCAACATTTGTGCACAAATTAGTAGTAGGTTAGGTAAAGAGTGGTGCAGAGATCTCTAGGTGAAAAACATTCTAGGTAAACAGATAAGCAGATGCAAAGCCCTGAGATGGGGGTGTGTCTGGCAAGTGAGGAAGCAACAAGGAGGCTACTATGGCCGCAGGAAAGTGATCTCTAGGAGAGGAGAGGAGTGGAAGATCAGGCCATTCAGGTTTCAGGGGTCAGACTGTATAGTGCTTTGCAGGCCACTTCAGGTTTACTCTGAGTGATATAGAGAGTAAGTGGAGGATTTGGGGCACTGCTGTTATGAGTTGAATGCTGATGTTCAAAAGTTATGCTGATGTTCTAGCTCCAGGTACCTGTGAATATGACCTTATTTGGAAATAGGGTCTTTGAAGATCTGATGAGATTAAGATGAGGTCATTAGGGTGGGCCCTAATTCAGTATGTCCAGCGTCCTTACAAGAAAAGGAAAAGACAGAGACCCAGGAAGAATGCCATGTGATGACAGAGGTTGAGTTTGGAGCAATGCAGCTGCATACTGAAATGTGACAAGGATTGATGGCCACCATCAGAAGCTAGGAAGAGGCAAGGAGAGATTTGATTCAGACACTCAGAAGGAGCATAGCTCTGCTGACATCTTGAGCTCCAACTTCTGGCAGAACTGTAAAACAACAAATTTCTGTTGTTTAAGCCACCCATTTTGTGGTAGTTTTTTATAGTGACTCTAGGAACCATATAAGCATTTAGTTCTAACAGCATCTCTCCGGCTGAATGCTGAGAACAAACTATAGCGAGGTCAAGGATAGGAATGAGAAGCCTATCTTAGGTCAAGTGTCCTGGGAAGCAGATTCTGAGACAGAGGATTGCAAATAAGAGATGTATCTAGGAGTGCTCTCAGGAAAAATACAGGGTGGGCATGAGGAGGTGGGGGGAGAAGGGGCGGGGGAGAGGGACTTAGGAGGAAAAAGTGGAATAGCAGTAGAGCCCTCAGGCACTCCAGTGGGGATTCACTGAACCTGGGATGGTCCTTCAGAATCATCATGAAATAGGAAATAGGCCTATTATAAATACCCCTGTGAAGGTATTGAATACAGGTTGACCTCTGGGGAGGCAACAAAATCTTGAGTAAGACATCTCCCTTCAGCAGAGAGAGGGAAATACTTGAGGGACTCATTTGTGAGCAGCCTACATTCCTCCAGCTGTGCAAATGAATACTTTGGTCGTAGGGAGAAGGACAATGTAAGGTGTTTCATAGCATCCCTGAAAGAGGTTATTACATTATAGAGGAGAGAGTCAAACAGCATGGGAAAACATGGGAAGTAGAGTATACACATGGAATTCTATGTGTGCAAATAGCATAGTTGTGTGTGCGTGTGTGTGTGTGTGTGTGTCCTAAGAAGGATCTTCCATTTGAACAGCACTCTACATTTATAATATATTTAATTTGGTAGCCACAATAAACTTGTAGTGTGGGTAGAACAGATATTTTAAAAATTGCTTTGATGTTTATTTTTGAGAAAGACAGAGCATGAGCAGGGGAGGGGCAGAGCAAGAGAGGGAGAAACAGAATCTGAAGCTGGCTCCAGGCTCTGAGCTGTCAGCACAGAACCTGACGTGGGGCTCGAACTCACAAACTGTGAGATCATGACCTGAGCCGACAGACACTTAACTGACTGAGCCACCCAAGAACGCTGGTAGGACAGATATTTTAATATACAAATTTTACTGATAGGGAAAATAAAGCCTAGAAATATTAAGTGACTTTCCCAGTACAGAGTGAGTCAGTGGTAAGAACAAAACTGAAAATACAGTCTTCTGAATTCACATCCTGAGCTCTTTGTACCATGTCATGTAGCCTAAATATCACTTCAATTATTTGGCAGTGATTGGGCTACACAGTTCTCCATATTTTTTTATTTCAGAACCACCAAAAGAGTATATGGCAAGAGCTGCATAGTTGCTTATAAACTTACATAGGTTTCTTCCTGGACCCAAAGCTAGAGTATATTTGCCAACTTCCTTTACAGTTGGGTGTCACCATATGACTGAGTTCTTGTGAACAGAATCTGAGTGGATATGGTAAGGATCATGCAGGCCCATAAATAAAATGCTAAGAAACCTTCCCTCTTTTTGGTTACCTATAGTCTGTCCAGTACAACCTCAAAAGCTTTGTGTAAAAGGCTTATATATCACCCCCCCGCCGGCTCCACTTTCCATGTTAGAGTCCTGACCCAGGATTATCCCAACCATTATAGAATCAGAAACACAGTATGCATACCTTAGTGTAACATGTACAGTATAGATTTGGAATGTTATTCCATAACCTTTCATATAACTAATATATCTCATTACAATTTTTTTTCAACGTTTTATTTTTATTTTTGAGAGACAGAGAGAGACAGAGTGAGAGCAGAGGAGGAGCGGACAAAGAGGGCGGCACAGAATCTGAAAGTAGGTTCCAGGCTCTGAGCTGTCAGCACAGAGCCCAATGCAGGGCTTGAACTCACAAACTGTGAGATCATGACTTGAGCTGAAGTTGGATACTTAACCGACTGAGCCACCCAGATGTCCACTAATATATCTCATTTAAATCTAATATTAAATAATTTAAGGTAAGAATATACCAAGCTATTAGCATGTATACATTCAATCTCTTCACCATTTGTGAGAGAAATTGGAGGAAAGTTATTATTCTATTTTTCTAATTGTTAAATCCCTGAGAGAGAGAGAGAGAGCGTGCTTGAAATAATATAAATAAATAAATAAATAAATAAATAAATACTTCAGATTTATACCATTCCAACTTGAAAACACACCAGATGTGTTTCATCTGGAGGGAAAATTTGCTCATATAAAAAAAAAATCACAGGAAAGTAATCTGAATATTCAGGCTTAAGTCATGTGGTCATCTGTAACAAATCATGGAGAGAACTATTTACAGTATCCAATTTGGCCTCAATCATGTGCCTTCCCTCTGTAGGCTGGGTATCAAAATGGACAGATCATTACCAATATATAAAGTGAAGAGGAAAAGGACACCCCAAGGAAGAGATATACTATTTCCAGAAGTGTGAGGAGAGAAATGACCAGACAAAACCCACTGATAGCTACTTTTGGCTTCATCAAAAAGAAGAATGAAGTACAACACCACTAGGGCTATTTTCCAATTAAGTACAGAAATACAGCTGGATATGAGGAAAGAAATAGAACCAGGGCCCAGAAAGCCATTCAAAATCTCTCTCTGCGGTTTATCTACATTCCTCTCTGTGAGTGTATTTTATCTTCTCTCTGTAACTTAGCCTTCTCATCGCTTTTGCTGGGTGGAAAAGCAAGTTTAACTGATGATAGAATAGTCTATATCTCTCCTCAAGAGTGAACCACCTCTGATTCTTGAATTAATACGGCAGGAAAAAAAGGTCACACCACAGTTTGGTCATTTACATGGCCAATTCAGAGAAAGAAATAATGACTCTCTCAACCCCAATTCCAATTTCCCTAGGTACAAGACTTGATTAGCTTGGTGATCAAGCAACTTACATCCACCCTTCCATGATCCAATGAACTGTAGCTGAGGAGGGAGCATCTCATTGTGAAAACTTGCTTTTAGGATCTCTACCAATACAGGCAGAGGGGTAGTAAGATAAACTTGTCTAAATGGTATATTCTACTGACTGTTTAGCCTTGAGAAAGTTATTATACTGTATACAGTATCGGAATATTAGTATTATTATTAATAAAATGGGCCTAATATGTTGCTGGTTTCTTGGGAGGATTAGACCCATCCCATAGCAGGTGATGATCATTACTTAAAAGAAGTTATAGTCTAAAATTAATCAACTGAAAGAATTAGTCATATTTTATTTATTCTGAACAGAAAATGTTATCCCCTGGCTTGATCACTAATTAGATGATTTCCAAGCTCTAATACAGTTCTTTAATGCTGATGATTTTTTTAAGTCGATCGAAATCATTAGCCCAGCAACAACAAAAAAATCAAATGTACTTTAAAAGCAAGAGATTTGCTAATGTTGTAAGGCTATTCCAAAGCATGCTATAGTATAAAATGATTTTGAAAGAGTTCAATTTGTTTTGAGCAATGGCTGCTTACCCTAGTCAAGGTGACTAATTTGAATTTGATGGCTCTCATTTAGATGTACAACTTCTATTAATATATAATCTTAATAGAATGATAGATATATTAATATTAATTGGACATAGTTTAATAGATATACATTATGTATTTGATAGTATATATGATGTAACACTCACCTTGAATTATTTCATTCACCAAACATTTACTGAATATCTACTATGGGCCAAGTACCCTGTTGCCAAGTAGACAACAGCCATTATTTTTCCTACCACGTCTCATTTTGCTTTTATAAGAAAAGAAGTGAGGTGTATGATTGAAGCAGATACCAGAAATGAGAAAATCATCTAACTCGGAGTCCTACAAAAATAATGTGACCAACATTCCCAGAAGAATAATGCAATATGTCTTCTATGAGTTCACCTTTCTGGAAAATCCAGTAGGCAATCTTAAGGGGAACCTAATTTCCTAGGTACCAACATAACACAGATTGCATGTTAGCACTATAACAACATGCACTTAGAAAAATCTTCCCTTGAGTACATCTTATCTGATAATTTATATATAGGTGCAGAAGAAAAAAGAAGTTCTGATTAAGACTAACCATTTTAAAAATCTGACTGCATTCTTCAGGAAATTATTGCACAAAGTCAGGTTTAGGTAGCACGATATAGCAGCATATATAGCCGTGGATAGCTGCTGAGCTTCCTCCACCCTCAGGGATATATTGAGACCCTTTGGGTAGTATAGTCTGAAAAATCCTAGAGAATGATTTTGATTAGCCAAGCTTGGGTCGGCTGCCTTTACTGAACCAATCAACCATGGCCAATCGACAGGACCATATAGTATGGACAAAGTCACCTCGCATGTAGGAACCATTCTTAGAAAAAGGGAGATAATTATGAGGTAGGTATCTACTCTTGGTGTCTACTATAGTCTTAAAAGAGAGGCTGGCGAGCAGAACCCAGCAGAGTGGCAATTTTTTACAAAGGAACAAAAAGTCTATTTCCTTCCTTTCGAGAACATGGCAGTCATTATTGATTATCTCTGGTTGACCATGATATTTTCATTTACAAAGTACAAGCATATGTGTCTTCTTAAGAAGGAGGCCTTAAGAAAACAGTGTTTGGTTTTTGAATATCTTCATATTTCTAGAATCTAGAATCTAGACACTATGATGTACTTCTTTTAAGACAACTGTGTTTGTATATGTGCTGAGTACTTCTGTAAGAGCCAGTGTTCTATTACTAACATTTACAGTATATGGCTGAAAATATTTGGTGTTGAACCTAATTTGCAGCCATGAAAGGTAATTTAATTGTTGGATCTAAGGGAAGGCAATGGGGAAAGTTACAAGAAGGAGAAGGAGAAGAAGAAGAAGAAGGAGAAGGAGAGGAGGAGGAGGAGGGGAAGGAGTAAGAAGAAGGAGAAGGTGAAGAAGGTGAAGAAGGAGAAGGAGAAGAAGCAGGAGGAGGAGGAGGAGGGGAAGAAGAAATAGAAGGAGGGGGAGGAGGAGGAGGAGGAGGAGGAGGAGGAGGAGGAGGAGGAGGAGAAGGAGAAGGAGAAGAAGGAAAGAAACAGAAGAAGCATCATGTTGTTTCTTTCACAGTCCTCCAAAACTGACATGCATGTAGGCAAACATTAGCGAAACTATGTCACAGAGTTCTAAGGAGACTCTTTCATTGGGAAGAAAAAAAAAAGGATTTGGAAAAGTTTAGGATTAGTTAGGAGAAGCTGTTTTAAAAAAATATCTAGAGGTACCTGGGTGGCTCAGTCAGTTAAGTATCAGACTCTTGGTTTCAGTTCAGGTCATGGTCTCATGGTTTGTGAATACCAGCCCCCATCTGGCTCTGTGACGACAATGCAGAGCCTGTTTGGGATTCTCTCTCTCTCTCTCTCTCTCTCTCTCTCTCTCTCTGTCCCTCCCTCCTCTCTTTCAAAATAAATAAATGAACTTAAAAGAGTTTAAAAATATCTAGATCTAGATTTACCTTATCTATATGTATAGATAAGCTTCCAGGTCTTGAAGAATGTAGAATACACAGATCCTCTTATGGGTTGAAAAAGAATAAGGGTAAATTGCTTGAGGCAGGAGAGAAAAGAAGATACCAAATTAGCAGGTCGATATAATCTGGGTAAGATTTTACAGTCTTTTAAATGGCCCTTTGATGTATATTCCAGGGAACAGAGAGCATCACCAGGCACTTCTTAGACTTAAGCTATCCCTTAGGGCAATCAAATAGGTTGATAGTCCACATATTCTAAATTTAAGTAAATATTCTAGTGAACCCAAGGCCTCCTAGAATTCTCATCATGCCATGGCATACTAGGAATCTGAGTACTATGATTTGCTACCTGCTTTGCAGATGTAATTTAATCCTGATTACCTGGATTTGTCAGTGTGTCTGGGCCCAGTAGCATTTACAATATTAACTGTCCACTGATATTCGATCAGCTATTAGAGAGTATTTTTCTTGATGGCAGAAGCTCAGTAATTTCAAATTTTGTGAACGTTTATATCAAGTTGAACCAAAAGGTCACTTCATGTGAAGGGGACATTGTCTAGTGTCTGCATTAGCCATTCAGTCAGTTACTGAAAACCTAATGTATGCAAAGCTCTGTTCAGGGTGGTGCACACAGATAAGTTATAGTCTTAGGAAAAAATAAATATGAAAAAATCTGATTTTGAGTTGGGCACATGATTGCCTGAAGTAGTCAATGTTTTCCATTAGCCTTGTAGCTAGCTAAGTGTTACCATCTCAGCATTTCTAAGAATGAAATGAAAGAATGGTGTGTACAGCTCTAGGAAAACGTCACGGGTTTGAGTATACCTTTATCTTCCTCCTTTTCTTCTTTACTTTTGCAATGGAGGCATGATTGCTAGAACTGAAACTGGGAATAAAGGTCATAGGTGGCCACACAAGAAGATAAAGAAGGCATCTACACCCAGGATGTTTTGGGGGGCCATAATAACTCTGGATCACCAACTGATAGACTTTTCACTTGAAAAAGTAATAACCTTCTATCTTGTTTAGGTTGCTGTTATTTTGTGTTTCTGTTGCTTGTAGCAAAAATGAATCCTAACTAAAATAGAATGTATGGGTCATTAAAAAAAAAAAAAATTTTTTTTTGCTTTAACCAACATTTTTCCCACTAACTAAATACCAATCCAATCAGATAAGAGGGCTTTTACTGAGCATGAAAAAACAAGATCTCTCTGAATACATACATACCTCACATACTCACTCCCCTTACATAACAATTATGACTGAGATGTATATCATTGTAAAAAATCCTTGTCCATACCTCTGTTTATTTCTGTAGAAGTTGTATCTGTAAATAGAAACATTGGATTAATGACATCCATATTTTATAAGTCAGTTGACATACATTTTCAACTTTCTTTCCAGAAAAATGTGTCAGTGTATGTTGTGAGCATAGGGGCATGCCTATCTCAACACACTTTTTTTTTAGAGTTTAGAGTAGGCCCCTGTTACTTTTCACCTAATTTCCTGGGCAAACCATGAAACCTGGTAGATCTTGCAATTGCGTAAATTTTTATGTATGGGATTGTTTGTATAGGCAAAGCATCCTTCTCTACATTTATTGGTTATTTATTTGTGTTTACCTATTCTGTGAACAGATTATCTATGTTCTTTTCTTCACGTTCACCCTGTTGGGGATCTTAGTGTATTTATTAATTTGAAAGAATCCTTTGGTCAGCGAGTTTTACTAGTTATTAAAACATGTTCATATTGGTTATCCTATTTCATTGGATATTCAGCTTTTTAAATTTAGGAGAGTTCTTTTATACATGGTAAATATTGACTTTTTTCAACTTTAATAGAGCTAAAGTCAACTGTGCCATCATATTCAAAACCCACTCTAGCACACAGCACTACCATGTATAATAGTTATCTTTGCTCAGTCATCATCTTGGATGCTATCTTGTCCCTGAGAAAATGTTAAATATAGTTGTGTAGCAAATAAGGCACAGAATTTACTAGATTTTATTTTTCTAGAAGGTTCACCATAGAAAGATATTGGCAAGAGTCATGGATTTCTTGGCAATGGAGTAGGATGCTTTGTGTCTTAAATATAGAAGACTATGCTTATCAGATTGAAGAGGATTTGGAAGCATGAAGTTTGAGCCTAACATACAGGTAGCTGCTATAAAAGCTGCTACATTGACATTTGATTAAATTGTATAAATAATTAACCTATTCTCTTCCTTTCCATGCTTTTCTTTAACTTATTTTTTACTCACTGCCCCCCCCCCCCCCTTTTTTGGTTCTTTCTTCCTCGTTTTTTTTTTTTGTCTATAACTTTATTTATGATCCTTTGGTGAATACTTTCAATTACTTATTTGACTTAATATGCTTACTTTTCAGTTACTATGTTTCATATTTAATAACTTAATATATATATAGTTTTCAGTTAATATATTTTATTTCTTGAAATATTAATTTCCATTTGAAATTTAATTTCTCTCTCATATACCTCTGAAACTGTCAAGATGTGATAAGATTGATTCTAAAAATTGGTCTATAGGTACCGTTTACTTATATTTCTGCTGCTACCATTAATAACATTTAATACCTATACCATACCTTTCATTCCCATTTTATTATTTTATTGCTTTTCCACATATATCCATTTAGGAGATGAATTGGGTACTTTCCATTTTGCCTCCTTTACAAATAAGAGCCTCTTGTCACAACTGGCTAGAGCCTACTATTTCCAAAATTATTTAAGTAACAAGTGACTTCAGATGTCAGTTTATATTTTCTTTATGTAATCGGGGGAGTTCATGGATGCCTTATTTTAGGCAAATTCAAGTAGCCTAATTTAAGTGTGTGAACATCTCAGTCAGAATCCAGCAATATCATGAAAGCCCTCTCCCATTTTTTTTTAAAGGAATTACAATGCAAAGTACTGTGGATACATAGTAATCTAAGGTTATACAGATGATTAAAATTTGGAATTTGCATTTAAGGAAGATCCAATAATCTGAGGAGGCATACAGACAAGCTACTCGTTATTTAAAAGAATAAGAAGAAAAAAAAAAAAAACCAACAGAATGAAATGGGTGTTATCCTAGATATACCACCAAAGTGCTATGGGAATATAAGAAAAGGGGTGATTATTTTGATCGGAGTTGGTAAGAAAAGGTTTTTTGGAGCATTTGGCATTGGAATTGAGCTTTGAAGAACCCATGAGATTTTGATAGTCACTAGTATTGGGTATGGTCTGTTAATGCTAATGAGGTTTTGGGTTCTTCAGATGTACTGTGGTTGATTATACCTCCAAAGAGCTCTGGACGGGCATTAGAGCCCTTCTGAATATATACATTCAAATACAATTTGGATATAATGTGCTTGTTGAATGCATATAATAAATCTTACTTTCTCTCATAATTGTAACTCGAATTTACTGGTACAGAAAATAACACCTTAGTCTTTTTAGATCATGAAATTTTAGAGGAGGAAAAGACCTTATAAATTACCCGCTTAACCTTCTATCTTATTTATAAAGAAAGCACAAAGGGGCTCAGTAATTGACCAAGGTCACTCAGTTAACTTGAGAAGGCTTTCCCCACCATCAGAAGGCATTGCTTTGCAATCGGCACCTTTCTATATCCGTTATGGCAATTTTTACTGACATTGTGAAATAAAATCATGAAATCCCCACGTCCGATTATCAGAGGATACTTTAAAGTCTGCAATGAACTTGCACGTTGAGGTAAGTTTGAAGAAACATAAAATGGACCAAAGGCAGAAAACGCACCGAGACTAGGTACCTGCATAATGAAAATATGAAATAATCTGCACCTAGAAAAGGAGAAGCTGGCAGGACTTTCATTCTGACGTTTACTCACCTGGGGTGGAGTGGAGGAAAAGAAGAGGGGCGAGAGTGCGAGAGGGGAGGGACAGAGACAGAAAGAGAGGTAGAGAGAGAGGGGCTGAGGTAGAAGCGTGCCTCAAAGCCGGGAGGAGATGTACCCTTTGTTTGACAAACCCTGAAAGGGAAGCCTCTTGTAGCAGCCCTCTCATTCCCACCTCCAAGCGTTTGCCGAGCTGCTAGGTGGAGTCCGCGCGGCGGAGCCCGAGTGCACTCCAGATCCGGGTTTTACCTGCCACCCCCTTCCCCCCGCGCGAGCCCCCTCCCCAGCTCTCGGCGCTCTTGGCGCTCGCCAGCCCGCGGCTCATTCTGGCCTCGGCTCGGGCCCCGGCTGCGTCCGCCGCGCGCAGGCTGCACGGCCCCGGCGCGCCCGCGCTCCGACCCGCTCTCGGCGCGTCGCCGGGTCTCCTGCTCGCCCGGCACCGCTCGCCCCAGTTCCCGGGAGCGGGGATGCAGATGCTGCCGTTGGTCCGGGTGGGCGCCGCCGCTGCCGCTGCTGGTTTTCCCCGGACTGCTCGTTGCCTCCGCTCCGACAGCTGCCGCTGCCGCCGCCTGTGACTCGCCCCCTCCCCTTTCTTTCTTCTCTCTTTTTTTTTTTTTTTTTGCCTCCGTCCTCTTTCTCTGGGTGTGCGCGCGCGCGGATTGCACGGTTTGCTTTGGCAGGAGCTCGCTCGTGTGTGCGCGTGTGTGAGTGTGCGTGTGTGGAGAGCGCCAGAGCCTTGCTCGCTCTCGGAGAGTCGAAGAAGAGAAAGAACCGAAGAGGCGGCGGCGGCGGCGGCGCGGAGCTCGGGGCCGCGCGATGAAGCTCCCACATGCCCGCAGCTGCCCGGCCCGGCCGGCGAGCTAATCTGCCACCCCCCGGGCTCCGGGCTCCGCGACCCCCGGGACGCAGCCCTCGGCAGCCGGGCGCCCGCTCCGCCCGCGCGCCCCCACCGTGCACTCGGGAAGGAGTTTGCGTGGCCCTCGCTCCGGCTCTCGGCGCAGGTTGCGGGCGCCAGAGGAGACCCTCCGCGGGGAGAAAACCTCGGGAGAAGGAGGAGGGTTTGGCGGAGAAGAAGCCACCCCTGGCTGTCGCGGCTCCCCCTACCTATTCCACTGCTCCCTTTCCCAAGCGGAAAGGGGAGGACGAGGAAGAAGAAGAAAAAGAAAGAGAAGGGGGTGGGGTGGGAGAACTGGATATAAAGATCGGCTGGGGGGATGGTGGAAGATTTTTGGTCTCTCCAGCAGCGTCTTTTCTTGAGCGGCGGCGGCAGCAGCAGCGGCAGCGGCGGCAGCAGCAGCGGGAGGAGAAGCAGCCCCAGCTATGACTGCCGCATGTTAATAGCTGCCGCTTGGGTCTCTCGGCCGCTGCTGGAGACGGAGCCCGACTCCGAAGTTGTGCAACTGTGGACTGGGAGAGACATTTGAACCTTGCTCTCTCTTTGCTCCGTTTTTACCCCCTCGGTGTGTTTGAAGCGAGACAACGTACAGGAAGACAAATCTTTGGTTCTTTTCCCCCCCTTCCCCTTTCTCCGTGGCTGTGTAGCAGAAGAAAGGGGGAAGGAGAGACTTTTTGTTGTTGTTTCTTTGGCTGGGGTCTCCACCCTCCTGCTGCTTTCTCTGCGCTGTGGTTATCATTCCTTGCGGCGTGTGGTGGGGGTGTCTTCTCCGGGGCCGGCCGGTCTTTTGCCCCGGGCTCCATGGCTGGATTGTGGAAACTGCACTCGGCTGCAGGTTGTTGAGCAACTGATGGGACGATCTCAGGGACCGGCGGTTACGAAAGGTAATTTATTCTTCTCACTCTTCCTAATAGTGGTAGCCCTGGCCCGGCGCAGGCGGCGGCGTCCGCGGGGCGGGCAACCGAGGGGGTGCGGGATTCACGCACACTCACCCACCCACTCACACAGTCGCCCTCACACACTCGCCCGCACGCACACTCATCCGATCGTGATGCGGGGCGGGAAAGGGAGCCTCCTGGCTGGTGGGCGCTGGGGTTTGGCACGGGTTCGAGTTCTTCCAGCAACTGGGCGATTTGGCGGAGGAGAGGGATGAAGGGGAGAGCAGACCCGGCGCATTCGCAGTCCGACACGCTGCGAGTAGGAACTGGAATTTCCACCCCGGGAATTCTCCCTCCACTCTCACCCCAGTGTCATCCCTTGGTGGGGGCTGAAAGCAGACCAGGGGGCGCCTTCTCTCCGCTGACCCAGAGCTGGTGCCGCTGGAGGCGGGAGCGGGCTGGAGAGCAGACAGGGACCGGGTGAGAGCTGCGCTCTGGGGTGATGGGGACTGAGGGGCGGCGAGCTCACCGCGATCCTTCCTAGACGCCCGTCTGGAGCATCCATGGTGGCCGCGGTTGCCCAGGTCGCGCCCCTGAGTGGCAGAGCTGCGCTGCCTTTCCGTACCCCGCCCGTGGTGTCCCCTTCACGGCAGTTTGGTTTAGAGCTGCTTGCCCAGGCTTTGTTAGGAGGTTTTGGTTGGAAAACGCTGCTACTTTCGTGGGTGGCCCGGGGCGGCGCGGTGTTGGGAGTGGGCACGGGGCGGGGGACGGCGTTGCACGAATCGGGGCACCGGGGATGCCAGGGCGGGGTGGAAAGAGCACTGGTATCCGCGGTCGGCTGGGTTACAGGTAGGAGGGCGGGCGACCCGGAGCCTCCAGCGGGAGAAGGGGACGCTCCGGCTCTGGGGAACGTAGGTGCCTCCGCGCCCCCGCCACTGGTCCCCCGCCGGAGCTCAAGGGCTGAGCGTGCCAGGCCCCCACTTATAGGTGGGTGTGTGTTCCAGGGGTGGGGGCGACCTCTGCTACCAGGGTCAGTTGGCGGTGGGGTCGGCGTGTGCGTGACAGTGTGCGCGCGTTCCTGCGCGCTCTGGGGATGGCCGGAGGTATTTGTGGGGATGGCAGAGCCGATGCTAGTTGAGCTGATCTTGCTTATCGAAATCGCCTGGGATCCGCTTAACTCGAAAATCTGGTTTGAGGAGGCCGCGAGGCCCCACAGGGGTTGCAAGGAAGCCACACGGTGTCCCCTCTGCCCCCGTGAGGAGCACCTCCGCGAGATGCGTGGCGCGCGTGAGTCTCTGGTGCAGCGCTCTACGCACCCCAGATTGGCCCTGATGAGGACCAAGGGATAGAATAGTCATCTCCGGGGCACATTCACATAGCCGAGTCAAGCCAGCACAACCCTAGTTCCTGTAATTCTCTGGTCACTTCCCTCAGTCTGATAGAAACCCGCGCTGCTTTATTTACGGCCAGAGATATCCCAGAAATTGGGCGAACTGGAGGTGTGTGAGCCACCTCTGGGTGTCTCCTCCCTGTGCCTGTGTGTGACCCTGCCTGCGGTAGTTGGGGCACATTGTAAACAACCGTGTAAGCACCCCTGCCACAGTCTCCTTTACAGCCGAACCTGCTGGTGTCTGTTGTGTTTACTTTCCTGGGTGGATTACTCATTAGGAAGTATAAGCCTTCTTGCACCTCTGATTTTACATCCTTCCAGCCAGCTGCTGGGGAAATGAGGAGACGCATAGACTCTGGCAGGAAGGAAAAACTGCCTTCTGGGTTTTGCTCTGAAGTAAATAGGCGGTCTGCTAATTTAGTGTCATATGGGCTATCAACACTAGTTAAAGAATGGCGTTGTAGAATCTACAAAGGCACACTTTAGTAATTTTTCACTTGCAGAATGCTCTTCATTTCCCTGTGAGATTAAACAGAATTTAGCTAGATTTCCCTGGTTTGTTTTTCAGTCTGTAATGGTACCAAATGACCCGGAGTTCTGGCGCCCAAGTTGTCTGTTCGTGGATTACAGACAGAATTGTCAGTTCTTTTATAGCATCACCAAGGTTTCCAGATAATTTGTGTAGGAGCTAAAAGGATATTTGTGTTGAAATATCTCTCAGCTTTGTTTCCCTCTTTTTTTTTTTTTTTTTGTCACCGAAGCAAGGGTTAAAAATGTACAAAGATGAATGGTTTTTAAAAAGTTAAAAAGCTAGCCTGCTTTTCAGTTTCAGTAATGAAAAGCTACTAAATTCCTTAGTTGTAGATCAGCTCCGACTGCTTTGGTGTTTGGTACAAATGACTGTGTTCTATTTTGTTTTTAAAAGTATAGCACTGTAAGTGTAAAAAGGTACTTATTTTCCAGGTACTCTAATTCTTTCTTTCTCCTTTCTTCCTTCCTTCCTTCCTTCCTTCCTTCCTTCCTTCCTTTCTCTTTCTCTTTCTTTCTTTCTTTCTTTCTTTCTTTCTTTCTTTCTTTCTTTCTTTTGATCTTGACTTCTTGAAAAAGCTTAGACTTTTGCACAAAAAAAAAAAAAAAAGGAATAAAGAATCACTGATGCCTGATTCTGATTAAGTTCTGTTTTTATGCACGATTGCTAGTGGCCGTCATATTCATAGAAAACTTAGAGAATTGTGATTTAATTTATGAGGCTCTAGCTTCATACATTTGTTTGATTTCTAGGGGATATGTGTTAAAGTCTTTACACTTGTAAATATTTCTGAAGATTAAGGGACACTTGTCCTGTCATTTCAGAAGATCTAATCGTAATGATTCCCAGCCCTTACACTAGAAGATTTGATCAGATCTGTTCTTTGTTTCCTAGCAGCCTGCTTTTGCTAGCAGTCATACATTCCACAGGTCCTGATGTCATTAGAACCTAGTCTGTCAGTGTATTGTGCTGTCTTTAGCTGAAGGTGAATGTGTCAAAGTGGTGGAAGGCCATCCCATAGCACTTTCATATCACTAAATATTCAATAACCTGCTCCATTGGTGTGTATGGTGGCCTAGACTATTTCTATACACTTGGGTGGGAGGAAAGATCAGTATAAAGGCTTATGTGAACTATTTAAATATTTTAGTTTGACCTGTTAGGCTGTATCAGGCATCCCTGGCCTGAAGAGTGATAAACCAGCATGTGATTTGCCTGATGGGTAAATGCTTTTGATGTCTCATTTTAAGTGGCTTGGTGTGATTATCCTTCAGAGTGAGAGCTCTCCTCAGAAACATGAATGGAAGGTTTTCTTAATGATCTTCTTACAGTTTGGAGATTTAAATATTCCTTTCCACAGGGAATAATAGCAAGTGTGAGACGTACTGGCTCCAGCTACTGTGGCTGGCATTGTTTCTAGTAATTAAGAAAGGCAAATTTTTTATGGTCTTGATTTGTCTTTGATTCTTTGGTGAGCTGTATGTAGCCTAGGAAATCCGAAGTAGGAGATTTAAACATGTTATAAAAGCAAAAAGGTTGAAGTTAGTCAAATAATACAATGCTAAACTGAATTGTTCTTCAGATTTCATTTGGACCACTTTACCTGCTGCTTGAAACTCTCCCTGAAAAGGGTTGCCAAGCAAGAGTGACAGTGACTGTTAGAAGGGGGGCATTTTTGCCCAGAAATCAGTAAGGAAAACTTAATTGATTTTTGTATTTAAGAACAAAGAGCAATTTTTGAGAAATGTGCAGCCTTAATTTAGCATGGTATGGATGGCTAGAGCAGTTGGAATTAGAGGGAGGTGATCTTAAGTTTTGCAAATGGCTGTTTTCCCTTGGATTTCTTAGATTTGCATTACATTCAAATATGAATTTGCTCACATAGGGAGAAACCCTGAAGACAGAGGCTGTATTGTAATTTAGCTTTTGTTTACATTGAAGGACATATTTACACTTAGATTATTATTGCATTTATGTCCTTTCTTTAATGCAAATGAATTTCTTTATAGAAAGTCTATTTTATAATAAAATATAAAGTAGAACATTCAAATGCAAGTAAGGTCCTCCTGACATTTTCCCGTTGTTGTCTCCATTTGTGTGTGTGTGTGTGTGTGTTGTTGTTGTCGTTGTTGTTGATCAATGGGGAGAGAAATCCAGATTTTTCATTCATTGTGATTATGGTATTGCTGCTTATTGGCCAGTTTGAAAAAGTGGTGTGAGCATGCCTCTAGATAGCGTTTATGAGTCCTAAGATGTGCATATATCCCTTCAAAACTCTTTAATGTCATGCTGACTATCTGTGTGGCCCTATAAAATTAATTCAACTGCATAAGTGGCCATTATAACTTTTTTCTTAGAATTATGAAGTGTGCTCATGCAGTAACAAATACATTAAAAATTAGCCATCTACCCAGAATTAATTGTGATTCTCCATTTGTTTTAGGGCACGGGTGGAAGAAGGAGAGTTCTTTCTACATTTGATCATAGAAGATTCTGTAGATCCTAATAATTTATGTCTTGCTTATGTCTTACTGACATTTAAAACAAGAATTTAGTTCTAGTATTAATGAATTTCTTTATCAGAGTGATTATATGTACACATTTGAAGAAGTTACCATTTGGTCCATATTACTGAAGAATCTAAATGGAATAATATTGGTGGTAATTCTGTTTTTTGTGAAACTTATCTCAGAGATGGAAAATTAAATCCCCCAACTGAATATTTCTTTCTGGTAAAACTTGTGGGTCAGTTATTTTGTAGAGCAGGTTCAGGAAAAGCTCTCTTCAGAGTACGTAAAAAGAAATGGAAAAAGAAAACATTTTTGTAACAATGCTATGATGTTATTTGCCTTTACTCTTATACTTTTTTTTTTTTTTTTGAGAGAGAGAGAGAGAGAGAGAGAGAGAGAGAGAGAGGTGGGAGAGAGGAAGATGGAGAGAGAGAGAGAGTCTTAAGTAGGCTCCATGCTCAGCACAGAGCCCCATGTGGGGCTCAGTCTCACAAACATGAGATGATGACCTGAGCCAAAATCAAGAGTTGGAGGCTTAACTGACTGAGCCACCCAGGCGCCCCTTACTCTCATACTTTTACAAGTGTACCATGGAGTTTTCCAGAAGGCACATGATCTGTGATGAAATCGTTGCTCTGATAGCATATGTCATGTGTGCTTGTGTATTCTTATGTTTTAAATTTTTCTCAGTTTACCTATTAGTACATAAATATTGATAGCTATCATCAACACAATCAAGTTGCTTTAGGTCATCAGTTTTTAAGCATGTGAAAAGGCCCTGGGACCGGAAGGTCTAAGAACCACTGGTGTTGGCTTTTGCAAGATCTGTCTCCTTGTCCTTACAAGTGTCTCTTCATCTGACCATATAAGGAGTCATGTAGGATAAGAAAAAATAAGTAGACTGTTCAAACTTTAAAAAGACACAAGTAGGTTGGATGTTTTATTATTTGACATTTTCAGTATTCTCTTTCCAGTGTAGAAAGCTTGTTTCTCATTTTTTGGTTCCCAGTTACTGAAATAGAAATTTTAAAGATGCAGGTCTCCAGCCTGATTTGCTGACAGTAGCAGAAGAGTTACTGGGAATACTTAAAATCTGGGCCCTGGGTCTGGATATTCTGATATCTGGAGAGACAGAGTGGTGTGGTGGTGAAGAGAAGGGACTCTGTGGTGTCTTTGCCTAGGTTTGATAACTTACTTGGCTTTGGGTCAGATACTGGATCTCTCTATGCCTCAATTTCCTGATATGTTTTTTAATGTTTACTTTGAGAGAGAGAGTGCAAGAGCATCTGAGTGGGAGGGGCAGAGAGAGAGAGAGAGAGAGAGAGAGAGAGAGAGAGAATCCCAAGCAAGTTCTGCACCATTAGTGCAGAGCCCAGTGTGGGGTTCAGTCTTATGAACCCTGGGATCATCACCTGAGCAGAGATCAAAAGCCGGACGCTTAGCCAACTGAGCCACCCAAGTGCCCCGTTTTCTGATATGTTTTAATTGGTCATAACAGTTGTTCCTGATTCATTGCTTGTTGTGAAGATTTAAAGGGAAAATATATGCAAAGTGCTTAAAAGAGTTCCAGGCACATAATAATGGAGATGCAACTATATGCTGCTGTCATTATTACTATATTTGCTGAGTCTCAGAAAGGTCCCAGAAAACTTTAATCAACTCCCCATGTGATTCAGATATGCAGTTATGTTTCACCTCATTGCTTTAGAGTATGTCTGTTAAGGGCTCTTAAATTTGAAAATTTCATATAAAACATAATCTTGGCTTTATTTTACCCTCCCACTTTAAAAGTCATGAAAAGTTCTGTTTTTGTTTGTGTGGTTTTTTTTTTTTGTTTTTTGTTTTTTTTTACTTATAGTAAGAACTAATAAAACACCTTTCTTGGCTTAGGCTAAGTTTGAAGTTGGGTAGAGAATGAATACCCAATTAAAACTAGATTTCAAAGACCCTAATTGAATATTTATGTATCTTGGGAATTATTAGGGAGGAAATCACTTTTCTGAAGTGATATCAAGACGACTCACTGCACTCTTAGTCTGTTAATCACTATCCAAGCATCACAACAGGCCATTTTCAGTGAAAAGGATCTTTGGGGTAATTATCTAATGTAACTCAGTTTGTTTGTGAATGGTAATATGCCTAATGAGTAAGGGAGGCTCCACATAGAGATTAGTTTTACTAGATGCTAAAGTTTGACTGGTGAACTGTAATACTTTTTTTTTTTTTTTTTAATTTTTTTTTTTTCAACGTTTTTTTTTTATTTATTTTTGGGACAGAGAGAGACAGAGCATGAACGGGGGAGGGGCAGAGAGAGAGGGAGACACAGAATCGGAAACAGGCTCCAGGCTCCGAGCCATCAGCCCAGAGCCTGACGCGGGGCTCGAACTCACAGACCGCGAGATCGTGACCTGGCTGAAGTCGGACGCTTAACCGACTGCGCCACCCAGGCGCCCCTGTAATACTTTTGAATGACACATCGACATCTATGCAAAAGCTTTAGAGATCTATTATTTATAAATTAAGTACATTTGGGGGGAATATATTCCGTGGCTGGTTTAATTTCTGACCTAGGCCTGCCACTATGAAATTAGTGTTACAGTACTTGTCTTTTCCACTTTGGTTAATGCTGACAAGTGTTGTAGAAACTAAGTTATATTCCTTAGATGGGCATAGCTGGGCACTGTCCCTAATTATGAACTTCTCAGAAATGGCCTTTGGAATGAGAGGCACTTGAATACAATCCCCTTTCCACAATTTTCTAGCTCTATCATCTCTATCTGTAAAATACAGGTAATAAAAGCTACGTTGCTGATCTGGGGAGGGGAATAGGAAGTAAACAGAAAAATACCTGACAGTATGAGCACTTAATGAATGGTACCTGATACTGTTAGTTACAGTATTATTAGAAATGTCCTTAAGTGCCATTAGTAAGAAAATTTAGCTAAATCAGATATCATTTTTTTTAATTGAAGCGTTCTCGATGAACTATGAAAATCAATAGCATTTTCTTAAGCAGTTGAGAAAGGTTTCAGGGATCTTCTTGGCTTTCCCATGTTCTTTCCTTCTCTCCTTTCTTAACCTTTTGTTCAGTACCTATTTTTTAGTTTTTCCTCCTAATCTTAAAATGTTATGCTCTGCTACTAATTCCCCACCAAAAATCGTATAATCCTGATAGGAAAATATTTTTGACAGCCACCAAGTGCTGTGCCTGAAGATTGACTTTAAATCATGTATAAAATGAAAGTAGCAATTTAACTTAAGACATTTTAAATTAAACTCCTGATCATCTTTTCTCATGGCATCAGCAGCTCTTTAAGCTTTAACTGCATCAGGATTTTCTACAATGTTGTAACCAAATAAAGTCATCATCAACTTCCAAGATTTAAAGATTTCTATAAATTTAAAAGGTTTATAATCCTAAAGTTCACGTCCTCAGAAGATTGCTATAAATGCAGACGGACCCTTAAAATTCAAATCCCAAAATTGCTTTAGAGACCTGAAATATTGAAAGGGTCATAAATAAGTCCACATTTTAGAAATAACATCTGTATGGCAGTGACAGTTGCCAATAAAAGACGTTATTAAGGTGTGTGACTCCTACCTATAATTATCCAGCATTTTTGTTAAAGCGGAAAGAGTGTACCACAACATGGTAGGTGGTGAAAATGAATGAAAAAATAAGCTGAGCGTTGGACAGCTGAGTGGCTAAATTGTACCAGAATCAAGTGTTGTAAAGTATGACTCGAGAAAACGAAAGCCAAGTAGAAACGACACCCCCTTCTGTTTGATCAGCTTGTGTTGGTGTTTATGTGTCCCGCAGAGGCAGAGTGTGTTACTATTCAGGACAGCCCCAGTGGTTCCACAGTAGCCTGAGCCTGTGAGAATAGGGGAGAGACTCAAGCCCAGTTTTTGATGTTCTGCATGGGTGGGTAACCTGAATACTAAAATGCATTCCATTGACAGCTGACCCTGTAAGAAGTTTTTCAACAGTCTCTTGTTTTGTTTTGTTCTATTTTGTTTTGTTTTTTCCCCTTTTCCTTTCCTCAAAGCTCTTCCAAATACTTTTGAATAAGAGTAAATGGTCTTGACTGATGGTCATCTTTTTGTCTGAGATTTTATTGCTGGCAAGAGTGGAAGGGCTCAGCTGGTTTATGTTTATGTCTTCTGTTCTCTTCAAATTTTCAATGTTCTTGATTTGTCAATGACCGATGGTTGTTGTTTGAACCTTGACTCAGAATACTGATCATGACTTCAAGGAGTGGACAAAGAATCTATTGAGAAATAGTTTTGTGTTAACGTGAGGCATGTATGTATCTATAGACTTTCTTCTTTATATTGGCTTTAACTGTTCCGTTGAATTTGTTTATTGAGGTTTAATCATATTATTGACTGTAGTTGACTTTGGAAGAACAGCTCAGACACTGTTTTCTTTTAAAGTAATACACATTTTTTTGAGTTCCAGTTAAAGTTCACTTTAATTTTCAACAATTTCTATGTATGACAGTTAGATATTCTTAAAGTCATTCCAGAATGCTGCATATTTTATCACATGTCAGTTGTCCTATGGACCTAAATTCAACATACAAGATTTAGTAAAATGAATGTATTCATTATTTCTCTTTTAATTGCAATGAGACCTCCAGCTAGCTTTAGGCTGAAATGATTAATTTATTGGGAGGTTATTGTGTTTCTTACCTAAAGAATCTTAGGGAAGAATGAAGGCTTATGTAGACATTAGAAAAAAAAAAAAAAAGTACCTTGAGTACCACTAGGATTCTGCTCCAGCTGCATACCCCTACCCAAGCTACTGTGTTTCCTTCTCTCTGCCCACTGGCTCCTTTCCCTTTGACCACAGTTTCAGGTAGATATCAAGCTTTAGATCAATCTACTGTCACCAGATTAGTGGAGTCAGTAAGGTAGTGTAGGTCCTCTACGGACAAATATATAATTTGCTTGAAGAAGGAAAGACTTAGTTAAGAGAGGGATTTTGTGCACCGAAAAAGTCAGTTAAAACCCAAATGTCCACTGCAGTGATCTGTTGTTAACTGAGACAGATTAAACATTAGGAAAATTGGTTAAGAAAACCTTTAAAAATGGGTTTTATTCTCTTCCTGTAAGTGGCCAGGGTGATTGTGGAAAATGCTTTCCTACTTACTTGACCTAGAAAACTCAACAAACACATGCAAATCGGGGGATTCGAGTCTACAGGTTCAAGAACACCTGTGAAACTGCCTGAGTTGTCAAGGCTATGTATATCTGAAAAGCCACCAAATATTTGAAAGATGTGACTTTACTTAACATATGCTGGTCTGTCCTATGATGGTAGAGTTACCACTATACAATTTCAAACAGGGGCACTGGACACCAGTTTGGTGGTACATAGAGAGCTGGATTTTTGCTACACATGCTTCAAAATGCAGAGGAATACTGACCTTAATGTAGGTGCAGGTTTAAATGTAAATTATTGAGGCATTGAGCATATCCAGGTGAATAGAGCTCCCAAGATGTGCCATCGGACACAGAACTCATGGTTAAATTATCTTATGTATGAGCTCCACCAGCCACAGTAAAATGGCCCTTACTGAAATGGAAAAAAATTTTTTTTTCTAAACTACATGGAGAAAAAATTGTCCCAGAAGAAACTGAAGAAACAAAAACTTATGGCATGGGAATAAATACAGTGTAGGGGCACCTGGGTGGCTCAGTTGGTTAAGCATCCAACTCTTGATTTTGGCTCAGGTCATGATTTCACAGTTTCATGAGATAGAGCCCTTCATCAGGCTCAGCGCTAACAGTGTGTAGCCTGCTTGAGATTCTCTCTCTCCTCTCTATCTGCCCCTCTCCCCGCTCATGCTCTCTCTTTCTCTCCCGAAAACAAGCAAATAAACAAACTTAAAAAAATACAGCATGAAAGAAATGCAGATAGAAATGAAAGCAGAGGGGCACCCAGGTAGCTCAGTCTGTTGAATATCTGACTGTTGCTTTCAGTTCAGGTTATAATCTTACGCTTCGTGGGTTTGAGCCCCACATAGGGCTCCATGCTGACAGCATGGAGCCTTCTTGGGATTCTTTCTCTCCCTCTCTCTCTGGGCCTCCTCTGTGCATAGTTCATTTTCTCAAAAATAAGTAAAGAATTAAAAAAAGAAGTAAAAACAGAAAAGATGAGTTTGGAGCTATGAATCCACCCATTGAGACATCTAATTATTTTACACTTGATAGTATACTCATTATGACATATTACCCATGGGAATATATGTTTAGTCAAGTAAACCTTATGTTTAGAGCAGAATATTCAAAAGCATATAAAGTAAGACATTTCAGATAATTGAGTTAGGATAACTTTATTAGGTGTCTAAAGAATGCAGTGAAAATATACTTCAACCTATCTAATAATAATGTTATTCACATGACAGGCATTATTGAAAATAATGGATCCATTATTACAAAAACTAGAGTTTGGGTAGTATTTAATGCGGACACTTGACCGGCTCAAATGAAATGATGCTTTAGAAGTATTATTTGTAGAAGTTGGGAAACCTTCTAATTTTAGCATTTTTTTGTCTTTATTCAAAATGGAAAGTTGTATTGACTTTCCATTTTTAACTTCCAACTCAATATAAATAGTAATATATGAAGATAATTTGGGAGAATTTTAAAAGATTAGTATAAACTTAATTAGAAGAACTCCCATGTGACTTCATATTGTTGCATATCCTAGAAGAAGAAACAGTACTAAAAATTAGTAGGCTGTCAACATTGTATTTTTCTAATTTGACATTATTAAGCAAACTTTGTGGGTATTTGTTTTTTTGTGTGCATTTGATTAAATGTGTGATCTTATCATGGTGAAATAGCCTGCTGGGCTGCAGACAGTCGTGTTCAGAAATGAAATTTGCATAGAGCCTCTGAAGAGACATTTTTTCAAAATTTTTTTTGAATAGTGGATGATAGATTGCAGTGGTGTGTATGTGCATTTTCTTCCTTAAATATAGGGAGTGTTGATACGGAGCAACAACACAAAAGTATTGGGGTATGAAAGAAAGCATTAGGTTTGTAACTGACAAATTAACCTACTTTATTACAAATGAATGAACTATATGTATCAGGGACACGGTATCAATGTCAGAGGATGGTCGTCTGTCTGCTTTGTTTCAGTTATCTGGCTGTGTTAACTTCCTTTCCTGCTACTCTGTCTTAGCATGGTGGATGCTATTCTGGAATTTTGGTATTATCCAAGTGTTCATCGTGTATGTGTGCTCTTTTGATTCTACTTGGGTGCCCATAATAGGTGAATTTTGATTTCCATTCATTCTTCCCAATGCAGCTCATTCTAAATTCTGAACAATCATATTTTAAAAAGGTTTTTTCCCTGATTATAGTACTTGCTCATGTTGAATACTTGTGAAATATGGAGATACATAAAGTCAAAATAGAAATCACCCAATATATCATAGTGGTATATCTCAATGTTCACAGAGATTATTTCACACATATTTTAGCTTGATTATCCACATATTATATCTATATATTATCTATATTTTATGCGTATGCATGTTTGTTTTAGTAGAATTGAGGTTCACCTATATATACTGTTTATATAATTCTCTCTAATTTCCCAATGCCATTCCTTTTTTTGAAAGCATAATTTTTAATATTTCATAGTGTGATACACTGATTTATTTAAACATTTCTGTATTCATGTGGGTTGTCATATTTTGCTAGGACAAGTAATGTTAAGCTTGGCTCATTTTCTGATGATTTCTATAGCACAGATTCCTTGAAATGCAATTACTAGGACAAAGAGTAAATAATTACTGTCTGACTTTTACTGCTTGGTCACAGTGATCCACATGCATGGTTGTTGTCTGTGCATAAGTGGTCCTCCTAACTTTCTGGACATTCTTTCTTAAGAATTGTTAACTCTCGGTTGTGTATAGTTAGTAGCTACTAACTCTAGGTTATTATACACTAAGTAAAGTTAGCAACTTGTGTTCGGTAGTTCACAAGAATTACTAACTCATGTCTATCAATGTGTAAAAGCTGGGGTTAGTAAAATATGAATAAAATAATGAAATTTACTGGCCATTAACATTTTAATAGGACCGTGCCTAATGTCTTTGAATTTAACATAATATTAAAACAAAACAGTATAATGAAACTGATTTATGAAGAATTAAGAAGTACACCATCCAATTTATGTCCTCATAAACTTTCTTAGTTTTGTTCTCTGCTCTGAATAGACCTCTTATCTCTTGAGTTCATCTAAAACATCAACTTGACAAAGCTGTTCTTTTCCAAACCCATAGGGAACAAGAACAGTGGTGGGCTTGGTTTGGACTATTTTAAAATTTAAGCGGAAAAAGTAGAAGTAAATTGTCAGAAACCACATGTAAAGTAAATGAAAGTTGTCCATAAAAAGAGAAAGAGGTCAGTACAGAAAAGTAAGCAGTACAATGTGGCTCGTCATTAGTAAACATGCACTCAGATTTTGCCAGGTGTAAGTTCAATTAGAGACCTATCCATAAGAATAAGAGTGGGGTACAAAATGTGAGGTGTTCAGAGGCTCTAAGTAAGATGGAAGAGGAAACCAGCAGGTGTGTAATTCAACTTTTAATAATTTTTATAGTCATGACAGTACCTGGTGAGTTTGATTTTAGTAATTCACTCTTTGGTCAAAGGGAGGAACAGTTGTACTTTAAATAGCATCTTTGTGACTTCTGCTTCCAGTCTTAAAGATGTAAATATAAGGTATATTTCTAGCGGTGAGATTGGTAACCAATTCTTACTTCACTTTCTATAATGTCTTTAAATCTGCACCAGAACATATTTATAGGACAGAGTTTAAAGCTTGACAAATAAGTGAACGTATAACTGCATGAATGTGCTTTATGGACCTAGAAGAAACAATTGAACATGAAAGCAGTTTTTGAAGTTACCGTTCCAAGATAAATTCAAGTACCACTGTAAATTGCTCTGTACCTGCATATGAAATCATAAAGGCATAGAAAGAATCTTAAAAAGTACACCGTAGCACACTTTATTTCCTGAAAGTAAATATTAAATGGCTGTTGATTAGCAACTCCCCATTTGGTAATTAGTGGGCGTAAGGTTTTAGTTATGTAAGACGAGGAAATTCTAGAGATCTGCTACGATATTGTTAACTATAGCAACAATATTGTATCGTACAGTTAACCTGTTAACAGGGTAGATCTCATGTTAAGTGTCTTTACGACCATAAAGTAAAAGTTAAAAGACATTAAGTTGTCAAGGATTGAAGTGACCTGTCTAAAGTGACATGACTGGTTTATAACATATGCTGCTGTTAGTAAGGAATTTCTCGGTCCTGCACTTGAGTGTCCTCATTTCTGATTTTAGGCATGGAGGAGCCACTGTGTAGTTGGATCACACTGGTCCCATAACTTCTTTTGGTCTGTTTCATTTGTAAATTGTGGATAGGCCTAGGGGCTCTTTCTTATGAGAAACATCCACGAGGTAAAATAAAATGGTATAAAGCTCATTAGAATACCTGTGCTTGCAAGTTGCTATTTCAGAAAACATTATAGGTAGTTGTATTTTTTTAAGAATTTTCTTTCTTTTAAAAAAAAAAATGTTTATTTATTTTGAGAGGGAGAGAGCGCCTGAGTGGGGGAGGGGCAGAGAGAGGTAGTGCAAGAGTGTCTTAAGCAGGCTCTGCGCTAACAGCGCGGGCTGGATCTCATGAACCACGAGATCATAACCTGAGCTCATATCAAGAGTTAGGCGCTTAACTGACCGCTCGCCCAGGAGCCCTGGTTTTTTAAGAATTCCGCCTTACATCCTTAAAGGGCTGAAGCACAAGATTGCATGCGATAATAGTATATTGTAAAACAGTAAAATGTTAGACATTCTAGTTGTGATGGTTTAAAAAGAATTGGACGTAATGAAGATATTTTACATTCTTTAAAAATGTTAAGGACTCTAAGAATATTATCTCAAATTTCTCTATATTAAGGATGCTAATTTTTAGCAATAAATCATTTTAAGATTTGATATGGGATTTGATAAAGTTCCTCATATCAGTTTTTTTTTCCCCTTGTGTTTATATATCAAATGAATTCCATATCTAGAGCTTGGGGCCCAAGGTACTATTATCTTATACTAAGGCAATTTCAACATCTCTTTATTTATAAAGCAGAAGTATAATGTTGAATTATTGATAATCAGTGTTCCCCCATCTCCCCCCCCCCCCCTTTTTAAATACCTGAATTTATTTACATAAAATTATTACACATTTTTTAGGGTTGAAACATTAATGTACATTTAGTTCCCTGTTAAAAAAATGATTTTTACTGAAAGTAATAAACATACATGAAGAAGCAAAGAAAGAGAGTAAACTTGGGACTAACAAATGCATGATTTCCAAACCTCTGTCTTTAAAACCTTGTAAAAGTTACTTAATTTCTCCATGCCTCAGTTTCCTCAGGTTTAAAATGGGGATGAAAACACTTACCTTTAAGAGTTATTGTGGGGGTTGGAGGGAAGGGAGGGTGGATGATGGGCATTGAGGAGGGCACCTGTTGGGATGAGTACTGGGTGTTGTATGGAAACCAATCTGACAATAAATTTCGTATTAAAAAAAAGTTATTGTGAAGGTTAAATGAGACGATATACGTAAAACATTTAGCACATAGATGGCTTTTATTATTAGTGTTAATTTTTCATCTGTTGTTGAGGTTGGTATCTCCTAAGTGGGTCTCTATAAATTGTTCTGCTTTTTTCTGCAGTTTTCAGAAGACCAGCTTCATTAAGGCATTAATTTTGTCATTCACTATATGTATATATGTATACATATATATATATTTGTTTTTTTAATTTAATTAAATTTTATTTTTTTAATATGAAATTTATTGTCAAATTGGTTTCCATACAACACCCAGTGCTCATCCCAAAAGGTGCCCTCCTCAATACCTCACCCACCCCCCTCTCCCTCCCACCCCCCATCAACCCTCAGTTCTCAGTTTTTAAGAGTCTCTTATGCTTTTTAAATTTTTTTAAAATGCTTATTTTTGAGAGAAAGAGAGAGAGAGACAGAGTGTGAGTGTGGGAGGGGCAGAGAGAGAAGGAGACACAGAATCCAAAGCAGGCTCCAGGCTTTGAGCTGTCAGCACAGAGCCTGATGTGGGGCTTGAACTCATGAACCATGAAATCATGACCTGAGTTGAAGTTGGACACTTAACTGACTAGAGCCACCCAGACACCCCCACTATGTATGTTTGTTAGCACCAAACGTCTGCAGGATCCTAGCATTTATATGGGGCATAACATGGCAGAAACAGCCTCTGATTTCATAGCACTTGCAAAATCTTGGAAATAAAGGGGCATTAAACAATGCATCTATTATCATGAATTACTCAGTTAAAATTGTGGTAAGTGCTACAAAGATCAAGTCCAGGATGGTATGAGAGTTACAGCAACAGGATCAGACCTTGTCTGTATTGGAGGGTGGGTGGGATCTGGAAAGACTTCCCAGAGCAATTGACATTTGAACTGAGATATGAAGGTTGACTAGGCACCCTAGAGAGTATACTGGTTCACTGCTCCCTTCACATTCTGTCATCAGAAGAGCTCATCACAAACCCACACATGTTCCAGTGGAAGAGGTTAATAGAGCTGCATAAAGAAAAGAAAATTGAGCATAGTAGTTTTGATTCGGCAGTAGGGACAACACATCTGAATTTTTCCTTCTACAGACAAAGTAAGTTAGCAGAGAGAATATTTTAATACCAGTTGTCTGCCCATAATATTAAATTTCAGGATAATAAAATAAACTATCTGTTGACCATAAAGAATGGGCAGGTAGTGTAGATCTGAGATGAGGAGAATACTCAAGATCTATACAGATGTTGAAACCAAGATTTTTTAGTTTAGTTTTGGAGATGTGTGTCTGTGTTTCTGTGCCCGGGAGGTTGTTTTACTCTAGAAGGTTGGTTTCTGTTCATCCTTATCCAATTTCTCCCCATCCTCATTGGCTGCTATCTTTTGTTCCTGAGGAATTCTGTAGAAGTGAGGAACTAGCTTTAGGAATACCAGTACTAACATTTGGTAGTGCTCTGGTTATTATTGCTTCCTTGTCAAAGAATAGCAATTGGCAAATTGCAATTGGCAAATCTGGCAAACAATTGTTAAAGGAAATGTGGAATTATCATTAACTAAGAAGAGTATACTTTATGTATTATCTCTTCACTTCTGGAATTAAGCTTATTCTTTAAATTCTGGAGGCTTCCCACAGTGTTTGAGGAGAAAGCTGATTTTATTGTTATTTAGTACAAATCATTTCATATTAATAGAATAATAGTAAAACATATTTTAGAAAACAGATATTAGTTTAAGAGTCTGAGAAAAATGATCAATATGGATTAGGAAAATTATCTTAGGTGAATAAATTTAAAAAAAAAATTTAATGTTTATTTTTGAGAGAAAGAGAGAGCACGCTTGCGGGCGCGCACATGTGTGGGGGAGGGGCAGAGAGAGGGGGAGACACAGAATCCAAAGTAGGCTCCAGGCTCTGAGCTGTCAGCACAGAGCCTGACGTGGGGCCCTAACTCATGAACGATGAGATCATGACCTGAGCCAAAGTCAAATGTTTAACCGGCTGAGCCACACAGGCATCCCTGCAAATAAAATTTTTAATAGAGAAGAAATACTATAGTAAGAAGACAGTAAATTTGGAACCATTAATCGCTTTTCCTCCATTTATCAATGTTAGTTGGGTGCTTCCTATGTGATAAAATTAAATACAATTGTGATAGAGATAAAAAAAGGGAAAATACTGAGTTTTATGAGAATATTAGGCTCAGGGATCTCAGCCACTCTAGATAAGAGGGTTTTTCATCCTGCTGAGCTCTGGAGTATAAGTAGGAATTGGCCAAGCAGACCACCTTCTTGAAGAAGGCTGTTTCAGTCTGTAGAATAAGAAGGAGCTTGGTTCATGTGAGAGAAATTCAGAGAAGGCCTAGTGGGGGGAACATCAAAGACTGAGAGAGGTAGTGGCATGAAATCTGGCTAGTAAGTAGGAGCCCTGAATTCGCAGTTGTTTTTTAAGGTTAAGTATTTGAACTTTATCCTAGGAGCAATGGGAAGATATTAAAGGCTTTAAGCAGGGCAATAACGATATCGGATTTTCATTTTGCAAAGATCATGTTGGCTCCTCTGTGTAGACATAATTGGAGGAGGCAACAAGAAAAGGTTGTGGAGAGACCAGTTCTATGAGAGTCCATGCTTCTGCTGTGCAACTGGGAGGTGTAGGACACAGCCTGCCTTTTTCTGGCATCAGTTGGGTCATGTATAAAGAAGAGATTTGCATTAACTATGCCTTTTTTATTTTTAAAGTTTTTATTTATTTTTGAGACAGAGAGAGACAGAACATGAGCAGGTGAGGGACAGAGACAGAGGGAGACAGAACCGAAGCAGGCTCCAGGTTCTGAGCTGTCAGCACAGAGCCTGGCATGGGGCTTGAACTCACGGACTGTGAGATCATGACCTGAGCCGAAGTCAGCCACTCAACTGACTGAGCCACCCAGGTGCCCCAGTAATAATGCCTTTTGACTCCAATATTCTGTACTCTAATTTGATTGTAAGGACACAGGTGATCTAAGCGATGATGATCAGTGGTTAAATGATCTCATCTAAACTTGTTACTCATTGTACTCCTGTTACTACCTATTGATATACTGGTGTAGTTATAATACTCTATCCCAATTGTTCAATCGGATGTATTTTTACCTGAATGTTAAAATTTCTTCTTTGGAGACCTAAAAGTAGAATTTTTATATGTTTGTATTTTATTTATTTTTAAAATTTTTATGTTTGTTTCTTTTTGAGAGCGAGACAGAACACGAGCAGGGGAGGGGCAGAGAGAGAGGGAAACACTGAATCCGAAGCAGGCTCCAGGCTCTGAGTTGTCAGCACAGAGCCTGATGTGGGACTCGAACTCACGAACCTCAAGGTCATGACCTGAGCTGAAGTCAGATGCTTAACTGACTGAGCCATCCAGGCACCCCTATATATTTGTATTTTAAATGCTTCATAAAAGTCCTATGTTGGAGCTATAGTTAAGAGGGTTCAAACCACAAAGTTCTTGCATTATAGTTCAAGTAATATATTTATAAATTCTCATTATTGAAGTCATTCAAAGGGATTCCTGTTTTAATGACACATGAAAAGACTGTAAGTAGCATATGTTTCTTGCAACTCTGCAGTGGTGTGATAATCTGAGTGACAAATGCAAAAATATTAATTGTGTATTATTAAAGAACATTTAAGGCATTTTAGCTTTTATCTTTTTCATTAATAATTTAAATATTTTATTTTTCCCTGTGCCTCTTCTAGTTCTCCTCAGCAATTTGTTATATGGATTTTATGGCATTTATGACATCGTGCCATGGCTTCTGATTATTCCTTGTTTTGCTTTATACCTCTGTGGAAATATAAATTCATTGAAGGCTGGGGCTGCTTTCAGCTTTTCATAATCTGGAGCACCCGAATATGTAAATAAGGTTTGTGTTTTATGTTCATACGTTGCTTTTTTTAAAGGTGTTGATATAGTGTGTAAGATAAAGCATCATACATGAAATGCATCTTGTATGATTTAAAAAATTAAGAGCCCATATTCTAATAACTTGGTTGTGTCTATGAGACTTAGTGATTTAGAACATGCTATAGAGGCGGATGAACTTCAGGCTAAACCTTGGACGTACTGTATGAGAGCAGGGTGACTTTGGGTCACTTTCTGAGCCTTGGTTTCCTCTCTGTATCATTGGGCTATTGATATCTATTTCACAGCAGGATTGTGAGAATTAAATTCATTCATATAATGTAGTGCATTGTCATAAGGTTTGATTATTACATATGAGAGTCAGATGGGAAATATAGGAACTATCGCCCTTGCTCCATGTAGCAAGAAGGAGTGGAACACAGTGATTCAAGCCATCTTTTCTTTTTCGTTGCTTGCAAACTTTTTGTAAGATTAACATCACATTTCTTATCTGTTGCCTTCAATTTTCGTGGCCTTCCATTTGGAATCATTTTGCCATGTTACTTCATGTACACCATACTATCTTTTATCTCTGACTTATTCTGAAAAGGATGATTATCCAGCAATTTATGAGATACAAATGGAAGCCTGAACACTTGTAGGTGCTGTCAGATAAGAATGCCAGAAATGCCTTTATTACTTATTTCTATCGATTCTGTAGGCATACATACCTAATTTAAAATGCAGTTTGTCTGCAGTGTTTCAGGGAGGATTCACCTTCCCTTTTCCCTACTGTACCTTTTCCCCTAAATCATTTATTTTTTAGAATTTGAAGAAAATTACTCATTTTAAAAGTGACAGTCTGGGGTGCCTGGGTGGTGCACTTGGTTGAGTGTCTGACTTTTGATTTCAGCTCAAGTCATGATCTCACCATTCGTGGGTTTGAACTCTGCGTCGGGCTCTGTGTAGAGAGTAGGGAGCCTGCTTGGGATTCTCTCTCTCTGCTCCTACCTTGCTCTCTCTCTCTCAAAATAAATAAATAAAAAATACAAGTGACAGTCTAAGAAAATAGTGTTATTGTCACAGAAATAATTCTTTCAGAGGACAGTTTATGAGCTCAGAGTCCTTTATCTTGAACCAACTTCTGTCATGTTGAATGAAATGATTGTTTCATAAACACATATAAGACAATGAGGGATTATAATGAAATAATATTCAGCAAATGTATTGTCACCTTTGAGAAAAAATATACAATTGACATGCATAATTAAAACAGTATAGTTTTCAAAAATATTTTCGAGGCAGGATTCTGAAAGCATTTGCAGATGTGCATGAACTAGGAGTTGGTGCCTTTTATATTTAGCCTGTGAGAACTTGCCCTTTAGGGATAGGTTTGTAATATGATGTCAATATTTGTGTCCTCTTGAAGAACTGTTATTTCAGTATAGGATATTCTCTGTTCTCAAATTATAGTATGTAGAGGAGATACAATTTTAAACCTGTGTTGACAGCTGAAAGGACTTTTTAAAAGAACATAAAAAACCTTAGGTTCTTATTCTGGGTAACCAAATTTCTGATTTTACTTATAATCCTAACTGCTCTAAAATTTAGTTCATAATTTTTCTATGAATTTTTGACTTAATACTTTCTTCCATAACTAAGTTGTTTAATTTTTAATTTTTTTCTGAATGTTGTATTAAAAACAACTGTTAAACACAGTGTGACACAGTTAAACGTATTAAAAAAACTTATTTTGAATAATACAGGGTAATTGTAGCAAACCAGATGTTGCTAAGTTCTTATTTAATCAGAGATAAAAAATATTCACAATATAGTTTTGTCTAGCTGTCAGCTTAGATAAATGAATCCATTTCAATCAGCATGCTCCTAGCGAGAAAAGGAGGCGATATAATAACATTTTTCCAGCTACATTTGTTGAATATAAATATTAATCTTCAATGTGGTTAAAACCATGCTGTGCCAATTCCATCATAACCATAATTGCAGAGAAGCCTTTTAGATTTTTTATTTTTATGAATTTTACTTCTTTTTATCCTTCTGGAGGCATTGAGTTAGATTCTACTTTTCATTTAGATTATATATCCTTGTAGCTTTGTGTTAATCTTATATCATCTTGAGGCTACTTGTTAAGACACTGTTGTGTAGTTTATTCTGCAAACATAATACTATCATATTGTCAAGGTTTTTTTTTCTCCCAAACCTACATCTTTATCTTTACCTTTTTTAAAATCCGTTATAATTCATGAGAGAAATTTAAATACTAACATTTTATATATTCCTTCTTTTGTTTATAGTGTTAGTTAAGAAAGACTGCTTCCAGAGCTGTACTGACTTCTCAGGAAATGGTGCATAAAGTGAGACACTTAAAGGAAAACAAAACCCAGACTAACAAAACAAAATAAAATAAGGCATAAAGCCAAAAAAAAAAAAAAAGTTAATTTCAAGCTCCATTAGAAATGCCAGTGAGAAGAATGGCAGGATATCATGATAGGTACAGGGACCAAACTTGTAAGGAATGAATGAGTTTACATATTCTAGTCATCTTATTGTGTAGTCAAGAAAGGTGGAAAGGAGAACTCAGACCAGAAAGTGAATAATTTCCTCTTAAGACAGGATCAACAACATTGCTTTTCTATCGCAATAAAAGTTTTGAAATTTAAATTTATATTGTTTTAGGGGCCTGTACACAAGGGGTTATATAGTAAGATGTTTGGTATTATGGTTCTAATTGTTGATTTTTGTCGTATATATGAAAAGCTTGTAGAGAAAATTGCTGGCATCGTAGAAAACCACCATGAGCTGTATAATAATTACTGGAGCTAATTGATTGTTCCAGTTTACGTGGATGTTTGTCTAGGCCATTTACTGAGGAAATACAGAAAATGAAGATTGAAGTTGGAATTTTATTTCTACCTCTAAGGATGATTCTTAAGGATGAGTCTCAGATATTTTTTCAAAGTCATGTTCTCTCTCTTATCTTGGTTTTATTCATGTCCTCTTCAGAAAGCAAGTTTTGAAAGGGTTCTTCTTCACGGGTAGATAGGAAGTTGGTTGGAAGCATGTCACAAAATTCTCTTTAGAGAGAAATTAGAATGCTAAGGAAGGAGGGGGGAATCATAGGACTAGTTTTATCTCTTCTTGCTTTGATTATGGAATTTTGAGAAAAGAGCAGAGAGCGTATTTGACGGGCTGTCGCTTTGCAGCCCTAGATACTACCTAAAATATGAGCAGTGCAAAGACAGTGATGCAAAATTGTCCTTTTATGGATTGCTCATTGGTCTTCTTGCTTCAGTGAGTTGAGTGAGGAGTGAAACAATACTCTTAGCTTCTCCTAGAACAGGGTGGTTTTGGATGTAGGTGTAAAACCAGATTGGTGAGTGGTGCTGTCAGTCAAATGCCTACTTGTGTTTAAGATTTATATGTCAACATGTGGGTGTTTTGCCCACACGCTATGGGGTAACAACCCATATTTGATTTTTATGTTTTTCCTATGGTGTGGAGGGTGTGTGTCTGAGTGTTAGTGACTTAATGATTGTCTGGGCAAAAGAGGTAGGTCATTTGGAGTTGTCCTTCTTATGTTGGCCAGTTTCTGTCTGCCTCCCTATGCCTTATGAAGCACAATAGAAACAACAATCTAGAAAGCAAGTAATCAGCTTCCCAGGGCAATGTTAACAGATTCCAGATTTTGAATGTATGATTTATGGGAGTTGCCAAACATAACATTCAGAAATCCAAATTCACAAAATACTAGGTAAGTGCCTTTATATTTGTTTACCTCTCATCTTAATATTTTAATGTCTTGTTTAATTAGTCAATACCTTTTGTACTCATAAAATTTCTATAGTGGTAAATGAAAACTTATATTGATAATAACTTTTTTAAGTTTATTTTTTATTTTTAAAATTTATATTTATTTTGAGAGAAGGAGAGAGAGAGAGCATGAAAGTGAGGGAGGGGCAGAGAGAGAGGGAAAGAGAGAGAATGAATCCTAAGCAGGCTCTGCACTGTCAGTGGAGAGCCCCATGCTGTGCTTTAACTCATGAACCATGAGATCATGACCTAAGCTGAAATCAAGAGTTGGCCACGTAACCCAGGTGCCCCTTGTTGTGGATACCTGAGTGGGTTCTCAAAGTCAGAGCTGATGGGAATTTCATGCCATTAACTTTCTTTATTATTACTCTTTATTCCAGCTTTCAGAAAACTTTAATATGTTTATTTTTCATAGGTATAATTTTTTGGGTGAACTTTTAAATATCTAAAATGTGTTTATATGCCTTTATTTGGGTCTTTATTGACATTAAAATATATGTTACATGAATGTGGGAGACACTTTTTTATTCTTTTAAAACTTATTACAATTGTGATTTAGTAGTGGTCAGAAACTTTAAATGTGTGGGTTGACTTTGGTCCACAAATTAAAAGTTCCCAAATTATAGATTTATTGTTTTCTTACTAAAACATTGTGTGTTTGTACTTAGTTGAAGGAGAAAAAAGTGGACTGGGTTTTCCAGATTTTCTCTGGAGGGAATAAAGAAAAGTTGTGTTATAAACCTTCCTTTTTTTTTTTTTTTTTTTTTTTTTAAAGTAAGCTCTCAGTCCCACATGGTCTTGAATTCATGACCCCGAGAGCAAGAGTCGCATACTCTACCGACTGAGCCAGCCACGTGCCCCAAACCTTCCATTTTTTAAGGCCAGAAAAAAAGTGTATGCTTAAGGAGTGGTGGTGTTTAGAACGCATGAGAAGACGTTAATAATTCATAGTGGTCCCGTAGAGGTGCAGAAATGAACACACAGCTGCTCGCTTTAGGGACCCACCTCGAATCCTCTGCAGACCTGGTCCAGGATCAGCAGCCTGGCTAACTTCAGGGCTGCCCTAGGCTTGTGGTCATTTAGGAATCCTTGGGTGGGCACCTAAGTGAGTAATGGTGGGCTCTGGGGACCTGGGAGCATTATCTCACCGCCTTCTCTGATTAGACAGTGACACGTAATGATTTCTGACACCTTCTGTAAGTCTGGTGGAGCTTGAAACCGTCTGTATACAATGGGGGAGGGTCCTCCTGTTCATTAAACTTGATCTTCAGAATGTGACACCAGCCACCCTTTCCTGCATGATCCCCCAAACATTCTGGAGAATGGGAGGGAAGAGTGTCTCCCTTCCATGGTCTCCAGGCCTATCACTTCTAAGCCAGAATCTGCTTTGTATTTTATCCCTTGGCAAAAGGAGGGGAAAAAAAGTCAATTTTATCATTTCACCCCAAGGTTATAACTCCTTCCTGGAATGTAACAACTTGCACTCTGCTGCTTTCAGTGCAGCTGCCTGGTGGGATGGAAGGGCAGTCCAGTGATCCCAGGGAGTGGGAACAGCCATGTTCCCTTGGTATGGTGTTGTGACCTGTGCTGTTCCCTGAATGGTACTATGGACTCGTTAGTTCCCAACCGAACCCACCTTCCTGGAGTTTATGGCCCCAGAGTTGAGGGGCTGTGTAAGCCTGAGAATTTTAGAAGCATGTAGCTACTGGGTTAGTGCATGGCCTTTCCATTTCTGCCCTTCATATTTCCATACTGACAGGGACATTATCCTTTCTGCCCGATCCTCTTCAACCTCAGTGCTGTCCGGGGGGCATTAACTTAATGCCATTTAACTATCAAGCAATGTGATTCACTTTGCAAGATGTACAAAAATCAGTTTCAATACCATGGTAAAGATTTATCTGTACGAGTAATTACAAATACCACCTTGTTATTTACTTTATTAAGGTATAGATTATTATATTTTGACAGGCATCTGTTTATTAGGCATCTCTGTTTTTATTTCCTTCTACTCTTTTAGTGACATCCAGTTTAATTCTGGGGCTAATCTTACTTCATTCTTAGAAGAAGGGTCATTCTCTGAGGCTTATCAACAGCCAAAACTGACCTTTCAGTGACAAACTTAGCTCATCATGTTCTTTGGATTTGGTTTTGTATCTGTTTTTTTGGTTTTTTTTTTTCCTGGCCCATGGTCACAGTGAATATTCCAGTGAATATTTTCCTGGTCTTCTTAATTTTTTTTTTTTCATCACTGCTCTGTACCTTCTTGTTCTCTGAATCCTTTTCATAAAAACTCTCATGTTCTCATTTTTTCTGTAGCAGCCACTCAGAGTGCTCTCCACCCCTAATCCTTGTCTCCCCAAGAATTACCATTCAGAATTTATGATGACTCATCTTGCCATTACAGGTTAGTCACTTTTGCCAAGCTTAGATTTAGTTCTCTATTGTTCCTCTTCAGTTCAAATATTACCATAAACATTAACATTTCTAAACCCAATTACAATGCTCATGCTTCACATCAGACATTAGCACAAACCTTTCTCCTAGCTTTGTGAGGACTGCCTCAGAATCTATAGTTATCCAATTGGCTGAGATTAATGACTACCTCTTTAAAAGAAAACACCGTTAGTTTATTTTAGCTGTAACTAGACAACCTTTAGAATTTGGAAGAGCAAATAAATCATTTCATTTTGAAGTGTTGGAGACAGAAATCTTTTTTTGTTGTTGTTGACCTATCTCATTGCTTTCCACAATGTCAGGACTCTCTTGTTTTCTTTGCATGTGTGATTATTTTAACTTTAGGGTCTTTTTAAAAAAAATTTTTTTTAATGTTTATTTACTTTTGAGAGACTGAGAGAGGCAGAGCATGTATGAGCAGGAGAGGGGCAGAGAGAGAGAGGGAGATACAGAATCTGAAGTAGGCTCCAGGCTCTGAGCTGTCAGCACAGAGCCAGATGCAGGGCTCGAACTCACAAACTGTGAGATCAAGACCTGAGCCCAAGTCAGACGCTCAACCGACTGAGCCATCCAGGCACCCCAACTTTAGAGTCTTTAGTAGCAGAAGTGAGATTTTGATGTGAAGTGTATAGCAGAACAACATTCATTTTCTAAGACTCTTTTTAGATTCTGGACCTTAGGAGAAATGCAAGTACCACTCCTGAGGTGAATAATCTCTGAATTAGGAAGTAGAATATATTTGACCTTTGTGTGTTGGCCTTCCTTTATGGGAAGATGGAAGAATGAAAACTTGGAGAGGTTTTCTGCTTCTACTTCAGATTACCTGGCAGAGTAGTTGAGAGGCACCTCAGGTGGGATTGTGGCATGAAGTTGTACTTTTTTTTTTCTTTTTAAAATTTTTTAATGCTTATTTATTTTTGAGGGGGGCGGGGAGAGAGCATGTGCAAGCACAATTGGGGGAGGGGCAGAGAGAAGGAAACACAGAATCCGAGGCACGCTCCAGGCTCTGAGCTGCCAGCACAGAGCCGGATACACGGCTTGAACTCAAGAGCTGTGAGATCATGACCTAAGCCCAAGTCGGACGCTTAACCAACTGAGCCACCCAGGCGCCCCTGAAATTGTACTTTCACCAAGCTCTGGAGATGTTTAGGCGTTAGTTTCGAAAAACAAAGCAAAAGCAAAAACAAACAAACAAACAAACAAACAAACCTGATGGAAAATGGGCACTTTACAAAATTCAACTCTTTTCTGCTATCTCCAGAGTTAAAAAAAAAAGGTATATGAAAGTGGAACCTCAGTATCTTCACAACTGAGATACTTACAAACTCTCCGTGAGGGAGAAACAGAAACAGAAGATATACCCTACTGGGAAATCATAGTTGACCTTTTTTAGATATTTAGAACTAGATTATTTTACAAACCTGTGCTTTGGGAGTAAGTTCTATATCTCAATGAGCATAAAAGCTTTTTGTTTTACATTTTGTGTTCTGGAGCTTACCATTAATTACAGTGCCTAGCACAGAATATGTGCTTCATAAATGCGTATTACGTGAACGAAGGGGTGCAGCTTTGATTTGCCCTCACAAGGATATCTGCAAAGGTGACTTGAGGAATTTTTGCCTTTACTTTTGGCAACATATTTTCCCATAAAGTGTTTCTTATCTCTAAGAATTACATTACAGTCATAATGGAAAAGAGTGATCCGTTTTTTTAATTCTTTCCTGAGCCGAGCCTTGGAATTTTGTAACTAATGAAACACAATGTTTTTCTCCACAAGTTCAAATGTAGCACTTAGATTTTCATTTTTTATTCATAGATCTATCTTTTGTAAAACCTTTCTTTTGTCAAAAATCAAAGGTTAATAAGCTCTAATTGTTAAACACAGTCAGTAAAAGCTCTGATATGCTGATATTCTAAAGCTTTGAATACTTGAAATGGTCATCATTTGATGTTCTCTGACATCTGACTGCTCAGCAAGCTACTCTAAAATTTTATGTTAAAAGAAATGAGAATTTTCTTAAACGTTTTATTTTAGCTCAATTTGCAACAATAGAGAAAAGCTGTAAAAATAGTACAGAGTCCCCATATACCCCTTAAATGGCTTTTCATAATGTTATCACTTAAATAACTGCTATGGTCTGAATGTGTTCCCCAAAAATTCCTATGTTGAAATCCTAATGCCTGATACGATGGTCTTAGGAGGTGGGGTCTTTAGGAGGTTGGTTAGATTGTGAAGGTGGAGCCCTCATTGATAGGTTTGGTGCTCCTATAAAAGAGATGTTACAGCGCCTGGGTGGCTCAGTCGGTTAAGCATCCGACTTCAGCTCAGGTCACGATCTCGCGGTCCGTGAGTTCGAGCCCCGCATCGGGCTCTGGGCTGATGGCTCAGAGCCTGGAGCCTGCTTCCGATTCTGTGTCTCCCTCTCTCTCTGCCCCTCCCCCGTTCATGCTCTGTCTCTCTCTGTCTCAAAAATAATAAAATAAACATAAAAAAAAAAAAGTTACAGAGTTTCCTAGCCCCTTTTGCCATGTGAGGACACATGGTCATATATGAACCAGGAAGTCTGACCAAACACCTAACCTGCAATGCCATGATCTCAGACCTTTAGCCTCCAGAACTGTGAGAAATAAATATCTATTGCTTATCAGTTACCCAGTCTCTGGTATTTTGTTGTAGCAGCCCAAAACAGATGAAGAAATAAGCATTAGTGTAATACCATGAACTCAATTCTACAACGCGGATCTTACAAATTTCACCAGTTTTTCCACTAATGTAGTAGGGGTGTATTTAAATGTGGAGGAACTTATAGTTGGAGCTATGTATGCTGGACAGTTATTGCCATTATTTGTTTTTTTTCCAAATAGTGGTGACAGAAGTTTGATCAGCCTCTTTTAATCCATGATGCCATGAGAATGATGTCCCTTTTTTCTTATCCTGAAGTACATATCTGGATGCTATCATACGAGAAAAGGAATACCCTACTAATGTAGGTCTTGTCTAAAAGCAAAGTGGCATGAAATGAACTTTCTGATAGTAGGGAAGCCTGTATCATTACTATTTTAGGAAATCATTAAATATTAATGATGTTAACATTTGTTTGTATCCCCATTTAAATGATCTTTTCCAAAATATGATAAATTCTGTATTTCCTAGTGGTTGTGGATGTAGAATCAAGTTAAATATTCTAGTTTGAGGTTAGAACCATAACACTGTAAAAGGTAGGTACTTCATTAATCTCATCAGTCATAATAACCACTATTCTTATAGTAGAAGATAGTAGGTGCTACAGTGTAATTGTTCCAGACTGAAACAGGACTTGAGAGAGGTTCTCAATAAAAGGAAAAGCTTTAGAGGGCTGCCCTGTTATCCTCTAGCCCGTATGCCTTGGCCCTGGCCGTCACATTCCCATACATCCTGACCCATACATTCCTCACTCTCATCAGTCATATTAGGCTCCCAGTGGTTTGCCCAGTAAGCTCAGCATTTCATGTGTTTGTGTCTTTGCTTTGGAGCTTATTGAAGCCTTGTTCATCTGTTTATGAATAATGCATAGTTATAGAATGGCCTGTGCCACGTGAGTTTTATAGATGCTGAATTTTTGAATTAAATCTTTCAAATTAATAAAGCAATGGAGACAATTTCTCTGGTCGCCCCATCTAGGCATTATTAGCCTCATAATGTTGTTTTGAGAAAACGTGAATTTTTGGCTAGCAGAGATTTGTCTGATTTTAATTAAAAAAAATTTTTTTTTAATGTTTGTATTTATTTTTGAGACAGAGCAAGACAGAGCATTGAGCAGGGGCAGAGAGAGAGGGAGACACTGAATCTGAAGCAGGCTTCAGGCTCCGAGCTGTCAGCACAGAGCCCGACACAGGGATGGAACTCTCAATCACGAGCTCATGACCTGAGCAGAAGTCAGATGCTCATCTGACTGAGCCACCCAGGCACCCCATGTTTGATTTAAATTTTGATATATTTTCCTCCTTGGTCTTCAGATTAACACTGGGAGTATAGTTGTTGTTGTTTTTTTATAACTTTTTTTTTTCACGACCATGTGTGTAGTCATTTAATTTTGTAAATGGATGAAAAAAAGCCAGGCTAACATCAAAGGACTTTATAAATCAAAAATCTAAAATGTACTTAAAAATAAATATTTAAATATCTGATCTTCAAATGTTTCTAACTGTAAAGACTTAATAATGTTTGGAAGTCAGACTACCCTGAATTTAGGACTTGGCTTTAGCATTTTTAGCCATGCAACATTGGCATGTTCCAGAGTCTGGGGAAAATCAGGGATGCTAAATGGTACGTACATCCACAGTATTAATGGGAGAATATATCTAAAGCAGAGATAGATATATCTAAAGATATAATATATCTAAACAGCAGAGTGTTTGGTCCCTAATGAGGATTTAATATTAATTATTATAATCTTTAAAGAAGGCATCATTTTAGGATTTAAATCAGAGTATACTGTATGGAAATAGTTTGAGAGAGTATTAAGGATAAATTAATGGAAGTATCATTAGTTAGAAGTAGACATTAGAAGTTACATTATTAAAACTTGTAGTTTTAAGTTACATTATTAGAAGTTAGAAGTTACAGTATTAAAACTTGTATCACATAATTTTGGTATTTTTGCTGTTTTCATTTTAGATAAAGAAAAGATTAGTTAATTTATTTTTAAATGAATTTAGAGATTGTTATAAATGTACTTGCTTTATCAAAATAGGGCAAGAATGGGCAGATGATCAGGCAACCATATGAATAATGAAAAGTAGAGAGATGAGAATAAATTCGTATGACAATGAGAAAAGGGGGAAGTTATACAATGGTGACTTTAATACATCTTCCCCTTATTACCATGGTAGTAAAAGTACACACACAGGAGCGTTTTTATTTTGCTAGGCTCCTGGAATAAGAATATTGTTAATCCCTAGTGAAATAATGCATGCAAATATGCTTAAAGAGATTTAACCCAATAGACCTTTATTTATTTATTTTTTTCACACAACCATGCATCCCGAGGTGAGCGGTCCAAAAGTAGTGCAGCAGGTTCATGGTGACAGTAAGACCCGAAACTCCTGTTCTTTCTGGTCCCTTAGCCTCATAATGTCGCTCTGGTATCGTATGTGCCCTGGTGGTCACACCTGGGATACTTTACTTTCAGCCCCTTACATTCCAGGCATTCCTGGCAGCCACGTGCCGAAGGACAAAATGTGGTTGGGAGGGTTTGGAACCAGTATTGGGAGAGGAACACTTTACGAGACAACATTCAGCTTATCTGTCTTTCATCATAAGACGGGCCACCCTACCTGCAAAAATGTCTGGGGAAGCAAGTGACGTTCCCATAATACTTTCTCATCCTGAACAAAATTAAGATTCTGTTATTTGGGAAAAGGGGGGGTGGGTGGTAAGCAACCTGTCCTGTTTACAGAAACCCTTAACAGTTCCTGCACATAGTGAGTTTTCCATGTTCGGTAGCCAATCTACTGTCGTTATCCTTGTTACAGTATTGGGTGGGACTAATTTTAAATCATGAAGATTAGTCCCAAAAAATTTGATTAAAGTAGAACAGTACTTAGCAGAACTCTCAAATATTGTAAATATCCCTAATGTGGCAGCCCTTCTTTATCATTTCTGAATTTGTAGTGTGGGGTTTATTGCATAAGTTATTAAGAAACTATAATGAGAGATTTTTTCCCCCAAGTCATTTAAACCTTTTCAATCCCCAGTGTGTTTCTTTTATTTGCATGTTATGTTTACAAAAGATGCATATTACTGTTTATCTCAACCGCCTGTCACATGTGAGTTTTATAGTAGTACAGATTTACTTACCCATTCAACAAAATATTTACTATGCACTAATGAGAAGTCTGTATCTTGATATGACTAATAATTTATTGAGGCTTATCGAGCTTGCAGATCAGTGTCAAATATTTTAGTCTTAGGTAAAAGAATTCAGATAGCCTCCTGGGGAAGAAGAGCAGGGTGGCTTGGGCCCAGTCAGGCAGGCTTTTGTCCCACGCAGGCATCCAGGCCATACAGGTGTTTATTGTGCCAGACAGGGAAACTGAGGCAAAAGCCCCATTGTGTGGAGTGGCCTGACACAGTGAAGTTTGTCGGAACGATGTCTGTGAGGAGATGGTCCTAACAGTGTACAGGGCTGGAGCCAGGCACGCCACATAAGCAGTTTGTGGCAATAAAACTAAATCTACGAGACTTCTGTGGGTGGAGTTAAGCTGGGCGTACTTGCAGGCTTGTCTGGCAATAGGGTGGGGCAGAAACTGAAGTTGGAAGACATCCTGTAGTTCCAGGTGAGAGGGTTTGAAGAAGGAAGAGGCCAACAGAAGACTAGTGATTCACACAGGGAAATAATTTGTGGAGGTTGTTGGGAGGGGGTTGAAACACAAAAACAGTCTCACAGTGTGAGGCCTTTGTTTTCTTTCTTCAGGAACACTGTATTTTACAACCTCAATCTCCTCATCCTTCCCTCTTCCCCTGGCTATTTCAGCCTTACCCTTCAGGGCTCCCATTAGACCTTGCATCCCCCAAATCTGGATAAGGTTGTCCATCTCCGCGTTGTCTTAGCAACTGCACTTCCTTTGCCACAACAACTTAACAGGGCTTTTTGTAACTATCTACTGTTTTGTTTTTTGGTTTTTTTTCCCCGCACATAGTATCTGTGTTCCTCCTTTTATCCTCTGGATCTATCTCACTGCCTGGCACATGGTAAATTATAAATACAAATCAAGCAAAAGTTTCTGTAGCCTGAGACATTTGCATTGTAATTCACAGTACCTGACTGAATGTGTATTTCAGCATATCCCAGTGAAGAGATACTTCGGACTGTGCTGTACTACTCCCATGCCAGAGTGAAACCACTAGCTTGGAATAAGGAAAGGAAGGACACTGTTTGAGAGAAGCATTACTAGATGGATAGATAGATGAGGAAAATTGTAAACATAATGACCTTGTTTTAGTGGCTAACCTCTCAGAGCCCCAGTTTCCTAATCTAAAAACAGAAGAGTGGTGATATCTTCCACCTAGGATTGGTGTTCGAATTAAATACGATGATGTGTATGAAGCAGCAGAATCAGGCTTGCAATTGACTAAGCGATCAACTGTTTTGTATGTATTATTTTACTATATTATATTATGTTAAGAGACTGGCCCTCAGTTGTCATCAGGGCATTTTGAAAAAAACACAGCCGAAGGAGGCCATGCTGTATTGTGGGACTTTCATCAGTACCATGATTTACCCAAAGTTGTAGTCAATCAGGATGATTTTGTTGCCTCTGTGTCAGCTTGAATGTGGAGAGTGATGATGCCTCAGTAGTTCTGAATGTTATTGTACTGTTGAATTATGTGCTTGAGTATTTATTATTACAGACTTTTAAAACAGATTTACTTTATAATTAAAATTATGAAAAATCATTATTCAGTTTATTTGACTATGTTAATGAAATGTAAATATTCCCCAATAATAATAATAATAATAATGTCTTATATTGCAGGTATTAAGCTTAGGTTTTAAGTTCTTTAAGATGTTTAAATGCTTTCATTTAAATGCTCAGATTTTCTTTAAGTGCTCCCCTCCCTTTATACTGTATACTAATTTTTCTTCTTTCATCCATTTAGTTGTAAGATGTGCTAACTGTTCTTCCCAAGCTATACTGCTAAAATAATGCAATGTTTGTATTTTTTGACCCTGATAGAATATTACCTTTACCATCCAATGCTTCATTTTATAGAGCCAGAAGTTGAAGTTGTTGGAAGGTTAAAATAACTTATCAGCAGGGCTTCTGAGTGGCTCAGTCTTGGTTAAGCGTCCAACTTTGGCTCAGGTCATGACCGCATGGTTCGTGCATTCTAGCCCTGCATGGGGCTCTGTGCTGACTGCGTGGAGGCTGCTTGGGATTCTCTCTCTCCTCTCCCTCTCTGCCTTTCCCCACTCACATTTTCTCTGTTTCTCTTAAAATAAATAAATAAACTTAAAAAAATAACTTACCAACATACACACACTCACAGAGGAACAAGCTGCGATAACGAAGTCAGCACGAAAGCCACTGTCTTTGGCTCAGTTGAGTAGCCTCTGTGGCAGTGATCTCTCTGTTATGGCAGGCAGACAGCTTTGGAAACTAGAGCTCCTGAGCCCTGGAGAAGGATATTGAGGAGTGTTCTGGGGTTGGTCCCTACAATATATGAGAAGATAGATGAGGTTAGTCCCCATGGTGCTGACCATAGGAATGTTCCAGGGTTACAAGTCTCGCTTTCATCATAGATTCCTGTAATGCTTATTAACCAGTCATTAAGAGACAAACAGGTGAATTTAAATTATGTAGTCTGCACTCAACAATTATACATTTGGGTACCTGTTCAGAACCAGGCATTAGTCTGGTTACTTGGGGGCAAATAGACAACAGACAAAGATCCCTGCCCTCGTGAAACATTTTTGTAGAGGAGAGAATATATATATTCAATATGTGTGTGTGTGTGTGTGTGTGTGTGTGTGTGTGTGTGTGTATAAAGTGCATAGTAAACTTAATAGCTGAGTCAATTCTATTGCCCTTGGAAGGTAATTGCTGTTATAGAGAAACAGCAGAGAAAGGTACAGGCATTGGAGTGACAGGTTGGGGGGTTTGAAGGCAGGTTGTCACACTAAATAGAAGTTCACGGTAAGTTTCATTGAGAAGATAACATTTGAACAAAGACTTGAAGGATGTGAAAGTATATAAGAAAGTTTAATCCAGATTTCTCTACAGCTTTTAATTGTATACAAATTAGAAAATGAATACGGAAATGAAAATTATCACTCTACCTCTTGGGTATTGTAATATATAGTCCATAGCTATAGATATGAACCCTGTTCTGTAGGTAAGTAGTAGAATTTCAAGGACCTTTGTTAGGGAAAACTTAATTGACTAATAAGGAACAGGGCAAGTTTTACTGAAAGAATGAAGATGATAAATATAAATGACCTGCTTAGGCTAAGAATTTTATCATCCTCCTTCCACAATGAGAACAGTCTTTTTGAGAAGAAGATATTTTTTCCTTTTGAAAATTAACGTTTCTTTAGTGTCACAGTAAGTTTATTATATCTTAAAATGTGTTTGGTATAATAGTTACTTAATATATTTTTAATCAGTTTTGGTAACCAGTTGCATAGGAAAGTAGTATGTTATCTGAGTGAATGCAAATTTTGCCTTCAAGGCTCAGCATCACATTTAAATTTTGTCTTGACACTGGAAGTTATAGAATGTCAGAACTGTTTGCTAATAACTATGAGCTCTAGAGCCACATATTCAGTATTCCATCCTAAATAACATTACTATGTTGTTAGTGTAGTTTTTTCTTATGGAGAGCCAAAACTGCTAAGTAATTCAAAAGTCTTGGTATGGCAAAATACGAGCCCGGTTAATAGTGGTGGATGTCTTAATTTGTGACAGAGAAGAATATTTTAATACCCTTTGCTCAAAATTTTTGCTGTGGTGGAAATTGTGGTTTGGCCCATGCTAAACTGGCAAAGTGAGAATTATCTGTTGACATTTAACTGGGAAGAGAATTTTACAATGTCAATAATTATATTCTGGTTTTAACACATATCGTGAATCAGGCCAGTCAACAAAAGAGTTTGTTGAAATTGGTTTGCTGAGGTTGTGTTAGGTGTTGGATCAATGTGGCACTGACCTGAATATTGTGCTCTATGCTGTGACAGAAAGAGTATGAACTTTTGAATAAATTTTGTGTGCGTGTGTATTGGTGTGATTTTGGGAGGAGTCAGAATAAATTCTGAGGATTAGAGCTAGAAAGATAGTAGGTATGAGCCTATTCCTGGGCCTTGACACTCTGGTGAGAAGTTTGGATTTTCCTGCAGTTAGCAGGTGTAGAGTATGGATGGAGAGCTTTAGACTTTGAAGAGAGACCAGTTATATGCTTCTTGGAAAAGTATTAAGGACCCAAGGAAGCAGGAGCCATGGGAATGGTGAGAAGGGTGCTGATGTATGAGGACCTAAGGAAGTAAAAAATTTATTCAGGAATTGATGATTAAATTAGATAGAGGTGGACAGTAAAGCGGAAGACAAGATTGATTTACATATTGCTTACTTATAGTGAGGGGATAGAGGGAAGTGTGGTGTCCTTTTATGAAAAATTTGTGGGAAAGTATTGCATTCAGTGTAGGACATTTCTTTCCCTTACACATGAGTATGGGCTGGATATAAGATCTGAAGCAAAGGGGAGAATCTGGGCTAGAGATACAGATTTGGGCATCTTTGAGTGGAGGCTGAGGTCAAGATTATGGATTGAATTACCAGGAAGAATTTAATGTATAAAATGTGGGCATTGAATATGGCCAAGGATAAAGTCATGGGGAAACTCCTAACATTGAAGGATGAAAACTAGAAAAGGGAAACAGGAAGGAATGGCCAAAGAGCTGGGAGGAGAATCCCTTTGGTTTAAAAATGGAAGCAGAGAGGGGCGGCTGGGTGGCTCAGTCGGTTAAGCGTCCGACTTCGGCTTAGGTCATGATCTCACGGTCTGTGAGTTCGAGCCCCGCGTCAGGCTCTGTGCTGACAGCTCAGAGCCTGGAGCCTGTTTCAGATTCTGTGTCTCCCTCTCTCTCTGCCCCTCCCCTGTTCACGCTCTGTCTCTCTCTGTCTCAAAAATAAATAAACGTTAAAAAAAAATTTAAAAATGGAAGCAGAGAGAATGTTTCAGAAGGTCTTGCTTAAACGTGATTAGTGACTTTGCCAGAGCAGTTTGAGTGAAAGGTGGTGGTGCCTGAGAGATGACTACAGTTGGTTGGTGACTGAATGAAGGGTGAGTAAGAACAGACAGCAAGTTTAAATTACTTCCCCATTTGTTGGGAAAGAAAAGGGAAAAATTTGGTGGTGTCCAAAGGAGAATTGTAGACATTTATGAGAGTTTTTTTTTCTTGCTGTCTTGCTCACTTGCACCATGAAAATGTGAGAGGCTAAAATGGTATTGAGTTCAGAAGTCAGAAGTGAAAACGTGAGCAAAAGAAGGACTAACAACAAAGCAAGTTCCCAGAAGAGATGGCGGGGGAGGGAGCTCAGCTTGCTCCTTTGCATGTGCAGAAACAGTACCTACCTCACGGCTATATCCCAGATAAATGTTCTCATTTATCTGGCCAAGGGCCTGCTAGTAATAGGCACTAAATAAATGTTAGATCCATTCAGCCTCTAAATCCACACTCCAAAAGTCAGCCTTATGGACTTAAAGTTTGCATTCTGTAGATAGGTATTTTTTTTTTTAATGTTTATTTATTTTTGAGAGAGAGAGAGACAGAGTGTGAGCATGAGCAGGGGCAGAGAGAGAGGCAGACACAGCATCAAAAGCGGGCTCTAGGCTCTGAGCTGCCAGCACAGAACCTGAGGCGGGGCTCGAACTCATGAACCATGAAATCATGACCTGAGCTGAAGTCAGAGGCTTAACCGACTGAGCCACCCAGGCACCCCTCAGTAGATATGTATTAAATGAAAGTATTCAACTTTTGTTTATGATATTGAAAAAAGTATTGAATTAGTTGATCTCTATGTCTTAATTTGCAACCCAAGCCCCTGATTTGGCTAATTTCTAAATTACCAAATCTTTCTGGCACGTCATTGATTGAATAAAGCTTTAAAACTATCAGCTTATAGTTCTGAATGATAGTGCAGTGTGTTAGAGCTTGTGGACCAAGCCTGGCTTACAGAATTGAGAAAGACACAAAGCAAAAATTCCTTAGATAGTGAGATGAGCACAGAATGAATAAAGTCTAGGTGTGTAAAGCCATCTCAAAGTGATTGAATTGCTCCCTGGGCTGAAGCGCTTTGCTAGGGCTGGGTTGAAGTTTTACTAGACTTGAAAGAATGTGTTACTGCAGAGAATTGGTTAACCGTGAATATATGGAAAATTCATGGTTAACCGTGAATATATGGAAAAGGAATTCTCCCACTGGTGAGACTGTCACTGTGGCCAGATAGATAACTCGACTGGGCATGGAGGTCTTTAAATACTTGAGTGAATTGATTCCTCTTGTTTTGATTCCTTGCTTGACTTTCCCTGAAGTCTGCCTTTAGGGATGGAATGGACTGTTGGATGAGACCTCTAGTATCCTGGTCCCTGTGAAGGTTATTTCTCCTTGTAAATTAATAAGTTGACATTCTGTTTATGTATCATCAGTCCCTGTGGGCTTGGATATAGTGAGTCTGCTCTTGACAGATCTTTATTTTATTTTATTTTTTCTGGATATACAGCCTTCATCAGTGTTTCTAAGTATGTGAGATTGAATCCTCACTAACATGCGTCAGTGAGGAAACACCCTGAGCTTTTTCTTTGGTGAACATACCAGCCATTTTTCTACTCTGCATCTTGGAGATAAAAATTTATATCACTCAAAGCTGTTCTTGTTCATTTTTTTTTTGGTATTATATGAAAATAGTCTTTACTACATATGAACGTTATTCTAATAAAGCTTTTTAGGGGTTATACATATGATATAAGATTTTTGTGAGCATGTATCAATATTATGATAACTATTTTTAATGATTGTTAGCCTTTGTTAGTGGAGGTCAATGTAAGATCTGTAGATTCATGTTGACTATCTTATTAAGTGTAAGAAAAACATGATAAATTAGAGTAATAATTCCTTTGAATTACAGTTGTCACATGAAGTTGTTATGGGAAACATATTATTTATTTCATAATTCAATAAAGTGAGTTAGTGCTAAGTTTCCGTAGTGTGGTATATATCAAAACTCTTTGTCTGCCTGATGAAATCATTATTGTAAATCTGTCCAGGACTATGTTCTTCCTATCTTTTTAGATAAGCAAGTCTATGAATTTGACTTTCTATTCCAGATGTTACTATATTAATATCTTTTTGCTGTACACATGAATTTACATATAATTATTTACTCATTTTTCAAAATGAAAGAAAACTTACTTTACTCATTTACAGTTGTATTCCATCTTATAGTTTTATATATATTTTATTGTTGTTACTGACTTAGTAAGAAATCATTTAAGTTTATTTTCCTTAAACTGTTTTCTTTTTTTTTTAATTTTTTAATATTTTTATTTATTTTTGAGAGAGAGAGAGAGAGAGAGAGAGAGAGAGCACGAGTAGGGGAGGAGCAGAGAGAGAGGGAGGCATAGAATCTGAAGCAGGCTTCAGGCTCTGAGCTGTCAGCAGAGCCTGACGTGGGGCTCAAACACATGAACTGTGAGATTATGACTTGAGCTGAGGTCAGACACTTAACTGACTGAGCCACCCAGGCTCCCTTTGCCATCTCTTATCTATGCATATATCACAAATTTTAATTCTGTGGGTTGGGCTGTTTAAATATTCTTTGGCTAACTGAACTAGGATAGCTGCATTTTGCTCCACCAAGAGAGAGAAGGCTCCGGTAGTCTCCATTCTTTGACACAGGGAAGAACACCGAACGAGATGGGAGAGATCACCACCAACAAAATCCAGAAGTCTTTTGTCTATGACAACTTCATGAGTGAAGCTGAGAAACATGCTATTTTTCTTTGACCTGAAGTAGAACTTCAGTCTGCCCTTTAGATGTTCTGAATATTGATAAAGAGCACAAAAAAGGAATCTTAGGTTAGCTTAAAAAAAAAAAAAAAAACAAAACAGCTGTAAAATAATTAATGCAGCTGGGCTTTTCTGCAGTTATTAGTATTCTGGAAATATCTCACTAAGTTACATTAGCTTTTTGAAAAGTCTGCAACATCTATTTTAAAAATCTGGTCAGTAATCACATCTCTAGTGCATTAAATGTAAAACAAGATCTCTTTAAGAGCCGGATAATACTGTGATATTGCATATAAAAACAATTATGTAGTGAAATGGTTAGGGTGAAATGAGGAAACACAGCGAAATACATCTCTGAGTAACTTTTGTAACAATGTGAATCTGTGTTCCTGAGGCATATAAATTGACACTGGCTCTTTTGCACTCCTGAGTTTGTGCTGAAGGCCTACAACTTTCTCCTTTCAGCTGATTGATTTTGAGTTTTTCAAACTGATTAATGTTTTCATTTGAATGGTAATGCTGACTTTGCAGAAGATGTGATCTTTTAATTAGCAGATGCTGAGATTAGCATTAGAGCTGAACAGTAATTAGCATTTGTTCTTAAAGTACAAGAGCACAGACTGAGTGCTGCAGCAAATAGGGCTCCGTGTTTTCTTCTCATTGCCTCTTTAGATCTTCTTTATGAGAGAGGCTACAAATTATTGATACTCTCAATCACTGTGTCACCAAAAACATTTCCACAAATTGAAGTTTCACTTAAGAGCAAAGTATTTTCAGTCCCCTTTTACTATATGTGTAAACGTAGGGTTGTTTTCAAGGTCTATCCAAATGTTTTATACTGGAACGTAAACACTAGTGAAAGGGTAAATTCTTATACTGTATGTATGTACATACATACATGTTAAAGCTATCTGTAAAAGTCATGACTCTTGGTTTCCAGATTGTGCTGATTTCGGTACCACCCACTCTATTTCCAAAGGTATTTTGAGAATCAACTTAAGATCAATGAGCCCCATCTGGAGACACAGAGTTGCAGAGGTTAAGGATTGGGGTTAAGATGTAGGCAAACCTGGATTCAGATCCTTTCTATGCTACTTCCGAGAGCATATTATTTGATAATTCATTTTTCAGTGTTTTTATCTATAATTTGAAGATTGTAATCGAATTATCATAAAGATTAACACTGGTATTTCATTAAAAGCACCTAGGCTATGTTAATAATGAGTAACTATCACTGTTTTTAAAAACATACTATGTATATTAAGTAATATTCATTCTCATAACCTACCTTTAAAAAATATAGAAAAATGATTTATTTATTTTAGCTTAGTTAAACTTAGCAAAGAAAATAATTAACACCTAGAGAGTAGCTAAATCCCCTTAAAATAAATATGTTCTCTTCTTTCAGACAGGCAGGCTTTTTATATTATCTGTGAGCAGCATGTATGTATGTCTCTACTTCCTCTCCCGAAAGCCCTGTCCGGTTATGTGTACCTATTCTAGTTCTTTTTTTTTTTAGTTAGGAATTCTTATGGATACATTTAGGTGTATCCATTTTTTTTTTTTTTGTTCTTGTTTTTTGATATAAATGTTTTCTACAACCAATGTCAGACGGAGAATGTCAAAGCATCAATGATAAAATATTCATATAAATTCAAGTCAGTTTGACCACATATACAATGTTAGGCTACATTTTTAGGTTGAAGGTAGAGACTGGGATGTAAACATGTGGCTGACTGCTTAATATATATCAAATTTCAATGTGATGAGACTTTAGCCAGTAGCATTGAAAGAGGAAAATTATTGCCGATTCCTAGTGCCCAGAGAAACATGGTCCTATAGAGATTCTTTTTTTTTTTTTTTTTTTTTTTTTTGTCTTTTTTAAACTAGTGGTGACATTTAAAATAGCCCTACAGTAAGTGCATTTACATTTGTTACTATGGATGTTACTCTCTCCCAGGAGACATCAAACAGAACACTTAAACTCTGAGTGAGCAGAATAATTGATGGTCTCTATCTGTATCCTCACTGTTTGCTGCCTACCCACTAAGATACAAAGGCAGAGAAAAAGTAACAAATGAGTCAAAGTAGATTTACAGGAAAACAAAACAAAACAAAACAAAGCAAAGAAGCTGCAGCAAGGTATAATGCTTTATTTCTTTAAGAGTTTAAGTGGTGCTTGAATGTAATGAAATTTTAACATGAAGAAAAAGGAGGAGGATTTTCTTGCAGGGTATCACTTCTATTGAGAGTAGGTAAAACATCTGGATGTCTTCTTTAGAGGAGTGTCTATTCATGTTTTCTGCCCATTTCTTCACTGGATTATTTGTTTTTTGGGTGTGGAGTTATGTGAGAGGGAGGGAGCCAAAACATAAGAGACTCTTAAAAACTGAGAATACACTTCGGGTTGATGGAGGGTGGGAGGGAGAGGAGGGTGGGTGATGGGTACTGAGGAGGGCACCTGTTGGGATGAGCACTGGGTGTTGTATAGAAACCAATTTGACAATAAATTTCATATAAAATAAATGAATGAATGAATGAATAAATATTTTTAAAAAGTAGGTAAAACAAAATGTGAAACTGAAGTAGAAGGGTTGTTACTTTAGAATTAGAAAATAGTTAAGAAATACATTCTTGAGAAAGAACTGGCTGTTTTAAGTTCATAAACTGATGTCTGTTTACTTGCATTTGTATTTAGTTGAGTGTCAAAAGATAGTAAGGCCATTGAATATTTGGCAAGCACTTTGGTTTAGTTTTCAGACCTAATTAATAGGAGTGTTCCCCCAATTGATCTTCGAAGATCTTTTCTTCTCATCTCTAAGCAGGACCTTCAGTTCCACAACTTTAATATAAAGAAAGGTTCATCTTTCAAATAGAGCTTACTTGGACATGTTTAAAACAGATGTAAAGATCTTTATAATTTTTTAAAAAATTCTGTTAGTGCTGAAAGAAAATTTTGTTGAATAGGTGACAATTTTCTATGTTTACTACATATCTTATTAGCAAAATTTAGGAGAGTTCAATGGATATATGGAGCTATGTATAGATATTTTGATAGAGATATACTCATGAGCTACTGGCAGTGTTTCCATAAATGTTTATTTCTTCTTAATGCATGCCAAAAGATGATTTTTTTGTTCATGCATTTACTTGTTTAGTGTAAGTTTCATGAGAAATAAATCTATCTTATTCATTATAGTTTTATGCATAGTACTTGCTATAAATATTTGTTGAATGAATTAATGAAGGATTTTGTTGAAACTAATGATAGGTATGATTTTAGTCGATATTAACAGTACTTATTGAGCACTTAACTGTTAGGTCTTTATGTTCATAATTTCATTTAAATCATATAAGTAATGTTCTTTTGTACTTATTTTTACATGAAAATAACTGTATCTCTATGCACACATATTCATACCAAACCTATATGGTAGGATTTATAGTGAGAGTATAAATCTTTGATAATTCCTAGGAATAGTGTAATGAACTATTAATGGAACAAATATAGTGTGTGTTGGGCCTAAAGGGATAGAAATAATTTAGGGATGAGATGAATAAAGGGATAGAATGGTTCAATAAAGATGACAAAGACTTATATGACAGGTTTATAAATGTTTAGGGTAAAGGTTTTGGAAGAGGCTATGTCAAAATAGATATCAAAAGATCTTGAATGACAGGCATAGGGTTAGTATTTCATCTGGAAATTGGACGTCATGTAGATTCTTGAGTGAGGCATCAATATTTTGAAAATACATTATCAATACCTTTTTTAGCCAGATTAATCTTTAAGTGTCTTGGAAATACTTTTGAACGAAATTATTTTCATTATTTTTAGGACGCATATTATAAAGAAAAATATTTTTAATTGTGCTTTTTATATCTGATTGTCATAAAATTTGTAAGTTCCTTAGAATCTGTAGATTTTAATTAGAAATGTCCTCCCTTCTATCCCTGTCCATTTTTGTTTATTTAAAGTTAATGTATTTATTTTGAGAAGACAGAGACAGCATGACCGAGGGAGGGGCAGAGAGAGAGGGAGAGCTAGAGTGCCATGCAGGCTCCATGCTGCCAGTACAGAGCCTGACGTGGGACTTGAACTAATGAACCCCAAGGCCATGACCGGAGCGGAAACCCAGAGTCAGACTCTTAACTGACTGAGCTACCCCTGTCCATTTTTAACCTGGGACCTTTCTGAGATTTTAGTAAGCAGCGACATATTTATCACGTGGTTGCAGCATAATGTATTGACTTTTCAAATTGTGTGCGCAAAAATGCAAATTGGATATACCATTTACTCTTAGTATCATTTGTACTCTCTTATTTTGCATAGGAGTGCACTATTAGAGGAAAATATGTTTTATAGTTCATAATGTATCTAAATATTAAAATTTTTTAAATTTGCTGTGGTATGTGGCATGATTTGCATATCAGAACATATCTGATCATGAAGGCCTTGCCCATCTCTCACCTTGCCCCCATTTTTCCCGAGTGACAATCAGTGATGATTTTATTTGCTTGATTTCCTGTTTAAAATCTCTTTGTACCAATTATAGCTTCAGTGTGGATGAGGATTGTGTTTATTATGTTGCACTGCTCTACCTCCAGTTCCTGCAGAGGACAGGCATGTAGTTGGTGTTGAGTAAATATTTGTTAAATGAGGTGAATAGCTGTCCTCCAGACCGATGAATTTGTGCTTCAGTGTTTTTTGAACACACAAGATTGTTAATTGCCACAAGGAAACCTGTGCATAGCTAGTAGAATGCTTCTGCAGTTTTCCTCTTTATTCTGTTATCTCATACAATGATTTATATTTGAAACAAAGGGCATTTGCATTATTTTAAATATTAAATCTCTTATCTACATGTAAGCATAAAATTAGGATTAATGTGAAATCCCAAGAAAAACCAGGGTCGGGGTTTATCAGTGAGGAGCTTTCCAATGAAACAGTTGCATGCATTTTTCATGAACATTAGAACTAGCAGTGCAGAAAATACATAGAATTCCCAGTGCACAAGTTATCATTGCCTGAAGGCTGTTGGCTAACAGTTTCCCCCAAACTGTTTAGGAATGTACTTTTATTTGTTGGGTAAATAGAATGTATGTAATGATTTCATTTTTGTAGACTGTCGTTCTCTTCCTTCTTCATAAATACATTCTTTAATTTTAATATTTTAATATTAAGGAATATATGACTTTTGGAATTTAACAGTCATCAAATAGCTCTGTGCAAGGCACTGTTTAAAGGGTATAGCAATAATGGATTGTTTTAGGGTTTAAGGAGTTTATTGTAAGCTATAACCAAACTATAAGGTGACATGAGAACATTGAGAAGAAACATGTAATTTCAACAAGGGAATCAGTTAAATGTTCACTGAAACAGATGATGTTATATATAAACATTTAAAGATGAGTATAATTTCAGAAACTGGATTAGTAAGAACACTGTGACCCCACTGTGTGTTCGGTGGAGAGAGTTGAATTTCAAACCAAGTGGGAAATTAACACAAGTATCAGGTAGAGATCCAATCATTTACTCTATTATTGTTAGGTCTCAACTAGAAACCATAGTCTGGACCCGCATCAAAAGGTTTTTCAAATACTTCTCCCTTTGAGTTAAACTTATCCACACCAAGAGAGAAAAGAGCCCTAGGTTATGGGCAAATGGTGACTTTTTACACCTTTCTCTTGCTAAATTAAAGAATGTAAATGCATGGACAGACTCTGGAGGTCCTCCCTACCATGTAATTTCTGCTTCTCCCAGGGGCAGCAGTGACTAAGAAATGAAGAGGTTGTCTAATGTGTTTTTCTCTTGGGAGTAGAAGTTTCTGCATGAGAGGGCATTGGGGTTCCTCCTAACAGCATATATCTTAATAGAAACTGGCTTAAGTTTTAAATGATATATACTTATAATATTCAAATAAGGCCTTTTTAGTTCTAATATTGGCTTTTGTTTAAAGGCATCATTGAGTTTCGAAGGAAAATTATTAAATTTCCATTCTAGTTCCTCTTCTTTCAAGGACCTTTAAAGGGAAGTCATGTTTGTATTAGTAGAAATCTTTGGCAAGTAATATTAAAAGGCTATTATGTCTGATTTGTGAATGAAACCCAAGGTTGATTTTAATACCATCATCATAAAATAAGTTAAAGGACATTATTGCACCATGCAATCTAATAAAGCTAACCACACTATTAAGATTGATTTAAATTCAATTTTACTTTACTAATAACATATTTTAATGAAATACTATCCTTGGACTTACTTTTTTTTATACTGAAGGTAAATTTGTATTGGCAACTTTAAATACAGTTCATTGATAGAATGCAAAGATTAGGATTATTTGTTGCTATTCAGATCTACCTAACTCTCCCAATCTGTCATATTTTATAGAGCAAATATTTGTGGGTTATGGACTTCAGTGTGAGACCTTTGGCTGTGAAAGTTTATTAGCTGACTCCAGTTACACTGATTTATGTAGTTGTAAATATGATGAAAGGGGAGGGATTCCACGTTACTGATCAGAAAACAGATTGGGGATTGGACTCGTATTTCGGGCCATCTTCGCTTTGGGGAGTATTTTCCTTATAAAAATGTTTTAATGATATAAACACTCATTTGATAGAATAGAAATAAATAAAAGTCTCTTAAATAGAATCATAAAGGAGTTGCAGAACTTGTTTTTCTTTCTCCGTGAGGCTTAAATAACTATACAAGT